>NC_042618.1:461447317-462647317 GCF_901001135.1 Rhinatrema bivittatum | reverse complement strand
ATGTGTATGGAAATCTTGTCTATTTGTATGTTTGACTGCTACTTGCAGTGATGACAAAGTTTCAGGCTTGTGTGCTACTATATTTTATAACAGTGTACAGAGTTACATCATTTAAGAACAAAGACTAAACTGCCAAAGGCCTTTGTATTGGCAGTATATAAATGCAAATAAAAATGACATTTTAGATCTGTTACTAGTAATGTGTAACCTATTGCTGGGCTCATTTATTGTGCCTGCAGACTGGCCAATGTAACCCTGATCTTTAAAAAAAAAAAAAAAAAAAAAAGGGATTCCAGGGGTGCTCTGGGAAACTATAGGTCAGTCGGTCTGGCCTTAGTGCTGGAAAAAATTGTGGAAACTTTCTAAAGAAGAAGAGACATAAAACACGGGACCCAGCCAGCTTAGATTTACACAAGGAAGTCTTGCCTTACCATCTGCTACCTGTTTTTGAAGGTGAAGCGATGGCTGTAGTGTATTTGGATTTTCAGAAGTTATATGAAAGTGCCCCATGAGAGACTGGAGAACATTAAAAAAAAAAAGTCACATGATAGGAGGCAATGTCCCATTCAGGATTGCAAACAGAGCAGGACTAACTGGTCTTTTCTCAGTGGAGAAGGGGAAACCGTGGAATGCCTCTGGGATTTGTACATTAGTTTATAAATTATCTTAAGGGGAGGGGGGGGGGAAGACAGCAAGTCAAGTGATCAAGTTTGCAGACAATTATTCCTTGTAAATCACAAGCAGATTGTGAATAAGTGCAGGAGGAGCTTGGAAGACTGGAGGACAGGGCATTTAAATGACAGATGAAAGTTTAATGCAGACAAGTGCAAAGTGATGCACATGGGGAATAAGTTGCATAAAGTTAGGTTCCATATTAGGAGGACAAACAAGAACATGGTATGGAAACTTTGTAGAGCATTCAGAATGTCAACATTTAGTGTGGGGTATCAGAAAGCTAGGCCAATTTAAAAGCATACTCTAAGAACTAGAGTAGACAACCCAGTTCTCTCATTCATCCCAACGGTAGAATGTGAATTTTGAAAATTTGATTTAATTGCCCTTAAAACCATGAAACTAAGTCAAAATCATAAAAGACTGCCTATTAAATAGGCTACTGTATAGCAAAAAGCCCCCCCAGCCAATGTTTTAGTATTCCCCTGCAACATGGGGAATTAGAGAAAACTGATTTGAAACATGCTGTCAGACACACACCAGCTGATGTGTTTAATAGGCTTTATCTTGTGATTTTATGACTTGTTTTCATGGTTTTAGGTGCAATTTTAAAAAAAAAGTTATCACATGTTCCCATTGGGATGAATGAGAAGATTGGGGTGCCTACTCTAAATGTCTGGAGTAAACTTAAGTTATCCCAGCTTGCTGACATCCCACATTCAATTTTGATATTCTGAATGCTAAACAGTGTTTCTATAGTCTCCTTTTTCCAATTGTCCATATTAGGAGTTACTGCCCAGGAAAAGGACCCAGGCATCAAAGTGAACACTGAAATCCTCAGTTCAGTGTGGGGCACTGTCAAAAAAAGGCAGACAATGTTAGGAATCAGGAAAGGAATGGAGAATAAAAACAGCAAATATAATGCCTCCATCACTGCAGTGTAAGGCAGTTCTGGTCACTACATATCAAAAAGTTATAGCTGCATTGGAAAACATACAGAGAAGGGTGCCAAAATGAAAGGGAATGAGCAGCTCCCTATGAGGAAAGGTTAAAGAGGTCAGGGATCTTCAGCTTAGAGAAGAGATGGCTGATGGGATATGATAAGTCTATAAAATCATGAGTGGACTAGAATATGTAAATGTAAATCTCTTCACTTTTAAAAATAAAGACTATGGAGCGTTCCTTAATGTTGGTAAGTGGCACATTCAAAACAAATTGGAGACTTTTCACTCAACACAATTAAGCTCTGAATTCATTGCTAATGGATGTGGTTAGGTTTAAAAAGAGTGGACAAGTAGTCAAACTTAACCAAGTAGACTTAATAGCCATTACTTAATCACTGCATGAGATCTATTTACTGTTTGGGATCTTGCCAGGTACCTGTGACCTGGATTGGCCGCTATGGGAAATAGGATACTGGGCTTAATGGATTTTCAGTCTGACCCAGTATGGCAAATTCTTAGAGTTCGATGAGATCTTTGAGACCAGTAATGTGTGTAAAATATCAATCAAGTAACCAAAAATGTTATTTTGATCTTGCTTTGTACCACATGCAAGAAGAGCCTAGCAGCAAAAGCTTTTACTGTGCCAGGGGCAAACAATTATCTGCTCAATAGCACAGTTAACCATCCCCAGGCTACTGGACCTAGAATTTTTCAATCTAAACCTAGTTCATCAAAACTCTGCCAAGTCTAGCTGGGCATGCCTGAACAGTGGAAAGCTGCTTCCTCCACACACAAGCTTGAATACTGTCCATATGACAGCCCATGTACAGCTGTACACAGAATGCAGAGCCATTAGCTTCAAGCCACAGCATGTTGAGGCCACGCCAAGAGACCAGCTCTGCCAGGGCTCTAAGCAAATACTGACTAATCCTCAAAGTGTGCCCATTTTGCTCTGTAGATTTTTGGTCTTGTTCTGAGGTTTTGACTTTATACTGCCTGTGACAAATGTTTTACTTTACTGTTCTTTTAAAACAAATGCGATCCAGTTCTCATGTTAGTGTCCCTCCCAGCAACTATCCTGCAAGGCATCACTATTCTACAGAGATATATTTGGAATAAGACTGGACTAACATCTGAAATAGAAGTTTGGTTGGTAACCCCAATAAACAGTTTCATACAATACTGAATTTCTTAGCAAGTAACTACAGCTGTGCATTTCCAAAATGTCAGGGCTTCTCCCTACATTACAGCACCATCCCATTTAGTCTCACCCAGTGCACAACTACTTCTAGCAGCTTAGCACATCACCTGCAATGCTTCAGAGTTTACCAGCTGGAAATCAAGCTTGTCAACAAAAGCAATAAAATGGATGACAAAAGTAGAATTTAAATACTTTGAAGATTAGTTAGTATTTTTGTGTTTTCCAGTCTAAGACTAATCAGTTTCTAAGAAAGTGCAGCAAGTATATTTGCCCTACAGCTCAGTGTCTCAAGAACAAGTGTTATGTTTGCACCTACCTAGCTTAGTGAAAATGGATTTGAAGAGAGCATTAAGAGATAACCATGCATGGGAAAGTAGAGTTGCTTACCTTAACAGATGTGGAAGGACAGCATGTAGTCAGTCCTCATGTGGAGGACACTATGAAGCCCAGCAGGGAAAGCCTGTCAATTTCTAGAACTTTGAGCCTCATTGAGGCATGCTCATGCATGCATACCACACAATCATGCAGGGTCCTCTTAGCCTTATCAGAATAAGAGAGAAAGCTCATGTAGTGGAAACCCAACTCTACAGGGTGGGTTCTGTGAGGACTGACATCCTGCTGTCCTCTGAGAACACCTGTTACAGGTAAGCAACTGAGAACAAGCAGGATGGCAGTCCTCAAACATGGGTGAATCCCTAGCTACAGGCTGCTGCCACCCCACCCAACATAAGAAAAGGGGTCCAACACCAAAATAAGTACCAACAGGCACAACTAGCTTTGTTGGTAACAGGGGGGCAGAGCTTGAACAAAACAGGCCCTAGGCAGGAACAGAGTTGTGTTCTATACCAAACATTCCAAAGGACAGATTGGCCAAACCTGCTGTTGTGTCAGCCACCCCTAGCCAAAACACTGATGTGAATGTGTAGAGAACTCCATGGGAGCTGCTCGCACTGCATGCTTCGAACAGTGAGCCTTGACATGATCCCCAGGTTTCAATCCTGCCTGAGCATAATAGGAGATGGAGTCTGTTAGCCAATCAGAAAGCATCTGCTGGGCAATGGGGATGCCCAACATTTGCCTATCAAAGTTGGATGGACTGTCTTGGCTTCTATATGCTCCAGATAGAGGCTAAGGCTCTTTTGAAGGCCAAACTAGGCAGGGCTTCTTCACCTTAGTGTAAATGGGGTCTGAGAAAGAAGTTGGCAGGACGATGAGCTGGTTAAGATAGAAGCAAGACCAACTTTGGGTGCCTATTAGGTCCATCCTGTCATAAAAAAAGCAGTGTAAGGTGGATACAATCACTAAAGCCTGGAGCTCACTGATCTTGAGTGCTGGAAGTGACTGGTGGATACCGAGTGCCCCGTTTGCACTTCTAATATATCTTCTGAGGTTCCTTTACCAACAATTATAACATTAGTTGTGAGTAAACAGAACTAGGCTCCTAATCTGTGATGTTAAAAGATGTTTGGAAAGGGATAGTGAAGCTTGATCAAACCCTGTCTTACACAGTTTCTCAACTAACTTCATATGAATCAAGAGCTAGACAAGAGGACCAGGATATTTGCATAAATTTGGGAAGCTCTTTATGTCTTACATAGGTTTCATTGCAGAATTTTAGGGACATCCTCTTACAAAAAAAAAAGGTACAGTTGTCCATAAGTTTGAAAGTTTTGAAAAATTCTCAGATCAAGAAATTTGCATTTCCTTAATTTTCCCCCAATTACAAGGTTAATATCTATGAAAATTTTAACCTTAGAGAAGTCCTCTATATCAGGACAAAATGCCTAATGTATCTAAGGCAGATAGACAGAATTCCTGGATCCTCCATGTTAGAGCCCCATTACCTCACCATAACTATTGAATGTTCTAGAAAAGTTATCTACTAGGGCTACTTTAACTTTCAGTTTAGAAAGAGGGATTTTGTTTTCCCTATTTGAGAATAAAGATTTTTCCTTTTGTGGCAATAAGATACAGATATCTCGTGTCATGCAAGCTAGGAGAACAAATTTTTTTTTAAACAAGCAGTGTTGTCTTAAGTGACATCTTTTCTAGAATTCCCCTGTGCCAGACTTCCTTTGAAAATAAGTCAGGAAAGTTCAGGAAGTGGCCATAATTGAATGTTGGGGACACTGCCATGAAAATCTCTTATGGCTGTATATTTGTTTATATTTCCCCCCCCCCCCAATGTTGTCTAGATCAGTGGTTCACAAACAATTTCATTGAAATTGTCTAATTAGTCATGGTTTGAGGATGCCGAAAGTTTGTAATTCATGTTAGCACGCACTAACAAAAATCAGGACCCACAACAAAAAACAAACGAAATTTCCCACAGGGGCCCAAAAACAAAGCCCGAACCAATAAAACAAATGCACATCTGTCACAGGGCTAAATGTAAATATATACTCTGCATTCACAGGTTTCCCCCCCCCCCCTCCAGTTCATTCCCCATACAAAAAAAAAAAAAAGAAAGGATTGCTAGTAACCGCTCAGTAACCAACACTAACTTTCCCTATTAACTGGCATAATAACCCTACTTATGAAAAGGCAGCAATTTACCATCAAACCATGTCCTACTGAGAGAACAGGAGATACAGATGCCTACATGCTAGTAAGGATACCTCATTTCAGACACAGAAGCAACATTCACAGAGTACAAATAGACAATATATACAAATATGGGGCAAGTGGAATGGAAACAGAAAAAAAATGCTACTCTGCATGCAGTGAAAAACTAAGAAAATGGAAACACACACTTAACATGCTCCCAGGTTCTGCAATAATGCACACAAGCTAATCTGTAAGTTACACCTGTATTGTGGAACACACAGTAACAACCCTACAATTATTAAACCAGCCCCTAAACCAACACACCTCCCATTACGAAAACTGAAAGAGCCAAGCTGCTGATTCCTAGACAGAAAGCTATAAGCTTGCAGAATATCCGTATCAGACAGCAATTCTGAGAGACTGCAGAAAACAAGTTTCATAAAGAACATCCTTACCTGGGTCACACATGCAGACCCTCAAATACAGAATAAAGTGACCTTAAAATCAAGGTTTGTTTTTCCATTGTTGCACTGCATACAGAGTATGGCTTCTGGCCGTTTCCAGTTCAGTTTCTGTATATCTATTTATATATCCCTCATAAAAATTCTAAAATTATAAACAATAAATGTTATAAAATATCCAAACTCAAAAATTTTCCAGATACAATATTTCAAACAGCAGTCCTTTCATAATACCAAATTAAAATGGCAGTCAAGAAAAATCTTAAGACAGCTTTACTTATGCTCTCCAGAAACTCTATTCCTTCCCCTTGCAGGCCAGTCACACTAGAAGCAGCAGTAGCTGCTGAAAAATTGTCCTCACAATCCTCTTCCTTAGGGCCCACGACCAGTTGTCTCACTGTTTCACTCACTTTCCAAGTATATATGGCAGCAGCAGCCTCCTCTAACACCCGCAGCCCAAGAAAGAGTCCCATGGGCCACAGGGTCTAACACTGATCTGCCTCCACTTGTTTTGTTGATCACCTGCTGCTGCTTTCAGCTGATTCTACTACTTTGAATGCTATTGGAACCAATTCACCAAGTGAGAATGTTAAGTCTAACATCAGGCTGATGCAATAGCCTGATCACATGGTAACCTGCAGGTGGACGCATGTCCATAACCCCTTATGCAATAAGGCGATTAGCGTGTCCAAGCCAGTGCATAGCTAACATCACCTAAATGCCATGCTGATGAGATTTATTAGTACCCCTGCATGTACAAAGTGAGTGTGTGCCTGATGTGCACATTTTCACCCTCAAATTAACACCAGCCCCGAAACTGGCATTAAGTCTTGAGGAGCTCCAAAAGTTAAAAAAAAAGTTAAAGGCAGAAAGTAATTCTGTGTGGTCCATCCAACTTAATATCACCACAATATTAAGCAAGGAACCACAGAAAGCAGCAGTGTGAAAAAAAAAAAAAGTCAGTCCGGTTAGGAAAACAGACTCAATTGAGCCTCTTTTCCTAACCTGTGTACAGCCTCTTCTCCTGGGCACCTGATGCCACGAACACAATTTATCTCTAGCACCTTGACTCATTTGCCTATTGCATAGCGTGCCCAGGAGAGGCTACTGTGTGTGCATTAAAAGTGTGCAATCTGTATTACATTGGCTTATATATAACATTGATTCTTCATGTATCAAAATGATACAAACAGTTAGAGACGCTGCTGACACTCATTTAAGTTTATAAGTCTGATAAGAGCACATCCATGGTATAATCGTTGGCCAGTTGTATGCATGCCTTCAAGAAATGGTTACTTCTAAAGTTAAAATTTGTGACTGCATATTTTTATTTATTTATTTAGAACTTTTCTATACCGACTTTCCACTAACAGAATTACTGATCAATTCGGTTTACATTTTGAACAATAACAGTGACAAGAAAATGTCTTACAAAGAACAGGTATAAATAACTTTGAAATAAATATATGGGGTTAATAACAAAGATATAATATACATAGCCTAAGTAGGCAGAGTTTTGGACTGCCAAGGAGTTGAAATTGAATTGCATAATTCTTTAGAGAATTTTGTGTTGTTCTTAGGGTATTGTGTTGTTCTTAGGGTATTGCATCAAAATGCAGCATTTTGATTAGATAACTGATTCTTGTCCCAAAGTTCATCACAACATTTTCACTTGAACTGGCTCTAGTATCTATATTCACCTTTTTGGGTTCTTTGGATATGCTACTTTTGAATACAGCACGGTCCTTCCCACACACTGCTGATCACCACTTCCTCTTCTGGGCCACAGGGGTGAGAAGAAAAGGCTGTTGCTGGCTTCTACAAACACTGCCACCATTCCCATATGGGTTTCAATATGCTAAAAGCCCAGGAAGAATAGAAGCAGTATTCAAAGAATTGTCTGCAACAGAGCAGGGGGGGGGGGGGGAACTGGGAAGCACATGCAACACTGACAATTGCTGGACAGGCTAGCAAAAGGCTTGATTAAAAGCATGAGTAAGACAGGCAACCAGAACTGTACTCAACCAACTATAAACCCTGAACTCACATAAGGTTCTAGGTACTCCACGCTAGGGACTTTATGAATACTTACCAGTAATCTCTTGGGACCCAGAGCCCCACAGGAGGACTATTGACACATGTGGCAGTTAAGGGCAGGAAGCAGAGTCCAGTCTACACGAAGGAAAACGAAATTCAGATAAGTCATTTCTCCATTTCCTAGCGTCTAGACAAATGGACTCAGGACCAGTGGGATGTACCAAAGCTATTCCCCAACAGGGTGGGAGGCTGCCCACAGTCCACGCAACACCACACGTGCAAAGGCTGCATCCTCCTGGGCCTGCACATCAAGATTGTAAAATCTGGAAAAAGTGTGTAAGCAGGACCACATCGCAGCCCAGCAGATAGACAGGAAACAAACTAACCTCTATCCATGACACTGCCCGAGACCTGACTAGGCAACAGCTTTTCAACATCCACAAATGCAGCTGATTACCTCTTAATTCAATAAGCTATGGTAGTCTGAAGCTGGAGCGCCCTTACTCCCGCCACGGAGAACAAACAGGTGATCTGTCTTGAAAAGTTTCAGAAACCGCCAGATATTGCACAAGTCTCTTGCCATCCAAGGAATGGAGGCAATACTCTTCCGCATCCCTGACCTTACCCAAGGATGGCAAGGAGATTGACCAATTCAAGTCAAAGGATGGAACAGTCACAGCTGTAATGTCCCTGAGTAACTCAAAAGAACAGTTCCCTGCAGCTCAGAAGTTAGACATGCTGAAAAAATAGCCACCAGGATCAAAAAGTCTACAAGGTCAACAACTGCAAGGAAAAGCTATGCAATGGTTGGAATGTAGGATCTGCCAAAAACATCCAGCACCAAGTTAAGACTCCACAATGGAACCAGTAACCTCAAGGGAGGCCTAAGATGCTTCACTTCCTAAAAAAAATATATATATACAGATAGGACACATCAGGATGAGACAGGGAAACACCATTCACTGGGCCTCTAATCAGGCAAGAGTCAACCTGCACCTTCAAGAAGTTAAGGACCAATCCTTTATTCAACTTATCCTGCAAAAACTCCAGTGAGTGGGATCTTAACTGAATGAGGAATAACACCCCACTCTTCATACCAGGCCTCAAAAACTCTCCAAACCTACAAATAAGCCAAGGAAGTGGAGAACTTGCAAGTGCAATCACTGCAGAGGAATAACTACTAATAGGCAAGCCCTCTCAAGGGCCAAGCTAAGTCAGAACAGAGTCTGATCCTCATGAACCAGTCCCTGCTGTAACAGATCCATGTATGGTAAAAGACAAAGGGGGGGGGGGGGGGTCTCCATCAGGAGTCTTCCCAAGTCCACATACCATGGACACCTAGGCCAGTCCAGTGCCACCAGGAGTACTAGCCCCTTGTGGCCTTTGATCTTGTGAATTATCCTGCCCAGCAAGGGCCACAGAGGAAAGGCATGAAGCAATCTGTCTTCTGGCCAGACCTGTACAAGAGCATCTAATTCCAGGAACCACAGATCTCTCCTGCGGCTGTAAAATTGAGGAACCTGCGCACTGAGAAGTCACCAGGTCTAGGAATGGAAGGCCCCAGAGATCCTGTCAGCTGAAACCTCAGCTGACAGGCCCCATTCTCCTGAGTCCAGACTCTCCCTGCTGAGAAAGCTTGCTCTTATATTCTTTTCCTGCAATGTGAGAGGCAGAGATCATCTGCAGATGATCTTCTGCCCATTCCATAAGCTGGTCTATTTCCTGCGACATTTGCTGGCGATTGATATAGGCCAAAGTCATGTTGTCCAACATAGAAATGACAGCAGAAGACAAGTCCATCCAGTCTGCCCAGCAAGTTTTGCACTTTTCTCTCTCATACTTATGTTAATTCTTGGCTCTTAGTAACCTTTTGGTTCTATTTCCCTTCTCCCCCACCATTAATGAGAGAGCAGTGTTGGAACTGCATCTAAGTAAAATATATAGCCCAATTAGCTAGCAACCACCGCAATAAGCAAGCCACACCCACCCAGACTAAATAATTCAGTCCTTGCTGGTTGTCTGTATATAGATCCACCTTTCTTCATTCCCCCTGCCGTTGAAGCAGAGAATTATGCTGGATATGCATTGAATCATGCTAACTGCTTGATCTCACAGCCTGTGGCTCAACTGCAAGCATGCCAGCCGTACTGCCCAGGCTTCCAAACAACTGATGTTCCAATGGGACTCTTTGGCATTCCAATGCCCTTGGGCTATTAACTCCAAACAGTGAGCCCCCAACCATGGAGACTTGCATCTGCCTTGAGTACCAGCCAGGTCAGAGAGGACAAGGGAACTCCCTTTCTCAGATGATCCTTCTGCAACCACCACTAAAGTGGGAGCAGATTTCCATCAGTAAGTGGAGCTGAACCCCATAGTCCCAAGACTGGATTCCAACAAGACAGAAGAGTGCACTGAAGAGGCCACATATGCACCCTTGTCCATGGCACCACTTCCAGGGTAGCTGCCATCAATCAGAGCACCTGTAGGACGGACCACACTGGTGTATGGTTTTCACCAACTGACGCACTTGAGACATTTCTGGATCCAAACCTCCAGTAAGAAAACTCTGTCCTGCCCCCAGATACTGATTGGGATAGCTGAAGGTTTCTCTTGGTCAGGTTCACCAACCAAGCTCCTGTAATAAGGTGATCTTATGTGTAACCAAGCAACCTCTTCCTGAGACTTGGCTCGAATCAGCCAGTCATCCAAATACAGGTGCATCACCATAACCTTGGAAAATGTTCTGGGAGCAGTGGCTAAACCAAAGAGCAGTACCCAAAACAGATAATGGTACCCCCCCCCCCCCCCCCCCCCCCCCCAACACCACAAAGCATAGAAAGCAGCAGTGTTCCAATCAGATGGAAATATGAAGGTAAACCTGACAGATAAAAAAAAAAAAAAATAGATGTCAAATTTCCAACTGCACCACCATTATCAGATCATAAGGTTTCCATTCAAAAATGAGTCACCTTCAAATGACTGTTGACCCTCTTGAGACCCAGGATGGGACGAAAGGAGCCATCCTCCCTGGGCACAAACTAAATGTTATATTGCCCTATATTTTGAGATGTGGGCACCAGAACCACAGCCCTCAGCATAAGGAGCCTTTGAAGCATGAATTCCACTGCCTGCTTCTTCAGGGAGTGGCAAGAGACACCATAAACACGTCTTGATGAATACTGTGAAATTTCAGCACATATCCTTGTATCACCTCCAGGACCCACTGGTCCAATGTAACCTTGACCCACCTCCAAAAGAAGAGAGAGATGTCCCCCTATCTCTTGCTCCGGAAGGTGGGTTGGCAAGCCTTCATTGGGAAGCTCTGCCACCCAAGCCCACTCCTCTTGGGCTGTTTGAGACGAGAGGACCGACACTTACCAAAAGGCTGAGTACGCTGAAAGGTTGACCCTCTGTAGGGACGAAACTGCCTGGAACCCTGGAGACAACCCCTCATACCAAAGGGATGCTGTAACTGCTTCTTATCCTCCGGCAACCAAGGAACCAGAGACTTGCCCCACTTATTGGCCAGTTTCTCCAACTCTCTCCCAAACAAGAGCAAGCCTTTAAAGGGCATCTTGGTAAGATTGCTCAGCTGATGCAGCCTTCAGAGCCAATTTTGCAACCAGAGTTGACACCTGGCCACTATTACCAAAGCAACTCCTCTGGCCGAGATATGGAGCAAAACACAGCCTGCATCTGCTAAAAAGGTGGTAGCAGGCTCCATAATCACTCTAATTCCCTCCAGACTCAACCTCCTGAGAGAGCAGCAGACATGATCATGCCACTAGGGCATAACAGAAAGCAATTGTAAGGTCATCACCACCACCTCAAAGGCTTGCTTAAGGATTGAGGCTATTCTATTATATACATCCTTCAAGGCCACTCCTCCCTCTTCGGGGGATAGCCATCTGCTTAGAGATTGCACATACCAGTGCATCCATTTTGGGAAACTCAAACTCTCACAGCTGGATCCAGGGGGTACAGGCCTTCTAATGTTCAACCCCCCTTTGAAATTTGCCTCTGGGGCATCCCATTCCAGATCAATCAATTCCTGAATGGCATCCATCACAGGGAAAAAACAAGAGGCTTTACATAAGAAAAATCAAAATGAGATTCTTCCTTGGCTCTGAACCAGGGTCACCCAGCTGTTTCAAGGACTGGGAAATCAGGGTTGCCAGTTCATCCCTATGAAAGAACCACATGGTTCAATATGGTTCCAGCCCTGGAGGATTAAACCCATCTTCCAGGGAATCAGGATCATCAGTGCCATCTGGATTCCTGTCAGGAACACCCACAGGGAGCCGAGGAGAGATCTGGTAATTAAGCATTGTAATGACAGCAGAAAGACCAAAATGGTCCATCTAGTCTGCCCATCAAGCTACCAAGGCAGTCACTGCTGCTCCGTGCAGGTTACTCCCATGTTTCTCTTAAGGGTAGTACCTGCCGTTCCGTGCCAGTTAAGCTTTATTTATTCCCATTCTCTAGCCTTTTAGGGATCCGCAGTGTTTATCCCATGCCCCTTTGAAATACTTCAGTTTTAGTCTGGAAGAGAAAAGCCACCAGCTGAGGGTCCAACTGGACAGGTATGGGGTTAGCTGAGGTCTGCACCTGAAGAAAAACTTGTAAGCCTTGAAAAATTTCCATCCAAGAAAAGCAGCCATGTCCAGACCAAGCCCAGATGGAACTGTAGCTGGTCCCTCAGAACTGTCTTTGCCTGTGGAGGAGCCAGTCAAGGGAGAATCAATGTCTGGTGTCCCTCCAGTCAAGGCTTAACCAGCCCATCAGAATGGGAGGAACCAGGCTTAGCAAAGTCTGAGGAAGACAACTCTCCCTGAGCATCTGAGCAGCACCGACGTAGGCTAGAAGTCAGGTAAGGCTGAGAAGCCCCAATATGAACAGGCAGCACAAATAGGAAGATGCTTAGGCTTCTTGCTTATTGGCACCATTGCAGCAGTAAATGTGTCTTAATGGCTCGTGCTCAAAGGGGAACGTGCAAAAAAATAAGCAGCAAGGTGCACAATTTGTGCACCAAGCTAAGCGTGTGAACAATAAAATTTGTGCGCGTAAAAAGTATGCCCAAAACAGAGCGCACACATACGTAGAGCTGATGCACTGCGTACACAGACGGCCTGTAGAGGGCAGCAGAGCACCACAGGCGCACACAAAAAATGCCACTGTAGCCTATCATGCGGTGTGCAAGAAAAAAAAAAAAGTCCACGAGAAGGGCCTGGCCCACCAGGGGCTACTCAACCCACCAGGCTGCCCAGTTCCAAGCCTAACAGGAGAGGAAATGAACTATGGTACAGCATACCAAGCACAGAGACCAGAGGAAGTCCTGACCTCCCCCCATCTGATTCAGGTAAAAAAAAAAAAATGTTTTTAAACCTTACCCGAGTTGAGTGCTTGCCAGATAAAAACAGAGACAGTCTCTGGCTGGGGGGGGGGGGAGGGTATCTGTCACCACCAAGCTCAACCTCCTGCACCTGCTGCTTTTCAGGTGAACTAGCAGCTAAATCCATGCTGGGAAACCCAGCTACCGGACCAAGGCACATCTGAGAGACCAAGGAAATCGCTTCAGGAATTCTCAAAACAGGGGAGGGGACCTTTAGGTATCACTAAGGAAAAGAGCTCTGCTCTCCTACAATTTAGAATGTATGGTTTCTTCTTCCAAAATGCTCGAAGCAATCCTCATAGGGAGATGCACGTCCACCATCTGCTGGAGACTGAGAATACTGGCAGACTGGGGTCACTGCAGGAGTATATATACTGTGACATCAGCTTGCAGGGAAGTATAAACCCACTGGTCCTGATTCCATCTGTCTACATGCTAGGAAAGTTTAATTTAAGAGTCACCAGTTTGTTGTAATATTTATTAATTTTCCTTTCTATATGATTATACATAATTTGTAAATCAATAAAGATTAAGTTATAAAAACGTTTCATGCCTAGTCAATCACATCAATGTGAGGTAATATATAGAACTATGCAGAACACACAGGCAGAGGAATTGCATGAGAAAAAAAAAGGCAGTACATTTTAATCTTTATAGGATATGTGCATTTCAGAACCATTGCAAAGCAAGTATAAGGTTAACATCTAAAGTTGACAGTAAGGTTCAAATACTTACAAATATACACCAACAAAATTAAAGATCTAAGGCACCAGCACATAATTTAGGACAAGGCAGTGAAGAACTTCGGGCCTCGAGTAGTTTTCAGGACTGCCACACCGTGCAAATCAGAGTACACATACTTCAAATATTCATTGTGGAAATCCTAAAGACCAGGATTTACATGCAAATTTGGACCAGAATTTGCCATACCTGAACATAGGAAGGCAACCCGATCCCACAGTAAAGAATTTGGGAGGCCAGCAGTAAAAGACAACCAAATGCAGCTGGGCACCATCTCTTCTAACATGCCAAACCCCCCCCCCCCCCCCCCCTCAAAATGAGAGGATGGGATGGGGAAGAGGGAATTTTATGTCACCTAGAACCCTTTGAATTAGATATAAGTAATAAAAAATAATTGTGTTGCTAATTATGCCTGCAGCAGCCTGACTGAGGGAACAGAAGATCCTGTGGCAGCAGTAAGGCTTTTCTTAGCCAGCAAGAGAACATGATTTGGTAAGGACTTCTCCCCCTCACTGGCCCCAAGCAGGGCAAGATGCTGGTACAATACCCAACTTCAGAACTCAGCTCCAACTTCTATTTCATGAATACATCAGATAACAGAGTCACTTTCCAACGGCCTAAGTCAATTTTTTATGAAAGGGGACAAGTCCTTTTAATGCATAAGGAGATTGGCCTGATAAATTTCCCTAGTAAAGAGACTGAAATTTAGCCACAACACTAGAATTAGCATATCACTCAAAATAGTGCAATTCTCTTCAGATGCATTGCTGCACCACAAACTAAATATCCATTAAGCTCAAGAAACCCAATATTATATGCAAGCAGAAGACAAAATACCTTCAACACAAGACTTTTGTAGCTTCAAGTTTACATTCTTTTTCTCTATTACCCATGAACTGCAGGACCTGTGACTGTGCTCCCCACAGATGTGCAGCTGATATCTAGGTATCATATGAGCTCCTGCTGCTCAGTTTTGTCGTTTCAGACCTGGTGCCAGTCACAAAGACAGTGGCCATTAGTACAGAAAAAAAAAAGAAAGGACATCAGAAGTAGGTGCGCCCTTATACAAGGGAGCTATGCTTTCAAGTACTTGTAAGCACAAACCATCTCTCCTCTCAATGCCCTCTTCTTGACATTACTTATGTAGTATAGGAAAAGTTCAATTCATTCCCAGCACTTAGCTGCTTACATTACACTTTTCTAGCTTTGCTCTTAAATTGAGACCACAGATCTAAATGACAGCAAACATCAAGAGTCACTGGAACCTGTCCACAGTGGGTCCTGCCCTTTGTACAGTCAGACTGCACATTAAATTCATGATCCTTAGAACAAGAGAAAAATACTACATTAACTGAAGCTGAGTGAAGGAGTAGCCAGGGTTCAAATCCCACTGCTGCTCCTGACCTTCGGCAAGACACTTCACCCTCCACTGCCTCAGGTACAGATTGTAACCCCTCTGGGGATAGGGAAATACCAACAGCAGGCGTTATAACTGCAGAACTCCTACAACTGTCCCAATGTTAGTCATGTCTTATAGGGATGTGAATTGGGCTTCGGACGATTGAAAATAATCGGACGATATTTTCAAAATAGTCAGAAATCAAAGGCTCCCCCAAAACGATAGGAAAACCCCATGATATTGATTGTGGGGGAGGGTGGGAAAAATGGCACAAAAATAACCCCTAAACCCACCCCGACCCTTTAAAACTAATACCTTAGCTACCCCCACCCCCCCCACCCCCCCCCCCCCAAAAACTTTACAGGTACCTGGTGGTCCAGTGGGGGTCCATGGAGCGATCTCCTGCTCCCTGGCCATCGGCTGCCACTAATCAAAATGGCGCCGATGGCCCTTTGCCCTTACCATGTGACAGGGTATCCATGCCATTGGCTGGACCCTGTCACATGGTAGGAGCACTGGATGGCCGGCGCCATCTTGTGCTCCTACCATGTGACAGGGGCTGACCAATGGCACGGGTAGCCCCTGTGACATAGTAAGGGCAAAGGCTATCTGCGCCATTTTGAATACTGGCAGCCGACGGTCCGAGTGCAGGAGGTCGCTCCCGGACCCCCGCTGGACTTTTGGCAAGTCTTGTGGGGGTCAGGAGGGTCCCCCAAGACTTGCCAGAAGCCCCTGGTGGTCCAGCAGGGGTCTGGGAGCGATCTCCTGCACTCGGGCCATCGGCTGCCAGTAATCAAAATGGCATAGATAGCCTTTGCCCTTACTATGTCACAGGGGCTACCGGTGCCATTGGTCAGCCCCTGTCACATGGTAAGGGCAAAGGGCCATTGGCACCATTTTGATTAGTGGCAGCCGACGGCCCGGGAGTGGGAGATCGCTCCAGGGACCCCCACCGGACCACCAGGTACCTGTAAAAAGTTTTTTTTTGGGGGGGGGGGGGGGGAAGCTAAGGTATTAGTTTTAAAGGGTCGGGGTGGGTTTTTGTTTATCGGCTCAGGCACAGCCAATAAACAAAACCACGATTGGGCCCGATGAAAAACAAAAAAAAAAACCATGTGAATCGGAACCCGAACAGATTCACATCTCTAATGCCTTATGATATAAAACTACTTGCAGACAAATAAAGTAGCCATGAAAAGAAGCTGAAGAATAACCTTTATAAAGTGCACCTTACTTGTCAAATATTGAAGTTAGGTCTGAATATTAAATTTGTTAATTACTTAGGATCAAAACTTAATTCACAACATCTATGCACTATTTGCTTATCTCTGCATGGTATATTTATTTATTTATTTAGGGTTTTTATATACCGACATTCTCGATATACATATCAAATCAAGTCGGTTTCCATATAACAAAACTGTCGCCGGTAAGGCGTTACATTAAACAATAGACAAAGTATTGAACAGAGAACGTGCAGCGTAACATTAAACAATCGACAAATTATTGAACAAAAGAACATAGATCAATAAATATTAAACGTAAAAAAGATATATAAAATAAAATAACTATGGGAAGAGCATGAGCTAGAAAGCTGATGCTTCAAGAGATGGTTTTTCAAAGCAGGTGGGTGGACTGTCCAGATAAGGTCCTGAAGGTCCTAAGGGTATAAAGTCGGTAGTGGACTTTATATTGTGCTATTTTGCTCTTTGACCTGTGTCGAATTGTTTCTGCGATTCCGAATAGGCTTGTCGGAAGAGCCACGTTTTGAGGTTTTTCTTGAAGGTGAGATGGCAGGTTTCAAGACGAAGATCTGGCGGTAATGTATAGTGTATATTGGTATATTGGTAAGGTATAGTGTAGTATGTTGAGTCAAGATGGCATGTACTAGTAACATCTGTATGCAGGACTAGAAATATATCAGGCATCAAGACATCTAAAATATGGTGACTGGCATCCAATGCCACCCTAAGCCAGAGTGTTCTCCAGGACCCAGTGAAAGATAACAATACTACTATTGGAGTAGCAAAAAGTTTAAAATTTCCATTCAAAAGCTCATAAAGAAACTACAATGCAAACATAACTAAATCTTGCACATGATTAGTTAAGACCAACCTCAACATCCTCTTTACAAGAGTGGTGGAAAAAGTACTTGAGCTACTACCTGGACTAAACTTTAAACATAGACTGATTGCAAGCTAAGAGCAGGCTGAGCTTCAGAAGCCAAAGTTTACTCCCAAAGGAGTTCTATATAACAGCACAGAATTCTGTATTTTCCTTGCAGAAGGCAGTTCAGTGACCAGCAGCATCAGTGTCAGCCTGCATGGGCCAGAAGAAAACTGCTGCTGCTGGCCTGTATGAGGCTGCAATAAGGGGTCCACCACACCGTGGACAGAAAAAGGAATAGTGAGAATGGAACTTAGGATGACTAGAAAGGCGGGGCGGGGGGGGGGGGGGGGGGGGGGGGGGGGGGGAGTAGGAGACAAGAACTGGGTAAACAAAGGTGGGGAGTTTGCGCTTAATGGGACAAAAGTTGAGGGTCAAGCAGGTGGTTGCAGTTAGAGCAGCGGTTCTCAACCTGTGGGTCGCAACCCCGGCGGGGGTCGAACGACCAAAACACCGGGGTCGCCTAAAGCCATTGGAAAATACATATTTCTGATGGCTTTAGCCGCTGAGAAGTCGCACTACCGTCTGCAGCAGCGCTATTCAGCTGGAACGCATGCTATTATGAATGCGCGTTCCAAACTGAATGCCTGCGCGCATGCGCAGACGTGATTGCATCATCCGTCCGGGGCTTAAGGGGCGGGGGAAGCGGGGGGAACGCTCCACAGTCCATAGCAGCGCATTACATGTGTCCGGCGCTTGCTGACGTCATCAGTGGGCGGACGCAGCAAGCGCCGGAGGACAGAAGCCTAGGAGGCAGAGAGGCAAGAGGCGGAGAGCCAAGAGAGCCTGCGAGACAGCCTGCTGGTGTAAAAAAGGTTAATAATGTAAAAACAGTACACACACCATACACACAATACTGTGTGAGTGTAAGGTGCTTTGTGTGTAATCATTACACAGTACACAAAGCAGCTTACACTTACACAAAGCACCATACATTTAAAAATGTGAACTACATCGGTCTTATACTATGAGACCACTATAAGATGTAGTTCACACTGTTCCCCAATGTATAATTATGTTTGATTTGTAGCAATGAGAATACATAATGCATATCAGGTATTTACATTCTGAATCATAACTGTAGCAAAATTACAGTTTTGAAGTAGCCACCAAAATTGTTTTTTGGTTTGGGGTCACCGCAACATGAGGAACTGTATTGCGGGGTCACGGCATTAGAAAGGTTGAGAACCACTGAGTTAGAGTAAGGGTTTAAACCTAGGACAAAACTGCAGGGGTCAAGTATGGGGAATAGGAAGCAAGGAATACACAAGGGGGGGGGGGGGGGGTCAAGCCTATAGAGAGGCAGAAGTCAAACTTGGGGAGATGTGCAAGACAAAAAGTTGAAACTCTAGCCTTGAAGGAAGAAGCCAAGTCTTATGATGGGACATTACATCTTTGAGTAGGAGGTGGGGTTTTTTCCTGTATTATGAGTTAATGCTCAAAGACTTAAAGATTCTGTATTGTTTAAGTCAATATATCTTGCACAGAGTTCCCCCTGAAGCAACAGGTTCAGTAGAAGGCATGACCTGGGCCAAAGAAGCCAGAGCAGGTACATATAGCCAATCAGATTGTTTCTCAAACTGAAATTTTCTTAAGAGATTCTCAAATGTTATTTCAACAACTATTGAAGATATATATATATATATATATATATATATATACACACACACACATATATATACATACACACACAATACAATAAATTTAAATGTAAAGAATACATTAATATGTAAAATCAAGAGACATTTATCCCACACATAATGGTCACTCAAACCATTAATCTAGAACACCATTCCTTAAAAGAAACAGGTATTATAGATATGCCAACCTGTAACTGACAATGTATTAGCACCTTTTTTTTTTTAGGTTATGGACGGTCGACTTTATATTATATGCCACATAATATGCCTTTTTCTACTTTAATATATAACAGCAGACTTCCTCTTAAATAACCTTTACTTACTAAAGTTTGACGATAACTACCCATTTCTACTATAATACGCTTTGAACTGTGGTGGGAGAAGCGTGACAAATGATCTCCAAATCCTGTTCATGGACTGCTCTTCAGAGAAATATTCCAATAGTCCCCTAACATCAGATCCCTGCCTATGCATCAGTCCTTACATCTCGCACTCTTCCCACGTAAGACTATAAACTCTGAAGTAAACGCTCCCTTCACATTTGTTACTCGGGTTTCCCTTAATCTCGGTTTCATGCCCAAATTCATCGCACGAAACGCACCCTCCTCGCTACCTCAAAAGCAAACGCACAGCACTCCAAAGCTCCAGTCCCAGAGCAGCGTTACACATGGGACCCCCGTGTGCGACAGTGCAGCCGGGAATGGAAGGACAGGTTACAGGCCAGGAGCGCATCAGGAATGGAAAGACACCTGCGCTATAAGAGGACAAGAGGGCCCCGTCCAGCTCCGCACCCGCCCGGTGCCGTTTAATTCACGGAAGCCCCATGCTAGAGCAGGAAGCACCACGCCAACGCGCACCACGTGCTGCCGGGCCCGGCCCCGGGAGGCGCACGGCCACACGGGAGGGTGGGCAGGATGACAGCACACCACCCCTCCTTCGGGACGGGGCAGGCGCCCCCGAGCGGCGCGAGGCTGCGCCAGGCACCGGCCGTCACCTCGCGAGCTCTCTCTCTCTCTCTCACACCCCCGGCCGTCAGGAACCCACAGGCCCCGGGCCCACCTCCAAAGCGGCGCATGAAACCAGAGCACCGGGCCCGCCTCCTCGGACCGGACACCGTCGCGCAGCCTCTGGCACGAGGCCCGCGCCCTCCTTTCGCCCCCCACCCCCGGCCAGGCCCGCGCCGCACGCACGGCGAGTAACGGAGGCCGCACGGGGGCGGATGGGGGGAGCTCACGGCCATCTCCCCTCCCGGTTATCGCTGGTCGTCTCTTACCGGGGCCTTGCTGGTTGCCGCCGCGCAGTTACTCGGGGGGACAGAGAACAGGGAAGAGGAGCCCCTCAGATGGCGGCAAAAAGACCGGAGATCCCGCCGCTCGTGCTCATATACAACAAGCGTCAGCACGTAACGCCTTAAGGGCGACGTGCGCGGCCCCGAGCCCGGGAGGGACGGCGGTGGGCGGGGCCTTCGGGAGTCCGGGCAACCGCGTTGGCGCCGTTCTGGGCCGCGTAGCTGTGGCGGCCTAGAGATTCCTGTAGGTCAAGCGAACAGGTTGAGCCTGTCCTGGCTTTATCTACTCCCCATTGCTTTCCTAAAGTTGTAGGGCTGGGGCAAAACCAAGACTTGAACGTGCCTGTTCGGTTGACCCGGGGTGAGATGACATTAGAAGAGAGGTTCTCGGTTTCTGACCTGCAGCCTTTCCTAACTTCCCATTATCCAGAGGGTGGCAATTCTAAATTTTAAAATGTTCAATTTTAGTGCGCTAAGGGAGCTTGGAACTGGACAAATGCCACTTTAAAACATTATATGTTCTCACTACAAGAATTTTAACAATTAAGTTTACTCTTCACTGAATTCCACTGAAATGCATGAAAGTGGATGAAGATCTTTGGGGGGGTGGGATTTTTTTGGCTAGCTAGATCAGGGCTTCCCAAACCTGGCCTGGGGACCCCATAGCCAGTCGGGTTTTCAGGATATTCACAACGAATCTGCCTGAGATAATGTGCATATCAGGAAGACTCAGTATATGCAAATTTATCTCCTGCAAACTCATTGTGGATATTCGGAAAACCCAGCTGGCTGTGGGGTCCTCAGGACTGGTTTGGGAAGCCCTAGACTAGACAGCATATGTGATCGATTTTTTAACTAAATCAATGGTATTCTGAAATAGTTGGTCCCAAACCTATCCTTAGGGGAACCCCTGCTATCAGGTTTTCCGGATGTCCCCAGGGTGTATGCATGAGATATATTTACATCTAATACATCCATTGTATTCTGAAAGCCCCTGAAGGCAGGTTTGGGACCCACTGTTCTAAAACCATTTCGCTGCTAAGATTAGAAATCCAGACTTGTTGGCTTGAACATCTTGATGAAGTTAAATTGAAACAGAGAAACATGATGGCAAAAAAGGGCCATACAGCCTATCTAGTCAGCAAATCCAGACAAACTGGACAGTTTTACAATCCCTACCACTCCCTCAGAGATCCATTGTACTTGTCCCATGCGTTTTTGAATTCAGATACTATTCTTTTCTCTACCATAATACCATCATTGTCATTATCATTGTTTATTTATTACACCCTCTTTTAGCAACTGAGCTCAAAGTGTGTTAGAGAATAACAGGGCCAACTTATCAACTTACATAGAACCAAAGAAGGAGTATAAGAGTGAAAGGGGAACCAAAAACACCAATAACAACATAGAAAGAAACACAGTCCTATTGGTAAGTGCCCGTGATCTATGTTCAGGAATCAAAGTCCTCCTGGAACAGGAGCTCCCCTTAAAGGGGCCAGCGCGGGAAAATCCTTGCTGCACCTGTGGATGACGTCAGACGCCTTCAGGGTATATGTACCCTGCATCTTCTTCACTCTAGTGCCTTGCAACAAGGTTCCTGGAGTTGGTTTGTGCTGCTGTGGTCTTGGTTATCTTCGTCCTGCTTCTTCTGCCTTCCCTCCGCTGTTGATTCTTCTGGCTCTGACCCCTGGACTGGCTTCGGATCGTTCTTCTGACCCCTGGATTGGCTTTGGATCGTTCTTCTGGCTCTGACCCCTGGACTGGCTTCGGATCGCTCTCTGGCTCCAACCCTGGACAGGCTGCGGACCGCCCTCTGGATACCGACCCCTGGACTGGCTATGGACCACCCTTGGACTCCGACTCCTGGACTGACTTCTGGATTTCCTACGACCTGCTGGAGGCGCCAGCCGTCTGGACTCACGACCTGCAGGAGGCGCCTGCATCCGGATCACCCGCATCGACAGGAAGTCGCCTAAGTCCCAGCGGCCGTGTCCCTACAGGCCCCTCCTGGGGGGACTTCGGCTTCCAGGGTGAATCTCCTAAAGTCCCAGCGGCTGGGCTCCTAAGGGCTCCTCCCGGAGGAGTACCGGTCTCCAGGGCGAAGAGTCTTCTTCCTCTTCAGTCCAACACCGTCCATCCGTCCAGTGAGTGTTTGTCCTTGGTCGCAAAGGACTTCATCGTAGACCAGGGCGTCAGCCAGCTTCGAGCTTCCGAACCGCCTCCTGGTTGGGACTTCGCTGTGAATTGCCGCAGCACTCCATCTTCTGTTCCAACCAGCCCAAGGGTCCACAAACGTAACATAATCAATTGACATTACAGATCTGAATAATAATCTCATCAATCCATGAAAAAAATGGAAGAAACTTAAGTTCTCACAGTATTTCCTTTCTTGACATGTTAAAGTAGTGATCTACTCTAATATAGAATTTTTGGCCTTCTAGTTATTGTTTTACAGGAGCTATTAGTTTTTCAGATTGTGATTTTAATTTATTTAAACCAATTTTTTATTATGTCACATTTGTTCTTATGATTTGCTTGCCGTGTTTTATTTATTAGATGTTTATTAAATTCTGTTACGTATGAGCTGTTTTGTGTATTATTTGTATATTGATATTTATGGTATCTGTGCCTAGGGTCCATTACAGGTTAATTTCTTTGAAATAAGGTGGAACGAACACAAAAATAACATTCTAAATCACTAAAGTAGTGTTATGGGAAGCCACATGCAACTGTAGTGCATGGACAAAGGTGAAATTTAATATTGGAATATAAATCCATACGCACTGAAATAGAGTGACACATAATTTCACATGAATCTAAATTTCTGCTTATTTCCTTCTCTAAATGTTTTTTAACAGTCACATCTTGGCATGAATTGTGAATCATGATTCTTGTCTTAACTACAAGGTTTGCTTACTCATGGAAAGAGTCAGAAGCCAAAAGCAGTGAACCATAAACAATTCAAGTTAACTTCCAAAGTGACTCTTGATTGTGTATAAGACATCAAGGGTTGGGTTTTTTTTTATTAGTATTTTATTTTACTTATGCCCTTCTTAGAATCTTGTTCTTAAAGCATGCATCTGTCTATATCCGCTGACATCCAAAATGATCCTTAATAGCTTTCACATTTTGGGATCCTTTTTAAAGTCTAGTTTAGGGACCTTCATTTTCGTTTCTACGTTCCCCCCAGGAATTTGGTTTATTCTGACAAGAACACAAAGGAGAGAAAATCAGTGGAGAAAGATTACTCATCGTTTTTCCCGACAAAGATCAGAGTTTATTTTGGTGGACAGAAACCAGAACAGGCCATATTGGTCCTCCCACTGCCCCAATCCCTCCCAATCCGCCAACATGACCTCCCCACAAATGATTCTTTCCCCTTCTCCCCAGCATTGCCCACGTTTCTCCCTCTCTCCTTCTGCTCTTTCACTGTCTCCCCTCTCTCCACATCCAAGAATCCTTCTTTCTCTGCCCCCACACAGCATTTATCCTTCCCATGTGCGGTGGCGCCAGGCTCCTCCTGCCTCCATTCATGGCAGCATGCCCGTGTTATGGCTCCCGTGTTTTGCAGTGCAGCACTGCACTCCTGCACCTGCGCAGAGCCAGGGAGCCTGCCAGGAAGTTCTTCGTGTGGGGGTGCTGGCCCTTCTTGCATCGGGCTGCTGCTCATGCATTCGGGTGAGTGATTGAAGAGCTCTGCTCTGGCCGATGCTGCTGCTCCAGATCTTTTCCGGTGGCAAACCGGCAACCTGACCCTTCTGATGGTGGCCGCGCTCTTCTACAGGAGCCAAGAGGAACAGCGCAGGCTCAGTTCAGCGTGGCCTCATCTCAGATTCAAAGCTTTGATCTGAGCAGTGGCTTCCCCAGCGCCCAGAGATGAGGTCACGCTGAACTGAGCCTGTGCAGCTCCTTCCGGCTCCTGTAGGAGAGCACGGCAACCATCAGGAGAAGGGCTGATGCGTTTTGGCTGCTACGGGGTAGGGAGGGGATGGGATTTGAATGCAGCAAGCTCTTCTGCCTGTACTGGCTTCCAGCAGTGACGGAAGGAAGGCTTCAACCAGTTTTCACCTTTGGAAAAATCAGGGAATTTATGGGTGAAAATCACTTTAAAACAAAAATTAAGGACTCTAGTCATGTTGAAAAGAGACTTTTACATGTAAATAAAGTCTGACATCTTATTTCCTGGGACCTTCTTGTTCCCGACCTTTGGAACTTGTATCTCACAAACTGTAGCAAGCCATTGAAGGAGATGTTCAAAACATATCTTTCTGAGCATGCTTTAATTAAGTTATTTAATAATAATAATCTAGAGCATTGGGCATTTTTATCTGAAATTTTATTTTAAAGGCTGTTGCAACATACGTAGCAAATTTAGATCTTGCTAATTTTTTTATTTTTATTCTCATGTTTTATTTGTCTTGTTAATTTTATTAGTTTATCTTCATTTTGTTTTTATTTGTGTCATGGTAAGTGAGCCCTTGGACTGAGGCATGATTGACTCAGCTTAGCAGGCAAACCTGCTAGACCCACTCCATCATTAGGCAGCCTTCACCCTTACCAACCTCTTTCCCCACAGGTTGCGCCCTTGGGTTCAGGTGCCAGCAGGACTGAGAAGAGGTCCCAAGGATGGTCTGAGGACAGGCCAATGGTCAGAGTTAGCAGCATATGGTAGAATCATATTCCAGGGAGAGGTCAGGGCAGGCAGTGTTCAGGCAGAGTCAAATACCAGACAGAAATCAGGGCAGGTAGCAAGCAGAAATCAAGCACAGGAGATCAGACCAAGGGAAACAGGGTACAGGTAATGGGAGGAGGCAAGAGAGAACCCGGCAAGGAGACTTTGACAGGGAAGGAGTAGGAGACACAAAGACAAGGACTAGAGTCACAGGCAGGACTGGGGCCCACCACAAACCAGACATAACACATAGTATAACCCTGTTGCTAAAGCACCGAGTGGCTGCATGGAACTTCCTTATATACTCAAGCAGGATGTGATGTCATCAGCCAGCACCGCAGGAAGTGGAGGACCTATAAAAGCGTTCAGAGCTACAGGAAATTAAACTATGTTCTTTTGATGTGCCATGATGCTGGAGGTGCTTTAGATTAGAGGTGATGGGTGTTACAATTTGTCTTGTTACATTTGAATATGTATGTTTTCTTTTGCAAACTGCCTTGGCATCTGGCAGTATATAAATGCATTATTAAAGATAAAGATGGGCAATGTAACATGTGTTCTTTGGAATGATTTTAATGCTGAGTTTTATGTGCTATTAAAGAAACAGTCTAAGCAAAAATCTATTTTACAAGAATTCATAGATAAAACAGGAATATAAATAGTGATGGATTTTTTTAAACCTGCTTACCTTTACATTTGTAGCTTTGAGCGAGGTCAGTTAGTATAGATATCATTCCTGAACCTAACCAGATCAGTCCAGACCAGTGGGTTATGCACTCCCACCAGCAGATGGAGGCAGAGAGAAAAACCTTGACGCACTGCTATATATACCACTAGTGCCACCTGCAGCTCCTCAGTATTCCTCTGTCTCCAGCAGATGGTGGTCGTGCATGCTGCAGCTCTGGACTGAGTTTTAGCAGGGCTCCCCGAGGTGTGAGGTTCCGATCGCGGGCCATCCCTGGCTATCCAACTCCCTCGGATTCCGGGGAGTTGGATAGCCAGGGGACTGGTTCCCTCCACGCCCCAAAGCCCTCTTCCAGCGCCTCCTAAAGGAAAGTACCCCATGGGGATTTTTTATTGTTACTTACAGAGTTAAAAAAAAAAAAAAAAAGGATTTTTGCCTTCAGTTTTTTTCTCTGCAGGGGCTTTTCCCTGAGGCTTGCCCGGAGCCTCCTCGGGTCGGGGAAGCAGCTTCTGGGCGTTTTTGGCCTCGGGGCAGGCGTCCTGAAGGCCTGGGCAGTCAAATCGGAGGTTTGCAGTCATTTTTAACTGCTTCCTTCCTCCTCCGCAGAGCGCTGAGCCCGGGCTATTTTTGGCACGGGCGCCATTTTGGTTTTCGCAGGTCCTGTGCGAGTGCTCAGCCCGACCGATTTTCTTTCTTCTGGGACTCCAGGGGAGCTGGGAGAAGGACTGCCATGTCTGAAAGTGCCCTGGTGGAGTTCTGTAGGGCCTGTGATCTGGTTTTAGAGTTGGATGCTCACTCTATGCCTCATGTGCTGCGGGGGGAGGGGTCATCTGCCAAGGGCCAGAGGCCCAGAAAGCTTAAGTGCGTGCCTAGGGGACGATCGAGAGCAAAAGGTAAACCTCCGGGGTCAATGGATACCCAGGGGAAGGAAGCTCAGGAAGTCCTGTCCCCATTCCCCTCCCCCCCCCCATTTTCCCCAGCAGTGGTAGAACCGGGCCAGGGAGACCCGAAGGATACAACTTCGGATTCCAGTAGCAATGATGTGGGACCCGGAGGTTTCTCCCCAGAGTTTGTGCTACTAATGATTGAAGCCTTCCTGGCCAGGAAGACTGCAAAGAGGAGGTCTCAGGACAGCGCCGGTGGCTCTGCCAAGCATCTAAAATCTCAGATTCTACCTTCTCCGGGCCCTTGAATACAAAGGAGCCGTGGAGATGCGGGGACCGTGGAGGACCCCCTGTTGGGGGATCTAGCCACGCCCCAGGGTGACACTGACCCCAATTCGGACCCAGATGCCGGCGGGGACGATCCGTTGTTGCTGGACACCTCTGGGGGGGAGTAATGACCCTCGGGTGGTCTGGCTGTTCAAGCAGGAGGAATTGCATCCCCTTATTCCCCAGATGCTGGAGGAACTGGGGCTCAATCTGTCACAGGAGGATTCGGACAGCGAAGGGGTCAACCCGGTCCTGGATGGGCTGCGAGGACCTCCCTCAGCTTTTCCAATTCCGAAGAAAATTCAGAAGCTTATCAGCAGGGAGTGGGATGCCCCAGAGGCCGGTCTCAAGGTGGGACGGGCCATGGCCAAGCTGTACCCGCTGTCAGAAGAGCATTTGGAGCCCTTACGGAACCCCAAGGTGGACGCTGCGGTAGCAGCAGTTACTAAGAAAACTACCATTCTGGTTGCAGGGTCGGCCGCTCTGAAGGATGCTCAGGACCGCAAATTGGAGGTCCATCTGAAGTGCCTTTTTAAGTTTCGGCTTTGAGCCTCAGAGCGGCAGTCTGTGCCAGTATGATGCAGCGCGCCTGTCTGTGTTGGTTCCAGCAGCCACAGGACCCGGCCTCAGCGGGGTTCATGTCCCAGACGCAGGCGGCTCACCTGGAGGCGGTGGTGGCATACACGGCAGATGCCCTGTATGACCTGGTACGAACATCGGCGCGTTCCATGGTCTCTTCGGTGGTGGCCCGACGCTTGCTGTGGCTCCGGAATTGGTTGGCTGACTCTTTTTCTAAAACTCACTTGTGCAATCTCCACTTCAGGGGGAAGCTCCTGTTTGGTGAGGACCTGGACCAGTTGGTGAAGTCGCTGGGAGAGTCCAAAGGCAATAGGCTCCCGGAGGATAGAAAGCCCTTTAGGAAAGCATTTGCCCCAAGGAGCTGGATTAGAGACTCCAGGAGATTTAAGTCAGGAATGGGGGGTTCCTCCTCTTCCTATAGATCCAGTCCTTTCTCGGGGTGACAACAGTCCTTTCGGGGAGCCAACCAAGCAGCAAGGGGAGGTGCCGGCCAGGGCTCTGGGGCCGGAAAATCTTCACAATGAAATCAGGATCACCCACTCCTCAGAGACAGCCGTAGGAGGACGGCTGTCCCAGTTTTACGAGGAGAGGGCAAGGATCATGACAGACTAGTGGGTTCTCTGGGTGATCCGCATAGGCTATGCCTTAGAATTTTCACACCCTCCCAGGGACGCCTTCCTGGTGTCGCGATGTTCTTCCTGAAACAAGCGTGCCGCGGTGGAGGACACTCTACGCCGTCTGTTAAGCCTGCTGGCCATTGTTCCAGGGGCAGAACAGGGAGCCGGTTGGTACTCCATGTACTTTGTGGAGCCAAAGAAAGAAGGAACCTTTCACCCCATCCTGGACCTCCAGCAAGTGAACCGGAGTCTGAAGGTACCGTGCTTTCAAATGGAAACCCTGCGCACGGTGATTGCGACGGTGCGCAAGGGAGAGATCCTTGCCTCCCTGGACCTAACAGAGGCTTACCTCCATATCCCAATTCAGAGCGATCATCAGCTGTTTCTGCGGTTCTTGATCCTGGGGCAGCATTTCCAGTTTCGTGCACTCCCCTTCAGTCTAGAATTGGCGCCCCGCACCTTCACCAAAGTTATGATAGTCGTGGCAGCAGCCCTCAGGCAGGAAGGGGTGTTGGTGCACCCAATCCTAGACAACTAACTCCTCTGGGCAAATTCAGAGGAAGACTGTCGGCGGACTATTCTTCATGTGACTCACATGCTGTCGGGCTGGGTGATCATTCAAGAGATGCTTTGTGTTTATCCCATGCCTTTTTAAATTCTGGTACTGGTTTTTCTTCAACCACCTCCAATGGAAAAAAATATTTTCTAACGTTGGTCCTGTGTCTGCCCCTTGGAGCTTCCTATCATTTATTATTTATTTATTTGGTGCTTTTCTATACCGGCATTCATGATACAATCATATCATGTCAGTTTACATGGAACGGGGGTACAATAACCTTAGATATTAACAAAGCGAAGAGAAGCAGAAGTTACAATAAAACAGGGGTGCTGGAACTGGGGGAAGAGGAAGAACAAAGCATAAATAACTCAACGGCAAGAAGAGCAATTATTTACATTGTGCTGAATGTACAGTAATGATTGCTATGTTGAATCAGTGAGTTTCTGGAAAGGCTTCTTTAAATAACCAAGTCTTAAGCCTTTTTCATGCCCTCTACTTCCAGAATTTACTTTGTATTGAAAGCGATTTGCCTCTTGACCATTACTAATATGCCTTTCAGGTATTTAAACATCTGGATCATATTACTCTCCTCTCCCCCATCTCTCCGCTCTTCTAGAATATACAGTTTTAGATCCTCAAGTCTCATCTCCTGTGTCTTCTGATGCAGATTCCACACCATTTTAGCTGCCTTTCTCTGGATGGTCTCTTGCCCTTCTCTATCCTCTTTTGAGATGCGGTCTCCAGAACTGGACACAGAATTCCAGGCAATTTCCTAAATTGTGCACTGCTTTGGATGGTCCTATACCTGGGAAAGCAGCATGGCAAAGTTCTAAAATGATCTCATTGGTGGAGTGGGAAAGCTAGATTAAGACAAATGAGTTGTTTTCCTCTGGGTGCTAGAGGCATTCATTGCTTACATCAGCCCTCCAGCAGTAGAGAGGTCTCTGTGCTTCACTTCCTATAGCTTTCTGATGGCTGCTGCTTGTACAAGACCGGAGCACTATATTTCGAGAGGTACCAGGGCGACTTCATTCACTTCCGCAGTTTTCAGCCTTCCTTGGGCACATAGCAGCAGACATTTGGGAACATGCTGATAATCAGCTGTCTATAAAAGATGGAGGTGGCCCTAGCAAGGCACCAGCATATGGGAGTGGCACAGCCACAGCACCTTGCCCATAGGCCCAAATTGTGGGAGAACACCTTGATCATCTGGCAGGCTCCCTAGAGCAGCTAGTCATAGTAATCCGAAAATATGGCTGCCTACTTATCTGTTCATAAATTGTCGGCATTTAGATTCTGTGCACTACTACACAACAGATTTAATATGCTGAGGAAAAAGTGAGCTGTGATGTCTGTTTTCCTCGCACCAAGATGCTCAGTGGCACAGACGGTCCTGACTTTCTGCTCAAGGCTCTGATCACCTTGGGGCCGATGCAAAAAATCAGCATGGAAAACGGGCACTCAGTGTTGAGCGCCTCTTTCCTAATGAGTGCCCAGCACCTGTCCTGAGCCTGAATATTTAAATGAGTGGTGCCGCCAAAGAGGTGCTAGGGACAAATGTGCACCCCTGGCGCCTCCTGGGAAGGTGGCTGTCAGTGGGTTAGGAAAACTGTCACTCAATTTTACGAGCATCTGTTTTCCTAACCTGTGCACAGCCACGGGTTAGAAAAGGGACGCTTGTTAACTGAGCCTCCCTTTTCCTAATCTGACCGCTGGCACACTTTGTTTTTAAATCTTTTGGTTCCTCTCTTTTAATATCTCCACGTATTAAGTTGAAGGATGTACAGAAAAATAGTATTTTCTGCTTTTCTGTACACTTTTTGAGGCTGCTCAGAAATTAACACCTGCAGGCGTTAATTTCTGAGCGTAAAAATGTGCGGGTTGGGTGCACTTTTTTTTTTGGATCTGGGGAGGATAGTTAATAGCCTCATCAACATGCATTTGCATGTGATGAACACTGTGGGGTAGATTTTCAGACGAGCGCGAACAGCCTACTTTTGTTTGCGCTCCAGGCGCAAACAAAAGTACGCTGGATTTTAGTAGATACGCGCGTAGTCGCGCGTATCTACTAAAATCCTGGATCGGTGCGCGCAAGGCTATCGATTTTGTATAGCCTGCGCGCGCCGAGCCGCGCTGCCTCCCCCCGTTCCCTCCAAGGCCGCTCCGAAATCGGAGCGGCCTTGGAGGGAACTTTCCTTTGCCCTCCCCTCACCTTCCCCTCCCTTCCCCTACCTAACCCACCCGCCCGGCCCTGTCTACACCCCCCCCTTACCTTTGTCGGGGGATTTACGCCTCCCGGAGGGAGACGTAAATCCCCGCGCGCCAGCGGGCCTGCTGCGCGCCGGGCCGCGACCTGGGGGCGGGTACGGAGGGCGCGGCCACGCCCCCGGGCCGTAGCCACGCCCCGTACCCGCCCCCAAAACGCGGCCGACACGCCCCCGAAACGCCGCGTCGACCGGGCCCGCCCCCCGACACGCCCCCGACACGCCCCCCTCCGAGAACCCCGGGACGTACGCGAGTCCCGGGGCTCTGCGCGCGCCGGGAGGCCTATGTAAAATAGGCTTCCCGGCGCGCAGGGCCCTGCTCGCGTAAATCCGCCCGGTTTTGGGCGGATTTACGCGAGCAGGGCTCTGAAAATCTACCCCATTACCTTTAACTGATGCCTTATCTCACAATGGGCCCTATTTGACCAATATTTATCTTCCATAGGCAGAGAATGGAGGGGGGGGGGGGGGAAAAGTCCTTTTTGATTAAGATCCAGTGACAGGCTAGAGACAGATATTAATTATCCATGGCGTTTTCAATGACTACATTTCTATTAATGAACAAAGGATCTTCATTCTCCCTGAAGCTGTTAAGGTCTGAGAGATAAAAATGTGGCTATCTTATGCAACTTTTTGTTCCAGCTGTTAACCTCTGCCAACACATTGCCCAAACCCTATAACCTCTAATCAGACCCCTGGCATCTGAACTCCCAGGACCAGCAGAAAAGCCCCACTGTGCCTGCACAAGACACCTCCTCGACCAGACTGATCTACGGAGAAAATCACTGACTCAAATCTGCTATCCCTCTTACCTCCTACCACTGGGTCACACTAGGTCCCTTTTTTGAGCTTTGCATTTAAAAGCAAATGTCACTGTTCCGTTCTTTTCCTTGCGTCATTGTATCTGATTATTATTTAACAAATTGCTGAACTCTTGGTGGGAAAGCATGTCGGAGATAAGCAATAATGACGTTAGTATTTGTTTACACATCTGGTGTGTTTGTATTCGTCCCCCTGATGTACCGCTGGATCAGGCAGCCAGAAGAGACTGAGCAGCTTCCCAGGTAGATCCCTCCATGCAGAGTTAGTGTTTCTAAAACAGGGTGTCTGCTCTAGCAAAGACTGGCACTGAACGGAGGAGTGCATTTGTTTGTAAACAAAATGACAAATGTGATGCAACACATGTGCTTGGTTTAAAAACAAAAAATAAAAGCCACATGAAATCAGGGTTCTTTTTGTTGTCTTTTGTCTGAGAAAGTCAATGAAAATACAAGTAGGAAAATTCCATCATAACACCCCATTCACCTTCCCCCTAAGCCTCCTCACCTTGGAACATGCTTACCCCTTCCCCAGGAGTCTCTGATGTAGGAAGGGGCAGGACCATCCTCAGTCACTCTGCCCTCCAGCTCCCGGTTTGAAAACATTGCTGGCTGGGCCTGAGGCTGGTGCTACTTTGTGATATAGCCATATGCTATGTGACCTAACACAAAATAGAGCCAGGCAGCTGGCCTCAGGACAGGCTGGTGTCATTTTTCTTCTGGGAGCGGTGGGGCAAGGCTCCTGCCCCTTTCTCCATCAGACTCCCATGGAAGGGTAAGAGTGGTCCAGGGCAGTGAGAGGTTTTCTGTCAAATCTGAGTCCTTGGCCTATGGCATGGTTGACATAGGTTCACCTGCTAGGTAGGCTATTAGGCCACACCAACTGCTGGTGGACTCGTTCTTGCTAGGACTGGAATTGGGGCTTCACCTATACCAGCCCCATTCCCTGCAGGTTGAGCCTTTGGGTTCCAGGGACTGGCAGGGCTTAGGCAAAAGTCTTGCAAGGAGTGGTCAGTTGAAGTTGAGACACAGGAAGGGTCCGGGCCAAAGTCGGGGCAGGCAGCGAGCAATCAAACATAGTCAAAATCTGTAGCAGAGGTCAGAACCAGGAATCAGTCAGACAGACAAGGCACTGAGGGATCAAGGAAAGAAGGAACAAGCAGTGCAAGGCAGGACAGGGCAACGAGGAGGCAAGACAAGTCAAAGAAGGCACAAGGATAAATAGCAACATGCACTGCAAGACAGGAGGATCTTGTTGCTGAGGCATTGAGGGGGAGTGTGGCTGGGCCTTAAGTATCCAGCTGTGCTGACATCACCACCTGATGCTGCCATCTTTGTCCCGCCATGGGGCCTTTATCATGGGTGCTGTTTTGCAAGTGCCTAAGGCTGGTGCACAGAAGCAAGGGGAAGGCATCATAATGGTGTCCCTGCCACTCATCTAGGGGTGAGTCTGCCAATCTCGGGGCAGTTTTGAACTGACCCATCATTGCAGTACCCCTCTTCTAAGCCCCCTCCCCAGGCTTCTTGGTTTAGGCTTTTGGGGAAAGCATTGATGGAATTCCTTAGTGAGTCGGAGAGCTTGAACATTGAAGCATGTTCTCAAGTGTTTCATTCAGGGCCGAAGCCCTTCCATGAAATGAGATAGTGGAGTAGGTTCCAGATTCTTTTGGAGTTGAAGATCTCCTGAACCTCATACTCAGTCCTCCACGATTACCTCCATTGGTTTAAGAGGAGGTCTTGAAGGCCATGACAGGAGTAGAGGTTTGAGGAGCCAGGCACTAAACACATTATGGACCTTAAGGATAGGTGGTAGTTTTACTTGGTAGGCTACTGCTCCAATCTGGTGAAGATGGTAATGAAACGTGGTGAGAATTTGGTAGAGGAATTCTTGAGCTGTAGGTTATGGATATTCAACCACACCGACTTCCTGGTTTGAGGTGAGGTGACAGACGGCACATTTTGTCCACCTGGTTTTTTATGTATCGCCACAGCCAGTGTAAGGAATTGGAAGTTTTTTTGCCACAACTCCTTAAGGTCTTGGCTCATGACCTCAGCTCTGAGGCATGGAACTGCTACTGGAATAGGAAGCGGCACCTGAGGGTGTCTGCCAAATATGATTTGGAATGGAAATGATCCTGAGGAGTCTCCAACATGGTTGTTGTGGCAGAATTCTGCCCAGGGGAGGAGAGATGCCCAAACATCTTGCCATTCATTAAAGTATGCCCTCCAGGAAACTCCTAAGGATCTGTTGGGTTCACTCCTCTTGCCCATTACTTTGTGGGTGGTATGCGACAGATGTCCAGAGAAATTTAAGCATTTTGCATAGGCCTTTCCAAAAGCGAGCTGTGAATTTTACTTCTCAAATGTGCCTGAGTAGGCCATGGAGTGATATAAAGTGAGCCATTGTAGAGAACTGGTCCACCACAACCCAAATAAAAGTGCAGCCATTAGAGAGTGTTAAGTCTGTAATGAAGTCCATGACCACATGAGTCCAGGATTTTTTGGAGTCAACAATGGCTTTAACAGCCCCCAAGGTCAACTGTGGCATTATTGGGACAGGACTCTAGGTCGTGTCGCACATCATGCCTCACTTGAAGCCACCAGTAGTGGCAAAGAAGCCGTTTCATAGTCTTGGTGATCCCAGGGTGGCCTGCCAGGCAAGAATCATGGGCCCATCTTAGTACTTTCTCCCGCAGGCATCTAGGAGCCATAGTCTTCCCGGGTGAGACAGGTACTGCTGTGGCGATCCTGAAACTTGCCAGATCAATGATGTGGCAAGGAGATTCCATGGAATACTCTGCCTTGAAAGACTGTAACAGGGCATTGGCCTGCTGGTTCCTCTCTGCCAGACAATACCTGAGCTTGATGTTGAAGTGGCTGAAGAATAAAGACCACTGGGCCTGGCATAAGTTTAAGCAATGAGCCTGTTGGTGGTACTGCAAATTCTTGTGGTCCATGAAGATCATGTCTGGGTTGCAAGCCCCATCTAATAGATGGCGCCACTCTTGCAGAATCAGTTTTACTGCTAGAAGCTCTGTCCCCAATGATATACTTCCTTTTCATGGGAGTGAACGTCTTGAAAGAAGCAAGGCATGTAGGTTCCTTTATCATTGGTTTGAGTGAGGACAGCCCCTACCCCAGTGGCAGAGGCATCTACCTCAACAAAAAAGGGTCTCGATGGGTTTGGGTGTTGGAGGCAGGGATCTCTGAGGAATGCTTGCTTGAGACAAGAGAAGTCTTGGATTGCTGCTTTGAACCAATGCCTGGTATCTGCATCTTTTTTTGTACGAGCAATGAAGGAGGCAGTCAGGGAGGAATATCCATTCATAAACTGTCAATAGTACTTGGTGAAGCCAAGAAGCCTTGAGCCCGGGTTGAGGCCGGTCTTGAATGACCTTCACTTTCTCTGGCCCTGCTGGGAGCTAATGTAACCCAGAAACAATGCATCCTGCTCAAAAGTCCACTCTTTGAGTTTGGCATACAAGTGATTCAGAATTTCTGCAGCACTTGTTTCACATGCTTTTGATTTTATTTATTAATTTGATTTATAAACTGCTTACACAGATGCCCTAACAGTGCACAAAAAAAACCATACATAATCTAATACATATTAAGATGAATAATAGTGAAGACAATATTTAACAAACAGGTGATTCAGAAGTCTGGTTTAAGGACCTCAAGATGTAGTAAATCATACTGCAATCAATAAGTCAAAGTCAATTCTGTAGTGGCTTAATCACGACAGAATGCCTGTCGGAAAAAGACAGTTTTGGCATTGTCCTTAAAAGTTTTTGTGCATTTTGTCATCTGGAGTTCATATGGCAAAGTGTTCCATATTATGGGAAGGCAACAGAAAAGGCCCAGTTTCCTGTATCAGTCGTGCTTGATGGATTGATGTGGGATGACTGAGCAAGTTTCTTAGACTGGAAGCAGGAATCAGACTGTCTCCAGCCTTTCTTCATGCACTGTTAACTTTATTCAACACTGTCTGCATACAATCACAGTAGAGTGCCTACCTTCAGCAGTAGTACTCACAACTTCAGTTAGGACAGCAAGGTAGTTAGGAGACAGCAGCTCCTATACACAGACTGCTTCCCTCCAGCAGTCTACACTCAGCTTTGGTTGGGGCGGCGATGTATGCAGGTGCAGGCAATACAAACCTGCATGGATTCCAATTGAGCCGCCAGACCTTGAAGAATGCTGGTCCTATTAAGGTGGTCTTGCTGCTGTTGGACTTGAAGGGCCAACCCGTAGATAGCTTGAGCTGGGGACGAGTCCACCAAGCGCACGGCTTTAGCAAACTGTCACGGATGTGAGCCCTTGGACTGTGGCATGGTGGGTGCAGCCTAGGAGGCAAACCTACTAGGCCCACACCTACAGCTGGTGGACTTGCTCTTACTAGGACTGATCCTGTGGCTTCACGTATACCAGCCCCGTTCCCCGCAGGTTGCGCCTTTGGGTTCCAGGGGCCAACAGGGCTTAGGCAAAAGTCCTGCAAGGACTGGTCAGTCGAAGCTGAGACCCAGGCAGAGATCAGGGCTGGCAACAAGCAAGGGTATCCAGATTCGGGCCAAGGTCAAGGCGGGCAGTGAGCAATCAGTATCCAGCTCTAGGCCAAGATCTGGGTAGGCAGCAAGTAATCAGTGTTTGGGCTCAGACCAAGGTTAGGGCGGACAGTGAGCATTGAGCAATCAGAAGTGTAACTGAAATCTGTAGCAGAGGTCGGAATCGGTCAGACATGGACAGACGAGACGGAGGCAAGGTGCAGAGGGACCAGCAGGACAAGGCAGCCCACGCCAGGAGAAGGTTACAGCAGCACAGGGAAATGAGGAGGCAAGACGAGGCAAAGAAGGCAAAACAACAAATAGCAACATGGACTGCAAGGCAAGAGGACCTGTTGCTGAGGCAATGAGGGGGAGAGCGGCTGCACTGCCATCGTTTTCCCACCCGGATGCCTTTAAGTTGGGTGCTGTTGCGCATGCACGCTCACCTAAGGCTGGCACGCAGAAGCAAGGGGAGGCATCATGGTGGTGCCCCTCCTGACGAACTTCGTAGTGTCCTGGAGTGAGCTGGCCAGTCATGGGGCCGTCCTGCAATTTGCCTATCATTACAGTTCCTTTTTGATTTTTTTCTTTTGTGGGTCTTTTTTTTAAGGGTACTGTTTATTTTGGTTCAGCAAATGAACCAAACCCAAGTAATCATTAAACCCCGCCCCCCATAATTCTAACTTAAAATCCCCCAAAATGAAAAAATACAATTTTTTTTCCCATGCACATCCCTAACACTGAATAGCAAATACACATATTTATGAAAAGCATTTTTGTTATATTAGTGTCATTAGTAGCATGGGATGTATTTAGTGTTTGGGTACTTGCCAGGCACTTGTAGCCTGGTTTGGCCACTGTTTACTCCTGGGGGAATTCTGCACTACTGCAGAGCGCAGAATTTGCACAGAATTAAGAACATAATTCTCCCGCGAAGAATTGCCATTTTCTGCGCAGAATTTGGCAATTCTGCGCAGAAAATGGCAGAGGAGACCCCCAGCATGCCGCGAACGGAGCACGAGAAGATGAAGGCCCTCGGTGCCGCGGGACGCGTGCCATTCGCAGCAAAAATTAAGTTCCCCATGCGCCGTGAACGGAGTATGCTCCACTCACGGCGAAGATGAAGGCTCCAGTGAAAGTAAGTGTGTATTTGTGAGAGGAGAGGGAGAGGGGTGTGGGGTGTGGGAGGGGAGGATGCTTGAGTGTGGGTGCCAGCGAGAGGGAGTCTATATGAGGACATTGTGAAGGCGTGAGTATGTGTGTGAGAGATTGGGAGCTGGTGTGTATGAAAAAGGGATCCTGTGTATGTGAGGGTGCTGGCCTGTGTGAAGGGATTGTGTATGTGTGAGAGAAAGCCTGTGTGAAGGATTGCTTGAGAGAGACATAGGTAGCCTGTGTGAGGATGTATGTGTGAGAGAGAAAGGGAGCTTGTGTGGGTGTGTATGCAAGAGAGAGGGACCCTGTATGAGGGGATGTGTGTGTGTGTGTGAGCAAGAGAGAGGGACCCTGTATGAGGGGATGTGTGTGTGTGTGCGAGAGGGAGGGAGCCTGTATGAGGGTGTGTGTATGTATATTAGAGAGAGGGAGCATGTGATTGAGAGAGGGAGGGACAGACAGAGGGAGCATGGGTGAGGGGCAGAACTGAGAACGGGGTCAAACTCTGGGACTGGCAATAGAGTGGAAGGGGTTGAATCTAGAGGTGGAGGGGAAAGATACTGGCAGGTGGAGGAGTTGGGGACTGAGAGGGCAAAGTGGCCAGGGGAGTAGGGAGAGCGAGTGGAAGGGTCACTCTTACAGTAAATTTCTAGGAAAACTCTGCTCAAAATATTTAAAGTTCTGCATCTTTAATTAATAACTTTTTTCTGTATTAATTAAAAATGTAATTACTTAACACAATTTACAATACAGTTTTTATTTTGACCAATATAAAGTTTGCAGAATTTTAAGTTTTTGTGTGCAGAATTTTACAATTTTTTTGTGCAGAATTCCCCCAGGAGTAACTGTTGGAAACAGGATGCTGGGCTTGATGTTGCCTCGTTCTGACCCAGTATGGCAATTTCTTATGTCCAAATGAACTATTGCATATTGTAAGATCCTGCTTATGAGCCAAGCATTTTGTACTTTATCAAGAGATGATGCTATAATAATGAGAAAATGGACTGGAATCTAAAAGGCTGACATTCAAAAAACAGCTGAGGGCTTGACATTCAGCGCCATTTAACTGACTTTCCAGCTCAGTAGTGCTGTTTTAATATTTGGCCACACTAGACAGTGTGATGGGGGAATTCCAGGGAGAAGCTACTTGTCTGGCTAACTGACAGGCCGATACAGTAAGGACGCGGTAGAAAAAGTGCGGCAGTGCCAGGCGCCCGCTCGTTTGCCGCGCGCACAGTTCGGATCACATACCGCTCGATACAGTATTTAAATAGCATGCAAATGCAAGCCGTGTCCAAAGCGCGTCCAAGAAGCGTCCATGAAGCGCAATTCATTTTACTGTATAGAGCGTTATACAGCACCTTGTCATTTCAAATGTCATTTCAAATGACATTTGAAATGACAAGTACCAGGAAATGGATCCCAACTTAAAGCAAAAGAAAAGGATCAGAGAAGTATCAGCCGGCCTAAACTCTTGCCTGCCCAACCTAAAATCCAACGCACCGGGAAAGCCACGCTTCAGGATCGGGCACACTTTCCCCCAGCCCCCGCTCACCTGCCCTGGCCGCGTCCATGGGTGCCGGTCTCCGGAGCAGCACCAGTCCTCTCTCCCCTCCTCCTGGGGCAGCCGGCAGCGAGAACGACAGCGGCTTCAGCAGCCCGGGGCGGATCGGGCGTTCCCCATGCGAGGCGCGGCTTCCAGCCGCCCTCGTCGGCGATGGTGAATGAGCGCTTGAGTGCACGCCGTGACCTCAGGCATCCAGCGGGGCACTCAGGTCACGGCGTGCGTTCATGCACCTTCGCTGCCATGGGTGCACGCCGTGACCTCGGACGTCCAGCCGGGCGCTCAGGTCACGGCGTGCGTTCATGCACCTTCGCTGCCATGGGTGCACGCCGTGACCTCGGACGTCCAGCGGGGCGCTCAGGTCACGGCGTGCGTTCATGCACCTTCGCTACCATGGGTGCACGCCGTGACCTCGGACGTCCAGCCGGGCGCTCAGGTCACGGCGTGCGTTCATGCACCTTCGCTGCCATGGGTGCACGCCGTGACCTCGGACGTCCAGCCGGGCGCTCAGGTCACGGCGTGCGCTCAGGTCACGGCGTGCGTTCATGCACCTTCGCTGCCATGGGTGCACGCCGTGACCTCGGACGTCCAGCCGGGCGCTCAGGTCACGGCGTGCTTTCATGCACCTTCGCTGCCATGGGTGCACGCCGTGACCTCAGACGTCCAGCCGGGCGCTCAGGTCACAGCATGCGCTCCTTCACCATCGCCAGTGAGGGCGGCTGGAAGCCGCGCCTCACATGGGGAGCGCCCGATCCGCCCCGGGCTGCTGAAGCCGCTCTCACCGCCGCCTGCCCCCGGGAGGAGGGGAGAGAGGACTGGGGCTGCTCCGGAGACCGGCACCCATGGACGCGACCAGGGCAGGTGAGCGGGGGCTGGGGGAAAGTTTGCCCGATCCTGGCTCCTCTAAAGGTCTTGTCCCGGGGGGTGAGGGGGTCGTTTGCCCGTGAAATTTCGTCTCTCTGACCTGACGCTCCACATTAACGCAGGGGTAAGGGTAGGCGGTAAATTAGCAGGTTAAACGCGCGGCAAAACTGCAGGTTAAAAAGGCGATAATCGGGGCGCACATTACTGTATGGGAGGGAATAGCTAATCCGATCGTTTACATCTCATATACATGCCGCGGGCGGAAAGGGTTACCCGTTGATTTAAAGAAGCTGTAAGGATGGGTTAAAAGGGATAGTGAATCGCGGGTTGGACTAACGAGGCCAAATTGTGAGTAGAAAGTGGGTTAGAAGCAGGGTAACCTTTACTGTATAGGCCTGTTAGCTGGATAAGTGAGACCACCTGCTGAGTAGGTCTAAAATTAGCCAGATAAATTTTATCTCAGTTATCCAGGTATATTTGGGGATGCAGCCATGTTAACTTGTTCAGTCTGAGCCCCTAAATTTAGGCATCTAAGCTGGTATCTATTTTCAGCTGAACTTTGCAGACTAATGGGTTCATAGTCAATGTCATTTAGACAGATAACTTGTGAGTTATCTGGCTGAATGCTATTTTTTTTTAATATTACTGCCACATATCCAGCTAAATCTTTGCCGGATAACTCATTATCCAGCTAAAATGTATCCATATCACATTGGGGTATTCTGGGGCAGAGTTAAATTAGCCAGATAACTTATCCAGCTAACTCTGGTCGTGCTATAGAGTTGTTCTAAAGTTAACTGGATAAACCTATCTGGTTAATTTTAAGATAGTCGGAAATATTCAGTGGCACGGCTGCACCACTAAATATCCTGCCAAAGTTAGCTGCACAAGTTTATCCAGTTAGCTTGGCTGGCCAGACAGCAACCGAAAATTCTCATAAACCTAGGATCCTGAATTGAGGACTGCTAGCCTCTTTCCTAGATTTAGGATCCTGAATTGAGGACTGCTAGCCTCTTTCCTAGATTTAGGATCCTGAGTTAGGATCCCAGTGACAGATTTGGGGTTTTACTGTTCCTAGGCTGAGCTGGTGCTGTGCGCCCCTTCCCCCACCCCCGTAAATGAGGAAAGACCACCGGGAGCAGAGGGTCTAAGGCACAGCCGTACAGCCCTATAGTTTGCGGCAGCAGCTCAGGGGTACATTCTGTGGCAAAAATAACACTTGGAAGCACATGGCAAACATTTCCATCTGTTACATTCCTTTACAAAAATGTAAGTTGTTTTCTAACCTGCCATGTATCCACGTAACTTATTTTTTTAACTGGGTGAGGAAAAGGGATTGTCAAGGGGTGTGAGCAGGCGAACCAGCTGGCCCTATGCCGACAGCAGACAGAGCCGCTCCTGCTGGGGCTAAGCCGGGGGCCTCACTTATGCCGAACCCTTGAGAGCGATGGTCCCGCAGAGAACGGTCAGGCTGAGTCTATGAGCAGGCCAAGGTCGGGGGTCAGCAAGTGTCAAGCAGCATCTGTGTCCAAGAGACGGAGGAGAGACGGCGGCAAGAACTGAGCCCGGGAGCGAGGCAAGGCGACGTACACCGCAGGAGAAGGACCTGCCGCGAAGGCACCGGCTGGGGTCGCGGGCTGGCTTTAAATCCCCGGCAGGTGTTGATGCCGTCAGGGCGCGACTCCTCTGCTTCCCGCCGCAGTACCTTGAAATTTGGAGCGGTAGTGCCCGAGCACGGCAAAGGAGGGGCCATGGTGCGGCGGGGGTGAAGCCGGTGGCGGGGGTGGGTGAAGCCGGTGGCGGGGCTGACCCGCAACCGGCCAAAGGTTAGAGATCTCATGTATCAGTCCAGGAAGAAGATCTCGGGCATCAGGAGGTGAGGAGGAGAGTGAGAGGGCCAGGGATGGGGAAAGGAAGGAAGGAAGGAGGACCAGGAATGGGGTGAGGGGGAGGAGAGGTAGAGTCCACCAGAGGTGGGGATGATGGGAGAGGGGGAGGATCAAGGCCCTGAGATGAGGGAATAGAAGAGGGGGGGGGGGGGGGTCCAGGATCTGGAGAGAAGGGGGAGGTAGGAAAGAAGGTTCCAGAATCTGAGATCAAGGGGCAGAGGATCTGAATTGCAGTGGGGGGGTGGGAATGGGAGTCAGGTATCCCTACTCTGCTTTGGTCCTGTTCCCCCTTGCATCCAATCTCCAACTTCTTACCCAGTCTGGCATCCACATACAAAGGTGGCACTAATCCCTCCTCTTTCACACACACTGCCCTCCTTCCTCCTGTTCCCTTATTTCTCATAGACTCATCCCCCCCCAGCCAGTCCTCTCTCATCAACCCCAGTGAAGCCACTCAGACCCTCCTAACAGCAAAATGATCCCAATTCGCTCTGTCTCCCCCTGTTCCCTGGAGACTGCTGGGGAGGGGAGGGGGTGGAAGGCAAATCCAGGCCTGTACAGGCCTCGTTCTGAAAAGCAGTGCTAAGCTCCTAACTCTGCTCCCACATCCACCCACTTCTTACACCCCTAAATTTAGGAATTCAGCCCTGGTAAATTTTCAAAAGGGCCAATTTAGGAGCCTAAACCCTTGGAAAACGTGGCTCCGCGGTTTATGGTCGCCACTCAGTTTTTGAACGGTTCCACCCGATTTCTTGCATAGACCTCTCTGGCCCCTAGGACCCTGCGTTGCGAGACGAGGCAGAAGGAGAGCTTTCATCTGAAGGAAGGCGGCGCGAGCACTCCCAGCGCTTGAGAAGTCTCCTCTGGTGCGTGCTGAACATCGCAGCCATGGCTGTGTGCCCCCCCTTCTCACTCTGAACACCAGGAAGAGCCCAGCTCAGCTCTTCAGAACGGGCCCGGCCACCCGTGAGCCTTTCCTCCCCCACAGCAGTGATCGCTCTGTGAAATGCCGCCTGCGGGGGGCCGGAAACTGCACTGGCAGCTGTCCTTTCAGTCTTAACTGAGTGTTCAAAAAAGAAGGAAATCTTAACAGAAAATGGACACCCAAAGCTATAACCTCACCATGTACAGGCAAAATTTATTTTCTTCTTTCTTGGGTGGCCCTAGAAAAATCCAGAAAAACCCATACTGTGAACCTCAAATGAAATCTCAGCACAAAAAAACAATAGACGGAGAACCAAATTACTATTGGAGATATCAGAAGTTTTTACCACCGTATGCAAACAAATATGAATACTGATCCCACAAGAGGGACACCAACTTCATAAGATGGGCACTGACATGTATGTTTCACAGAAAAACAAGATGAGGACCAGAATGACAATATGTGCCCAAGTTATCTGATCTGCCTGTAACCTAGGGGGTAGATTTAAAAAAAATGCGCGTTCGCGTACTTTTGTTGGCGCACCAGTCTCAAACAAAAGTACGCTGGATTTTAGTAGATACGTGCGTAGCCGTGCGTATCTTCTAAAATCCAGGATCGGCGCGCGCAAGGCTGCCGATTTTGGGCAGCAGGCGCGCGCCGAGCCGCGCAGCCTGCCTCCGTTCCCTCTGAGGCCGCTCCGAAATCGGAGCGGCCTCAGAGGGAACTCTCTTTCACTCTCCCCTCACCTTCCCCTCCCTTCCTCTACCTAACCCACCCCCCCGGCCCTATCTAAACCCCCCCCTACCTTTGTCCACGGATTTACGCCTCCCAGAGGGAGACGTAAATCCATGCGCGCCAGCGGGCTGCTGGCGCGCCGAGACGCAACCCGGGGGCGGTTCCGGAGGGTGCGGCCACGCCCCGGACCGCCCCGGGCCGAAACCACGCCCCCGGGCCCGCCCCCGAAACACCACATCCCGCCCCCAAAACGCAGCGTCAATCGGCCCCGCCCCCGACACGCCCCGACAAAAAACCCCATGACTTACGCGAGTCCCGGGGCTCTGCGCGTGCCGGCAGGCCTATGGAAAATAGGCGCGCCGGCACGCAAGGCACTGCTCGCGTAAATCCGCCCGGATTTACGCGAGCAGGGCTTTTAAAATCCGCCCATAGGGCTATAGCTTCTTTCCACAAACAATGAGGCTGATGCAATACAGTACGCTCAGCAGAGCACACTGTATAACCTGCAGTTGGCTCTGGGTTGTATAGGCGCTACCTAATCACCTTATGTCTCCACAACGCGCGTCCAACATGGAGTGAAAGTAATAGCGCTCATCACATGCACATGCATGTGAATGAGGCTATTAGCTATTCACTCCCAATGCAAAAAAAAAGTGCATCTAAGAAGCACAGTTTTCTGCTCAGAAATTAACGCCTGCCCAGATCAGGCATTAATTGCTGAACACTCCTAAATGTGGTATAGAAAAGCAGAAAAAACTGTTTTTCTGTACAGCCTCCTACTTAATATCGTTGAGATATTAAGTAGGAGTAACAAATCTTTCAAAAAATAATTAAAAAGTTAAAAAAAAAAGCTCCGGTAGTCGGGTGCAGGAAACGGATGCTCAGTTGACAAGCGTCCGTTTCCTGAACCCCTGGCTGTGCGCCGATTAGGAAAACCGACGCCAATAAATTCCTAATCTGCGGACGACCAATGCTTGTGGGCTCCCGTTATCAAGGAGGCGCTAGGGGCACGCAAGTGACCCTAGCGCCTCCTTGATAAGGCAACCCCTAATTTAAATATTGCATGGCACCCCCAGGAGGATGCTGACTGTTCAGCGCTTGCTTTCAGTGCACAAATATTGCATCAGCCCCAATGATTCCCAGGACAGGGACAGGTCACAGATGCGAGAACACCCCAAATCTGCCCAGTGATGAAAAAAGCCTATCCAGTTTCAGACAGGTCAGCTCACAAGATAGCTCATGGGTCAAGAGGTTACAGGACCAAGATCAGAACCTAGTCCGGGGTCACCATGAAACCAAGTGGGAAAGGGAGGTTAGCAGTCTGAAATCGAGAAAAGATCTCATCCATCCCGCTGCTTGACTATGCAGGAGCTTCTTATATATCCAGGCTTTGCCTGTTAAAAGCAGCTGGGGAGAGGGTTCAGGGGGTGGTGAAAAGAACCATTAATACCTGAGGAGGACACCCAAGCTAGCACCCCCCACCCTTCCCTGCAATGAAGCAGATGAACTCCGGTGTTCTGCGCATCTAAGAAGCCCTGCTGTTACCTGGCTGTTCATCTCAAACCTGTCTTAGCCCAGCAAGAAACTGGGGCCAAGAGCACTTGCTCACTTCAGCAGAGACTGCCTCCTCAGAGACTACTTCAGGGTGAAATGGAAGGTAATCTTCTAAAATTATTGGGGTAGTTAACTAGTTATGTTTATTAAAATACCTTAAACAAGTCAAGGTCAAAGATATGTAAGTTTACCAATGAATACTCCTGGGGGAATTCTGCACAAAATGTTTTAAAAATTCTGTGCACAAAAACTTAATTCTGCTTACTTTATATTGGTCAAAATAACAATTTACATGACAGTCTAAATAATTGCATTTTAAATTAATACAGAAAAAAATTACTTAAAGATGCAGAATTAAAAATTTTGAGCAGAGTTTCCCTAGAAATTCACTGTAAGAGTGTCCCTTCCACTCTCTCTCCCTACACCCCTGGCCACTTTGCCCTCTCAGGCCCCAACTCCTCCACCTGCCAGTATCTCTCCCCTCCACCTCTAGACTCAACCCCTTCCACTCTATAGCCAGTCCCAGAGTTTGACCCCGTTCTCAGTACTGCCCCTCACATAGGCTCCCTCTGTCCCTCCCTCTCTCACACACATGCTCCCTCTCTCTAATACACACACCCTGATACAGGCTCCCTCAATCTCTCGCACACACACACACATCCCCTCATACAGGGTCCATCTCTCTTGCATATACACCCACACAAGCTCCCTTTCTCTCTCACACATACATCCTCACACAGGCTACCTATGTCTCTTATGCACCCCTTCAAACACACACATACACACACACAATCCTTTCATACAGGCTAGCACCCTCACATACACAGGTTCCCTTTTTCATGCACACCAGTTTCCAATCTCTCACACACATACACAGTCCTTCACAATCTCCTCATATAGGCTCCCTCTCTCTGGCACCCATACTCAAGCAACCCCCCCCCCCCAATCTCTCCCCTCCCCTTCCCTCCCCCATACCCCTCTCCTTGCTCTCATCCTTCCTTCCCTTCCCCTCCCCCACACCCCTCTCCCTCTCCTCACACATACACACATTCACTCTCACCAGGGCCTTCATCTTCACCACAAGCGGGCACAAAAATAAATATCCATAGAAACTTAGAAACATAGAAATGACGGCAGAAGAAGACCAAACTTCCCATCCAGTCTGCCCAGCAAGCTTTCACACTTATTTTTTCTCATACTTATCTGTACTCTTGGCCCTTGTTAGTAACTTTTTGGTTCTAGTTACCTTTTACCTCTGCCATTGTTGTAGAGAGCAGTGCTGGAGCTGCATCTAAATGAAGTATCAAGCTTAATTGGTATGGGATAGTACCCGCCGCAATAAGCAAGCTACTCCCATGCTTATTTTATTTATTTCTTTTATTTAACATTTTTCTATACCGAACTTCATGACAAGCTTCATATCAGGCCGGTTTACATCAAACATAGGGATTAACTGAACATAACCATATAACAGGAAGGCCGAAGCACAGGTACAAATAACAGGGAGAATGAACTTGGGGGCTAGAGTAGCCAGGAAATAAAGGACAGAGAAAACTGGAGAATGAGAACATATGAATGTACAGTGGCTGGGTCGGTCATTTAGTCTATTGGGCTAAATGAAAGAACTGTTGCAATGTTAGGCTTAAGGGAAGGCTTGGGTGAAAAGCCAAGTCTTGAGTTTTTTTCGGAAGGTAATCAGGCAGGGTTCCAGTCTTAGATCAGTCGGCAGGTTGTTCCAGATGATGGGGCCAGCTGTGGAGAATGCCCGTTTACCCAGCCTGTGCAATTCAGTCATTGTTGGTTGTTGTCTGAATATAAATCCTCTTTTCTTCATCCCCCTGCTGTTGAAGCAGTGAGCTGCGCTGGATATGTATTCCAAGTGAAGTATGTTGTGTCCGTCGGTTCCCGACGCCCTCTCTCCGCCCTCCTTACCTCTTTGGCGCCTCCCCCTTCGACCGCGGGAAGATTGGCTGCCGTGGCGTCCTCCTGCCGAAGTCCTCCGGCGTCCCCGGACCGGCTAGACACTGCAACCCGCCATGTTTCCTGGAGGCCAAGGGTGCGCATGGCGCGGCCCCGACTGAAGTACCGGCGTCCCCCTGAGATGACGTCACCCGCAACGGATATATAAGGTCTTAGAATTTGCTAACAGATTGAGTTAGCAAGGATAGGGTTGGGTTACTCTACCTAAGCTACTCTGCCTCCTCGGACTTACCAGGGGTACCCGCTCCTCGGGGGCCTTGCTCTCTCCTTTGTTTTTCAGAGGACAGTCTGGAACCGGTACTCGCTCCTCGAGGGCCCTCGTTCCCAGACTTGCTCCGTATTCTCTTCTGCCTGGAAGTCATCACTGCCAAGTACATCAGTGAGTTACCATTGCTCTCTCAGAGCTTTCCCTGGAACCAGGTACTCGCTCCTCGAGGGCCTATTCATTCCAGCTCCTGGGCTTCCATGAGACATTGTGTGAGTGTTACCATCAGGTTCGGTACTTGTACTCTGTATACCCTGCCTCCTTGCTATATTTCAGTTTCTCTACAGCTCAGCCTCCAGGGATCGCTGTTCCAGTATCTGAGGGACTACAACCCAGCGGGGCATTCCAGCTCACTACTGCCACCTCTGGTGGTTCAGTATACTGTCTAATAAAAGAACTGGTGTGTGTCTGTCTCCTAATTCTGAGCCTGACCGGTGGTCCCTCTCGGGATCTTCTCCTGGGGGCGTGGTCATCTGCCACTGGTCCAAGGATCCACCCACAACTCTCCTAAATAACAACAGATTGCTAACTCCTACAGATTGCTAACTCCCTAGCAGACTGCCAACTCCTAACAAAGTATCAGGCTTAATTGATTCGGGGTAGTAACCAGCATAACAAGCAAGCTATACCCACACTTATTTGTTTACCCAGACTATGCAGTTCAGTCCTTGTTGTTTGTTGTCTGAATGTAAATCCTCTTATCTTCATTCCCCCCTGCCATTGAAGTAGAGAGCTACGCTGGATATGGTTATTTGGTTTGGGGTAGTAACTACCACAACAAGCAAGCTACTCCCCCGCTTTTTTGTGAATGCAAATTCTTTTTTCCACATTTCCTCTTGCCGTTGAAGCAAAGAGCAATGCTGGAGTCGCATTAACCATGTGTATGTTTATTGAATAAGTGTATTAATCTCCAGGTAGTAGCTGTCATTCCCCCAAGCAACCCCCATGCCTCTTCTCTTCATTCACATTCTCTAGAGGTGCTGAATATTCCCCCCTGCTGACTTTTTTTTTTTAATTTGGCCTAGCATTCTGGAACCAGGGCTGGGATCTAATGCTATGAGCTTTGTTCACAGCTAGCCAGAGAGTTTCCCCTTATTTTATAACTGCACAAACTTACCTAGTGCAGTCACTGCAGCAACGGCCCCTGAGCAAGAGCCATGCACTAGAGCGCCTTCTGGGACCCTGCAATCATGGGCCCTGAATCTGGCCACGAGGTGCCACCCTTAAGCGATGATCGCAACGCTCTCTCTGCAATGGAAGACCCAACCTGGGGATCTAACAAGGGGACCTTCCACTTGGCAGTGCACGGCTCGTCACCGGGCCAGTTTCTCAACACCAGGGGAAGACGTGCTGTGGGCTCTCTAAGTTGCTCAGGAATGATGCAGATCAAAGGCCTTAATCTTTGGCCTGGCAGCTGAATATGAACCCCCAGAAGCTGCCAGTCTGCTATTCTATAGACAGCACACGCTCCCTCATCTCTTTATCCCGACAGCTTCTGCCTCTCCCCAGCCTTGCTTAGACAATAGTATCCATTTACCAGAGCTTCTGTTCTCACCGTACAGAGGGTGTCTGTCCGTGCAGTGCCTCTTACACCCTGCAGAAAGATCCTGCATCCTCCGAGTGAAAAGGAGCCACTGTTTCTGCACATGCAGGGAAAGATGATACCCCTTGTAAACATCAGGGATTGAACTGGCAAGCCTATAAATATCTAATAACCCAACAATTAAAATATCAGTAAACAGTACTGTGCTGTTAGTTTCCATTTAAGTGCCAAAAATACTGAAGCACTTTTTTTCCCTTCTTGTCTGGGACTTATCCCATGCAAGATCTATAAAGCTCCAAATTGTCAGAAAATGGAACATGCGTTCCAGTCAATCAGAAGCTGGATTCATCTGCCATTACTGAATGGCAATAGTCTTGGAATTGTGCTGCTGATGAGGCAGTTAAAAGAAACATTCAAATGAATAAAATTCAGTTTTCCAACAGCACGCGGCAGGCATTTTCAGGGGAATATCCTTGCAATCAGCTTGGCATATGTCAGCACTTGCAGCTGGCACAAGAGCTCTCACCCGGTGTGCAAGAGAAGAGATGCAGCCTCCTGATTATTGCCTCCGTTTTATTTATGGGAACACCAACGGGGCTTTCTTTCCTATTACTATTCCGGTTTCTTTAATCATCAGTGGGGAGACTGAAAACCGCTGTGCGTGGTAGAAGCTAGGACCCTGTACTTCAGCGTCCCAGCACCTATACTTGTGGCAATTTGACTCGAGGATCTGCAGCAGCAGCAGAACTAGCACAAATGGCAAGCTGGTCACATACCCAAGATCCGTATCCCAGGAGAAGTGGTTAGAGCAGTGGACTATGAACCAGGAGACCAAGGTACAAGCCCTGCTGTCGTTCCTTGTGACCTTGGGCAAGTCACTTTACCCTGCATTGCCTCAGGTACAAAAACTTAGATTGGAAGCCCTCTGGGGACAGAGAAATACCTACAGTACCTGAATGTAAACCGGTGTGATATCTCAATTGAGATCAAATGTTGGTATATAAAAACAATAAATAAATAAAGCTACAGATAAGAAAAAGCACCAGACAAAAACAAAACAAATCAGACATAGCAGTTAGGAGAATAACACAAGGGTACTGCTAATAGGCATGTTGGTACCAAGTCACTGTTCGGTACTGTATATAGAGTGAGAGAAGACGTGCCATCAGAGACCTACAGAATGTGGCAGAAAGATACAGAAATAGTGGCAATTGACTTCCAAGCCCACCTTGATATGCTGTCTGCACACATGGCACCCCGTGAGCTGCAGGAGGCGGCTCTTTTTGGCACACTGCAAGTAGCAGGAATATCCAGTAGATTTGAGAGAACGAGACCATACTCAGTACACCCTGGCTTAAGAGTGAGGTACACTTCTGCCATTTATTCCAGAAGAATAAACTGAAAACATATCAAATCAGCTTCATTGAAGACTGTTTTTCAATCTAAGAAAAGTATTTTTAAAAAGTTGGAAACATGATGGCAGAAGAACCACATGGCCCATCTACTCTGCCCATCCGTCTAATTTACCTAGCCCTTACAATTCCCATCACTCATTCAGAAATCCCCTGCATTTATCATACGCTTGCTTGAATTCAGATATCATTTTGGTGCTACCGGTATCACCTCCACTGCTATCACCCTCTGTAAAGAAATATTTCCTAAGATAACTCCTGAATCTACCCCCTTTTACCCTCATCTCATGACCCCTCGTTCTAGAGCAGGGATGGCAAACTCCAGTCTTCGAGTGCCACAAACAGGCCAGGTTTTCAGGATATCCACAATGAATATGCATGAGTTAGATTTGCATATAATAGAGGCAGTGCATGCAAATCTTTATCATAGATATTCACTGTAGCTATCCTGAAAACCTGGCCTGTTTGTCGCACTCAAGGACTGGAGTTCACCATCCCTGTTCTAGAGCTTCCTTTCCATTGAAAGAGGTTAGCCTCCTGTGCATGGAAACCTTTGAGATATTTATATGTCTCTATCCTATCTTGCCTTTCCTCTAGGGCAGTGATTCTCAACCGGTGAGTCGCGACACACCGGTGTGTCGCCAAGCACCGGCAGGTGTGTCGCATGCTCCCGGTTTCTTCCGCTGCTCTTCCTTCCCTGCTGCCGTTGCCACCAGGCTATCAGTACGTTCAAGCCCAGTGGGAACGACAGTGGTGCTAGGAGAAGCTGTGGCACCCGCAGCTGGCCTTTTCTTCTTCCCGCGCCCCCCGTAACCCGTAACAGGAAATGATACGCGGTGCGCAGGAAGAAGAAAGAGCCATGCCGCGTGGAAAAATAGCAGCGGCGGCAGCAGCAGCAGCCCCCGAGCAATCGAAGCAGCCGGTAATCGGGAAAGGAGACAGCAGCATGAGCCTCCCGCAGCCGATGGGATTCTTCTTTCTTGGCCTGCGGGGGCTGGAGGAGGAGGCTGCTGCTGCTACCATTTGTGCTCAGGGGGGGAGAGGAAGTGAGTGAGAGAAAGAGAAGCAGCCAGCCAGCCTGTGTGTGATTGAGAGAAACTGGTCAGAGAGCTGATGTGTGTGTATATGTGAGAGACAATGAAAGTGACTGCTCAGGGAGATGACTGATGTGTATGTGAGAGTGTGAGACATTAGTCAGGGAGGTGGCTGATGTGTTTGTGTGAGAGAGAGAAAAAGCATGGAAGCGAGAAATCTGGGTATGTGAGAAAGCATGGGTGTAAGAAGCCTGGTGTTGTGTGTGTGTGGGTGTGTGTGTGTGTGTGTGAAAGAGGTATGGGAGTGAGAAGCCTGATTATATGAGAGAGAGCATGGGAGTGGGAAGCCTGTGTGTGTGTGTGTGTGTATGCATGAGTGAGAGAGACTGGTTGGTAAGGTGACGGTGTGTGTGTGAGAGAAAGAGACTGGTGTGTGTGAATGTTGAGAGAAAGAATGTGATTCAGGGAATGAGAAGCCTGTGCACGTGGAGACCGAGCGTGGAAATGAGAGAGAGACTGGTGTGTGTGTAACAGAGAGAAAGTGATTATGGGAATGAGAAGCCTGTGCATGTGAAGAGAGTGAGCATGGGAGTGAGAAACCTGGGTGTGTGTGAGACACAGCATGGGAGGGAGAAGCCTGCATATCTGAAAGAGAACATGGGAGTGGGAAGCCTGTGTGTGTGTGTATGCATGAGTGAGATCAGGTGACTGGTGTGTGTTTGTGTATGTGTGAGAGAGAGAAAGTGATTATGGGAATGAGAAGCCTGTGCATGTGAAGAGTGAGCATGGGAGTGAGAAACCTGGGTGTGTGTGAGACACAGCATGGGAGTGAGAAGCCTGTCTATCTGAAAGAGAACATGGGAGTGGGAAGCCTGTGTGTGTGTGTGTGTGTATGCATGAGTGAGATCAGGTGACTGGTGTGTGTTTGTGTGTGTGTGTGTATGTGTGTGTGTGAGAGAGAGAGAGAGAGAGAGAGAGAAAGTGATTATGAGAATGAGAAGCCTGTGCATGTGAAGAGTGAGCATGGGAGTGAGAAACCTGGGTGTGTATGAGACAGAGCATGGGAGTGAGAAGCCTGTCTATCTGAAAGAGAACATGGGAGTGGGAAGCCTGGGAGTGTGTGTGTGTGTATGCATGAGAGAGATCAGGTGACTGGTGTGTGTGTGTGTGTGTGTGTGTGTGAGAGAGAGAAAGAAAGTGATTATGGGAATGAGAAGCCTGTGCATGTGGAGAGAACAAGCATGGGAGTGAGAGACTGGTGAGTGTGTTTGTGTGTGTGTGTGTGTGTGTGTGTGTGTGTGTGTGTGTGTGTGTGTGTGTGAGAGAGAGACAGTGATTATGAGAGTGAGAAGCCCATATATGTAAGTAGAACACGGGAGTGGGAAGCCTGTGTGTGTGTATGGCATGAGAGAGACAGTGATTATGAGAGTGAGAAGCCCATATATGTAAGTAGAACACGGGAGTGGGAAGCCTGTGTGTGTGTATGGCGTGAGAGAAACTGTTCAGGAAGGTGACTGGTGTGTGTGTGTCAAAGACTGTTTGGGAGATGATTGGTGTGTGAGAGACAGAAACTGGTCGTGGGGGCATGACTGGTATGATGAGTGTGTGAGAGACATGGGCACTAAGGAAGAGGATCATGAATATAGAGCTTAGCTTCTACTGCTGCTTCTGGTGTGTGCCACGGCCTGCATGGAAGGGGAGTAGGAGAGCTGGTGGAGGGGGTAAGTAAAGGTGGCTTTTTAAGTTTTGTTTTTTTTTGATTGACTGCCATTTTAATTATTTAATATTATGTGATGTCTGCTTTTTTGAAATATTTTATTGGTGTTTGGAGAATGTTTAATAGTTTTTATGAGTTTTTAATTGTTGGATGTTATTCTGTTCATAGCTGTTTTGAAACATTTATTCTAGTATAGTTTTACAATTATTTCTGTGTGGGGATCTATAGCTGCTTGCTAGTTCTGTTTTCCTAATAAGAGGTGTATTGGTTTTAGGGCCTGATTTAATATTTGTAGTGTTGCCTTTTCATAGATAGGGTTGCTCCTGTTTGAGTGTATTCCATAATACAGGTGTAACTGTGTGCGGAGTTTATGTGCATTACTACAGATCCTGGGAGCATGTTAGGTCAGTTCTGTGTCTGTTATCGAGATGAGATATTTTACTAGCATGTAAGCGTTTGTATCGGTCTTATTTGTTGTGTTTTCTCAAGAGGACATGCATTGGTGGTAAACTGCTGTCTTTTCATTAGTAGGGCTATTGAGCCTGGAAGTAGAAGGAGTTTGAGTTGCTGTTACTGAGATGACACCAGAACCAGAATATCTTTTTTGTAGGGTGAGTTGTATGGGGAACGTCATAATTCTGCTTTACATCCATTATTGTGGGTCAGGGGGTTTCCCGTGGATGCAAACTATACTTTTACATTTAGCCCCGTGACGATCATGGGTCAGTGTGTCATGCATGTGAGAACCATCTGTCAGGTGTGTCCCGACAGAAAAAAGGTTGAGAACCACCGCTCTAGGGTATTCATGTTTAGATCATTAAGTCTATCCTCATATGCTTGAGAACGAAGATCACTGACCATTTTAGTAGCCTCTCTCTGGACCGACTCCATCCTGTTTATCTCCTTTTGAAGGTGCGGTCTCCAGAATTGTACACAGTGTTCCAAGTGAGGTCTCACCAGGGACTTATGCAGGGGTAATATCACCTCCCTTTTTCTGCTGACCATTCTTCTCCCTATGCAGCCAAGCAGCTTTCTGGCTTTTACTATAACTTTATCCACCTGTTTGGCCACCTTAAGATCATCAGATACAATTACCCCCAGATCTTGCTCCTCTTTTGTGCTTAGAATTTCACCTCCAGTTCTGTACTTCTCCCTTGGGTTTTTGCAGCCTAAATGCATTACTCTGCATTTCTTTTTTTTAACAATAAATTTTAGCTGCCACTTTCTAGACCACTCCTCAAGCTTTGCTAGATCCCTCCTCTTGTTTTCCACACCTTCCTGGCTGTGCACCCTGTTACAGATTTTGGTATCATCGGCAACACAGTCACGTAAAATCTCTTTAAAGATTATCCTGCGTTTGCAGCTTTAAGCATGGGTTTAACTTTCTTGCAAAGTGATGTATTAAAGTCTTTGACATGGTTCTGCATAGGATTATTACCTTATAGGTAGATTTACGGTTCTGCATAGGATTATTATCTTATAGATAGATTTACAGTTTTGCATAGGATTATTACCTTATAGATAGATTTACGGTTCTGCATAGGATTATTATCTTATAGATAGATTTACGGTTTTGCATAGGATTATTACCTTATAGATAGATTTATGGGGTTTTGCATAGGATTATTACCTTATAGGTAGATTTACGGTTCTGCATAGGATTATTATCTTATAGGTAGAGTTACGTGACTGTGTTGACTGTCCAAATCTTGCCGTCCCTCGATACAGTGACCAGTACACACACGCACCGGAAAAAGATGAATAAATGTGAGGATGAGATGTCACTGGGATGGAAGCTGCTTCTGCAAGGATGGGAGAGCAGAGATGCCAGGGAGGCAAAGGTGCCCCTTCCCCAAGGATGCCATAGGTCAAATCGGTGAGGATGCCAAGGTAGAAGGTTCCCACTTGCTCTGGCCCTTTGGCTAACTTGAAATTCTGGAAGGGGGAATGCAGAGGTCAGGGCTCCCAGAGGAGTGCAAATATTCCTAGGAAGCCGGGTATCCTGCAACACTGCTAGGAATCCTCCCATCTGCCCCCAGGGGATGTGGGAGATGGGTGAATGGTGGGGTCTGTGTGTGGGGCACTCTTTCAGGGTATTAGGCATCCCAGACAAACCTTACAGTCCCCTCCCTCCAGCTCTCCCCACACAGTTAAAAATTATACATTTTTTAATTCCCTAACCCAGAAAGAAAGATTTTAAATGAAAAAGGACATTCAATGGTCAGAAATATAACTTGAAATAACATGTATATTATATTTACAGGCACTGCTATGGTACCAACCTGAAAACCCTGCAAAAAAAATCACTTGGAACTCATATGATATTAGGCCTATTGTAATGAGTAAACTGAATTACAATTGTAATATAGTAAACTCCCATTCCAAAACAGCTGTCTGCCAGTACTCAAACAGTGACAAGCCTACCTATAAGGTAATGATCCAAAGATAACAACAAACCTTTTCCATTGGAAAATAATCAGCAGAACCAGGGGTCACGATTTAACACTCCAGGGAGGAAGACTCAGAACCAATGTCAGGAAGTATTTCTTCACGGAGAGGGTGGTGGATGCCTGGAATGCCCTTCCAGAGAAAGTGGTGAAGACCAAAACTGTGAAGGATTTCAAAGGGGCGTGGGATAAACTCTGTGGATCCATAAAGTCTAGAGGATGTGAATGAAGAGTGGGTGGCTCACAGGAACGATGGCTACTACCTGGCGATACACACGGTTAATGCGACTCCAACATTGCTCTAAGCTTCAGTGGCAATGAGGAAATGTGGGAAAAAGGATTTGCATTCACGAAAAAGCAGGGAGTAGCTTGCTTGTTACGGCGGTTACTACCCCAAACCAAATAAGCCTGATACTTCACTCAATGCATATCCAGCATAGCTCTCTGCTTCAACAGCAGGGGAGAAAGTCTGATACTTCACGCATATCCAGCATAGCCCTCTGCTTCAACGGCAGGGGAGCAAGACTGATACTTCACTTTCAATGCAAAGCCAGCATAGCTCTCTGCTTCAATGGCAAGAGAGAAAGACTGACACTGCACTTTCAATGCATATCCAGCATAGGTCTCCGTTTCAACGGCAGGGGAGCAAGTTTGATACTTCACGCATATCCAGCATAGCTCTCTGCTTCAACGGCAGGGAAGCAAGACTGATACTTCACTTTCAATGCAAAGCCAGCATAGTTCTCTGCTTCAACGGCAGGGGAGCAAGACTGATACTTCACTTTCAATGCAAAACCAGCATAGTTCTATGCTTCAACGGCAGGGGAGCAAGACTGATACTTCACTTTCAATGCATAGCCAGCTTGGCTCTCTGCTTCAACAGCAGGGGGGAATGAAGAAAGGTGGATCTATATTCAGGCAACAATCAACAAGGACTGAATTATATAGTCTGGATAAACAGATAAGCATGGGTGTAGCTTGCTTATTGCGGTGGTTAATACCCCTAACTAATTAAGCTATTTCACTTAGATGCAGTTCCAACACTGCTCTCTACATTAATGGCGGGGGTGGAAGGGAAATAGAATAAAAAAGGTTACTAAGAACCAAGAGAAACAGATAAGTATGTGAGAGAAAAAAAAAGTGAGAAAGCTTGCTGGGCAGACTGGATGGGCCGTTTTGTCTTCTTCTGCCGTCATTTCTATGTTTCTATGTTTCTATGTGTCTATGTAATGCTGCAAATATTACACCAGGCCCTAAAATACAAATATACCTCCTATAAGGAAAACAGAACAAGCCAAACTGCTCTAGAGCCCATGCAGAAAATACACACTAGCAGAATACCTCATCTCGGTTATAAATACAGAGCACAGATAGAACCCCGCCCAAACAGAGAATAAAGAGAACGGTAATAAATGTAAACGTGCAGACAAAAAACTGAATTGAAAAATCACATACTACACTCTGTATGCATTGCAACAAATGAAAAAAAGAAACAAACATTCTTCATAAAATAAAATCAAGAAATGTAAAACATAATAAACCATACTAATACAAAGAAATATCAAAACAGCTGACAAATAGAAAACCCGATAAACATTAAAAATGTAAGAATTCTCAAAAAGCAACAATATATTTCAGAACAGCAGACACATCAAGTAACACCCAATAATCTAACAATAAGGAAAAAAAAATGTTCTCGCTCTCCTTACCTGGAAGCATTTGATTTTGTGGATTAGTGGGGGGACGAAGGGATGCACAAACTTTGTTCTCTCTCACAAATGCTCCTGCTCTCATACACATACTGAATGCTTGCTCTCTCTCACACACGCTCGTGCACTCATACACATACTGAATGCTTGCTCTCTCTCACACATGCTCCTGCTCTCATACGCATACTGAATGCTTGCTCTCTCACACACATGCTCCTGCTCTCATACGCATACTGAATGCTTGCTCTCTCTCACACATGCTCCTGCTCTCATACACATACTGAATGCTTGCTCTCTCACACACATGCTCCTGCTCTCATACACATACTGAATGCTTGCTCTCTCACACACATGCTCCTTTCATACACATACTGAATGCTTGCTGTCTCACACACATGCTCCTGCTTTCATACACATACTAAATGCATGCTGTCTCTCACATATGCTCCTGCTCTCATACACATACTGAATGCTTGCTCTCTCACACACATGCTCCTGCTCTCATACACATATGAATGCTTGCCTTCTCTCACACATACTCCTGCTCTCATACACATACTGAATGCTTGCTCTCTCACACACATGCTACTGCTCTCATACACATACTGAATGCTTGCTCTCTCTCACACATGCTCCTGCTCTCATACACATACTGAATGCTTGCTCTCACACAAATGCTCTCACACACATACTGAATGCTTGCCTTCTCTCACACATGCTCCTGCTCTCATACACATACTGAATGCTTGCTCTCTCACACACATGCTCCTGCTCTCATACACATACTGAATGCTTGCTCTCTCATACACATGCTCCTGCTTTCATACACATACTGAATGCTTGCTCTCTCTCACACATGCTCCTGCTCTCATACACATACTGAATGCTTGCTCTCTCACACACATGCTCCTGCTCTCATACACATATGAATGCTTGCCTTCTCTCACATATGCTCCTCTCATACACACACTGAATGCTTGCTCTCTCACACAAATGCTCCTGCTCTCATACACATACTGAATGCTTGCTCTCTCACATACATGCTCCTGCTCTCATACACATACTGAATGCTTGCTCTCTCACACAAATGCTCCTGCTCTCATACACATACTGAATGCTTGCTCTCTCACATACATGCTCCTGCTCTCATACACATACTGAATGCTTGCTCTCTCACACACATGCTCCTCGCTCTCATACACATACTGAATGCTTGCTCTCTCACACACATGCTCCTGCTCTCATACACATACTGAATGCTTGCTCTCTCACACACATGCTCCTGCTCTCATACACATACTGAATGCTTGCTCTCTCACACATGCTCCTGCTCTCATACACATACTGAATGCTTGCTCTCTCACACACATGCTCCTGCTCTCATACACATACTGAATGCTTGCTCTCTCACACATACTGAATGCTTGCTCTCTCTCACACATGCTCCTGCTCTCATACACATACTGAATGCTTGCTCTCTCACACACATGCTCCTGCTCTCATACACATACTGAATGCTTGCTCTCTCACACACCTGCTCCTGCTCTCATACACATACTGAATGCTTGCTCTCTCTCACACATGCTCCTGCTCTCATACACATACTGAATGTTTGCTCTCTCACACACATGCTCCTGCTCTCGTACACATACTGAATGCTTGCTCTCTCATACACATGCTCCTGCTCTTATACACATACTGAATGCTTGCTCTCTCACACATGCGCTCACGCACCACTTCCCCTTCTCACTCACACCCCTTCTCCCTTTACTTCCCTTGACTCACTCCTCCTCTTCCTTTCCCTATCATGCATCTTCCTTTCCCTCCTTTTTGACTACCCCTCCTCTCCCCTTACCTTCCCATTCACATCCTTCTCTCATTCCTTTTTTTTCACATTGTTCCTTCCTTAAGCACTCACCTTCTTCCCTTACCTCTCACTTTCCTTCCCTTTTGAGTAATCTCTGCCTCCCCTCACTTCCTTTTTGGATCACCCTCCCCCTTCCTTCCCTCCACTCTACTCATGCCCCTTGTCCCTCCTGTCACTCACTCCCTTTACTATCCCTCCTTTTGACTCACTTCCCCTCATTCACCCTTGACCTACCCATTTGTTTCCCTTCCTTCTCATTCACTCCCATTTCCTCTCATCTCCTTTCCTTTCAGTCACTCACCTCCATCCCTTACTCCTCACTCACACCCCCTGCCTTTCCTTTTGAATATCCCTGCCTCCTTCTCATTTCCTTTTTGACTCACCCCTCCTTTTCCTTCCCTCCACTCTCATTCATGCTTCTTCTGTCCCTCCCTGTCACTTATTCCTTTTACTATCTCTCCTTTTTGACTTACCACCACCCCAACTCACCCCTTGCCTTCCTCTGTTCAGTCCTGGAGTTGTGTCTTCTGATTCTAGCTCGGCTGGGGCTGGGGGTGGCGCTGAGTCAGCATTCCCAACCCCTGGCGGGGAAGGAATCACAGTCATCACTCAAGGGTGACACCTAGTGGTCGGATTCATTTCCCCTGATTGCAGTCCAGGTTCATGGCCCCTGACCCAGGGCTGTCACTGCAATGACAGGACTATGTTGGGGAGAGTGGGGGTGGATATAAAATAAGGAAAATGAAGGCTCCTGGCCCCCAAAATACAGGTCTGGTTCTGACTGGCACAGAAGGAAACTGCCAGGTCTGTATTTATGCCAAGATTGTGAAAAAAAATGCACCAAGACTGGGTCTCTGTAATATGCACAGTGTAAGGAAGAGTTTTCAGTTGTCTGTCTTTTAAATTGTAATTTGATGTTGACTGTTTTGTAACTCACCAGGAGCCACTTTGAACATGCATGATATGTGAGTAAAATTAATTAAATACGTACTCTGACTCACACAGTTTAACTCCTCTTTGCATCTTCACCAGCGGAAATATAGCAAATGCATCTGGCTATTCCATCTCTGAAAAAAAAAGGCTTTAAATGTCAGATCAGTATATAAAACACCTTTACTGTTCCTGTTCGAGGGTCACAGCTCTAGGTATAGCCAGCCAGCTGCAAACCATTCCCCAAGGTTATAAAACAGATTTCTCTGTTTATGACCTTATAAATCTAAATTGTTAGTGCTATGTGCTGGATTTCCCTTCTAGCACAAGCTAAGCTTGGGGCAGGCTCCTAGAATGCCCTAGGAATATGCAGCCGATTTAAAACGAACAAGAATAGGCATTTTGTTTTGGTTCATTTTACCCTGAACTGAACATAATCTCTCTGAAAATAGAAGCTGCATGGAGGTATTGATGCATGAATGCAGAAGCTTCAAAGCACTGACTGCATCAGGGCTGGGATTTATCCGTCTTAAACAGGCATCACTGGCACCCACCAGCCCCACATTCCTGCTGCGTGTTTCCTATGCATACACCAGTCTTTCAGGACATGGCAGATTGGACATAAGGACCCTGACAGAGGTGCGTGGAGGGGGGGGGGTGTGTGTGTGGGGGGGGAGGCGGTCGGATCCATGCATTATGTGCATACCGAGGTCACAGGTGCCCCAGAAAGCAGGCTCCTCAGTTTGGGATAGAACTTCCTGTTGCATGGATTGTGGTCTGGGTGGAGGAGCAGCCTAGTGATTAGAGCAGTAGAGGCTAAGAACAAAGGAAGTCAGGATTCAAACCCTGTTTATTCCACTGATGCTTTGTGACCTTGGGCAAATCAATTCATCCTCCATTGCCTCAGGTACAAAGTTCGATTGTAAGCCCTCTGGTGCAAAGACCTTCCACCTGTACCTGAAGTCGTAACTCCCCGAGTTTGGATTTGGAAAGGTGAGTGAATCTGTAATCCAACTGTGTGTGGCCGCAGTGATCTGCGGGAATAAGATTTCCTCTTTGTGCTTGTTTGACTGGCACGTGAAGGCTTTCGCGCAGTCTGCGTGCCATTTGGTCCCGTGCAGACTCCAGTCTTACCTCATCGATTTCCACAAGCAGCAAGTGCCAAGTAACAAGCCACTCGCTGGCTTCGGCGGCTGCCCGGTGTTATTAAGTTGCTTCCGTTTCTCTAGCAAGATATCAAGTGACAAACAAGATCAAGTACGAGCTCCTTGTTCTCGTCTCCTCTAATTAATGAGAATGCAGTAATGATATATTTATTTGTTGTTAAATGTATAAAATATTTATCAGCACCGCCTGCAGCAAAGCCCCATTATCTGCGGCCCACGTGCTACGTGCGGGTGTGCGTTACGAGGAAAGGGCTGATGGGAAAACGCTTCTCGCGACAGTGAGCGCGCGCGCCAGGAGGCGACTGATGGATGGCACCTGAAGAAATGTCTTTATTAATTCCAGGGGTTTCCACTAGGGGAGAATCTCCCATTGGTGTCTCTTCAGGTTTTTGGGTAGGATTAGTAAGTGAATACTGAATATTTGAGGGGTTTTTTTTTGCCCATTGGTGAGAAATTTCTCACCAATTTTCTTTTTCTTTGTAAAACTCCTTTGTTTGCTGGGTCCTCAATTTATAGTTTGTTGTTTTTTCATGAAGGACAATTGTTTCTTTTTCTATTTCTTTTATTTCTTGTCCTGATATTTCTTTTCAAGTGTATCCTTATAATATAAATGCAATAAATAAAAGGTTTTTAAAAAAATGCAAAAATCTGCAAAAACTCATTAAAGGAAAGTTTACTGAGGGTTTCTAAGCTACAGTCAAATCAGGAAGAGTTTTTTTATCTACCAAATTTCATCCCAATCTGTCCACACAGAGCGCTCCTGATACCTGAATAAAGATGGACAGACACGGCAAATGCAACAGCTGATTGATGAAATGTGCCTAACCAAGGGAAAAGTCTCCATTGGAGAAGCAATTGAGAAGAAGATGCATGCGCTCAGCTCAGACTCCTCCTTCACCTCTTCATTCACGCACACAGTTACCCCTACATCAAGCAGTTTGTCCCTGGAAAGCATCTTTCTCGTTTCTGTGCTCTGTCTGCAGGATCCCCAGAGGAGAGGAAAAATGATTATGCCACTTCCGGGCAGAAGCAAAAAGGCTGGTGACTTGCCCGGTGGCTTGATAAAACAGGTTAACATAAAACGCCTTCAAGATTTGAATATAAGCGTGCAATGCTGAGATAGTAAGGAAGTTCAGGTGTGCTTCACCAACCAAGCTTGGTCATCCTTTGCAGGACTCTGCTGTACCTTTCCCCAGGTGGAAGAAGGTGATTTGGAGACTGTTAAAACTAAGCTACATGTATTTAAATATGTGGCTGTGAAATGACAGAGCACTGAGCACCACACATAATGCCGCTGGGCATCTGTTCCTCTGGGACTGCTGGATGACAGGAATGAGGCATTACTCTGTGCCCTCATAGGACGATTGCTTTATTGTGAGACATTCTTAGAGTAATAAGGAGTTTTGCCTCACAGAAGGGAAAAGCAGACGAACACTGAAATATGATGTGGTTCCCAGTGAAGTGCATGGAGCAAGGAGGAAAGGAAGTACAAAAATTAAACAGCTGTCAGGTTTCCAATCCATGTCACTTTGAGGCCAAGGCTGCAGGAATACGGGCAAATCTCCGGAGAGGGTCCAGATATAATTCTCTGCCTCTGGGCTTTAGAGCCTGTCTAGAGTTAGTCTGGCATGAGAGGGGAGTATACAAAACAGAAGGCAGGTAGCCACACCATCAGTCATCAGATACAAAAGAAGGTATAGTACACAATTTGTCTTGTCAAAAATTCAAGGTTCATGAAGAATAATTTTTATTTTATCCAAAAAAGTGAAAATTGCCTACCATAATATCCAAGTAGCAAACGCTGACAGTCCCCATGCTATGCTGCATTGGGAGCGACCTATAACGAAGCTTAGGCAGCTTAACTCTGCGGGTGTCAGGATCAATCACCCAGAGAGTTAAACAGTCTAAGCCTCGGGTATTCCTGACATTAAAATTGCTAGTGCTTATGCTGACATCCGCAGAGTTAAGCTGCCTGACCTTTGTTTTATGTCCCTCCTGAAAAGTCTTGCAACAGCATGTCCTGTTCAGGTCAAAGTATTCACAGGTAGGTCAAATAATTCATGTTTCCGAAGCAGGTCACCTCTGCGTTTAGGCCAGAAACAGCACCCAAGTTCTGAGCTTAGGACTTTGCGGCAATCCCTTTACGAGGCCCGCAGGCCAATCCAGTCCGGGCTCACTAGGAAGTCTCAGTGCTTGTATTCATCCATGCCTTAGAGTGTGGGTTTCCTGACCCAGCAGACCCCCCTGCTTCAAGACCCATAAATAGCTAGTCCTGAGAAGCACAGTAAGGAATGACAGCAGAGAAGACACCGGCTGGGACACAGTATTATAGAGGGAGATGAGGGGCTGAAATGAGTAGGGGAAAAGAGAGGATGCTTGGGGAAGGAGGCCATAATATAGTGTGGGCATGCAAGAAGAGCTCCTGTGGATTTCGGAGGTGCTGCACGAGTCGAAGAGACGAAGTCCCTGCCTCGAGAAGCAGAACTGTATGGAGGCTCCCAGGAGTCTTGCAGACAAGCTCTACAGCAAGGGGACAGACCTGTGGTCATCCACAAAGTACCTCTTGTGATCCCCTTCCACTCTGCAGCAGGACCCAGATAAATATTATGGAAGATACTTGAGGGTTGGAAGGGAAGTAGAGAAGAACATTGGTGGGTGGGAAGGGATGAAATTGGGGGAAATTGAAGAATAGTTGAATTTGCACTAGAGAAATAGGATTAAGTAATATAAGAACACCAGGTATATACTATCGAGTGTTGCAATGGCTAATACGTGAGTTTGTGTCCTTTAATACAAATTTAAATGAAAAGCAAAGTAGACAGGGGAGGCATTAATGCAGTGGTGAGTTTGGATATTAGTAGATGTTATGTTGAATAAGACGATGTAAAGCCAGACAGGGTCCCCTTTCTCACGCCTACGTTGCATTGCTCCCCTGTCATTTACTTTTATTTTCCCTTCCCATAGTAGATGCTGTTCAGGTCACACAGAGAATGTTTTCTAAGCAGCCCGTGGAGCTGGCACATTTAATGCACAAACTTCCCACCAATTTTTAAAGAGAAACTACCCCCGTTGTGGTGGTGTGAAAATGGGCAAATGCAAAGTGCCTGAGCTAAAGGCGTTTTGTTTGCCTGCTTGGCACCTGCTGATTGCGGCGGATGGTGAAATCTGAAAATCAGAAGTGTGCGCGCGCTGCTATCCTCCCCCGGGAGCGTCGCCTTTCCCTCCCACAGCTCAAGGTCCAGACACCGCGGAGCCTGGGCGCGCCTTCCGGCCCCAGCTGAGGAGAGCGATCTTCAGCCGGGCCTATTTATTCAGGTACAGTTAGTGCCCTTCAGGAATTTCACACTTCATCATTTTGGAAACGTTTGCGTGAGTGCACCGCCTCCATCTATTTTGTTTACCAGGATCACAAAATCTAATTCACACAAAAAAAAAAAAGTTATTAAAATGCAGCATATGCCCAGACATGGCTACTCACGAATGCCTGTATCCGAGCACTATACCAGTGCAGCTTTTACACTGGGGGCAGCATCTTCCTTCATGTTTCAGGGCCTTGAAAGCAGCAGAGGTAACAAAAGAGAAAACCCCAAACCCGCTGCTGCTTTCAGTCCTGGCTGCAGTGATGCTTTTTATTATTCATAAAAATCACAATCTCATGGCCCTGGATTTAACAGAGTTTGGGCATTATCACATTGTAACCACAAGTCAGGGTAAGGCTGAATACTGCTGAGCCATAAACTCACCAGGGCTAAATCCTAGTTTTACAATCATTGTTTCTTTTGCTCTGAGATGGGAGTTCTTGATCTCTTATTTATTTTATTTATTTTATTTATTTAATTATTTATTTATTTATTTTAAGGTTTTTCTATACCGACGTTCTCAGAGCATCACATTGGTTTACAAGTAACATGTGGAGGAAACAGTATAACAAAGACATAACTGTGCATTACATTTAAAGAAGAACATGAATATAGGGCAAAAAATTAGGATATAATATAATAAAAATATAACAAAATAATATAGCTTATAATATGACAAAGAGCAATATAATGTAATTTAAGGCAATATGTGGAAGTATAATTTAATATAATCAACCTAATAAACGAAGGTTGACCGACGTGCCGCAAATGCGCAGTAGAGAGCAGCTCTACCGCGCATGCGAGCATGTCGGTCACAGTGTGCCTCTTAAAAATAAAAATGGTGCTGTAGGAGCGGCGGCAGCGGCGGCCCGAAGACCCGGAGCGGCAGGAGCGGCGGCACCAGCCCGAAGACCCGGAACGGCGGCCCGAAGACCCGGAGCAACAGGAGCGGCAGCCTGAAGACCCAGAGTGGCGGCGGCGGCCCGAAGACCCGGAGCGGCGGGAGTGGCAGCGGCGGCCCGAAGACCCGTGCAGGAGCGGCGGCGGCACCAGCCCGAAGACCCGGAGCGGCAGGAGCGGCGGCCCGAAGACCCGGAGCGGCGGTGGCATGCGCGCGAGGGAGGGACAGACTCCGTCCGTCTGTCCCTCCCTCGCGCGCATGCCGCCACCGCTCCGGGTCTTATTGCAACTGCATCTATATTATTTATAGTTCATATTATTTCGTTCTCTGTTCCGGTTATCACCCATTGTTTATTGTAAACCGGCTTGATGTGATATTATCACGAATGCCGGTATAGAAAAAATTAAAATAAATAAATAAATAAATGGTGGGGAGCAGGGCCGATCAGCGTCGGGAGCAGGCGGAGAGAGAGAGAGACTGGTTCACCGGCGCTGGTTTTAAGGGTGTCCCTTGTCGCTCTGCTGATGTCAACAGGTAGGCAGAGTCTGCGGTGGGCCGGCTGGCATCGGGCGGGTCAGGCGCGGTCCGATTGCGGCCTTGGGGTGTCAGCCGAGACGATTCTCGTGGCGATGGTGGGGAGCAGGACTGATCAGCATCGGGAGCAGGTGGAGAGAGAGAGAGACTGGCTCACCAGTGCTGGTTTTAAGGGTGTCCCTCGTCTTGGGGGGAAGGATGTCCTTCAAGGCCCAGGGCATAAGTGAAATAATTTCCTCATGTGTTACTATAGCTCTTCAGGGCAGGTACACTGACAGAACAAGCTGGACTCACTGGTTGGGTGTTCAAATAAAGGTTTACTGAAGTTTGTTGCAAAATAAAGACGCATAAACAATATGATGTCCAGTTACAATCAGGTTTATCTGTCATTTGGGAGTAAAGATTTTAAAATCTCTCTACCTCTGTGGAGGTGTCCCCTCAGTGCTGGGTCTTGGGACAGGTTTACCCTCTATGGAGTGGAAGGAATAAGTGTCCCAAGGTGGCTGCAGTGTCCTAGATGCGGGTGGATCTCCTTCCCCTCAGGTCCAAGGATACTCCCCATCTTCAACTTACATAGTAACATCGTAATGATGGCAGAAAAAGACCATCTGGTCCATCCAGTTTGCCCATCAAGTTTCCTATGGTTGTAACTGCAGCTCAGTGCAGGTTACCCCTAAGCCTTATGTTAAGGATAGTAATATTTACAATCAAAACCAAGCAAATGTCTAACCCATAACAAAATTACTGCTAGCAACATTTTTACAGGGTGAGCAGTTTTCTTGATAATTCAGACAATGCTGTTTGAACATGCTTTGCTTTTGGACTTCGCCATAGAAGCTGTCCTGTGCTTTTTCTCTAATATCTGTTACTCCTGGGGAATTCTGCTAAAAATAATTTTAAATTCTGTGCACAAAAACATAAAATTCTGCAAAATTCTGCAAACTTTATATTGGTCAAAATAACACAATTTACATGACGGTCATTAAGTAATTATATTTTAAATTAATACAGAAAAAAAATTATTACTTAAAGATGCAAAATTTTAAATATTTTGAGCAGAATTTCCCTAGACATTCACTGTAAAAGTGTCCCTTCCACTTGCTCTCCCTACTCCCCTGGCCACTTTGCCCTCTCAGGCCCCAACTCCTCCACCTCTAGGCTCAACCCCTTCCACTCTATCTCCACTCCCAGAGTTTGACCCCGTTCTCAGTACTGCCCCTCACACAGGCTCCCTCTCTCCCTCCCTCTCTCACACACATGCTCCCTTTCTCTAGTGCACATACACACACCCTCATACAGGCTCCCTCACTCTCGCACACACACACACACATCCCCTCATGCAGGGTCTCTCTCTTGCATGCACGCTCTCTCAAGCTCCCTCTCTCTCAGGCATACACCCTCACTCAGGCTACCTATGTCTCTCTCACGCACTCCTTCACACAGGCTTTCTCTCACACATACACAATCCCCTCACACAGACCAGCACCCTCACATACACAGGATCCCTTTTTCAAACAACCAGCTCCCAGTATCTCGCACACATACACACTCCTTCACAATCTCCTCATATAGGCTTCCTCTCTCTGGCCCCCACACTCAAACACCCCCCTGCTCTTTCTCTCACACACCCCCTGCTTACCCTTCCTGGTCTCTCTCACACTCTCCTGCTCTCTCACACCCTCCTGCTCACTCCCCTGCTCTGTCTCTCACCCCTCCTCCCTCCTAATCTTTCATCCTCCACTCCACACCCCCTCCCCTTCCTCACACACACACACACACACCTTTCTACATACATTAATGCTCACTGGGGCCTTCATCTTTGTCTCGAGTGGAGTGTGTCCCGAGGCACATGGGGACCTTCATGTTCATCGCGAATGGTGCACATGCTCCATTTGCAGAACACTGGGGCATTCATCTCCGCTGCGACTGGCACACCGGGGGCCTTCATCTTCATTGTGACCGCCTCGCTGGGGGCCTTCATCTTCGCTGCAAACGGTGCACTCTCTTTGCGGCATGCCGGGGTCTCCTCTGCCATTTTCTGCGCGGAATTTGGCAATTCTGCACAGGGTGAATTCTGCGCAAATTCTGCGCTCCACAGTAGCGCAGAATTCCCCCAGGACTACTGTGTATATATTAATACTGTGGACCATAAAAGTCAGGGCCCAGCATTGGCTGTCTATATCCAAGTCTCCTTTTTCCACCGTCAAAGCAGAGATTGATGTTGGAGTTGTGTCAAAATCATGAAAGCTAATTGGTTAATGGAGGTAATCCCCATGCCTTCTGTTAGAGGTAGTAGCTGCTGCTCCAGGCAAGTTATCCCGTGCCCCCTTTTCTTTATTCCATCTCTAGCCTTTAGGGATCCACAGTATTTATCCCATGCCCTTTTTTAATTCATTTACTGCTGTCATCTTCACCTTTTCCGGCAGGGAATTCCAGGCATCCACCACCTTCTCCGTGATAAAATATTTCTTGATGCTGGTCGCCCCCTCTCCCCCCCTTCAGAGTTTTTATATCGTGATCCCTGGTTCTACTGTTTGCTTTCCAACGGAAAACGTTTGAGGATCGTGCATTAAAACCTTTCAGGTGTCTGAAGGTCTGCATCATGTCCGCCCTGCACCTCCTCTCTTCCAGGGTTTCCATCTTCAGATCCTTCAGCCTCTCCTCAGAAGTCTTCATTTCTATATTCAGAATTCTATTGATCGTTTGAACGCTGCCGTGAACGAACGTCTGATGATTAATCTAGCCTCTCGCCTCTCACTTGGTTCTACCTCCACTGCTGCTGTGGTAGTGTGGCAGATGCTTAGAGCAGAAAGATGTGAATATGAGTCTAATTTAGTTCTCTGCGCACTATGCAGCCTTCAGTGTTGCACATTACTTCCCTTAATGGAGTAAGCATTTTTGCTGAAAAATATTAGTATTTTAATTTAAACACAGCAGCGATCGGAGTAGTAAAACAAGAGAAGCCAGCTTATTTCTGTGGTGGTCTGATGAGACAGATAACCTCTGAAAAGTGAAACAGACCCCATTCACTGGCTCTGCAGAATTCAAAATGTGTGGCTGCTCAGATCTGTTTTCACTCTATGATTTGGTTTGCTAAAGATGAGAATACCTCCTCTAATTTGCTGCACTTCTGCCTCAATTGTGGGTTTTAATTAGCATTACTTTTGTTTTAATGTTAGTAATCTAATTGTGCCTCATTAAGTTTGCACTGTTTTGTATTGTACTGTTTAATCTCCTCTTATTACCTGGTTTTGTAACTGTTTTTGATATTTTGATATATTTTTTAACTCCTCCCTAGTGAATTCACTCTTGAATGTGTTCCTGTCTCCACGTATTTGTTGGTTATTTCATTTTAGGTCACAGCACCTTTGTACAACCAGACATGAAGTTCAGGCAAAAGAAGGACTAAAAGCCTGTAGATTGGTTTGCAGTGCACATTTCCCACAGTGGTACAGGCCCTGGAGAAAACCATACTCTTAAGCAGTTGTTCCACCTTTTTTCCAACCGAAGTAAACATAGATTATAGTATTGGAGCTTTCAGCATCATAGGCTCATTGCTTCTCATCTCACGAAGGGACCCATGTGCTCTTCAGGCCTCATCTGCTGCCTCATCTGTATACAATGCTCCAATAAAAGGTGTCGTGCTCCTGCACAGCGTTGAAATCTTTTTCAGCTTTTAGAACAGACACAAAAACCATGCAAGCAAAAATCTCTTGTGCAAAAAGTGCTGTAGAGCTTTTGTCCAGTTCTTAAATTTAGCTGTAATGGTTGCCAGTCGCAAGGTTGTCCCGCGACCTGCTGCATTCGCCCCGAGACGGCAGCAGCCTCCAGCACAGCATGGACACCACTGCCAGTGCCAGTGGCAAAAACACCACCATGATTTTGCCAACACTGTCTCCGGGACCTCCTAGGCATGGCACTCTTTAAAGACCCCGTGGCGGGAAGCAGACCTGCCGGTGTGCACTGATGACATCACGCGGCTGGGTATAACGGCCCCAGCTGCGCTCCCTAACCTCGCCTCAGCGACAGTCCTCCTGCTGAACCGCAGTGCCTGTTGCTTCTCCAGCGTTCCCGACTCTGCCTGGCTCCAGCCTTGTTCCTGATCCAGCCTGCCCTGCCTCGTCCAGCCTGTTCTGCCCTTGCAGACCACCTTGCCTTTTCTTGCCTTCAGCTTTTCCCGACCCAGTCCTTTGTTTGTTTGCCTGCTTGTTATTGATCCCTGCTATGGACTTGGGACTATTCTCTTGCCTGCTGCCTGCCTCCGACCTCTGCTGCGGACCTCAGCTGCACTTTGCTTGCTATCTGCCCTGACCTTGGTAACTGTCTGATTGCTCCCTGCCCTGACTCCAGCCCAGCCCCGCCCCGGACTCTCTCCCTGATAGTCCTGTGGGACTATCGCCTAAAACCTGCTAGCCCCTGTAACACACAGGTTCAACCCGCAGGGAATGGGGTTGGTATAGGTGAAGGTCCAGCCTTGTCCCGGCCTGTGGCGCGTTCATCAGCTGTCGGCGTGGGCCTAGTGGGTTCATCTACTAGGCTGCAACAACCGTGCCACAGCACATGGGTCCATTGTCATTACATTAGCGCTTTTCAGCAAAGGGCCTGGCGCGCTTTTTACTCTATGAAGCATAAATCTGGTTCTTAGGATCTGGCATGCCTGCTAGCTTCCAGTCATGCATCTTGTTACCATTCTATCAGCAATTTGCAGGAGTAATTTTAAAAATAAAACCAGAAACCTAGATTGCATGGCATGTTTGTTAAATGAATACAGTACAGTAGATGTATCTTTCAGCACATCATCTTACAGATCTACTTAGATTCACCGTCCACGATCCTGGGGGAAGTCCAGAATCTAGTGTATTCAAATCTAAAGCAGACTAAAGATAGCATTTGTCAAAACCTGCATCACATGCCTTTTTCATGGCAAATATTACAACACATCTGTATCATGATTGCTGGTAGCAGTGCTGTACCCTGGAAACGCTTGACTTGAAGTGACTTTGGAATTATTATTTTTTAAAATCTTTTTTCTCTTTGCATTTTAATCAGATTCTATAAAATCCCCCTAGAGAGATTACTCCAACACATCAGGTTTCAACCTGCTCCCTGAGGAAGACAGGATATTAGAAATAAAACATGTTTCATACTGATAGCAAACGCTCACATAGATGAGATTAAGCAAGCAGCAGGCAGCTGGAAAGAGGATGTGAGGCTAAGAGTTTATAAAACCTATCTGAACTGCAACAAAGACGGATGTTTGGCAGCTTCATAACTCATAATGCCAGTCTTGCTTTTTCAGAACATTTTTTTCCAGATCTCAAATTACAAACTAACAAACAGAGAATGATAGCGGTTATACAAACTTATTTTCAATTAAATGGAACTCCTTGGATTTTTCACTGTACTGCATTTAATTGTTCACCTACCTACTGACAGTAGTCAGTGGCATTAATAACTCAGGTTTTGAAAATGTGTCTAATTTCCTAAAAACATGTGTTTGTAATGGACTAGAAAACATTTATGAGGGAAAAACATTCCAGTAAGTGTAAAGTATCTGTTGCTACTCAACAGAAGGCCTAGGGGTAACCTGCACACAGTGGCAATTAATACCCTTAACAGAAGGCCTGGGGGTAACCTGCAAGCAGTGGCAATTACTACCCTTAACAGAAGGCCTGGGCATAACCTGCACACAGTGGCAATTACTACCCTTAACAGAAGGCCTGGGGGTAACCTGCAAGCAGTGGCAATTACTACCCTTAACAGAAGGCCTGGGCATAACCTGCACACAGTGGCAATTACTACCCTTAACAGAAGGCCTGGGGGTAACCTGCAAGCAGTGGCAATTACTAACCTTAACAGAAGGCCTGGGGATATCTGAATGGAGCGGCAGTTACTAACCTTAACAGAAGGCCTGGGGGTAACCTGCAAGCAGTGGCAATTACTACCCTTAACAGAAGGCCTGGGGGTAACCTGCAAGCAGTGGCAATTACTACCCTTAACAGAAGGCCTGAGGGTAACCTGCACGGAGTGGCAATTACTACCCTTAACAGAAGGCCTGGGGATATCTGCATGGAGTGGCAGTTACTACCCTATAAAACTTGCTGGGGAGACTGGATGGACCACGGTGGTCTTTTTTTCTGCAGTGACTTACTATGCTCTTATGTGTATATTTAACATAATGGCATTCCACCTTTTCATTTATTCTTTGATAGTAACCAAATCATGTTTGAGACAAATCTAATGATGGTTGCTTGCATGGTATAAAAAGCCATTTATCTTATTCTCTGGTATTTGCTAAATGTGAATCTGTGTCAAGTTCCCACGATACTACCGTATATACTTGTGTATAAGTAAAAATTATTTTACCACAAAAACTGATCCTTAAAATCGCGGTCGACTTATCCACGGGTCAATCCACATTAATGCCGGTATCGTAATGCAAGATGCATGAGTGAATCGTTCGCATGCTCCTCCTCCCGACTCCTTTACTCACCTGCTGCTGTGAGGACAATGACGGCACTTGCAGTTGCACAGGTGCGTCCTCCTGCCTCCCAAGCAAGGATCTGATTGGCGCACTTAGAACACGTTTCAACGCGAGCTACTGGGGAGGATGGAGGACACACTTGAGTGAGTGCAAGTTCATCGTCCTCATAGCAGCAGCAAGCGTTTGAGTTAAGGGGTCCAGAAGGGTTTTGGGGAGAGAAGCTGTCGTACTGCTACACTGGGACACCACGGAGGAGGAGGAAGGATGATCCTGAGCAAATGCAAGCGCCATCATTGTCCAGACAGCAGCAGGTGAGTTAAGGAATTGGGAGGGGGGGAAGGATTCAAACAGGTGGGGCATCCGTGGAGGAGGGAGGGAAGGATTCAGACAGGAGGGGCAGCCTTGGGGGAGGGGGGAAGGATTCAGACAGGAGGGGCATCCGTGGGGGAGGGAGGGAAGGATTCAGACAGGAGGGGCAGCCATGGGGGAGGGGGGAAGGATTCAGACAGGAGGGGCATCCGTGGGGGAGGGAGGGAAGGATTCAGACAGGAGGGGCATCCATGGGGGAGGGGGGAAGGATTCAGACAGGAGGGGCATCCGCGGGGGAGGGAGGGAAGGATTCAGACAGGAGGGGCATCCATGGGGGAGGGAGGGAAGGATTCAGACAGGAGGGGCATCCATGGGGGAGGGAGGGAAGGATTCAGACAGGAGGGGCAGCTATGGGGGAGGGAGGGAAGGATTCAGACAGGAGGGGCAGCTATGGGGGAGGGAGGGAAGGATTCAGACAGGAAGGGCAGCTATGGGGGAGGAGGGAAGGATTCAGACAGGAGGGGCAGCTATGGGGGAGGGAGGGAAGGATTCAGACAGGAGGGGCAGCTATGGGGGAGGGAGGGAAGGATTCAGACAGGAGGGGCAGCTATCGGGGAGGGAGGGAAGGATTCAGACAGGAGGGGCAGCTATGGGGGAGGGAGGGAAGGATTCAGACAGGAGGGGCAGCTATGGGGGAGGGAGGGAAGGATTCAGACAGGAGGGGCAGCTATGGGGGAGGAGGGAAGGATTCAGACAGGAGGGGCAGCTATGGGGGAGGGAGGGAAGGATTCAGACAGGAGGGGCAGCTATGGGGGAGGGAGGGAAGGATTCAGACAGGAGGGGCAGCTATCGGGGAGGGAGGGAAGGATTCAGACAGGAGGGGCAGCTATGGGGGAGGGAGGGAAGGATTCAGACAGGAGGGGCAGCTATCGGGGAGGGAGGGAAGGATTCAGACAGGAGGGGCAGCTATGGGGGAGGGAGGGAAGGATTCAGACAGGAGGGGCATCCGTGGGTGAGGGAGGGAAGGATTCAGACAGGAGGGGCATCCATGGGGGAGGAGGGAAGGATTCTCACAGTGGGGACAGACATGAGGAAAGGAAGGATTTGATATGCCTCATGAAAAGACCCATTTCACGGTGGTCCTGTCTTGCTGGCAGATGGCACTAGACTGCGTCCGATGATAATATTCAAGAGGAAAATGATGCCAAAGAACCTAAAAATTCCAGCAGACTTAACTGTTCGGTTTCATCCTAAAGGCTGGCTGGATGAGGAGGGAACGAAATGGTGGCTGTGCCATGTGTGGGGTAGGCGACCAGGCGTGGGGCTAAGAAAACAACAGTCACTATTGGTGTGGGATATGTTCCACGCAAATATAACAGAGGATGTGAAGGACAATGCCAAGGAAATGGCAATCCCATTAGCAGCGATTCCAGGAGGACTGACATCAATGCTCCAGCCTTTAGATATCTGTCTCAACAAACCTTTCAAGGACCAATTGTGGCATTTGTGGCAACAATGGATGTGTTCTGGTCAAGCAAAGTTAACGAAAGGAGGGAACCTGATGAAACCAGACATTGATTTGGTAGCAAAATGGGCAAAGGATGCCTGGGAGCTAATTCCACCAAAATGGTCAAGAAGTCATTCCTGAAATGCGGCATTAGCAATGCTATGGATGGCTCAGAAGATGACACCATCTGTGAAATCAGACAAATCAGCATTCAACAAATGGAGACAGCGAAGATAACATTTATGCTGATGGCATCACCAAAGAACAGTTCCACGATTTATTCAGACATTCCGACAATGAAGAATTGGACTTGGAAGGATTTGAATAAAAAAGAATGATTCAAACAGCAGGGGCAGCCATGGGGGAGAGAACATAAGAACATAAGAAATTGCCATGCTGGGTCAGACCAAGGGTCCATCAAGCCCAGCATCCTGTTTCCAACAGTGGCCAATCCAAGTCACATGTACCTGGCAAGTACCCAAACACCAAGAAGATCCCTTGCTACTGATGCAATTAATAGCAGTGGCTATTCCCTAAGTCAACTTAATTAAAAGCAGGTAATGGACTTCTCCTCCAAGAACTTATCCAAACCTTTTTTAAACCCAGCTACACTAACTGCACTAACCACATCCTCTGGCAACAAATTCCAGAGCTTAATTGTGCATTGAGTGAAAAACATTTTTCTCTGATTAGTTTTAAATGTGCTACTTGCTAACTTCATGGAGTGCCCCCTAGTCCTTCTATTATCCGAAAGTGTAAATAACCAATTCACATCTACTTGTTCAAGACCTCTCATGATTTTAAAGACCTCTATCATATCCTCCCTCAGCCGTCTCTTCTCCAAGCTGAACAGCCCTAACCTCTTCAGCCTTTCCTCATGGGGGAGTTGTTCCATCCCCTTTATCATTCAGCAGGGACATTTTCTTAAGTTGTTAAATGATGTTTCTTATGAGACACTTTATACTGCTTTTAAAAAATAAATAAAAGCGGGTTTCTTAAGTTATTTGTTTGTTTCTGAGTATGATTTCACCATTTCATAAGCCCTTTAGGTTTTACCTTCAACTTATCCATGTGTGACAGATAAATCTTGATTTTTGGCCCAAAAAATACCCTCATCTTATACATGAGCTCGATACACGAGTATATACGGTAACTTCTGGCAAATTGCAAATAACATAAAAAGTGGGTACTGTTAATACAATACTAGTGATACAATGTTGAAATAGTGTGCATTCTGAGAGAACCCATGATCACATCATAAAGAAGATGAACAAAGCTCCCCTTGTTCCTTTCTATCTCAAAATAAATGTTTTCTGTTTTTTAGGTTTCATTATGTTAGGTTTGGAAAGAGGGCTTAACCTATATATTTGGCCAGGTCTGGGACCAAATAGCTCTCTATGCTTTTGATGGTATTGTAGCATATGGCATTATGTGTATGATTTTTTATTAATTTTATTTTGGATTTAGTTTGTGAGGTATGCTATCTCAAATGCATTTGATTGTTTGTGTGTGTGTGTGCATTGCATTTTATACTGTTACATACCTTGAGCATATGGGAAGACACGAAAACAAATACAATTGTTATTATAAATGACAGCTATCTGAGTTAAAACAGTCCGCTGGTGGTGTGGTACAAAGATGCTCATTTTCTGACAGAGGACTGCTAACTCTGGACATCTTGGTATCTCCAAGCCATGCTCTTTGCCAGTATAACTATGGACTACTGCTGTAATACTCCAACCAACCACAAGCTGTCCTTCATCTAAATTTTTTCACAAGATACCGCTGCTTGCAGAACTCCAATGTACATCTCACAATCACTGGCTTCCTAATGGAGCAGAGCTCCATTGGCTCTTGATGAGGCATGAAATCAACGCCACCAGTGCTACGCCTCTTACTCAGCTGGGTTTTGGTGGGTCAGCCTTGCAGGCACTGTTGACCTGCTTCAACCATACACTTCATGAAAGGATTTTCATGTAATGTTTGCCGGCTGGCGGCACTCACCTCCATGCAGTCCCAGGCCCCCCTGACATGGCATGGTTGCCACTGTCGGACACTGACTTCCAGCCTCGTTGTGTTGTGCTGTGCCTAAGGCGCAGGCACGCGCATGCCAGTTCCAACTTTGTAGGCTCCACGGTGGAAATGCAGCTATGGGCACCTCCTGATGACACCAGTGCCCTCTAGTACTTAACCTGAGCTTTCCCTTCGAACAGGTCCTCAAGCCTAGTGCAGTGCATGTTGCTCCAACCATGCCTTACCTCATCCTTGCTCCGTATCTTTCCAGCCCTTCTGACTGCTCAGCTGGATCTGACTGGATTGACTACTCCCTTGTCTGCCACCTGGACCTGACCTCGCCACGAACCCTGACTACGCCTTGCTCGCTGCCTGCCCTGACGTTTGGCCTGTCTCTGGACTGCCTTTGGGACCCATCTAAGTCTTGAGCCCTGGACTCCAAGGGCTCAACCTGTGGGGAACAGGGCTGGTTTAGACAAAGCTCCAGCTTGTCCCAGACCAGGGTGGTGTTGGCGGGGGCCTATTAGGTTCATCCTACTAGGCTGCATAGACCTTGTCACAGCGCAAACACTCACAATCATTTATATTTGGAGGTGGATGCGAGGATCAGCCTCCCAGTGGAAGCGGGGGAGACAAAATCAGTATCCGAATTAAAGAAAGCATGGGATAAATCCAGGAGGCTCTCTAAGGGAGTGATGAGCATTATAAATGCTAAATTAATTGGACAGATGGGCAGACTGGATGGGCCATGGGGTCTTTCTGCAGTCATGCTTCTATTTCATTTCAGTCTAGGAGCTTTCTGTTTTTACCCTTTTCTCTTCACATTAGAGATTTTTCTGCATATGGGGTCTTGATTGTAGAACAATTGTCTTTGCAATATCAGACGGTGCACCTTACTTTACATTTCCAAATTAAAATGTTTTATCTGGTTAATGTACATATAAACATGTAAATGTTTAGCACAATTTTCATTCCATGTTGTGTTCCTGTTTGACTTGTGCTATGTATGATGCACTATAACAGAGGTCTCCAGCTCCTGTTCAAGAGGGCTGCAAACTGGTCTGGTTTTCAGGATATCTCTCAGGAATATACAGATTTGCAGACAGTTGAGGTTGTGTACATGCCTACAGTATAAGGCAAATTTTAAAACCAGCACGCTAAATACACATTTGCGCGTGTGTGACGGCCCACGCGCAGGGTCGCGGCCATTTTATAACAAACACGCACATAGGCGCGGTTATACAATAGCTTGGCCATGCGCACATGTGCACTGAATTTTAAGGGGGCGCGCACCTGTGCATGCAGATCCCACTTCTACTGCAGGAGTGGGGGGATTTTAAAAGAGATGCGCACCGACGTATTTGCCAGTTTTACCAGTTAGTTCCCAGTTTGCACAGTTAGCAGAGAGGTCCTCCAAACCCTCCTGGTGTGATAGCCTGTATACCACCGAGTTATGCCAGCTCCTTTAAACCCCTACAAAATGGCCTTCCAGGCGATCCATGGCAGAAGTAAAGTTACGTGGCAGGGCCCTCGGTGCACGCCGGATCATTAAGTATTTACGCACACATTTCTGGTGAAAGTATTGAAACGCCCGTTGCTCGCTCCTTTTTTAGACTTTCTAAGATGCGCGCGCAGCGGCATTTACATGCGTGTCTGGGCGTCTTTTTAAAAATCCGTTCGGTGCGCACCAGCCCAACATATTCACGTAACCCATAATTTCAGCGCTCATTGGGCTTTTAAAATTCACCTTTAAATGTTCATTCATTAGGGATATTCTGAAAGCCTAACTCAGTGTAGCGTCACTGAGGACCAGATCTGGACATCCCTGCTCTGTGAAATCATGGTGGAGGGCTGTGGAAGGAATGCGTCTTAATGCAGTGCTGATTGCACCACTCTTCATCATGCCTACTTACTTCTTTTCTGCATTAGTGGTTCCCAAACCTGCCCTGGAAGACCCCCAGACAATCGGGTTTTTCAGGATATCCACAATGAATGTGCATTAGAGCAATTTGCATGCACTGCCTCCATAGCATGCAAATTTTATCTCATGCATATTCATTGTGGATATCCTGAAAACCTGACTAGATGGGGGGTCCTCTAGGATAAGTTTGGGAACTCTGTTCTAGCTCTTATAGTGGGGTGGCTAACTCTGGTCCTCAAGAGTGACAAGCAGGTCAGGTTTTCAGGATATCCACAATGAATATGCAAGAGCGGTTTGCATGCACTGTCTCCATTTTAATCAAATCTATCTCATGCATATTCACTGTGGATATCCTGAAAACCTGGTCTGTTTGTGGATCTTGAGGTCTGCAGTTGGCCACCCTTGTCCTAAGGTTTTAGTCTTAATATATTTTATGTCTTATATGTTTTTTTGAAATTGGCACAAAGCTCACACTCTGGACTCTGGTATTTCAAACCTTTCACTTAATCCAGTGATTTTCCTCCAAATTAACTTTATTGGATTATGATTCAGAAATACTACCCCAACCACCCTTAAAATACTGGGGGAAAATGACAGTCTCAAAGAGAGCTGGAAATCACTGCTTATAGTCCTAGTCGGCCTTCAGTTTTCAGGTTCATAAAGAACCAGCCAAGGATTCAGCAACAAGTCACGGACTAAATCAGAACAATATAAGCCAAGGTCTGACATCTGAGGTCTGTAACTGTCAGGTACACTTTGTGTCAACCGCAAAGATGAAAGAATCAGCAGCTCCCGTAAATATCTCAGTGAGCGGGAAAGAAAGTGGAACATCACTCAGTCTGCCCTCCTATGTCTTTTTATTAGCTTTGCTATTTTGAAAGTCCAGGCTATGTTTAGATGGCACACACTTTGTACAATATATGGTATGCAAGAATGCATTATGAATATTCCCAGGTGACATGCAGAATTGTTAGCAAAGGATTAACTGTAGACATATATAAAATGTAAGCTACAAGGGGCTAGCTTCCCACAGCTCAGGCTGTGTTATGAATCGGCTCCTGAGGAAGGGAAGAGATAGCAATCTGTTATGCTTTGGCTCCTGTGGAAGGGAGGAGTTAGCAAACTGTTATGATCTACTCCTCAAGAACGGAGGAGTTAGCAATCTGTAATGAATCTGCTCCTGTGGAAGGAGGAGTTAGCAATCTGATATGCTCAGCTCCTGTAGAGGGAGTAGTAAACAATCTGTTACGAATCTGTTACTGAAGACTCCTGATGGAGAAGGAGTAGCAATCTGTTACCAGCGGAGTGCTTGGAGAGGGCACCCAGCTGTAGAGGAATGTAGATAGGTGAATCCTTGGGCCGATGGCAGATGACTGCACCCCCAGGAGGATATCCTGAGAGGGACCACCGGCTAGGTTTGAGTACGGAGACAGACACAGATAGTTCTTTTATTAGACAGGTTAGTAGAACCACCAGAGGTGGCAGTAGTGAGCTGATATGCCCGGCAGGGCTGAAGTCCCTCGGGTACTGAAACAGCGATCCCAGGGTTGCTGAGCTGTAGAGAAACTATAGATAGTGAGTAGACAGGGTATGCTGTGTTCATAGCCAGATCTGGATGACAAACTCACATAAGTTCTTAAGGAAGCTCAGTAACTGGAAAGGGTTAGGCCCTCGAGAAGCGAGTACCTGGTTCCAGGGAAAGCTCTGAGAGTGCGATGGTAACTCACAAATGTCTGTATCTGCGATCGCTTCCAGGCAGTAGAGAATCTTCAGAGTGTCCAGGAACACGGGCCCTCGGGGAGCGAGTACCGGTTCCTATCTGCAATCTGAAATAGAGAAAAGAGAGCGAGACCCCCGAGGAGCGGGTATCCCTGGTAAGTCCGAGGAGGCAGAGTAGCTTGGGAGTAAAGCCGAAGCAATCCCCCTTTGCTAACTCGATTCGTTAGCGAATACTGAGCCCTTTTATATTGGAAGCGGATGACGTCATCTCAGGGGGACGCCCCCGAGGTTCGCGCCCTTGCTGGTACATCAATCGGAGCGCGCGCACGTGCCCTACGTCATCAGGAACATGGCGGACCCCCAGCATCGTGCCGGTCCTGGGACGCCGGAGGGAGACGGCAAGAAGACCTCGCGGCAGCTAACCGTCCAACAGACCCGGAGGGAGTCGCCACAGAGGTAAAGAGGGCGGGGTGAGGGCGCCGAGCAGTGACGGACGCAACAGGCTGCAGCTCTGTGAGGTTGCATCAGGGAGCTGAATGTGGAGCCCCCATCTGTCGGGACTGGTGAGGCATGGGAGTGCCATGGTGAAGGTGGGCTCAAACCCGAAAATGGCTGCCATTACTGTGACAGTCCACGGTGTTGAAGGTACATCTAGTGATGCCTCCCTCCCTGTTATCGGGAGAGCAGCCCTTCTTATCCAGATCTCTCGCTCTTCCTCTGCCGGCTTCACTCTGTTTAAGGGCTCGTGTAGTCTCAGGCGACGCGCTAACTCCCATTTGCTCTGACTTCAGATGAAGGCAGCAAAGGAGGCAGACCCAGGTAAGAAGCGCTGCTCTCCTGCTGCCAGTGGGAGGAAGGGTGGAAGAGCATTCATGCACATCAGAGTAGAAGAGCCCCAAATCTTTTATATAACATTTAACATTCCACCAGGCAGTGGTGCGGAGGGGCAGCCACCTTTGGGGGCAATCGCTGAGAGAAAAAGAGACCAAAAAGACCAAAAAAATTGAACAAACACTTCGCGCTGAAACTGAGAATGCTGTGAACTCAGGGATGAAGAGACCTGCCCCCCCCCCCTGACGTCATCACGCTCAGCGGCGAGCTGGTAAACGGCCACATTCCACCAGGCATCGCGCGCTTAATTCCCTTAAGTTTTCCTTTGTTAATTAACCTTTTTCATAGTGTTTAGTAATCCTTTGTTTATTAAATATGTTCAATGTATTTGACTTAGGAAACCTATTTTCCTGCATACTCTGTTTTTAATGTAAACCGGTATGATTTGTATCTGATACAAGAATGTCAGTATATAAAAATGCAAAATAAATAAATAAATAAATAAATAAATATTTTATTTTTATTTATTTATTTAACTTTTTTATATACCAACATTCAAGACTGTGGTCCCATCATGCTGGTTCACAAGAAACAGGAGTGTAATTATAAAAAACTTTACCATTTAAACAATAGTGCAGAAAAGCAGTTACATATAACAAGGAAAACAATAGGGATGTGAATCGTGTCCTCGATCGTCTTAACGATCGATTTCGGCTGGGAGGGGGAGGGAATCGTATTGTTGCCGTTTGGGGGGGGAAAATATCGTGAAAAATCGTGAAAAATCGTTAAAAAAATCGAAAAATTGAAAAATCGAAAAACCGGCACATTAAAACCCCCTAAAACCCACCCCGACCCTTTAAATTAAATCCCCCACCCCCAAATAACTTAAATAACCTGCGGGTCCAGCGGCGGTCCGGAACGGCAGCGGTCCAGAACGGGCTCCTGCTCCTGCATCTTGTCGTCTTCGGCCGGCGCCATTTTCCAAAATGGCGCCGAAAAATGGCGGCGGCCATAGACGAAAAAGATTGGACGGCAGGAGGTCCTTCCGGACCCCGCTGGACTTTTGGCAAGTCTCGTGGGGGTCAGGAGGCCCCCCACAAGCTGGCCAAAAGTTCCTGGAGGTCCAGCGGGGGTCAGGGAGCGATTTCCCGCCGCGAATCGTTTTCGTACGGAAAATGGCGCCGGCAGGAGATCGACTGCAGGAGGTCGTTCAGCGAGGCGCCGGAACCCTCGCTGAACGACCTCCTGCAGTCGATCTCCTGCCGGCGCCATTTTCCGTACGAAAACGATTCACGGCGGGAAATCGCTCCCTGACCCCCGCTGGACCTCCAGGAACTTTTGGCCAGCTTGTGGGGGGCCTCCTGACCCCCACGAGACTTGCCAAAAGTCCAGCGGGGGTCCGGAAGGACCTCCTGCCGTCCAATCTTTTTCGTCTATGGCCGCCGCCATTTTTCGGCGCCATTTTGGAAAATGGCGCCGGCCGAAGACGACAAGATGCAGGAGCAGGAGCCCGTTCCGGACCGCTGCCGTTCCGGACCGCCGCTGGACCCGCAGGTTATTTAAGTTATTTGGGGGGGGTTCGGGAGGGTGGGGGATTTAATTTAAAGGGTCGGGGGTGGGTTTTAGGGGGTTTTAGTGTGCCGGCTCACGATTCTAACGATTTATAACGATAAATCGTTAGAATCTGTATTGTATTGTGTTCCATAACGGTTTAAGACGATATTAAAATTATCGGACGATAATTTTAATCGTCCTAAAACGATTCACATCCCTAGAAAACAATAACTTGGAATGAGAAGGGAAATGAAGATCAGATAGTTATATATATGTATAAATAACATTGTAAGAGGTGGCTATTAACGCTAATACTAGCGGAGCGTGTTGAATGAAGGGGGTTAGATGGAGTTGGAGTTAGGAAAGGCCTGCGTGAACAGCCACGTTTTGAGTCTTTTCTTGAATGTTGAGATGCTGGGTTCCATTCTAAGATCCGGGGGAATGGAGTTCCATAATGTTGGACCGGCTGTGGAGAATGCCCGATCTCTAAGCGTGATGTGTCTGGTAGTCTTGGCTGGAGGTACTTGAAGTGATCCTTTGTAAGCATCTCTTGTCGGTCTTGTGGAATGGTGTAATCGGAGGGGGATATGGAGATCGATTGGGGCTAATTGATGGATGTTTTTGAAAATGGTGAGAATGGCCTTGTAGATTATTCTGAAGTGGATGGGCAGCCAATGGAGGTCCATCAAGATAGGTGTTATGTGTTCTCTTCTCCTGGTGTTGGTGAGTATACGGGCGGAGGCATTTTGGACCATTTGTAATGGTTTGGTGTGTGATGAAGGGAGACCAAGCATGATGGTGTTACAATAGTCCAGCTTTGCGAAAATGATTGATTGTAGAATCGTTCTGAAGTCATGTGTGTGGAAGAGAGGTCGTATTCTTTTCAGCACTTGGAGCTTATAAAAGCAGTCTCTGGTGGTTTTGTTGATGTTAGCTTTCAGGTTAAGGTGATTGTCAATTTGAACTCCTAGATCTCTCACTTGTGTAGTGTTTGGTACGGTAGGATGGGTGTATGTGATGGAGCTGTTTTCTGGTGTGATGAGTAGAAGTTCTGTTTTTGATGAATTTAGTATCAGGTTGAGACTTGTAAGAAGTTGTTTGATATTTTGGAGGCAGGATTCCCAGTGCAACAGTGTTTTTGCGAGCGACTCTTCGATGGGGATCAGGACCTGAATATCGTCAGCGTAGAGAAAATGTTTGAGATTGAGGTCAGTGAGAAGTTTACATAAGGGTAACAGATAAATGTTAAACAAGGTGGGAGACAGGGATGAGCCCTGAGGGACTCCTACTGATGCAGGGTGTAGAGAGGATTCTTTATTATGAATCTTAACCTTATAACCTCTGTTGCTGAGGAAGGTTCTGAACCAAGATAGGGCAATGCCTGAGATACCTATGGCTGATAATTGGTTGACGAGAAGGGAGTGATTGACCGTATCAAATGCAGATGAGAGGTCAAGTAGTATCAGAAGGAAGGCTTGTCCTTTGTCTAAGCCTAGGATGATGTGGTCAGTCATAGAGATGAGGAGGGCTTCCGTGCTTAAGGTTTTACGGAATCCGTATTGTGATGGAAATAGAAGGTTGTTGTCTTCAATGTGGTTTGAGAGTCGTGAGTTTACCAATTTTTCCATTATCTTGGCTATGAATGGGAGGTTAGCTATCGGTCTAAAATTGTTAGGATCGTTTGGGTCAAGATTTGGTTTTTTGAGAAGGGGCTTGAGTGAGGCAAGTTTGAGGTTGTCCGGATAGAATCCTTGTGTGAGGGAGCAATTTATGATGTCTGCCAGGGTTTTGGAGATGGATTCTGGAATTGCTAGTAGTAGTTTGGCTGGGATGTGATCCGAGGGATGAGAAGATGGTTTCATTTTCCTTAGAATTCCTTGGATCTCGGCGGATGAAGTTGTGTCAAGTTCTTCTAACCGAGTGTAGTTGATTGAGGGTTGAGGAGTGGTTAGTGGAACAGTGGGGTTCGTGGGGAGCTGCGATAGGAGAGTATTGATTTTGTTGTTGAAGAATAGAGCTAATTCTTCTGCTTTTGATTGAGCTTGGTCATGTGTAATCTCTGGTTGGTTTACTTGTGTGAGGTTGGCTACATAGCTGAAGAGGGCTTTGGCATCGAAAACAAGGTCGTGTATCTTCGAGGCGTAGTAGTCCCTCTTGGATCTTAGGGTGCTTGATTTGTATTGATGCAGAGATGATTTGTAGTTTGAAAGGGTGTTGGTTCCTGGGTTTTTGCGCCATTTAGCCTCATTTTGTCTTAGTTGGAGTTTGAGCTTTCTTAATTCTGCTGAGAACCATGGCTGTCTTTTGGAGGAATTCTGGTGTGGTTTTTTTGTAATAAGAGGGCATAGCTTGTTGGCTATAGTTTCGGTGATTGTGTTCCAAGATCGAAGTGCTGCGTTTGGATCTGTAAGGTCCAGTTGGTGGAGTAGTGGAGATAGGTGATTATTAAGGTCTTCTGGGGAGCAAGTTTTCCTATATTTGAAGGAGGGCAAAGGAATGCAAGCCGGGTTGGTATCTTTTATAGAGAATGAAGTAGTTATGAGGTAGTGGTCTGACCACGGGACCTTTGTGCAATTAGGTATAGATACGGGCTTGATTGCAGTGTTAACGAAGATCAGGTCTAACGTGTGGCCGGCTTTGTGGGTAGGTTTATTAACTAATTGAGTGAAGCCTAGCGCTGTGAGAGCTGTGAGTAGAGTTTCACAGTTAGGTGAGGGGGTAGGGTTATCAACGTGCATGTTGAAATCCCCTAGAATGATGGCTGGCGAGTCAAAGTTGATGAGGGCAGAGGTTAATTCTACCAGTGGTGATGGATCTGATTCCAAGAGTCCTGGGGGGGCATATACGAGAAGGATTTGTAGCTTGTCTGAGGTGAAGAAGCCGAATTCAAGTTTTGAGTTGGAATTGGATTGCTGTAGCGAGAATCTGAGGTCCTTTTTAATTGCTAAGAGAATGCCTCCTCCCTTTTTTTTATGCCTCCTCCCTTTTTTTTTTTATGCCTCCTCCCTTTTTTTTATCACCTCTGTTCCTGCCTCCTTTCTAATGTAGCTGCACTACATCAGACCTTTAAAGACGTTAAAGGAAGGTGTTACATTGTTCAACATCCACTACCAGAAAGTGAAATTTACCTTGTTTTCTTTGGATTAGAACTTATTTCCAGTAACCTTAAGAACATAAGAACATGCCATACTGGGTCAGACCAAACCCAGCATCCTGTTTCCAACAGTGACCAATCCAGGCCATAAGAACCTGGCAAACACCCAAAAACTAAGTCTATTCCATGCTACTGTTGCTAGTAATAGCAGTGGCTATTTTCTAAGTCAACGTAATTAATAGCAGGTAATGGACTTCTCCTCCAAGAACTTATCCAGTCCTTTTTTAAACCCACTACACTAACTGCACTAACCACATTCTCTGGCAACAAATTCCAGAATTTAATTGTGCGTTGAGTGAAAAAGAACTTTCTCTGATTAGTTTTAAATGTGCCACATGCTAGCTTCATGGAGTGCCCCCTAGTCTTTCTATTATCCAAAAGAGTAAATAACTGATTCACATTAACCCATGCTAGACCTCTCATGATTTTAAACACCTCTATCATATACCCCCTCAGTCGTCTCTTCTTCAAGCTGAACAGCCCTAACCTCTTTAGTCTTTCCTCATAGGGTAGCTGTTCCATTCCCTTTATCATTTTGGTTGCCCTTCTCTGTACCTTCTCCATCGCAACTATATCTTTTTTGAGATGCAGCGACCAGACTTGTACACAGTATTCAAGGTGCAGTCTCACCATGGAGCGATACAGAGGCATTATGACATTTTCCGTTTTATTCACCATTCCCTTTCTAATAATTCCTAACATTCTGTTTGCTTTTTTGACTGCTGCAGCACACTGAGCCGATGATTTCAATGTGTTATTCACTATGACACCTAGATCTCTTTCTTGGGTTGTAGCACCTAATATGGAACCCAACATTGTGTAATTATAACATGGGTTATTTTTCCCTATATGCATCACCTTGCACTTATCCACATTAAATTTCATCTGCCATTTGGATGCCCAATTTTCCAGTCTCACAAGGTCTTCCTGCAATTTATCACAATCTGCTTGTGATTTAACTACTCTGAATAATTTTGTATCATCTGCAAATTTGATTACCTCACTCGTCGTATTTCTTTCCAGATCATTTATAAATATATTGAAAAGTATGGGTCCCAATCCAGATCCCTGAGGCACTCCACTGTCCACTCCCTTTCACTGAGAAAATTGTCCATTTAATCCTACTCTCTGTCTTTTAGCCAGTTTGTAATCCACAAAAGGACATCACCACCTATCCCATGATTTTTTACTTTTCCTAGAAGCCTCTCATGAGGAACTTTGTCAGATGCCTTCTGAAAGTCCAAATACACTACATCTACCGGTTCACCTTTATCCACATGTTTATTAACTCCTTCAAAAAAATGAAGCAGATTTGTGAGGCACTTGGGTAAAGCCTTTGAAAAATATTTTATTCAGATGACCAAAATATCTTCTACCATCCATGATATGAATGTAATTGTAGTGGGATTTGACCATTACCTTGAATAAGAGAATGGGGTTTTTTGGCTGACATGTTTTGCTGAATGCAGCCAAATATTAGTACCTTGATTAAATGTATACTGTATTCTTTTTGACTCTGGTAACTTTTATTATTTTCAAACATAATTACATGGGAATGATACCTAAAATGTACTCTTCCTACCTGCAGATTAACGGCTACCTTCTGAGACATACCACAATGTGCTAAGAGTAAGTGTTATGTTTGCAGGCACATGGGACATCCCTGCGAGCTGGCGTGCTCACCCCTGAATGCTCACTCCTGAATGGCCGCCTAGAATTAAAGGGTATGTGGCGGGAAACAGGCCTTGGCGCCCTTGGATGACGTCATAGGCTTCAGTCCTTAAAAGGGCCTTTCGGACATCCGGACCTCACCTCTGTAATGGGTCTCCTGCAGTCCGTGTTGCCAGCATTCCTGGTCTTTATTCCTTCTTTCAGCCTTTCCTTTTCTCGTCTTCCAGCCTTGCCTCATCCAGCTTTGCCTTGTCTTGTCACTCAGTCCATCCTCGTCCATCCTGTCTTTGTTGTTCCCTCCTCAGTGTCTGCTGTGTGTCCAGGTCTCCCTTGGCTTGCTGCTCCGGACCTGACCTCGTGTCTGGATCTGACCACGTTTACTTACGTCTGGACCTGACTACTCTTGTTCGGTGCCTGCCCCATCTTTGGCTCTCCTCTGCCTTCCATAAGCCTGCTTTCTACCTTGTCTTTGGTGACATCATAGGTTTCAACCATTAAAAGGAACTTTTGGACATCCAGACCTCGCCTCAGTAACACGTCTCCAACATTCCCTACAGTGCATATTGCGAGCATTTCTGTTAAGAACATAAGAAGTTGCCATACTAGGACAGACCTAGGGTCCATCGAGCCCAGCATCCTGTTTTCAATAGTGGCCAATCCAGGCTACAAGTACCTGGCAATTACTCAACCACTAAGTAGATCCCATGCTACTGATGCCAGTAATAGCAGAGGCCATTCCCTAAGTTAACTTCCTTGATATCAGTTAATGGACTTCTCCTCCAAGAACTTATCCAAACCTTTTTTAAACCCAGCTATACTAACTGCCCTAACCACATTCTTTGACAACAAATCCCACAGCTTAATTGTACACTGAGTGAAAGAATTTTTTCCAATTTGTTTTAAATGTGCTACTTGCTAACTTTATTTATTTATTTTATTTATTTATGTTTTTTATATACCGATCTTCTTATATTATATGCAAATCAAATCGGTTTACAGAGAACAGTTGAAAAACTTGCTTGGGGGCAATTACATATAACGAAGAACTTTTTAAATAACAGTTTATTTATTTATTTATATTTATTTATTTAGGGTTTTTATATACCGGCATTCGAGAACGCAGTCCCATCATGCTGGTTCACATTAAAACAAGTGTGCATCGTAAACAAAACTAAAACAATGGTGCGGAAAAAGGCAGTTACAAATAACAGGGAGATTAGAACTTGGCAGAGAGAGAAGAGAAAGGACAGGTTATTAATTCAAACATGTAACGATAGTGTAAAATAATATAAAATTCAAACAAGAAGGTTAGTCATGGTGTATGTGAAGGTAAGGATTGGCGTGGAAGAGGTAGATCAGTTTGAGTCCGGGAATGCTTGTGTGAATATCCATGTCTTTAGTCTTTTTTTGAAGGTTGAGATGCATGTTTCAAGTCTGAGGTTTGAAGGGATGGAGTTCCATAACGGTGGAATGGCTGTAGAGAATGCCCGATCTCTTAGTGTGATGTGTCTGGTAGATTTGGATGGTGGTACCTGTAGCGATCCTTTGTATGCATCTCTTGTTGGTCTTGTTGAATTATGTAGTTGGAGAGGGATCTGTATGTCGATGGGAGCCAGTAGGTGGATATTTTTGTATGTGGTAAGGATGGCCTTGTAAATAATTCTAAAGTGTATAGGTAACCAATGGAGGCTCTTTAGGATGGGGGTTATGTGATCCCTTCTCCTGGAGTTTGTCAGTATTCGTGCAGCTGTATTTTGTACCATCTGTTAAATAGAACAGTTGTATTTTGTACCATCAGTTAAATAGAACAGTTGAAAAACAGTTGAAAAACTTGCTTGGGGGCAATTACATGTAACGAGGAACTTTTTAAATAACAGTTAAATAGAAGAAAAATATATATGACAAAAAACAATGTCTTAAATGTCTAAAAGTCTTAATGTTTTAAATAGAGCTTTTTAAATAGCAGTTAAATAGAAGAAAAAAATAAATGACCAAAAAACAATGTCTAAAAAAACATGGTATTAGGAAATATTCCTATTCCTAATTGTACAGATGCCTTACAAGAGGCTGCTAACAGAAGCCTTAGATAACTAACTTCCGCGTGAGTGAATCGAATGAACAATTGTGATAAGGTACAGTGAGGATAGGAAAGGGTAGGACAGGGGGGAGGGGTTAGGGGGGTCAGGATGGGTGGGTAAAATTGCATTTATAAGGGGGGGGGGGAATGAAGTTTAATGGGGTGGGGAGGAAGGTGGAGTTATACATTGTGGGGTAGATTTTCAGACGAGCGCGAACAGCCTACTTTTGTTTGCGCTCCAGGCGCAAACAAAAGTACGCTGGATTTTAGTAGATACGCGCGTAGTCGCGCGTATCTACTAAAATCCTGGATCGGCGCGCGCAAGGCTATCGATTTCGTATAGCCTGCGCGCGCCGAGCCGCGCAGCCTACCCCCGTTCCCTCCTAGGCCGCTCCGAAATCGGAGCGGCCTAGAAGGGAACTTTCCTTTGCCCTCCCCTCACCTTCCCCTCCCTTCCCCTACCTAACCCACCCGCCCGGCCCTGTCTAAACCCCCATCCTACCTTTGTCGGGGGATTTACGCCTCCCAGAGGGAGGCGTAAATCCCCGCGCGCCAGCGGGCCTCCTGCGCGCCGGGCCGCGACCTGGGGGCGGGTACGGAGGGCGCGGCCATGCCCCCGGGCCGTAGCCACGCCCCCGTACCCGCCCCCAAAACGCTGCCGACACGCCCCCGCAACGCCGCGCGCTCCGGCCCCGCCCCCCGACATGCCCCCCCGACACGCCCGCTCCGAAAACCCCGGGACTTACGCGAGTCCCGGGGTTCTGCGCGCGCCGGGAGGCCTATGTAAAATAGGCTTCCCGGCGCGCAGGGCCCTGCTCGCGTAAATCCGCCCGGTTTTGGGCGGATTTACGCGAGCAGGGCTCTGAAAATCCGCCCCTTAGAGCGAAGCAGATGCAAAATAGCAAGTTGAAAGCGGCTTGTTAGTAATCAGGGAAATGCTTGGCTGAATAGCCAGGTTTTCAGTTTTTTCTTGAATGACTGGTGGCAAGAGTCTTGTCTGAGTTCTGGTGGCAGTGAATTCCAAAGGGAAGGACTTGCGGTGGAAAAAGCCCTGTTCCTTAGCAGAGTTTTGGCTTGAGGGATGACCAGGGTGTCTTGGTAGGCTTTTCTGATTGGTCTTGTTGATTTAATGGTACGTAGTTGATGGGTAAGATCGATTGGTGCTATATTGTTTAAGGATTTGTGTGTGAGGGTCAGGACTTTGTAGAAGACTCTATATTTAATTGGAAGCCAGTGGAGATTGTAGAGGACGGGCGTGATGTGGTCTCTCTTATTAGAATTGGTCAAGACCCTAGCTGCAGAATTTTGTACCATCTGGAGAGGCTTGATGGTGGAGGCTGGTAGACCGAGTAGCAGCGCGTTGCAGTAGTCAATTTTGGTGAGGATAATTGATTGCAGGACGAGGCGGAAGTCGTGAGCGTGAAGTAAGGGTTTTAGCTTTTTCAGAACTTGTAATTTGAAAAAGCATTCTTTGGTTGTGTTGTTTACAAATCTTTTTAGGTTCAGCTGATTGTCCAGAAGAACGCCTAAGTCTCTTACGTAGGATGTATTTTTGAGGCTGTCTAGAATGGGTGTAAGTGGATTGTGATAGGCGATGTCTTTTTGTGGTTGATCAATTATAATGGATGGGATCTCTCTGTGGATGAAGTTTTCTTCCTGGGAGATGATGAGGTATTCTGTTTTGTCCTTGTTGATGACTAAATTGAGTTTGGTGAGGAGTGCGCTAATTTCTTGAAAGCATTGTTCCCAGAAGATTAGAGACAGTTGAAGGGATTTCTTAATAGGGATGAGGATTTGTATGCCATCCGCGTAAACCAGGTGTTTGATTTTCTGTTTGGATAGGAGGAAGCAGAGAGGTAGAAGATAAATGTTGAAGAGGGCTGGGGAGAGAGATGAACCTTGTGGAACTCCCATGTTTGAACTGATTGCCTGTGATTCTTTGTTGTTGATTTTTACCTTGAAAGATCTGTTGTTGAGAAATGCACGGAACCAGTCTAGGGCAGTGCCTGAAATACCAATTGCAGCTAATCTGTCATAGCGTGCCCCCTAGTCTTATCGTTTTTTTACTCCAAAAGAGTAAATAACCGATTCACATCTACTTGTTCAAGACCTCTCATGATCTTAAAGACCTCTATCATATCCCCCCTCAGCCGTCTCTTCTCCAAGCTGAACAGCCCTAACCTCTTTAACCTTTCCTCATAGGGGAGCCATTCCAACTCCTTTATCATTTTATCGGCCATCTCCTTGCTCCTTGTTCCAGCCTTGCATTGCCTTGTTTTCCAGTCCAGCTTCCTCCAGCCTGTCTTCTTTGTTCCTGTCCTCAGTGTCTCCATGTCTCCCTCGGCTTGCTGCTCCAGAACTGACCTCCTGCCTGGACCTGACCATGTTTGCTTGATCTCTAGCCTGGGCCTGGCTACTCTTGCTCACTTCCTGCCCCGACCTTGGCTCTCCTTTGACTTCCCTGGTGTGTCTCTGTACTCTAGCCACTACCGCTGCCCTGGGGATCCACCTAAGTCCTACAGGCCACCAGAATCCAAGGGCCCAACCTGTGGAGGAGGCGGCTGGTAAAGCTGAAGCTCCAGACTTTCCTGCTACAGGCCAGGTTTGCTAGCTGCTGGCGTGGGCCTCAGGGGCTCGTCCTCGAGGCTGCATCAACTGTACCGCAGCACTATGGGCTCACGCACCCTGTATCTGTTACAGTACAGTAACATAGTAAATGACTACAGAAAAAAAACATCTGGCCCATCTACTCTGCCCCAGTTGTTGTGTCAACACTGCTAAGAATACAGCCCAGCTGACAGCAAAGAATGTGATGCACATAGGAAAAAGTAACCCATGCTGTAGTTACACAATGTTAGGTTCTATCTTAGGAGTTACTATACAGGAAAGAGATCTAGGAATCATAGTGGATAATACATTGAAATTGTCAGCTCAGGGTTCTGCAGAGATAAAAAAAAGCAAATAATTCCTAAAATTCTATTAGGAAAGGAATAGTGAATAAAACGGAGAATGTCATAGTACCTCTATACGGCTCCATGGTGAGAACACACCTTGAGTACTATGTTGTAATTCTGCTCGATGGAACAGCTCTCCTATGAGGAAAGGCTAAAGAAGTTAGAGCTTTTCAGCTTGGAGAAAAAATGACAGAGGGGGAAATGAGTGAGGTCTATAAAATCATGAGATGACTAGAATGGGTAGATGTGAATTGGTTATTTGCTTTTTCAGATAATTCAAGGGCTAGGGAGCACTCCATGAAGTTTGCAAGTAGCACATTTAAAACAAATCCTGAGAATTATTTTTCACGCAATGCACAATTCAATTCAAATTCATTGTAGGAGGATGTGATTAAGGCAGTTTGGGGTAGATTTTAAAAGGTACGCGCTACCCGGCGCACACAAATATATGCCAGATTTTATAACATGCGCACGCAGCCGCGCACATATTATAAAATCAGGGGTTGGCACGCGCAAGGGGGTGCACACTAGGGCACCTTGCGCGCGCCGAGCCCTCGGGGAGACCAGCTGGCTTTCCCCGTTCCCTCCGAGGCCACTCCGAAATCCTTCCTTCCCCCCTCGCCTTCCCCTCCCTTCCCCTACTTGTCCCGCACCCCATCCCGAAAAAAACCCACCCCGTACCTTTATCTCACAAGTCACGCCTGCCATAATTCCCTATGAGGAAAGGCTAAAGAAGTTAAGGCTGTTTAATTTGGAGAAGAGACAACTGATGGGGGGATATGATAGAGGTCTACAAAATCATGAAAGGACTTGATCAAGTTAATGTAAATTAGTTATTTACTCTCTCATATAATAGAAGGACCAGGGGACACTCCATGAAGTTAGCAAGTAGCTCATTTAAAACAAATCAAAGAAAATTCTTTTTCACTTAGCGCATAGTTAAACTCTGGAATTCATTGCCAGAGGATGTGGTCACGGCAATTAGTGTAATTGGGTTTAAAAAAGGTTTTGATAAGTTCCTAGAGGAAAAATCCATAAACTGCCATTAATAATAATTAATAAGCAATAGTAGCTTGAGATTTATTTAAAGTTTAGATACTTGCCGGGTACGTGTGACTTAGATTGGCCACTGTTGGAAACAGGATACTGGGCTTGATGGACCCTTCGTCTGACCCAGTATGTGCTGTGACTTTAGGTGAAGGAGTGCTCGAATCACTAGGAGAGGTCACGCTCAGTCCTGTGTGTCCTTAATTCCAGGTGTCCATGAGACCCCCGCCACTGCAAATTTGTAGCACCGCAGGATGAAGTCCACTCGGTACCAGCGAAAGGCGGAAGAACATGTCTCAAGCAGTTGCAGCCATTGTTATCCTTGTTGCCCGAAGATGCTGAGGGGCTCGGATCTGCGGCCTGTTTGGCTTCCTCTTCCCCTGTTAAGGATCAGGGAGAGTTGGTAGAATCACTAGTTTTGGCAACCGCTGGTATTGCAGGTTTGGCATGTCATGAGTCCTCGGGTGAGTCTCCTTTTCTGCCAGTTAAGCTGGCGGTTGTTACTCTGGAAGCTATATGGGATTTAATGACAGGCTTTGGATACTTCTTGAAGGATTGTAACACGAAGATAGGTCGTTTATCAGCCAAGGTGGACAATGTGGCGAAAAATTATGACTCTCAACTTGGGGAAATGAATTCTAAGATTTTGGCTACTGAGACTGCTTTTGGGAATATCCAGACCTTTAATGCCACTGTGGCTAAGGGCCGGAACAATCTCTCTTGTAGAACTGAATTTCTTGAGGATTACATCAGACATTTGAATTTACGTTTTTTGAATTTCCCTGGGCTGGTGGATGAGAATCCATATTACACCTTGAGGAAATATTTTCTAGAGGTTCTTTATTGCAATCTAGATAAGGTTCCCTCAATAAATAAAGTGTACTTTCTTTCAACTGCTCCCAACTGTCACAGTCTGCTCAATTACCTAATGTTATGGAAAATTTGACTGATTTTCTTGAAAATTCAGGCGCTCAGATTGAGAGCTCCGCATTGCTAGTTTTCTTTATTTCCGCGCAGGATCGAAGCAATTTGATGGAAAGATATTTTAGGAATACCTCCTCTTTATTTAGTGGACAGATGATTCGCATGTTTCCTTTCTTGCTCTTAGGGTGCTCCTTTGTTCTCAGATACCCCTGTAAATGTGTCATTAGCTATGGGAATGACTAAGCAACTTAAGCCTTTCATCAATTCCAGGAGTATTTTAAATCTTTCTCCTGGATCCCAGTAGGCCTAGTTAATAGATCCACATTGGTGTATATCACTGCTTGAATCTCATGTTAAGCTAGTTTCTGATTTTATTAATCCTTAGGTCTCCTAATTGTTCCGCCCCAGCTGCATATATGGTTTCTTTTGGAGACGTATAATTATGATGTTTTATTTTCTAAATTCAATATTTTCTTTTATGTATTCTATAATCATTCATCTTTTTCTGTAAGGAGCATTCCTTTCTTTACTTTGAAAATTCAATAAAGAAAGTACAAAAAAAAATAATTTTTATTTGTGTCGTGCTTTCATTTTTTTGGTTGCCTTTCCTTTCCTCCTTCTGGCCTGGGATTTACAAGACAGTCTATGATAAGAGTCACAAGCCCATTGTCGGACCAGAGATTTCACAGGTGTCCCAAGCACTGCCTCCGTGGACCAGAGGGTGGAAATGTCTGGCCCAAGCATGATAGAGCTGCGATAAAATGGAGTCACACCACGAAGAATCAGACCAGGAAGTCATTAAAATGTCACTTTATTACATCACATTCAAAACTAGAACACATTAAAATGTAAAAAAAAACCAAGGACTTGGCCATAGCACATATTAAAAACACATATACAATTGGAAAAATATTAACATATTAAAAAAAACAAAAAACTGGGAGATGGCCACAGCGCATTCATTTTCCCTGGGCTTTGCACAGATAGAAGAGACAAATGGAGTTAGAACACTATCTTTTCCACAAAACCTTCCCTGCTCTTATCAAGTTACCACACCGCGTCTCCATGTGCTGAACATACCTCCAAAATAGTTCACTATGACTCTGCGATGGCACTCATTCCCCTTGCTGTATCTCCATCTGCAGCAGTTATGTGCATCGGCTCTGGCCCTAGGTCCAGATCCACATCTTGAAAAATGCTATGCTGGAGGACAATATTTGTGATGCATACAGCACTCCAAGATGATATCTGCAACTTTCTCTGGTGAATGCTGTAGCACTCTTCTAGAGTGGTCAAGATGCAGAACCTGCTTTTCAAAACACCAAATGTACATTTTATGACTGCTCTGGTTCTCATGTGTGCCTGATTATACTGGATAACCTCTGCTGTACGAGGGCAGTCAGACATTACTAACTATGCTTTGTAGCCATAACCAATACAGAGAATATCACATACTATTCAAGGCGATATACAAACTTTATTGATTCACATAGAATACCTCACTCTATCTAGACAATAAAAACTCACTGTGCCACATACATACTTATTCATACCAAACTAAAAACATGTTAAAATATAATATCTCCAAACATTGTGACCTAAAGATATTTTAACAACAGATTATATAATGAGTGCAAAACTTTTTATAAGGCTTTAATCACTTCATCTTCATTACGATGTATTCATCAATGTCACTGTTCCGTTGTTCCTTTATTCAGTCACTGTAACATTGTCCAACAAAAGATCTTTGTTTCTTCCCTCATGGGGCTTCCTCAGGGACTTATTCCATAAAGTGACTCCATAAGATACTGAATACCAATACCTAAAATATATCACCTCCATTGTAAGTATACAATTTCTTAATTAACAAGAATCTCATGTCATTCACAGTATGCCCCTGTTCTACCCAGTGTAATCGGTTCCTTTTAATACATAGCCTGTCTATGTATGAAAGGGATTACACTGAGGGGTACGTTATCCTTGGATGCAAGTTAAAAAGACACAAAGTAAAAAACGAGGTGATTTTTCGTCCTCTGACGACTCAAATGAGGAGTCAGATATACAGCCTCAGAAGAGCCAGAAAGGCTCTCGATATGTAAAATTTAAAGACAATATAGTAGCGATTTCACGTGATCCTGCCCAACAAGCTTCGGTTCCTGCATCTTCTACAATGGCTTTTTTAGATCAACGATCTCGGGGTTACAAGTATGCACGGGAACCCAAATTTCAGAAAGGAAAGAACATCGGCAGGGATACAATTTGAGGAAATAACTAATAGCCATGAAGTTTCCGCTGTATTTAATTTGTCTTCTAAAGTATTGACACCATCTATGATTTCTTTATTAAACAAAGGCTTTTCTTTTGTCCCTGTTACCCGTTATGATGCATTTAATACCCGGGTAGAGTTGTATAAATTTTTTAGACGATTACACCTACGAGAATTTTTTGATGATAACTCTACGCTTTGTAACTCAAATGAGTTGTTTAAGGCATCAGATTGGATTCCGCCAGTTGCTCCCAGTCCATTGTTGCAGGCATTTCAGATGCTAGTATTAAAAGATATAGAGGACATTGATAGGACCAAAGAGCATTTATCATATAATTTGACTAAAGACGAATGGCAGGCTATACGTCAACTTCAGGAGGACAGGTCTATTCGAATCACCTCTGCTGATAAGGGGGGAGGGGTAGTTATTATGAATCTCTATTGATTTCCTTGACGGATACAATACAAAGGGGTTTTGATCAGAATAAATCTTATCTTCTAATTTTATTAGATATTTCAGCGGCTTTTGATACCGTTAAGCATGAAGTTCTGCTAACAAGGTTACATGAAATAGGATTAAAAGATTCAACTCTGGCATGGTTTAAATCATTTTTAGCTAATAGATCTTTTAAAGTCAGATTAGACATAACAGAATCAGATTCAGTATCAATGTCTACAGGGGTCCCTCAGGGTTCCTCGTTGTCACCTACACTTTTTAATGTTTATATGGCACCACTTTGTAGATTTTTATCTGGCTTGGGATTGGTGCATTTTCTTTTTGCGGACGACGTCCAAATTTTGTTACCCATTGATGATTCTCTTCAAGCTACTTTGAAACTTTGGGAACTCTACTCTTCATCTATAACTCAACTATTATCGCATATGTCTCTTTCGCTAAATAGATCCAAAACGGAAATCCTATATTTGAGTAATAAAGTTACTGAGAAAATGGATAGTGAGATAAAATTCCTCTCACCGGCATATAAAATTAACTATGAAGTAAGAGATTTAGGTCCTATTCTTGATGCTGAGTTAAATATGAAAGCTTATATTAAAGCTATCAATAAAGATGGTCTTTTTAAACTTCACATTTTAAAAAAACTTAGACCGTTTCTTCATTCTGGGGATTTTCGCACAGTGCTTCAGGCTCTGATTTCTCCAAAGTTGGACTATTGTAATGCGTTATTGTTAGGAGTACCAAATGTCACTCTTCGCCCTTTACAGCTACTTCAAAATGCAGCAGCCCGCCTTTTGTCTAATAGGAAGAAATTTGATCATATTACACCAGTTCTGATAGAACTCCATTGGTTGCCGATTCATGCAAGAATTCAATACAAATGTCTAACTCTTATTCATAAGACAATATATGGGGATCATTCCGAATGGCTTAATGCCTCTCTCAGGATCCATACTCCGGTTAGAAATTTAAGATCTCTGGGAAAAGCATTGCTTACAGTTCCTTCTCCAAAAGCGGCACATTTGAATTCAGTTAGAGATAGGACTTTGTCTTTGGCTGGTCCTAAAATTTGGAATTCCCTTCCTGTTGATATTAGAACGGAAACTTGTATCCAGAAATTTAAGAAATTGATAAAGACTTGGCTATTTGAACAGGCTCTTTTAGAGTCAAGTTGAGTTATTTAACATCTTAGATTCTCTTATTGATTATATAGAATTTTAGTGTTACTGTTTTTTAAGTTAAATTAATCTATTTTTAGATTTTTTAGTAATATTTTATGTTTTAAGATGTACTATATGTGTATTAAATAGACTTAGAAATGTCTTTTATAGAGATTATAAATGTATGATGTATTTTATTATTGATGTTAATTGACAAAAATGTGCGTCTCTATGATCGTATAGATCTGTATTGACGTTTTACTCTGTTAACCGTCTTGATTTCTTTTTGAGGAAAGTCGGTATATAAAGATTTGTAAATAAATAAATAAATAAATAAATAAGTGTCACGTCAGTTGAAAGATGTACAATTTTATACAGAGACGGATGAGATGTTGCACATTCAGGTGTGTCAGAAGATTCAGCAACGATTAATATCTGCTGTTAAGGAGAAGATTATTACTCAGAAGGAGTTTCGTTACCTCTATGTGGCACACCCTACTGTAGCATATTTTTACATCCTACCTAAAGTGCACAAATCGTTAGTCTACCCACCGGGTAGACCAATTGTGGCTGGTGTGGGGACGATTTTGGAACCGTTGGCAAAATTCATAGATCGATTTTTGCAGCCTCAAGTTACCGCTATTCGATCTTATGTTAAGGACTCGACTGATTTTATAAATCAGTTAGATCAGTTACCTCGAGTCCAAAAGAATTGGATTTTAGTTACAGCTGATATTGTATTGCTTTATACAAATGTTCCTCAACATGCTGCTATGCAGATTGTAGAAAGTTAATTAAGAAAGATGGACTTGTCTGAACGTAGGTTGCAATTCTTATTGTACATAACAGCTATGGTTTTGAACTGTAACATCTTCACTTATAATTCTCAATATTACTTACAGATCAAAGGTATCCCTATGGGATCACCGATAGCACTGAGTGTTGCATGCATGTATGTAGCGGCATTTGAGGAACAATATGTATATAATTCCAAATGGTTTACAAAAATGGTCACATGGAAAAGATATATTGATGATCATTTCTTTATTTGGCAGGGTAATCAAGATGATTTACAAGCTTTTTTAGCAATGTTAAATACTAGTGACGTTAATTTGAGGTTTACAGTTAATCAGAATACATCGAGTGTAACATTTCTTGATATGTCAGTTTACATTCATAAGCATAAATTAGTAACTACAGTTTATAGAAACATGACCGACCGAAATATGCTACTGCATTATCATAGTTTTCATCCCAAATTATTACGCAATAATATCCCTATTGGACAATTCCTACGGTATCGTAGGTTATGTACTTTCTGAATATGAAATTCAGTCACAGCAGTTGTTTCAACGTTTTATGGATAGAGGATATAAGAAATCGGTGATCAAGAAAGCATACAAAAGGGCCCTCTATGCTAATCAGGAGAATCTTTTAATACAACAACCTACAAAAAGACCAAAGTGGGTGATTTGTGCCATTCCCCATTCGTCTAAATCAATTGAGATTAAATCGAGCATACTTAGACATTGGCACGTTTTGTCATCGATGCCAGGATTTGTGGATAAACCAATCTTTGCCATAAAAAAATGTCAGAATCTAAGGAGAAAGTTGAAATATAGACCATTGAAAGCTATGGATAATTATCAAACTGGACAAATAGCGTGCGGGACGTGTTCGGTATGCTGTCACGTGTTACAGTGCAAAGAATTCAGTCATCTGAAGTTAAATGTTCCTTATCGTTTACCGGGTTTATTCTCATGTGACACTAAGGGAGTAGTGTATGCTATTATTTGCCTGTGTAACCTCATTTATATTGGTCAAACTATAAGAGCAATTCGTGCACGTATTATTGAACACTGAAGTCGGATAAATGCTCATACCGAGCATGCTCTGCTTGTTGATCACTGGGTAGAACAGGGGCATACTGTGAATGACATGAAATTCTTGTTAATTAAGAAATTGTATACTTACAATGGAGGTGATATATTTTAGGTATTGGTATTCAGTATCTTATGGAGTCACTTTATGGAATAAGTCCCTGAGGAAGCCCCATGAGGGGAGAAACAAAGATCTTTTGTTGGACAATGTTACAGTGACTGAATAAAGGAACAACGGAACAGTGACATTGATGAATACATCGTAATGAAGATGAAGTGATTAAAGCCTTATAAAAAGTTTTGCACTCATGATATAATCTGTTGTTAAAATATCTTTAGGTCACAATGTTTGGAGATATTATATTTTAACATGTTTTTAGTTTGGTATGAATAAGTATGTATGTGGCACAGTGAGTTTTTATTGTCTAGATAGAGTGAGGTATTCTATGTGAATCAATAAAGTTTGTATATCGCCTTGAATAGTATGTGATATTCTCTGTATTGGATTATTTGTAAGGGGATATCGTGTTTTGAATGACCCTATGGTTATGATTTACCCTTGTAGCCATAACCAGCATCTCTTGCAAAAAATTAAAAAGTGTTATGATTTCACCTGCTATACAGCCTGATCCTACTCTATGATGCCTCCCGACTAGCAGAGGTCTCTTTGGAGCTCCATTCCATGCTATCATGTCAGCTCCTCACAGCTCATTCAACTCAGCCTATGGTGCAGCCTCCTAACCACCAGGAGTCCTAGGTGAACCTTGTCTCCAGCCTTGCGAAGCTCCTCCTCCTTGCCTGCGCCACACCCAAGCCTCAGCCCTAAATAACTCTGCCTGTTTCCTGCTTCGATGTCTTCGCATCAAGTCTTTCTTGGCTCTTTGCCCTGACCCCTTGCCTTGCCTTGTGGCCATTTGGTCTTCTTGCCTTGCCTTGTGGCCATCCGGCCTTATCGTTTCTTGCCTTTCCTTGTAGTCTACCTAGGCCTTTTCTAGCTCTGTGTCCTATCTAGGCCTTCCCCGCTCTACGGTATATCTAGGCCTCCATAGCCCAATGTGCCTTTGGGCCTTTAGGTTTGGTGTTCCTTGTTCTGTGTGTCCTGTCCTTGTTAATCCGGTCCTTGTCCTGTCTTGCCTCAGTTCCAGACCTTGGCTGCACTCAAGTTCAGTTCCAGTACTTGCCTGCATTCAAGATCCAGTTCTTACCAGCACTCTATTCCAGTATAAGCTCCTGCCCTTGCCACGTCTCACCAAGATGTACCAGTGCCACAGTCAAGCCCTACTGGCCCCCAGATCCCAAGGGCTCAACCTGTGGGGTGGGGGCCGGCTAGGCGAAAGGCCGGCCCTAGTCCTGACCTGCCGTCTCATGGCACTCCTCAGATGGTGCTCCTTCTATCTAGACCAGCCAACCACAAGTGTGTACTATTGTTTTTGGTAACCACCCCAGAGAGCTTATATTTTAAATTTTCATCTAACACTTTCAGCACCCACCCCAGAGCTTACATATGTAGCGTAATAGTACACACTTTGGCCTGTATCAGCAAGCGTGTACAAGTCCCCCTTTGGTTCACACCCTGCAGAGTTTATACTTTAGCATTTTAGCTTACACTTTGCTTTCACTTTTAGTTCAAACTTTCCAAACAGCCAGCCTTCGCCATGTTTTCTTTTGGTGAAATTTTGAGCCAGTGCTGACTGCGCAAGGATGAAGGAATTATGGCTGCACACAACTTGCACAGTTAGGGCGTGGAAATGTTTCCTGTTACAGTATTGGGGAGGGGGGGGGGGGGGGAGGTGCAGTCGATTGCTCCCGTTACATTCAGCATGCCAGCTCGCCTCAGTCTCCTGCCACTCTGTAAGCTGTAGTGGTACTTGATGTACTCCCTGACCCGTTTCATCAAAGCGCTCAGCACCTGCCTGAAATACCTTGTAATCGATGACTGGTCCATACCAGCCACTCCAGCCACTGTATTCTGAAATGAGCCCGTGCCAAGAAAATGCAAGGCACCGAGAAACGTGCCCAAGCCTGGAATGGCACGTGTACGATCAATAAGAGGATGGGTATCATCTCTGATTTCTTCATACAGAATTGCCCTGGAGCTTGGTCTGTATGTCTGCTCCACATCTGTTTCCGGGAACCCCAGCAGGTGAAATAACCAGTGCCCGCATGCCCGTCTGCAAATGGCTCAAGCCAGGACAACCTACTCTTCTCGGACCCTCCTTTCTTCAGCTATAAAGAATCTTCTTTCTCTCTTCTTTGCTCTAAACTTTCTGCCACTTTCATTCTTTGGCTCACCTGCAAAATGTGCCAAAGGATAAAAAAAAAAACAAACGTATGCAATCCATCTTTGGCACAGAGAAGCACCTATACACAGCAACACTATTGTGTTGCTGTGTATAGGTGCATGCACTGCCTCCATAACATGCATAAATGCATGTTATGGAGGCAGTGCATGCATAAATGCATGTTATGGAGGCAGTGCATGCAAATTTTCTCTCATGCATATTCATTGTGGATATCCTGAAAACTCGTCTGGCTGGGGGGTTCCCAGGACAGGGTTGGGAACCACCGCTCTAGCTTAACAGTGATTTGCTTCAGTTCTGTTAATTCATCACCTTCAAAGAACGGTTCTGATGTGCGTATCTCCCCAGTATCGTCTTCAGAAAAGACTGAAACAAAGAATTAATTGTGCTTTGTGATGGCCTTTTCTTCTGAAAACCCCTTTTATCCCCTCGTAATCTAGTGGTCCAAGCGTCTCCATTAGAGGTCTTGCTTTTTTGATGTACTTGAAAAAAGGTTTTATTAGTTTTCGATGCAACAGTCTGCACCCAGAGGCCATGAACCAAAGCTCCTTCTGGCACCCTGCAATCATGGGTCCTTAATCTAGTCACTAGGTGTCACTGCTGCAAGACTGTGACCCCCTCCCTCTCTCCTTCAGTTGAGAACATTGTCTCTGCAGCTTCCTCAGCCCCAGCCAATCCCAGGAGTGAAAAATCTGAGTTGTCTTGAGCTCAGTTCCTTCTGCATGGCTGAGCACAGCACTGCCAGAGAACCACCAGGCTGTCCTTTTTCCCTCTTTTCTATGAATCTTATTTGAGTTAAATAAAATAATTAATAGCAAATATATACTGCTTATAAAACCTGCTTTTCTGTCTCAACTTTACAGCTGCTCCATTACATTTTCTAAAGTTGATCATTTTTCATTTTAACTTCATTTTTGTAAAAGATTGTTTTTAGTTGTGAGCAGAATATTAAAATAATGATGATTAGAGTGTTATTTGTATTGCTTTAATTGCCTGGGAGCTTGACGCTGTCTCTGTGCCAGCTGGGCTGCAAGCAAACCTGCATCATTTATGGCTTCCGAATTTTCATTCTTTTTAGCAAAATCATAAGACAATGGCAACTGGTAAAATGAAAAAATCTAAAACATTCTAGTCAATTATAAATTACAAAAATGCCTGGTTAGGTAATAATTAAATTGTTAGTCTCTTTTTGCAGGCCATGTTTGCATTTGTTGGACCAACATAAGAATTAATCCATCGATCTACATGTGCTTGTAGGACCTACCCTCTACCCTCCCTCCCTCCCCCCCTCCCAGTCCCTACCATCCCTTCTCCCCCCCCCTTGCTTACCTCCCCGTGATCCCTGCTTCCTCAGGAATCATTATGTTAATAATTGCCTACGATTTATTTACAGCCAATCTCAGCTACCTTTATATGACTCGCAATTATTTTGTTTTATCTAACTGTTTTTAATACTCTCTAGTTGTATTCGTTTATATATCTTTCCTATCTTCCAACTCCCATGTTCTTGCTCCCTGTTTAATGTAACTTTACCTTCTGTACATTTGTTAATTGATTTCCCCCAGTTACACTGTAAACCGGTACGATAAGACCTGGTCTTGAGCATCGGTATATTAAAAGAATTTAAATAAATAAATAAATAGGATCACCCAAGTCCCCTCTTCAGATGTGCAGGTTACACAGCGTGTAAAGCACGGAGTTTCCTCCCGGCTCACTGCGCCCTCCAAATCTTACAACATAAAAGTAATAGGGCCAACGAGGGTCAGATTCAGGGCAGAAGGCAAGGCAGCGCTCACGTCCAAGGACCTTTCACCCCAGCCCGCGCACAGCCCCCTTTTCAAAGGAATTGCGTTCCCTTACAAAAATCACTTCTGTTTCATGGTCCTTATAATAAGATTCCCAAATCTTTTCTCCAGAGGGGGCAATTTTCCAAGCCATTTTCACTGGTGAAAAGCGATTTAGCAGTGTAAATTTACCATCTCCCTCCCTGCGGCTCCACGAGCACACCTTGTGCAACAGCGCACATACTCTGAGCTGAACTAAGACTCATGGGGGTGGGTTCTGAGGAGGGGAGGAACACTGTGGGGTAGATTTTATAAATCTACGCGCGTGCGCAAACAAAAGTACGCTGGATTTTATAAGATACGCGCGTAGCCGCGTTTATCTTATAAAATCCGGGCTCGGCGCGCGCAAGGGGGTGCACATTTGTGCACCTTGCATGCGCTGAGCCCTGTGCGCGCTGCCTGTGGAGGGTGGAACTTTCCTTCCACCCCCCCCCAATCTAAACCCCCCTACCTTTATTCGAAAAGTTACGCCTGCCTCCGGGCAATAGTAACTTACGCGTGCCAGCTGTGTCGGGGCACTCGGCCATGCCCCCGGACTGCTCACACGCCCCAAAGCCGACATCACGCCCCCTGGCCACGCCCCCAACCGCCCCTTTTTGCAAGCCCCGGGACTTACGCGCGTCCTGGGGCTTGTGCCCGCCGCCGAGCCTATGCAAAATAGGCTTGGCGCGCGCAGGGGTGTTTTAAAAGAGTTACGTGCATACCTTATGCGCGTAACCCTTTTGAAATCTACCCCAATGTACGCAGGTTGCATTTTCAACTCCCTGCATGTCCTTTTCCAGTAAAAAATGATTGCGGAAGAATGTCCGCGCTGATACACACATTCTTTCACTCTGAAACTTAGGGCAAAGTCTGTGGGTAAAAAGTGAAGTATTTTTTAAAAAATTGCCCATTAGAGGAATACTTTCTTCTCATGCATGACAGATGACTTGTTGGCTTGTGATGCATGAGAATGTGTGTCTGGTTTTCCGGTATGGGGAGGCGATCATGTAATATAGCTTATAATTTTATTCCCGCTGTTTTATTAAGAGGTGAGAGGTTGCCTGAGTATTACAGGAGAAAAGGGTTCATCCAGCTTTTACTGTCATCGTTACATGCTCTGTCCTCTGTTTTGTGATAGGGAAGCCAGCTGCTGCTTCTAATACATGCTTTCCCAACCAGTAGATTGCTGTAACGATTTTGAAAAAACAAAACAAAACAGTGCAATCTTTTCTCCTGTGCATTAAATTCACAGTCAAACAGCAGAGAACCCATTTATTATCCTAACTGTATGAGGACACTGTTCTGAAGGGTTTTACACGTGACAAAAGAATAATGCAGTAAATGCTCTCACACACTTAGTACAAAGCGAAGACCTTGGCAAGCAGTGACATCAGGGGACCAGCTCAATTAGAGGAGACAGTGTAATGGAAGTCAAGAAATGAGGCATTTGCTAGAGGTGCATATCCACAACTGCCAAGGGAAGTTGCTCAGAAGAGAAATGACTCCCATTTAGGTAACAGCAGCAGTAGATCAGCAGAACACAGTGCAATGATCAGCCGACACCAAAGAAATTCCTGACTCCGGAGCCCCAGTAGGCCTATACTAGGATTTTAGGGCCCAATTTATTGAGGGCCGGTCACCATAAGCACAGCATGGAACAAATCACTTGAGAACCAGGTGCCCCCAGGGCAACTGCAATGATGGAGTTAGCATCCAGGATTCCAGCTCCTGTTTCTTCACCTGATTTGTGCTCTGATCCGTCTTTAATACGTGCGTGCCATCACGCTTCATGCCATGATCCATGACCCCAGCCTGTCTTCCTTGTCTTGGTTCTGTTGTAATCAAAAGGGATACTTTTTTATAAATAAATTGGATTTAGATTCTATGCCGGTCAAGCTGCAGAGGGTAAAGATCAATTTCTGGACTACAAGAATATTTTCTTCCTGAAAATAAAAAGGTAGTTTGGAGCAAGAAAGATGTTTTCTCACTGTGCAGTAAGAAGAGGAAATTATTGCATGAGGCAAGAGGTGGTAGAAACCCATACAGGTCAGGACAGATAGCGGGTCCGGGCAGCAGTAAACGGGGTTGAGAGGTTAGGTACAAGACATGGCGGCTGGATGTTGGTTTAAGTATGGGAACTTATGTGCTCATCTCCTAGAATGGAAGAGGATGAAGGAGAGAAGAAAAACTCTCTCAGACAAGGAGCAACATCCTGTAGGAGGCAAACTTGTACAGCTGACCGTTCAAAGATATCATGCTCAGTATTTTTAGTTTGTGCTTTTACTATGTATGTTTTGATTGTGAGCCACTATGGGCCTTGGTATTAGCGGCCTATAAATACAAATCAATCATCAGCTAAAACAGTGTAGACAGAAACAATCAGGCAGAGCGGGTGGGCCAAACTGAATAGTAGATGAGTGCTATGGAAGCAGTGCATGCAGATTTATCTCATGCATATTCATTGTGGATATCCTGAAAACCTGACTGGCTGGAGGTCGCCCAGGACAGAGTTGGTAACCTCTGGCCTAATGGTTAGAGCTGGAGGCTGATTCTAGGGAAGCTAGGGTTCAAATCCCACTGCCACTCCTTGTGACCTTGGGCATGTCATTTAAGAACATAAGAACATGCCATACTGGGTCAGACCAAGGGTCCATCAAGCCCAGCATCCTGTTTGCAACAGTGGCCAATCCAGGCCATAAGAACCTGGCAAGTACCCAAAAACTAAGTCTACTCCATGTTACCATTGTTAGTAATAGCAGTGGCTATTTTCCAAGTCAACTTAATTAATAGCAGGTAATGGACTTCTCCTCCAAGAACTTATCCAATCCTTTTTTAAACCCAGCTACACTAACTGCACTAACCACATCCTCTGGCAACAAATTCCAGAGTTTAATTGTGCGTTGAGTAAAAAAGAACTTTCTAAGATTAATTTTAAATGTGCCACATGCTAACTTCATGGAGTGCCCCCTAGTCTTTCTATTATCCGAAAGAGTAAATAACTGATTCACATCCACCTGTTCTAGACTTCTCATGATTTTAAACATCTCTATCATATCCCCCCTCAGCCATCTCTTCTCCAAGCTGAAAAGTCCTAACCTCTTTAGTCTTTCCTCATAGGGGAGCTGTTCTATTCCCCTTATCATTTTGGTAGCCCTTCTCTGTACCTTCTCCATCGCAATTATATCTTTTTTGAGATGCGGCGACCAGAATTGTACACAGTATTCAAGGTGCGGTCTCACCATGGAGCAATACAGAGGCATTATGACATTTTCCATTTTATTCACCATTCCCTTTCTAATAAATCCCAACATTCACCCTCCATTACCTATGCAGTAAAGTGCACCCAGCCTAACACATGGGTTTACACACGCTAGACCAGCACCCGATGCAGTAAGGAGATTAGCACATCCAAAATACGCACCCTAACAAACACAAACCCAGTAACTCTCATCAGATGTTAATTGCATGTAGATGAGGTCATTAGTTATTACCCCCAAAGCAGTACAGCGCTGAGCATCCAACAAACACCTTTTAACGTAGCAAATTTAACTCCAGCCTCGGAGGTGGAGTAAAGTCAACTTGCAGTCAAGGGCTCATGAAAACAACAGGTTCTTTGTATTGCAAAAAGTGTCTTCCTCCTTAATATCGTTGTGACACTTTACTGCTTTTGTGGAGAAAAATGATTGTAATTTTCACGTCATTAAAAAAACAAAACACTTTTCTTATTGCCACACAATTTGGACGTCCATAGCAAGGGGCGCCTAAAATCTCTGAGGTTGTTGAAGTGAATTATAGCAAAAAAAGAAATTGGATCAAAACGGACGCTCGTATTGAGCGCCCGACGCAATCAACTATTGAATGCTACGGATGTTCAATTCTCTATTAGCGCGCCCTTTTTAACACTGCCTCATTTAAATATTGCATCGGTACCTGAATGTAATCTGCTTTGACGAGGCTGAAAAGTGGAATATAAATCAAATAAAAAATAAAATCATCCATATCTTCAGATCTGGGTTTGTCAATAGACATACTAGGCTTGTGCCTATTGTAGCAAACATTTGCAGGACAGTAGGCTGGTTGAAGATTTGCTGCCTTCCAGCGGTTCTGAATAGTCCTCTGCTTACTGATGCAGCTCCTTCCCTCCCAGGCAGCATCCAGGGAATGGGAGGGAGACTTAACCTGAAGCAGACATAGCAGAGCAAAGAAGAGCTACTCTGCTCCCCTAACCCAGCCCCTCCCTTCCTGTCATTTAGGGATAGGAGGGAATGGTGTGAGCTTGGATCAGACAAGGCAAAGAGGGACACTTTTGTGGATGTTAGGAAGGGTTGACTGGGATAACTTTGGAGGTGAGGAAGAGAGAGGCTGGGGGATCAGCTGGGGGGGGGGGTGTGTGTGTGAGAGGGAAGTGGGGGGAGGGAAGATGGAGAATACAGACAGGCTGATGGTGCTGCAGGCATATATGTACTGTGATGTCAGTTTGCTCCGTCTCCATCTGCTGCTAGAGGTGCATAATCCACTTGTTCTGGATTCATCTGACTGGACGCTAAGAAATGAGCAGTTACCACTTGCTAATACACGTTGAAAATGACCCTCCAAGTAGGACCTAAACCATCCCTTTTCCTTACCCAATGAAAAGAAAAAAATATATACGGACACAAGTAAGGTTGGAAAACTACTTTATAATGTAAAATAAAATTGACATATATCTATGTGCTTCAGAATTTTGAAATTTTTGCCAGAATCTCCTGAGTCTTTGCCTTAAACATTCAACTCTGTTGTCTGATCTTATGGCGGGGGGAAGGGGGAAGGAAAATGACTGATTTAAGATTTATGCCTAGGGATGCATAAATCTTAAATCAGTCATTGCTTTCCTGCCATCATTTACTATGCACAGAAATAAGGTTTACCAACTAAAAACAAAAAATAACATAAGGTGAGACCTTTTAATTGGATTAACTTAATACATTTCTTGACTGGATTTCAAGAACAAATACTCTTCTTCATGTCAGACCCTTCAGAGGGATGGACAAAGGAATAGATGCCAAAAGTCTTGTAAAATTCCTTTATTGAAGTGGAGACATGGGGTAGCCCGACTCTGGCCGACTTTCGCCGTATCGAGACGGCTGCCTCAGGGGCCTGTGTGTATTCCGCACAAGTGGAGATCGATCCGTGAATGCGTCCAAAAGATATATTACTTTTGCTGGTCATATAGTGATATATATGATCCTCCATACACAAATTGTTCAATTTGTGAATTGAAGAGAATACACACAAGCCCCTGAGGCAGCCGTCTCGATACGGCGAAACTCGGCCAGAGTCGGGCTACCCCATGTCTCCACTTCAATAAAGGAATTTTACAAGACTTTTGGCATCTATTCCTTTGTTCACCCTGACGGCTTTTATAGATCGCCTTCCTTTGTGCTTTTTGGGTCCTTCAGAGGGATGGCCATGTTAGTCTGAGGTGGCAAAAGTGATGTAGGCGGGTGGCACCTTATAGACTAATCAGATGCATGAGGTAGGTAAATATACGTAAAGTTGGCTGTATCTTATATATATTTATCCACCTCCTGTACTACGCTTCAAGCATCTGGTCCTCCAAAGCTCACACCTCTCTCATTTTTTCTTCAGGTCTGTTATATAATACTAGCCGTTAAGCCCGTAACAACGGGCTACATTTAAACATTTTTTTTTCGGTCCAGTTCCTTCCCACTCCCTCCCTCCCTCCCTCTCACCTCCCCTCTCTAGTCTCCCTCCCCCCTCACCTCACCTCACTCTCTCCTCCCTCCCTCCCACCTCCCCCTCTATTCTCCCCTCCCCCTCCCCCCCCTCTATTCTCCCCTCACCCTCTCCCCTCCCTCTCTCCTCCCTCCCCCTCTATTCTGCCCCACCCTCTCCCCTCACTCTCTCCTCCCTCCCCCTCTATTCTGCCCCACCCTCTCCCCTCACTCTCTCCTCCCTCCCCTCCCCCCTCTCCTCCCCCCTCTATTCTCCCCTCACCCTCTCCCCTCACTCTCTCCTCCCTCCCCCTCCCCCTCTATTCTCCCCCACCCTCTCCTCACTCCCCCTCCCCTCAGCTCACTCTCTCCTCCCTCCTCCCCTCAGCTCACTCTCTCCTCCCTCACTCCCCTCCCCTTTCAGCTCATCCACAACCGGCAGACGGGGGGGGGGGGTGTCCCTCCCTCGCGCGTGCCGCCACAGCTACTGCTCCTCCCGCTCCTGCTTGTCGTCGCCGCCACCGCGGCTACTGCTCCTCCTGCTCGTCGCCGCCGCTCCTGCTCCTAAGGACCCAGCACCATTTTTTTTTCGGGCACGCTCCACTCTGGGCGATGTGCTCGCCCGCACATGCGCGGTAGAGCTGCTCTCTACTGCGCATTTGCGGCACATCGGTCAGGGCTCCCTTATCTAGTAGAATATTGTTTTTATTTGTTAACCTTTATTTCTGTACATTCAAGTTTAATAAAAATTAAAAAAAAAAACCTGTTTGATTAAAAAGGTTAATGGGTGGTTATACAATGAAGTACAATGTGAAGTGATTACATTAGAGTGCTATAAAATGGCTGATGCTGTTTGCGGCCCATTGCGTGGCGAGAGACAGTGGATTAAAAATCTAATGCACAAAGGTCTGATGACGTTGTTCTCAATATTTTAAATAATTATAAAGATGGTTGATAACAAATGAATTGTTTCCTCTCTTTATTTGAATATTGCAGTCAAATTACTTTGTCATTTTCTATGTTAATAAGCATCCCAGGAAATATTCTTTCTATTGTGTATTCCTGCTAGGCAGCGATTCTGTGCAATTGACAATGTGTCTAGTATGACGGCACTTTCTCAAACTATCTACGTTTTCCTTTTTTACTGTAGAAATTATAAAAAGATTTACTCATTGCATTTGTAAGTAATTTAGATCATTCTTCAAAATATCCTAATTATAAGTTCATGACTATTCAATGTTGTACTTCTATCTAACAAGGTGGGATCCTTTTCTAATTCCAAAGAAACTAAAATCATGCATTTAGAAATATATTCAAAAAAAGCACTGAATACAATGATTATAGGACATCACAACTAATGCAGCAAGAACATAAAATTGAAATGCATCCCCTTGTACAGTACTAGGTATATTCCAATGGATCTAACATTGCCCCAAAATAAATTGAAGGATGCATATAATTTGTTTCTAAACAATTTTACTGTATTTATAAAATACATAACAGTAAGCATAATATAGAACTGTAAATCCTACATTCATATTAGAACAGAGCAATGGAGATTTATGATTCCTGAACACCCTCCCTATCCTTCTCCTCAGTGTTAAGCTTGTGTGTATGACTCTTCTTGCTGTATTCTTAGTCACATGTAAGGGAGCACAGGCTTTTTGAACTGAAATGTAGCCTGGGTTCCATGATCCAGCCCTGGTTTTCCACAAAGCAATCCTACATTGCATGACAATTGTGCTAAAACCCATAAATGCATAGATAATGCCCATTTAGTTGCTAGGAGACCCAGTCTGCACCAATTAGGGAAGCTGAAGAAGGCAAGAGGCGGGGTCTCCCTAATAAAAGGTGTCCAGACAAAGGGAAGCTGGGAAGGGTGTATGCAACCTCTCCTAGAGGAAATAAAACAGGTAGGCTTTGGAAAACTAGTCCTGAAGAGTGAAGTAGTGCAAGGGTGCAGGGCTGGAAGCCAGGTGCTTGGCCTCAGTGTAAGGGCTAAGCTGAGCAAATGGCCTGAGGGTAAAATCCTGCTGGAATCTGACTTAGTAGGCAGGCTGGGGAGTCTGACCTCGGTCTGGAGCAAAAGCTGTGTATGATTAGTCTGATGTTATGGGAATAGCTGACCTGAGGTGAATCCTGCTGAGTCTTCTAAAAAAACCCAAACCTGTGCTCATATGAAAACCCTAACCCCAATGTGTGTCCAGAATGGGTGGCCACTCATTTACAGTCACCTTTTTAAGGACATCCCCTTCTAATGGAAAAATTGTAATCATATATTCTTTGGTAATTTAAGACTGGGGGAAAAGTTGGGCAAAAAAGTGTGAAAAACCTGTATCTAAGTATATTTGTACAATTTTGAAATAGTGCATTAAGTACATAGCAACATAGTAAATGATGGCAGCGAAAGGCCAAACGGCCCATCTAGCCTAGCCAGCAGCGATTTTATGCACATTTACCCAGAGAGATCAAATTCCTTCTTGGAACTGTTGTGGACTGTAAACACATTGGGGGTAATTTTCAAAGGAGTTACGTGCATAAATGTAACTACTATTGTAGCAATTTTCAAAAGCCATTTACTCACGTAAAGTGCACTTATGCGAATAAATCCTATGGACGATTCAATGGCAAATATTGTAGCAATTTTCAAAAGCCCACTTACTCGAGTAAAGTGCATTTACATGAGTAAAACCCAGTTTTACGCATGTAAATGCTTTTTAAAATCAGACCCTTTATTGCCAGGAAAGCCAATTCAGGAGCAGTCTCAGAGAACGTTAATAATATTATAGGTTAAATAGGTCACCACCTCCAATTTACACTCTAATGAGTTAACTTGTTTGTTTGCATAACATTTTCCTAATTGGTTGGCATTATAATTTTCTCTCTTATATGCTGAGGTTGAATTATTAAGTCATGTGATTTCTTGTAAATTGAGCCAGAAGGCAAAAAATGAAACTCAGTGTTGACTTTTAATATACTTTCTGACCTTCTACATACATTCTAGCATTTCAGCAGCCTTGGCTAGTTTTGCAAGTCTGATCACTGCAATTTCATTGCTGTAATGATCTTAATTTCTTCACTGTCACCAAAACCAAATTAGTCTAGCTTCATAGGAAAACCTTTTCATAACACCCTTACAGAACTCAGCCACCAATAGTGTTGTGTCCCCTTTAGGGTTGCGACTGCCAAGCTATTGTTTCTCTCTGGCATTCAGGAAGCATAATGGAGCTATATCACTGCTCCCCCTGGTGCTCCAGGCTGGAACTGTCGCTCAGCGAAAGCTGCACAGGTCCCTCATTCCTTGCCAGCAGGGATCCTTTGTTTATCCCATGTTTTCTTGAACTCTACCACTGTCCTTGTCATCTCCTCATCCAGAAGGGCATTCCAGGTATCCACCACCCTCTCCATGAAAAAAATACTTCCTGGCATGGTTCCTGAATCTACCTCCTTGGAGTTTCAAATTGTGACCCCTAGTTCTACAGCTTCCTTTCCATTAAAAAAAGCTTGGATTCCTGTGCATTAATACCTCCTGTCTCATCTATCTTCCAGAGTATACATATTAAGCTCCTTCAGTCTTATCTCATATAGGGCTTTCTGAACTGTCTCCAGCCTTTTTATATTTTTCTGAGATAATGACCACCAGAACTGAGTATAGTATTCCAGGTGAGGCCTCACCAGCGACCTGTGAAAAGGCATAATTACCTCTTTTCTTTTACTAGTTAAATGTAAACCGGTTTGATATGACTCCTGTCATGAAAGCCGGTATAGCTAGCTAGCTAGCTAGCTAGCTAGCTAAATAAATAAATAAAATAAAATAAATAACTAGTTTATTTATTTATTTCGGTGCTTTTATATACCGAGGTTTAGCAGTTAGCCTTCACCCCGGTTTACAGTAGAACAACTTGTTACATCGAACCAGGACACGGAAAAATAGAGTGGCAGAGAATACATCGAACTGGTAACATAGAATCATAGAATAAAACTTAAACGTTTGAACAGGGTCGTGGCGTGTTTAACGGAAACTTTGCATGGCATCGAAAGAACTGGGAAATGGGTTCACAAAAAAACAAAGAGAAAGAGACAAGACTCCAGCGTAGCTTATTGAGTTCATCTTGTAAGGGAAGTGCTGGTGGAGGGGTTATGACATTTAGCCCACGCCATCTCTGAAAGTTTGGCTAAATAACCAGGTTTTCAGTTCTTTTTTGAAGGATTTGCAGTCGATTATCGATCTTAGGTATTGAGGTAGGGTGTTCCATAAGTTTGGGCCTGCAATTGAGAAGGCTCTGTTTCTTGTACTCGTGAGCTTCGCTGTTGGAAGTGATGGTATGTCGAGAAATTGTTTGCTTGCAGTTCTGATGTGACATTGAGGTTTGTGTTGATGGATCATGTTGCTGAGTGTGGTGTTCTCCGTTTTGTATAAGGCGTTGTGCACTATAGTAAGGGTCTTGAATTCGATTCTTTGTTGGATTGGGAGCCAGTGAAGACTTTTTAGTACAGGGGGTGATGTGTTCCGATTTTTTTTTGCCTGTTAGGACTCTGCCTGTGGCATTTTGTAGTAGCTGGAGAGGTTTTAGTGTAGATTTGGGAAGACCTAATAAAAGTGAGTTGCAGTAGTCAATGCTGTTGAAAATTAGTGATTGAAGAACTGTGCGGAATTCCTGATGGTGGAGAAGTGGCTTTAGATTTTTCAGGACGTGCAGTTTATAGAATCCTTCTTTGGTTTGGTTGCTATGGTCTTTTTTAGGTTGAGATCTTTGTCAATCCATATGCCGAGGTTCTTTGTATTATTTTTTATCGGGATGTTAATGTCGTTGATTATTAGGGAGTGTGTATTGATGGTTAGTTCTGTGAGATTATTAGTTATGCTTTTCCTACACATCCAAACATCCTCCCAGCTCTGACCACTACCTTATCACACTGTTTTGCCACCTTAAGATCATTGGAATCTATCACACCAAGATCCCTCTCCTGGTTGGTGCACATCAGCGCCTCACCACTCCCACAGCTTCCTGCACCCCCAGTGCATGACTCTGCATTTTTTGGCATTAAACCTTAACTGTTAGGAATACAAGAATAGAAGGTACAATATCAAAACCCCTAGAGTGGAACAGTAATGAGGAAATAAAAAGGGAACTAATAAATCAAGCAATTTTATTATAAATATACAAGAATCTCTAAATACCTTAATCCTGTGAGATATACTGATACAATAATCAAGGCAAAGCATACATTAGTTAAAAGCACCGCACATCTCACCCCTACATAAAATCATATCACGTGCAAACCATACATACCACCTTTATATACACATACAAGTAAATGTAAACTGAAATACCCATAAAAAAATTAAATATTTACAAAACCCGCCTTTATTTTTTTTATTTTCAGTATTTTAAATTTTAAACAAGAAGAAACTCTTGTACAGAAATATCAGTGCATAGTAATCTTTACATATAAGAGGAAATAAATACAATACCAGTATTCAAAATCTTGCACTGAAAGAGAAAGAAAAGAAAAGGAAAGGACTCAGAAATAGGAGCGATATTTTACAGTCTAACAGTCTGAGGAAATTATAGGAAGCTGAGCAAGGTTCACAACAAACATCTCTCATTGCCAAACCGGTTTCGTTAGGTGTGCGTATCCAAAAACGCTTTAAGTTGTACGGGCTCAAAAAAGGCGTAACTCACATTTTGATTCATAATACAGCACTTGCAAAGATATCGGAGAACAAATTTGGCCCCTATTTGAAGAGCATCTGGACGCATAGAAAGAATTTTCTTTCTGCGAGATTGAGTAGATTTTGTAAGGTCAGGGTAAACCCAGATCTTTTGACCATAGAATAAAGATTGTCTGTTTCGAAAGAAAAGTCTCAGAATATTACTCCGATCCATAAGAAAAGCAAAGGAAATTAAGAGCGGTCTTCTTCTAATGATCTCACTCTCTTGAGAAATTTCCAGAATTTCCGAAATATCCAGAGATGGCAACTGTCTGGATACATCCTCAGCACTTCTAGGGGTTTGAGGTAAACAGTAAGCCTTCGTAATCACTGGCATAGCAGTATCCGGTATTTTCAGCACCTGTAGAACATGTTTTAAAGAGTTCCAAAGGCGGTATCATATTTATCAAAGGAAAATTCAAAATTCTCAGGTTGTGGGATCTCAAAACATGTTCTATATTTTCCAATTTTTTGCTAGTGGCTAATTCAGCTTGTACCAAGTTCTGTTGAATTTTCTCAGAAGGGTTTAAACGCTGCTCTATATTTTCAACTTTATGATTGTAAGAAGAAATCATATTTGTATTTATTAATACCTGAATTTTAGTGTCCTGTGTAAGTTGAGATAACGAAGCAATAGAAGTTTCCAAAGATTTCAAAGTGGACCATATATCTTCCAGAGAAACATCTGCAGTTTTAGGATAAACACCACCTATTACTCCTGCCATGCTTGCACCATTCTCCATACCTTTTCCTGTCGATGGTCTGGATGTTGGGCCTACCACTTCTACGAGGCCATATCCCTCGGGGAATCCTTTCCTCCCCAGAGAAACCTCGTTGCTGGTTTGTACCCCTATGATCTCTTTAGGGGAATCACCAGCCTGAGCTGCTTTCATATCTCCCCACCGAAGCTCCCGGAAGAACATCTGGTATGGTGGCGCAGGTTTGCTAGGCGCACCGGGGCTCAAGGTTACACCCGGGGTCACGGGGGACGGTGTTCGCTCCTCCACTGGCCCCCCAGCGACTGAGGCATCTGGCAGCATTGTTGGGTTCGCAGCGAAATAGCCCTTGATTCTTGGCTGGGAAGGCTCTATAGAGGGGGAGCTTGATGAACTCCCTCTCAATTTTGCCTTCCTCTTTGTCGGGCCGATACAGTAAGGGGCGGTAGAAAGAGGTGTGTTAGTGCCCGGCGCACCCGCGTTTGCCGCACGCACAGTTCGGATCACCTACCACTCGATACTGTATTTAAATGGCATGCAAATGCAAGCCGCATCCAACGCGCGTCCATGAAGCGCAATCCATTTTACTGTATAGGCACTATACAGCGCCTATACAGTATCCGGGGTGCGCTGGTACCTGTCATTTCAAATGACGTTTGAAATGACAGGTACCAGGAAGTGGATGGCTCTCCAACAGTCCCAAACCAACCCAATCCAAGCTCCAGCAGAGAGAGAGACGAAATTTAGCCGCCCAGTCCCAAACCAACCCAATCCACAGAAAAAAAATGCTTCTCGCACTTAGCTACCCAGTCCCAAACCAAACCAACCCAATCCAAGCCCCAGCAGAGAAAGACGAAATTTCACAGTCCCAAACTTTCCCCCAGCCCCCGCTCACCTGCCCTAGCAGCAGCAGTAGAAGTAGAAGGGCGGTGAGAGAGCGGCTTCAGCAGCCCCGCTGGCGAAGATGAATACGTGTACCCCTGTAGGTCCAATATGGACGCGCAAAGCAGCGAAGGCGTATGCGCACATGCCGTGACCGGCTGGACGTCGGAGGTCACGGCGTGTGCGCATGCGCCTTTGGCTGCCTTGAGCGTCCATATTGGACCTACAGGGGTGCACGTATTCATCTTCGCCGGTGGGGCTGCTGAAGCCACTCTCTCTCGCCGCCCTTCTACCGCTGCTGCTGGGGGGCTTGCGTGGCCGCGGCCAGGGCAGGTGAGCGGGGGCTGGGGGAAAGTTTGGGACTGTGAAATTTTGTCTCTCTCTGCTTGGGCTTGGATTGGGTTGGTTTGGTTTGGGACTGGGCGGCTAAGTGCGAGAAGCATTTTTTTTTCTGTGGATTGGGTTGGTTTGGGACTGGGCGGCTTTTGGTGGTAGAATCAGATAATTACATTCTTGTGAATACAGACAGTGCAATGGAAATGTATGGGATCATGCTGAGCCTTAAATACCAAGGTTAAAGCTTTAAATTGAATATGCTGAGCAACCAGTGAACCACACTAACGCCAGGGTCAGGGTAGGCAGTAAATTAGTAGGTTAAAGACACGGCAAGATAGCAGGTTAAAAAGGCGATAGTCGGGGCGCACTTTACTGTATGGGCGGGAATAGCTAATCGGATCGTTTACATACATATACATGCCGCGGGCGGAAAGGGATACGCGTCGAGTTGAAGAAGCGGTAAGGATCGGTAAAAAGCAGATAGTGAATTGCGGATTAGACTTACGCGGCGAAATTGTGAGTACACAGCGGGTTAGAAACGGGGTAACTGCGGCCGCGCTTTACTGTATTGGCCTGTGTGAGGCATTTTGAATCCATGGGGAACAATTTTTTTTAAGGCAAATGAACCGAGTGCTTCCAGCGGCGTTCCTCACTCAGCGGCCATCTTGGAGTCAAACCCCCCTTTTTTTTTTTTTTAAATACATGAACACATATAATTCATAAACATTTCTTATGTTCTCTCTCTTCTATACTCAGCCTCTAATCCAGGTTGCTTTTTTGGGACCCACTTCCAGGCTATTCAGTTTTTATTAATGAGCTTCCTATGCAGAGCAGTATCAAAAGCCTTGCTGAAGTCCAAGTAAACCACATCCAGCACATTTCCTTTACTCACCCAGTGAAACAAATCAACGAGCTTCATCTGATCTGCCCTTGATAAAACCATGATGTCTCAGCTCCTGCAGAGCACTGGATTGTAGAGATGTGAATTGGAACTGAAATCCAAACCGATTCTGGTTCCGATTCACATCTCTACTGGATTGTCCTTTCCTTGGATCTGCCCTTGATAAAACCATGATGTCTCAGCTCCTGCAGAGCACTGGATTGTCCTTTCCTTGAGAAGTCTCATCAGTTTTCCCATAACCAAGGTCAGGCTCATTGGGCTGTAGTGTCCAGGCTCTTCTGTTACCACTTTTATGAAGAGGGATTACAGACCTCTGGGACCTCCAAAGATCCTACTGGAGAGATCCTTTGGGCCTGGGATTTCATTTCTGTATCTTTTGGAATGGAAGACAATTCCATAGAAAAATTTGCAGAAGTAAAAACATCTGAAAAAAAACAACCCACACCCACAAAACAAACTGCGAGGCATTTGCCCAATTCTTAAACTTAGCAATTTTGAAGGCTTTATTAGTGCAATTTTTCCCCATCCTGAAGCTGTAGGAAATGAATTTTTTGGCCATGAGTATCAAAGTCATGAGATTAAAATCACACTTGTGGGTGCGTTACACATTTTCTTTTTAGTTTTACAAGAAACAAACAAAAAAAAAACCAACCCAACCGCAGCCCTGACAACAATATTTCTTTTGTACCCTTAATCCCAAACTGAATGAATGCTTCAGGGCAGTAGTTCTTTTATCGGTTTGGGATTTCCTGTGGGATAAATCTACTGCCGAGTCAGCATTTTCAGCCGCAGACCTGCTGCTTTGTGCCGGCTGGGGCCATCCCCTTTCTAAAGTCTCTCATCCACACTTACTGCAGTGGCTAGCACTGTGCGCCAATCGGTCTGTCATTCTTTACCCAATTAGGACAGGCACTCAATGCTGCCACTACAATGTGAGTCACTTCAGCCTATTACCCAGAACAGTATCATACGGTTTCCCCGTGCTTTATACTCTTACTAGTCAAAGATGATAAATCTCTGCCTACAGAAGATCTCATTACTTCTCTATACACGAAGCCCCATCTGCCGATTCTTCCACTTTGCTCTTTTTCTGCCATTATTTACGATGGAGTCGATGGAATAAGGCGCACTAACGGTATGGATTTTTGCTCCTGTCTTGGTTTGCATTTTTCTGAAGTAAGTTAAAACCCCGGCTAAATACCAGAGTTAACTCCTAGAAAAACAGCATTAACATTAGCATGGGTGCGCACAAATCCCCTGTAAAAGAAGGCATTAGCTATTCCCCAGCATTGCAGGGAGCTGCATTAAAGGGCAGACAGCTTAAAGCACATTTTCTTGACGCTGGAAATTCAACTCCTGGTTCAGAGCAAGAGTAAAACTTAACTGGCATTTCTGGTGGCCAGGTTTATCCTATTGCTGTGCCTATGTGCTGGTGTCTGGCTGCTTCATCCAGACTTGACACAGCAATAGAATAAAACTTTGGGCACCAGAAACGTGAGTTTACTCCGCTCTTGAGGTGGGCACTTAAGCTGAACAGCACACCAATCCTGTGCATTCTGACTTTGCATTACTGTTTAACTATAGCTGCCCATGCCAGGGAGCTTATACTTTATTCAGCTAGCTGTACGTGCCCTCTCCAGAGAGCAAATTCTTGCATCCAAGGCCATTTTGGCAATGAATCAAGTAAAATCAAAGGATAAGCTCTCTGGGGTAAGTACCTACAACTAGCTCAAAGCAGCATACTCTTTGGGGGAGGGGGAGGCACCCTCAGCTGAGCAGGATGACAAAATCAGATGCAGAGCAGCAAAGTGCATAATGTTCAGCTGAAGGCGCCTACCACGGAGAGATTATGCTTTGATTTTTCTTGCCATGCCTTGCCAAAATGGCATTGCATGTGAGATTAGTGCTGTGCATCCTAAGTTGTGGGCACATTCTCTCATTCAAGGCCATTGTGACAAGGAAAGGCAAGAAAAATAAAGAATAAACTCTCTGGAGAAGGCACCTACAACTGACAACGTGCCAAAGTCATGGTGCACAACAGCAAAGTGCAGACTGTTCAGCTGAAGGTGCCTGCCCAGGACAGCTTATGTTTTCTACAGCTATAGTTGCAAGCCCAAAAGAGCTTACGCCAGAAATGTAACTCCTTCTCTGGTCTGAGGTGGAGTCAACAGTTCTGGTGGCCAAACTTATTCTATAAAAAAGGAGACTAGATTGAGTGTCCGAGGGATTTCTTTATTAGACTTGTAGCGATATGAAATTTAAAAAAGCAAAGGCCTGACTCTGGCCGAATTTCACCCATACAGGATGGGCTACTTCAGGGGCTGGACTTGAGAAAGCAGGTTAACCTGAAAACCTACAGTGGCAGGATTGTGACCAAAATGGCCTTGCATGCAAGACTGACACTGGGCATTCCAACGTGGTCACTATCTCGCATGCAGGGGCATTTGGGCAAGGCATGCCAAGTGAAAGCAAAAAGAGGAAGCTCTCTAGAACGGGCAACTACAGTTATTAGGGATGCATTGCACAAGCGATAAGTGCCTTCCCTAGAGAGCTTATCCTTAGATTTCATTTGGCATGCCTTGTCTAAATGGCCTTAAGAACATAAGAAATTGCCATGCTGGGTCAGCCCAAGGGTCCATCAAGCCCAGCATCCTGGGCCGGATTTTAAAAGCCCTGCGCGCGTAAATCCGGCCGGATTTACGTGCACAGGGCACTCGCGGGCCGGCGTGCCAATTTTGCATAGGCCGCCGGCACGCGCGTAAGTCCCGGGGCTTCGTAATAGGGACGGGGAGGGGGCGTGTCCGGGGGCGTATCTAGGGTCAGGGGGCGGTTCAGGGTGGGACCGGGGGCATGGCACCGGCCCAGGGGCGTGGTCGAGGCCTCCGGACCAGCCCCCGGGTCGGGTGATGGCGCGCCAGCAGCCCGCTGGTGCGCGCAGATTTACACCTGCTTTCGGCAGGTGTAAATCTGGCAACAAAGGTAGGGGGGGGGTTTAGATAGGGCCGGGGGGTGGAAAGAAAGTTCCCTCCGAGGCCGTTCCGATTTCGGAGTAGCCTCGGAGGGAACAGGCAGCGTGCGCCGGGCTTGGCGCGCGCAAGTTGCACAAATGTGCACCCCCTTGTGCGCGCCGACCCTGGATTTTATGATACGTGCGGCAACACGCGTATCTTATAAAATCCAGCGTACTTTTGTTCGTGCTCGCGCAAATTTATAAAATCTACCCCCCTGTTTCCAACTGATGCCAAACCAGGCCACAAGAACCTGGCAATTACTCAAACACTAAGAAGATCCCATGCTACTGATGCAATTAATAGCAGTGGCTATACCCTAAGTAAATCTCATTAATCGCCATTAATGGACTTCTCCTCCAAGAACTTATCCAAACCTTTTTTGAACCCAGCTACACTAACTGCACTAACCACATCCTCTGGCAACAAATCCAGAGCTTTATTGTGCACTGAGTGAAAAAAATTTCTCTGATTAGTCTTAAATGTGCTACTTGCTAACTTCATGGAATTCCCCCTAGTCCTTCTATTATTCGAAAGTGTAAATAACCGAGTCACATCTACTCGTTCAAGACCTTGTATGCGAGATATGTCCAAGTAGGGATGCCCTGTGCCAATCTTGCATGCGGGGTCATTTTTGTCACACTACTTCCAACTTCAAGCACTTACTTCTGTTCACCTATTTTAAACAACTTTTCTCCATTAGTGTGGATTTTTCCCATTAACTCACGTTTTAGCACGCTTTTCTTATTTAGTGTCCTTTTTTATTATTTTTTTTCCTCCTGTTTGATTTGCATCCCATTAGTTTACAGCATCCTGCAGGGACTCCTGCCTTTTAACGCATGTGTTAAGTAAAACCCATGCTAAAATTTAACTCAAGTTTATTACGCAGCTCCTATGTATGTTACTGATAGCAGAAACAAGATGAGAACATTATCATAGCGTTCATCGTTCTGACAAATTAGACATACATATTTCTGGAATGTGAGCCCTCTAGGACACAGAAATACCTACGGTACCTTAATTTAATCCTCTTTGCAGTGTCTGAAAGGTGGAGTGTATATAGAATAGTCCTCGATGGAAAGCCGTATTTTCGTGGAGGCAGACTGTGCATGAGGATGCAGTGGGTAGTCAAGGTCTGCACAATGCTTGGGCAGACAGAAATAGAGTTCAGCCTGAACTAAGCAATCCTGTTGCCCAGGCAACTCCCAGAGACACGCATGGCGCTACAGTGCGAGAGCAGGTTACCATAAGGCTGCTGGAACGATAGCAGAATGAGCAGGATACACCTGGACTCATTGCACAAAGCTCAGCCATTTACACATTAACCATCGCTGTCACATGTGTGTGTATGCAGTCATTCTGACCTCTTTAAAGGCCAAGGCACGCACACTTGCTCTCTTTTTATTTTATTTATACATTTTCAATGACAAGGAGAAAGATATATCTTGGTCATGGAACTATATGGACTCCAGCATCGATAACATAAAACATTAATAAAGAAATACAGAAACAGCATAATGCCATCCTTTAAAAGCAAGCAGTACAAATTGTGTGTGTGTGTGTGAGGGCGGGCAAAGAAAGCAAGAGAGAATAAGAAGCAAGAAACTAAATATGTAACAGCATTAACATAGTTGTAAAACTAGCAGTAGTGTAAATGCACAAGCCCTTATTAATTAGTAGACACCGGAGAAGAATTGACAGGTCTTTGGGACTCCAGAAAAGCTTAAGAAAAAAATAAAAACATTCATTATTACGTTTGATAACACAGTTACAGGGATAGCGAGATATGAAAGCAAAATCTGCCTAAAAGCTAAACAACATTTCCTTCTATACTGAGTAACTCGAACAAGATCAGGAAAAATCCTTACACATTGACCAGAAAAGTGGGAAGACAAATGTTTAAAGTAACTTTACTCAGGTCTATAGAAGAAATGAAAGAAACCATGAGAGTAGAATGATCAAAAACATGCAATGAAGAATTCACAAGAAAATTAGTCAAACGTGAGGAAGTTGAACATCAGTATTTTGCAGCAAACTGGAAGTCCTCTTGGGAAGAAAATAGCAAAAATTCACAGATGGCATTGGCTGAGATGAAAAGCCTACAACATCCTGAAAGTACCTCTTTAAAGTCACATACGGAATTTCCCCTGAAACTTTGGGGAACTTCAGAAGATGCAAATTTAAATGGCTCAGGCTGTTTTCCAAGTATTCCTTGTGTTTAGAAAGGGCCTTTTGACCTTTAACAGTAGCAGCATTGAAGACTTGCAAATCTTTGACAGCATTCCCAACATTGGAAAGCTTAGAATTAACCGGTTAGTTGCTCTTGAAGGTCAGAGGATTTTTACGGACAACTGAAAGAGAAAAGACTCATCTTTGTATTAAGCAAATGTAGATATTTTCCAAAGCCAATAACCAAGTTCCAAATGGATTCCAGTGTCACCACCTCCGGACTCAAAGGAATCTTAAAGGACTCACCCCTGGCAACAGTCCGAGCTTCCCAGGACAAACCCGCCGAGGGCGACTCCTCTATCACCTCCACGCTCCCCGAAGCGGCCGCAGCAGGGGAGGAAGGAGCTATCACAGCCCCCTGTGCCACTGCTCTCCGGGAGAAGAGGCGGGTCCTGCAGCAGCAGCGGCGCCAAACTGGCCAGTGGCCCCTCCCCCATCATCGGCGTGTGCCACGGAATCGGTCTCTGGCGCCTCTCTGTGCCGCAGGAATTCGCAAGTCAGGGCTCCAGGACGCCTCGTCCTCGGGCACTCCCGGCTCTCCCTCGCCACGCAGCACATCCTCAGCTCCCCGTAAAGCTGCTAGAGAGGTCGCGCAAGAGGTAATAATTTGCTGGCCCCGAAGAAGAAGAGGAATCTGGGGGGGGGCCCTCGCTTTTCCTTTCCGCTTAGGGGCACTGCGGCCAAAGAAAGAGAAAAAAGAAATGCAGAAACTGGAGCAGCGGACAAACCCGATCTCAACAATGTCTGGCACTTTCTCTTTTAAAAACATCCAGGAGTCGGTTCGGCAAGGACTGCCTTTCATTTTGTATTTATGAGAAAATATTTCATAAGCCCGTACGTCCTCCCTGTCACTTCTGCGCGCCTACCAAACTAAGGTAATCAAAGTCGCGTCTATATCTGGAGTTTTGTCCAACACAACACAGGGAAGGTGTCAATAAAGTACTTTTGGTAAAGCATTGAACGTTTTAAGATGGCCATCGATCAAGTTCTGATGAATTTCAATAGCACAAATTCCAGGACCAGGGCAGGCTTTTCACACAAAAGTTTCAACTTCTTTTTTTTTAACTTTATTTATTGAATTTTCAAAATATACAACAAGAATATGTTGCTACCACAAAAGGACTTCAGGATGAATTGAGTTAATAAGGAAACAAATAAAACAAACACACACAACAAATCCAAACATAACATAAAAAAATCAAAATAAAGGGGGAAGCAAAAGGAGTTCTGAGCTTGAACAACATAAAGAAATCAAAGAATCAGCATTCTCTTCCAAAAATAGGAAGAATGGTATCAATTAGGCTCCCAGAGAAGACTTCTTGGACTCTTAAGAAAAAGCACAATTGAGAAGGCACAAAGAAAATATATTTAAACATTGTTCAAGTGTAAAATACCCTTATAAGCAAATCAAATTATGAAAGAGGCCTGAGGGCCTCTGAATGCATAGCAAGAAACTCAACTAACTATTTATTTATTTATTTATTTAGAATTTTTATATACCAAAATTCTTGTTGGGAAACAAATCAATCCGGTTTACAGGTAACAATAATAATGCCTACGGACGGGAAACAGTGCCCCTGGCCTTACAAGAAACATATTAAACATGGCTTTACATGAAACACATTGAACAGAACGATTCAAAAACGATTCAAAAGAATAACAATAAGGTGACTTCTCTGGGTTGGGGACAAACCTGAGACTTTAGATAAAAATGAATTAAGACTCATTAAATTATAACTTGCTAGGATTTCCCTAAAGTGTGCACAATAAATACAATATAGAAATAAGATAAAATTGGAATTGAAAATAACTACTTAAATGAAGTAAAGATAAAATAAAATAAATAAAATAAAATGTACAAAAATAAATTAAAATAGCGAAGGCAGTTTGTATAACGGAGTCCTTTGGGTGGTGAAGTCCGGGAACATCAAGTTATCCGGCTGTAATAAAGTGACCTAAGTCATAAAGAAACATAAGGCATAGACATTGATGATATAAAGAGATATAAGGCAAGAAGTAACATAAGGCATAAACATTTATGTCATAAAGTGACATAAGTCATAAGGTAACATGAGGCCGTCCTAACGTAATATAAGAGGTGGTGAGAGGATAGGCGTCGAAGAGGAGAGAAGACTGCGTGGGTTGAGTTGCTTATGTGTCTGTGAAAGCTTGGCTAAAGAGCCAGGTTTTTAGCTTTTTTTTGAAGACAGGATGGCTTGTTTCAAGTCTTAAGTCTGGGGGGAGAGTGTTCCAATGGTGGGGTCCAGCAGCAGATAGAGCTCGTTTCCTTCGTGATGTTTTTGCGGTTGGGGCATACAGTGTACCTTTGTATGCGCTTCTGATGGGTCTGGAGGAGGTGTGAGGTTTAAGTTGCGTCTTTAAATTGATGGGTGAGATGTTGTGAATTGATTTGTGAATGATGGTTAGAGTTTTGAAAAGGATCCTGTATTTGATGGGTAGCCAATGTAGGTTGTGGAGTATTGGTGTGATGTGTTCTCTTTTGTTAGAATTAGTGAGAATTCTGGCGGCGGCATTCTGGACCATCTGTAAGGGTTTGATAGAGTTGAGAGGAAGACCGAGTAAGAGAGAGTTACAATAGTCAATCTTTGTAAGAACAATTGCTTGAAGTACGAGGCGGAAGTCGTTGAAGTGAAGGAGGGGTTTTAGTTTTTTTAGGACTTGCAATTTGTAAAAGCAGTCCTTAGTAGTGGTGTTTATAAATTTTTTTAAGTTTAGTTGATTATCAAGCCAGGCACCTAAATTCCTGACAACAGGTGAGAAGTTGATATTAGGACATGTGGTCAGGGAGAGGTTAGCTGGGTTAGTAGGAGATTCATGGGTGATAATGAGCATCTCTGTTTTGTTAGCGTTCAGGACAAGGTTGAGACTGGAGAGTAGTTGTTTGATGGGTTGAATGCATTCATTCCAGATAGTGATGGTTTTTTGTAAGGACTCTGTAAATTGGGATGAGGATCTGTATGTCATCCGCATAGAGGAAATAAGTGAGATTCAGGTTTGAGAGAAGTTGACAGAGAGGGAGGAGGTAGATGTTGAACAGAGTGGGTGATAGAGAAAAGCCTTGAGGGACTCCTTGGTCTGACAGTACCGGGTGGGATTCTGTATTATTTATCCTAACTTTGTAAAACCTGTCGCTCAGGAAAGATTTAAACCAGCTGAGTGCAGACCCTTTGATGCCTATATTTTCTAGTTGATTGATGAGTATGGTGTGCTTTACCGTGTCGAAGGCTGCAGATAAATCAAGAAGGACCAGTAGGTAGGATTGTTTTTTTTCTAGGGTTAAGAGGATGTTGTCCATGAGTGAGAGGAGAAGGGATTCAGTGTTGAGACCTTTGCGGAAGCCGTACTGAGCTGGGGATAGTATGTTGTGGTCCTCAAGGTATTCTGAGAGTTGTTTGTTGACAGTTTTTTTCATCAGTTTGGCTATCATCGGTAAATTTGCGATGGGTCTGAAGTTAGCTGGGTCTGTAGGGGAGGCGTTTGGAAGAGGTTTAAGGATAGCTAGCTTTAATTGATTGGGGACCACTCCTTGATATAAAGAGGTATTAATGATTTTTGATAGTGGTTTAGCGATGGTATTCGGGATGGAAATGAGCAGGTTTGTAGGTAGAGGATCTGATGGGTGGGAGGAAGGTTTTAGTTTCTTAAGGATGTTTTCTATCTCAAGATCTGATGTGGGTTCGAAGGATTCTAGACTGTAATTTTGTTGAGGCTGGGTTGTGAGGTGAGTTATAGGAGAGGAGCTGTGGGTTGTAAGCGCACCAGTTAGGTTGGCGATTTTAGATTTGAAGTATTTAGCGAGTTCGTTGGCTTTGTTGAATGCCTGGTCGTCTGGGATGGGAGGAGGTGATGGTTTGGTAAGAGATGAAACATATGAAAAAAGTGCCTTTGAGTCGAAGACAAAATTGTGGATTTTTTTTGCATAAAAATCTTTCTTAGTTTTGTGGATGATATTTCTGTAGGTGTTAAGGCAGGATTTATAGCTCGCCTGGGATGACGTGGTAGGGTTTTTTCTCCAGCTATGCTCTTTATTTCTTAGTTTTTGTTTTAAGGATTTGAGTTCAGGTGTAAACCAGGGTTTTCTGTTGTCAAGTGTTGGTTGTATTACTTTGGTGGTCGATGGGCAGATTTGATCCGCAATTTTACTGGTAAGGTTGATCCATGAGGTGGTGGCAGTGGATGCATCTGTGAGGTCTAGCATGTTTATTTCTTTGGAGATGTGTTCAGTGAGTAAGTCCAGTGTGCAGGGTTTCCTGAAGTGTATGGTGGTTTTGGTAGAGTTTTGGGATGGGCGGTTTCTTAACTTCAGGGTTGTGTGGATGACTCTGTGGTCGGACCATGGGACTGGCGAACAGTTGGGGTTGGAGCAGATAGAGAAGCTATCGTTGACGAAGATGAGGTCTAATGTATGTCCTGCCTTGTGGGTGGGGCTGTTGACAATTTGAGTGAAGCCCATATGGTTAAGAGATGTGAGGACTGTTTCACAGTTGGTGGATTGTGGATGAGCGTCAACATGAAGGTTGAAGTCGCCCAAGATTATTGCAGGTTTGTCTGAGTTGATGTTTTTGGCAATTAGTTCGATCAGAGGAGAGGGGTCTGAGTCTAATGTTCCTGGAGAGGCATAAATGAGGCATATTTGTAGATGATCTGCTTTGAAGAGTGAAAATTCTAGTTTGAGGTAAAATTGGACTGTTGTAAGGATATGCCTAGACCTTTTTTAGCTGCAATAAGGAGTCCTCCTCCTTTTTTTTTGGGTCTGGGGACTGAAATGATGTCATAAGCTTGTGTGGGGAGCTGGTTTGTTAATACTATGTCCGTGGGTTTTAACCAAGTTTCCGTGATGGCACAGATATCAGGGTTAACTTCTATCAGATAGTCATTGAGGATGTGCATTTTTTTGGAGAGAGACTGAGCATTGAAAAGAGTAAGTGTGAAAAGTGAGAGACCCAGGAATTGTGTGATAGGAGATAACATGATGGGGATTAACCTTTGTTGTCGAGTTGATGGATGAAGGGTGGATTGTATATGATTTCTTAATTTTTTCTTGATTATGGGAATGGTGAAGGTGAGCATCTTTGTGGCCGTACTGTGATGAGGGTAGTGCAAGGGCTGGAAGTTTGTGCTGTGTGGAAGGCTCCGAGTGGAATAATGATGAAGCGAGATGGTCAGTGTCCTAATGACTTAAGACTGTAGCTTGGAGAAGGCCTGAGTAGCCCTAGAAAGATCAGGAAAAAAGCCAAACATTACACGTCTACATTAGTAGCTCTTTCCAAAACATCTGTTGTTTCAGAGTAGCTGCTTGACCATCTACTTCATAACTTTCTTGCACAGAAGATGGCAGAAAACAAGGCTACAGATAGGAGGAAGTGCCGAGGGTAGCTGTGAATTCTTCAAAAACTATTCCCTAAAAATCCCAATAGGGGTGTTCAGAAAATTCAAAGCCCTTATAATTAAATGCTTGGAGACATTTTCTAAATCCTCAATCCTCTTTAAGGCCACAGAATTTTATTGCAAAATCTGTTTGTACAGTAGTAGCACTGTCTATCCTCTTCCCCAAACTCCCTCCGACTGTGTGCATTCAAAGAAACTTCATTATGTATAATCAAGGGTCAGAAAGGCCATAGAAGAAAGTGCTTTCTGTAAGGATGCCAACGTGCTCCACGAGTACTTCATGGTGATAATGGCAGGCTTCTCAGGCAAAGATCTGTTCAATAAACTGGTGAGCACAGATGGGGAGCTCACTGAAACAGCACCATCAGCTATCATTTTTCCCAGCGCCTCCAAACTGCTCCCTCTGCAGAAGCGAGCGGCACCGCGAGTCCCCGCGGTGGAGGAATGAGGCACTCCTTCAGTGGTCACTCCACCTGGCGCATCGCTACAGACGACAACGCTTTTCCCTCAAACTCACTGGGAAACCGAGGGACGGGGGCAGGTGCAATGGCCAAACTCAACATTATTTCCAGATCCAGCTGGAGGGTCGCTGGTTCCACACCAGCCAAGGACTCCATACTGGCCATGCTTAAAGCTGGGAAGCCTTCTATATTAGTCTGTGGAAAGGGATAATGCCTGGGGAGGCTGAAGGACTAGCTCAGAGCTTCTCTTTCCTCTTCACCGTCTCTCAAGTACGAGGAAGAAAGTTATAACAAGAAAAGGAGTTCCTGATGCATCCTCCCTTCATTCCGCTTGAACGTCAAGGGACCAGCAAACGTAACTTTACAGGGAACTGCATGAACTCTATTAAGATATTTTGCTGGGAACTGCTGGTGATTCTAAAGCTATTCTCCATGCCTCACAACTCACCCAACCCCATAGGCTTTTTTCCTTGTCTAGATAATCTCTCAAGACGTAAAGGCTGGACCTGACATTAATCAGGATTAATTGTGGTAATTAAGGTAACAGGGTAATTCTACAAAATAAATACAATTACATTTTCCTATATCTCTGGGCTAAAACATCAAAATATTATTTATCTTATATGCCAAGGATGCCAGAGAAAAGCTGTTCATTGTGGATTCTAATTCAGCGTTCACAAAACAAACACATACAGTGTCTGACTATACTAAAGTATTACAATTATAAGATCAAACACTGTCCCATTATAATTACAAAGCATTTTGAGATCCTTTTTGGATGAAAGGAATCAAAACATCTCTAAATGATTAGTCAGATAGAAGGCATCTGTTTGGGCATTTGTAATGATGCCCCCTGCTAGAACATCCATGGTTTGTGTCGAGTGCAGTTCCCATCTTCAAGCTTGCTCAGCAAAAACAGAATCAGAGCTTAATCAAAAAAAGAGGAAAATAGGCCAGGGAAGCAGTCAGACAGATAGATAAAGGTCTGGTGTGTGCTGCATGGTAAAGGTTAGTGGCAGCCAGAGGTCAGAAAGTTTCAGAAAGGCATTATTATAGACACAAACCGTCTCCGAGTCAACTATGTGAACCATCCCGGGGAAAGGTGCCACCTATGGCAGTTTTCACATTCTGTTCTTCTGCAGAACCAGCAGATTCCTTTTCTGGTGGTGACTGCTGAAGCTCTCGCTCTACAGATTACTGGGTTTACCACTCCACTTTCTCTAGAAGGATTGCTGTTGCCTGCAGCCAGAGAGCAGCACTCCTGCAGCAGTGTCTTCCGGAGGATTCGGCAGTCCGTGCTCTGCCTGGAGAGGATCTGCTTTTCAGCTTTCCTTCCTGCCATGAAGAGACTGCAGCTCCATCTCCTCTCCAAAGTTAGACACTGGTCGGGACCCATCAGGTGGGGGAGAAGAAGCCTGAGCCAGAAGTCCAGCAGCAAGATGGGAGCCATCTAATCTTTTGCATCGCATGAAATGTAAATTAGAGGCAAATTAGATGGCAAATTCCAGTCCTTCCATTCAGAAACACTTCTGTTTCAAGGTTTCCACAATAAATATTCATGAGATATGTGCATACATTTGATCCAAGTGTATAACATGGCTTTTTTGAAAACCAGATCTGTCACATTTAAGTACGGGAGTTTGCTGAAACTGCTGCTAAATGGATTAATAATACAAGCTCCATCATTTGCGCTCAGCACACATTCTGTTGGAAATTTTGCTTTATGATCATTAAACTGGCTGGAACATTGCTGCCTGTGATCCAGATGTTCAAAGACTTAAGATCAGCAATATTAGTGCAGCCACTCGATAAGGCTCTTTGTGGTATCCATTTAGTTTACATGTCCTCAATTTTGGCTCCTGGGGCCAAACACACATCTGGTTTTCAGGGTACCCAAGCAATGCAAATCAGTTTTCTTTTTAAGACCATAATTATGCAAATACAGTCTGATGAATATTCACTCTAGATATCTTGAAAACCAGCCTGGTTTAAGCCTTACTAACCCCCCAATTTAGCATACTACAGTGAGGCATGTGTTAAGGAGGCGTTTATAATAAACTTGAATTAATGGGGCAGACTATAGAAAAGTTTATAGTGCAGCTCCTCCATGTTTCCCTCACATCAGAGCATAAACTCAGGTTTTTAATCAAAAAAAATGTTTATTGGTGCACACAGGCCTGGCGTGACCAGGTGTGCATACCGTGCATTTGTTCGGGGCGGGGCAGCAGGGGCAACAGAAGAGGCACAGGGCCACCAGCGGAGCCAAACTCGCTGGCGGCTGAAGAGGAAGAGAGGCTGCCGACCACGGGCCACAGCACAGTACAACCCACCGGCAGATTGAAGTACCGCGCCACCGCAGTGCTCCTCCCTGCTTCAGCTCCAACTCCCCCCTCCCCATGGGCCGAAGAGAAGAGGAACATAAGAACATAAGAACATGCCATACTGGGTCAGACCAAGGGTCCATCAAGCCCAGCATCCTGTTTCCAACAGTGGCCAATCCAGGCCATAAGAACCTGGCAAGTACCCAAACACTAAGTCTATTCCATGTAACCATTGCTAATGGCAGTGGCCATTCTCTAAGTGAACTTAATAGCAGGTAATGGACTTCTCCTCCAAGAACTTATCCAATCCTTTTTTAAACACAGCTATACTAACTGCACTAACCACATTCGCTGGCAACAAATTCCAGAGTTTAATTGTGCGTTGAGTAAAAAAGAACTTTCTCCGATTAGTTTTAAATGTGCCCCATGCTAACTTCATGGAGTGCCCCCTAGTCTTTCTACTATCCAAAAGAGTAAATAACTGATTCACATCTACCCGTTCTAGACCTCTCATGATTTTAAACACCTCTATCATATCCCCCCTCAGTCGTCTCTTCTCCAAGCTGAAAAGTCCTCCATGATGGAGCTCATTCCACCAGGCCAAAAGAAAACAGGAGGCCGCGTGTCTGTCTGAGTCTGTGTGTGAGCCTGTCTGTGAAAACATGTGTGTGTGTGTGTGTGGCTGTGTGACAGACTGTATGCTTGCATGTGGCCATGTAAGAGCCTATGTGCTTGTCTGTGTGAGAGCCTCTGTATACATGTATGTGTGCGCCTGTGAGAGCCTATGTATCACAGATATTGTGTGTCTGAGGCAGAAAGGGAGTACGTGTGAGAGCATAGGCATGTATACCAGACAGGGAGTGTGTGAGAGAATCAATGTGTTATTGTGTGTGTAACAGAGAGAGAAGATAAAGTTTGTGCGGCCCTATCTCCTCTAATTCATGAAACCTCAGGGTGACTGGGAATCAAAAGATCCCATATGGTGAGCAGGAGATTTTTTAATCATTATTTTTAATTATTGGGTGTAATTTGATGTTTTTGCTGTTCTGAAATATTTTATATTTTGGGGGGAAATATTAGAACATTTTTTAATTATTGGACTTTTAAAAAAATATTGTATTGATGTTTGGGAAATTTTGGATATTCATTAACTGGTTTGAAATATTTATTCTTTTTATGAATATGATTTTACTATTATGTTTTATATTTCTCAATTTTATTTGTTTTATGAAGAATAGTTATGTTTTTGTTTTCCATTGTTGCTCTGCTTATAGAGGCTGGCTTCTTGTGGGTTCCAATTCAGCTCTTCTCTAAACATTTCTATTTATAGTTTCTGAGTTCTTTATTCTGTATTTGGTCAGGGTCTGTTTGTATTCTGCATATGTGACTGAGGTGAGCTATTTTGCTGGCATGTAGTTTCTGTATAGGGATCTATACCAGCTTGGCTTGTTCTATTTTCCCAATTGGTGTTCTAGGGCTTGGTTTAATATTTGCAGTGTTGCCTTTTCATTGATAAGGTTGTGTTGGGGGCTTGTCTAATTGCTGGCCACAATTAGCCAACCTCAGTTAGTGAAAGAAAGGCCACAGAGAAGGGAGATGTCTATGATACCTGCTGCAAATACTGTTATTTTTAGAGAGTCCTTTCCAGATGTCTCTGGGAACTAAAAGTTATTTCTTCCAAAGGCTATGAAGACACTAAAACTGCTGATGTGCTGAAACCATGAGAACTGTTAGCCCAAGGTCAGACCAGAAACCTGGGAGTAACAGTGGGAGGCAATAAACAGCAGACAGTACCAAGCAGATGTGCTGGTGTGTGATAAAAAAAACCTGTAGGAGGGAGGGGAACTCTTCTCCTGCTTTTTGCAAGTTAAGATTAAAGGAAGCAGGGCTGAGAGAACAGCGTGCGTCGCCTGTTACTTATTTCAGAATTCTGGAGCTGAACGATTCATCTGTCATTAGGAACGTAAGATTTGCTATCTTTATATGTTTCTTTCAATACCTTTCTAATCATTATTATCATTTTGCTTGCAATCACCTCTCCTCTCCAGTGCTTGCTGTTTACGATTTGTGTTATTATCCCTTTGCTTAGTAAGTGCTGACATAAACTTTCCATCTAATACCTGGATCCTGGTGTACTGACTCAGTGTGTGTGTACATGTTTGTTGGTGTATCGGAGAAGCCCCTCGGTATCTCCCTTTTTCCTGAGAATCAGCCCCGAGGTAGGCCTGTGGGAGTACGGGCAAGCCCCTCGGTATATTCTGTGTGTGTGTGTGTGCAGCCAGAACCCAGTACAGCTGCTGCTGTTTGACTGGTTGTAGTTAGGATTGTTTTGCTATGGGATGTTTACTATATTGGAATGGTAATTACCTATATTCATGGCTCTCTGAGGTGCCATTATAAATTCCATAGGAGCTCCAAGTGGTTTTTGTTTGCAGGATTTTCCTGTTGGCAGCACAGCAGTGGATGTAAATATAATATGCATGTTGTAAGATATTTTGCCTCAGAAGACTGTACTTGTGAATATTCTTTTTCATGTAGAATTTGTTACACGTGCATAATTACATTTTGTGTGGGGAATAGCATGTGCAAGGCTATAAGGTTTCCCTAGGGGTTCCATGGAGGAGTGCATGGCTGTCAGTTTTTTAAATATAGATTTTTGGAGGAAGCTGGGCTTTATTTGACCAGCCTGGGACAGAGACTGAATGAATCATGGTGGTGGTGATGAGGGGGTAGCAGCACAGTAATTTTTCGAATAGGGCAGTAACAAAGCTAGCGCCGGCCCTGGGTGCACACTGAAAGGCATTCAAGACGCGAGCGATCATAAAAAAAACTCTACCCAATTCAGAGCCTGGATGTTTCCGCACACAGCACCACAGTGGAAGTCGCTTGACTGAATGAGTGCTAGGGAACTGGATCTGGTCAAACGTCTTATCTTATTAGACAGTTCAGGACAAAGTAGGACTACTGGAAAGAAACAAGTCAGAACAGCCTTCCAAGGAACAGACAGTTGCTTCACCAAGAGATTATAGAACAAAAAAGAGACCAAGTTAAAAAAACGTAATCAAGGAGGAAGTGACGTCACCACAGGAGATGGCAGCATAAATTGAGTGCTCCTCCAGCCATTAACACAATCCTTGAATATCAAAACCATCCGTGCTTTTATTTTGACTCTGCCGGAGCGGAACACGTACCCTACAGGCTACGATGTCAACGAGACTTAAAACAATAGACTTTAAGAAATTTTCCTATCAAAAAGGGGAGGCGGAAGCGAGACCGCCGGTGGCAGACATGATGGCGGAAGATGACAACGCGCTCTTGGAGGCCGAAGAAGATGGGTCTCAGGGCGGTGATATCGACGGCGGAAACCTTCCCACAAAATCAGAGATGAGAACCAGGTCGAGGACCTCAAGGCCGAAATTGCAAATAACACGCAAAATATTATGCAATCTATCAAAGAGCTGAAAGGGGAGATCGCGGAGCACGGTCGCAGGATATTTGAAGTTGAAACCCGCGTGAATGCGAACTGCGAATTTATAAAGGCTCCCGCACACAGCATACCCATATCACTTTGGAACTGGAGAGACTTCACGCTAAATTAGAGGACTTAGAGAACAGATCTTGCCGTCATAATTTGAGGTTCCGGGGGATCCCTGAAACCCCTGAGAATCAAGACTATGTGGCAGTGGTACAAAAAATATGTACCATGTTAATGGCGTCAGCGGCTCCTCAGAACCCTGACAATTCAGATCAGGACTTTAAAATCGATAGAGCCCACAGAGTTATGGGAACCCGCACAATTAATAAGCCTAAGGACATATTGGCCTGTTTCCATGACTTTGCTCAAAAAGACCAACTGGCGGTGATAGCACGTAAACAGGCCACGTGGACCTGGCAGGGCGCAGCCATAATGATATTCACAGACCTTTCACCCGTCACTATACGGAGAAGGCAAGATCTCAAACCTGCAACAGACACTCTTCGGACGGCCAATATCAAATATCACTGGCTCTTCCCTTTAAGGAGAACATCATAGAATAAAAACTCTGACGGAAGCCGCAAAAATACTGCATGCCGCTGGATTCGAGGGATTTGAGCAGCTACAGACGGAGCAGAAAATCAACAGCCGTAAGGAGGAGTATCCGCGCTGGCAGAGAGTGACTTGGGGAGACAAACGACTGCGGCGGAATGCGGACGCCCCGAAAGCGCAGGGCGGGACCACCTGAATATCAGTCGGTGATCAAGGATCTAGTGTTCCAACAGGTTGGGTATTCCCTGGCTAAAAGCCTGAAGGACACCAATTTCTGTTATATTACTGGACTTTTCTTGCTATTAAGTCTAGGATGGTTATTTGTCAGTTACAAGTTCAAGATTACATTTTAGGATTGTGTGTGTGGATAAGCATGTTTATAAGTTTTTACTTTATGGTTGGAGGCCTTAATGCTGTCGCACTGTGATGGATGAATCCTCCTTTCTGGTGGCAAGTTGGTTGTTAGCGATAACACTTGCGGGGAAAGTGGTAAAGCGGGGGAGGAAAGGGGTGGGGGGAACTTACACACAGCGAATGCTAACTACATTAGAATAAAGAACCATGCTCTTAAGGATTTTATGATCATTAAACATGATACTATAGAGCAGCTCCAGATCAGATATCTGGATGGACACATACACATACTGGTACTGAAGTTTTTTATCCCTTAATGTAAAGGGATTAAATTCTCCTTACATAAGGCACTGCCTCTTTTCAGAATTGGATCATCATCATCAAACCTCTATTGCCTTCATCCAAGAGACCCACCTTAAGAGGCGTCATGAGAGTCTCCTCAAAAATCCATCTTTCCCTGCCCAATACTGGTCGGCCCGTCCTATCTCGCACAAATATTTAGGTGTGGGAATTTTAATCACCAAAAATGTTATGTTTGAGGAGATACCTAAGTTTATAGACCCAGAAGGGTGATACCTTATCCTCATTATTGTATTGGGTGGAGAAAAATATACCTTAGTAAATGTTTACGTGCCAAACACTGGGCAAGGTGCTTAAGTCGCCTCCGTCACTTACTTGACCAACATGCGGAAGGTAATATCATAGTGGGGGGTGACTTCAATCTAACCTTAAACTCCTAACCTTGATAACTCCCGAGGGGATGCCCATTCCCCGAGGCAAGATAGGGAGATTTTCAAATCCTTTGTGTCACATCTGGATTTATTGGATACATGGCGAGTGAGGAATCCTAAAAGCAGGCAATACTCATTTTACTCAAGGGCACATCAGACTTACTCCAGGATTGATTCCCTTTTCATATCTAAGTGTTGTATTAATCAAGTACAGGATCCACAAATTCACTCCATAACCTGGTCCGACCATAGCCCAATTTCATTTCAACTAGATCTGAATTCTTACGAGAAGGGCCAACAATTTTGGAAACTAATGAGAGTTTATTAGAGGATGAAACCTTTGTTCTTCAGATTCAGGCTGACATAAAGGAATATTTGGATTTTAATGATAAGGACGAGATTTCTCCTATGATTTTATGGGACTGCTTAAAAGCCGTGCTACGGGGTAAATTTATTGCAAGAGGAACTTACTTAAAGAAGCTACGCCTTAAAGATAAGCAAGATACTTTACATTCATTATATCAGATTAGTCTTAGACACCAGAGCTCTGGTGATGCAACCCTTTTGGCTGAAATGGATGGTCTGCGATCCCATTTAGAAACTTTAGAAGCAGCCCAAATTGCTCACAAGCTCACCATAACCCAACAATTGTACTATGAGGGGGGCAATAAAGCAGGCCGCCAATTAGCTAGGAAATTAAAATGTCGTCAAACCCAAAATAACATCGTTAAACTGAAGGATGAGCAAGGGGAGTTACTGACCTCAATGCAGATATACGACAACGATTTATACGTTTTTATTCAGAATTATATGCTACTGACCACTCTATTGCTAAGACAGGGATCGATAAGTATTTATCTCAATCTAATCTTCCTACTATTTTACCTGTTAATCAAGAATTTTTGGATCGAAACATCTCACCAGCAGAGGTTAATTGGGCTATAAAAACCCTTAAGCTAGGAAAATCACCAGGCCTGGATGGCTTGACAGCAGCCTTTTATTAAAAATTTGCTGGATTGGTGACGCCCTTATTGGTAAATCTCTTTAATGCTTTACAAGGGTCCCTACCTCTTTCTCCATCTGCTAACCTAGCGGGGGTAACTATTTTGGCCAAGCCTGGTAGAGATCCCACCATATGTGGATCCTACAGGCCAATTTCCCTTATCAATTTAGATATGGAGATATTGGCAAAAATTTTAGCGAATAGACTTAATACTTTGCTCCCACAATTGATTCACTCCGACCAATCGGGGTTTTATACCGGGCAGAATGGCTTCTGATAATGTTCGGAAAATAGGTAACCTTATGGGATGGGCACACAGTCAGGACACCCCTTTGCTGTTATTAGCAATCGATGCTGAAAAAGCATTTGATTATGTACACTGGCCATTTCTATTTCAAACCATGAGAGCTTTCCAATTTGGGGAATGCTACATACGGTGGATCCAGAAATTGTATGAAGCCCCGAAAGCATGTTTAAAGATTAATGGCGGATACTCTCAACCATTCTCAGTTGGCAGGGGTACACATCAGGGATGCCCTCTCTTCTCCTTTACTTTTTGCCATTTATTTAGAGCCTTTCACACACCATATTAGGGATAACTCTAGTATTTACGGGGTTGAAGTGGGCGCCTTTTCATCTAAACTATCCCTCTTTGCAGACGATGTTCTCTTCACTATTACTAATCCGTCCCTCTCTTTAACGGCTCTTACGGAGGAAATCTCGGCCTTTAGTAAAGTATCAGGTTTCAAAATTAACTGGGAAAAATTGGAACTTTTGAATGTTTCGGTTCCACAGCCCATGGTTGAGTGAATTAAATGGTCCCATCCTTTCAAATGGGCCAAGGGGAAAATTAAGTACTTGGGCATTTTTATAGGGAATAAGGACCTATTTCAATTGAATTACCCGCCTCTGTTAGCAAAAATTTATAAAGATTTGGAAGAATGGGACCGCTACCACATTTCGTGGTTGGGAAGATTGGCCATTTTGAAAATGAATGTGCTGCCTAGGATTCTCTATTTGCTACTAACACTGCCTATCTTAGTGCCTACTAAATTAATTGATAAATGGCAGAAGAGATTATTTAAATTTTTGTGGAGAGCCCAGACTCCCAGAGTTAAAAAAAGGAACTCTTTATCTACCCAAATCACAGGGAGGTTTGGGAATGCCACATCTTTTAGGCTATCATGGCGCCTCGCATCTCAAGGCAGCGGTGGGAGTGGAATAATATCCAATCCCCAAAACCCTGGGTACAATTGGAACAAGAGATTGTGGGAAGTTTCCCACTAGTAGCTATTCTCTGGCAAAAACGAGCTATATGGCACCCTGTTGTTCGCCTACCAGAGACCGTGCAGGCCACATTGGCAGTATGGAACAAGTGGAGGGCTATGCTGGTTGGTACCCGGCAATACTTTCATAGCACATACTTGTTTCACCATTACTCTTTTCGACATGCAGCACAGTCTTCCTCCACTAAGACATGGCCAGCTAGTGGAATCTTTCGGGCTACTCATGTTTGGGAACCAGGGGGGATCATACCTTTTCATACCCTACGTGACAGTTATTAATCTTGAGAACAGGGAATGTTATTTTTATTTACAAACAAAGCACTTTGTGCTTCGAAACCAGATGCAGACAGAGTTTGTGCAGGGAATTCCCCCATTTGAAGCTATGTGCTTACAGGTGGCTAAGGTCCGTAAACATGTCTCCCGACTTTATACCATGCTTATAGGAGAGCTATCCTTACAAACACCACACATCGTGGCTTGGGAGAGAGATCTGCAGGAAAACTGGTCAGTGGAAGATTGGAGACGTATAAGCCATTCACTGGGGAAGGGTCTTATCTCCGCCTCTCATATAGAAAATGGCTATAAAATGTTATGTCGGTGGTACCTGACCCCGACCCGATTACACAGGATGCAACCTTCCATATCGGACCACTGTTGGAGGGGGTGCAATGACCAAGGTACATTTTTTCATATGTGGTGGTTATGCCCTAAAACACAAACCTTATGGGTCTCTGTGTCCCAGTGGTTGACAACCATATATGGGACTGACGTACATATCACGCCTTCTCAAGCACTACTAAATATAGACAGCGCACAGTTTTCTAAGCTTCAAAACGCATTTATTAAATATGATGTGACAGTCTCAAGAGGGGCTATCGCTCGAAGGTGGAAAAACCCAACCAGCCCGTCCATCAAGGAGGTGCAACAAAAGATGGTCCACATACATACCTTGGGTGAAATAACCGCTCATAAAAATAGAACAGAGTCTAAGTTTCATAAGGTGTGGCATGCCCTACAGCCCAATGGCAACTAACTTTGCGGGCATAAATATAAACTGCTTTCTTCATCTATTTGTTGGGCTCAACTTTTTGTCGTAATGATTATTGATATGATACATTCTGTTCGACATTTTAGAGGATGGTAGACTCATTCGGTGCCATTGACAAATTTACCAGGACGCAATGATTGGCATATTATATTTTAGTTACTTAATGTTAACAGCTTAATTTCAAACTGTGTGTAAGTGTGGGGGGGGGGGGGGGGGGGAGGTTGGGGAGGGACATAAAGTTATCTGTCATAAATCATATTGGCATAAAGCTGGTGTGAATTTTCGCAGTTTTATATGCTTGTATCTTGTACTTGACTCAAGTTATATTGTTGATATTATGTAAGCTCATAATGCCAATAAAACTTTATAAATTAAAAAAAAATGTAATCAATAAGACATGTTAATATGTTTAATCCAACTCAAAAGACAATCAGGGCGTTAAAAAGTAGTTACTGTACAAAGCCATTATCTTTTACTGCATCAGTACAGCAATGAGAAAAATTTACAATTCCACATAAACATCGGTCTATAGCTAGAAAAAAAAAAAAAGGTACATATTTTTCACAGGTCATTTTCCGAATCTTCCTCTCTCTTCCGTGAAGGTCCTCTTGGAATGCCAACGATCATATCAATGGTTACAAGCTTGGTCACACACTGAAGCACTGAAGCCAGCAGCTGCTGTTTGCAGGAGACTGATTCTAGGCTCTGTGGTTCTCTTTGCTTTGCCTCTCTTCTTCTTAAAGCATTAATAACGCTGGTATAGAACTGTAGGAAACTGGAGTTTCTTTTCTTGTTTCTGTAAATGTTTTGGGGACCCCTAGTAATGCATCAGCTACTAAAGTGGAAACCATCATTTCTGGCGTTTGGCCCTCACGTGCATGACAAGTGAGATAATAATGTAACAGGATCTCAAAGGTTCCTCCCACTGGCAGAAGTGATCCTGCTTTTAGGAAGGAGATGGAAGGTCTCTGGTCAGCACAATTCCCAGTCCTGTTCTGCTGAACTTTATCCCAGCAGCCCGGTCTGCTGCTTGGCCGTCCCAGTGTGGATACTGGACTGTTTACTGCAGCAGAGCAGTTCCTTCTGACAGTCTCATTCCTCGTACCTTCATCAATTTCACTTGCCTTTCTGCAGGCTGGCTGCAGTTCTTCCCGACCGCTTGCATTCCCATTGTCCTGGGGAGTTTCTGGCCTCACGTCTCTAGGCACCGGGGAGTCTGCAGACATTTTGGGAGCTCTGGTGTTGCTGCAAGCTTTTCCTTGCTCATTACAGAAGGCGCCAGCTACCTGTGCCTGCTCTACAGGCTCGTTTTCATGCTCATTGCTTAGGTCGGCAGCCTTAAGTAGCTGCCTTAGCATTTTAAATGCTCCGTGAAAGGCAGAAACATGCTGCCGCGTGAGGCCCTTTACTGGTCCACAGAGAACCACACAATGTGGGTCAAAGACCTGCGTCTTTTTAAAACCGAGATGAGCGTATCTCCTGGAGCCCAGAAGAACTGGCCGGCAAAGTGTGGCCACTGCAGTGCCAGTGAGGACCCGAGCACACAACATTTCTGAGACGGATCCATAGTCTGGTGATAAACCTGCTACCCTGGAGAGCAGAGAGATTTCTTCTGCTGATAAGCAGTCTATGACCGATATGCCCGTTAGTTTTGCACAGTAAAGCACTATTTCATGTTGCTTTACACTTGACAGTAGCACTTTTATCTGGTTATTTTGCAAATGTTTCATTATTGCTTGTGTTTGTTTTGTCATCCAGAATTGGGAGCTCTGCAGCTGAGCCTCAGACTTTACCATAAATTCCGAGTCAGAGACAGAAAGAGCAGGGTGAATGGATTCTGTTACAAGAAGTGCTCTTCTGTCGCCCTCTGCTGGACAGTACACAGCAAAGTCTCTGGGAAGGACTATGCCTGTAAGGATCCTTGAACTTCCCACTGGAAGGCCAGTGACCTCCATGTGCAGATCCAAAAAAAGGTCATCGATCAAGCTGACCACGGCGCTTTCACTGTTCTCACAAGCTAAGCATTGGAAGAAAAAGTCCAATGCCAGCTTTGCCATAAATTTATGATTAATGTTTCCAATTCTTCCAGAAAAATAAGCTTCCAATGTAGACTGCATTGTGTTGGGGCACAACTGTTTTTCCCCAGCAGACGACGAATACACAGACAGAAAATGCTTACTGAGATGGTGCACAATGAGGGGATCCAGAACACGTGTCTGGAACAGTGACAGAGAATGAGAGGTTTTCTTCAGAATGTGCCTTCGCTGCTTGGCTGTCTCTGGATGCTGCTGTTTATCCACAAAGGCTAGAAGTCCTCGGAGTAGACTGCACAGCAGTATGACAAAGGTTTTCACGCCATCGCCAGTTACACTGTAGTGCATGGACGCGCACTCCACAATCATTCTGCGTACAAAAGAAAAAACAAAAAAAGCAAACCAGTGCATCTAACCAGAGCTAGTACACACAGCTTCACCGAAAGCTATGAACTGCAAAGCAGCTCTGATTTTCATTAAAGCAGTCACTGAAACTGAACACGATCAGGGATAGAACAATCTCTTAAGAAAAGTTGGGCACCAACCAAACTTTTGAAGACCCAGGGGAATTGTGGAGTTTTTTTTGCTTTTAATGTTAGGAATAAAATAAGCAAAATAAACTTTCTTGCAGTTTTTTTTGTCTGCTTTCCGCATGCATTTTGCTTATTATATATTTCTATTAAAAGGTTGCTCTATTTTCCCTCCCCATCTCCCTTTCTCAATTAAATCTGGGTTGCCCAACTGAGCAGGGGGTCTGAGGTTTTTCCGCCTGGGTAGGGCACCTGTGATTATTGATAGTAATTATAGTTCATCCCATCTGAAAGGCTCTCCTTTTTATGACCCAGTAAAACACACCCTTAAATGGATCTAGGCCGACTGCATTCATTAAGTTTCTTTTCTAAATCTGCAGGGCACATATCTTGGTTTCTTTCAGCAGCTCACTTAAGCTTAACACTGCAAAAAGAATATTCACCAATTCCACTGCCGGGATACGAGAGTGCCCAACTCTCCTGCTGTTTAAAATGCCCTGGAGGTTCTTTACATCTCTGCCCCCTCCCAAGTATCTTTGCCTTGGCAGTGAAAGGCATAAATATATACAGCAGACAACTCGTTTTCAATATCCGCCACCAGCTTCGGAAGGGCTGCGATGTGAGGCCCCAGCTGGTCCCTGGCAGTCTGGATTGATTTGTTTTCCTCCAGCACCCCGTGGAGTATTTTGCACAGAACCTCTCTGTAGGGGTTTAAATACGCCACCAAAGCCTGCACAGATGTTCTACAAACCGACTTTCACAATTTGTGCATTTGGGAAATGTTAGGGCCCCCTCGCCTTTTCCGTCCAGCATAGAAAGGCAACCATTTTAAATCAGCCTGTGCTGAGGGGTTTCTATTCCTTCCTTTTTGGATCTTATTCCTTCTTCTCCTCTCCCCTAATATAGCTAATTTCTTATTCTATTCCTCTTTTTTTTTTTTGTTTGGAATAAAAGCCACACCACTTGTTTTCAGCAAATGTTCTGCAAGGCACACTTCAGCTGTCAAAGCTGCTTTGAGAGAGGAATGGGTTGTCAGAACTCAATGTAACGTAACGGCTTTCACTGTATAAAGCCTGCATGGGCTTTCATGAGGATTAGCAAAAGAAGTATCTGGATTTAATGAGATGCATAAGAATGGGAGTGGCTAAGCAGCTTTCAGAAACTAACAGTCTTTCTGAAAATGGAAGGAGCTTTATTTTAGTTTGTTCAAAAGACAAAACCAACTAAAAATGCTTTTGTATGGTTTCTATAAGAGCTATCTGGGCAGCAGGATAATTCAACTGAGTTGCTGCAACATGATTGCCTCACCAAGGATTCGATACAATGGCTTGCAAAAGTATTCAATCCAGTAGTCAGATCTGTCCGGATTACAAATGACACTTACACAGATTGTTCCAGACAGCAGGTTTATTGCAAACCTGTATGCTCTTAAAGTACGTTTTCAACATCACAGTTCATTATTTCTCCGCATTTTTTATAAAATAAAATTAAAAACTGAAAAACGCTGCTTGCATAAATATTCAACCCCTGTGCTGTGAAAGCTCCAAGTTTACACAGAGGAAAGATATTGCCCTAACAGTTGGCTTACAATTGGCCTCTAACTGTGAATCATTACAAAGGTCAGCTTTTCTGGATAAAAGACCCCCTAATTCCAGTACCATTGGTCAGACTGTGAATCTGAAGGAAAGCTGTGAAAATGAAGACCAAAGTGCATTCTAAGGAAATTAAACATAGTTATAGATAGGCACAAGACAGAAAAAGGCTACAAAATAATATCCAAGTGCATGGATATCCCAGTGAGCACCGGTGGATCAATTGTGAGGAAATGGAAGCTGCATCATAGCTCCCCGACACTGCCTAGACAAGGCCGTCCCTTTAAACTCAGCGTCACAGCAAGGAGGAGACTTGTGAGGGAAACCACAGAGAGGCCAACAATCACTTTAAAGGAGCTACAGAGTTCAGTGGCTGAGACTGGAGTGGAGGTGCATCAGTCAAACATATCAAGAGCTCTGCATACAACTGGCCTGCATGGGAGGGTGGCTAGAAAGAAGCAATTACTGAGAAACACACACATCAAAGCACATCTGGAGTTTGCCAGAAAACATCAGAGTGACCCAGCTAAAATATGAGATAAGGACCAAAATTCAAAATACTATGTGTGGTGCAAACCTAACACTGCCCATTCCTCAGCAAACACCATCCCAACAGTAAAGAATGGGGGTGGCAGCATCGTGTTAGGGGATGCTTTTCCTCAGCGGGGATGGGGCGTCTTGTGAAAATTGAAGAACAGACGGATGGTGCAACATGCAGGCAGATACCGCACGACAACCTGCTTCAGTCTGCTAAAAAACTAAAACTTGGGAAAAAGTTCACCTTTCAGCAGAACAATGACCCCAAGCACAAGGCCAAACTAATACAGGACTGACTGAATATAAAGGTGAATGTTCTACAATGGCCAAGTCACAGTCCAGATCTCAATCCAATCAAGAATCCGTGGCACTATTTGAAAATTGCAGTCCATAAGCGTCATATAACCAACCTGAACAACCTGGAGCAAATCTGCCAGGAAGAATGGGCAAAAATAACTCCCAAACTGTGTGCAAAGCAGATAGAAACTTATCCCTCAGACTTAAAGCTGTTATTTTAGCAAACGATGGTTCTACCAAGTACTGGTCTGAAGAGACCGAATTCTTATGCAAGCAGCATTTTTCAGTTTTTAATTTTATTTACCAAAAATTGCAGAGAAATAAAGAATTGTGTCTGAAAATTTACTTTAAGAGCATACTGGTTTGCAACAAACATACTGTCTGGCACAATCTGCCAGGCTGATTCAATAAACTCCGCGGGAGAGCCGGCGCTCCGAGGCGAGCACCCGCTCTCCTGGGCGCGCGACTCTTTTATTTAAATTAGGGCCTGCGCTAATAAGGAGGCGCTAGGGATACTAGCGCGTCCCTAGCGCCTCCTTATTAGTAGAAGCGGCAGCTGTCAGCGGGTCTGACAACCGACGCTTAATTTTACCAGCGTCGGTTGTCGAACCCGCTGACAGCCACGGGTTTGGAAAACGGACGCCGGCAAAATTGAGTGTCCGTCTTCCAACCTGCGGGCCGGCAGAGAGCTTTTTTTTTTTGTTGTTTTTTTCGGACCTCCAACTTAATATCGCCATGATATGAAGTTGGAGGTCCAACAGAAAAGCATTTTTTTCTGCTTTCCCGGCGTTGTCCCTGATTAATTTCTGAGAGTAAAATGTGCGGCTTGGCCACACATTTTACTTTCAGTATCCCGTGGGTATAACTAATAGGCTCATCAATATGCATTTGCATGTGATGAGCGCTATTAGTTTCGGGGGGGGGGGGGGGGGGGGGGGGGAGTGGTGTTGGCCACGCATTTTCCATGTCAAATGAGGCTAAGCGGTGTGCTCGGCCGAGCGCACCGTTCTGTATTGGCCTGTATGTAAGTGTCATTTGTAATGCACACAAATCTGCTGACTTATTAGGGGGGTCGAATACTTTTGCAAGCCACTGTATATTAGCTTTCCAAACTACAGCCCTGCCTTAAACAAAAATGTCTCTATAAGACAATAGCTTTTGGTTTTACCTCCACCTAGCCTCCCAGTATTTACAAACAGTAATAATTGAAAATTCCCCAAATGTTACAAAACCAAACGCCAGCAAATGTCATTACTGGCATATACGCACGTGGCTGGCCCGCACTCCGAGTGCATTTTCACAGCAGCTCAGCCACGCATGAATCTGCCAGTATGCGCGGAAGTGCTGGGTTATTGAAAAGGGGCAGGCCGGGGGCCTGCACTATTTTGCACTGTCCCAGTGGGGAAAAAAAAAAAAAAAAAGGTTAGTTAGGGTGGGTTTATTGGAGCGGACTGGGAGGGAACTGGGCAAAGGCCCAATCTCGTCGCTGCACATATGTTAAATAATTCCCCCACCCCGTGCAGATACAAAACCGGGCACGCACGTGCACGCGGGTATCGGATTTTATAACATGTGCGCATGCCGGGAACCGCGCCCGCAGATCTGAACATTTGCCTTTACATTGGTAAAGCACTGTGCAGGCCGCATGCCCTGACACACATAATGCTGCTTTTTAATTACCTGGCGATTGGATGATCCAGCAGCAGGCTTTCCAAAATTGTTTTCCCATCTCGGGTAATGAGCATTTCTCCGGTAGCTTTCATGAAAAGGACCTGACTTCCTTCTGGCCCAAAACATCTCTTGACAACATTTTCCAGGGATTCAGCAATCTGAAGCAATTTGTCCATGTTTAAAACCAGAGCTGTACTTGGCATCTTTCACTGGAGGAGGTGGGGGGAAAATTAGAAAACAGACCACTAATTAAATCCTCTTTGTCCTGAGTGCTTAACTGTACCACGTTTTTTTTTTTTTAATTTTCAAATTTCACATAGTTACAGGTAATACTTTCTAATTAGGACACGGTGCATATACCTAAATGATTGAATTCTCAATATACATACCACCTGACGCACACACACACGCTTCCTCTCACCTCCACCTACACTGTTTCCTTTGTACCTTTCACACGATGCCTGTCTCACCCACGCACAAGCTTCCTCACCCCTCTCACACATGCGCACCCACAGGCACACACACACACACACACTCATCTCATACACACGCAAACAAGCACTTACTCTCACAGGGCCAGGCTCTCCCTTCTTCGGCTGCACCGCAGGGCCTCTTCTTCAGCCATCGACTCCGGGCGTGCCGGCAGCAAGGCTGGGCCCGTTCTTTGCTGCTGGCCTCTGCCTCTGCCGCAGGTCCTTGCTTTTGCTGGCGGGATTTCCCCCACCATGTCACTGTTCCACACCACCGCAGGACCTTCCTGCCGGCAGCAAGTGCACCCCTCCCCGATGCCACCTGGGGCTGACTGCCCCCCCCCTTAGTACGCCTCTGCGTATGGCATCACCTTTGGAGCTTTCTTATAATATCACAGCCTGCAGAGAACTCTGGTTTCTCCTGGACCCATGGATACTAGAAATGTGCATGATAAGGGCGGCTCCACGTGGCCATCATCTCATCCAGCTGGGAACATTTCTTTTAGCAGTGATGTTAGTAGAACAGGAACAGCAGCAACTCTTAGGCAAATTCTGCAGGCTGCAAATTTCTTTTCTTTCAACCATATTGAATATAAACAGGTAAGTTTGGTGGGTGAAAAATTGTGTAAAACTGTTTTTACACTTCCATTCCTTTCTTTATGCTTTCAATATTGTAGCCCTTGAAATAGGGTTCATATTTCTGGAGTCTCAATGCGTAGATGAGACGATGGTGCAGGAAAGAAGGCTTTAGGTTTGTTATGAAATAGGCAACATTTTGGGGAAGGGAGGGGGCCTTTTCCAAAAAGATGGGCTCCACCTTAACCAGGAATTTATCCAAACTTTTTTTTTTTTTTTAAACTTTTACCACATCCTCTGGCAACAAATTCCAGAGCTTAATTGTGCATTGAGTGAAAAAGAATTTTCTCCGATTAGTCTTAAATGTGCTAATTGCCTACTTCATGGAGTAGCCCAAAGTCCTTGTATTATCTGAAAGAGTAAATAACCGATTCACATCTACTCGTTCATGACCTCTCATGATCTTAAATACCTCTATCATATCCCCCCTCAGCCGTCTCTTCTCCAAGCTGAACAGCCCTAACTTCTTCAGCCTTTCCTCACAGGGAAGCTGTTCCATCCCTTTTATCATTTTGGTCACCCTTTTCTGTATCTTTTCTAGTGCAACTATATCTTTTTTAGATGCAGTAACTAGAACTTCATATAGTATTCAAGGTGCGTTTTCATCATAGAGCTATAAAGAGGCATTATTACATTCTGTTTTATTTTCTATTATTTCCTAATTATTCCTAAAATTGTTTGCTTTTTTTGACCAACGATTTCATTATATTATCCACTATGATGCCTAGAACTTTTTCCTGGGTGGTAACTCCTAAAATGGAACTTATCATCGTGTAACTACAGCAAGGGTTATTTTTCCCTATGTGCAACACCTTGCACTTGTCCACATTAAATTTCATCTGCCATTTGGAAGCCCAATCTTCCAGTCTCGCAAAGTCCTCCTCAATTTATCACAATCTGCTTGTGATTTAACTACTCTGAATAATTTAGTATCATCTGCAAATTTGATAACCTCACTCATCGTATTCCTTTCCAGATCATTTATATATATATTGAAAAGCACCGGTCCAAGTACAGATCCCTGAGGCACTCCACTGAAAAAAAACTGACCATTTAAGGAATTTTGTCGAATGCCTTCTGAAAATCAAAAGCCACTACATCTACCGGTTCACCTTTATCCACATGTTTATTAACCCCTTCAAAAAAGTGAAGCAGATTTGTGAGGCAAGACTTCCCTTGGGTAAATCCATGTTGGCTGTGTCCCATCAAACCATGTCTATCTATATGTTCTGTGATTTTGTTCTTTATAACAGTTTCCATGATTTTTCCGGCACTGAAGTCAGGCTCACTGGTTATAGTTTTCTGGACTGCCCCTGGGGCTTTTTTTAAATATTGGGGTTACTGGCCACTCTCCAATTGTTACGGCCATTGGTCGCAGACGGTTGCGACTGCTCTGCCTCACCTCCCTCGGGAAAATGGCTGCCTCTGCTGCTGATTGCCAAACCCTTTGGCACCCCCGAAACGGCATGGGCTTTCCCGGTCACCATGCTTCTTCCTGAGGCCTCCTAGGGTGCGCGCACGCACGCCACCCACGCTCTTGTAGACGTCATGGCAGGAACCTCGGGGGCAGCCCTACTGCATGACGTCAGTACCTCCAGGTACTTAAACCTCTGCTCTGCTCCCATTGAACGAGTTAGCAAGGACTACGGTTCGCTACTCTGACGGCTTTCTGAGCTGCTCGCTTGGATTCTACTTCGCTCCACCCTCCGGGGTTTTAGCTGACAACCGAAGCTCTGGGTACCCACTCCTCGGGGGCCCTTCACTTCTACCCTCCCTCCGGGGTTGCTCTGCCTAACCATCTAGACACCCGCTTCTCGGGGGTCTTCTCTGCTCTCTTTCAGATATCCAGACACCCTAGGTACTCGCTCCTCGAGGGCCTAACCTGCTTGGGTGTTCTCCTTCTCGGACCACGGCTTCGCCTGTCTCTCTACTACTGAAGGAAGCTCAGCTCAACTAGCCCGTGAGTACTACCACGCTCCAGGTCTCTCCGGTCCCAACGCTCCTGGTCCTCGGGTTATCCTGCACTGCAGAACACTACCGGACCTTCATTACAACTGGGACTACTGCCCTGTCTGACCTGGGACATCATCTACCTCTCACAGCAGTATAATAAAGCTTCCTTTCCTCTGTGTCCGCCTCACTATTGTGTTTAGCCTATCGTGGTGGTTCCCCGCCATTCAAAACTATAGACCCATATCAAACTTACCCTTCATAGCAAAGATCATTGAAAAAAAATCGAACACTCCCAACTATCCGACCACATTGAAATGAATAACATATTTCACCCCTTGCAATTTGGATTCAGAAAAAATGTAAGCACCGAATCATTACTATTGTCCCTAAACGACAGTACTTCAAGGATTCGATAAAGGAAAAAGTTACATATTAATCCTTTTGGATTTATCAGCCGCATTCAACACAGTCAACCATGCTATCCTACTTGAGAGACTATCCGAAATAGGAGCAACGGGAACCACACTAAAATGGTTCACCTCCTACTTGTCTAACAGAAGTTTCCAAGTAATATACAATAACAACCTATCAAACAAGGTAAATCTAAACACAGGAGCCCCACAAGGATCTGCCCTGTCAGCAACACTTTTCAACATATCTTCTACCGATCTGTCACACACTGGATCCCTAGGCCTGACCCTTTTCATATACGCTGACGACATCCAAATCCTAGTCCCAATACAGAATACAATGGAAGAAACTTACAAGTGTATTACCAGCTACCTCACAGAAATCAAGCAATGCCTATACACCATAAAACTCAGAATAAACATAGAGAAAACTGAACTAATCATCCTAGACAAAAAAGTCACTGAATCTCCCATGCAACCACTCAAAACAGAAGACCCTAAAACACTCATCTCTCCAGTCAGCCACGCTCGAAACCTAGGAATAACCTTAGACAAAGAACTATCATACAAAACCCACATAAACAAAATCAAAGAAGGATACCTCAAATTATTCACACTCAGACGGCTCAAACCTTTCCTTACAAAGGAGGATTTCAGAACAGTCCTACAACTACTCATTTTTTCCAACCTAGACTACTGCAATGCCTTACTCCTCGGCCTACCTCTTTCTACCATCTGACCGCTACAAATACTACAGAACACAGCCACAAGAATTCTTACAGGAACAAAGAAACATGACCATATCACACCAACCCTTATCTCTCTACACTGGTTCCCAATAAAATACAGAATAGAATACAAAGTTCTAACAATCCTCTATAAAATAATCACAGGACAGCAAAACTACTGGTTGAGCAAATACATCGAACCCCATGCTCCAAAAAAGAACCTACGGTCAACGAACCTCCTCAAAATCCCTCAAGTAAGATCCACTCATCTGAACGCAACTCGTGAAAGAGCTATATCCATCGCCAGTCCCGCCCTATGGAACTCAATCGAAATAAGAACACAACCTAACATCAAAACCTTTAAAAAAGATTTGAAAACCTGGCTTTTCACCAAAGCATATGCAAATGACATCATCCATCAACATAACCAGATTCCCACGCAAGCAACCACCAAGAAAAAAATCTGCAGCTTCAGAGCAACACAATAACATCTAAGACAACATTAGAACACCTAAGACTACATTCAACGCCATATACAAAGATGGACACAAATTATTTTTAAACTAAGATACAAAATATAGACACCATGAAGTAATTTCTTTTCAACTATTATGATGCAAAGATGTTTAGCTAATATGAATCAACGTTTTGTTTAACTAATATGATGTGAACCGTTCTGATGGCGAAACCGAAGGACGGTATACAAAACATGTTAGTTAAATAAATAAATAAATAAATAAATCTAACTTCTAAAGAGAGACGATTTCGTAATCTCATGGGGTTATTCATGTATTGTGGCTAATCCGGCCACGCCGTCCAGACCTGTCCCATCTGTCTAGGAAACATGCAGGCCTAGGATCTGCAGGAGGACTCTTCCTAGGCCTCACCACACCTACTTCTCCATTATCGCTACCAGTCTCGCTCATCTGCGGAAGCCTGGAATTCCAGACCTTAGCCCTTGTTGATTCTGGGGCAGGAGGGAATTTCATCTTAAGCCGCTTAGTGGAACATATACGGATTCCTACCACTCCAATAGCTACTCCGTTGCTTTTGTCTTCAATACATGGAGAGCCACTGCCAGGAGAAGTCACTCGGATTACCCAATCCATTGAGCTTCGAACTGGAGCGCTACACTCCGAAACTCTCTCCTTTCTCGTGTTGGAGAAAGTCATGCACCCGGTGGTGCTCGGACTGCCCTGACACCCATTGTGAGTGTCTGAATGTACTTGTACAACCTTGTTTTGCTGAGATGTTTATTCTTAGTCAGTACTGTTAACTGATTTCAAGTTTAGTCCTGTCAACCTGTTAATCTGCTACTGAGCTTAGATTGTATGCTGCCATTTTGATTTTATATTCCACTTTAATATGCCGTATTCCACCTTTCATGAATTTATTCAAAAAAGTGGGTAAGTCCAAATACATATAAACAGAAAGCTGAGCAAATGTGGATGAGCAGACTAGATGGGATGTATGGCCTTTATCTACTGTCATATTCTATATTAAAAAAACAACCTACCAGATCATCAAGGAGTCAGTCCTGGGCTTTGTCCCAGTGCATCTATAAACGTGTGGCTCCAATTCAAATACAAACACTAACCAAAATGTGGAGGAAGTAGTTTGGCTGCTGTGCTTAATCCACTTAAATGCAAATGGGAATAAAATCAGATCTACTCTAACATCTCTTTTATCCAATGACCTGGGGGCCATCTCAAAAGCCTAACAGCAACCTTCACAATTCTGGTCCTTGGTCCCAATCCTAACAGACCAAGACAAACAAAATACACGAACTATCAGAATAAGGCATCAAACATTTTAATGTAGTTCATGAATACTTAGTGGGTATTTACTGAAAACCAGAGCCATATTTGTTTTTTTCGGATGTGAAACACCTCACTATACACACTTATATAGATTCAAAGACACCCCTCCATTGTCATAATACTGAGGAGTATTATGACAATGGAGGACTCTGCTTTACCGGCTAATGCCTCGCCATGTTTAGACACTATAATTAAGCAGCCGTTTCTTTTTGTTTAATTGCTTTTTCTAGTTCTCCTCAGTTACACTGTCCTTTACCTCTGACTAGCCTAGCCCCAAGTTATATACCCTGTTATATGTAACTTCCGCTTCAAGTGAATTGTTCTTGTTTAAGTTATACCCTTTGTTACATGTAAACCGATCTGATATGAAATCTTTCATGAAGGTCGGTATAGAAAAATGTTAAATAAATAAATAAATATGTACACACACACACACACGTTCACAGACTCGCACCCACCCATCCATACTCACTCATTCATTCATTCATTCTCTCTCTCTCTCGGATTCTGCAGGGTTCCAGCCCCCCCCCACCCGAGTTCAGATTCATGGAGCCGTGACGTCACGGGGTCCCCACAGCTTCCCGTGTGACGTCATAAAGCAGCTCCCCTCCCCATCATGGTGTCACGGGCCCCCTACCTGCATATTGGGCACGAAGCCCTTCTTAATCCGCCAGCAGTTCCGGGTGATTTTGTCCAGATACTGGAGCTCATCATTGTAGTTACGGCTAATGCTGACGACGGCCGCCACCAACCAGCACCACTCAGCTCCGTGGTGCAGCGCATGCGCACACACCTGCACCACGCCACGCACGCACCGTCCCCTGATAATGACGCAGGCTTGCGTCACCAAGGGGCAGGCTCTGACGGAAGCCTCCGAGAGCCAAACTTCCGCTTGTTTCCTGTCACCATCGCCTCCTGAATTGACCGTGTCGGCCCTTCCTCCCCGCTGCCCCACCGGCCGTTATAAGCGCCCGCAGAGGTGACTCCCCGCTTCCACCCGCCCCACGCAGGCTTCGCCCCCCCGGACCGTGCAGCGGGGGAGGGCCCTGGCCGAGACCCCTGCCAGGAAGGAGCTGGCGTGGCTGCAGGCCCCGGGGGGAGTCACGAAGTGTTTCCCCTGTGCACGCAGACCGAGAGTAAATGTTTCGCGTTCCGGGAGCTTAACTTTAGTTTCCCTTGGACAGACCCACTAATAATGCGGCCGGAGCGGCGCTCCCTCCCGTCACCTGAGGGGGGCGTGGCGTCCCGCGAGGCACCGTGTCCGGAAACGCGGGAGAGGCAGCGGCGGCCCGGTACGGGAGCTGTAACGCCCGAGGGACGGACGGAGGGAGCCTGGCTCTGGCGCCTCTCCCTGTCTCCAAACTCCCACCCATACCTCAGAGTGCTCTGTTACCCCCTTCTCCCAGCCCTGCCTACTAACGTTCGCTATCTCCCTGACCCTTTCTCCAAGCTGCCGCGCCCACCTCCCAGTATCTGATCTGACCACTAATCCACCACCCCTGCTACTGGTCATCTCCTGTCCCTTTCTCTCCCTCTCTCCAAGCTCCCGCGCCCACCTCCCAGTGCCCTGCTGCACCTTCTATCAGCCCTTGTCCTGACTAACCCTCCACCCTCTCTGTTGCCCTGCAATCTTTGTGTCCCCCCCCCCCCAACGCTCTGTTGCTCTTTCCCAGTTTTCCACTCCTAAGCACCAGCCCTACCGCTCTCTCAAGCCCCCTACGCCTTGATTCCCTACTACCTCTCGCCTAGGCCTCCCTACCTTCTAATTCCCTGCCCCCCCTTCTCTCCCAGGCCTCCCTACCTTCTAGTCCCCACCCCTGCCCTTCATCCAGCCTCCTATTCCCAGATGCCATCCCTTCTAGCCCACCCCTGCCCTTCATCCAGCCTCCTATTCCCAGATGCCATCCCTTCTAGCCCAGCCCCCCCCCCCCCCCCACCTTCTAGTCCCCACCCCTGCCCTTCATCCAGTCTCCTATTCCCAGATGCCATCCCTTCTAGCCCAGCCCCCCCCCCCCCCCCCCCCCCCCCGAACCATCAGCCCTTTAAGTCCCCCACCTGCCCGCCCACTCCTGGACACCAACTCTCCTATCCTCCCATTGTCTGATGTTCTGCTGCTTGTCTCCCCCCCCAACCCCTCCAGCCAAAATTAATGCCAGCCTTTGGCTGCACATTAACGCCTGCCTTGGCTGCACATTTTGCTTTCTGTATCACACAGGAATAACTAATAGGCCCATCACCATGCATTTGCATGTTGCAGGCACTATTAGTTTCGAAGGGGGGGGGGGTGTTTGGCTGCATGTTTTCCACACACTGTTACTCCTTACTGTATAAGGGTTAAAAATAGCATGTCAAATTCACATCCAAATGGGGGCTAACAGTGCGCTCAGCCTGAGCACACTTTACTGTATCAGCCCGTAAGAGTAAACCTTGTAGGGGAAGTGGGAGGGTTGCAGGAATGGAGAAAAGAAGATAAAACATTCATTCCTACATTTGATGATGCACTTAGAAGGGTGTCTTAAGCTGAAAGAAAAACCTAAAGAAATGGTTTCCTTCTCAACTGAGTAACTTGGGATAAATCAAGAAATATTTTCACAGACGACCGTGAAACAAAACAGGAAAATACCATCGCAGCACATTTCTTTCATTTCTTTTTTTGATGTAATCAACCACAAGAGTGCATCAGGGTCAATTTCAAAAGAAGAAGTTTCCAAAAATTCAATCAGATTCAGAACCTGGGCCTCAGAAATCACTGGAAGAACAGAAACCTTCTTAGCTAGAAGATAACAGGAGTTTAAAGAAGGGAATTGAGCCGGTGAAAAACCTCAGACCTCTTGAAAATATCTTTTTAAAGTAGAAAAAGGAGGATCTCCCAAAATTTTGGGGAAATTCAATAAACAAAGATTAATAGGTCTAGCCTTATTTTCAAGATGTTCAAGTCGATTGGAATGCATATTGCAATCTTTCACAGTAGCTGAGTTGAACACCTGTAATTCTTTAATAGAATTTTCAACTCCAGTAATCTTTCTGGAAACCCCCGAGATCTGATCGGAAGATCCTGAACTTTTTCCTCGGTAGAAGTAGAAAAAGAATCAATCTTATTAACTAAACTAAGAGTATTCCCAAATCCAGCAACCAAGTCCCAGATGGAATCTAAGGTCACAGTCTCCGGCTGAGAAGGAATCTTAGAGAGCTCATCACTGCCTTCTCCTTCATGGTTATCTGTCTGCGGCGCTAGGATGCCAAAAATCCCAGTAGTCGCCCCATTGTCCCCCGAGGGGGAATAAACAACCGCAAGACCAGGACCAGCTAGCTCCACAGATTAGGGAGCTCCGCAAGAAAGGATGCTTAACCTAGCCGAAGACTCCTCCATCATCGCCAAACAATTCTATTGTCATCGCATGTAGACGAACCGACGGAAACAACGCCTCTCTATGCTGGAGGTAAACTCAGCACGGGGCTTAGAGACACCTCCCTTGCAGGCAGTTGTGATTCTCCCATGCCACTTCGCACATCGGGCTCTTCGGTTCTCTAAAAATCCGCTGCAGTGGCCAAGTAGGTGGTAATGGTTTGCTGTCCCAGGGAAGGAGAGGGATCAGGAGGAAAACCCTGAACCTGGGCCTCATAAATCTTAGAAGGCTTATTCAAGGTAATCTTAGAAGGCATATTCAAGGTAAACTTCACAAAGTAACTCGAAATCAGGGAGAGCAAAGGACCTAGGCCACTGCTATGCTGCCATCTTGGCTCCTCTCCCCAAGATCCTCCCAGCTACTTTTAAAATGGTGTGCTTTTCACCCAGACATTCCCCACACAGTCACACCCACAAACAAACTGTTCACTTATTGATATTTACATTTCCCAAGGCAGCTTCTTAAGAGTTTCAGCCTGCATGCTGGCCAAACATTTGGTGATCCAGGCTGGAAGTGTGTTTTTGTTAAACGCTCTACTTTAGATAGATTTCTTTTTAGAAAGTTGATTTAATTATGAATGTGTCACTCACATTCCCCTTCATCAGTGGTCACCTTTAGCGGTTGCAGGGGTGGTGAGCAGCCCTTCTGCAGCTCCAGAACATACAAAATTCACAGTTCAACCAGCTGGGGACCAGTAAAAGCTGTGAGGCCCAAGGGGAGACGTGTCCTCTCAACAAAAAATGGAGATCCACTGCAGATTTGTTCCAAAACAAGAAAAAATTATTCCATGACCACAAAAGGGTAAAACAAACAAAAAAAAGGTTTGAACAGAACAGCAGCAGGAAATTCACCTCAAGTCCAAGGAAAAAATGTAAACAGCTTTTTTTACTGCCAAATCTTCCACAACAGCATTGAGGTTCCTCACAGTTTCTTTTTACTTCACAAACTTCCCCAGTCCAACCCCACCAAGACCCTTTTGCTCCTCAGGACCTTAGATGTAGCACCAGATTCTCCTCTCCTATCATGCCTCTGCCCCAAGCTGGGGGCTCCCCAAGGCAGAACAGCAAAATCACTGACTTCGGATGGATTTTCTTTCCCTTTGAAGCCTTCTCACTCTCCTACCAAGGCTTCAGCAGCACAGGCCTCTTGGATCTAGAGTCCAAGCCCTCATCTTTTCAGTAAATCCAAAATGTCTCCTTCCCAGTGCTTGTGGAAGCACCTTTTATAACTTCCTCCTAATCCATCCCCTTTTTGGGGGAAGGGACGCCTACCCATCATTTCTGTAGCTCACAGCGCCTGAAACCTCCCAATAATAATAATAAATTCACAATGAAACCCTAGAACTTTATTCTTCTTGTGGCCAGTAGGGGGCCACAAATGTTTGCAAAAGATGCATGAATGGACAGCAGCCAGGGCTGAAGCCTTGAGAACTTCTGCTAATTCAGTCTCTTTGTGTGGCTGGGCACTAATGCAGTGTCTAAAATGCCTCTAATTTCCTGATGATATGTTCTCTTGTTTATAATTGAGCCATTTGTCTCCTAAAAAAAAAAGTGTAAAAGCAGCTGCATGCAGTTTACTAGTAAGCAAAGTAAACAACTTTGTTTTTAACTTACTTTAAGATAAAAAAAAAAAATTGTGGCCCCTTTAAGAGCTGAGAAGCCAACTCCAAATTTTTTTTTTTTGTTCATTTATATTCCATCTTTCAGGCACTTCAAAGTTGATACATTCAGGTACTGTAGGTATTCCCCTATCCCCAGAGGGCTACTAAGAGGGAGATTTTCAAAGTCATGATTTTTTAATCGCGGGAGGGGCCCATTATTGCTGAGGGAAGACATCCGTGTGACACTGAGTCCCTCCTTGACAAAATATCTCGGCAGTATTGTGGCATGATTTTTATAATGGCACAAACACGCAATAAAAAAATTCACGCCGCGATACTGGGCCTAATCTCACAATGGTGACCCAGCTTTGCAGAGACCCCCATCACATTAAAGGGCAAGCAACCTGAACTCCCCACACACACACAAACACACACAAACGTCACAAATCACCCTGGAGGTCTTTGCTGCTTTCGAAGACAGATCTGCTCTCCCCAAAAGCAAAACAATTACTAGTCCAACCACGTGGTTGATGGGCCAGTCCCCTTTCATAATCCTTCCCCTAGAGGAAAAAAAGTTCCCCCTTAACTTCAAACCCCCCCCCCCCCCCTAAAGCCCTTCTTGAGTAAGCACCCATTCCTTCCCCCTTCCTCCCTCCCCAATCCAAATATCCCCCCCCCCCCCCCCGGCTCTAGTGGCCCCACCCAAGTCATGTAATAAAGACCCTGGTGGTCTAGGAGGCACCCCCACTGCTTTACCCACCATGTACCTCAAAATGGAAGCAGTGGTGGTCAGTGGGGGCCTGGAGCAATCCTTGCTTTGGGCCTGGTCAACGTCATTTTCCAAAATGGCATAAACCGAACCTTGCCCTTATTACATGAGGGGGCAAAGTCCAGGGATCTTACCTTTTTTCCCACGGGACCACAGGAAAACACCACCGACCTCCCTCCAAATGCGATATAAATACTGGGACCAATATTTTTGTTTCAAAGTCAGCTGTGTATTTTATTATCATAGGATTAGGAATGTGTGAGCTGCTATACATGGATTTGCAAAACAAATCCATGCAAATGCTATGCAGAGCAACTTATTGTAATGGAGGCAGATTTCAGGCCCTAACATCACGCTATATTGTGCAATATACAACCTTTAATGCGCAGTGTAGCCATCTCACAGTTTAGTAAATCTAGGCCTACGTTTGTATTTGAGGCAATGGAGGTAAAGTAACTTACTAAAGGCTGTCAGGGCCAAGGGAGCAGCAGCTCCAGGAGATCAAAATAATTAAAACCCTCCGACTCCATGAAAGCTTGCCTCTCTCCCTTCTTTTCCTCACCTAGTATGCAATTATTTGCCCTCGTAAGACTGCCTTAGCTGCATTACAAAACAAAAAAGGGATCAATTCCCTCTGAATCATTGAGGCAAATTCTGTGTCATGATATAACAGTGCAGACATTTTCCACGGAGGTGGCACACCTCCCCCTTTCAGAGAAAAGAAATTTAGTTAGCACCAGAGAGTGATCTGAGAAGGGCAGCTCCACCATTTCACAAGATTGCAGCATAAGAAACCCAGCTCCAGCAAGTAATAACAGTCAATTCTTCAGTAAACATTGCGAGGGTAAGAATAACAGGCAAACCCTTTATCCTCCAGATGTAACATTTGCCAGGCATATAACAAGCATAATTCATGGCCAGATACTTCTTCCTATCACCGATTCTGTAACAAATGCCCTTAAATTATGGGATAAATGCCTATCCTCAATCAATAGCCTTCTCACCAACCTTAACCTCGCCCTTAATTCCTCGAAAACTGAACTACTCTACATTTCTCCTGCCCGCCACCCTCCCACTTCTCCGCTCCCGACTCACCCCTTCTCACAACATGTCAGAGACCTGGGGGTCACCTTGGATGACCACCTCAGTCTCCAAAAACCACATAACCAAACATTACAAGAGACTGCTTTTACAAATTACACATCCTGAAAAAATTAAGACCCCTTTTACACCATAACGACTTCCATACTGTCCTCCAAACTACTTATTTTTCAAAAATAGACTACTGCAATACCCTACTTTTAGGATTGCCTGCGTCATCACCAGACCTCTGCAGATGCTGCAAAATGCTGCAGGCTAGAATTCTTACCAACTCCCGTAGATCTGACCATATCAACCAATCCTCAGAGACCTCCACTGGCTTCCTATCCCAGCTAGAATCCTTCATAAAAGCCTATCTATCATCCACGGTCGCAGGATATTTGAAGTTGAAACCCGCGTGGATGCGAACTGTGAATTTATAAAGGCCTCCCGCGCACAGCATACCCATATCACTTCGGAACTGGAGAGACTTCACGCGTCCAAAATGTGCGTCCAAAGCGGGTTAAAAACAGGGTAACCGCGGCCGCGCTTTACTGTATCGGCCCGAATGTTAAAGTCTTCCCCCATAAAAACCATGTATCTCAGAAGAGAGAGCAAAACTAACTAAAGAAGCAAAAAAATGTGTGCACACATATTCAGAGCATATACATTTGCAATGACAATTTTTATTCCAAACAAAGCTTTACTCCCGGACTGGGCGGGAGGCTGCCTGAGGACCGCGTAAGACTGCCCTCGCAAATGCTGTGTCCTCCCTGGCCTGGACATCCAGACGGTAGAACCTGGAGAAGGTATGGAGGGAGGACCATGTCGCCGCTTTACATATTTCTGCAGGCAACAGCATCCTAGATTCAGCCCAAGATGCTGCTTGGGCCCTGGTCGAATGAGCCTTGACTTGTAGAGGTGGTGCCTTTCCCGGCCTCTACGTAGGCCGCTCTGATAACTTCTTTAATCCAGCGAGCGATGGGCCGAGAGGCCGCTTCTCCTTGTCTTTTCCCACTGTGAAGGACGAACAGATGGTCCGTCTTTCGTACGGCTTGTCATTTCCAGATATCTGGCAGCAATCTGCTGATGTCGAGATGGCGTAGTAAACGCCCTTCTGATTTCTTCAAACCCGCCGTGGTTGGCAAGGATATGGTTTGGTTGAGGTAAAATTGTGAGACTACCTTCGGCAAGAAGGATGGAACCGTGCGAAGATGGATAGCCTCTGGAGTGATCCTAAGGAAGGGATCACGGCAGGACAGCGCTTGTAGCTCTGAAATACGGCATGCTGAACATACGGCCAGCAAGAACACCATCTTCAAAGTTAGGGAACGGAGAGATAGGCCCCTAAGGGGTCTGAAGGTGGATCCCGAGAAGAAATCCAAAACTATGTTGAGGTTCCACAGAGGCACTGGCCACTTCAGTGGCGGACGAATATGCTTGACTCCTTTCAGGAAGCGAGAAACATCTGGGTGCGTGGCAATGGTCTTGCCGTCCCTCCGGGGACCGTAGCAAGACAGCGCAGCCACCTGAACCTTGATGGAGCTGAGGGAGAGACCCTTCTGAAGTCCATCCTGCAGGAAATCCAAAACAATAGGGATTGTGGTCGCATGTGGATTGGTGCCATGAGTATCGCACCAGGCTTCAAATACTCTCCAGATCCTTACGTAGGTGAGGGATGTGGAAAACTTGCGAGCTCGGAGGAGTGTATCTATCACCGGCTCCGAGTAACCTCTTTTCTTCAGCCTAGCCTCTCAATGGCCAGACCGTAAGAGAGAATTGAGCCGGATCCTCGTGGAGGATGGGACCTTGACGTAGCAGGTCCCGGAGAGGAGGCAGGGGAAGAGGCTCCCCTGCCAGCAGTCTTCTCATGTCCGCGTACCAGGGTCTTCTTGGCCAGTCTGTGCCACTAGAAGAACTAGGCCCCGGTACTTCTGAATCTTGTGGATAAGGGTGCCCAGCAGGGGCCACGGAGGAAAGGCGTAAAGCAGGGCCCCTGGAGGCCATGGCTGAACCAGGGCGTCGCTCCCGTGAGAGAACGGATCTCGCTTGCGGCTGAAGTATCTGGGTACTTGAGCATTGGACCTGTCCGCTAGTAGGTCCATGCCCGGAATCCCCCAGTGATCCACAATCATCTGGAAGGCTGTGGGCGACAGCTGCCATTCCCCCGGATTTAGTCTTTCCCTGCTGAGGAAGTCTGCCGCGGTGTTGTCCCTTCCGGCAATGTGGACGGCGGAGATGTCCTGAAGATTCGCCTCTGCCCAAGCCATCAGCGGGGCTATCTCTAGGGACACCTGTTGGCTTCTGGTTCCGCCCTGACGGTTGATGTATGCCACCGTGGTGGCGTTGTCGGACATCACTCTGACTGCCTGGTTCCACAGTCTGTGAGCAAATCGCAGGCAGGCTAAACCGGACTGCCCGTGCCTCTAGGTTGGTTGATGTTCACCCTGCTTCTTCTCTGTTCCACCGCCCTTGGGCGGTGAGTTCTTCGCAGTGTGCTCCCCATCCGCTCAGGCTGGCATCTGTGGTGAGCAGAATCCATGTGGGGGAGGACATCTTCGACCCCCTGCTCGTGTGGTTGGACTGCAACCACCACCGTAACTGGGTCTGCACTCTGGCTGGCAGAGGTAGATGCACGGAGTAATTCCGGAAGCGGGGGCTCCAGCGAGAGAGCAGGGAGCTTTGTAGAGGTCTCATAGGGCCCTTGCCCAGGGTACCACTTCCAGGGTGGATGCCATGAGGCCGAGAACCTGCAGATAATCCCAAGCTATGGGCCGGCTGGCTCCCATCAAGGACCGGAGACGCGTCTGAAGTTTTAACCTTCTCTTGGTGGTGAGACTGACTTTGTCTGCCTGGGTGTCGAACTGGACTCCCAGGTATTCCAGTGATTGGGAAGGCTGTAGGCAACTCTTGTTTAGGTTGACTACCCATCCCAGGCTTTCCAGAAGGGCAATCACTCTGTTGGTTGCCCGATGGCTCTCCTCTCATGATTTCGCCCTGATCAGCCAATCGTCTAGGTAGGGATGGACCAGGATTCCTTCCCGTCTGAGCGCCGCCTCTACCACTACGATCACCTTGGTGAAGGTCCGCGGTAGATACTTTAATAATTGGTAATCAACGGGATACACTACAAACACAGAAACAAATTAAAGAGTTAGCAGACAGGACAAAAGATTTAGAAAATCATCAAAAGAAAAATTTGGAGTTTCATGCAGCTGTCGTCAAAGATAGAGAAGTAATTTCCAAGAGATTAGAGTCTCTAGAGAACAGTGCCAAGAAGTATAATTTAAGATTTTTGAATTTCCCTAGAGTGATTGGGGAATTACCCTCAATCACTCTAAAAAACTTCCTAACGGATATTCTTGGCACAGCCTCTGGAGACACAATAATAGTAAATTGCTATTTTACGAAAGTGAAGTATCAGTCTTTCTCCCCTGCCATTGAAGCAGAGAGCTATGCTGGATATGCATTGAAAGTGAAGTATCAGGCTTATTTGGTTTGGGGGTAGTAACCGCTGTAACAAGCAAGCTGCTCCCCGCTTTTGTGTGAATGCAAATCCTTATTTCCACATTTCCTCTTGCCGTTGAAGCTTAGAGCAATGTTGGAGTCGCATTAACCGTGTGTATGTTTATTGAATAAGGGTATTATCTCCAGGCAGTAGCTGTCATTCCTGCGAGCCACCCACTCTTCATTCACGCCCTCTAGACTTTATGGATCCACAGTGTTTATCCCTTGCCCCTTTGAAGTCTTTCACAGTTCTGGTCTTCACCACTTCCTCCAGAAGGGCATTCCAGGCATCCACCACCCTCTCCGTGAAGAAATACTTCCTGACATTGGTTCTGAGTCTTCCTCCCTGGAGCTTCAAATCGTGACCCCTGGTTCTGCTGATTTTTTTCCGACTGAAAAGGTTGGTCGTTGTCTTTGGATCATTAAAACCTTTCAAGTATCTGAAAGTCTCCTCCTTTCCTCCAGGGTGTACATATTTAGATTCTTCAATCTCTCCTCATAAGTCATTCGATGAGGACCATCCACCTTTTTGGTCGCCCTTCTCTGGACCGCCTCCATCTTGTCTCTGTCTCTTTGGAAATACAGTCTCCAGAACTGAACACAGTACTCCAGGTGAGGCCTCACCAAGGACCTGTACAAGGGGATAATTACTTCCCTTTTCTTACTCGATATTCCTCTCTCTATGCAGCCCAGCATTCTTCTGGCTTTAGCTATCGCCTTGTTACATAGTGTCTAATGATCTGAAGTCAGTGTGAAACAATCACCCCAAGGTCTCTCCTGCTCCGTGCATATCAGCCTTTCTCCCCCCATCGAATACAGTTCATTTGGATTTCCACTCCCCATATGCATGACTCTGCACTTTTTGGCATTGAATCTCAGCTGCCATATCTTTGACCACTCTTCCACCTTCCTTAAATCCCGTCTCATTCTCTCCACTCCTTTCGGCGTGTCCACTCTGTTGCAGATCTTAGTGTCATCCGCAAAAAGACAAACTTACCTTCTATCCCGTCCGCAATGTCGCTCACAAAGATATTGAACAGGACCGGTCCCAACATCGATCCTTGCGGTACCGCACCGCTAAAACTGCTCTCTCTCAGAGAGAGTTCCATTTACCATCACACGTCGTCTTCTGTCCATCAACCAGTTTGCAATCCAGGCCACCACCTCGGCACTCACTCCTAAGCTTCTCATTTTATTCACCAGTCTCCTGTGTGGGACTGTATCAAAAGCTTTGCTGAAATCCAAGTAGATGACATCGAGCGCTCTTCCTTGATCCAATTCCTTGGTTACCCAATCAAAAAAGTCAATCAGATTTGTCTGCCAGGATCTTCCCCTGGTGAATCCATGCTGGTCTGTAGTTACCAGCCTCTTCTCTGTTCCCACTCTTGTGAAGTGGGACCACCACCACTCTTCTCCAATCACTCGGCACCACTCCCATTTCTAGGGGTCTATTGAACAGGTCACACAGCGGAGCCACCAGCACATCTCTGAGCTCCCTCAGTATCCTGGTATGATCTTCATCAGGCCCCATGGCTTTGTCCACTTTCAGTTTCTCCAGCTCTTCCCATACATTTTCTACTGTAAATGGAGTTACATCTACTCCACTCCCCTCCAGTTTCTTGTTAAGCAGCGATGGTCCTTCTCCAGGGTCCTCTTTAGTGAACACAGAACTGAAGTATTGTTTAATATTTCTGCCATTTCTTCATCTCTCTCCACACATTGATCCTTTCCACCTTTCAATTTCACTATACAGACTTGAGCTCGCAAATAAATCAAACAAGGATTAGATTTCCAAGAAGTCACACTTGTAAAGCGGGCTGCCAGCAGTAACTGCCCAACCAAGGTCCTGTGCTTTCTGGGAATTAAGGAATTAGCCTATCACTCCAGAAGACCCAAAATAGGTTTAATATTAACTGGTTGGCCTAAAATATCAGCTATCTCCTGTGCAATCTACAATAAAAAAATAGTGTATGCTCGGACTTCCGGCGACGACATCAGACTAAGCAGAGGTCCAACTCCGGGCTCTTCAAGAGTCCGTGACGAAAATTCTAATTTGTCACTAGTACCCAACTTGGAAAAGACTTCACCCCTGGATGAATCGAAGGGGGAACCTCAGCTGCTCAATTTGTTTTTTTTTTTTTAATTTATATTTTATTAGGATTTTCAACAAATTTTTTTACATTTGCAAAAATCAGGAAATAATCTTTAACACAAGAAACAATAAAGAAAAAAAAACCCCATAATACATTCTGTGTATCTGAATATTAGTCCCCAATAATGGGAGGAAGTTTCAGAAAGATAATATATATTATTTAACAAAATTAGTACTATCATACTAAAAGAGACATTTATTATTCTTTAGCAGTTATCTTACCTCTAAACTATTCCTTATCAGTCAGGAACGTCTCAAGGTGGGAGGGGTCTTGGAACACAAATTAATTTTTCTGTAGAATAATTAAACATTTGCACGGGAATCGCAAGTAAAAAGTCGCCCCTAGAGCCAATACCCTTGGTTTTAATTCCAAAAATTGTTTCCGAAGTAGCTGAGTACTACGAGCCACGTCCGGAAATATTTGGACCTTATATCCACAATATAGCACATCTTTATTCTTGAAAAATTTTTGTAAAATCATATTTTTATCTTGCTCTCTACAAAAAGAAACCAATAGTGTTGCTCTAGTGGGTATCTCATCCACTGATGCCTCTAAAAATGAGGTCAAATATGATGATTCCTGTTGCACTATGTCCATTTCTTCCATCCCTCCTTGAGATTGTATCCTGGACTTAGGTATGTAATACATTTTGGAAATAATCTTTTCATCTATTGAAGATATAAAAAGTATTTCAGTCAAGTATTTCTTTAGTAATTCAAAGGAGGATAACAATCTGGTTACTGGGAAGTTAATAAATCTTAAATTCTTAACACGATTTCATTTTCTAACATTTCCAAATGACGGTGTATTATTAAGCTATCTTTTACAAAAGAATTGTTTACTACTTGCAATGCAGTTACTTGATTATTTATTGCCTTACCATTTTCATCAATTTGATTTAATCGACTCATGTTTTTCGATCTTACCATTAATCTGTAACACATCTTGCTTAAATTGTTCACATGAATTAGATAAAGTTTTTCTAACATCTACTAAAACTTTCCATATATCACTCAAGGTAACACTCTGAGGATCTATTAATTCTACATTCACATTTCTATCTGGTAACAATTCTTGTATTAAAGCTTCCCCTACACTTTCTTGTATCCTCCCCCTCTCCAGAGCATCACTGTTACTAGGTTGTTCAGAATTTTCTGACCCCCCAGTCCCTGGTACCGTGGATTGGTGAATAACCTCCAGAGGTGTAAGAGGTAACTGTTTCTGGGCTGGACTCTCAGGAGAACCTGAAGAGAAGGAAATTTCCGATATAGGATGCCTTTCAAATTGACCAATTCGTCGAACCACATGGGAGTCCATAGGTCCTCTACTTGCTGAAGCTGCCGGCGATGTTAGCATCTTTGTTTTCCTTTTCCTACCCATAAAATATCAATGGGAGGTAAGGAAATTCAGATAAGCAAAGGAAAAAGAGAAGGAAAAAAAAATTTAGAAGGGGTGCGCCCCTTTGGCGCGTGGCTTTGGCAGTGCGCCGGCAGCTGCATGCCGCAGCTCTTCCGAATTTATTGGTAGGGCAAAGTCGCTGCTGGATGACGTCAGCAGAATTAAGCAGTAAGGTGATGTTTCCAGCTCCCTGGGCGCCCGAATTGCTCGGTTACCCCTCGCTGTCCTCCTGCCCTCCTCTCACAGGGAGAGGTTCGTCTCACCAAGTTCCTCCGGGTACACGCTGCAGCTCTTCCGAATTTATTGGTAGGCAAAGTCGCTGCTGGATGACATCAGCAGAATTAAGCAGTAAGGTGATGTTTCCAGCTCCCTGGGCGCCCGAATTGCTCGGTTACCCCGTCGCTGTACTCCTGCCCTCCTCTCACAGGGAGAGGTTCGTCTCACCAAGTTCCTCCCCAGCTGCTCAATTTGACAGAAAGCAGCGGGTGGGAAGTCTCCCGGGATGACGAGTCAGTTCTGAAAACCTCCGCCGGACAAAAACGCAGGGGCTGAGGACAAGGTGGCATCGGAGACCATGCTTTCCCTGGAGGGGGTGTCTGACATACTGATTTGGGAAATCAGCCAAGCGGTCTCCGCCGCGCTGAATGACTAACTGCAGAAACTACAGTCTTCTTTAGATGAACTTCATGATAAGTGGGCGAACGACCAGACTTGGCTGGCGGCCCGCGCTTCTAGTCAAGACGAATGACAAGAGGAGATTGATTAAGCTGTGGCGGCCCTGTGCGCCAAAAACCAAGATCTGGAAGACAAAGTTGACGAAATCGAGAACCGAGCCAGGATGAATAATATCCGGGTGGTGGGCCTTCTGGAGGCACTCCAGTCGGATGCCTTGCATCATTGGTTTGAGAGCTGGCTGCCCACCGTGCTCGAAGTCGAAGGGGCAGGCGGGCCCCATCGTGGTGGAACAGGCCCACCGGCTGGGCCTGCAAGCAGAGCCGAATCGGAGGCCCCGCCAAGCAATAGCGAGATACCTAAACTTTATGGACAAACATAGAATTCTCCAAGCTTACAGGAAAAAGAAAGAGCTGCAATATGAAGGACCATAAAATCTTGATTTTCCTGGACTTCTTAGCCAGGGTGCTCACGGTGCGCAGGGAAATGACTTCCTACTGCATGCAACTGTTCCAGAAGGGAATTCGCTTCTCCCTCCAGTTCCCGGCTAAGTTGCGGGTTTTCCATCTGGGAGAAGCCAGGATTTTCACCACCAAAGAGGAGGTGCGCGGCTTCGTCGAAGGCCTGTAAATGACGCAGGTTTTCTTTTTGGAGGCCCCATAGGCCTGTCGCATTTCAGAGGGCAGCACCCAGGAGGAGCTATACAGCGAGCCTCACATTCTAGGGGACATCTGTTACTATTGGACTGTCGTGGACTCTCTGGAGCCCCAGAGTTCCTGGTTCACCCCGGTACCCGTGGTATAAGCATACGGGTGACAGAAACCAGATAAGTAAGGGGACTGGGGCTTTGGATATAGTGGGTAAATTGATAATGGGATAGGGGGTTTGTGTGGTATGGTGTGAATATAGTGTGTGTAAGTATGTGTGCCCTGCACGTGGGAAGATTGGCAAGTTCTTGAACCATTGACATACAACAGGCCCGTTTTGTTCGGTGGCTTTTTTCTAAATACAGTGGATACAGTGCGAAGGGAGGGCCTCTGCTGGGAGCCCTGCTTTCTGTATGGGGAGGTCAGAGCAGCAACTGTGATTGTTGGTCCTTTTTTGATGGCTAATATTGTTGTGGGTACTTTTAAATATAGCAGGCCTACATTCACCTAATAAAGAGGAAAAAAAATGCACCAAGAACTAAAACTTAAAGGGATAACTGTTCCTTTTTTGCAGGAAACGCATTTAACCAATGCCGAACATCAAAAGTTGAGGCGGGAATGGGTGGGCCAGGTATTTTATTTATCATTTTCTATTAGTCAATGTGGGGTGGCGGTGTTAATTGCCAAATCCCTGGCCTTCCAAGAGGAGGGCTCTGTGATGGATCCAGAGGGCAGATGCCTTATTGTGTGGGGTGTGCTACAGGGACAGAAAGTCTTATTGGTAAATGTTTATGCCCCAAACTGTTATTCCCATCGATTTTTCACCTGTCTGGTCTCTAGGCTGTTAGAGTGGGAGGAGTATAGTATTCTCATGGGGAGGGGGGACTTTAACATTATGGATAATCCCCAAATTGACTGCAAACCGGCAAAAAAGCCTCAAAAAAAAACAGGGAGATATAGGTATTAACTTCCTATGTAAAGATTTGCAACTAATAGACATCTGGAGGGCACTTCCCCCATCCTCCTAACTTGTACACGCGATTGGAATATGTGCTCCTGACAGAGTCACTGTACGCTAAGGCGGAGAAGAGTTCCGTAGAACCCATCCCGCTCTCCGATCATGACTTAGTGATTTGCCATCTGAACACGTCATTAGGGAATGGAAGTCCCCGGATTTGGAGAATGCCTCCCTGGCTATAAGAAGACCCTAAATTTGTGCCTTTTTAAAAACTAAATGGAAAGAATATTGTGATCTTAATGGAGGGGGGGGGGGGGGGGGGGGGGGAGGTGGATGACAATCTTCTGGAATGCGGCCAAGGCGGTCCTGCAGGGGCATATTTTGGCATATCAGGTCAGCCAATGGCGAAAACTTAACTCCAAATTGTTGGCACTGACAAAAAAAGGTGATCACTCTGAAGCAATACATACTCAAACTTTGAATGACACCACCAAACAAGAGCTGATGCTCGCCTGTAAGGAACTGAACGCGCTTCTCACTCTTAAGGCCCAACGTAATCTGTTATATTTTACGTTCCAGTTGTACCAGTGTGGAAACAAACTGGGGAAATTACTTGCCAAATTGCTCAAGGGCAACAGGGGCCCCCGGGGAGTCATCAAACGCTTGAGAGGCGAATCTGGCATGGCTACTAACATGGCGGAAATCTTGCAGGCTTTCACTTATTACCGCCAAATTTACATGGCCCAATCATCGGCTCTGGGGAGTAAGGAGGCCTTCTTTCGAGATTTGTTGCTCCCTCAGATCTTTGACAATGCAAAACAAAAGTTGGATTCACCTCTCAAGCTTGAGGAGGTGACGTGGGCTATAAAACAACTGTCTCTTGCAAAAACTCCTGGTCCGGACGGCCTAGGCCCTGAATTCTATCACATCCTGGGACCACAGTTGGCACCCTCCATGGTGGCCATGTACCAGGCAGTGCGCAGTAGGGGGCATTTCGATAAGGAACAGAACAGCGCCACTATGGTATTGCTCCCTAAACCGGTAACGCCCTGGACAGTCCCGACGGGTATCGACCTATTTCTCTCCTTAATCAGGATACCAAACTCTTGGCTGTGGTATTGGCTGCACGCCTGAATGGTGTGCTTCAGGACATAGTGCATAGAGACCAGACAGGCTCCCTACCTCAAATCTCTTAAAAGCCATATTGGCGTTGCAGTTCCCCCTTGACTGGAATCCAGACAGGGTCCTTATTGGCCTGGATGCGGCCAAGGCTTTCGACTGCATGGAGTGGCCGTACCTACAGTAGATTCTGAGGCAATTCACCAACTGGGTGCAATTGTTGTACACTGACCCCCAAGCCCGAATTATGGTTAATGGGGTTCTCTCATTTGCTCTACGGAGGGGGACATGCCAGGGCTGTCCTCTGTCCCCACATTTTGTGCTATCCCTGGAACCCCTGGTGATTAAACTCCGTAAGTTACCCAGGTTTCAGGGTATACAAAAATAGGCTGCAAACAGGTGAAATTGGGCATATATGCGGATGACATGATGTTATTTGTTCGGAACCCGGGAGAGACCCCGGAGGATATCCTGCAAGTCACTGAGCATTTTGAAACCTTCACGGGCCTCCGCCTCAATCTGGCCAAGTTGGAGGTTCTGCTGCTGGACGCGGCTCTCCCACAGCAATGGGTGGGGTCCTTCCCGTTAAGCTGGGCAACCCAGTCCATAAAATATTTGGGAATACACCTGAATGCGCAGAACAAGAGGGTCTATGAGGCTAATTTTTTGCCAGTTCTGGAAGACACTAAACGCCAACTGGATCAATGACGGGGTCTTCCACTGACTCTCCTGGGTAGATGTGCTGTTGTTAAGATGGCAATCTTACTCAAGTTTCTATACTGTATTCAAATGTTGCCATTTTGTGGGTAAGGGAAAAGGATATGCGCTGCTTTAAATCAACCATGAGGAGCCTGAGGAGGTTGGTGGTGGTGGTGGTGGTGGTGGTGGTGGGGGGGGGGGGGGGGGGGGTAGTGGATAGTGTGAACAAAAAAATGTAAAGTGCATGTTTTGCCAGGTTTTGATGACTGTATGGCAGAGCTACATTATTTTTACAATCTTAATAAAAATTGTGTTGAAGTAAATCAATGATTGGCAGTTTTGTGTGGGGGGGGGGGGGGGGGGGGGGGGGAGAAGCGGGCCTGCATCAAATATGATACCTTGCGGCTGGACAAGGAACTGGGAGACGTTGCCTTACCGGACTTGCGGCTATATAACTTCGCTTGCCTACTTTGTCACATACAAGAATGGACTTCGGGCCGCACCAAGTTTGACCCAGAGGAGCTGCTGGCTGAATGGACCGCGCCGCTTTCTCCACTCAATTTATTGCATACGCCACAATTTAAAGTTGAACCTCGGATTTAGTCTTCATTTTGGATGAAGGCACACCGTAAGGCTTGGAAGTGGTGGCGGATGGCTATCCATCGTAGCTGTCATGTCTCCCCCTTCTTATCTCTGGTGGACAATACTAATTTTCTTCCAGGCCAAGGGGAAGTGTCTTTAAGCAGTGGGCTTCTAGAGGACTGCGGCTACTTTGGCAATGGGTGGAAGAGGACACTGAGAACATGAACTGGCTCAATAACGCCATACAGTTCCGCAAACACTCCAGAACCCCCAGACCGCAACACGCAGCTACACTCCAATTACCCCCTCACAAAACTACCAGACTCGACACAACCAGAAAACGTGCCTTTGCCTTAGCTGGCCCCTCCTGCTGGAACAGTTTGCCACCTGACCTTCGTCAGGAACTATGCCCAAAAAAATTCAAGCAGAAACTTAAAACATGGTTATTCTTAAAAGCCTTCACATAAAGCAACCACCTTCACTTCCAGCTACTCCCCCCTTGCTTCTCCCTGAGACCAAACTTATGTAAATTTGTAATTATGCATTATCCTTCGAGTTACATAAAGTACTCCTCTCTAATATCTCTATAAAGTTGATGCCTAGTAATCTATTATAACTAATTTATTTAATGTATTTATCATATGTATTAACGTTAATATATTCTTCTTAATTCTTCCTTTTATTTTCCCTCTCCCTCCCCTTCCCTGTTTGCATTCCCTGATCCAATTTTTCCTTGTTATAATCTCCTAATGTCCTTTCTAAGTTGAATATTAATTGTAAAGCACTGCCGCTATTTTCTATCTGTTCCAGCGCTGCTGCTAAAGTTTTGTTGAATGTACACCGACATGATGTTACTAAACGAATGTCGGTATATAAAGAACCTCAAATAAATAAATAAATAAATCTACTCTTTTCAACAACTGCAAACACAATGGGCGATCCCATCCACACAGTTTTTTGCATACCTCCAGACCCGTTATTACTGCTACCAAATCTGCAAGGGGGACCCGGGTCAACTTACCCTGTCGGATAAGGACGACTCTTTCTACGATATCTCCCACACTTTAACAAAATCAAGGTGTGGATGTATCAGTTGAAGGTCACTCTCCCCGCTGCCCATCTCTCCCAGCTGGCGACTAAGTGGCAGGATGATTTGGGGGAGCCTGTAATAGTTGAGACTTTGAAAAGGGCTTTCTCAGGAGTGGGGAGGCAGCTACCCTCAGTGACATTCCGGGAGACTCAGCTCAAGCTCCTCCACCCCACATATCTTGCCCGTGTCAGGGGCGCCGCCAGACGACTATGGCCCTCAGAGTTGTGCCTTAAATACGGCACCCAGGTGGGCAGTCTTTGTCATATGTTCCTCTGGCTGCACAAAACTGGGACACTTTTGGTCGCAAGTCAGGGGCCTGTTGGAGCAGGTTCTCAGATGCACGATCCCTTGGTCCGGGATATTGTTCTATCTACATTTATTGAAGGAGAATGAAAAGCTCCCCAGAGGAGGTCGTAAGTATATCTGCCTTGCCCTTGTACTGGCAAAAAAACAAGTCTTAACGACCTGGAATTCGGACCTGTCACCCACCACCCAAGCCTGGAAGGGCGCAATGCAACAAACGGCTTGAATGGAACTCCTGCGGAAACACCCCATTTTTCACCCGAAAACCCGCATTGCTTTACGTTACTTTAGGCTGTGGGAACATACGCTTCAATTTCTGTAAGATCTCCTGCTCCTGTGTGATATGGGTACCTGGGGGTGTGTGATGAATGAATGTGTAAGTATGGGCTTGGTTGGGGGGGGGGGGGAAGGGGGTTGGTCTTCAAAAAATTGGAAAAATCCCAATAAAATATTTAAAAAAAAAAAAATTGTGTATGCTCTGACAATCCCACCACATATGAAAGCATGTATCAGTTTCTCTACACTGCCTCCAACGCTCCATTAGGGTATCTGGGAAAGGGTTTGCATAATATAGTGTGGTCCAATACATTCGGTGTAGTAATTTTATCATGAGCTCAGTCCTTTTAATACAAATAGATGCCCGAAAGGTTGAAGCCCAAATAATTTTCCAAGCCTTAGTGCCTAAATTCAGACCCAAATCAATGTTCCACCCCATATTTAGCAGCCAATATGCCACTATACAAAATAGTAAAACCCTTAGTAGAGGCCCCCTCAGCAATAAGGTAAGCCTCCATATCCATTAGATTAGCCAATGGCCGAGTCAAATCCAACCTAGTCTCTAATGCCTTCCACAATTGCAAATAAAATACTCGTGAATTTGGGTCTAAATCATATTCTGACTGCCATTGCTGAAAAGTCTGGAATCCTTCATCATCCCACAATTGTGCTATTTTAAACAGACCTTTATCTCACCTCTGGACAAAAAGAACATCCTGCACGGACCGGGTTACAATATATAGGAGCCCTCGGGGAAAACTGTTCTTGATTTTTACCCAAACATTTTTTCACCTGCTTCAACCCCTGCAAAGTATGGATTGGGATAGGACTGGCTCTGTCTTTGCACTTGATGCATTATTTCCTTTATGGGTTGTAAAATTCACATCTTTCCTGATTTTTGTAGGGTAGGCAGGTACGGAGAAAGCAATTTCTAGCTTTGTGTCAGGAGATTTTGGCTTTGGGGGCTTGTTTTTTTCTTGCGCTTTCCCTGTAAATGCATGATTGCTTTTTCAATTGAAAGAACATTTTTTGAACCATTACACATCAGATCATAGAAACATAGAAATGACAGCAGAAGACCAAACGGCCCATCCAGTCTGCCCAGCAAGCTTCGCACTTTTTTTTTTTCTCATACTTATCTGTTACTCTTGGCTCTTGGTATCCTTTTGGTTCTATTTCCCTTCCAAGCCCACCATTAATGTAGAGAGCAGTGTTGGAACTGCATCTAAGTGAAATATCTAGCTTAATTAGTTAGGGGTTGTAACCGCCGCAATAAGCAAGCTACACCCATGCTTATTTGTTTACCCAGACAATGTAATTCAGTGCTCGTTGGTTGTTGTCTGTATATAGATCCACTTTTCTTCATTCCCCCCTGCCGTTGAAGCAGAGAGCTATGCTGAATATGCGTGAAGTACCAATCTCTCTCCCCTGCCGCTGAAGCAGAGAGCTATGCTGGATATGCATTGAAAGTGAAGTATCAGGCTTATTTGGTTTGGGGTAGTAACCGCTGTAACAAGCAAGCTACTCCCTGCTTTTTTGTGAATGCAAATCCTTTTTTCCACATTTCCTCTTGCCTTTGAAGCTTAGAGCAATGTTGGAGTCTTAGAACAATGTTGTAGTTGCATTAACTGTGTGTATGTTTATTGAATAAGGGTATTATCTCCAGGTGGTAGCCGTCATTTCTGCGAGCCACCCACTCTTCATTCACGTCCTCTATGCTTTATGGAGCCACTGTGTTTATCCCATGCCCCTTTGAAGTCCTTCACAGTTCTGGTCTTCATCACTTCCTCCGGAAGGGCATTCCAGGCATTCACCACCCTCTCTGTGAAGAAATACTTCCTGACATTGGTTCTGAGTCTTCCTCCCTGGAGCTTCAAATCGTGACCCCTGGTTCTGCTGATTTTTTTTCAGACGGAAAAGGTTTGTCGTTGTCTTTGGATCATTAAAACCTTTCAAGTATCTGAAAGTCTGTATCATATCACCTCTGCTCCTCCTTTCCTCCAGGGTGTACATATTTAGATTCTTCAATCTCTCCTCATAAGTCATTTGATGAAGACCCTCCACCTTTTTGGTCACCCTTCTCTGGACCGCCTCCATCCTGTCTCTGTCCCTTTGGAGATACGGTCTCCAGAACTGAACACAGTACTCCAGGTGAGGCCTCACCAAGGACCTGTACAAGGGGATAATCACTTCCCTTTTCTTGCTCGATATTCCTCTCTCTATGCAGCCCAGCATTCTTCTGGCTTTAGCTATCGCCTTGTCACATTGTTTCGCCGACTTCAGATCATTAGACACTATCACCCCCAAGGTCTCTGTCCTGTCTCGTGCACATCAGCCCTTCTCCCCCCATCAAATACAGTTCATTCGGATTTCCACACCCCATATGCATGACTTTGCACTTCTTGGCATTGAATCTCAGCTGCCATATCTTCGACCATTCTTCCAGCTTCATTAAATCCCGTCTCATTCTCTCCACTCCTTCCAGCGTGTCCACTCTGTTGCAGATCTTAGTGTCATCCACAAAAAGACAAACCTTACCTTCTATCCTGCCTGCAATGTCTCTCACAATGATATTGAACAGGACCGGTCCCAACACCGATCCTTGCGACACTCCGCTCAACACCACTCTCTCTTCAGAGTAAGTTCCATTTACCATCACACATTGTCTTCTGTCCATCAACCAGTTTGCAATCTAGGCCACCACCTTGGCACTCATTCCTAAGCTTCTTATTTTATTCACCAGTTTCCGGTGCGGAACCGTATCGAAAGCTTTGCTGAAGTCCAAGTAGATGACATCGAGTGCTCTTCCTTGATCCAATTCCTTGGGTACCCAGTTAAAAAAGTCTATCAGATTTGTCTGACAGGATCTTCCCCTGGTGAATCCATGCTGCCTTTGGTCCAGCAATTCTTCCGACTGTAGATAGTTCACTATTCCTTCTTTTAACAGCGCCTCCATTACTTTTCCCACTACCGAGGTGAGGCTAACCGGTCTGTAGTTACCAGCCTCTTCTCTGTTTCCACTCTTGTGAAGCGGGATCACCAGTGCTCTTCTCCAATCACTTGGCAACACTCCCGTTTCTAGGGATCTATTGAACAGGCCACACAGTGGACCCGCCAGCACATCTCTGAGCTCCCTCAGTATACTGGGATGAACCTCATCAGGTCCCATGGCTTTGTCCACTTTCAGTTTCCCCAGCTCCTCCCATACATTCTCTACTGTAAATGGAGTTACATCTACTCCATTCCCCTCTATTTTCTTGTTAATTAGCGACAGTCCTTTTATTAATACTGGAGCCCCTGATAAGGAATAATATTTCTTTCTGATGAGAGGCTTGGTTTGCAGGCTTAGTTCTATCTTACATTAGTAAGGAAGCATTGGGCCTCATGGGAAGATAGTTTTCCTTTTTTCCCCATTTCCTGTTTTTCTCCTTATTTCTGGATCCAGTCTCACTTGTGGTGGTCTTATTAGTATTTGATTATAATTTTTTCATGTATTTCTTATTAATTGGTTTTTTCAAACTGCTATTTCTGTTGCAAGTTTACCCTTCTATATTATATAGTATGTGAATAATAAAGTTAAAAAAAAAGATACATGAAAAACTTGAAACTTCTAGTGCCATGGGACCTCAGCATTGCATTGGCACAACTAATGAAACCCAGCTTACAAACTCTTAGTTGGCTTCCTTAAAGTTCCTCACCTGGAAAGTGGTGTTCCTAGTCACCATCATGTTGGCTGGAAGAGTTGGTGAGCTTCAAGCATTGCTTCATGTAGTTTTTTTCTGCACCACAGTGGTGCTCTGCACTCACCCCAAGTTTCTGTCAAAAGAAGTTTTTGTTTTCCATCAGAATCAAGCCATTGTTTTGCCCTTGTTCTTTCCAAGACCTCATGTACATAAGGGGGAGAAGGCCCTTCAGTTACTGGACTGCAAAAGGGCCATGACATTTTATTTGAAGAGAATTCATCCACATAGTCAGACTTCTCAACTTTTCATCTCTTATGATCCTAACAGACTGGGTATCACTTTTTCCAAGCACACGATTAACTGAAAGACCGTATCACACATTGCTATGCTTTGACTGGCCTCCGGATAATAGATTCTGCCAAGGCTCATCAAGTAAGAGCCATGGCTACCTCATGGGTTCATCTAAGTGTCTTGCCCATTGAAGACATTTGCAAAGCTACAACTTGACCATCAGTTCACACCTTCACATCCCATTACTGACTGGACAATGTGTCAAGAAGTGCCAGTAACTTTGGGCAAACAGTTTTGCGCACTCGGTTGTTCCAGCAGTTCACTCTCAATGGGAGGGTCCGGGTTGCTTTTTCAGTAAGTGCTCCATCATGCATCCCTCAACTTCGGATTCTCCAAGTGCTATGGCCAATTCAGCTCTGCTTGTTGATGGAGAAAGCAAGTTTGCTTACCATAAATGGGCTTTTTCATAGACAAGATGATTAATTAGCCATGGGAGCAGTATAGAAAAGGTTTGAAGAACTGACTGAAATCAGCTGCATGCGATAGCATAACACAAGCGATCGCAAGTTTTAATGCTGGAAATAACCTCACCTTTTTTCCTGGCATTAAACTATGCGATATGCCCGAAATGGGATTTGCGACAAATATCGCAAATCCCATTTCAGGCAGGAGAGGGAGAAGAGTGAAGGTAGAGGTGGAGGTAAGAGAGAGCACCTCTGGGGTGACACACATATTAGGCATTGAATTATACTACTATAGGAGGGTCAACTAGTAACTCAAGGTGAGGTTTTGGTGGTGGTCTAGAGTTTTGGGGCCAGTTTTACATGCACAGTCCACATAAGAGAAGATTTGGAATGAAGAAAGCTACACAAAGATGAGATTTCTACAATGTATTCTCACCCAGGTAGAGTGCACATCGATAGGACGAGAGTACATTGTAGAAATCTCATCTTTGTGTAGCTTTCTTCATTCCAAATCTTCACTGATGTGTACTAGGCTGTTTGTACGACTGACCGTGCATGTAAAACTGGCCCCAAAACCCTAGGCCACCATCAAAACTTCACCTCCAGTTACTAGTTGACCCTCCAACAGTGATATAAATAGTTGACTTATATGAGAGCCTTATAAAGACTGTTAAATACTGTTGGCAGAGTAAAATGGAGGAGTTGCCCTTATAGTAAATAAAGGAGTGAAGTTGGTGAAAGTTAACAGTGATTCTCTGTATGTACCCAGATCAGTCCAGACAGTGGGTTGAGCCTCCTGTCCAGCAGATGGAGAAAGAGAAAAACTGAAAGGGTATCCTATATCAGGACAGAGCCTACCCTGCATCCCTTCAGTATTTCTCTGTCTCCAGCAGATTCAGATAGTAGAACCTGTGGTTCTCTAGCTTTCTCTCTTTCTGTTCCTTTGGGATTCCTTTCTCTTCTCCTTCCCACTGGGTTGATTCTGGATCAAGCAAGCATTGTTATTCCAATTAAAAAAAAAAAGGGTAAAGTTTTAAAGTGAGACTTGTTTGTCTCCTCGCTCTTACTGGGTCCCAGGATGTGGTATGTATATATGTTGTTGCAAATCAATGCTATGAATTAAATCGTGTTGACGTTCTTGAAGCACAAGTAAACATCTTCCATCTCTTTTTGATATATATAAGTTCCCAAATAAGTGGTTATCCACAGCAGGTCTTCATGAAGAAGTGTTTCTATTGTGAGTTGTGAAATATTAGCCTCCAAGAAATATAATAGCATTGGTAAGCATGTTTATAGGCTGTGTTTAAAATTATTCACTGATTGATAGACTTTTAATTACAAAGCAATTGTTTTTACAGTTCGTTTATGTATGATAGTACTCTTTACAGAGCGTTAGCTCACATATGAAGATTAACATAAGGTGAAGAGTGGAAGTGAATATTTGAATATGATGTGGGTAGGTATAACCTTATACACCTCCTTGATGTCTCTGAATGATTTTTTGTTAGATTTCTATGTGTTTCTATACAATATTCTCTTTTCTTTTTTGATTTACAGTTATTAAACTAGCATGTTTATGCAGTGGAAGTATTGGCAACTAAAGAACATTCGTATTTGAACGAATAATAGGTTGTAATTGTCAATTTGTATTGGAACAATATTTAGGATATTTTTAGAATAAGTGGGGGTATTTAAGGGTTGGATTTATCCCCTGAAGACAATGGCTTATGTTTGTCGAAACTCGGGCCCTAGTTTGATTGCCTTTTGTATTTAATGTTATGATTTTGTAAACTATTCCAAAATAAAAATGTATATGTTTTTATGTATTATTGTGGCCTCCCCTAGATTAGTTTTGTGTCCTCTTAAAGCACAGTGGTTTGTAAGGCATTGATTTCATGAGGAAACAGAGATGAGCACTTGATGAGAGTGCAGGACTCTTTGTAGGCAGAAGAACATGTCTTTCCAGAGCATGACGACAGGGCAGCACCCTTGTCTCTATTACATACCTGATCTAAGAACCTTAGTGCAGGCCAGGAAAGGCTACAACTTGGACACAGGAGTCTTGAGAGCTACAGTGGCTTCCTCCCAGCTGGTCTGGGTGGAGCTTTAGTAAATCCCAATTATCTGGACTGGTCTGGCATGGACGATATGGAAGGTGAAATTTAAACTAACCTATTAATTTTTTCTTTTAGTTCTGCTGGACCAGTCCAGAATCTATCCAGTGAAGCCGCAAAGATAAAGTGCTCCCAATCTGACAAGTTCAGGAAACTAGCAGCAAATTCATTGTTGCCCACTCTAAAAGTAGTTGGCCTAATCATGACATTGATATAGGAATTATCTAATTCCTGGATTAATGACAATGATGTGAAGTTTCTTGGCTGCATCAGGTTTTGGTTGTAGTGATTTAGACAGTAAAACAAACATTTGCCTTTGGTTGCTTTAACTTTGACATGGGATACTGAAGAGCTGAAGGCACACCAGACCCATATAAGGGAAATTAAGTTAGCGCTAGCTTTTTTCCTCTGTCTTCATCTGCTGGCTTTGGGGCTGGGGGCGGGGATATAACCCACTTGGGTCTGGCCTGGTCAGGTAGGAATAAAGGAAAGGAAGTTAGCAGGCAAGTTTAAATTTTCACCATTTAGAAATTCCAGACCCAAAAAAGGCATGCTGATCATAATCTCTTTATTCTAATGGGTAATTATACAAAATTGGCGACCAGTGGTAGTGCTTTAATTCACAAATATCCACTTAACAAGATGGTGAATGTAGATGAACATTAATCAGACATGACAGTCATAACTTTCCATTCGTCTAACCACATTTACAATTTACTGTCAGACTGAACGAAAAATGAGAGCTCTCTTTAAAAAAATTTGTGCAATTGTGGAATGCTGTTTTACATAGGAGCAGAAGCAAAACATACAAAAAGAATAATGGAACATTTCCTTTATAAATATTTTAGAAAAGACATTTACTTATGTCATGGATGCTGCTCTTCATTATAATGGAACACTGGTCTTGTTTGGGTGCTTTTATAAACAGTCCATTTTAATTTTAACATAACAGTACAAAACCAAGCAATGTGTTAAAATAAATGTGAATAAAAAATAAGCTAATTTACACAAGGCTCTTGGATATTAGGAAACCTGCCAAATTTAGGACAGCTAAAGAAATACTTCAGCGATATTCCATTTTAGAGAGACTTTTTCATATTTGGTCAAAAGAAAAATAGAACACAAACTCCTTAAATTGTATTTTTGCTGAACTCATGCTACCAATCCAAAAACTGTAAGTTAATAAAATCTCTTCTTAAAATTTCTTCTTCTGTCAGATAATTCTTTGTTTCTTTTCTGAATGCACAATGAAGTTACAATTCTGTGTTTGCGAGGTCACGGTTTGTTGCTATGGCTATATCTATAATCTTACAAAGCGCGATCACTTCACTGTGTGTACATTTAGAAAAATAAATATACAAAACCATAAATCGATAACTAGAGCTTCTGAAAACTAGAGGCATGAAAGTAAATTGAAGAAAATCAAATTCTGGACTAAGAGAGAACATTCCTTTTCAAAACACGTAATATACGACTGCACATTAAATATATCAATTTGTGTATATGGCACAATGCAAATAACCACTTTATACATATCCAAATAAATCCATAAAAAGGCACTAACAATATTCAGCCCTACTGTATCATCTGTCAGGTTCATTTCAGTGATGTTCAATGTGCAAAGAAAAGACCTGACATGCAATTATTGGACAAGCTCTTATAAAAGTACAGTATTTTTCATATATATATTGTAAATAAAAAAACCAAATCTTATTGTAAGCTAAGAAAGCTAGTTCTTATACGGTTTGAGAAGTAAATCAATAACTGAATTCAGTTCAGTATTCGCAGTCATGACACAAATGCAAGTTTTTATCTTTAAGCCGTTCCTTTCGCCATTAGTGGGTCTCCAAAGCAGAGGGGGAAAAAAAAGAACATTAATATTTTCCCATAAAGTCACACATGCTGCTCCAGTTTTGCTGATAGATCTGCTGCCAGAATCAACTCTGGCACACACTTTTGTTTTAGAAAAGGAACAAAGAAAAAAAATGCTTTTAATCTTCTTCTCTACCCTCTGTCCTCTCTCTTGAAGGGGAAAATGAATTGGCTTATGAGAAAAGGCCCAACTGAAAGCCACTTTTAAACTGAGGCGTGCAATGGGTGGGTGCTACTTTATGGATTTCAGATCACTCTGCCTAAGCAGGCACCTGACTATGATAAGGTATTCTAATGCTGAGGAAGGGTTCCCTAAAACAGTCCTGCCAGCTCCAGAAAGACACACGTGGACTTTCCTATTCCACGCTTTGTAGGAACCTGATCTTCAGAGAGCTGGCCCAACAGCACAAATGTCTTACTACTGGAGACTCACAAGAGATTCTTGTACCAAGGGCACTGTGAGCTGACTTAAAGGCAAGTCTCTGTCAATGTTTAATATGAAATCTAGCATACTGTACCTTTACAAGTAATGCAAGTCAGTAGAAAACAGACTGTCATGATACACAAGACATCCATTAGATATTGCTTTAACTATACTTTTCAGATATTTCACAACATTTTTTTTCTAACATTTGCACCTAGTGGCTAATCAAAGACCTGGAGTGCATTCAGAAAACATATGGCAACAATCTGTCAATAATTGTGAATATATTTGCTTCTGTACAAGGAAAAAAAATGTTAAATGAGAAGACAGGTATTCTGACCTATGTGATATAACTAGCTTCCTCTCAGACATCTCAAAATGTACAGTTTTATTAATGTAGAGAACTATACCTAAAGTACATGTAATGATTACATGTTAAGATACTCTATGAATTAAGAACAGGCTTGATAAATTGGGGATTTTAACAACCATATTCTAAAATTAAGCAATAAATTATTTTATACTAACACAAGCAACATCACACAAAGGAAAACAGAACTTTGTTTTAAATATGTGCCTTGTGTATGAATGTAACAGAACAGTCCTATATGAAAAGATCTGCTGCTTATATTTATCAAAGCTTTCTTGAAGATTGGGTACAGAATTTAAACCTTCCAAACACCAAGGGCCTTTCTAAGTGGCTCCACCTGTCAGGAGCATACTGAAGATGTGGACTTTGCAGTGACTGTGCTTTAGAGTTAACCTATCAAATGAAGGTCCATTTCAGGTCCTCTGTTTTGTCATTTTACAGTTAATACTTAAAAACGCAAAGATAAAAGTCATTTTTTTATATCCAATTAAAACTGATCTAATTCAATACTTTAATGACATAAAGCAAACATTTCCATGTGTAAATACCTCAAGCTACTTTAAGCTAATATTAAGACAGGTAAGTGTATTGCTGAAATAAAATATTAATGGAACCATAGTTCTCCTAGATTCACTGAATATTTTCAGCCATATTTTACAACCACCAACTTAATATATATAAATTAAGGTAGTCTTTATTCTCACAGAAATGATATAAGAAGGTGGGCCATATAATTCCAGGAAAATACACTCTCTATCAAGTTTATGCCATGGGTTAAAGGAATTATTTTAAAAGAAAAGGTTTAATTACTAATGAATCATAATCATGCCCCTCACAAGCATCAGAACTATGGATAACCTGATTAATTAGAGGTTCTCTGTTTAGGTACACATTGAGATACAATCCTTAATCAGCCCATGGAAAGATAGCAAAGTCACCTCTCCAGGTAAGAAAGCGCCCCCTGCCACCCCTAGAAGGGATCTTCTGCTGGTATAGAATATATAATATATGGAAGGCCATACCCACTGCTTAAACTGTTAATTGTTAGTTCTTAGAGCACTACATAGCCTTGGCTGCTTCAGGAGTACATACCTGCTCATCGGCTGCACTCTGATGATCAATCTTTGCCAGTTCCTTCTGTTAAACAACGTCTATGATCTTTCTCAGAACTTGTGGGATGCACTGCCAGTGGAACTTAGACAGGAAAGATGGCGATGGCTGTTTCTTTCTGCAGGCTTTTGGCTAGGTTTCTAAGTTGAATAACATTAGTTGGGACTAGCTGTGTTCTTATTGTTGTTATTTTAACATGTTTTTAGATTTTTCTGTCTGCCATGATGTTTGACTGCTTGCTGTTATAGTATGATGGGATGGGTCTTGTTTTTGTATATTTTATGTATTTATGCTGATTGCATTTATTGTAACCTGCCAGGAACAAGGCATTTGAATTGGCAGGATATAAAGAGTTGCAAATAAAACTAAAAAGAAGTGAACTAAGGATTATTCAAGTTTTTGAAAGCGAATGGGCTTTAGACACACTGTGGGGCTTTGTGTGTGATAATTTGGTGTATTTTATAGGTAAGATTTTAATTTTAGTATGGGATAGGATCTGGGATGATTTTTAAACAGTGTGATTAATTGCTTATTACAGAAAAAGAAGGAAAACTAAATTCCTCCTCGATGAAAGTACTGATGGCCACAATCAGTTTTAATAATATTTTATGACTGAAATCATGCTGTTTCACATCTGGTCCTGAAAATATACTTTTAGGTAACAATGAATTGTGTGAGAGTTTCATGCTTTGCTGCAAATGTTTAACATGAAATTATAGCATGACAATTCTTAAATCAAAGCCATTCACACAAAAAAGCAAGCTGTATTGTTGGGCTATAATTAGGATGAGCATATAGCTAGCTCCATGTCCAAGGGAACAAGCTAAGCCAGTCCTGGTTTTGCCCACTGCATGCATGGAAACATAGTTCTGATTTTCTTATTGAGTTCCCTAAGCAAAGCAGGACTACACCTCCCTGCATGCAATAGGTAAAATTAGGACTTACTCAGTTTGTCCCTCCTGACATGGTGCTATCTGGTCACCCTAACTATAATGTACGATGAACATGTATCATCACGAAGCTACTTAAATATTTCTAATACTGCATCACCTACAATACAAGCAACAGATTTTAAAGATAATATATTTAATATGGGCTCAAATCAAACATTACAACAGACACAGAAAAGACCAAACTAAACTACTTAAGTGGCCTTTTCTGGCCAATAAAATGTGTCAAAGGTTTGAATTGAGCCCAAAAGGTTTTAGCATCAACAGTAGCAGTTCATTTTTACTAAAGATTTTTCAGCTACTCACAAGTTCCCCAGTTAACTCTCACATTATTTACTGCCACATTTTTATTAGAAAACAGATGAGGAAGGATTGCTTGCTTGACTCAGAGATGCTCTTACCTTTCTTGCTGGCTTCCTGTGAGGGAGCTGCTTTTCATTCAAGTAGCTCCCACAAAGATACAATTGTGATGCTGAGGTATGAGCAAAAACAAAACCTGGAAGCTATCCCTTTTTAAGACAAAGACACTTTTTGGTTTAAAACATTACTGTTTTTCTACCACATACTAAAAATACCCCTACTATCCTGCAATCAATGGGAAAGGAAGATTCTTCCCCGCTATGTCCACTCCACAAGCTCTGCAATGAAAAGCTGCTTGAAGTACCTATGAGCCTGCTCGCGCCCTGTTGGGCATGCTAGGCTGGAAGGTCACACACATTATGGCTTACACAACCTTCACAGTATACATATTTTGAAGGCTGCATGTTTTATAGGTCGAAGATATACTTGTTCTCAAAATAAAGCAGTTCATTTGAAGTTGATGCATTACACAAATAAAATAGTTAAATTTCCTACATACACGCTCCAGTTGGGTAAGAAATATTTCACGACAGGAACAGTGTGTGTGATACAAACATTTGGATGTGCAAAACGTTGCATGTAAACTCACAAGGCAAAGTAATGGCTGTACAATGCATTATGGTTTTATAGCTAACTTGTTCTTCTCACTGTCATTCTGGTAGACTGCTGGCCTTGTTGGCGACCACGTGTCAGGATCTTCATTTCTCCTCTCCCAGTGGGGGTGACTTGTTCTCTCGCCTGCATCCTCTTATTTGAGTTTCTTTATGCTGTAATTTGAGTAATATTGATCATAGTGTACACACATTGTTTTATGTATTTGCTGAGCTTGCCATGCCATATCAGTAATATTTTACATAGACATAAGGAAAAGGGGGTACTAATTTTCACTTCAACAGCTTGCAAACTGAGCAGATCTTGATCCATATAAGCACAAAGATATGTCAAACAAAAAAGCCTCTGGCAGTAACAAAAATGTTTTGTTTTTACATAATATTGCATTATTAAAGATTCAATCTGCTGAGCAATGGGTCCAGTCCCAATCTGATCTTGCTGGTTACTGTAGCCATCCATTTACTTGCACAGATAGTTGGCGAAGATCAGTAGCACAATGAAGATGAAAAGGACACAATAGTCTCTGTTTTGCAAGACATGGCTTTCTGTATATGATACTGAACGATTTCGAAGAATTATTATGTTCCTAGATAAAAAAAATAAAGGGATATATCTGGTTAAACTTCTTTCCAACTAATTCATGCTTTCCACAAACCATTCTCTTTTGACACAGCCAGCACATGATATGAAATGGGACTGGCTTTTAGAGCAGGGCTTCATCGTTCATACCCACAGCATGGAGAACCTTGGGTTTTTGTGATGAAGCTTTTCTAATCCACTTCAAAAGCAAAATCTGTGGGGCTTCTTTGTTGGGGTATGTGAAAATAATTTCCCATGTAAATTTATCACAGGTTAGCTTAATGTGAGCACCTGGCTTCAAAATATTAATCCTGATCTTTCCACCCCTTATCCTAAGCACTGGGGTTGTCTCAATGATTACACAACTTTGGAAACCAAATTGTATCATCAGTACCAACATGGAGCCAAACGTTCATCTTACAATTTGCAGCGCCTCATTTACACAAACAATATCATAACGACTGACATAAGCTCTTAAAGACAAGAGTCCATAATGCATCTGATGAAACGGACCTTTGTCCTTGAAAGCTTGTGTCAGTCTTTAAGGCTATTACAGACTAACTACCCCTTGAAGATTTTATCATTTGCCCACTCCTTTGACATCTTTTTTTTTTTTTTTTTTTTTAACAGGCGGAGGCTGCTGAGAATTTTATTCATATTCCATGAAGTTATACTTTGAGCTCCAAGAGGAGATGAATTTCTCTTCCTTTGCTGGATCATGTTGATGGCACCCGCACTATCACAGATATCACTTTTAAAATTTCAAATGCAAGTGGAATCCACTACTCCCACATAGCAGTCATTATCATAGGAGATCTCACATATGAAGGCCATTGAACAATGGCAGAGATGAAAAGCCAATCCACTGAAGCATCTCATGGAAATCCTAACAATTTAGATTTATATACACTTAAGACAAAGCATGGTATAACAGCGGTTCAAATACGTCCTTATCAAACAGATATGACTATACTGTTTATTACTTGCATACTAAATAGCCTCTGATACAGAAACAGGGTCAGTGCTAGAATTTTGCTGCCTTGTGCGAATTACTATGCTGCCCTCTCTCGTTCATTTATTGTCTGTCCTGAGCCCACCCAAAAAAAAAGCCCAGCTCCCTCCAGTGAAACAAACTTTAAAAACTATCACCCCCCACCCGGAACCTATGGCTGGTGCAAGGGTATTAGGTGCCCTACACAAACCTTATACCTTGCATAACACCCCCGCCCCCAACCTGCTCCACACACACAGTTAAGAGTTATGCATTTATAACATCTTACATGATAAATATCAAAGTACAGTATTCTGAGGTAAAATATCACTTACTGCTGTGATGCCAACCAGAAATCCTGCAAAAACACACTTGGAACCCATATGGTATTAGGCCTATTGTAATGTGTGTTGTGTGTTGGCTTGACTCTCTGAAAGCCCTAAAACACTTCCTATTAGGAGAATGCCTCACCTCAGTCACACATGCAGAACATAAACAGACCCTCACCAAATACAGAATAGAGCAACCATAAAGTAGAAATACAAACACACAGACAAAAACTGAACTGGAAACCGCAAGAAGCCAGACACTCTATGCAGTGCAACAATGAGAAAAAAAGAACCATCACCATTCCTTAAACTTCAAATAATAAAATCAAGAAATAAAATAAATACATAATCATAATACAAAAAATGTATTTCAAAAAAAGGTAATGAATAAAAGATGAAATAATTAAAAACTCATACACAAGTTTTTTTAAATGTCCCAAACACCAATAAAATATTTCAAAACAGTAGACCCATTAAATAATACCCAAAAAATAAAGCTAAAAATGATTTTAAAAATTCATGCTCTCCATACCCAGAAACTTTGGATTTCCAGTCACCCTGAAATTGTCATGGATTAGTTGAAATGGGATATATATATACACACTCACACACACACACACACACAAAAGCTCATACAAACCCCCAGGCGTCTCCAGCTCTTCTTTGGTTGGGATCTGCCTGCAGCCTTGGGCCCTCCTCTTCATTTCAGCTGCTGGCAGGTTGGGATCCGCCTGCAGCTCCATATACACAGACAACCCACCCCCCTCCCGGGCAGTTCACATTCTCTCTCTCACACACAACCCAGACATGCTCCCATTCACACCCACACCCTCCAGGCAGGCTCCCAGTCACATCCACTTAAATCCCAGGCAGGCTCCCATTCTCACATACATAACCCCCACTCCCTGCCCATCCCTGGAAGGCTCTCATACACACACACATATGCCAGGCAGGCTCTTATTCACACACATCCACACATCCATCCCAGGTAGACTCCCAATTCATACACAAGCATACATCCCATACACCTCCACTCATCCCAGGCAGGCTCCCATTCATGGCAGCCTCCTATTCACACACACACTCATCCCAGGCAGCCTTGCATTCACACCCCCCCGCCCCCAAATCCAGGTAGCCTCCCATTCACACACACACACACGAATCATTCCTCCTCTGCTGCTGCTGTCACTGCCAGCCTGTGCCACCTTCTTTGGGAAATCAGCCGTTCTGCAGCTCCTCCTGCCTGCTGGACCTGCAGTAATTCAACACTTGCGATGCTAGCACTTTCTATATTCTCATCTCATGCACCGCGAGATGAAAATATAGGAAATGCTAGTACCGCGAGTGTTGAATTACCGCAGGGCCAATACATGAGGAGGAGCTGCAGGACGGGTTTCATCTTCTTCTCTAGCCTCCTGTTTCTTCCACCACTGGTGGATGGGCGCCACCGGCGGCTGCACAGACCTCCTGCTTCTTTCTGTGGATCGGGTCCACTAGCAATAGCACGGGCCCCCCTCCTGCTCTCAACGCCACCCTCCCGGGTGTGCTGCCCTGTCCAATTGCATGGTTTGCACACCTGGTGGTGCTGGGCCTATGTAGAAATTTTTTTTTTTATCTTGTGCTTAGCAACTTTCTCCTGTTCCTTTGGTTTTAAAGCTCAATTGGAACCCAACTCGCTTAGGCTACCATGGCATAAGCCTTTATTTGAAACTAACCAGGAATTTTCCTCCTTCTAATTCCCTATGTCCCCTCTCATCTAGCACAATCATTTCAGCTACAGTCCTCTGGGTGACAGACAGGGACTATGGCTACCTCAGAACCTGGGAAAAGTGTACCTGATTCAATCTAGAGGTGCGGGGAAGGAGATCTTTATTCTCCAATTATCACTGGATAGATTTATACACAGTTTAATAACTGTATAAAGTGAAAGTGGGTTTTTAATTCAGGAGTCATGGCCCTTAACCAGGTTGTCCAACCAGTGTGTTATACTTTTATAAGCCTTATATAACCAATCTGTCAAGGGCCACAAAAGCAGAAGTAACAGCATTTATGCCAGTTCATTTTCATTATATCTACTATGTAAATATTAGGAAACATTTACTGTATTTAGAATAAAACAATGAACAAAATAAACTTAACATTAACCACATCTATTTTATAATTACATTCTACCTGTTAATTTCTTCTTGTGTTTGTTTTATATATTCAATGGCAGCTTGAAGTTCACCAAGATCTATCCCTTTCTTCCTTATTCTTGTACTATGCGTTGTAATTTGTGCTACAAAAATATTCAGAAGAAATGTAATATATTAAAACAGAGAGAACTGCAACCCCAGCAACTGACTGCTAGTATGCGTATATTCTTGCAAGGACTTTTAAGAATTTTATAACCATTTTTTTGTCAGTTGGACTTAAATCTATACTACCTCTAATTCATTTCTATCTCATTAGATAGCGTGCTAATGAAAGTGGTTAGGTTGTCATCCATGCACCTCTGGTGATCATACCATGCAAACTAAGCTTTCCTGCAGGTTGAGGATTAAAAAAAATAAAAAACTCCTTGAAGACTAAAAATTTAAAGTGCCCTCCTTCTGGCAGTTGGACACACTCCAGCATTAAAGCTATCGGGTGTCCTGTCTCCCATGTTGTGTCTACCTGAATCCTAGTTGCTCTAGATAGGAGACCAAAACATCAGTATTCTAGTAGCCAAATCGCAAAGCTAATCCCAGCAGAGTAGCACAGACACTGATGTTAATTAAACACTGTGAACCAATAAAAATATATATTCCGCATGGTTGCCAGGCGTCTCATATTTTGTATAAGTTTCCACATTGCAAACTCTCCTGCATGGGCTCAGAAAAGTCTTGCAAGATCAGGAAACCTGGTATTTGTGATAAAAGTGAAGGGATTCTGCATGGACAGATTGCAGCATGCAGGAGAATATGTATGGCTTTGCCAAGGTGGAGGAAATGTAGGAGTAGCATGAAAAGAAGGAAAACTATGAAGGGACCAGAGGAGGGGAGAAAGTATGAAACTACTTGCCTCCATATACAACGCATCCAAACCTGGTTTGACTTTACACACCCTAGCCTTCACCTCAATCTCCCTTTATCCTCACACCTCCAGCAAATTTGGCAACTTTGTGGCATGTTTTATAAATTATATGGCAGAATGTAATTGTAAGATTGTATGTTATGGCAAATAAAATTCTATTATACACATTATAGAACATTTTTAGCATGCACACAGTAAAAATCACATGCCCACTAAAAAGTCACTTAACATGAATGTACTAAATTTTGTATGTACATGTTACAGGTTAGTGTGTTGGCTCTGCTGGCATGCTACCATCTGTCCAAGACAAGTGTAAAATTTTAGACATTAGCAGGCGTCCGTGCAGGTGAGCGTATCGTTATTCCTGTACTCACTTAAATCTAATTACTTTGTGACGTTCTTGCACTACTTTTAGCAGATTCCTGCTAATGTTGCTGGAGACCTATTTAAAGTTCACATTAACGTCTTATTTCATAGCACATTTTTTTGTATGCTAAATGGCTTCTGTGTGTACTCCCCCCAAATATACTGTATAAGTAAAAATGGCCCTCATTCAGTAATGATTTAAAGGGAATACAGAGGCAAGATTCTAGATGTAAGGTAGGTGTGTGTGTGCGTGAGAGAGAGAGAGAGACAGACAAAGTAAGAGATAAAAAAAGAGATGAAGGAAAATTAAAGGTCAGTGGTACCAAACATATGCTTTTCAGAATATCACAGGAAGAACTTTAAACTATCACCTCAAAGCATCCAGGAGACCTATCAACAATATCTCTGTTCTCTCAAAGAAGGAAAAGTATTTGCGTTTCAGTATTGCTCATTCTATTTTGATTTCATGTCATAGAAAATGTTACTTGCCCGATAATTATCCAAACAGCCACACATCTCTACCTTTATAGAATGTAGTAGTAAAGCTACATTTCAGATTTTATCTTTTTAAAGACATGTTTTTTGGTTAGTATTTGGATATAAGCAAGAGTCTTAACTATCTTTTACTCATACTACTGGCCAGACACACCAGCATATTTATGCACAATTTGATTTAGGCCACTTCTAGTGAGATTTTTCTGTCAGTTCTTTGCTTTATGGTTGCAGTGGCTCTTCTGTCTCTTGCTAAGGAGGACAAAGTCTAGAACGCTGCTAGAGATAGAAAACAGAAATAAAGTAAGCAATTACAGAAAAAAGAAACAAGAAAAGCTCCAAAAAACATAGCGCCTTTGGCTAGTCAAATTGAGCCAAGTGCGAAGTTCTATTTCACTGATGATCAGTGTACCTTCACTCCCAGATGAGTCCTGGTTATCGAGCTCCACAGAAGAAAAGCCATGTTCTGATATCTTTGGCTGACCGCTTATGTGCTTTAGTTTTGGACCATAAACCTGAAATTCAAACATTTAGGACAACCTTTAAGATAATAACTGAAAGAAGAGAATAAAATCCATATCTATGTATTAGAACTGACTTTGGAATATCAAAGATCAATGTTTCTTTTTAACAAAAATAGTATCAAAGATTACTCAGACAAGGAGGGAATAGTTCTTTCAGTTAAAGAAACCTACATTCAAGGTGGTTTTTTTTTTTGTTTTTTTTTTACCAGTTATATGCTGTAGCTTCCATCTCCTGTGCTGATGCCTGCCAAAATGCCCAGCTCTAAATGCTTAGCTCTAAATGCTCGGCTTTGCACATTCATTGCCATCTATCAGCTGATATGCTCAGGTGTTTCTTCCGATTAGTTTAAAAAGGTGTGTGCATAGTAACTCTCCTGACATTACTTACACTACTAGAACATATCATTGGCGTCCGATGTCTCACTTTTGTCTGGATGACACCGTCGTGTTCAAACTGTATCAAATCATTCAATGGATCCCATGGCCTGGTGCTAAAGGTTACCAATAGAAGGAAGGGATATTACACCACTCAAACTGCATCACGTTTCTTACAGGACTGTTTTATCATAAGCTGAGACAGTAGGACATTCTTTAATCTAAACACAAACTACCTGGTGAGGCAGATTTCTCAGCACAAGAGCTCGGAGCAGATACCAGAATGTCCATTTTCTAACACAGAGAAATTTAATTTAATTATCTATAAACCGCCTTTATAAGTCAAATGGTCCAACCAAAGCGGTGGACATAAACAAAACATTGGCATGCAACATACAGCATAAAACCATCATACAAAATAATCTTTAAATACCCTCCCCATACATTTCAATCATCCCACACCCATAACCATCCCCTGCTCTCTTAACTCTCACCTTAAATTGGTTGTCAGGAAAGAAACTATTGTAAAAACTGTTCTAACACACCAGAACAAAAAATGTATAGTAAGCCCTAATGACCTATATTAACTGCGCAACATGTTAGAAGATTAGTTGCTAGTTAGATTTGGTGTATTCCATACATCTAGATAATTGAGATACTATTTCTGTTGACTCTTGGTAACAGATAGCTCCAGAGCTAGTGCAAGGATATTAGGCATCCTGGACAAACTGTCAGCTGTGCACTGTCACTCCTCAAGCTGAAAGATAAGTACCAGTGCTGACTGCATTTGCCAACAGTTCTACTATTAAGTTCTGAGCTCATCAGGCCAGACTTTGGGGTTCAGAGACCTGACAGTTAATTTCAACTTTGTACTAATGAGAGGACCCCTGTATCTGGAACCGTACTACTTGGTCCAGTGGGTCAGACTTTGGGGTTTGGCAGCCTGCTGGATAGGGATTGGCGGGGGGCGGGGGGTAAGGCATAGGGGAGAATTGTTCAGGCCAGCCACGGGAAGTTTAACACCTGCTTTTGAGCAGGCATTACATTTCCTGTGGTAGTAAGACGTATTAGATGGGTTCCCTGCTGGTGCACCTCTTTGCACTGCAGGGTTATAGCTAGTTAGGCTATTACTCTGCAATTTGCATGCACCTGTGCCAAACCAACCAAGAGTTTTTGCATGGGTTTTTTTGGCACTAAAAGCAAGACTACGGGAAAACCTGCGCAATAACGCACACAAAAACCTGCAGATGGTTTACTGCGGCTTATTACATCGGCTACTTAGAAACTGCATACTAAAAAACTCAAATCATCATTATAACCCTGGCATGCATCACTGTCGCACACACAACTACAATACACTCACATCTCTACTTGACATACAACCTAGATTCATCCCACTCTCACCTTTCAGTCTGTCGCGAAGATAGGAGAACATCTGACATGCAGATAATTCCAACACAGTTATCCAGAAACACATCTCCACATAAACTTAGAAACAAACACTTCACACACATACTCACCATCAATTCTACCAACGAACCAATTCCAAAGCAAACCTACATTTCCACTAGTTTTCCATCGATAAGCAGGCTGAATTAGTCATTACATGTGGGTGATGTCATCCAGTGGCACTGAACTGACTCATCTCTCCAAGCTAGTTTCTTCAGTCATTTTTTGTCTGAGGTGAAAAAGCCCCACATATTCTGAACTGCAAAAGAGGCTTATTTCTTTCTTTCTTTTCTTTATCATTGTTCTGTAATAAGTATTACAAGAAACTAACTCAGCCACATCATAAAACCTCTCAACTGTCTCATACGACCTAGTCTGTTGGGTAGTACTGATTGCCAAACATACCTTGTCTAACTGGCTGAATGCATTCATCACTGCTGTACCTTACCAGGACTGCAAGTCACAGACTCTGAAGGCTCATCAAGCAAGAACCACGGCTGCTCAAGAGGTACCCATTGAAGGTATTTAGAAAGCTGCAACTTGATCTTCAGTTCATACCTTTACGCCCCACTACTGTCTTGATAGCCTCTCGAAGGAGGACAGTAAATTTGGACAAGCAGTTTTGTAAAAATCAGTTCTCGCTGTAGTCTACCCTCCACAGTTGGGGCTATGCTGCTTACTAAGTAAACACAGTCCTCAGCTTGGGACTCCCAAATATGTAATGGCTAATTCAGCCTGCATATCAATGGAAAAAGTTTGCTTACTGTAAATGGGGTTTTCCATACAGAGCAGGGTGAATTAGCTATGGAATACTCGTCCACCTCCCTGGAGTGTCTACTACATAGCTAGAAATAACTGATAAAGACTGAGGAGGCTCACAAGGCAACTTCTGCACATTCTCAGCTTGGAGAGATGAATCCATTCAGTGCCACCGGATGACACTCACATGTAATGGCTAATTTCATTCTCCTGTCTTTGGAAAACACCATTTAGATTAAGCAAACTTGCTTTACCACATTAATGCCCTTGTTCCTCTTGTCCAGAGATGGCCAACTCTGGTCCTTGAGAATCAAAAACAGGCAGGTTATCAAAATATCAACAATGAATATGCTTGAAATAGATTTGCATGTACTGCCTCCATTGTGTGCAAATTTATCTAATACATATTCACTGTGGTTATCCCCTGCCTATTTTTGGCTTTCAAGGACTGGAGTTGGCAATCCTGCTTTAGTCATTTTTGACATTTTTCCCCCCACTAATACTCCATATAATCAAAATAAAACACCACATCGTAAAATGAAAAAGCAGAGTTGCTTACCTGTAACAGGTGTTCTCACAGGACAACAGGATGTTAGTCCTCACACATGGGTGACATCATCAGGATGGAGCCCAATCACGGAACACTTTTGTCAAAGTTTCTAGAACTTTGGCTGGCACCTATTTATTTTATTTATTTATTTATTTAAGGCTTTTATATACCGACTTTCTTGATACAGATCAAATCAACTCGGTTTACATCGAACAAAGTAGAACTATAACCAACCATATAACAAGTGACAATTTGAAGGAGCATGAAAGTTACATTCTAACAAGGTAGCCTTAACTGGGAGAAGGAAAAAAAGAGGGGGAGAACTAAGATAGATTACTTTATACAATAAATAAATAAAGTACTATTTACAATGGAGAGTGGGAGGGAGGCATGATAATTCTAAATCAGGCTGTTGGGCTATTGGCAGGGAAGGCTCGGCAGTTCTCGCTGGGCATGCCCAGCATGGCACTAACCCTGCATCCAGTAGGGGTCCCCCTTCAGTCTCGTGTATAGCAAGAAGTACGTGCGAAAAATAAAATAAGAAAATGTGAACGAACCCAACTCCACGGGGTGGCGGGTGGGTTTCATGAGGACTAACATCCCGCTGTCCTGTGAGAACACCTCTTACAGGTAAGCAACTCTGCTTTCTCACAGGACAAGCAGGATGGTAGTCCTCACACATGGGTGAATAGCGAGCTGAGGATGCCCGAGCAATGCACCAAATGCTCCCAAAGACATGCAACAGGCACAACAGGGGTAGATTTGGATAGGAGGGCATCCTGAAACCCTGGATTGGTCGCTGGAAGGATGTTGGGAAGTTAAACTGAAAATAAGTTGCGTAGAACAGACTGGCCAAAGATGGAATCTTGCCTGCCAGCCTTATCTAAGCAATAATGGGCTTCAAAAGTATGGAGAGAGCTCCAGGTAGCAGCCTTACAGATATCAGTAAGTGGCACCGAACAGAGGTGTGCCACTGAGGTCACCATGATCCTGATAGAGTGTGCCTTTACATGGTCTTGTAGTGGAATGCCTGCTTGCTGGTAGCAAAAGGAAATACAGTCCGCCAACCAGGAGGAGAGGGTCTGTTTTCCCATTGGATTTCCCAATTTGATGGTATCGAAAGACACAAATAATTGAGTGGACTTTCTGTGGGCTGACGTGTGCTCTAGATAGAAGGCTAGGGCACGTTTACAGTCCAAGGAATGTAGAGTCTGTTCTCCTGGGTTTGAATGGGGCCTGGGAAACAAAGTAGGTAAGATGATGGATTGATTAAGATGCAATTCCGATACTACCTTTGGTAAAAAAAATTTTTTTTTCTTTTTTACTCAACGCACAATTAAACTCTGGAATTTGTTGCCAGAGGATGTAGTTAGTGCAGTTAGTATAGCTGTGTTTAAAAAGGATTGGATAAGTTCTTGGAGGTGAAGTCCTTTACCTGCTATTAAGATGACGTAGAAAATAGCCACTGCTATTACTAGCAACGGTAACAAGAAATAGACTTAGTTTTTGGGTACTTGCCAGGTTCTTATGGCCTGGATTGGCCACTATTGGAAACAGGATGCTGGGCTTGATGGACCCTTGGTCTGACCCAGTATGGCATGTTCTTATGTAGAATTTTAGTGTACAGCAGGTAGGTAACTAATGCCTGCAACTCACTAACTCTGCGAGCAGATGCGATAGCGAGAAGAAAAATTACTTTCCAGGGGAGATAGCGGAGATTGCAGGAGTGGAGAGGCTCAAACGGATGTTTCATGAGCCATCCTAAAATCACGTTAAGGTCCCAAGCAGGGGACAGAGGGCGAAGTGGAGGTTTTAGGTGGAGTAAGCCCCTCATGAAGCATATTACTAAGGGTTGTGTTGAAATAAGAGACATCCCCCAGGCCGATGTGGAAACCAGCTACCGCACTGACATGCACCCTTATAGAGGAAGTTTTCAGGCCTGACTGACAGGTGCTAGATATAGTCCAGGAACTTCGCAGTGGAACAAGAGAAGGGGGTCTATGGACATGGAAGTGCACCAGACCATAAACCTCTTCCATTTAGAACGATAAGACCTTCTCGTGGAAGGCTTTCGTGAAGCTACCAGGACTCAGGACACCGACTCTGAAAGGTTAAGTGGTTGGAGTATTAACCTTTCAACATCCAGGCCGTCAGGGACAGGGCCTGGAGGTTGGGGTGGCGTAGGCACCTGTCGTTCTGAGTTACCAGAACCAGATCCTCCCCCAGAGGTATGCGCCGGCGTACTGATAGGTCCTGGAGGATTGGAAATCAGACTTGGCGTGGCCAGTGAGGGGCTATCAGAATCATTAAGCCCTTGTCCCTCCGTAACTTCATGAGAGTCTTCGAGATGAGTGGAAGTGGAGGGTAAGCGTAGAGGAGACCACTGGACAATGAGAGGGCGAAAGCATCCCTCGGCTGTGAGTGGCGGCTGCAAGTGAGTGAGCAGAAGCTCTGTATTTTGCGGTTGTGGATGGACGCAAAGAGGTCTATGTGTGGATAACCCCAACGTTGGAAGATTGTGTCCGCTACCATGGGGTTGACAGACCATTCGTGCGAATGAAAGGTGCGACTCAATTTGTCCACTAGAACATTGTCCATGACCACCAAGTATGTCGCTCTGACATACAGTGAGTGGGAAAGGGCCCAAGCCCATATCTGTGCAGCTTTCTGACACAGGAGGTAGGAGCCCGTTCCCCCTTGCTTGTTGAGGTACATCGCCACCTGGTTGTCAGTCTAAATCAGGATGGCCTTGAGAGGCAATCCTGAAAAACTCTGAGGGCATATCTGATCGCCTGAAGCTCCAGGAAATTTATCTGATGTTTGGCTTCCTCTGGAGACCAGGTTCCCTGAGTCTGCAGGCCGTCGACATGAGCACCCCCACCCTAGGTTGGTGGCGTCAGTCGTCAAGGTAATTTGAGGTTCTGAAGCCTGAAAAGGAAGGCCTTGAAGGAGATTGGAGTGTTGCATCCACCAGGCCAGCGACAGGCGGAGCTGCTTGGTAACGTGGACAATGCTGGACATTGGCTGATAAGCTTGAACCCACTGGGATTTCAGGGTCCACTGCATCACTCTCATGGCGAGGCGGGCCATCGGAGTGACATGTACCGAGGATGCCATGTGGCTCAGCAAAGTGAGGAAATGACGAGCTGTTGAGTAATCTCAAGTCTGGAGGTATTGCGCCAGTGACGTGAGAGTACGAGCTCGATCATGAGGGAGGAAGGCTTTTGCCTGTACGGTATATCCAGGTTGGCCCCTATGAAGGATAGGGTCTGAGATGTAACTAGCTTGGACTTGGGATAGTTGACCAGAAACCCGAGAGACAGCAGTGTATGGAGAGTTAGAAGGAGGCTAGTGCACCCTTTTGAGCTGGAGCCCTTATCAACCGAACGTCGAGATAAGGGTAGACATGGACACCTTGACCCCTGAGGTAGGCTGCAACCACTACGAGACACTTGGTAAAGACTCGAAGTGCAGACGCCAGGCCGAATGGCAGTACCCTGTACTGGAAATGTCGGTGGCAGACTAGGAACCGAAGGAATTTACGATGAGACGGAGTGATCGAGATGTGTATTATGCGTCTTGGAGATCCAGAGAGCAAAGTCAATCTTCTCTTTGTAGAAGAGGAAGCAGAGAGCCCAAGGTTACCATCCTGAACTTTTCCTTTTGTAGATACTTGTTCAAGGCGCGTAGGTCCAGAATGGGACGAATGCCACCTGACTTTTTTGGAATGAGGAAATACCAGGAATAGAACCTCTGCCCCTGTTGGGAGAGGGCACTGGTTCTATCGCCCTGGAGTTGAGGAGGGATGAAATCTCCTCCTCTAGAAGAGGGGCGTGGTCGGATGATCCCCACAACAGCAGAGGTGGGGAGTCCGCTGGTATAGTTAGGAAGTCGAGGTGGTAACCTTGAGTCACTACAGCAAGTACCCATTGATCTGTAGTGATCTTGTGCCATATGCTGGTGAAGCGGCACAACCAACCGCCGAAGGGTATGGATGGTAGAGGAGGCTGGCATATGCTCTCCAGCGAGGAGTCAAAATCCTGAAGCTGGCCCTGGTTGAGGGGCTGGCTGGGACTTCTGAGGTTGGGATTGTCTGGACTGACCCTTGTGGTACAGCCTGGAGGGGCGACCGCGAGCAGCAGGAGGATAATATCTCCTTCGCTTGTAGGCCGGTCGCTTAGAGTTCCGTCTGAATATATTCTTGGAAGTGGACGAGAAATCAGAGGGCACCGAAGAAAGCTGACATAGCGTCTCATGGTGGTCTGCACTACAGTTTCCTGGATTTTGTCCTTGAAGAGATTATCACCAGCACAGGGCAGGTCAGCTAACCGGTCCTGTACCTCTGGTCTTAGGTCGGAGGACTTTAACCAGGCCCACCTCCATGCACTAATAACCGCTGTGGACACCCTAGAGGCAATGTCAAAAATATCATACACTGCGTGGGCCTCATGCTTGCCAGCATCTAGACCCTTCTGAGCCAGGCTACTGAGTTGATCCTGAAATTGGTCGGGCAAAGTCTCAGAGAAATCCTGGATCTTCTTAAAAAGGTCCCTGTTATACTGGGTCATGTATAACTGGTAGGAAGCAATGTGAGAAATGAGCATTGAGCCATGGAACACACGCCGGCCAAAAGTATCCAGGAACCTCTGTTCTTTCCCTGGAGGTATGGAAGAATGAGGCTTAGAACGACGTGCCTTTTTCTGGGCAGACTCCACCACCACAGAATGGTGGGCCAGCTGTGGTTTCTGAAAACCAGGGGCTGTTTGCACCAGGTAGGTGGCATCTGTTTTCCGGTTCACCGATGGTACAGAGCCAGGATGTTCCCAATTCCTCTTCAGTAGGTCAAGAAGAACTTCATGAACAGGTATGAACATGATCTCTTTGGGTGCGTCTACAAATTGGAGCACTTCCAGCATCTTGTGGCTGGAGTCCTCTTCTGTCTGAAGCTGGAATGGTATGGCTTCAGACATTTCCTTTATAAAATTAATAAAGGACAGGTCCTCTGGAGGAGAACGTCTTCTCTCCTCAGGGGGAGATGGTTCTGAAGGCAGGTCATCGGTATCGTGGGAAGGGTCCAAGGATCGTAAGGTTGGTCTCTGGCTCCCATGGGATCTCCAGAAGGAAGGAATGGTGCTATTCCTGAGGGATCCGGTCTAGGCACCGATGGAACCGGAGGAGGCACCGACGGCGGCACCGATAGATGACGATGTGGCATCGATGGTAGAATAGGCACCGATGGAATCGGTGACATTGACGGGCGAGTCAGTCGCAGGACCCCAGACGGTCCGGGCATAGGTTCCAGCCTCGGCACTTCTTCGTCCTGAGATGACAAAGGAATCAGGGTGGAAGGCGTGGGACATACCGGTGTCCTCTGTTCTACCGGTGGAAGGGCACCGATCAACGCATCCAGCCTGCCCAGTAGCAGTGCGATCACCATGGGAATCGGGTCCGTGACCGGAGCTGGCATCAGTGCCGGCGTCAATGGAGGTTGGAAGCTCTGCAGCGCCTTTCCAATGGCTTCTTGGATCATCCGATCCAATTCCTCGCGGAAGCCTGGGGCGTGTAACCCCAGCTCTGGAGTAGGAGGCAGCGCTGGTGTAGCCGGAGGGTCCACCGGTGAAAGTGGAGTCGTGGCTCCCGGCACCAATGAAGGTGGGGAATGCCTCGGTGACAGTCGCAGAGGAGGATGGGGTCCTTCTCTGGAAGGGATTTCTTAGCCAGTGGCTCTGTTGACGCCGATGCCGAGGGCTTGCCTGGATCGGCGGACTGAGCCTTCTGATGAACGGTGTTGACACTTCTCACAATGTTCTCGGTCCTTCTCCAGGGCCGATGAGGAAGAAGTCGACGCCTTCAGAGTAGTCGGTGCCAGGTGGGCAGGGCACCAGCTCAGACGAAGTCGAAGCGGCCGATGGAGTCGGGGGTTTTGTCTGAAAGAGAAGCTCCATCTTCTCTAAGCAAGCCTTATGGCCCTTCGATGTCATTTGGGCACATTTGGTGCAAGTTAAGACATCGGGGTCTGACCCCAAACACAATACAAAAACCCTATGCGGGTCTGTGATGGACATTGTCCAAGGACATTCGGGGCACAGATGAAAACCCGACACCATGGCTTCGACAAAAATTTAGCCGCGGTGCGGTCGATGGCTGGTAGACCCCCCGAAGGGAAAACTCGATGGGAATCGACCGCAAATGAGGGTAAAGCCTTACCTTACGACCGCAGACTACAGACTCGATAGGGGGACCCCGGATGGGGTAAAATCTTTTGAAATTTTTGAAAGAAGTTCCGTGAGGAAAATTCCTGTCAGGAATCTTTAGAGAGCTCCTTAACCCATGTGGCTAATACTGCATGGAAAAAAAAGAGAGTGAAGGGGAACCTCCCCTGCTGGATGCAGGGTTAGTGCCATGCTGGGCATGCCCAGTAGGTGCCAGTCAAAGTTCTAGAAACTTTGACAAAAGTGTTCCGTGATTGGGCTCCATCCTGATGATGTCACTCATGTGTGAGGACTACCATCCTGCTTGTCTTGTGAGAATGCATAAATAAACCCCAACAAATGGGCAAAGGACATCAAAATTACTTCAGGAAAGCTTAACAGAAGAGCTAGGCAGTGGCACATAACTTTTTCTTTTGGCAGTAGAAGCTCCATCACAGCATCCCCCACTCTCTCTCCATCTGCACCCATGGCACGGTAACTTTCTCTTTCTCCCTACCCAGCATCCAGATCCCTTCTCCTCCTCACTGCATCTCTCCCCTCCCCAACTCTGGGGGTCCAGCAGCACCTTTCCTCTCCCTACCCCAAACAACCCCTCTTTCCTAACCACCATCCACAGCAGAAACTGCAACCCCTGCCTCTCTCTATTCCCCCAGTACCACCAGTCCCAAAAACTTTTACCCCTTAAGTTCTTCTTTCTTACCCTGATCCCTTTCCCCATTCTAAGCAGCTCCCTCTTATCCCTCTAAGCCCCAGCAACTTCTTTCCCACCCCCCAGTTACAGCAGCTCCTGCCCCAGCAGTCCCTCTCTTTTCCACCCTGAGCAGCATCCCCTTTTCTCTCTTCACCAGTCTCAGCCACATCCCTCTCTCTTTCTCTCCCCTCCCCTTACCACAGCAATATCCATTTATCTCCTACATCCCCACTGCCTCCTACCAGCTGCACTTGGGGGCCAGGCTCCAACACAAACTTGGCTACATAACTGTCAACTGTCTTGTCATCCTCCTCACTCTCTCCTAGCTGGGGTGCCGCAATCCAAGTCATCCAACACTGCTGACTGGTTCAGTCCCTCCTGCATGCAACGTCCCTGCTCTCTATGGCTATGCGCATCACTTCCTAGCTGTCATCATCTATGGGAAAGAGCACCTGTGCCTCACGGACCTCCCACTACTGCCACTTATGGGAGCCAACCCATGGATGCCCCCCTCTGCCACCTAAGACAGGAACATCTGGGATGTCAGGCCATAGAGGCAGCACTTAGGCACAGAGTTATAGCAAGGTGACACAGTGAGGAGGAACCTCTATGCTCTTCTCCCCACCCCCCATCTTCCTCATCATGAGCTTCTGGGTTGGGACTTGGGCTCACCACTGACGGATGGAAGAACTAGTGCAGCATGTCCTGTGTACTGCTGCAAGTCCTTTTACAGTGCCATGGTGCTAGCCCCAAAACTGTGATGCTCTAGATAGGTGCCCAGTTTGCTCCAGTACTTGGGCTCACCCTGGGTAGTTCACTGCACTACAGTTTCATAGTCACATGACTTAAGTGTGCCAAGTAGCATTTTGGTAATACATGTGGCAGAATAGATCATAGCACTCATTGCATATCATTCTGTCATCTTATATTTAAGCTATTCATTTTTAAATCCTTTAAGAAGTTCCCATAATTCCCTCCCATCCCTGGGAGCAAACATCTTTGGAAGAATATAAAAAATGTCACACATTGGTAGCCAACTGGAATATGTAATGCTTGCAATGTTGCAGCCTAGATGGAATATTTGGAACTGATGTTACTGATGCCATTTGCGACATTCTGAAACATATGATACACCTGCAAGTAACAAATTTTCTCCAAAACGCCCCTTTTAGGTACTTGAAGTTATACACAGATTTTTAGGCTTCTGAAAATTCACATGTGCATAGAGCCCACTTATGCACATAACTCTTTATTTGAATAATCAAAAAGCAAAGAAGCAGAACACCTCTCTAATATAATCAAGAACTAACAAAGAGAGGGAAAAGGATCAAAGTCCAATCAATAGCATCAAACCCAAATAATGGCAAATGACAATATCATAAAGGATTTTTGCTTTGGAATTGGCGCCATATTTGAAAGTGTTGGGTGAGACAGTGTTTGTCCGGGTATTGAAGAATATTGGCCGTTCCAAGTAAATAATACTGAGAAATATCCCCTGAGGAAGATTGTTCTCTACAATAGAAACATGATTCATGTCGGGAGCACTTAAATCTAGATTTCATGACGAATTGGCTAAGTATTCCTCTTTCCAACATTTGGGGTTAATTGATTGGACTTTGATCCTTTTCCCTCTCTTTGTTAGTTCTTGATCATAACTCTTTATTTAACATGTCTATGTCTGTCCAAAAAGTTCTCTTGATTTTTTGTTTTAATCTGTCCAAAACCAGGATTTCAAAGTAAAGTTTTAGACAGTTTAATGCTCAATTTTAGGCTGCTTTAGTGAGGAGAGAAAAAAGCATGCAGCTCACTGACTTGTGCTGCAGCATTAGTTAACTCTGATGACTACACAAATTTTTTGTCATTTTAGTCAAATTCAATTTCAGGATATAAATCCTCAGAGGTCGAATAGCACAGCAGCAACTGTGTTTCCCTTGAATACTGCTCCATGTTTGTATCCAGAAATAGAAGCATCCTTGTTAGATTAATGATTAGTTGGGCTACAAATGAAAGATTTTCCTTCTCTTACTCGGCATATTTGTAAGTCCACTCTTCTGTTAGTGGATCCTTCTCAAACAGTTTGCAAGTCCACTCTTCACCTTTCACTTTCCTTTCTTTAGCAGACATTCTCTGGGCTTCCTCCAAAATAAACTTCTCTTGAGTAGCTTCTGTTTGGTCTTTATTGATGATCGCTCGAGTTACATGCTGCCAAAGTCTACAAATATTACAAGACAGAAACAGTTAAAGCACAAGACTAACAAAATCAATATTTCTGTAATAGGTATCCTAACGGTACAATCTAATAAATACACAGCAAAGTAATTAGAGTTTATTATCTAGCTATTTTAGCCATTTTGGGGTTTTTTTTTACACAAATTGTATCTAAGCATTTACAGAGCACCCAAAGTCAGGACGTTTTTCAACAAATGACATTCAGGCAATGAGTCTATGCAGAGCGCTCACAATCCACCTGAGGCAAAGGGAGATAAACAGGTACATTTTAAAAGTGCGTGCATGCACGTCCATGTGCGTGAAGTTTCCATCGCGCGCACATGGATGCGCCGATTTTATAACATGTGCATGCTGACGCGCACATTATAAAATCTGATGCTCGTGCGCATGTATGCGCGCATGGCGCATAAGGGGGAGCATTTTCTTAAAAGATGCTCAACGACGTAATCAGGACATCCCGTTTCCCTATCACCCTAGCTACTCTTTCTTCTTTTTCCCCTCTCCTATCCGACCCCCTAACCCCCTCCTATTAGAATTTTTTTTGTTTTACAACTTACTTCATCTTCTGAGGTGAAGTAAACTGTGCGCGCTGGCCAGCTGCTGGCACGTGAGTCACCAGGACAGCACAAAATGGCTCTGTCCCGGCCGGCCCCTGCTCCGCACCTTTTTGCTCTGCTGGCACTTTTGCGCCTACTGGCAGATTCGCGCGTGGCCAGGCCGCTTTGAAAATGCGCTCGGCCCAGCCATGTACGTATCTGCCGGGATTTCCACGCGCCAGAGTTTTAAAATCGACCTTAAAAGGAACTGGAATCACAAGAAGTGGGATTTAAACAATAGCTTTCTGGTTCCTAACCAGTTTCCCTATCCACTAGGCCATAACCTATTCCAGTTTGGCATCATTCTACAAGGGCGATCAAAGCAGCAATTGAATACCATTGACTAAACACCAGCTATGTAGAAAGGTTCTTACATAGTACAACTGTATAGTACTATACACATCATCTGGAAGTAAAAATAATATTTAATCCAATTAAAATATACATTTCTCTCTATTGTGTGGTTTGTGCTAGGACAGTGATTTCCAAAATTTTATTAGATATAATCACATTTCAGCATTTGCAAATTCACAGGGGTGCAGATTGTCAATCAAGCAGCAAAACACATTCATTATGTTTTTTTTAACATTTTAGTATTGTGTTATAACCAATATGTAAATCTATATATTATTATTATTTTTTTTCTATACCAACATTCGATCTGAGATATTACATCGGTTTACATTCCCTAGAGGGCTTACAATCTAAGTTTGTACCTGAGGCAATGGAGAGTAAAGTGACTTGCCCAAGGTCACAAGGAGCGACAGCGGGACTCGAACCCTGGTCTCCTTGGTTTGTAGCCCACTGCTCTAACCACTAGGCTAATTCCTCCTCCCTTAATCTCTCTTAAACATGGCTGTTCTCTCAAGCCTTCACTTAACCTCGCAGATCCTACTTCCCAGCTACATCTCAGCTACCCCCTCCTCCCCTGCAGATTGTATCTACTGTATCTACTGTAAATAATGGTTATTTTTAGCGTAAACAAATGTTAACATTCAATTTCGTTACCATAACTCGCATGCACCTGACTTTGCTACTCCAGCCCTTTCTCCCCTCAGTTCTAGCTCCCTTTCATTACATGTAATTTATTATATCCTAAAGTTACTGGTTACCCCTGTTCATTGTAATCCGATGTGATATTCCCTTGAATGTTGGTATAGAAAAGTTCTAAATAAATGAATACATTTGTTTGTGTTTTTTTATATACCGTCATTCCATAGGTAGATCGCAATGAAATAATACCTTAATTAATGCATACTTGATGATGTTGTGTTGACCTAGAATTAGATAAGAAACTATATAAGGCATGAAACTAGATAATGCATGAATAGGACCTCGGCTATATATTAGCTGTTTGTATTAACCCAGAATATGAATGCTGATCTAAAATGGCAATGTTGACCCAGAAACCAAATGATGATTTTGTAAACCATTGTGATCTAATCTTGGAAAGATGGTATATAAAACACCTAAATAAAAATAAATAAATAAATATATATTATTTTAAAAAAAAATAATAAAAATATATATATATATATATTTTTTAAAAGAAATTACCTCTTGCATACCCTCTTGCCTCCCCAAGCTGATCCCCTCTCAAACCCCACCCCCACATGATCCCCTCTCTCAAACACCTCTTCTCCTCCACTGCCACTGAGTGTAGCCAGCAAGAGGCAGAGGGGTGGAGTGGTGCCTCAAGCTACTTTCTCCTCCTCCTTGTTGACCAGAGCCAGAGTGTTGCACTCAATTCAAAGTTCAACACACTGACTCCAGGCAGCAGAGGATGACTCCTCAGATCAAGGCACCATCATTCTCCTCCTCTTGCTGGTTCCAAGAAAAGAGGGCAGGCCAGTAGTGGGTGTGGGGTGAGAGAAACAGGTGACAGCAACAACCATTCTTCTCTGGGCTGCTGGCGGGTGACAGGGCAGGATGAGGATCAGCACTATCAACACCTGCATCGTTCTCATTGTAGTCATATCGTCAGCTAGAAGATATAAGAATCTTTTAAGAAAAGAGTGGGCTTGCTATTAGTTGTATCTGCTACTCATGTGATGGAGGTGGATAGAGGCACTGGAAGCAGTCCTTTGCTTGCCTTAAGAAAAATACAACACATGACCCCCAGTTTGGGAACCACAGTGCTAGGAAATGTTCTCTCCTAATAGTTTTCACCGCTTTGGTAAATCTGAGATATGAGTTGTAACAGATAGAAAGACCTCGTCAAGTTGCTCAGCAATTATAAATGTCAAAATTAGAGGACAACCAACAAGCACATTTAAAAAAAAATCCTCTAATAAAACAATATTTTAGTTAATTTAACAACATTAAGTAAGACCTTCAGAATAGGCATTCCCGGCATTAAATGCCTTCACTTGCCTTATACATAATCATCGGTTTGTGTACTCAAAATGTGTGCATATTTTTTTTTTAATGTTTACAAAAATTGCAAGTAAAAACCAGTCAGGATCCTTATTTAAAATTGACGTTAATTAGATATTGCACCCCAAGCAGAAAAAAAACCTGATTCTTTGAAGAGTGATTACAATAAGATAGCGGCTAGATGTTACTACACCCAACAAGGGTCTATGTTTCAAAAACCATCTACAAAGGAAATTCCCATCAGTGGTGTTATCTTCATTGTTTAGATTCTTCATTAGTTATAATGAGGACCTTCATTCCAAAGCAGCGCCAATTTAGAGTAAATGCTGTCTTGGAATGAAGGTCCTCATTATAACTAATGAAGAATCTAAACAATGAAGATAACACCACTGATGGGAATTTCCCTTGTAGTAGATGGTTTTTGAAACACAGACCCATGTCAGGTGCACTAAGATTTATCTACTATCTTATTGGAACTACTCTTCAAAGAATCAAATAAGTTTTTATGCTTGGGGTACAATATCTAATTAAGGTCAATTTTGGATAACAACCCTGAAGGCAAGTGAAGGCATTTAATGCCTGAATGCTTATTATGAAGGTCGGCCTTAACATTGTTAAATCCACTAAAATATTATTTTATTAGAGGATTTTTTTTTTTTAAAGTGTGACAGATAGAAAGACAGTCTAGGACCCAGAATACATGCAGGTAAACTGATTCTTAACATCCAAAGGATGAAGTGTTAGGTACCAATAAAGGAGATAATGGTCAGCTTTCTTGAATAGCTTTTTTAAACATAAGGTAGGTTTACCTGTCTGCTAATACTCTCCTTAAAGAATGAAAAATATTCTTGTGAGCAAATTTATTTCTTTACAAAGAAGTTAGGAGAGAGCTGCTGAAGGAAGCGAGATTAAAAATTAAATACAAACATGACTAGCTGTTCTCAAGCCATTAAGAAATATTGTTAAATTGTTAAAGCAGTGTGTGACTCTCCTCTGCTGTGGTTTGAGCTTACCGTGATGATTCAAACTCCCCTTGCTCTTCACACTGCACTGTACATCGCATTAACCTGCAATGCCTTACATCTAATGTAGGATTCCAGAACATCTCTGAAGTTCCTTTTTTTTTGTCACGAATAGTAACTTCACTATCCTATAATTTAAAAGAACCCTGTTTAATAAGGATTTGTCTTTCAGGAAGAATATAAAAGAAAAGTTTTGACAAATGAAACCTTAAATAAAATATACATCATAAACAACTTTAAAAACCTAGCCAAAGGCTTACAAAAATAAAAATGCCATTCAAATGCAGCACTCCTAATAACTGATGTGTGTGTATATATATTATGTATTTAAAATGAATTATTTTTAAAGGGATGGCTGCACACAATATCCATATAACAATATGGATATAAAGGTTTGGTATATTTTATAGCATCCGTGAATTGCTAACTGAGAAGAGGGAAGTTGGGAGGAAAAGAAGAACAGACAGAGAAATAAGGAGACAAAAAGGTGGCAAAAAGGGAAGAGAATAGTATGGATACAGAAAGAAAAGAGATGAGGTACAGAAACTTGGAGACAAATTAGGTCTGGGCCTTTATATAAAAAACTGTATGCATTTGCAAAACTAAAAATGTGTTTAAAAATAATTTTAAACATATTGGACTATGCAATATGAGCCATTCCTAAAATCATCTTAAGGAGAGATGTGAATCGGAACCGGTTCTGATTCCGGTTCCGATTCACATCGTGTTTTTTTTTTTTTGTCCAGCCCGATCACGGTTTTGTTTATCAGCTGCGCCTGAGCCGATAAACAAAAAACCCACCCCGACCCTTTAAAACTAATCCCTTAGATTTTTAAAGATGGCGCCGACCATCCAGTGCTCCCTCCATGTGACAGGGGCAGGCAAATGTCACGATACCCTGTCACATGGTAAGGGCAAAGGGCCATCGGCACCATTTTGATTAGTGGCAGCCGACGGCCCGGGAGCGGGAGATCGCTCCCGGGACCCCCACTGGACCACCAGGTACCTGTAAAAAGTTTTTGGGGGGATTGGGAGGGTGGGGGAAGCTAAGGGATTAGTTTTAAAGGGTCAGGGTTGGGGTGGGTTTAGGGGTTATTTTTGTGTGCCGTTTTTCCCGCCCTCCCCCAAAACGATAAGAGAACCCCCACGAACAATTTCTTGGGGTTTTCCTATCGTTTTGGGGGAGCCCCCGATTTCTGACGATTTTGAAAATATCGTACGATATTTTCAATCGTCCGAAGCCCGATTCACATCCCTAATCTTAAGTACTCGATAGATCCTGTAAAATCTACTAATATAACTGGAAGATAATCTGCCTTATAACCAGAATACTGCTCATCTGACAGCACAACTGTATGCCTCACAAGAAAACCAGCAAGGCATGGCACTCCAGCATGTCCTTACAGTCAATGCCAAAGACCGTTGAGTCTTTGGCATTAACTAAAAATGTTTTCATTTTTAAAGGGAAGTATATTTATCTTTCTGTCTCTCTCTCTCTCTATATATTTTTTTTCTTTTTTACAAGTAAAATGCACTGTGATGGGGGCCACTATGGTCCCCAAAATTGCCAATCTTTATATGGGTCATTTTGAGACTTGTTCTATTGCAAACTCTCCCTTCAAATACAAAATGCTTCTGTGACACAGATATGTTTTTTAGTAATTTATATTCCACCATTTATCAGTACATCTGTTCTGGGCAGATTACATCAATCAAATATTGGACATGTTTATACAATGGGTGAATGTTTGTGATCTTATCCACATTTACCTATATAGCAAATAGTGAGTATTTTTTGGATATTAAAATTTTGATCATTAATAATTTTGAATTTTCTTTTTACTTACCTGAAAATTTAGTTTTCCTTAGTGTAGACAGATGGAAAGAGGACCAGTGGGTTTATGCTCCCCTGCCAGCAGATGGAGAATGAGCAAGCTGACATCACAGAATATATAGTCCTGCAGTGACCCCAGCCTGCCAGTATTCTCTTCAAAAGCAACTGTTGTCAGATAGCAAAAACCGTGATTAAAACATGATTAAAAACAGTCAACCATAACTGTACTCAACCAACAAGAAACATTGAACTCACGTAAGATTCTAGGTACCTCAAGCTAGGGAATGGATGAATACTTACCAGTAAGCCCTTGGGATCCGTATTCCCAAAGGAGGACTTATTGACACACTCATGTGGCAGCCGAGGGCGGGAAGCTGAGTCCATCTATCTACACTAAGGAAAACAAAATTATCAGGTAAGTAATTTCTCCATTTCCTAGCATGTAGACAGATGGAACTCAGGATCAGTGGGATGTACCAAAGCTACTCCCCGAATAGGGTGGGAGGGTGCCCGCGGTCCAGTCAACACCACACGTGCAAAGGCTGCGTCCTTCCAGGACTGCACATCCAGACAATAAAACTTGGAAAAAGTATGTAAGGACCACCATGTTGCAGCTCGGCAGATATTGACAGGAGACAACAATCTAACCTCCACTCATAACACTGCCTGAGCCCTAGTGGAATGAGCCCAAACCTGTGTAGGCAACGACTTTCAGCATCCACATACGTGGCCATGACTACCTCCTTAATCCAGCAAGCTATGGTATCCTGCGAAGCCAGAGCATCCCTGCTTACTCCCACCATGGAGAACAAACAGGTGATCCATCTTTCAAAAAGATTCAATAAACCTGCAAATACCATATAACAAGACTCTTGACATCCAAGGAGCGCAAGAGGCGATACTCCGCATCTCTGACCGTATCCAAGGATGGCAAGGAGGACTGATTCAAATGAAAGTCTGAGACTACCTTGGGCAAGAAGGAAGGAACTTTACACAGGTGTAATGCCCCCGGAATCACCCAAAGGAATGGCTTCTAGCAAGACAAGGCCCGCAGTTCAGCAATTCAACACGCTGAACATAGAGCCACCAAGAACACAGTTTTCAAGATCAACAACCGCAAGGAAAGGCTACGCAGTGGCTAGAACAAAGGGCCTGCCAAAAAATCAAGCACCAAGTTAAGGCTCCACAAGGGAACAGGTAAACTCAAGGGAGGTCTAAGATGCTTCACTCCCTTCAATTACATCAGGGTGAGATGACAATGAATCACCATGCATCTGGCCCCTGAAACAGGTAAGAGCCGCAACCTGCACCTTCAAGTAATTAAGGGCCAATCCTTTATTCAAACCATCCTGCAAAAAGTCCAGAATAAGTGGGATTTAACTGAATGAGGAAGAACACCACGCTCCTCACACCAGGCCTCAAGAACTCTCCAAACCCGCACATAAGCCAAAGAATTTTAAAACTTGCAAGCGAGGAGTAAGGTGGCAATCACCTCAAAGGAATAACCATGCTTCAACAGGCGAGCCCTCTCAAGGGCCAAGCTGTAAGACAGAACAGAGTCGGGTCCTCATGAAGAACTGGTCCGTGCTGAAACAGATCTACGTGCGATGGAAGGGGAAGGGGGGTCTCCACCAGGAGTCTTCGCAAATCCACATACCATAGATGCCTGGGCCAGTCCAGTGCCACCAGGAGTACTAGTCCCCTGTGGCCTTCGATCTTGCAAATTATCCTGCCCAGCAAGGGCCATGGAAGAAAGGCAGAAAGCAATCTGTCTTCCAACCAGACCTGTACAAGAGCGTCTATTCCCAGAGACCATGGATCTCTCCTACGACTGTAGAATTAAGGAACCTTTGCATTGAGACTGTAGAATCAAGGAGCAGAAGGTCCCAGTGAGCCACAATCAGCTGAAACACCTCGGCTGACAAAACCACTCTCCTGGGTCCAGACTTTCCCTGCTTAGAAAGTCCACTCCCACGTTGTTTTTTCCTGCAATGTGAGAGGCTAAGATCATCTACAGATGATCTTCCGCCATACCATAATCTGGTCTATTTCCTGTGACACTGGTTGGCTCTTGGTTCCTCCCTGGCGATTGATATAGGCCACAATCGTTACATTGTCCAACATCATGTGAGCCCCTGGATCCTGCATCCTGTGGCTGAACTGCACAGCACACCAACTGTACCGCCCAGGCTTCCAGGCGATTGATGTTCCAGTGGGACTCTTTGGCACTCTAATGCCCTTGGGCAGTCAACTCCAGACAGTGAGACCCCAAACGTGGAGACTCACATCTATTGTGAATACCAAACAGTTCAGAGAGGACAAGAGAAGATCCTCCTGCAAACCCCCCTGGAGGCGAGAGCAGATTTCCATCAGCAAGTGGACCCGAACTGCATAGTGCTGAGACTGCAGGTTCCAATGAGACAGGAGTGAGCGCTGAAGAGAATGCATATGTGCCCTCACGCCATCAAGCCAAGTAGCAGTAGATAGGATCACACTGTCAGAAGCATGGTGTTCACCAACTGATACACTTGAGACATCAATTTCTAATTCCGAACATCTGGCAAAAAACTTTGTCCTGCCCCGTGTCGAATTGGACTCCCAGACACTCCAAGGACTGGGCTGGCTGAAGATTGCTCTTGGTCAGGTTCATCATCTAACTGAGCTCCCGCAATAATGACATTACCTTGTGTGTCACCAAGTGGCTCTCTTCCTGAGACTTGGCTTGATCAGCTAGTTGTTCAAACACGGGTGCAGCAGATCCCTTCTCTTCGCAAGACAACGGCTATGACCACTATAACCTCAGAAAATGTACTGGAAGCGGTGGATAGTCCAAAAGGTAGCGCCCGAAACTGAGAATGGTGCCCCAAAACCACAAAGTGTAAAAGGTGGTGGTGCTCCAATTGGATGGGAATATGAAGGTAAGCCTCTGACAGATCCAGGGAGGTTGGAAATTCCCCGGACTGCACCATCATTATCACAGAATATAAGGTTTCCATGTGAAAATGAGTCACCTGCAAATAACGGTTGACCCTCTTGAGATCCAAGATGGGACAAAAAGAGCCCTCCCTTCTTGGGCTCAACAAAATAAATGGATTAGCGCCCCATACCTTCTTGAGACGTGGGCACCAGAACTACAGCCCTCAGCCTGAAGAACCTTTGAAGCACGAGCTCCACTGCCTGCTTCTTCTGCGGGGAGTGGTAAGGGAACACCACAAACATGTCCAGAGGAATACTGCAAATTTCCAGTGCATATCTTTCTCGTATTACCTCCAGGACACACCAATCTGATGTGATCTTGACCCCCTCTGATAGGAGACCTCTCTCTCTCTCTTCTCATGTTTCTGAAGGTGGGTCGGCAAATCTTCATTGGGAGGTACAAGAGGATCCACAACCCGAGCCCGTGCCTTGTCTGTCGCAAATGCCTGGATTCTGCAGCATGACCTCTCATGAAAAAGAGGTGCTGCGCCTGTCTCTTATCTTCCAGCAAATGAGGAACTGGCGATTCACTCCACTTAGTGGCCCGGTTCTCCAACTCGTCAAACAAGAGCAAGCTGTGAAAAGGCAATATGGTGAGATTAGGCTTGGAGGTCATAACTGATGACCAATTTCTCAACCATAACTGGCACCTGGACACCACAATCGAAGGCACCCCTCTGGACAAAGTGCAGATCAAGGCATTGCCCACATCAGCCAAAAAGGCAGCAGCTGGTACCATAACAGAGCTAGGATTTATGCCAGAGACAGCAACCTCCTGGGAGAGAAGTAAACAAGAGTGATCCACTAAAGAACATGAAGTGATACAAGGTCACTGCCACAGCTTCAAACACCTGCTCAAGGATAGTCTCAATCTTGCTAACATGAGCATCCTTCAAGGCTTTTCCCCCTTTCACAGAAATAGTGGTCCGCTTGGAGACTGCACACACAAGTGCATCCACTGCGGAAAACGGAAGCGCTCTCTCACCACTAAATCCAGAGATCCCTATGGAAATAGCCTCCAGGGCACCACACTCAAGCAATTCTAGAATGGCTTCCATCATGAGGAAAAAACAAGAGGCTTTATGCAAGGGAGATTTCTCCTTGGCTCAGAAATGGAATCTGCACCAGGAACTCCAAGCATCATCAAGGTGTGGGAAAAACAGAGCTGGCAGTTCATCTCTATGAAAAAACCAACAGTTTTATACTGCTCCATTCAGGGAGGGGGGGGGGGATGTTCCCATCCTCAAGAGAGGCAGGACTGGCACCATCCTCAGAGCCAGCCTGAGCTCTATCCTGAGGACCTGCTGCCACCTGAGGGGCACTGTGGCACTGAAAAAAAGGTAGAAAGATCCAGACTGAGAGGCATCTGAGAACCACTTACCGAGCCACCTTCTCTTGCTGAGGAACAGTTAGGGGAGGGCCAAGGTCAGGCACCCCACCTAAGACTACTTCAACCAGACCACATCCAGCTGGGAAGAACCAGGTTTAGGCAAAAACATAGGAAGACAAGACACTCAGCCTCCAAGTAGTGCTGGCACAAAGCAGTGGGCACTCCTGGAAGGAGATGCCTGAAAAGAACAGGCAGTGCAAAGATAAAGAGCTTAGGCTTCTGAGGCACAGGCGCTATCATGGCCGACAATGTGCTGAGCGGCGGCCGGAGGAGTGCGTCTAGCTGCTTTGTTGCCTTTTTTTTTTCTTTTGGATATATGCGCTCAACTAGGCATCCAAACATTATGCGTCCAATACTTGTGCACGCATTCCTCAGCGCTCAACTAGGTGCCCACCCCGGTGGCTAAAGAGAGAGCGCACAAAAAACTCAAGCGCACAGTGCCACTTGAGTACTGACGGAAATGCGTGGCCACTAGTCGGCACTTATCATGAGTGTTCAAAATTTAAGGCTAAACTGGGCGCATAACCGGACGCACAGCGAGACGCACACATTGGACCAACAAGCCTGTACAGGGCAGCCTCCAAAAGTGCACAAAAAGCCATTGTGGCCTACCACACTGCACGCAGCGAAAAGCCTCGGAGTGGGGCCTAGCCTATAGAGGCTTCTCAACCCGTCAGGCTACCACATCCCTTGACCTCCCATGGAGCGGGACGAACATCGGAATGGTGCGTTGAGCTAGGAGACCGGGCAGGAGAAGGAAACACTGCAGTAAAAACCTCCCGCTAAGCCTCTGTATATAACTTCTTCCTTTTTCTTTTTTTTTTTTTAAACTTATGGGAGCTCAGCCTTACTTGGCTGAGCACAGAGATAGTCTCTGGCTGCGGGGGGGAGAGGGCAATTGCCATCACTGCCGTGCTCATTATCCTGCACCCACTGCCTTTCAACCGCTCAAGTAGCTAAGTCCACGCCAGCAAAACCAGTTACCGGACCAAGGCACACCTCTGAAGGACCACGGAAATCACCTCAGGAATTCTAAACTGGGGGAGGGACCTTTAAGTATTACCGCAGGTAGACAGAGTACAAAACCACAGTTACTTATTAGTATGTGTAGATCGTTTCTTCCAATGGATTGAGGCAGTGCCGTGTAAGCGGGAGACTGCAGATGCAATGGCTCAAGTATTATTAAGTCACATCATATCCAGGTTTGGAATTCCCCAGCATATAGTCACAGACAATGGTTCACATTTTCCTAACAACCTTCTGAAAGCACTTACATTAGCCCTGGCTATCCCTCATCGTAGAGTCAGTGTTTACAGGCCAAGTAGTAATGGATTGGTGGAACGTTGTAATGGTATCCTCAAACGTAAACTACGCCAATTGTTTGCTGATAATCGTATGTCTTGGTTAGACAATTTACCTTTAGCTCTTAATAGTCCTCTGCGCAGTGTTAACCTGACACCTTTTGAGTTATGCACAGGACACAGTATGCGGCTACACGATATTCAACAGAGCACGATTATCCCAGACACTTATCAGACTTACATGGATTCTTTAAAAAAATCATTATTTCTCATTTGTCCGCTTTTAACAGAAACCGTGAACAGGAAGAAAAACCACCATCCAATGTTGCTGTTGGCGACAAAATATTAAGGCGAAACTACACGTACAAGTCTTGGAATGAGCCAGTGTGCGTGGGTCCATGCACAGTCACAGCCTGCACAGCAACTGCAGTCTTACTAGAGGGAGAAATATAGTCTGGACTAATTTAAAGGACATTCGTTTCCCTACACAAGTTGAACCAAAGGACTAATTGATGCGGTGATCACAAGTGATCAATATGTTGTTGTTGTTCCCTTTCTCTCTCAGCTACGTCAATTTCCTGACTGTAGATTGCATTTTTCATGAGAACTTAGTCTTAAAAGCTAAACGCTTAATAGTTAATAGTACCAATGCTTCTGACTGTTGGATTTGTACAACTAACCCGGTATCTGCTTTACATGGGGCACTCTTTCTGGCAATACCCACACCAGTAGCTTGTCTAGCAGGATGGGGTTCAATTTGGTATAATGCATCTTCTTTTCAGTTGTTCACCTGGAGTAATACATCCATTAAGACCACAGCACACAAACCATACATTGTACGAACCGTACAGCAGATACTGCAGTTATGTTTTTCCAGCAATGGAAAACAAGTATTTTTGGGTAATTCAACTGACTGTCTTTGGACTCAGACCGTCCAAGGGTGGCAACATAAGAATGGTTCCTACATTCAAAATTTTTGTGGGTTTTTTATTAGAGAAAATGAAACAAGCATTAAATGGTTAACTGTCCACCATTGCGGGTTTACGTGGACTAACTGAACCACTGGTAACCTTCTATTTACAGGATATTATGAAGGTCTCCACCAACGTAATAAAAGATTAGGAATTTTTCCATATTGTCCTAATGGTATAACAGCTTTGCAGGGCCATTATTTTGTGTGTGGACACAAAGCATACCGAGCACTTCCCTCCAGATGGAGTGGTACTTGTTTTATTGCTAGTGTTCTACCAAATTCACACCTTTATAAAAATTTATCTAGTGTTCCAGAAATACATCACAGCCATTCCCGAATTAAAAGGGAGTTACAACAAAACCAAGATTTCTTGAATTCTAACAAAACTTCTCCACTTACTCAGGAATCAAATTTTGAATATGGTGTACTGGGAATGATCACTTTGATTACTGACTGGGGTGTACTTTTCATTATATGGCTCAAAAATAAGATGCTTACAGGCTGTTTTAGAAGTAATGGCTTATGAATATGAAGTTGCATTTAACAAAACAATTAGTGAATTGTCACAACTGAGAATGTACAGTATGCAAAACCATATGGCATTAGATTATTTGTTATTAGCTCAAGGCGGAGTATGTGCTATTGTTAAAGGACAATGTTGTGTTTTCGTAGACCTAATCCGCAGATTAGGTCAACCGCGCCAGAGCAGTGGCGCGGATTAGGTGAACTGTGACAAAGCAGTGGCGTCTGTTCCCAAGGAAGAACACTGGTTTACTTGGTGGGAACAGCTGGTAAATTGGCTCACATCCCTAGGAGAAATTGGCAGGGGTTTCTTGTGGTTTGTTCTGGTCCTTTTTGTGGGTGTGATAGTGGTGTGTATGTGTTTGCCTACTCGTTTATTGCTTGGCTGGCAGCTAATGCAATGATGTTGGGCTCAAACGACCTCTCCCATCACTGTGCATACAGTCAACATTCCCTTGATACAGCAGCTTCCCTGGAGAAGGACCTTCTCAGGATGAGTCATGTTGACAATGACGGGTAAGATCAGAGTACGCCCTCTGACAACCTAAGACAGTCGCATGGCCCTGAGGGTGATGATTGTCAATCATCAAGAGGGAAATGAGGATTTAAGTTAGTTGTTAATTGCTACTTTAAGAAAAACTGCCCCATGTTGATTAGTAACTGAAATACAAGGTCATGGCCAGCCCAGAGACAGAAAAGCAGAAGCTGTGCAATAGTGTGGAAAAGAATGAGTTTGCAGAATGAATGTGAGATAAGAAAAGTGCCAGAGAACCAACAAGAACAATGAACTACTGAATAAGCATGATATGTAACATCTGAGGGGCACATGAAGGAAAAGTACCAGCAAATGTAGAGATGAGAAAGGGGAGGGACGTGCAAGACTTGTTACTAGTGCTTAAAAGACAAAGACAAATTTAAAACGACGAGTAGATTGGCATGGCTAGGTGAACAGTTAAATTCTGTGATACTGGGGGCGTGACGTCACGCTGCGAGATGGCTGCCTAAATTCAGAGCTCCCGCCGCCTCCCAACTGAATCGACCGCAATCCGCCTCATATTTACCCACTCTGTCCCTCCCGAGCAAGATACGAGTGTCGCTAACGGGTGCGATGACAGGCCGGAAAAAAACAGTGGATCTCCAGCGTTTTTCCTATCAAAACGAGGGAAATAAGGAGGTGAGCGCTTCCCCGATGGATGAAGGGGGTGGACAAGATGGCGGCGCCCCGAGCACCGATCTGGATGGGCCCACTACTGTAATGCCGGACGCCCAGGGTGATTGCCTTTCTGAGCAACCGTCCCGGGCCGAATTTCGGGAGTGGTTCGCCGGGATACGGGCCGATATCAAAGCATACCGCCAAGAGCTTTTGCATCGCGTTGAAGAGGTGAAGGAAGACCTCACAGCACTGGGTCATCGTGTCGGAGACATAGACGTCCGTGTAGAGGGACAGGCAGTTCAGATATCTGCCAATAAAACCATCTGTGATTCCCTGCGGGCCGAAAATGTCCAGCTGACCGAGAAACTAGCTGATCTCGAGAACAGAACGCGCCGGGGCAATCTCCGTTTTAGGGGCTTCCGGGAGGCCTCTGGGCCTGAGGACTGCCACGCGCTGATCAGGGACTTTTGTATTTCTCTGCTTCGGGAGGCCAACAATGCAGGGGATTTCGAGCCCCCAGACATCCAATTTGATCGAGCACACAGGGCTCTGCGCGCTCCACAGCCTAACCGCCCTCGCGACATTATTGTGTGCTTCACCTCCTTTAAAATCAAGGAGCGCATAGCGGTTGTGGCTCAAGAGAAAAATGAATGGGAGTGGAATAACCAATCTATAGCGATTTTCCCTGATCTATCACAAGCAACGCTACAAAGTCGTTATGCCTTTAAAGACATGACTGCGTTCCTCCGCTCTAAGGCCGTGCGTTACCGGTGGCTTCATCCATTTGGACTTTCGTTTGTTCATGAAGGAGTGACACATAGCTTTGTGACTCCCGAGGAGGCCTCGTCTCGGTTTGCTGACATGGGATTTGTGAGCCTGCAACCACCTCGACGGAACGCGGGTCCTCTCGCTCCTCGAACATCTCTCCCAACATGGCAGCGAGTGGGGAAGAGGAGCAGCCGCCTCCGGAGACAACCGGGGGATCTCATCTCAGAACAGGGCCCGACCTGATCTTTTTCTATGCTCTAGCATAGGGGGCTATTTCTTATCCTTTGCTCAAGAGAGCGCAGCTGTTGATGCAATTGGGACAGAGTGTGCTTAAAGTTTCTTTTTTGTTTGTATGGCGGATGTATGGTTAACTTTTGCAATGTGTTTAGTGTGTTGGGGGGGGGGGGGTGGGAGGAGGGCGCCATTTTCTGTTATCGTGATATTATCTACTTCCCCTGCTTGGGTTGGGTGCTAGCCTGCTAGGAGGTTATGGCAGGCGTTCTATTATGGGACCCTTACAATGTTTGGGTCTTCTTGGGGTTCATGCCTATTTCTGATGTTTTTTATGTGGATTTTACTGCGTCACTCCTCCATGCTGCATATTTTTTGCTGATGGTAGGGTCTCCTTTCTCATGGATCTTCGGTGATCTTTGTGCTTTTTCTTCCCAGATGGTTGGGCTGCCCTCCATGTTCAGCCTGATGCTCCATATTACCATAGTTGGTATTTATCACTTTCTGGGGGCCCATGGATTTTTTGGGGACTGGCTCTCGTTTGCTTTCTGATTTTCCACATGGCTTGGCTAAAAATTTTGTCCCTTAATGTTAAGGGACTGAATTCCCCCCAAAAAAGAGCCCTTTTTTACAGAGAGGCAGCCTCTTCAGGGCCGGATATTATTTTTGTGCAAGAAACGCACTTAACCCGTCGCTATGAAGCACTCATGCAGTCTTCTAAATTTCCTAATCAGTTTTTCTCTGCAGCAAATAAAAATGCTAAGTATGCAGGAGTGGGCATATTTTTTGCTTCACATGTGGTGATTGAATGTCTGAAGATTGTGGCGGACCCTCAGGGCAGGTACTTATTGCTGGGAATCAAGCTGTTGAACCAGGAATTTACACTTCTCTCTGTGTATGCCCCGAATAGGGAGCAGGCGGTGTTTTTTAGGCACCTCCGGCACCTCCTTACTCAACATGCCCAGGGATCCCTTATTGTGGGAGGCGATTTTAATGTGCCTCTGTCCCCGGCCCTGGACACCTCCAAGGGGTTCACCCACACAGCCGGGATACATTCTAGGACCCTCAAGGACTTCTTATCAGAACATAACTTGGTTGATTCCTGGAGGACCACCTATCCGCATTCGCGATCCTACTCTTTTTATTCCAAACCACATGACTCCTATACCCGTATCGATTACCTGATGGTGGATAAAAACTTGTTTCATCGGGTGCGGAGCCCAGAAGTTGGGGTAGTAACGTGGTCAGACCACGCCCCTGTTTCCCTACAATTTAGTATAGTTGCGGGAGATGGTGGTACCAAATTTTGGCGGCTTAATGATTCCCTGCTTCATGAGGCCCAGTTCACGCAAGCTACCACGCAGGTGATCCGAGACTTTTTTCTTGATAATGTTGGGTCTGTCCCATCTCCGGTCACTGTTTGGGATTCCTTTAAATCATACATCAGGGGGCATTTTATTTCTCGCTCCTCCTATGTTAAAAAGCGGAAAGAGCAGGCTTGCTCACGATTAAAAGCCAGAATTGCGGATTTAACTGCACAGCATAGCAAGTCTGGATCTTCACGACTGCGCTCCCAGCTTACTCAAACCCGGGAGGAATTACACAGACTCGAGCTAGATCATATCACGCACGCACTAAATCTCACCAGGCAACATCACTTTGAGGGCGGTAACAAGGCAGGTAGGATTCTGGCCCACCAGCTTAAAAAAACAATCATTCCAAAATCACATTCTTAAAATAAAGAATGGCCAGGGTCAGATCGAAACGTCTGCCTCGGCCATTGCACGACAATTTTTACACTTTTATCGGCAGTTGTACTCGGCTGAATCCCACATTCAGTCGGTAAATATTTGCCAGTATCTTCGAGATCTCCCCCTTCCTAGACTTCATCAGGATATGCATGACCGACTTAACGCGGAAATCACAACTCCTGAGATTCTTGAGGTTATTAAAACTCTCAAGGTCGGCAAGGCTCCGGGACCCGATGGCCTTACAGCCACTTTTTATAAATCCTTTCGGTCAGTTCTGGCCCCACACCTCCAAAGTCACTTTAATCACTTACGTAATGGGGGAACGTTGCATTCAACCTCTAACACTGCAGGCATCACTATTATTGCTAAGCCTGGAAGGGATCCCTCCTTGTGTGCTTCCTATCGTCCGATTTCCTTAATTAATTTGGATTTAAAAATCTTGGCAAAGATTCTGGCCGATAGGATTAATACTTTTATTACATACATTATCCACCCAGACCAGGCCGGCTTTATCCCAGGCCGAATGGCCAGCGATAATGTTCGTAAAATTATCAACATTATTTGGGGGGCCCTGCAAAGACGGGACATCCACCACCTCCTCCTGGCCATAGATGCAGAGAAGGCCTTCGACATGGTTCATTGGCCTTTTCTCTTTCAAACATTACAGGAAATGGGATTTGGCTCCTCTTTCCACAACTGGATCCAAGCCCTCTACTACAACCCTCTGGCACGCATAAAAATCAATGGTAGCTACACCGCCCCGTTTCCGGTGCAGAGAGGGACTAGACAAGGCTGCCCATTGTCACCCCTCCTTTTTGCAATTTTTCTCGAACCCCTAGCCATCTCCATCCGCCGCAACCCACAGGTGCAGGGATTCCTCACATCTACCTGCGAGCCCAAGCTGTCACTTTTTGCTGACGACATTATCTTCACTGTTGGTAATCCTGTGGGATCCCTGCCTGCACTCGAGTCTGAACTAGCCCGCTTTAGTGCCCTTTCAGGATTCAAAATTAACTGGGAGAAGTCCGAGATTCTAAATCTCTCCTGCCCCCCTGATATAGTAGGTCAATTACAGCATGCTCATGCATTTAGATGGGCGCCCACCAAACTCAAGTATTTAGGGGTGTATTTGAGTAATAATGTATGTGATTTGTATAATCTTAATTATGCTCCTCTTATTAAGAAAATGGATGTTGACTTGGAGAAATGGGGCTCTCTTCCGCTCACGTGGCTCGGACGACTTGCTACCATCAAGATGAACTTGCTGCCCCGGTTCCTGTATCTTTTTCAGACACTACCAATTCCACTGAGTCGAGTCACGTTACTTCAATGGCAACGGAAGCTGCTTCGCTTCTTGTGGCGCCGCCGCCCTCCTCGTGTGGCGCAATCTGTCCTTTACCAGCCGAAACTACAGGGTGGTCTGGGCCTTCCTAATCTGAGATGGTATTATGCAGCTGCCCAGCTTAGGCCCCTCATTGATTGGCACTGTGCTAGTGCCACGAAGCCGTGGGTCGCTTTGGAACAGTCGTGGATTGCGCCGGTTCCCTTGGCCTCCCTTCTCTGGCAACCTATCTCGACTTGGCGACCGATGCTACAGCTTCCACCCTGCACCAGGCACACGTATAACATCTGGAAGCAGTGGAGAGCACGACTGGTGGGCCGGTATGAATATTTCCCTCTTACTTATTTATTCCATAACACTCAGTTTCCGGCAGGACTACCTACCAAGGCCTATGGACTTTGGCAAGCGGGAGGAATTCTCTGCCTGTATCATGTCATGCAACAGGGTCGACTGACCTCCTTCGACATCCTTCGAGAGCGACTCCACCTACCAGCTACGGAATTTCTCTCCTACATGCAACTCCGTCATTTTATTTCCCATGTTCAATCTAGGGGGCTTCTGGCTCCCTCACGCTCTCTTTTTGAGGGATATTGTGTTTCGCCTACAGCAATTGGTGGTCTTATCTCCAAAATTTACCAGCAACTACTACAGCGCCCGTTTACTAAACATACTCATATGAAAGCTTGGGAAGCTGACCTTCAGCGACCTCTATCGGAGGAGGCTTGGGAGTCTATCTTTTCCAACCTATCCCGCGGCAATGTGTCCACACGCATTGTAGAAGCCAACTACAAGACTCTATATCGCTGGCACCTGACGCCGATGAAGCTACATCGTTGTTATCCGCAGGTTGACCGATATTGTTGGCGGAACTGTCACCAAGAGGGCACATTCCTTCACATGTGGTGGACGTGTGTTTTTATCCATCCTCTTTGGACCTATGTCTCACGGCTTCTATCAGACCTGCTTCAGTCTCCCTGCTTGCTCACCATGGAGCAGGCACTGCTCTTTGCTCCCTGCGACTCTTTGCCTTTGCATGCTCAAACTCTTGTGCAACAGCTGTGCACGGCAACTAAAATGGAAATTGCCTACCGATGGAAAAGGCCACAACCGCCCACGTCAGACGAATTGCTCAAACGTCTAGATAACGTATGCCTTCTTTATAGACTCACGGCACTGAAACACCACCGCCTTTCTAAATTTAACCAAATCTGGGACCCTTATATTTCATGGAGATCCTTAACATTCACGGTTGTTTAAACGTGTCATCAGGCACGGTTTTATTTCGCCTCTACTTATTCATCATTTACTTATCCTACGTTCAGCTCTTGAGTTGTTTTTGCCTGGAGTGATGCTAGACTACTCACGTTTATACATGATTCCTTGGACTTTCAATGGCATGATGGGGGGTGGGGGGAAAGGGACATGTATGCAAAGTTTGCTGTTGTTCTTTTATCATCCTGTTTTTCTTGATTGTTGCCTATCATTTTAGATGGGTGTTCTGATGCACCACTGATTGCTTATGTTTATTCTGTGTATTACGGCAAATAAAAATTATAAATTTAAAAAAAAAAAAAAAAATTCTGTGATACTTAGCTCCTCTACTCACATAAGGAAACACAGTCTTGATTCCTTATCGTTTCCACTGCCTTAACTTTGTATGCATGCTTGAAATAAATCCTGCCAGCTCTTATAGATCTCTAAGCTATTTAATAAATGTTATGTTTCGAAACTGAAAGTCCGTTTCATTACTGGTTATCTCTGGGGAGGAAACCAGGTGGGGTAAGTTTCAAGGTTTTAACAATAGTGATGGAACCTACAAGGGGAGGAGCAATAGTGGATCTGATATTCACAAAGGGAGACAGTATCTTAAATATCCAGATCAGTGCCCACCTGAGCAACACTTATGATCAGACAGTATTGGTTGGATATAACAGCCAAGAGGAAGGGAAGTCACACGAAGATCAAGGTCCTGATTTTCAAAAACACAGACTGGTAAAATGGCAACGTACCTTGACGAGCTGTAAGGCTGATAGGAAATTGGTTAAGTAGAACAACAGTGGATCAAATTAAAAGGAGTAATAATGAAGGCAATCAACATTTATGTATTAAAGGAAAAAAGTAAGAGAAAAAGGAAAAGGATATGATTCTCCAAGTTGGCGACTGAGAAAATAAATGCAAAAAGAACATTAAAAAAGTACAAAGGAACTATAAAAGAGGAACACAAAAGAAGAATATTCGGTTAAGCTGAAGGAAATGAGGTAAGAAATCAGGGTTGCAAAAGCTGGAGAAGAAGAAAAGATCTCCAAAGAGGTGAAGCATGGTGACAAACATTTTTCAGGGGGAGGCTGGTGACTGCACTGACTGAGATGGAAGCCTATTTGCAGAGCTTCCATTCTTCATCTACTGAATCCATTGTCCAGCCTAGTCATCAGTGCATTTTTTTTGAGCACTTCAGCTGTTATATTGCTTCACTTTTTCTATCAATGGCTACAAAACAGAAAACAGCTGATCTGAGGCAATTTTCCTTTACAAAACATGCCTCCGAGGACAGGGGAGATGGCAGCGAGCAGGCCGCAGTCGGCCCAACCAGTAAAGAGTTGGATTTAGAGCTGTGCTCCTTATCTTGTAGACCAGGGTCTTCTGAGTTTCTCAAGAGAGATGGAATGCGTAGCTGGGTTTATGAAACTGCATGCTGACATGAAGCAGCACAAAAATGGTTTACTGGCATCCCTTTCTGAAGCGCAGGAAGACATGGCTGCACTCGGAGCCCATGTGGATGAAATAGAAACTCACCTGGATGGCCAGAGTGATTCCTTGAAAAATCTATCGGAGTAACAGAGAGCCCTGCAAACGGAGCATGATTCCCTGGCAGACAAATTGGAAGACCTGGAGAATCGCACTAGGAGATGCAACTTGCGTACAAGAGATGTACATGAACTGCTGGAGTTTGTGGATGCTAAAGCGGTGGCAGTGAAGATTTGCGAATTACTACTGGCTACAACCAATGGTGGCAGAGGCAGTTGAGCGGGATCTACAAAATATTGTTATTGAATGCGCTCATTGCGTTCTGGGTCCCAAGCTTGCTAATCAGGCCCAAGATAATTATCTGCCTTCACAGCTGCACTTTAAAATCTCGTATCTACGAAGCGGCGAGGAGGAAGCCTGATTGGTGCTGGGAAGGCCACGCTATTGTCATGTTTAACAATCTAGCCCCCAAAACCCTTCACAAACGCTACGAATTAAAAGAAGTGACCAGGGCTTTGAGAGCTGAGAATGTGTGCTATCTAAGGACTTTTTCCCTTCGGCTTGCAGTTCATGCTGAATGGCATTACATACCGGCTTAAAACTCTCTCCGAGGCAGTTGAAATATTTTAAAAAGCCTATTTTCCTGTGAATTTTGCACTTCCTGCGCCAACAAATCCCACACTCACCGACGCTCTTCCAAGATGGCGGCAGGCTGGAAAGGGAAGCTTTATGTTTCTAGGCAACTGATGTCAGCGAGATCAGAACTTCAGTCCCTGGAGAATGATCTGTGTTCATCAACTGGAACTTACCAAACAAGCTTATTTTGAAGGGGGCGATAAGGCTGGGCGATATTTAGCCAGGAGATTAAAGGCCCTGCGTGTTCAAGGCTCCATAGATAAAATTAAGAATTCTCAACATGAAATTTGTACCTCTTCAAAGGATATTAGACAGTGTTTCTCTCGGTTTATGCCTTCCTATATGAAAAGGATACGAGCATAAAGCGGCTATAGACTGCTACTTATCTGAGGTTCCTTTGCCATCCCTTTCCTGCGAGCAAAGGCAACTTTTGGACAACCCAAATAGTGCTCTCCACAGGGTCTTACAGGTTATAAAAACCCTGAAATTGGACAAATCACCAGGCCTTGATGGTTTTTCCAATGCCTATTGTAAGAAGTATGCCCATATCTTAGTAGCTCCTTTGACGGAGCTGTTTAACTATATAAGGGATGGGGGAACTATTTAAAATGCTTCCAATGTCATTGTGAAGCCAGGCTGGGATCCAACTGTGTGGCTCTTATAGGCCAATTTCGTTAATTAATCTTGATCTCAAGATCTTGGCAAGGGTTCTGGCTGAGAGACTGAATCAAGTTATTCCTGTCTTGGTTCACCCAAACCAGGCTGGATTCATGGGTGACATCAGTGGATGGAGCATGGCACGGAAAACTAATGTCAAAGTTTCTAGAACTCTGACTAGGTACAGTGAGCATGCCCTATACCACATGTCCACATGGGGTCCCTCTTCAGTCTCGTAACATAGAATTATGATAAAAATGAAATAATAAAAAATAGGAGAAACCCAACTCCACGGGGTGGCAGGCGAGTTTTGTGAGAACTAACATCCTGCTGTCCTAGGAGAACACCTGTTACAGATAAGCAACTCTTTCTCTTGGACAAGCAGGATGGCAGTCCTCACAGATGGGTGAATACCTAGCTACAGGCTGCTCCCCAACACAAAAGGGGACCAACAAACACCAACCAGGTGCCAACAGGCACAACAATCACAGTGCTGTTGGAACTCAAACAATGGGTCCTAGGCAGGGAGAGTTGGGTTCTACACTTCAAAGATATTCCGGAGGACAGACTGGCCAACCCAATTGTCATGTCGGCCATCCCTATCCAGGCAGTTGTGTGATGCAAATGTTTTGAGAGAACGCCACGCCACAGCCTTGCAGATCTCCATGGAACTGCTCATAAGTGGGCCATAGACATTGCCATGGCTCTGACAGAATCAGTCATACATGGCCTCCAAGATGCAATCCCACCTGGGGATAGCAGAAGGAGATGCAATCTGCTAGCCAATTGGATAGTGTCCGTTTGGCAACGGCAACTCCCAATCTATTCCTGTCAAAAGAAATGAAAACTTGGGTGGGCTGTCTATGGGCTTCTGTCCATTCCAGGTAGAAGGCTAAGGCTCTCTTGCAATCCAAACTGTACAGTGCATGTTCACCTTGGTGCAAATGGGGCCTGGGAAAGAATGTTGGCAGGACAATTGACTGGTTAAGATGGAAACCATCATCACCTTAGGCAGGAACGTAGGGTGCGTACGCAGGACCATCCTGTCATGATACAACTTGGTTTAAGATGGATAAGTTATTAAGGCCTGGAGCTCGCTAACTCTGCATGCTGATGTGACCACCACCAAAAGTATGACCTTCTAGGTCAGGTACTTCAGGTCACAGGTGCGCAGTGAATCAAAAGGAGCTTTCATCAGCTGAGCTAGGACTGTTGAGGTCCCAAGACACAGCGGAAGGCCTTAGGGGAGGCTTCAACTGAAGCAGACCCCGCATGAAGCGTACAACTATAGGCTGTACAGAGATAAGCATACCATCTACACCTTGGTGGTATGTGCCAATTGCACTCAGATGGACTCTATCAAAGTTGGTTTTCAAGCCAGCCTCCGATAGGTGCAGAAGGTAATCAAGCAGTTTTTATGTGGGACAGGAGAATGGATCTAGGGCCTTCTGCTCACACCACATGGAAAACTTCCTCCACTTCAGTCTGTAGGACTTTCTAGTGGAAGGTTTTCTAAAAGCTACCAGGACCCAAGACACATCTTCGGAAAGATAGCAAATGTTGCTTACCTGTAACAGGTGTTCTCACGGGACAGCAGGATGTTAGTCCTCACATATGGGTGACATCACAGAATGGAGCCCAATCACGCAACACTTTTGTCAAAGTTTCCAAAACTTTGACTGGCCCTTACTGGGCATGCCCAGCATGGCACTAACCCTGCAGACAGCAGGGGTCCCCCTTCAGTCGTTTAAAAGCTACAGGCAGTGCCGAAAAATAAAATAAGAAAACATTACGAACCCAACACCAGGAGGCGGCGGGAGGGTTTCGTGAGGACTAACATCCTGCTGTCCTGTGAGAACACCTGTTACAGGTAAGCAACATTTGCTTTCTCACAGGACAAGCAGGATGGTAGTCCTCACTTATGGGTGAGTATCAAGCTGAAGATGTCCGAGAAATGCACCAAATGTACCCAGGTGTGCAAAGCACTAGGACTGGGATAAAATTTGGTCGAGGGCATCCTGAACCCTAATGGGCAGGTGGAAGGGTGTTGGTACGTCACGTTGTAAACAGGTTACGAAGGACAGACTGGCCGAAGATGGAATCTTGTCTTCCGGCTTTGTCCAAGCAATAGTAGGCTGCAAAGGTGTGGCGAGAACTCCAAGTGGTGCCCTACAAATGTCAGGAAGCGGCACCGATCGTAGGTGTGCTACTGAAGTCGCCATGGCCTTCACAGAGTGTGCTTTAACACGGTCTTGAAATGGAATGCCTGCTTGTTGATAGCAAAAGGATATGCAGTCCGCCAACCAGGAGTAGAGAGTCTGCTTACCCACAGGCTTCCCTAACTTGTTAGGATGGAAAGAGACAAACAATTGAGTGCTTTCCCTGTGGGCAGCTGTACGGTCTAGGTAGAACGCTAGAGTCCATTTACAGTCAAGGGTATGCAGAGCTGTTCTCCAGGATTGGAATGGGGCATGGGAAAAAAGGTAGGTAGTATGATGGATTGGTTTAGATGAAAATCTGAAACTACCTTGGGTAAGAATTTAGGGTGAGTGCAGAGTACTGCCCGGTCCTGCAGAAGTTTAGTATAAGGCGGATAGGTAACTAGGGCCTGTAATTCACTAATTCTGTGAGCTGAAGCGATTGCCAAAAGGAAAATCACTTTCCATGTGAGATATCGAAGGTCACAGGAGTGAAGAGGCTCAAATGGTGGTTTCATGAGCTGACCCAAAACCATGTTAAGGTCCCAAGAAGAGGCCGGAGGACACAGTGGAGGCTTGAGGTGAAGCAAGCCTTTCAGAAAACATGTTACAAGGGGTTGTATTGATATAGGAACATCCCTGACACCTTTATGGAAGGCGGATACCACACTGACATGCATTCTGATGGAAGAAGTTTTTAGACCTGACTCTGACAAGTGCCAGAGATAGTCCAAAAACTTCATGATTGGACAGGTAAAGGGGTCAAGGGACTGAGAAGAGCACCATGACGTAAACCTGGTCCATTTGTAAGAATAAGATTTTCTTGTGGAAGGCTTCCGTGAAGCAATCAAGACACGGGAAACTGGTTCAGAAAGGTTAAATGGCTGAAGGATTAACTTTTCAACATCCATGCTGTCAGGGACAAGGCTTGAAGATTGGGGTGGCAGAAGCACCCGTCGTTTTGCGTAATCAGAAGCGGGTCTTTTCCCAAGTGAATGTGCCTGCGAATGGAGAGATCCTGAAGTATTGGAAACCACACTTGGCGTGGCCAGTAAGGTGCTATCAGGATCATGGTTCCCTTGTCCTGACGTAACTTCACGAGAGTCTTCGAGAGAAGAGGAAGTGGAGGGAATGCATAAAGTAAACCGGTTGCCCATGAGAAGGAGAATGCGTCTCTGGGTTGAGAGTGTTTACTGCGAATGAGAGAGCAGAAGTTCTCTACTTTGCGGTTTTGAGGAGACGCAAAGAGGTCTATCTGAGGATATCCCCATTGTTGAAAGATGGAGTTCGCTACTGAGGGTTTGAGAGACCACTCGTGCGGTTGAAAGATGTGACTCAGCTTGTCTGCCAACACATTGTCCACTCCCGGCATCCAGGTGGCCCTGAGGTACATCGAATGGGAGAGAGCTTCCGCCCATATCTGTGCAGCTTCCTGACACAGAAGGAAGGAGCCCGCGCCTCCCTGTTTGTTGATGTACCACATGGCGACCTGGTTGTCCATCTGGATCAGGATAACTTGATTTGAGAGGCGATCCTGAAATGCCCTGAGAGCATATCTGATTGCTCAAAGCTCCAGGAAATTTATTTGGTGTTTGGCTTCCTCTGGAGACCAAGATCCTTGTGTCTGCAGATTGGCCACATGGGCTCCCCAGCAGAGGTTGGAAACATCGGTGGTGAGAGTCAATTGAGGGTCTGAAGCCTGAAAGGGCAAGCATTGGAGGAGATTGTTCTGATTTCTCCACCAGGCAAGAGACTGACGGAGTGAGTTGGTTATGTGGACAATGGTTGACAGGGGCTGAATGCTTTGAGTCCACTGTGACCGTTGAGTCCACTGCATGACTCTCATGGCCAAACGGGCCATTGGTGTGACTTGAGGGGCTGCACTGAGGACGCCATGTGTCCCAGGAGGATGAGAAAGTGGCATGCAGTCACGGAGTGCTGAGACTGCAGCTGGTGCGCAAGAGATATGAGAGTGAGAGCTCGCTGTCGAGGTAGAAAAGCCTTTGCCTGCAAGGTGTCCAAGTCTGCCCCAATGAACGACAAGGTTTGAAATGGGACTAAAGAGGATTTGTTGTAATTGACGAGAAATCCTAATGAAATTAGAGTGTGTAAGGTTAGACTGAGGGACGACAGAGCAGCTTGCTGAGTGGGAGCCCTGATTAACCAATTGTCTAGATAGGGGTAGACGTGAACACCCTGAGTCCTTAGGAAGGCTGCAACCACTATGAGGCATTCCGTGAAGACTCATGGCGCAGACGCTAGGCCGAATGGAAGCACTCGGTACTGGTAGTGCTTGGGGTCTACTAGAAACCTCAGGTATTTGCGATGAGATGGAGTTATCGCAATATGAGTGTATGCGTCCTGGAGGTTGAGAGAGCAGAGCCAGTCTCTTCTTTGTAGAAGAGGAAGAAGTGAGCCCAAGGTTACCATCTTGAACTTCTCTCGCTGGACGTACTTGTTGAGGACCCATAGGTCCAGAATAGGACGAATGCCTCCCGATTTTTTGGGGATTAGAAAGTACCGGGAATAGAATCCTAGGTTGTGCTGAGAGTAGGGTACGGGTTCTATTGCCTTGGACTGGAGAAGGAGGGAGACCTCCTGATCCAGAAGGATGGAGTGATCGGATGTTCTCCACGTCGGTAGAAGTGGGGAGTCCGGTGGCATGGAGAGAAAGTTCAGATGGTAACCTTGAGCAATTATCGCCAGTACCCATTGGTCTGAGGTGATTGAGTGCCATATGTTATTGAAGTGGCACAATCGACCTCCCACTGGTATGTGAGGCAATAGAAGTTGGCTGTTGCTCTCTAGGTAGAAGTCAAAAACCTGAAGCAGGACCTGGTTGAGGAGCTGCTTGCGGTTTTTGTTTCCGTGTCTGATGAGACTGGGCTTTTTGAAAAGGTCTCGTGGAACGGGATCTGGCTGGTGGCGGGTAGGACTTCTTTGGGCGGAAGAATGACTTTTTAGAGTCCTTTCAGAAGGGCTGTTTTGAAGAGGAGTCAGAAGGTATCAGAGAGAGTTGTCTAAGAGTCTCATGATGGTTCTTAAGTTCCGCCACCGTCCGTTGATTCTCTTCTGCGCATGGCAGGTCAGCAAGTCTTTCCTTTACCTTCGGTTGGAGATCTGAAGACTGCAGCCATGCCATACTGCAGGTGCCAATTCCCGCTGCAGAGACTGACATCTTGAAAACATTGTAGGTGGTGCACCTCGTGTTTTCCGCATTTCAGGCCCTGACGCACCAGCGACAAGAAAGTGTCTTGCTCCTGTTGAGGCAGTCGCTCGGCTGCCTCCTGCACTTGCTTCCAGAGGTTGCAAGAGTATTGGCTCATGTAGAGCTGGGTAGGAGGCAATGTGGGCAATAAGCATTGTCCCCTGAAATGCCTTCCTTCCAAGAGCATCCAGCGTTCTGTGATCCTTCCCTGGGGGCACTGAGGTATGGGTCCGAGAGCACTTAGCACTCTGGAGAGCAGATTCAACACTACTGTTTGGTGTGCCAGCTGATGCTTTACAAATCCAATAGCCAGTTGGACAAGGTAAACCCTGTCCGTCTTCCTGTTTACAGAAGGAACAGTGAGGGGGTGCTCCCAACTTCTCAACAGCAACTCCTTAAAGATCTCTGTTCCGGGACTGCCACGATCTCTTTAGGAGCCTCCACGAACTGGAGGATTTTCAGCATCTCGTGTCTGGCATCCTCCTCTGTCATTAACAAACAGGATGGCTTCCGCCATCACCCTTACAAAACCTGCGAAGATTAGTTCCTCGGGTAGAGACCTCCTTCGTTCCTCTGGAAGAGACAGCTCTGAGGGGAGACCCTCAGAGTCCTCTGAGGAGGATTCTGTAGTGTCATCCTCCCAGGGGTCATATGGGGCCTCATCCTCATTATAATCTACAGGGGATGGTGCCCTGGGTGTTCGGCCTTTGTCCAGAGGCATGAGCACCAGTGACTGCAAAGCCAGCTACAATTGAGCTTTCTCCTTGGAGGAACTGGCAACGATCACCGCATTGGTTAGGGGAAGCATCAGTGCCCCGATGGGCATCGATGCCTCCAGGGAACCGACACCAGCTGGGTTGGTAACACACTGATAAGAACGTTGAGCCATTCCAGCAGCAGTTCCAGCAGGGAGAGCGCAGGCATCAATACAGTCGATGCTGCTGGCTCAATGCCCCGCAGGGCCTGATCGACTCTCCGTTCCAACTCCTCCTCGAAAGTTGCCGATACCAAAAAGGACTGGGAGGCAGGATGGGTGGCTAGATCTTCTTTGGATCCTTGAGGTGGATCGGTGACTGACATCAGGAGCAGTGGAGACCATCGTGGACCCCTGGCATCGATGGAGGATAGGCACTCCTTGCCTTGGGGTCGCTTTGGGGGCATCACGGCAGAAGCCGGCTCCTTCCCGAGCCCAGCACCAGGCATCGAAGGTGACCAATGCTAATGCTTCCTTGGCTTCCCTCAGTGCTCAGCCTGGTCTTTCCCCAGTGCAGAGGTCAAGGATGATGAACCCAATGTCCTCTGCCTTGGAAGAGAGACAGGGGCCGGTCCCCACTCCCCCCATCTTCCAGCGGCAGTGATTGAGCCGACGGCCCCGCCGATGTTGATGGCTCGTGTCTATTGGTGCGGCTCCAAGGTCCTTCGGCATCGATGCCACCAATGCCGATGTCAATGGCTCAGACTTTCTCGCTCAGAAGAGTTTCTCCATCTTGTCGAGGCAAGTGCAACATTTATTTATTTACTTACTTACTTTTATATACCGGTGTTCGATTTTACATATCACATCGGTTTACATTTAAACAAAATTTGCAGGAACTTATGCGTTACCTTTGTCAAATACATCCCTTCAGGGTCATTTGGTTGCACAGGCGGCACCCCTGGATGTCGTGCGATGCCCCCAGGCAGAGGTTACATACATCATGTGGGTCCTTGATGGACACAGTCCTTGGGCACTGAGGGCATCAACGGAAATCCGACAAGGTCATGACAAAGCAAACTGAAGGGGCACAAACGAGAAGCAGTGACAGCGGGCGACTGAAGCCGGCGAGCACCGAGGCACCACTGCCATGGTGGAGAACAGAAGTAAAATAAAACTTACTGAACCACTGAAAAACCTGGCTAGAGACTAAGGGGAACCAGAGAGAGAACCGCGCTGAGAAAAGACTAAATAGGACCGAAAAAAAAAATAGGTGAAAAAGTTTTCCCAAGGTAATTTTAAACAAAATGCCATGAGCTAGGAAAAACCACGATGTGAAAACTCTGTGGGAAAAAAAGATTGAAGAGGGTCCTTGTGAGGACGTCTGGTATAGGGCATGCTCAGTATACCTAGTCAAAGTTCTAGAAACTTTGGCATAAGTTTTCCGTGCCATTCTCCATCTGATGGTGCCACCTATGTGTGAGAATTACCATCCTGCTTGTCCTAGGAGAAACAATGTGACAAGGTACTAGGTTAAGATCATGGGGATACTGGGATACATTGAAAGAGGCATAACCAGCAGAAAGGAGGTGACAATACTCCTGTACAGATCCTTGATGAGGCCTCACCTGGAATACTGTGTTCGGGTCTGGAGGCCTGATCTCAAGAAAATATAAGGAAGAAAAGAAGCAGTCCAGAGAAAGGCGACCAAAATGATGTGGGATCTATATGGCAAGCCATACGAGATGAGACTGAAGGAGCTTAATAGGTAAACCCTGGAAGAAAGAAGAGACGGGAGATATGATGCAGACTTTCAAATAACTGAAAGGAATTAAAGATGTGCAAAAATCTAATCTTTTCTGATGGGAAAGAAGCTGTAAAACTAGGGATCACGATATGAAACTCTAAGGGGAAAAGAAGACTCAGGAACAATGTTAGGAAATATTTCATCATGAGGGTGATGGATGCATGGAATGCCCTCCTGGAAGAGGTGAAGAAGAGAGAATTGTGATGGAATTCAAAAGGGCATGGGACAAACACAGAGGATCCCTGCTGACTAGAGAATGGAAATGAAGAAATATGATAACTTTTTCTATTACACCTTAGGGAAAGCCTGCACAGAGCTGCAGTTGCTACTACCAAAAAACCCCCAAAAAACCCAAAACTTGCTGGGCAGGCTAGATGGACCATATTGGACTTTATCTGGCTAAATAGCACAATATCAACCTCCTAATGTCCCTGTGATTTTTGATATGTAGGCAAAACTATATGTCCGTTAAGGGTAGGTATGATAGAACACAAAGCTGTTTGTGTAATATACATTTGGATGTCCCTCTTGTTAGTCATTGTATAACCAAGTCACATAGTTTTTCAGACTTGGTATTTGCAGCAATTGACATGGTGCTGCTGTCTCATCAAGGGGATGATTTGGATAAATTTCTCTTTCAACAGCAAATGAAAAGGATCTATACCTTACAGATTTTGACCCCCATTTGGCTGTCACAATTTTCAATCTTTTTATAACAGATTTCAAATATAGATGATTCTTTATTTTTTTTAATTTGACTGACATTTGGCTAAGCCTATTAATGTCTTATATATTTGTTACTGCCCACTTTGCTCTGTTTTCAAGATGGCATCTGTATGTTCTGTTCCTAGATAGTAAGTCTATGAACAGGTGTTTTGCCTGCTTTATTTATAAGGTTGCTAATTTTCTGAAGAAGCATTGAAGTTTCCCTGATGCAGGCATAGCTATGCTGAAAAACCAGTGTTAGATGTAGTGCGAGAAGCTTCTCTTTTAGACTGTAATCCTTCGTGGATTTTGAAATGGCATTTTTCAGATGGACTAGCAGGACACAGTTCAGCCAAGAATTTTTCTTGCAGATAAGTAATTCTTTGTTGATGTCCAATTGTTATTTTATTTATTCAGATTTAGTTTCTCTGAATCTACACAGTTTGGACTTATAAAAACAAACTAGAAGTGTATGATTATATCAGTGGCTGCTTAGCTACTATTGGATGGTGGCTGTAATAAGCCTGTTGTCAATGTACATGACAACTTTAAAAAAATGTTTTTATTAATATTTAAACACCCTACTCTTTGTATTTTATTATTGCTGGTGCAGGTGTGTTTTTATGTATTTGTGTTTTTAAGCTGTCTTAACACTGTACCAGATGTCAATTTTTTTGACATCTATTTTACTGCTTTGCTGTTCCTCGCTTAGTGTATTCTTCTGTAGTCTGGTAAGTAATAAATTTAGCAAATAAATAAAAAAAATGGACTGAATTTATCACAAATAAGCATGCATAAAACATACTACACCAGTAAGAAAGGAGAATGGAATAACTACTCACCCAGTGACCCTCCAAGGTAGCTAGAACTTCTTTGCCTAGTTTAATTTTTCCTGATATTTGATTGACACTGTCATCGTTGCCTAAAAATGGCTAAAATTAGACAATTCATATTATTAATGAAGAGTGAGAAATGTTTTAACATCGCACACTGTTACAGCTGTAAATACTGTGTAAAAGATGCCATATTAAGAATCTGATAGGCTAGTTCAGTTCTGAAGTAGTGTTTTGGGATGTGAATACAAGGCATAAGATATTAACTCAGAGCAATGAGAATTTAAAAAGGGGACAACATCAGGATTATAATTTTTTGAAAACAAGTAACTTGGTATCCTTAAATATCACTTAATGATGCTTTTCCTCAAACTTTCTCTCACTGCCTTTGACATACATAAATACAAGGACTAAGTTTAGCTTTCAAGCGACTGTAGAGAGCAGCAGCTTCTATGTGGGTATTGTTTCTGTGTCACAGAAAAATGTTAAAGTAAATTGCAGAAGTGATGCAATCACTAAAAATGCTTTAATTACATATTGGTGGGATAATTTAAAAAAAATCATTTCTGCAGGAAAAAGGTGAAATTACTACTTACCTGATAATTTCCTTTCCTATAGTGAAAGTTAGATCAATTTCAATGAGTGGGTTATGCACCTCTGCCAGCAGATGGAGACGAAGCAAAAGCTGATGTCATGGCTAATATAGTCCCGACCAACATCAGCCCGCCAATATTCTCTGGACAAACCTGATTAAACTTGAATATTATTAGCAACGGTCAGGAACACTGAGTTCAGTCCAAAAAAGGAAAACATCTAGCAAACTAAGAGGCTGATGCAATATCATGTACGCAAAAAACGTGCGTCCAACCTGGATGCATATTTTTTGAACGTGCGCACATCCCCTATCTTGGACGCTTGAGGTAATACTCAAATGAGTTGGTATGCTAAAAGAGATGCATAATGGATAAATTGCGTGTTCTTAGCGCGTCCATGGCATTGAGCACCCAGGAGAAGAGGCTGTGTGCAGGTAAGGAAAACAGACACTTGATTTCCCGAGCATCCCTTTTCCTAACCTGTGCTCAACCACAAATTAGGAAAATGGATGTTCGTAAATTGAGCTTTCCTTTTCCTAACCTGACCACTCTCAAGATTTTTTTTCCATGTTGCAGCTTTCTGTGGTTCCTCCTGCTTAGTATTACAAGCATATTAAGTAGGAGGAACCACAGAAAAGGTGTATATTTTGCTTTTCTGAGCATGGCTCGGGGTGCCTCAAAACGTAACACCAGCTCTGGGCTGGTGTTAATTTTTGAGAGTTAAAATGTGCGCATCAGGTGCACTTTTTTTTTAACACATTGGGGGTATTAGCTAATAGCCTCATCAACATGGCATTTGCATGTGAGCAGCGCTATTAGCTATGCGCTGGTATGGATGTGCGTTTTGGATACGCTAATCCTGATTGAGAAATTACTACTTTCCTGATAATTTCCTTTTCTTTAGGACAGGCAAATGAATCTAGAGAACCAGTGGGTTATGCACCTCTACCAGCAGGTGGAGATGGAGCTAGCTGAAATCACAGTATATATATTCCTGCAGTGACATCAGCCTGCCAATATTCTCTTCAACAGCATCTGTGGACAGACTAGCAAAAAACTTGATTAAAAAAAGAAAACCATTTCTGTACTCAACCAACAAGAAACTGAACTCAGGTGAGAATGTATGAATACTAGTCTAGGGACTGGATGAACCCTTACCAGTAATCCCCTGGAACACAGCCACACAGGACGACCATAACACAATCATTTGGCAGCCAATGGCAGGAAGCTGGATTTATTTGTCTGTCCTAAAGAAAAGGAAATTATCAGGTAAGTATTAATTTCTCATTTCTTAGCGCCCAGACAGATGACTCCAAAACCAGTGGGATGTACCCAAGCTACTCCCGAACAGGGTGGGAGGCTGCCAGCGATCCAGACAAAACTGCACGTGCAAAGGCTGCATCCTCCTGGGCCTGTACATCCAGACAATACCTGGAAAAGGTGTGTAAGGACCACCATGTTGCAGGTCGGCAAATGCCAATGGGAGGCAACAATTTAACCTCTGCCCATGACATTGCCTGAGCCCTAGTGGAATAATCCCGAACCTGAGTAGGCAATGGCTATTCAGCAGCACATACACAGCCGTGACTACCTCCTTAATCCAGCAGGCTAGTGTAGCCCGCAAAGCCGGGTCGCTCTGTTTGCCTCCACCATGAAAGACAAACAGGCGATCCATCTTTCAAAAAGATTTAGAAGCTTCCAGATACTTCCAAGGGACGCAACAGGCGATATTCCTCCACCTCTCTGTCCTTATTCATGGATAGCAAGGAAGTGGATTGATGCAAGTGAAAATCTGAGACCACCTTAGGCAAGAATGAAGGAACAGTACACAGTTGTATCACTCCTGGAGTCACTGGAAGGAACGGCTCCTGGCAAGACAAGGCCTGCAGCTTGGAAATTTGACGTGCAGAACATATCGTTACTGTTTTCAAGGTCAGTAACCGTAAGGAAAGACCCCACAGCAGTCAAAACATAGGTCCCGCCAAGAAATCCAACACCAGATTAAGACTCCACAAGGGAACCGGTAACCACAAGGGAGGACGAAGATGCTTTACTCCCCTCAAGAAATGGGCCACATCAGGATGAGACTATAAGGATTCACCATTCACCTGGTCCCTGAAACAGGCAAGAGCCACTACCTGTACCTTCCAAGGAATTAAGGGCCAATCCTTTATTCAACCCATCCTGCAGGAATTTCAAAATGAGTGGGATATTAACTGTAAGGAGGAAGCACACCTCGATCTTCACACCAAGCCACAAACACTTGCCAAACCTGCACATAGGCTAAGGAAGCGGAGAACTTTTGTACTCGAAGCAAGGTGGCAATCACCACAGCAGAATATCCACGCTTCAACAAGCGAGCCCTTTCAAGGGCCATACCATAAGACAAAATAGAGTTGGATCTTCGTGAAGGACAGGCCCCTGCTGCAACATATTCCTATGTGGTGGAAGACGGAAGGGGAGTCTACCAGGAGTCTTTTCAAATCTGAATACCATGTTCTCATGGGCCAATCAGGTCCACCAAGAGCACCATTCCCCTGTGGTCTTCGACCCTCCTAACTATTCTGGCCAATATGGGCCACGGGGAAAGGCATACAGCAGCTTGACTTCTGGCCAGGCAAGCACGAGAACATCGATATACAAGGACTTCGGATCTCTCCTGCAAATGAAGACTCGAGGAACTTTCACACTATGAGAAGTTGCCAGCAGGTCTAGAAATGGAAGGCCCCAGTGATCCACTATCCGCTGAAATGCCTTGTCCAACAATACCCATTCTCCTAGGTCCAGACTACCTGCTGAGAAAATCTTTTCCTGCAATGTGTGATGCTGAAATGTCCTGAAGATGCATTGCTGCCCTTTCCATAAGTTGGTCTATCTTTTGCGACACTTGCTGGCTCTTGGCTCCTCCCCTGCTGATTGATCTAAGCCACCATTGTGTTGTCCAACATTACCAGGGCCACCCAACCCTGCAGCCTGTTGCTGAACTGCAAGCACCCCAGCCTGACTGCCCGGGCTTCCAGCTGATTCATGTTCCAGAAAGACTCCTCTGTATTCCAGCGCCCTTGCGCAGAGATATTTCCTGACAGTGAGCTCCCCAACCTTGGAGGCTTGCATCTGTTGTGAGTACCAACTAGTCCAGCGATGTCAGGGAAACTCCCTTTCTCAGAAGATCCGCCTGCAACCACCACTGGAGGTGAGAACAGACTTCCATCAGCAGGTGGAGCCGAATCGAATAGTCCTGAGATTGCGGGTTCCAACGAGACAGCAGAGAGTGCTGAAATGGATGCATATGTGCCCTCGCCCATGGCACCACTTCCTAGGTTGCCGCCCTCAAACCGAGTACCTGTAGAGAGGACGATACTGTCGGACGTATAGTGTTCACCAAGAGATGCACTTGTGACATCAACTTCTGAATATCAGCTTCTGGCAGAAAAACATTGCCTTGCTTCATGTCGAACCGCACACCCAGATACTCCAACGACTGAGAAGGCTGAAGACTGCTCCTAGCCAGGTTCACCACCTAACCAAGGTCCTGCAACAGGGATATCACCTTGTGGGTCACCAGATGGCTCTCTTTGAGAGATATGGGCTGAATCAACCTGTCATGTAAATATAGGTGTACTAGGATGCCATCCTCTCTCAGCTCTGCTACTACCACCACCATAACCTTGGAAAAGGTCCTAGGAGCGGTGGCTAGACCAAAAGGCAGCACCTGAAACTGATAATGGCACCTCGACACCTTGAAGCGCAGAAAATGTTGGTGTTCCAATTGGCTAGGAATATGGAGGTACACCTTGGACAGATCCAAGCAAGTCAGAAATTCCGCCGACTGTACGGCCATTATTACTGATTGCACAAAATGAGTCACCCGCAAATGACAGTTGACTCCTTTGAGATCCAGTATAGGATGAAAGGAACCCTCCTTCTTGGGCACAACGAAATAAATGAAATATCACCCCGTATTTTATTGAGATGTGGGTACTGGAACCACAGCCCTCAGACGGGGGCCCTTGACAAAGTATACTCCATCGCCTGCTTCTTCTGCAGGGAGTGGCAGGGAGACACCATGAACGCATCCCAAGGAACACTGCGAAATTCCACCGCATATCATTACCGTATCACTTCCAGGACCCACTGGTCCGATGCGATCTCGACCTACCTCTGATAAAAGAGAGAGCAGCATTCCCCTATCTCCTGTTCCTGGGGGTAGGTCAGCAAACCTTTATTAGGAGGCATGGGAGGATCCATTATCCAAGTCCCCACCTTGTTTGGGCTGTCTGGGATGAAAGGGCTGAGAACCTGCCAAAAGGTAGAGTCCTCTGAAAGGTGGTTCCTCTGTAGGACAAAAATGCTTGCAACTCCTGAAATACCCCTCATACCAAAGGGGGGCGATAACTGCTTATCTTCTGGCAACCAAGGAACCAAAGATTCCTTCCATTTACTGGCCAGCTTCTCCAACTCTCTTCCAAACAAGAGCAAGCCTTTAAAGGGCAATTTCGTAAGATTAGCCTTGGAGGTCGCATCAGCCAACCAATTTCTCAGCCATAACTGGCATCTGGCCACTATTACTGAAGTCACTCCTCTGGCTGAGGTGTGGACTAAATCGCAGCCCGTATCTGCTAAGAAGGCGATAGCAGGTTCCATAACTGCCCTGGAATTCACTTCAGAGTCATCAACCTCCTAAGAGAAGGAATCAAGAGCAAGCCACCAGGGAACAACAGGAAGCTATCTGCAATGTCATTGCAACTGCTTCAAGTGCTTGTTTAAGGATGTCCTCAATTCTCCTATCATGCACATCCTTCAAGGCCGCTCCTCCCTCCACAGGGATAGTCGTCCATTTAGAGACGGCACAGACAAGCACATCCACTTTTGGGAAATGCAGACTCTCTCTTGCCACTGGATCCAGGGGGTATAGGTCTTCCAAAATCTGACCCCCCTTTAAGATTTCCCTCCGGGGCATCCCACTGGGTTGGCAGGGTAAAGCTCCAGGCGATTCAGATGCACAGTAGGACATGGTGGGGGAGAACTGGTTTACTTTACTTTTGAAAGATATAAGCTTAGTAGATTCTTTTAGAAAGTTTGGTTTCGTCAGCTTTTCTGGCTGGCTAACATTGCATTTGGGTAGAAGTTAATAAGCTATTGAGTTTGTAAACAATAAACTTAAAAGACTTTACAGCAGTCATAGGAGATATATTGTATTTTGTATTAAAAGCACTAGGGATGTGCATTTGTTTCATCCGGTTCATACATTTCCTATACAAGCATGTAATATGAAACGTATGAAACATATGAAACAAATGCACATCTAATTGACATGTAATGGGAAAAGTATGAAACGAATTAAACGAATGAAACGAATGCATATCCCTAAAAAGCACCTAGTTTGGTTCTTGTTGATTTAAGTTATGAGATTGATTTATGGGTCTGAAGGATGGGCAGTGGCTGCTTCTCAGCATGACAATTTAACCCCCATAACTTATTTCTCTGGTATGTTTGGGTTTTCAAATTGTGAATTAAGGATTGTGACATATGCAGCGCATGTACCAGGAATTAGACAATTACAATTAATTCCACATTTAATTTTCTTCAGGTCAAGATGCCACTGCTGTCACCGTGCCTCTACTGCTCCTGGTGCTGTTTTTCGCCCAAGGATTACAAGGGGGCTCTGGCTGAAATCCCAAAGTACGGAGCGTTTTCGTTAGTTGAGGGCATTGAGGCATCGATGGAGGTATCGACGGAGGCGTCGACGGCAGAGATGGCGACCTCGACGGCATCGATGGCGGCCTCCACAGCATCAATGGGAACCATGGATACTCCGATCCCTCTAGCCACAATGGACCCGGTGGAAGATCACAGTAAGGACACCCACAGGCATCATAGGGTGAATCGAATGTGATAGACATAGGGAGAGAAAAAAAGAAGGCCGCAAACAGTTGGTAACCCAGGGAAACAGACAGTGAGGTGACAGGAACAGACCGGAGAACACAGGATAGTACTCACTGAGCGTCGATGAAAATGTACGTGAAGAGAGACCCGTGTAGGGAAATTATTTGTGAAATAAAACGTCAAGTTTTTCCGTGAGAAAAAATCTCAGAGCTCCTAAACGCGAGGCAAACTGCAGCACGGGAAAAAAGAGACTGAAGAGCGACCCCTATGGACACAGGGATCATGGCATGCTGGGTATGCTCAGTGTGCCAGTCAAAGTTTCTAGAAACTTTGACAAAAGTGTTCCATAATAGGGCTCCGCCTAATGACATCACCCATATGTGAGGACTACCATCCTGCTTGTCCTGGGAGAAAAAGATCTGTCTCGATCCCTGGGTCTATCCTTAGCACCAAAGGAGTTGATGTTTCCTTCAGCAACTACTTGCCTCCAACAATGTGGTTTTATGATCCTTTTGTTTTGATGTTTCCTGTCAGTTCTGTAAACTGGACTTTTGTTTCTCAGTATAAAACAATAGTCTCATCTTGCAGATATTAATAGCCATCAGTGATATCCTTGAGCAAATGTTGTACTGGAATGTATTATGATCTTCTCCCAGATGCTTGTAGCAAGTACCTGTAATAGAATCTGCCTGTAGACCAGGCAAAATCTGAAACCACTGGTCTTCTCAGATACTGTGAGAAAAACAGATGCGAAACGAAAAGCAGAAATTCTGAAATTAAAACAAACTGAAGCTGAAAAATATACATAACTGAAAGGTCTGAAAGAACGATGGTTCAAATCATGTTCAAACAAAAGAAAAAACGAAGGGAGACTATTAACTTGTATTCAATTGCTCACTTGTATCTTAATTAATTTTTAATTTTTAATTTTTTAACTTTAATTTTTGATTTTTATATATATATTTTTTTATTTTTTATTAGTTTTCTAATTATTGAGACGACAAATTTGTAATGTGGAAGTGAACTGCATCAGCAAGCCAGACGGCGTCTCTCCCAGAAAACTGGCGAGCGCCCGGTTTTCTCAATCACTTGCAGTCACTTATAATGTATGAATTTTCCAGCGATGTATTTCAGTGTAAAACAATTGACAGTTAAAGTTCTTAAAGATAATCCGATGCAGACACTTCTTGTGAAGTGTACAATGTGTAAGCCTTAAGTGCGGCTCGTTTTTAATAATAAACTGATGCAGACACTTCTTGTGCAGTAGACGGTATGTATGCCTTAAAAACAGCTCACACTACTTCTTGTGCAGTAGACTGTATATATGCCTTAAAAGCGGCTCAACTGCGGCCGAAGTTTCGCTGTTGCCAGCTTCATCAGGAGCCAAACTTAACACGTTGAGCGTATAAGTTCTCCTCAAACAGTTCCGTCTTTAACAAAGGAAAATGTAGCTTATGCTGTTAAATTCTGTACTCAGTCTTCACATTAAATCTTTCAACAACGGGACCCACAAGTCTCCCGCATAAATTCTTCTTTTTTCAATTCTAATATTGAACACAGAAAAAATGGATCAAATCATTACATCATGGAGAGCATCTCCTGTACTTATCTTTCAGCGGAGCAACCGGTAGTATCCTTACTCGGGACCCGCAGGTCTCTCCATGAATTCAAGATGGACAGAAAACAATCAATGATTTCAGCGCCATTTTTAACAGACCAACCAAACTCTTGGGCAGCCAATAGAGATTCAGTGATGTCATTACGTGCTGAATCGAAAATCAGTCAAAGAAACACCTGTAGATCTGAATTAGCATTCAGTCCCTTGGGTTGTAAAGTGTCTAAACGATTTATCCAGCGCTGTTCAGACTGGAGGAGGCGGTGATTAAAGTCACCTCCCCGCCATGACGTTTTTTCTTTTGTTTGACTCTCTGACGGGAGTTTTTGGCTCTTTTCAACAAATCTTTTCAAATCATGTTCAGACAGGACATTGAAAAAGAAAAAAAAACAAAACAAAAGACTTGAACTGCTGAGAAATAAGGGGGACAAAATAGGCCAACAGCCACAAAATGTGAAGTAAACATTTCTGAAGAAGCTAAAATAGCTTTAAACAGCTGGAAACTGTGGGCATGAAATGATCAATATCCGTTCATTCTGGCAGAAAAAAAAGCAAACAGGTATGCTGCTTGCCACAGGTGCATGGAAACTTCCGCAGATACTCAGAGCTTTCTTCAAGACATTCCTAGAAAGATCTAGAATCCATCTGTCAATGCTGAGTGGCAATGGTTTCATCATCCAAGTTACTGGTGATTCACTTTGTCTACAGAGAACAAATTCCTCTTCATTAATTTTTGCACCATGGAGTATACTAACCTTTAATTTGAATTCAAGAATAGCGCTATAACCAGTTTTCACACACTCAATGGTGACTGATCCCCCAAGTTCTAAAGTCATTGTGCCATAAAGAATCCCTACAGAAAAATAAAATATGCTTCATGTAACATTTCTGCAGAAACTACTTTTCAGCATCAACTGTTCACACTATTATTCATATCGGTATAAGAGCAAGGAATTCAGGCTCTCTTGGTACACATTTAATTAAATGCAAATTATATTCAAAACATAAACCCAGATTACCTAACATATTGTGAAGCAGACCAAAAATTCTGGTTTGGGTAAATAACATTAATGGGCAAGAAGAGGAGCAGTGTTCAATTGTTACCTTAGATTCTTTTAGAAAGCAAAATTGCTTACCTTGTAATAGGTGTTATCCCAGGACAGCAGGATGTAGTCCTCACATATGGGTGACATCATCGATGGAGCCCTCTCACAGAAAACTTCTATCAAAGTTTCTAGAGACTTATGACTGGCACACTGAGCATGCCATGATCCCTGCAGCCACAGGGGTCTCCCTTCAATCTCGTTTGAAGCAATAAAAGTACGAGCGAAAAAATAAAAGAAAACTTATCGGACCCAACTCCGCGGGGTGGCGGGTGGGTTTCGTAAGGACTACATCTTGCTGTCCTGGGATAACACCTATTACAAGGTAAGCAATTTTGCTTTATCCCAGGATAAGCAGGATGATAGTCTTCACATATGGGTGATCAGCAAGCTACAGGCTGAGTCAGTCTTGTATTGGATCAACAGCATACAACTTGTGCAACGGCACAACAACTGGTGTACTGTTGGAAAAAATGAGGCAGCCTGAATCACAGCAGGTTGGATGTAGAAGGAGTTGGGATTATACTGGAAATAAGTTCTTTAAGACAGATTGTCCAAAGGCTGAATCTTGTCGACCTTCCTTGTCCAAACAGTAGTGAGCTGCAAAGGTGTGAAGAGAAGACCAAGTTGCAGCTTTGCAAATGTCTGCAATAGGTATTGAACGATAGTGTGCTATGGAAGTTGACCTAGCTCTAACTGAGTGCGCCTTTACTCGTCCCTGGAAAGGAAGGCCTGCTTTCTCATAGCAGAATTCGATTCAGTGTGCTAACCAGTTGGAGAGAGTTTGTTTTCCCACTGCAACTCCTGGCTTGTTTTTGTCAAAAGAAACAAAGAGTTGGGTGGCTTTCCTATGGGCTGCAGTGCGGTCGAGGTAAAAAGCAAGTGCATGTTTAAAGTCCAAGGTGTGCAAAACTGTCTCTTTCCAAGGCCTCACTCTCACCAGGGCGAAAGTGGGTAAAACTATGGATTGATTAAGGTGAAAATCCGTTACTAACTTAGGCAGAAATTTAGGGTGAGTGAGCAGTACCACTCGGTCGTGCAGGAACCTTGTGTAGGGTGAGTATGTAACTAGTGCTTGTAACTCACTAACCCTCCTAGCCGATGTAATGGCTACTAGGAAAAGTACTTTCCATGTAAGAAATTTTATGTCACAGGAATGCAAAGGCTCAAACGGGGATCGCATGAGTCGTGCAAGTACTACATTAAGGTCCCATTCAGCAACTGGTGGTCGAATGGGAGATTTCAGCTGAAGTAAGTCTCTCATAAATCGACTTACTAGGGGTTGTGCTGATATTGGGGCTTCCCGTATGTGTTTGTGGTATGCTGCAATTGCACTCAGGTGTACACGTACAGAAGAAGTCTGGAGGCCAGGCTCTGAAAGGTGCCATAGATAATCTAGTAAAGATGGAGTGGTACAGGAGAAAGGGTCAATACCTTTTTGAGTGCACCACTTGGTAAATCTAGACCACTTGGAACAGTAAGATTTACATATGGAAGGCTTTCGTGAAGCTACGAGAACCTGAGAGACTTGCGTTGAAAAATTGAGTGGTTGTAGGATTAAGCTTTCAACATCCATGCTGTTAAGGCAAGAGTTTGGAGGTTCGGATGGCGTAACCTGTCTTGATTTTGAGTTATGAGAATGGGTGCTGTGCCCAGGCCAATTGGTTCTCTGATGAAGAGATCGAGAAGTATGGGAAACCATACTTGTCGAGGCCAGTACGGGGCTATGAGGATCATTGACCCTTTGTCCTGCTATAGCTTCACGAGAGTTTTGGCTATGAGCGGTATCAAAGGATATGCATATAGAAGTCCTGTGTTCCAGGGGTGAGCAAAGGTGTCCCTGGGGAACAATTGTCGACGGCTGTGGAGGGAGCAGAGGTTTTCTACTTTGTGGTTCATTTTGGACGCAAAGAGGTTGATGGTTGGGCGACCCCAACGTTGAAAAATTCTGCTCGCTACACAGGGATCCGGAGACCATTCCTGGGGATGGAAACGTCGACTGAGATTGTCCGCTAGGACATTTTGAATGCCTGCTAGGTAAGTGGCCCTGAGACTCAGAGTGTGCTAGGGCCCAGGCCCAAATCTGCACTGCTTCCTGACACAGGAGATAGGAGCCTGTACCTCCCTGTTTGTTTATGTACCACATTGTGACTGTGTTATCTGTATGTATTAATACAGTCTTGTGTGAGAGGCAGTCCTTGAAGGCATAAAGGGCATATCTGATTGCTCAAAGTTCTAAAAAATTTGACAATTTTTTTCAAGCTGAGTCCATGTACCTTGAGTCTGTAGGATGTTGACGTGGGCTCCCCATCCCAAGTTGGAGGCATCTGTGGTTAAGAGTTACTTGGGGAGTTGGCTGTTGGAACGGTAACCCTGTCGCAAAGCCGACTGGTCTGTCCACCATTGAAGTGAGAGTCGTAATTGGTTGTCTACTCGAATCAAGGAAGACATAGGCTGAAGAGCTTGTAGCCACTGAGACTTCAGGGTCCAATGAGTCCATCTCATGGCTAACTTTGCCATAGGTGTTATGAACTGTGGAAGCCATGTGGCCAAGTAAGATTAGGAATTGATGAGCAGAGGCGAAGTTGCGGGTGCTCAAGACGTTTGCAAGATTTGCTAGATTGTTTGCATGGTCGCTTGGAAGAAAAGCTTTTGCGATTGTGGTGTCGAGGTCTGCTCTGATGAAAGTAAGAAGTTGAGACGGGCTCAAATGCGATTTCTGATAATTGATTGGAAACCCCAGGGAATGCAAAAGAGATATGGTGGTCCGCAAGGAAGCGAAAGCTCCTTGTTTGGATGGATTCCTGATGAGCCAGTCGTCTAGGTAGGGAAAAACATGAATGCTGTCTTTTCTTAGATGGGCCGCCACAACTGCTAGGCATTTTGTGAACACTCGAGGTGCTGAGGCTAGTCCGAATGGAAGGACTCGGTATTGGAAATGTCTTTTTCCCCGCTACGAATCGTAGGTACTTTCGATGTTGCAGGGAAATGGGGATGTGAACGTAAGCGTCTTGAAGATCCAGAGAACAGAGCCAATCCCCTCATTGCAATAGTGGAAGAATGGTTCCCAGGGAAACCATGCGAAATTTTTCTTTTTGAAGAAATTTGTTGAGATTGCGGAGGTCTAGGATGGGTCGGAGACCGCCTGTTTTCTTTGGAATTAGGAAATAACGGGAGTAGAACCCCCTGCCATGTTGAGACCGGGGAACAGCTTCGATAACCCTGGTAGTCAGCAGGGTAGAGAGTTCTGATTGCAGTTGAGATGTTATGATGCTGTGTGACCACAGAGGAATGGGTGGAGTCTCCGGGGGTAACTTTTGAAATTTTAAACGGTATCCCCTGTTCAGGATAGCTAACACTCACTGATCTGTGGTGATGAGGCTCCATTGTTGTTGGAAGTAGTGGAGCCGACCTCCAACAGGCAGGTTGAGTTGAGGGTTGTTGAAAAGGCTGCTGTTCTCTGGTATGGATTTCAAAAACCAGATGCTGGTCCTGTTTGTAGGGGTGGCTGAGTTTTAGCCTGCTTTGGTTGACGTGGACGTCCTCTCTGGGATTGACAGAAAGGGCGTGTAGAGGAAGTCGGAGGATAGTATCTGCAAGGCCGATAGAAGGGCCTTCTAGTGTCACATCTTGCAGGCTTACGTACTGAGGATGGTTGGTCCGATGGTAGCTTAGACAGTTGGCGGAGAGTCTCGTAATGATCTTTAAGAAAAGAGACAGTAGCTTGAATTTTCTCCCCGAAGAGGTTGTCTCCTGTACATGGGAGGTCCATGAGTCTCTCTTGGACTTCCATTCTAAGATCTGAGGCCTTCAGCCAACCCCATCTCCGTGCACTAATACCTGTAGATGATAGAGGGGCCGATGTTTCAAAAGAGTCATATGCGGCCCTTATTTCATGTTTCCCTGACTCTAGCCCTTTGTCAATGAGAGCGTTGAGTGCTGTTTGTTGTTGCTGGGGAAGGGTATCCGCTATATCCTGTACTTGTTCCATAAGTTCCTTTGATACTGTGTCATATATAACTGATATGCAGCTATACGAGACATAAGCATGGATCTTTGGAATACCTTTCTCCCTAAAGTATCCAGAAATCTATGTTCCTTTCCTGGAGGAGCAGATGAATGTGGTTTCTGCTTTCTTGCTTTTTTCTGGGCGGACTCAACAACAAAGGAATGATGTGGCAACTGTGGTTTTTGAAAACCTGGTGTATGTTGAACCAGGTATGTTGTGTCCGTTCTCCTATTGACAGCAGGCACAGAACAGGGATGCTCCCATAGGCGATGTTGAAGCTCTAGGAGGACTTCATGGATGGGTATCGCCACGACCTCTTTCGGTGATTCTACAAACTGCAGGACTTCAAGAGTCTTATGTCTGGTATCCTCCTCATCCAGCAATTCAAAAGGAATGGTATCAGCCATTTCCTTTATGAAATGTTGAAAAGACAGGTCCTTTGGTAGGGATTTCCTCCTTTCCTCTGGTGGAGAAGGTTCAGATGAGAGGTCATCAGTATCAGTGTCAGTATCAGTATTAACATCCTCCCAAGGACTGGGATGAGGCTGGAAATGGGATCCAGATGGAAGAGGATGTTGTTTCATCAAAGCAGATTTTGATGTTTGTGTTGGAATCTGTTTTGGCATCGATGGAGGCAGAAAAGGCATCGACGGGGAACCGAAGGGTATCTATGGGAACAGACGATCGGAATCCCCCGATGGACCAGGTAGTGGAGGCATCGATGGACCAGGGAATGGCATCGAGGGCATCAATGGAAAGCGGGGTTTTTGTAAGCCCGATGGTCCTGGAGTGTGATCAGAGTTATTGCCATCATCTTCAGATGAGCCTGGTATGGGTATTGCTGGAGCCGTCGGTTGTTGCTTCAGTATGGACGGTGCCGATGGAGGCATCAGGGAAACCCATCGATGGTATCGGTGCTGGTGCTGGAAAAGCAAAGAGTAAGGCATCGATCCTTGTCAGGAGAGGAGCAAAGATGGTCGGCTCCGGTGTCGGTGCCGATGGAGGCATCGGCGATGGAAGTTTGAATTTTTGCCAAGCTTCGGTGACTGCTTGTTGAATCATCGATGTCTCTTCTTCCCTGGAAACTGGGACTGGGTCCTCTGTCACAGGAGAAGGTAAGACTGGCGCTGCTGGCACTTCCACAGCAGAGTGTGGTGGCACAGCCTCTGACACCGTCTCCGGTGGAGAGCGCCTCGATGCCTCTGGTTCAGAGGGGCATGGTAGCTCTTGTACCCGGACCCGCTTTTTCATCGGTTCAAGATCCCTTGAAGTCGATGCGGACACCGATGGTTCCAAAGGAACGGAATCGGAATAGTGCCAATGGCGTCTTTTCTCCCAATGATCTTTACTGGAGTTCAAAGAGGACGCTAGAGAAGATCCAGATGGGGTCGGTGACGAACGATCATTGGTCTTCTTTCTACCTCGATGTTTTTCAACAGAGGAAGGCGTTATCTTTGGTGATGACGCTGAAGATGATGATGGAGTGATCTTTTTAAAAAGTTCCTCCATTTTATCCAGTCGGGCACGCCTGCCCTTCGGTGTCATCTGAGAGCAGGTGGAACATGCGGAGATCATGGCCTGATCCCAGGCAGAGAACACAAATCTCATGCGGGTCTGTAATCGACATTGTCCTGGGACAATTTGGACATCTTTTAAAACTGGTGGCCATTATTGAAAGGTTTAGGCCGCGCAATGGTCGATGGTTCACGGATAATAAAAAAAGAGTATCCGGAATAGATGGGAAAAAAGACTCCAAAGAGTACTCACCGAACGGGGTGTCGAAGGGAGACACGAGAGGGAGTTTTTCTGACAGAAAACGTATTATCAACAATATTCCGTGAGGAAAAAACAGTGAGAAATCTCCCAGAGCTCCTTCAACTCAAGGCTAAAAGCAGCGTGGAAAAAAAGAGACTGAATGGAGACCCCTGTGGCTGCAGGGATCATGGCATGCTGGGCATGCTCAGAAGGCTCAATGTGCAGTCAAAAGTTTCTAGAAACTTTGACAGAAGTTTTCCCTGAGAGGGCTCCATCGATGTCACCCATATGTGAGGACTATCATCCTGCTTGTCCTGGGATAATGGCCATAACATTTGCCCTTACAGTATATATCACCTTCCTTCATAAAAATATGAACCCAAAGCAGTTTACCACAAAAGTAAAAATACAATATAAATAGATACAGCAACTTTGTTTACCGTAAATAGGCTTTTCCCATAGATAGGATGAATTAACCACGACATGTAGGTGACTTCTAGTGGTACTGAATGAACTCGTCTCTCGTAACTAGTATAGCTTTTAGCTCTAATGAGCATGTGCAGGAATTCCCATTGTCTTGAGAGCCTCTTCAGTCGGTATCAGAGCTAATCCTAACTAAATAGTCAATTCTCCAGTGAGGCAGGAAAGTATCTAGCATGAATAAATCACCCTAAGGAAAACACTGTTTACAGTAAGCAAACTTGCTTTTTATGTGGATAAGCAGATTGAATTAGCCATGGCATATGGGGAGTCCCAAGTTGAGTGTTACAGCAGAGCATTTACTGAGTAAGCAACCTGGAGAACAGGTCATGCAAAATTGCTTGTCCAAATTTCTGCCAAAATTGTCAAGAAACCTCCCTCGAGGCAAATTTGAATAGATTGATTTCTTTTCTTTTTTCAGTGCAGATTTTATAACAGACTGATGAGGTAATTGGACCAGTCCAAAACATTGTGATTTTTGCACTTTATACTTTAGATCCAATTTCCTTAACATAAGAATGCAGGAGATAGGGTTTTCCCACATTCTCATTTGTAGAAAATTAAGAAAGTTGTGAACTGGGAGAGCCGCTGGTTCTGATGGGAGTATCCAGAATTTGAAGGAGTCCAAAGACTTTAGAGCAGGTCTAAAATTATCCGGTTAACCTAGCCGGATATACAAGATATTTGACTAGGTTAGCTGGATTTTTCAGCCCTTCCCTGACAGGTACATAGTGACTATATTTCCCTTCACGGTAAAGGGTCATGGGTGGTGGAACTTGAGTCTTTTTCATGAACAGACTGAGGGAAGGTCTAGTTGAACAGCCATACCTTAGGGCTTTCTTACAGAAAGCGAGATAGTATGGTTGTTGGCAAATGGGAAGTAGAACTTCGTTCCAGAATTTGGGGGCATAACAGATAAAGGTGCTCAGTCTTGTGCAGGTCAATTTTGAAGAAGTCAAAGGGGGGGAAAGCAAGCAGGACTATTTGTGAGGACTAGAGTTCTCTAAATGGGATGTAGGGTGTAAGGAGATGCAAAAGATAATCAGGGGCCTATTCGTTCACTTATTTGAAGACAAAGCAGAGGATCTTGAATTTTATCCTGGTTTCAACTGGGAGACATACACATATAAACCCTGATAAACTTGGTTCAAAGTGATAAATCATGAGGCAGAGAAATTTTTATTTAAAACTCAAATTATGAGCATGGTAGCTGAAACAGAATTGATACCACCTGTTCAAGTAACTTCAGTTTATTTTATATCACATCATTCAGATGAAATCTATCCAATTTTTGGGTATTTAATGTTTAATTATATTTACTGAAAATTTTGTGTATTTGAATGGTTGACCCTCCTGCCCCTAGTAATTCCAGAGAAAAATTGTCTTTACCTTTACAATGTGCATATGGCATGGTCATCACATAATCTTCTCCCCGGTTTAGAAATGTTAGCCGACCCTCTCCTTCCAGTATGGCTGACAAGGAGTTTCCTTAAAAAAAAAATGATGTGACGATTACACTGAGCAAACACTTGCAACTATAGTCCATGCTTTGCTGTGATTAAACAACTACAAAAGACATTGCAATCACAAAGTATGGAAACAGCAGTGAAACAAATATTTCTATCTTTAAAAATAGTAAGAACAGAGCTTCTACTCTGCAAATTTCTGGTGTGCAAGCATTTATACACAGATGAATCTCCAAAGGAAAGAGCTGCAGTCAAGAAAAAAACTGGAGTAGAATATACAAGACCAATCACACAGCTTGGCATTTTTGCAAAATTAAGGCATATTTCAACTAAAATTAATGGGTCATTATTTCATTACACCTTTTTTATTGCTGTGGTGAATTTAGTGTGCATGAAAGATGCCAGACAATAGTAAAACTCAAAGTTGTCCATCTATGTACCAAAAGAGGTTGTAAAACATGATCCCACCCTTTCCAGGTTAATTCCCCCAGTTCTAGGTTACCATTTAGATAAGACTAACTATTGATGGACTTCCTACCCTCTGGCCCATATCGAAAAGCAAAAGAACATGGTAATCAGTGGATGTACCTAAGCTTTAACAGGGGACGTTTCCAGACAAACAGAATGTATTTCCTAATAACAGACCAGATATATTACCATACCTTGTTCCTTATGGCAGTCTTAGTAGCCCCAGTCTTTCCAGAATGACCTCTCCTGTTCAGAGTTACCACTTTACTAAAGCGTTAGTGTTTGGTAGTTTCGACCCGAAAACCTTATTGCACTTTCAGTGTGTGGTCAGGTCTTTTATCAGGCAGGGAAACACCATATACAAACTCCTCCCTTCCTGGCAGTATCTCACTCACAAGCGGTTGTCTGTCTCAATGTCCTCTCGCCTCAGTCTCTCTCTTTTTCTCTCTGTGTCCAGTGCTGCTGTTACTGCAAAACATGCCTGTTGCCACCGATGCTTCTCTCAGCTGTTCACAGTTTTTATAGCTTAATCAGAGATGTCTTTTTGCCATGACTTAGACATTCAAAGCACTAGGGTTTTTCAGCTTAACAATGTTTACTTCTCTCTGACGTTCGATGGCTTGACCAGGCTCGCATACTGGACTATAAATTCAGTACCTACTTTAAAAGGTTGCAAAGTCTAAGTTTGGGTTTTGCTGTCTCCTATGTTTGTTTAGGTTCTATCCATGATTAGCTGCTGGATCCCGGCTTGCGTCACTCATACTTCCTGTGGTCTCTGGACAATTTTCCAACCCAACCTGTGTCTGCTGTTTATCTGTCACATAACATCTTTGCACTTCCCTTAACACCCAGAGTTTAAACCTATGGCCACCTGGGAATCCCAGTAGGCACTGCATAGGTTTTGCGCGCACCTGTGTATGTGCCCTCTTCTGGCAACCACTCACCCACCAACTGGTGTTCAGCTTGCTTTCGGATAATTACCATGCCCACAAAGCTATTGCCTGAGAGTTTTTCTGGGCCACTGACTTCACAATTTGAAGAGAAGTGCTTACAGATTACGCATGCAACACACTTGGATCACCCAACTTCCCACTTAACTAGGATTTCAAATCAGTCTTATCCACAATGGTGGTAAACTAATGAGCTTATTAACAACGAAGTAAACAAAAAAAACAATACAAAAATCTGTGTTGCACTGAGCATGGAAAATGAAAGGAAATTACATAATATTATTTACTTTCTATTGAATTAACTGCAAACTAAGTACTGCTCTAATTTAAACAGTATACTGAAACTCTCCACTTCAGGGATTAACAACAGCTATCGCCAAAAGATCTTGATAACAACCCCCACTTCTAACTAAAAAAAAGGAGTATATGTTTCTGTTCAAAAACACTCTTAAATCAACCAAAAAAATTTGGGAAGTAGAAAAGTGGTAGTTTCATATTTTGACCATTTAACAAAGCACCCTTATGGTTGCCGTCTGGTCTCGTTCAATCTTGTAATCAACTTACTACCTTCCACCATATAATGTGCCAGAAACCCCACTAATTCCAAAATATTTTTTTCTTAAAAAATTTTCAAAAATGCTTGTGAAAGTCAAATACCATTCAAAACACTTTGGGGCAAATTTTAAAACCTGCGTGCGGGCGCAGATTTGTTCGCGCAACCTGGCGCGAACAAATTTACACCCAATTTTATAACATGCGCGCGCAGCCGCGCGCATGTTATAAAATCCAGGGTCGACACGTGCAAGGGGGTGCACAATCGTGCAACTTCTGTGTGCCGAGCCGTGCAGCCTGCCTCCGTTCCCTCTGAGGCCGCTCCAAAATCGGAGTGGCCTCGGAGGGAACTTTCCTACCGCCCCCCCCCCTCCCCTACCTAACCCACCCCCAGCCCTACCTAGAACCCCCCCTTACCTTTGTTGAAGAAGTTACGCCTGCCTCCTGGCAGGTGTAACTTAAGCGCGCCGGCCAACGGCCGGCCTGCGATCCCAGGCACAGTGACAAATGGCCACTGTGCCTGGAGGCTCAGGCCACACCCTGCCCTACCCACACCTCTTTTTGCGCATCCCGGGGCTTGCGCGCACCGCCGAGCCTATACAAGATAGGCTCGGCACGCACAGGGGGAGGCGGGGTAGGTTTTCGGGGGTTGCGTGCATATCTCACACGCGCAACCCTTTGAAAATCTACCCCTTAATGAAACTCCACGTTCTGTTCAACTCATGTCACCAAACGGTTAACAGTTGCAAACCCAAGAGTGTTTTACTTAACTTGGATATTGATGTATGTAACTTGACGAGTCTTCCATTAGTTTTGTACTTAGCTTAAAGAATATTCTATTTGGCTTGAAGAAACTCCAGACACAGCCATATTTCAAACACACAATTTCTTCGTCAGGGGAATGATGATTTTTGTCTTTAAAGACTCCAGTCAATGTACCCAGTTGTTTGGTGTGGACGTGAACACCTGCCTCTATAGAACAGTATTTATATTCAACATCATAATTCAAATAAACCAATGGAAAGGAAGCCCTACCCATTCATCAGACAGGACCAATCCAGTTCGTCATTAAGGCCGTTAGGCATCACAGTGTTCAAATTATAAATCCAGAATTGTTCACGGTAATTTAAGCGTGCGGCATGGTCACCTCCTCTGATGGTCCATTCAACTTGATCAATTACAGTCCACAGTAATACATCAAAAGTGTGCTCCTCAATGCCATGCTGAACTATCGGGGCTGACAGGTTCTAAGTATGAATCCGGGATTAATATTCTAATAGACGTATTCTAATTGCATAGATTTTCGGACAGGGGCAGATCAAAACATATACAACACTTCTTGATGTGCAATCTGTTTGAAATCTACGTTTCACTCGATATCCAGTTACCGGTTCAATCCATTTGTCCTCTTCAATAATCAAATTACACAGATCGCACTGTTGGCACCTATGGTGTGAGCCATTGACCAGTCCTGAATGTCTATCTAAAACCATGTGAATATGTACAACATGGTCCCGAATGTTCGGTCCTTGTAAGGTGGTTATCAATGGGGGCTCATTGAAAATTTCATGCAAAGCCAAGACGTGCCAATGTTTTCTTATTGATGATGCTACAGTTGCCGTGGATGTGCTATGCTGTAATACACATAGCAATCTCTCCTGGTCTCTATGTTGGTAATCTAACAACTGATCTCGATCAGAAGATTTAGCTCGTTTATATGCCCTCTTAATGACTGTATGGGGGTAACCCTGAGATTTGAACCGATCAAACAAAACTCGAGCTTGCACTTCAAAATCTTCAAGGGTCGAACAGATGCACCTAATTCTAAAGAATTTGCTCACGGGCAGTCCGTTCCTGAAAGATGTCGGATGATGACTGTGATATCTTAATAAATTGTTGCGATCCGTCTGTTTCCGATTCACCGTGGTAGTAAGCTTATTTTTATCAATCTTCACCTGTACATCCAAATAGGCAATTGATTCCTGGTCAGAGTTATGTGTGAATTGTAAATATGGATTAAGGGTATTAACCCAAATTATAAAAGACTGTAGCTCACTCTCTGAAGCTGACCATATAAAAAGATGTCATTGATATAACGACACCAGCATTGAATCCAACACTACCATTGAGATGAATAGATATATTTAGATTCAAAATCAGCCACATATAAGTTTGCCATCGAAGAGGCTATTGAAGATCCCATAGCTATCCCATGAATCTGGTGATAAACTGTGTCTTTAAAAAGAAAAAAATTATTGAACAACACAAGCTCGATCATCTGTACCAAAAATGTCACAGGAAAGCGCTGAGAATCCCAATCCCTAGTCAACTTGCTTGATATGATGTCAAAAGCTTCCCGTTGAGGGATCTGTGTATATAATGCCTGAATATCCATCGTAACCAACACAAATGAAGGGTCCCAACCTGTCACACCCTGTAATTTCTTTAAAAATTGACTAGTGTCCTTTTAGTAGGAAGGGGCCTTATCCACCAGTGACTGAAGGAACTTATCCACAAATATAGCTGGGGGTTCTAAAATCGAACCTCTGAGGGATACAATCGGTCTTATAGGAGGAGATTGTAAGCTTTTATGAATTTTAGGAACTGAATAAATAATCGGAGTGCTTAGATGTTCATTCACCAAAAACCTCTTCTCTTTAGTTGTAAGGAACCTCGCCGATGTCACACAAGCTTTTAACTAAACTAATAACGCTGCAGTCGGATCCTGAGACAAAATTTCATAAAAATTGTCCTGTAGATGCTCCAACATTTTTGCTTCATATGTCACCCAATTTTGCAACACAATTGCACCACCCTTATCGGCTGGTTTGATAACCAAACTCTTATCATTTGAAAGACAAGAAGACAATGCTAATCGCAATGATTTTGACAAATTATTATAACGAGCTGTATGTTTTGATTCCATTTATAGAAACATAGAAATGACAGCAGAAGAAGACCAAATGGTCCATCCAGTCTGCCCAGTAAACTTTCACACTTATTTTTTCATATTTATCTGTTACTCGTCCCTTTTAAGTAACTTTTTGGTTCTATTTCTCTTCCACCCCCGCCATCGATGTAGATAGCAGTGCTGGAGCTGCAGCTAAGTGAAGTATATAGCTAATTGGTTTGGGGTAGTAACCGTTGTAATAAGCAAGCTACTCCCACATGCTTGTTTACCCAGCCTGTGCAATTCAGTCCTTGTTTCTTGTTTGAATATAAATCCTCTTTTCGTCATCCCCCCCTGCCGTTGAAGCAGTGAGCTGCGCTGGATATGTATTCCAAGTGAACTATCAGGCTTGATTTGGGGTAGTAACCGCTGTAACAAGCAAGCTACACCCATGCTTATTTGTTTTACCCAGACTATGTAATTCAGTCCTTGTTGGTAAGTTTTTGGGTACTTGCCACGTTCTTATGGCCTGGATTGGCCACTGTTAGAAACAGGATGCTGGGCTTGATGGACCCTTGGTCCGACCCAGTATGGCATGTTCTTATGTAAATCATCTTTTCTTAATTCCCCCTGTCATTGAAACAGAGAGCTATGCTGGATGCATTGAAAGTGAAGTATCAGGCTTATTTGGTTTGGGGTAGTAACCGCCGTAACAAGCAAGCTACTCCCCTGCTTTTTTGTAGATGCAAATTCTATTTTCCACATTTCCTCTTGCCATTGAAGCATAGAGCAATGTTGGAGTTACATTAACCGTGTATGTTTATTGAATAAGGATATTAATCTCCAGGTAGTAGCCGTCATTCCTGCAAGCCACCCCCATGGAAAATCAACTGTCTGAATGCCAGAATATGGGGTCTATGGGCCCTGGAGGGTTCTACCCGGATCACGGCTTAAAAACGGAGACATCTGGAGCGGTGATACCTTGTTGATGAAAAAATAATCTCAAATTCAACTTCCTAATGAATTGAATCACAATTCTTGTTTTGAATGGCTTATGAAAGTGTCGGGACAAAAGACAACCCGTTATCTAATAATTGAATTTGATCATTTGTTAATATCAAAGATGATAAATTTATTATTGCTAAAGACTCTTGTGAGCTTGGTGTCTGGTAACTCTGCTCATAGCTTGATGGTAATCTTGCTGTCCTTTCCATCTGGACTTCCGGTATGGTCTGTGGGTTCAAAACTCGCTCTCCAAAAAATTCCTTGATGAGGAGGTACCAATCTCTACAAGAAAATTGCTTAATGGACCCATTTAATTTTCTATCCCTTGACCACCCATATTGCTATCTTCCCTGTTGTCAAATTCATCTGATCCACTAGAACTGTCACTTGATGAAAAATTAAAACAAATTATTTTGGAAGATTTGTCTTGTTGATTCCTGTTCCCCATCCATGAATAAATCCAATTAGTGGCATAATCAGTCTGATGTCTTTTAAATGTATTTATTTTGGTGTTCTTAATAGATGTGCAAAACTGTTCCAAGGTAGTTTTATATTCATTCAGTTTAATTTCGAAATCAACAGCAGTCTTCATATGATCTGTAATCGAGAATATCTGTCCATTTAACTCATCTATATATTTCTTAACCCAACTGACAATAAGCAACATTAAATCTAGTGAACATTTGTTCAAAATCGCTGTCCATGTTCCTACAAACCCATTATTAACAAATAGCATCGGTTCTCCTTGAACCCGGAGCCCTCTTGGTATAATCTGTTGTTTAATATATTCAATAAGCGTGATACCATGCAGCTCAGCTATAATTAATTTCTTGTTAAGCCTCACATACTCATCCCAACTCGAAAACTCTGCAGGTTGGGATGAATCAGAAAACAATGACACTTCTTTCTTAATGTCCTCAATTTGGGTTTCAGTATAACTAAACATATGCTTTCAACCTTCCATGGTTAAATTGAAAAAACAAAGTGGCACCAATATTTGACAAACACTATAATGAAACTCTTCACTTCAGGGGTTAACAGTAGCTATCGCCTAGAAATCTTGATAATATCCCCCACTTCTAACTCAAAAAATGGGGTATAATGTTTCTGTGCCACAATGGCGCAAATATCAATGGCTCCGGTGTTGGTGCTGGTATGGGGGCCGGCATCAATTGAGGTTGTAGACTCCGGAAGGCATCAAGGACAGCCTGGCGGACTAGGACATCCAGGTCCTCCCTTGAACTTGTTATAGGTAACTTGGATCTGCGGTGGCTCAGTACCCGGCACCGGTGTCTGTGGGGAACGCCTCTGTGCCTTGGGTGCAGAGAAGCATGAAGACTCTTGTACCCAGGCCCGCTTTGCAACTGGCTCGATGGACATCGATGCCGATGTGGTATCTGTGCCGGCACCGAACGCGGAATTCTGTCTGTGCTGGTTACGATGTTTCCCTTGGTGCTCGGCCCTGTCATTCTCCAGCACCGAAGAAGATGCCACTGCTGTCCTGGATGGCATCAGTGACGGACGGTCACCGTGCCTCTAGTGCTCCTGGTGTTGTTTTTCGCCCAAGGATTACACGGGGGCTCTGGTTGAGATCCCGAAGTATGGAGCATTTTTGTTAGTCGAGGACACTGAGGCATTGCTGGAGGTATCGAGGGCGGCTTCGACAGAATCAATGGGGGCCTCGACGGCGACCTCGATGGGATTGATGGCAGCCTCCACGGCATCAATGGGAACCGTGGACGCCCCAATCCCTCTAGCCCTGAAGGCCCTGGTGGAAGATCGCAGCAAGAAGCCTGCGGGCATTGTGGGGCGGACCGAGTGTGATAGACATAGGAAGAGAAAAAAGGCCGCAAACAGTTGGTAACCTGGGGAAACAGACAGTGAGGTGACAAGAACCAATTGGAAAACACAGAATAGTATTCACTGAGCGTCGATGAAAATGTACACAAAGGGAGACCCGTGTAGGGAAATTATTTGTGAAGTAAAACTTCAAGTTTTTCTGTGTGGAAAGGTTGTGAGAAAAAATCTCACAGAGCTCCTAAATGCGAGGCAAACTGCAGCGCGGAAAAAAAGAGACTGAAGGGAGACCCCTGTGGACACAGGGATCATGGCATGGGGGCATGCTCAGTGTGCCAGTCAAAGTTTCAAGAAACACTGACAAAAGTGTTCCATAATAGGGCTCTGCCTAATGACATCACCCATATGTGAGGCCTACCATCCTGCTTATCCTGGGAGAACACCTGTATTAATTGGGAAGGTGTCATATTTGTCCAGTTTGACTTTAAATGTCCTATCTTTTAGGAAGGAGGAGAACCATTTGTTAACATTTCCACCTATTCCAATTTCTCTCAATATGCCTGGTTTGTGAACAAGCAACTTCAAAGAGGAAGGAGAATCCCCTGGATGCCAAAGAGAAAGTAGAAGCCGATGAGACCCTGGCGGCATGTGGGGCAATACCAAGGAAATTCTTTAACTCCTCTATTGTGGACTGTCTCTATGAGCATTTCAAGGTAAACCTCAAACATTTCAACTCTACAAGTAACTTCTATGAGAAAAGAGATGAATCCCTTTTCTGTAGTCTCCTCAAAACCACAGACTTCTTACAAGATACAGAAAATCATTAACTATATACAAAACACATATAGCAGAGTTGCTTACCTGTAACAGGTGTTCTCACAGGACAGCAGGATGTTAGTCCTCACATATGGGTGACATCACAGGATGGAGCCCAATCACAGAACACTTTTGTCAAAGTTTCTAGAACTTTGACTGGCACCTACTGGGCATGCCCAGCATAGCTCCAACCCTGCATCCAGCAGGGGTCCCCCTTCAGTCTTGTCTTATAGTAAAAAGTACATGCGAAAAAATAAAATAAGAAAATGTAAATAAACCCAACACCACGGGGTGGTAGGCGGGTTTCGTGAGGACTACCATCCTGCTGTCCTGTGAGAACACCTGTTTCAGTTAAGCAACTCTGCTTTCTCACAGGACAAGCACGATGGTAGTCCTCACCTATGGTTGAGTACCGAGCTGAGGATGCCCGAGTAATGCACCAAATGCACCAAATGCACCCAGGCACAACAACAGGGGTGGAATTTGGTTAGGAGGGCATCCTGAACCCTGAATGAGTCGGTGGAAGGATGTTGGGATGTTAAACTGAAAATAAGTTGCATAGAACAGACTGGCCAAAGATGGAATCTTGTCTGCCAGCCTTATCTAAGCAATAATGGGCTGCGAATGTATGGAGGGAGCTCCAGGTAGCAGCCTTACTAATATCAGCAAGCGGTACTTAACAGAGGTGTGCTACTGATGTCGCCATGGCCCTGATAGAATGTGCTTTCACACGGTCTTGAAGCGGAATGCCTGCTTATTCATAGCAAAAGGAGATACAGTCCGCTAACCAGGAGGAGAGGATCTGCTTTCCCACAGGATTTCTGAGTTTGATGGTATCGAACGAGACAAACAATTGGGTGGCTTTCTTGTGGGCTGACATGCGATTCAGATAGAAGGCCAGAGCACACTTACAGTCCAAGGAATGCAGAGCCTGTTCTCCTGGGTTTGAATGGGGCCTGGGAAAGAAGGTAGGTAGGACAATGGATTGATTGATATGAAATTCCGACACTACCTTTGGTAAAAATTTAGGGTGAGTGCTGAGCACTACCATGTCATGCAGAAGTTTAGTGTAAGGCGGGTAGGTAACGAATGCCTGCAACTGACTAACTCTGTGAGCAGATGTGATAGCAAGAAGAAAAACTGCTTTCCAGGTGAGATAGCGGAGAGCACAGGAGTGGAGAGGCTCAAACAGAGATTTCATGAGCCGTCCCAAAACCACGTTAAGGTCCCAGGCAGGGGCTGGAGGGCGCAGTGGAGGTTTTAGGTGGAGTAAGCCTCTCATGAAGCGTACTGCTAAGGGGTATGTTGAAATGGAGACATCTCCTACGCCCTTATGAAACGCGGCCACCGCGCTGACATGTACCATGATAGAGGAAGTTTTCAGGCCTGACTCTGAAAGGGGCCAGAGATAGTCCAGAAACTTCACGTTGGAACAAGTGAAGGGGTCTATGGACATGGAAGTGCACCAGTCCGTAAACCTCTTCCATTTAGAGCGATAAGACTTTCTAGTGGAAGGCTTTCATGAAGCCACCAGGACTCGGGATACCGACTCTGAAAGGTTAAGAGGTTGGAGTATTAACCTTCCAACATCCAGGCAGAGACAGGGCCTGGAGGTTGGGGTCGCGCAGCTACCCGTTGTTTTGAGTTATCAGAAGTGGGTCCTTCTCCAGAGGAATGTGCCGGCGTACTGATAGGTCCTGGAGAATTGGAAACCACACCTGATGAGGCCAGTGGAGTGCTGTCAGAATCATTAGGCCCTTGTCCTTTCGTAGCTTCACGAGCGTCTTTGAAATGAGTGGAAGTGGAGGGTACGCATAAAGGAGACCACTGGCCCAAGAAGGGCGAAGGCGTCCCTTTGCTGCGAGAGATGACTGCGAGTGAGAGAGCAGAAGTTTTTTTACTTTGCGGTTGTGGACTGACACAAAGAGGTCTATATAAGGATAACCCCAACGTTGGAATATTGTGTCTGCTACCGTGGGGCTGAGAGACCACTCGTGCAGATGAAACGTGAGACTCAGCTTGTCTGCTAATACATTGTCCACTCCCGGCAAAAGTAGGTGGCTTTGAGGAACATCGAGTGGGAAAGGGCCCAAATCCATATCTGTGCAGCTTCCTGACACAGGAGGTAGGAGCCCGTTCCACCCTTGCTTGTTGATGTACCACATCACCACCTGATTTGTCTGTTTGAATCAGGATAGTCTTGTTTGAAAGACAATCCAGAAAGACTTTGAGGGCATATCTGATCGCCCGCAGCTCCAGGAAATTTATTTGATGTTTGGCTTCCTCTGGAGACCAGGTTCCCCGAGTCTGCAGGTTGCCGACATGAGCACCCCACCCTAGAGGCGCCTGTTGTCAAAGTGATTTGAGGAACTGGAGCTTGAAATGGAAGGCCTTGAATAAAACTGGAAGTTACCACGCAGCTCCACCTGTCGCTCCACCAGGCCAGTGAAAGGCAGAGCTGCGTAGTAACTTGGACAATGTTGGGCATAGGCTGACAAGCTTGAATCCACTGGGATTTTAAGGTCCACTGCAATACTCTCATGGCTAGGCAGGCCATCGGAGTAACATGAACTGAGGATGCCATGTGACCCAGAAGTATGAGAAAGTGACAAGCAGTTGAAGATACTCGAGTGTGTAAATGATGCGTCAGAAAGGTGAGGGTGAAAGCCCGATCCCGAGGGAGGAAGGCTTTCGCCTGTATAGTGTTTAGGTCAGCTCCTATAAAGGATAGGGTTTGGGATGGAACTATCTTGGATTTGGGATAGTTGATTAGAAACCCTAGGGAGACCAGGATGTGGATAGTGAGACGTAAGGACGTCAAAGCGGCTTGTTGAGTCGAAGCCCTTATCAATTAATCATCAAGATAAGGGTAGACATGGAAACCCTGATTCCCAAGGAAGGCTGCGACCACCACTAGGCACTTGGTGAATTCTTGTGGAGCGGACGCTAGGCCGAATGGTAGTACACGGTACTGGAAGTGACGAGGGCCGACCAGGAATCGCAGGAATTTGAGATGAGATGGAGTAATTGAGATGTGTGTGTATGCGTCTTGGAGATCTAGAGAGCACAGCCGTTCTCCTCTTTGTAGGAGAGGAAGTAGAGAGCCCAAGGTTATCATTTTGAACTTTTCCCTCTGTAGATATTTGTTTAGGGCACAAAGGTCCAGAATTGGACAAACGCCACCTGACTTTTTTGGGATGAGAAAATACCGGGAATAGAACCACTGCCTCTGTTGGGAGAGGGGTACTGGTTCTATTGCACGGGATTCGAGGAGGGTTGAAACCTCCTATTCCAGAAGGAAAGAGTGGTCTGAGGATGCCCACATCAACCGAGGTGGGGAGTCCGCCGGAACAGTCAGGATGTTGAGATGGTAACCGTGAGTGACTACCGCAAGCACCCATTGATCTGTGGTGACCATGTGCCAAATGTTGGTGAAGTGGCACAGCTGACCGCCGACTGGTATGGATGGAAGAGGAGGTTGGCATATGCTCTCTAGAAAAGAGTCAAATCCTGATGCTGGTCCTGGTTGAGGAGCTGGCTGGGTCTTCTGAGGCCAGGATTGCCTGGACTGACCTTTTTGGAAAGGTATGAAAGGGTGTCCTCGGGAAGCCGGGGGATAGTATCTCCTTGGCTTATAGGCCGTTCGCTTAGAGTCCCACCTGAATGTTCTCTTGAAGATGGATGGGAACTCAGCCAGCCCTGAAGAAAGTTGACGCAGCGTTTCATGGTGTCCTTTAGCTGTGCCACAGTCTCCCGGATTTTGTTGCCAAAGAGATTATTGCCAGCACAGGGTAGGTCTGATAACCTGTCCTGCATCTCTGGCCTTAAGTCAGAAGATTTGAGCCAGGCCCACCTTCTTGCACTAATCCCCGCTGCTGACACTCGAGTGGCAGTGTCAAAGATGTCGTATGCAGCGTGGACCTCATGCTTGCCAGCATCCAGGCCTTTCTGAGCTAGAGTATTAAGTTGATCCTGGAATGTTCAGATAAAGATTCAGAAAAATCCTGGATCTTCTTAAAAAGGTCCCTGTTATAAAAAGGTCATGTATAACTGGTAGGACGCAATGCGAGATATGAGCATTGAGCCATGGAAGACAAGTCTGCCAAAAGCATCCAGGGATTTCTGTTCCTTCCCTGGAGGTACGGAGGAATGAGGTTTGGAACGTCGTGCCTTCTTCTGGGCTGATTCCACAACCACAGAGTGATGATCCAGATGTGACTTTTGAAAACCAGGAGTTGACTGTACCAGATAGGTGGCATCTGTCTTAACAGTTGACAGGTGGAACCGAGCCTGGGTGCTCCCAATTTCTCTTTAGCAGATCAATAAGGATTTCATGAATAGGAATAGACATGATTTCCTTAGGGGCATCAAGAAATTGGAGAACCTCCAGCATCTTGTGCCTAGAGACCTCTTCCATCTGAAGCTGAAAAGGAATTGTTTCAGACATTTCTTTGATGAAATTAATAAAGGACAGATCTTCTGGTGGAGAACGCCTCCTTTCATCGGGGGGAGAGGGCTCTGAAGGTCGATCATGTGTATCTTGGGAGGAATCAAGTCCAAGGATCATAAGGCTGATCAGCAGCTCCCATAGGATCTCCAGAGGGGAGGAAGTTGTTCCCGAAGGGCCAGGCCTAGGCATCAACGGCATCGGAGGTGGCACAGACGGCATCGATGGAAGAGGCCCCGGTGGAGCCAGCGACATCGATGGGTAAGTCGGTGGTAAAACTCCAGATGGCGGTATGGAGATCGGTGTTTCCTTGTCCTCCGATGACAAAGGAATCGGTGTGGAAGATGTGGGACATACCGGTATCCCCGGTTCCACCGGTGGAAGGGCACCAATCAATGCATCCAGTCTACCCAGTAGCGGTGCGAGCGCCATGGGGATTGGATTGGTGACCGGCACAGGCACCGGCATCGATGGAGGCTGGGAAGCCCTGGAGTGCTTTACCGATGGCCTCTTGGATCATCCAATCCAATTCCTCGCGGAAACCTGGGGCATGGAACCCCGGCTCTGGAGTAGGAGGTAGCATTGGCGTAGCCGGAGGGTCCACCGGTAAAAGTGGAATCGCGGCTCCCGGCACCGATGAAGGTGGGGAACGCCTTGGTGACCCAGTCACAGAAGAGGATGGGGCCTTTTCTGGATGGGATTTCTTTGTCGGTGGCTCTGTCGACGCCGATACCGAGGGCTTGCCTGGAACTGCGGGCTGAGCCTTTCGATGACGGTGCCGACGCTTTTCACGATGTTCTCCTCGGTCCTTTTCCTGAGGTAATGAGGAGGAAGTCATCACCTTTGGAGTCGTCGAAGCCGGTTGGGCAGCAGCGGTGTCCTGGTACTGGCGAGAGGTCGATGGCACCGGCTCAGACGAAGTCGAAGCGGCTGATAGAGTTGGGGGTTTTGTCTAAAAGAGAAGCTCCATCTTCTCTAAATGAGCCTTACGGCCCTTCGGTGTCATTTGGGCACATTTGGTGCACGTTAGGACGTCGTGGTCGGACCCCAAACACAACACAAACCTTATGCGGGTCTGTGATGGTCATTGTCTGAGGACAGTTGGGGCACTGATGAAAACCCGACGCCATGACTTCGACAAAAATCTAGCCTCGGTGCGGTCGATGGCCGGTAGGCCCCAAAGGGAAAACTCAATGGGAATCAACCGCAAAGAAGGGTAAAGCCTTACCTTTTGACCGCGGAGTACGGATATCGATAGGGGGGGGCCCCCTATGGGGTAGAATTTTTATAGAATTTTTGAAAAAGTTCCGTGAGGAAAATTCCCGTCATGAATCTCAAGAGAGCTCCTTAACTCACATGGCTACTGCTGCGCAGAAAAAGAGAGACTGAAGGGGGGGACCCCTGCTGGATGCAGGGTTGGTGCTATGCTGGGCAAGCCCAGTAGGTGTTCTGTGATTGGGCTCCATCCTGTAATGTCACTCATATGTGAGGACTACCATCCTGCTTGTCCTGTGAGAAAATAAGATCAGAATAACTAAATTAATCTTATGTCAAAATGCCAAGTTTTGCTCTTATTTCCATTAAAATGTTATTTAAAATATCCATTTACAATCCAGAGAAACTGTACTTTCCTATGTAAGATATTAGTAATCCAATATTAACTGACAGACTACTAAAATCCTGCCTATGTAGCTGTGGTATTAGAAATGTGGGAATGTATTATGAAGCCTTATGAAAAATATGGGAGCAGTCCTTCAGGGAACACCATTTTCAAGTCTCTTCAGACTGTGTTTATTTTGCAAGGATGGTTAAAGTTCATATTTCCCACATCAACATACTTCACAGTGCATTAATGGACTCAAATTCCAAACAGGAACTGATAACTTTAAAACCCCAAGGCAGAAAGAATCACAAAGTGAGGTACAGAAAATACAAGTCCTGGGGAGGGCAATTTTCAAAAGGTATGTACCCGGGTTAAAACTGTCCTCCTCAAAATGTGGGTTATCCAATGCATGTACTTTTAGCAGCACTAAAAGGAGGTGCTCATGTCGGGGGAAGAAAACAGCATGCACATATAGGATTCCCTAAAGTATGAATGCTGTTTTTGCTGCCACATAGCCACCCACACAAATATAAAATGCAAAGTACGCAGATGCTTTTGACACATGTACTTTGCATCTGCTCATTTTCAAAAAGAAACATGGGTAGTTTCCTCTTGAGAACTGATGCAACATACATAGACTGAAATAGCCTGTACACTTTGCGCACAGCACGAGTTATTAAAAATGTATCCCATAATGCATAAAATAAGATGTTTCAAATTATCAAACAAGAGACTATAACTGACAGTTTTATTCCAATTTAATGTTTCAATACTTAATTGGGATCTCCTCTGGGTGCTTTTCTCCAGTATCTTTAATGTAAAGCAGCTGCACGCTGGCTCTTCCAGATCTGATTTTTTTCTGAATTTTTTAAATCAGCTGAAACTTAGTTTGGATTTGCCAGGCTCCATCTGGTCAGCTTTTGAGTAAGCTGCTTCACTTGTCATTGGGAGCCAGTTGTTATTTATCCAAATTAACAGGCAGGGAAATCTAAGCAGTTTCTCTACCTCATCTATGACTTTTGGCAAGCAACATTACAAGTCAGAGATCATATGAATATCCAAATCAGAGCCACCCTAGACTCCAATTTGAGAAATCAGGTCTAAAACTAAGCCACATTCTGATCAGGTGGAGTTATTGGTGTGCTGATCATATGGTTTTGGATTCAATTCAAACACCATCAGGTTTAAACCTGTGAAAGAAGCACACAGGGACTGAATCCTTTTTCTAACAACTACTTTGCACATAATGCTTAACCTCTGCTTTATGTATCTGTTTCTTGAAGCCCATCTCATTTTTACAGCAGTTCATCAGGATTTATAAAACTCATCTGAAAACAGATTTTGTAAAAGTTTCCATAAGATCACACTTCTTCCTTCATTCCAACAGATGCCTTTGCTTCTACCAATACCACCAATACATTTCCAATGTAAAGTGTCTGTTAGGACTCCCTTTTTCTTTAAAAGAGAAACAAATACACTTTAGCAGGGCTAGATTTCTTTTTATCTAAACTAGTTTTTATTCTAACATTGCCACTGAATTTCTTTACATTACACCATACCAGCAGAATGTTTATAGTGTTCCAGCAGGATCATGGTCTCTAATAATAATGTCACGCTCTTGGCATTTAAAAACAATCTTCCTTTGCAGCCCCCCCGCCAAAAAAAAAAAATCCCTGCATAATGCTGGTGGGTGTGTGTGTCAGGCATTGCCAGCAAAGTATGAGTGAGCGATGGAGTGAGGGGGTAAAGAATACTACATATTTATTCTCATTCTCTCTCTCTCTCTCTCTATATATATATACACACACACACATACCAATACACACACAATTATCATAAAGTTAATCTACCCAAATAAAGAGCTGCTTGAATCTTCCTTTTCTTCTCAAGGAAGAGGAGGATTCAGAGACGGGATAAACATGTTTAAAAAAAAAAAAAAAAAGAAATGAGATTGTATAAACTTACCATAGAACTTGGATTTGGCCAGGATACTACCACTAAGGCAAAATCCATCTTTCCTGTTACTCACATAGAAGGCAGATACTGGAGGGTGGTGTGACACCTGGTGAGCAGAGTAAGTGGAGTATGTTATAGGTAGGAAAGAAAAATTTTGTACTAATTACTAATATATTGAGCAACAAAATACCAGTGCTGGCACAAGTCAAAAAAGTCTATTCTTGCCATTCCTCTAAATCAGTCTGTACTCCTCAATGTACAGCCAAAACACCAAAATCCACTGATGCAGGTAATATCCAAACATAAATAACTCAGAACCCGCATCCACCACTCTTACATATTCCTATATTTTTTGTGTTTTTTTTCTTCTTTAATTTCATGTTATAAATTTAAAAAATATTTATAAGGTGTCAGGTGGTCGTTTCATAAATTTGAAAAAGGTCCCATCCAGATTAACCAAATTCTTAATTTTAATGAAGAACGAACCACTGTCCGCTCCTTGTACATGTCTATGCTGCAGCTTGGACAAAAAAAGACTGATGGGCTCACAAAGCAACACATGCTCAGGAACTCCTGTGTATGATCAGTAGCATACACAGGAGTCAGAAAAAATCAACAGAACCAGAGGTCACGATTTGAAGCTCCAGGGAGGAAGACTCAGAACCAATGTCAGGAAGTATTTCTTCACGGAGAGGATGGTGGATGCCTGGAATGCCCTTCTGGAGGAAGTGGTGAAGACCAGAACTGTGAAGGACTTCAAAGGCGCGTGGGATAAACACTGTAGATCCATAAAGTCTAGAGGATGTGAATGGAGAGTGGGTGGCTCGCGGGAATGACGGCTACTGCCTGGAGATAATACCCTTATTCAATAAACATACACACGGTTAATGCGACTCCAACATGGCTCTAAGCTTCAATGGCAAGAGGAAATGTGGAAAAAGGATTTGCATTCACAAAACAAGCGGGGAGTAGCTTGCTTGTTATGGCGGCTACTCCCCCAAACCAAATAAGCCTGATACTTCACTTTCAATGAATATCCAGCACAGCTCTCTGCTTCAACAGCAGGGGAGAAAGACAGATACTTCACACATATCCAGCATAGCTCTCTGCTTCAAGGCAGGGGGAATGAAGAAAAGTGGATCTATATACAGACAACAACCAACAAGGACTGACTTACATAGTCTGGGTAAACAAATAAGCAAGGGTGTAGCTTGCTTATTGTGGCGGTTACTACCCCTAACTAATTAAGCTAGATATTTCACTTAGATGCAGTTCCAACACTGCTCTCTACATTAATGGTGGGGGTGGAAGAGAAATAGAACCAAAAGGTTACTAAGAGCCAAGAGAAACAGATAAGTATGATAAAAAAAAAAGTGCGAAGCTTGCTGGGCAGACTGGATGGGCCGTTTGGTCTTCTTCTGCAGTCATTTCTATGTTTCTAAGTTTCTATGAGTGCAGAGAGATGGGCTTGTTCAACACTGTTAGATGACATGGCTAATTCAATCCTGCTCGTCAATGGAGAATTAAAAAATTTGTATAGAATGAAAATAAGAAGCTGCTAAATCTTTGCTCAAAATTCTGATATGCTTGACAGTTTGGGAAAACAACTGTTTGCTTAGTATAGTAAACCAAAATGACCCTGAAGGCCAGGAATTAATTATTTACTTGTTACACTCCCCCCCCCCCCCCCACACACACACAGAGAAAATGAAGGCAAAGAAAAACAGCCTGTATAATATGACAATTCCTGTTCTAATAAACCTTTGAATCATATTTGCTGGAAGCATTTAAATATAACGATTTTAGGGTTTTAAAAATGATTTTATTTAAAAATCTATATTCTGCAACTTTTAAGACAATTCTGTTTAGTGTGGATTACAAATTTATAGTCATAAAAAGATTTATTAAATCAGGTGCCTTTTCCTCTTGTTGATGGGAGAGTACACCTAGATATTGTTGGGGGGGCAGTAAAGGCAAAGAAAACCAAAGTTGACATGAAACCAACTCTTGACTTCAGTACATTTTACTGCATTTTTTAAGCACACTCTGAATGTACTTTGCATTCAACCAAACAGAAAAAAATCCCATCATTTAGGATCTTAGAAGCAAATAGTTGCTTACTAAAGTGGTATGAGCAATGCAAAAATGACTTAGAATATTAAGATGAAATGGAAGCAGAAATGCCAGGCATAAGGAAACTTGAATGTGTATTTTAAGTCAAAACGCAAAAGGTAGGAGGAAGGGTAACCTTGTTCCGTTGTGTTGAACCGGACTCCCAGGTATTCTAGAGTTGGGAGGGCTGCAGCCAGCTCTTGGATGTGTTGATGATCCACCGAGGCTCTGCAGTAGGTTCATGACTCTGGTGGTTGCTTGATAGCTTTCCTCTGGCGATTTCACTCTAATCAGCCAATCGTCCAGGTATGGGTGCACAAGGATTCCTTCTTTCCTCAGTATCACCACTACTACCACCATGATCTTAGTAAATGTTCGGGGAGCCGTAGCTGGCCCGAACGGTAGGGCCTGGAACTGGAAGGATGGCCCAATACTGTGAAGCGTAGGAAATGATGATGGTTGTGATGGATCGGTATGTGGGGATAGGCTTCCGACAGACCCAGGAAGGTTGGAAATTCTCCCGGGTGTACAGCCTTTATGACAGAATGCAGGGTTTCCATGCGACAACAGGGTACCTTCAGTGATTGAAGGTCTTGAGGTCTAGGATGGGCTGGAATGTTCCCTCTTTCTTGGGGACAATTAAGTAGATGGCGTGGTGCCCAGAATTCTGTTGGTGCGTGGGCACCGGTGCTAATGCCTTTAAGGTGAGAAGCTTTGTCAGTGTAGTTTCCACTGCTGTCCTTTTGGAGGGGGAGTGGCACGGAGAATTCACAACTTGTCCAGAGGGATGCTGTGAAGATCCAGGTAGTATCCCTCTCAGATGATGGTTAGGACCCAGTTGTCCGATGTTATTTCGACCCATCATTGGTAGAATAGGTCAGGTCCACATGGGTTCTTCCCGTCGAGGGATCTGTTCATTCTCAGAGTGTTGTGGCTGGGGCCTGGGCCCGAGCTGGCTCTCTTTTGTTGTGTCTGTTCCGAAAGGACTGTCCCCTGCTGGAGGGGGCGAGGTGCGTGGTGTGTGTTTTTGTATGATCTAAAACGCTGAGATCCTCTGCCCTTGGGTGCCCGGGGAGAGGGACACAGGCTCTTCTTGTTTCTGTCCTCCGGTAGCCAGGGTTCTGGGGACTCGCCCCCCCCTTGTCGGCTAAATTATCCAGTTCGCTTCCGAACAGAAGTGTTCCTCTATTGAGCATTCTCGTGAGCTTTGTCTTGGAGGTCGCGTCGGCTGACCAACTTCGAAGCCAGGGTTGTCTTCTGGCTGCCACTATGGACGAGATGCCCCTGGTTGTGATGCGTACCAGGTCTGAAGATGCATTAGTGAGGAATGAGATTGCTGGATCTAATGTTTAGATTGGCATAGTTGTGTCCCTGGACATAGCCAGGCAGGCGTGTGTCACCACTGCACAGCAGGCCGCGATCTGTAGGAACATAGCTGCCACATAAGAGGACTGTTTGAGGGTGGATTCCTGTTGTCTGTCATGGGCATCTTTGAGTGTCGATCCTCCCTCAACTGGTCTGGTGGTGTGCCTTGTGGTGGCGCAGACCAGGGCGTCAATATTGGGAAACCTCAGAAGTTCCTTAGTCGAGGGGTCCAAGGGTTAGAGGGCTTCTAGGGCCCGACCTCCCTTGAAGCTGGCCTCTTGATTCCAGATCGACCAGTTGTTGAATGATCTGTAGTGTTAGGGAATGGCATGAGGTCTGACGGAGCCCGACCAGATACGGCCTTGGACTCTGCTGTGGTGCTAGTATCCGGGGTGGCCCATGCCTTCAGGCTCATGGCCACGAGATCTGGCAGCTCGTCTTGGGGGGGGGGGGGGGGGGGGGGGGGGGAACGCATCATGGATCGATACGGTTCCGTTCCAGGAGGGACTTCCCCATCTTCCAGGGGTTCTGAGACTTCCTCCGACTTCTGGTCCACTGGTGAGAGTTGTAGCTTTGTCACCCACCGGTGACATCCACCGGTGACATCAAGGGAGGTCGGGCCCTAGAAGCCCTCTGTGCGTGGATGAAAGATTGCAGCTCTGCGAATAATCCCGTCCAGGAGAAGTTACCAGGGACTGTATTGTCTCGTTCCCCCAGAGCTTCTTCGCACTAAAGGCACAGGGTGGTGACCACTTCTGGCTGCACCGCTCTCAGGCTGGTCAGAGGGCCTGTCTCTCGGATGTTTTGGCCGGATGTGCCATGATTTGCGTGTGAATCCTTCTCGATTGCGCATGCCGGGGGCTTGTTGTGCGTTCTGGGTGCGCCCACGTTGTGCGCGTAGAGCCCGAGGGTGTGCGCACGGGTCTATTTGTGCGCACGGCCCTGTTATGCGCATCGCTGTGCGCACGGCACAAATGCACGTGTCGCTATGCGCCTCAGTATTTTATGCGCCCAAGAATCTTTATGCGCCCAACTCGCTGCTGAGCCCACTGCTCAGGATGCGGGCAAAGCGGCGCCAGCGAAAATGCGATCAACATGGCGGCCGCCCCTGGAGGGTCTCCACGTGGGAGGACCCTCGCGCCGGATCGGGGTCTAGCCCGGCCTGGGCTGCTCAACCCGATTAGACAGCCGCCGGATGGACGAGCTGTGCGGCTATCCGAGCCTCGGAGACCTTGAGAAAGTTTTCTACCTTACCTTGTCTCGGTGCTTCCTGGTCTCTTGCCGGGCGGTCTCTGGCTACAGGGGGGAGAGGGGAATACCTTCATCACCGCACTCGGTCTGCACCCGCTGCCTCTCAGCTGCTCCCTTTCCAGGGGGCTAAGTCCACGCTGGGACCGAGGCTACGTCTGAGGGATCTCGGAAATCACCTCAGGAATTCTCGACTGGGGGAGGGAACCTTAGGTATCACCGCAGGAGAGCGGGGCTCGTCTGTAGATAAGATTTCTTTCTTTCTTTCTTCTTTAAATTTGGAGTTTGGTTTTCTAACGCTGTGCAAGCGTGTGTGAAGTCCTGAACTGCTATGGAGATGGAAAAAACTGACTCCGTCTCCAACTGCTTTCAGGAGCACACTATACCCATTGGTCCTGAGTCCATCTGCTACATGCTAGGAAATTGATTATTTACTTACTGTTACACCCCCCCCCCCCCCCCCAAAAATAGAAAAAAATGAAGGCAAGGAAAAACAGCCTGTCTGATCTGTCCATTCCTGTTCTAATAAACCTTTGAATCATATTTGCTGGAAGCATTTAAGTATAACGATTTTAGGGTTTTCAAAATGATTTTATTTAAAAATCCATATTCTGCAACTTCTAAGATAATTCTGTTTAGTGTGGATTACAAATTTATAGTCTTAAAAAGATTTATTAAATCAGGTGCCTTTTCCTCTTGTTGATGGGAGAGTACACCTAGATATTCTTGGGGGAGCAGTAAAGGCAGAGAAAACCAAAGTTGACATGAACTCAACTCTTGACTTCAGTAATTTTCGCTGCATTTTTTAAGCACAGAGTGTACTTTGCATAAAACCCAAACAGAAAAACCCCCCATCATTTAGGATCTTAGAAGCAAATAGTTGCTTACTAAAGTGGTATGAGCAATGCAAAAATGACAGAATATTAAGATGAAATGGAAACAGAAATGCCAGGCAAAAGGAAACGTGTATGTGTATTTTAAGTCAGAACGCAAAAAGCAAGTTTGCTTACCGTAAACGGTGTTTACGTAGATAGCAGGATGAATTAGTCATGCTGACTGGGAGCGTAGTTGCGCGACTGGCAGGCGGACCTTCTCCTAGAGTTCAAAGTTTGAACTCTGTGCTTCTGCGCGGTGAGATTCCCGCGCGATTGTATCATTTACCTCAGTCTCTTGTTTCAAAGTGAGAAAAAATATATGCAAATAAAATAAAAAATATCTATATTCAGTGCATATGTATAGACTGTCTAGGGAGGAGGGAGGGTCAGCATGGCTAATTCATCCTGCTATCTACGGAAACACCATTTACGGTAAGCAAACTTGCTTTTTCCCGGTGATAGCAGGCTGAATTAGCCATGCTGTCTGGGAGTCCCAAGCTCCCGGGTGGCGTCTAGATGTTTGCCCTATAGGTTAGGACGCCCACCCGTAGACCAGCTTATATGGTAGACAGTCTCATGGTTTTGTCATGGTTGACAGGATTGCGGAGCCCATGGCTGCATCAGAAGCGCTTTGCTGTTGTAAGCAGTAGTGCACTGTGAAAGTATGTAGAGAAGACCAAGTTGCCAGCTTTGCAAATGTCTATTAGTGAAACGTTTCTGTAATGGGCGACTGATGTTGCAGTTGCTCTGATTTGGTGAGCCTTAGGCTTCGTTTGTAGTTGCAGATTACGCTTGTTGTAGCAAAACGTAATACATTGGGACAGCCAACTAGCCAAAGTCCGCTTGGTGACTGGTTGATTAGGAAAATTTGGGTTAAAAGAGAGAAATAATTGAGATGGCCTTGATTCCGAATGAGTTCTTTGTTTGTAATAGGCCAACGCTCTTTTACAGTCTAAGGTGTGGAGAAGTTTATCTCTGTCGTTCTGATGAGGTTTTGGCTTGAAGATCGGTAGAGTAATGGTCTGGTTGATATGAAATGCCGATACCACTTTTGGAAGGAAAGGTGGGATGAGGACGAAGTGTGACTTTGTCAGTGAAAAAATTGTAAATACGGGGAGTAGTGAACTAGTGCTTGCAATTCGCTTACTCTTCTTGCTGATGTTACCGCTACTAAGAAAACTGTTTTCCAAGTGAGGTATTTGATGTGACAGGTGTCCATAGGTTCGAAAGGAGGGAACATTAGTTGTTCTAGTATTATATTGAGATTCCATGGTACCGGTGGTTTCGTAACCGGTGGCCGGAGATGTAAAATACCACGCAAGAATCTGGAGATTAAAGGGTGGTTGGTAATAGGTAGTCCATTTTGAGTATTATGAAAGCTGCTATTGCACTAACGTGTACCCTCACTGAGGCGTAGGCGAGACCCACTGTGAAGAGTGTATGCAGGTATTCAAGGAGATGTGTTATCTCCGTAGAGAACGGATCTAAGTTCTTTGGTTTGCACCATTCTGTATACCTGCGCCATTTCCCTGCATAGTTACGCCTAGTGGATAGTTTTCTGGATTCAATGAGAACATCTTCAAGGTGTGATGAGAGCCCCAGGTAATTTAATACGTGCCTTTCAATCTCCATGCGGTCAGATGGAGGGATTGATGCATTGAATGAAGAAGGGATCCCCCCATCTGCGTCAAGAGTTGGGGATGGTCTTTTAATAGAATCGGAGGGCGAATGGATAGTCGCTTGAGATACAGATACCATGGTTGCCTTGGCCAAGATAGGGGCTATGAGAATCATGTCCGCTGCGTCGTTGATGCATTTCTGTATTGTTCTGGAAATTAGCGGAATGGGATGGTAAGCGTAAAGTAGGCCCCTCCGTCCATGGAATGAGGAAAGCATCTGGAGCGTAACTGGAGTTTGCTGTGGTAGATTGAGCAAAATGTTTGTAGTTTGTCGATTGCTCTCTGTGGCGAACAGATCTATTGTTGGAAATCCCCATAGATGAAATATGCTGACTACTACATTCCGGTTCAAAGTCCATTCGTGTGGATGGAAAATTCTGCTGAGGCTATCCACTGTTACATTGTCGAGACCAGGAAGATAAGTGGCTTGAATCGATACTTGGTTGATACTGCCCACGTCAGTATGCGAAGCGTTTCTCGACAGAGGATCCAGGAACCTGACCGTCCTTCTTTGTTTATGTAAAACATGGCTACTTGGTTGTCGGTGTATACCATGATATGCTTTCCTTGAAGCTGGTCCGAGAAGGTTTGAAGTGCTTTCCAGATGGCTCGAATCTCGAGGAGGTTGATCTGAAGATTGGACTCCCATAGAGACCAACGGCCCTGAGTCTTTAAGGTGTTTAGATGGGCTCCCCAGCCCTTCCGTGAAGCATCTGTAGTGAGAGTGAGTTGATAGGGAGGTCGCTGAAACGGTGCCCCTGAGTTGAGGTGGCTGATCTTCATCCACCATTGAATGTCGGTTTTCATCTGTTTGGTGAGGTGTACTCTGGTTGAAAGTGGTTGCCAGAACTGTGACCACTGGTTCTTTAGTCCCCACTGTAGACGACGCATGTGGAGTCTCGTGTACGGAACTACATGGATGGCCGCTTGCCATATGACCTAACAGTTGAAGAACCTGTCGTGCCGATGCTTGTGATTGGGTGAACAGACGTTGAGCCAGAGAAGACAAGTGTGTATCCTGTCCTGGAGGAAGATACGCCCTCTGATGAATCGTGTTTATGAGGGCTCCAATGAACTGTAGAACCTGAGTAGGTTGAAGGTGGGATTTTTTGTAATTGATTATGAATTCCAGTTTCTGAAGACAATTGATTGTTTGAAATGTATGAGTCTTTAAGGTAGTCGGATCTGAGGCTACTAACAGCCAGTCGTCGAGATAGGGAAAAATCTGTATCGAGAGCTGTCGGAGATGAGCCACCACCACCGCTAAGCATTTTGTGAACACCCTCGGGGCTGAGGAAAGGCCAAAGTGTAGTACCTTGAACTGGTAATGGATATTCTGAACTTGGAAGCAAAGGTATTGCCAGGAGGAAGGGTGCATGGGTATATGGGAATAAGCATCCTTCAGGTCTATGGAACATAGCCAGTCGTTGGGTTGTAGAAGAGGTAGGATACTCTTGAGAGATGTCATCTTGAATCTTTTTTTTTGAATGTGTTTGTTGAGATTTCTTAAATCTAAGATGGGTCGAAGTCCTCCTGATTTCTTTGGAATGAGAAAATATGGGGAGTAAAACCCTTGATTGAGTAGCGAATTGGGAATAATTCGAATGGATCTGTGCGTTTGCAGACTGACTAATTGTTCTTGTAGATCTGCTGCGTAAGTTGATATGGTGTTGAGTGGGGAAATCTGTGGAAGTGTGGGAAGAGTCAACAGATTTAATCGGTAACCCTCCTTTATGATGTTTAGCACCCAACGATCTGAAGTAATGCTTTCCCAGTTGGGATAAAAATGTTGAAGGCGTCCCCCTATATAGTGGGGTGGAGGTGGCTCTGGGTAACTCAAAAAGACTGAGTTGGTTTTCATGTTGTTGCCGGAGTTGGTTTTGGCGGACGTGGTTGGCGGGGTCTGCCACGAGATGCCTGTGGTTGTTGTTGAAAATGTTGATGTTGATAATACTGAGATCTGTATGTGTTGTAGGGTCGAAATGGGGTTCTTCCGTAAGGTCTTCGTCGATATGAAGGATAAAAATGTTTAGCGGAAGAATGTGGATCTGAAGAAGTCAGAGATTGCACGGCCATATTCTGCTCCTTAAGAAGAGTTACTGTTTCTCCAAACTTGGAACCAAAGAGATTGTCCCCCAAACAAGGAATATCCACTAGTTTGTCATGGACATCGTCCCTTATGGAACTAGCTCTTACCAAGCTATTCGACGAGCCGCTATAGCTGTCGCTGAGGAACGAGCAGATGACTCAAAAGACTCGTAAACCGAACGCAGTAAGCATCTGAGCCCCTCCTCCATATCTGTGAATGGTTGTGGTAAAGAATTATCCTCTGCCATACATACTGGATGTAATTTCTGTAAGCATTCGAAGAGATACTATATGACATAAAACTGATGGTGTTGAATTTTTGTGGACAGCATGAAGGAGTTATAGACTTTACGACCAAAGTCATCTAAGGACTTGTGATCCTTTCCAGGTGGTGAATTTGCATGGAGTTTTGATCTCTTTGCCTTTAAGAATGCCGATTCAACCACTATCGAATTGTGAGGTAACTGGGTGAAGTCGTATATTGTGGAATTCCTCATCCTATATTTTAAATCCGTTTTCCTTGAAGCTGCCAAGGTAGAAAAAGGCTTTTCCCACATTTTGTGTAACACGGCATCCAACACCGCATGTGGTGGTAAGGCATGTTGGTTCAGGGGGCTTTTCAAAAATGTTTAAGATGTCGAGAATCTCTGCCCTAGGATCCGGAGGTTTTCCCGTTTCTATATTTAACAAAGATCCTACTTTTTCAATAAACTTAGCGTAGGATAGATCCTCGGGAGGAGAATATGGTTCGGGAAGACCTTCCGGTGGGTCTGATGGGAACCCCGTAGATGACGAAGGGGAAGCCGTGGACCATTGTGAATGAGGAGAGTCTGGCTGATCGGGATCTGGAACTGACTTTTCTGTTTGCTTTGGTGGTGGTGGAACTGTTGGGATCTGTGGAGTAGAAATTGGAGATTGAGCACCCGGGTCCCTTGGGTGCATCTCGTCAAGATCCTGAAAAAATGATGACAAAGCAAGAGAAATTTGAGACATCGCCTTTGACGCTAAAGTATGATGTGAAGGCGAGTGAAATGGTTCTGAAGGATGAGGTGGTACCTCCTTAGGGAATTCATGAGAAGGGCGACTTGGTTGTGCCCTGTGACTTGATTGAGATCTCAAGGAAGAGGACCAATTAGATTGAGAGCTCTCCCCCTCTGAAGAAAGTATATCCACATCCGAATTGGTACCCGGTGAAGAGGACATTTGGAGATGTTTTGTCTTGGCCCTTTTCTTCCCATGGCGCTCCTGATGAGATGCCCCTTCGGAAGACGAGAGAGTCGAAGCTATAGATGGGTCATTATGCTTTGCACATTTAGCCGTATCGTGACGGTGATGGTGCATATGCTATCTTTTCCGGATAGTGTGATGGGATGACCCCGATTGAGAAGCCGCTCTCCCTGAAGGAGCATCGGAAGCATGCTGCATTTTGTCTTCATCCCGAAGTACTCTAGGTGCCGATGCTCCATGAGATGCGCCGTGAGATGCACAGTGTGATGAGCCGTGTGTCGTTGCACCGTGCGATGCATCGTGATCTTTTGCACCCTGCTTCGAATAGGGCCTTCCGCTCTTCCCATGCTCCGATTGCTTTGGGGTCAGGGAGCGGGGATGAGGGGGCACAGAGCCCTGTGACCCTAAAGACGCAGCTATCTTAATTGTTAAGGGAGTCGAGGCCTCGAGCTCCCTTCCTGGCCCTGGTGGCAACACCGACCTGGCCGAATCCCCTTCCCATGACATGGGACGTCGTGGCTTCGTTTTTGTTTTCTTCGCCGGCCCCGGCAAGAGAGAGGGGAACGTAGGCGCGCGATCTTCTCTGCGCGCTGTCTTCGGGCCCGGGGCGACATCCGACCACAGTCTCTGCAAGAGGCCGTGTCGTGCTCTGGGCCCAGGCGAATGTAGTAATAATTATGTCCATCGGTGATGGACATAATTTTGCCACATTGGCAATACTTGAACCCCGATGGCTTCGGAGCCATCGCTAAGTGAGAATTCTTGAAAATTTGAGAAAAATCCAAAAAATTAAGAGACGAGGTGAAGGAGAAAAAACCACCCACGTGCAGTCTTGCTCGCGGAAAAAAAGAGACTGAGGTAAATGATACAATCGCGCGGGAACCTCATCGCGCAGAAGCACAGAGTTCAAACTTTGAACTCTAGGAGAAGCTCCGCCTGCCAGTCACGCGACGACGCTCCCAGACAGCATGGCTAATTCAGCCTGCTATCACCGGGAAAAGGTAGTATTTAATTACTGAAACACAAGGTCTGCAGAACATTCCAAGGACTATAGAATAATCTAAAAAGTTTTTTTATTGGTCAGGCTTTCTGCAAGTATACAAACCAATTTATAGCAAGTTACATGTGAGCCCTGACAATTCCTCCTTGCATTTTATGCCTAACTGAAAAGGCAAAAAATACTTAAAGATCTACAGAAATAAAATAATTTCTGAAAATCATCCACGTCTACAAAGGAACATTGATGGATTAAAACTGAGCTGAGATGCAAACTGTGTGAGCTTTTTGCATTACCTGGCATGACATGATGTAAATGAGTACAGAGGATACTAGCTGCCACTGATTTCCAAATACAATTTAATAAACAGAATCTCATATTTGGTACTATCTGAGAATTGTTCAACAGTCTTCAGTTACAGAAAATGATTATTAAAATTAGGCCTGGATTCACCATTCTATCGCAGAATGGTGAATCCAGGGAAAACGAGGGGTGTGCCTACGAAAGCCGGCAGCCTTCGCACTACTGCGGTGTTTTTGCTGCCGGCTTTCACACCCAATAGCGCCACCGTGAAAGGTGGTGCTATTGGGCGTGCTACTGGCGACGATAAGGCTACTAACACCTTATCGCTGCCAGCGAAGACATCGCAGAGTCTGCCCCCTCCCTGCATGCGATAAGCCTTAGAAAATGACCCCCTTAATTAGCAAATCTTTTTTTAAATAAGGTGCCAATACTACCTGCTCAGCAATGTAAAAGGTTTTACTGTTTGTCTTTGGATGAAGCCACATACAGCGGAAAGTCTCGCCAAGTATAGGATTGTATGGTTTCTTCAGTCCCTGTAGAAAAATGCTACTCATTAGTTATTCACTAAAAACAGAGGTCCAACATATTCACAAATATCAAGCAAAAGACTGCAACTAAATCATAGCCCACTCCTGTAGGTATAAGTCACCATAAAGTGCCATTCTTTCACCTCCAGGCACCGGTCCACAAAGGGATTCCATCACCTCCAGCAGTGACGGATTTAGGATTTTGGTGCCGCCAGGCACTGTTGGTGCTGTTTGCTCCCAGTCACCCCCCCCATTTCCTGCCCTTCCTCCCAAGGTTGGACATCAGGGGACAGAAGGTTAAAGGCACAGTACCCTCCCTAACTTTCTGTGGCAGTTCAGGGGTCAGTCCTGTGGCAAAAATTTAAAAAATCTGAAGCAAATTGGCAAACTTTTCCATCTTTTATATTACATTATGAAACTATATTTATTAGTACAATTTATATTATTTTATTGGAAGGCAGCAAATCATCAGCTAGCCTGCTGCCCTCTACCCTCACCCTCAGATTTCTGCTGGCCTAGGCACAGGCCTAGTGTGCTTGACAAATCCAGGCCTGAGCTCCACCAATTCTTTTCAAGGCAGCCCTTCCTGAAAGTATTTTCCCCTTTACTTGCAAATCTTATCTCTCTATATCCCTGTAGGATGATATAACTAAGACTACCAAAAACTGAATAATGAGGAAAGGCTAAAGAGGTTAGGACTCTTCAGCCTGGAGAAGAGATAGCTGAGGGGAGATTTGATAGAGGTCTATAAAGTAATGAGTGAAATAAATGTTAATCATTTACTCTTTCAAAGAGTGCAAAGCTATGGGACACACAATGAAGTTGCTAGGCAATACATTTAAAACTAATAAGAGAAAATATTTTTTATTCAAACCATAATTAAGTTCTGGAATTTGTTGCCAGACCTTGCTGTGAAAGCTATTAGTGTAATTGCATTTAAAGAAGGTTTAGATAAATTCCTGGAGGAAAAGTCCATAAACCATTATTAAGTTACTGTAAGGGACTATATAGGAAACTATCTCAATCTACCTTAAAAGACTGGACAAGGCTATCCCGCCCGGTCCCCCTTAAGATAGAGAGCCGCAGGGAATCCTGGGAAAAAGAAACAACCCTTCCCCAGAAGATAAAACCTCATGCTCTGGAAGGGTCAGACGAGCCCCCCCCCCTCCCCCGAGCTGATGGAGTTCCAGCATATGCTAAGATCACTTACTTCTAAAGGTTGGTTAAAGACTTTTCTCTGCGTGAAGACTGTGAAGTACCTGAAACTAACAGGGGAACTGCTGTTTTGCTGTCGCTTGCTGCCTGTTTTGAAGTGAACTGAAGTGTTTCCTTTTCGTTTGCTGCCATTTTGTTTGAGTTTACTACGACTGTAAATAAAGAGCATTGAAACACAGAGTCTATTTGTAATTTCCTCTGACTGTACCTAATCCACTGACTGCTCGAGCTACCACATATGGTGGTAGCAGTGGGATCCCATGTCTAGTAGAAAGTACAGGCAAGAACCCACAGCTGCAGCAAGAGAAGAAAACAAAAAAAAAAACCAAAACCCTTGCAGGGTTTTTTTTTCTCTTCGTTTCCTGGGGCAGCTCATTCACTCTCCATCTTGTGCAAAGAGCCAAGGGGGCTATCCCCACCTGTATAGTCAGGGATCAAGCAGTATGTAGGCTAGCAGGTTTTTTTTTTTGTTTTAATTTTTTTCTCCTATCCCCAGAGAGGTGTGTAAATTTGAGGCAGCTTAATTAATAAGAAAGATGGAGCAGATGATCCAAATCCTGGCAACCAGCCAGCAGCAGTTGCAAAACACCCTGCAAACACAAATTAAACAGCAGGAGGTGTTGCAAGAACAAGTGACACAGCAGCATATAGCCCTAATGCAGACAGTCCAAGTGATGCAAATGGCAGTGACCCATCTGCTTCCAGTGACACTGACACTCCTCAAAATGACCCCAGGCGAAAGCCCAGATGGCTTTTTGAGAAACTCTGAGTGCACCGCAAGACTGTCAGGGTGGCCAGAATACTGGCAGGCCACATAACTGAGGAATTTACTTACCGAACTGAGTCAAGATGCCTATAAAACAGCTAATCGGATGGGACAGCCACTTACCCGAAAGTCAAGGCAGCAAATCTAGGGTGAGCAGAGCTCACCACAGAGGTATACAGACAGTGATTTCAACTTGGATCTCTACAGGTGGAAGAGAACTCTAGAAACCTGTTCCACTGACTTAAAGATGCTGCCTGGAAGTGGCTGTGCCTGGAAAGGAAAACCAGAGTGGAGACAGCCAAAGTGGTACTGCTGAAACAGTCCCCGGTCAGCCTCAACCTGCCCATGAGGCAGTGGGTTTGCCAGCATCCAGGCTTCATGGTTGAAAAGGCCATAGAAGTATCACAGGCCAATCATCCGGCCCAAACCATGTTCAAACCACCACGCCCTCGAGAGAAACCCCCTCAACCTAGATAGGGGTCACTGGAATCCTAAGAGGTCTCAACTGTCAGCAGTGCAGGTGCATCCAAGACGGTTCACCCCACCCGTAATCCATAGTTGGACCGCAATGCTTCAATTGTGGCGAAAGAGGCCATTTCACAAGAGGCTGACCCCGAAAGGAAGATGAGACGATGGACATTAATGCAGTCACTCCCCAGTGTTGTAACTTTGTAGATGTCTCTAGTCAGAGAGTTTCTAAGTTTGTGATCCCAGATGAGTTGGATGGGGGTCCCAATACATGCACTAGTTGACTCTAGAGTGTGAACACACTCCTATGGAGGGACCTGATGAAGAGAATCCATATTGACTATGATAAAATACTGACCTTGGCATGTATTCATAGGGGACCTTCAACAATAACCCGCCAGGTATGCCTGAAGACCCCAGCCAATCAAGAAATGATGGAAGTGGGATTACCCCCTTGGCTCCTGTACCTTGTGATTATTGAACGGGGCTATCCAAATTTCAAGTCTTTTAACTCAGTCTACAGCAAGTTCGTCAAGTCATGACCCTGAACAGTTGGAGTTCCCTGATCTTCTTTGAAAAGGTGGGCATGGATATTGTGGGGCCACTACAGGGAAGAGAGCTAGTTAAAATTTGTAACCTGAAAGACAAAAGATCTATTAGTTGAAATCTGTAACCTATCATTAAAATCATCCATTGTACCTGAAGACTGGAGAGTGGCCAATGTAACCCCAATATTTAAAAAGGGCTCCATGTGCGATCCAAGAAACTATAGACCAGTGAGCCTGACTTTAGAGCTGGGAAAAACAGTGGAAACTATTCTAAAGATCAAAATCACAGAGCATATAGAAAGACATGGTTTAATAGAACACAGTCAGCATGGATTTACCCAAGACAAGTCTTGCCTCACAATTTCTCCCCTTCCATCCCAAGTTTATTTTCCTTGTTTTTTGTAACTTTCCCTCTCCCTTTTTCTGATTCATTGTATTTAAAGTTCAAGGTTCTTATTGAAAATATTGTTTTTTACGTTACGTTATGCTTTACACTCCTTGTTATTTGTAAACCGGGTTGATGTGATGCCTATCATGAAACTCGGTATAACAAAAACAATAAATAAATAAATAAATAAATAAATAAAATGTGCTTCATTATTTTGAAGGGGTTAATAAACATGTGGATAAAGGTGAGCCAGTAGATGTAGTGTATTTGGATTTTCAGAAGGCATCTGACAAAGTCCCTCATGAGAGGCTTCTAAGGAAACTAAAAAGTCATGGGGATAGGAGGCAGTGTCCTTTTGTGGACTGCAAACTGGTTGAAAGACAGGAACAGTAGGATTAAATGGTCAATTTTCTCAGTGGAAAAGGGTAAACAGTGGAGTGCCTCAGGGATCTGTGCTTGGACCGGTGCTTTTCAATATATTTATAAATGATCTGGAAAGGAATACGAGTGAGTTAATCAGATTTGCAGATGATACAAAATTATTCAGAGTAGTTAAATCACAAGCAGATTGTGATAAATTTCAGGAGGACTTTGCGAGACTGGAAGATTGGGCATCCAAATGGCAGATGAAATTTAATGTGGATAAGTGCAAGGAGATGAATATAGGGAAAAATAATCCATGCTGTAGTTACATGATGTTAGGTTCCATATTAGGAGCTACCACCCAGGGAAAAGATCTAGGTATCATAGTGGATAATACATTGAAATCATCAGCTCAGTGTGCTGCGGCAGTCAAAAAAGCAAACAATGTTAGGAATTTTTAGGAAGGGAATGGTGAATAAAAACAGAAAATGTCATGACGACTCCTTATCTCTCCATGGTGAGACCGCACCTTGAGTACTGTGTATATTTCTTGTTGCCGAATCTCAAAAAAGATATAGTTGCGATGGAGAAGGTACAGAGAAAAGCGACCAAAATGATAAAGGGGATGGAACAGCTCCCTTATGAGGAAAGGCTAAAGAGGTTAGGGCTGTTCAGCTTGGAGAAGAGACGGCTGAGTGGGGATATGATAGGGGTCTTTAAAATCATGAGAGGTCTAGAACAGGTAAATGTGAATCAGTTATTTACTCTTTCGGATAATAAAAGGACCATGAAGTTAGCAAGTAGCACATTTAAAACTAATTGGAGAAAATTCTTTTTCACTCAACACACAATTAAGTTCTGGAATTTGTTGCCAGAGGATGTGGTTGGTGTAATTAGTGTAGCTGGGTTTAAAAAAAGGTATGGATAAGTTCATGGAGGAGATGTCCATTAACTGCCATTAATCAAGATGTCTTTGAGAATAGCCACGGCTATTACTGGCATCAGTAGCATGGGATCTACTTAGTGTTTGGGTACTTGCCAGGTACTTGTAAGCCTGGACTGGTCACTGTTGGAAACAGGATGCTGGGTTTGATGAACTCTTGGTCTGACCCAGTATGGCAATTTCTTATGAGGAAATAAATACATCCTCATCATACTGGACTATGCCACCAAGTATCTGGAGGCAGTGCCCTTATGGAATATGAATACCCCTACAATGGCAACTGCCCTACTGGGAGTTCTCTCACAACTTGGGCTACCGAAGGAGATCCCAACGGATCAGAGTACCCCTTTCGTTTCCAAGGTCATGGAACAACTCTGCACCTTGCTCAAAGTAAAGACTCTCCAAACCTTGGTGTATCACCCACAGATGGATGACTTGGTTGAGAGCTTCAATCAGATGCTCAAACAGATGTTAAAGTTGTGAATGAAGATGGAAAGAGCTGGGACATATTTCTATTCTATGTGTTGTTCACAATCCTCGAAGTACCACAAAGCTCAATGGAGTTCTCCCCATTGGAGTTACTATATGGAAGGAGACAGAGAAATTCTGGATATAGCTTGCGAGACCTGGGAAGAGGAAGCAAATCACAGTGGCAGAACATAGTGGACTACATGCTCAGAGTAGCCTAAGGAAGGCTGGCAAGGCGGATTTGCCTGTATCTGGAAAAAGCTCAGAATCTTAGCTTATAATCGTCCCTTGGTCCGAGTATTCCAACCAGGGACTGGGTCCTTGTCCTCCTGCCATCATCAGAAAGTAAGCTATTAGTCCGTTGCAAGGACCCTATGAAGTCCTGGAGAAAACAGGGTCCACAGACTACAAGATAGCTCAGCCAGATAAGCGAAAGACCCAAATCTACCATTTCCTGAAGAAATGGGTGCCCCAAGAGTGTGGCATGGTTCAGGAAGGAGAATTTGGCCCAGGGGTTGAGCCAAAACTGGACCAAGCCCAAGTACTCTTCAGAGAGGAACTATCTACTGTACAGACTGCTGACTTGAAGCGGTTGGTATAGAAACATAAAGAACTTCTCGAACCTGCCTGGTCATACTTAGCTGATTCAACATGATATTATTACGTCTCCTTATCATATCACAGAGGCAAGATGCCATGTCATTAAGGCCAAAGTGAAGGAGATGCTCTAGCTCGGCGTAATAGAGAAGTCCAACAGTGACTGGTCTTCACCCATTGTTTTGGTGTCAAAGCCAGATGGCAGCATCAGGTTCTGTATTGACTTCAAAAAGGTCTCAAAGCTTGTCACCTATCCAATGCCACAAGTGGATGAACTAATTGAGCATCTAGAGTCGTCCCAGTTCATCTCTATCCTTGAACTTACCAAAAGGTATTGGTAGTTATCTCTCACGCCCTCGGCAAAAGAGAAGACTGTGTTCTCTTCACCCATGGGGCTGTTCCAGTTTATAGTACTCTTGTTTGGCCTTCATGGTGCCCCCACCACGTTTCAATGATTGTCGACCACCTGCTCCACCCACATCAAGGGTATGCAGCCACCTACCTAGATAATATTGTGATCTACAGCCACGACCTAAAGTCTCATCTTAGCCAACTCCAGGCTGTATTAAGCAGACTGAAGAAAGCAGGGCTGATGGTTAATCCCAAGAAGTGCATACTAGGTAGACAAAAGGTCCAATATCTTGGCTATACCCTGGGGAAGAGTAAAGTCCATCCATAGACCAGAAAGTGCGAGGCGATCACATGAGTGCCAGTCCTGCAAATGAAAGTAAGCATTTTCAGGCCTTACAGGATATTATAGGAGGTTTATCCCTAACTATTCAGGGAGGGCGGAGCCTCTCAGAAGGGTACTGGTAAAGAAAGCACCAGAGGTGGTCATGGTCGGAGGAAGCAGAGAAGACCTTCAGAACCCTGAAGGAGGCGATATGTTCTGAACCAGTCTGGTCAGCCCAGACTTCACCAAACCCTTCACTGTGCAGGCCGATGCCTCAGAGGTTGGCTTGGAGGAGGTCTTGGCCCAGGAGGAGGATAGTCAAGACCACCCTGTGGCATACATCAGCCGGAAGCTGATGTCACATGAGAGACTGTACTCAATTGTTGAGAAGACTGCCTTGGTGGTCAAGTGGGCCTTAGAAACCTTGCGCTACTACCTGCTGGGACAGCAGTTTATGCTCATAACAGACCATCCACCACCCTTATGAATCAATAGGAACAAGAAATCTATTGCAAGAGTGATACAGTGGTTCCTAGCCCTGCAGCCTTTCAACTACAAGATCCAACACAGGGCAGGAAAGGAGAATGCAGATTTCCTATCAAGAGAGGTGTCCCTTAAACAGGCAAACGCTCGTCCTGGCAAAGCTGAGCTGAGTGGAAGGGTATGTGAGGGAGTGTACAGAAAACTCCCTCAGTCTATCTTAAAGGACAGGCACAGCTGTCCCGCCCAGTACCCCTTAAGCTAGAGAGCCGCCGTTGGCCTCGATGACATGGGAAAAGGGAAGAGCCCTTCCCCAGAGGATAAAACCTCAGGTCCTGGAAGGGTTAGATGGGCCCCGGGGAGATGGAGTTCCAGCATATGCTAAGACCACGTACATCTAAAAGTTGGTTAAAGTCTCCTCTGTGTGAAGACTCTCTCTATGTAAAGACTGAAGTACCTGAGGCTAACAGCAAAACTGTTGAAGTGTTTTGCTGTTCGCTGCCTATTTTGAAGTGGTGAACTGCTGAAGTGTTTCCTTTTTGTTTCCGGCCATTTTGTTCGAGTTTACCACCACCGTAAATAAAGAGCACTGAAGCATAGTCAGTCTAACTGTGATTTCCTTGGACTGTACCTAACCCACTGATCACTTGAGCTACCACAGTGGAGTTGCAGAAATCCACTTCTTATCCCTGGGATAAGCAGCATGGAATCTATCTACCCCTCTGGGTCCTGCCAGGTAACGGTGACCTGGATTGGCCACTATTGGAAACTGGATACTGGGCTTGATGGACCTTTGATCTGACCCAGTATGGCAAATCTTATACACTTATGTCAGGTAAAAATGGTATCTCCTTAGTAGGTCTGCCAGTTCTGGCCAGACAGAATCAAAGGCTTGTCAAGATTACTTTCATGTCTGGTTCTACTGCAAAGTAGTATGCAATCGCTAATCAAAGTGCCTTAAGACCATCTCACTACTCTATATACACTTCAAAGATTTTCAAGGAGAAAAAAAAATGACTATTTTAAAATTCTTAAGGGTTTGTGATGCACCAAAACAATCTAAACCTGCCCTTCAATTAAGGCAAATTCAAGCATCCATAAACAACCTACCTTTGGTTTTTTTGTAGAACCCTGACAGATACCATTTTACCACTTTCTTCAACCGGTTGTAAGCATTTTCTTCAACTGCAGCCCTACAAGGCATGGTAAAAAGGAACAAGAATTACCTGTTTCATATCATAAGGTTATATCAAGAAAAAGTTCAACAACTGAATTATACAAGACTAAGTATATGTATACACACAGCAGAAATTCAATCAAACAAGCTAAATATATTATCCACAAACTAGTGAAGTAGTAAAGTCTATAATGCATATCTGCTATATGTTGACAATCAACAACAAAATCAAATAGATTTTGAGGATTTCTGGGCATGCTCTGATTGAGGGAGTTGTGGCTGGCTTGAGCTCCTGCTAAACTTCACTTCTTTCACTTCTTTTTCTGGTGATCTCACTAATAAAAACCAGTGATGTCGATGTCTAAAGAGACAGGGAAAAGATAGACACTCTCCATGAGGACCACACAGGAGAAAAAGTAAAAAAAAAAAAAAAAGGAGGGGGGGGGGGGGGGGGGGGGGGGAATGGCTGGGAGTGAGTCAGAGAGGCCTGCAGAGATGATGTCAGGACGATACTGCAAACAAGGCTGTGGACACAGATGAGAACATGGCTTATATACACAGTTTGATGGCGCGTTCTCCAGACATTATCTCCAAAAAGTTGGATACCAGATTGAGTGTGATTGTAGACAACGTTGCACAGCTAGTACAAACAGTGCAGGTGAATTTGGTGTGATTTGATGGGCAAGACAAGAGGATAACCAGAATGGAAATGGCCGCTACCTCCTTGACTGCTAAGGTGAAAAAATTAGAGAGGAACTATAGCCAGGCGATGGAAAAACTTGATTTGGAGAATCGGTCTCATCGCTGCAACATCAGGGTCCTGGGTGTTCCTGAAAGACTGGAGGGCAGTGATCCGGTCACATATCTTGCTAAATAGATGCCTGAGCTTTTAAAAATTGGAAGTGACGAGGGACCTAATAAAGTTGATCAAGCCCATAGGGTGTTAGCGCCGACACCAATTCAAGAAAATCGCCCTCGGGCAGTAATTATTATTCTGCATAACTTCAGACAAGAATCATATCCCGAACACTACTAGAGCTATTAATAACTTGGCTTATCAAAGGAATAAGACTTTTAGGCTGACTTACAACGAAAACGGCAGGCTTTTGCAAGCATGAATAAGAAAATGTGGTGGCTTGATTTGCGGTATGCGATGATATATCCTGCAATACGGAGTATTCTGTGATGGTAAGCAGCCTACATTGACTCTGTAAAGGAGGCTGAAAACTGGCTGTGTGAGCGATCCCATGGCCACGTATCAGAGGCCTAGTTTGGTTTTGTTTCTTCTCTGCCTTATACTGACGCATGACATTATGGTGGGAGCCAAGGCCTGGCTGGAAGCTCACTGATGTGAGAGTTTTGGCGGCTTTGCTTACTAATGTTCTGGTTTAAGCTGCTCCCTGCTCCAGACAACTGACAATTCCTTTTTCTGTGTTTATCTTATTTTCTTTTTCTCTGCTGCTCTCTTTGTGCGAGATGCTGCAATCCCCTATGGGCGGTTTTCATAGGGCATTGTGGTGGAGAATGATGGCTGTTTGGGTTTGTCATCTGAGCAATCGTATGGCTATTCAAATTGGATTTCAACTTGTCTTGCAACTTTATGGTATTGTATGTTATTGAATATGTCAGAGGAAGACTAATGGTCTTGTTGGACAATGCTAACCACAGCAATATTGTTTGACTTCTTTTGTTTCCTTGCTACAAAGGTGGACAGTTTTCTTTTTTTTGTTGTTGCTTGCTATTTGTGCTTTTAGGGTCTCTGTCTTATCAGGAGGACCCTATTGTCGAGATCCTGTCCATTCTACCCTTTATTTTGGTATGGTGGTAGGCTGCTCCTGATGTTTTCAGAGATTGCTGGCATTTTTTTTTTAATTTCCTGCAGATGTTGCATTAGCCCACAGTACTCAAACTATTTTGTTTTATTATTTTCTTTCATACTAATTGGTTGCTGGGTTTTTGGGTTGTTTTTTTTTTTAGTTTATCAGATCCGTGGGGTGGGGGAACTTTATGGATACACTGGGCTATCTGGGGTGGTAGGTTTGGTTTTCTGGGAGTTGCAGGGCCTGGGGTAGGTAAGTTTAAGGTGGTATAGTATCAGAGTCCAGGGATTTGGTTTTAAGAGTTAGTTGGTGGGGTCCTAGCTGGAATGGACTCTCCCCTAGAATCTCAATGGAAATCCTTCTGGAGAGATTCGGGTTTCTTAAAGCTGGGAGAGAGGACAGACTGAATGGAAGAGAGGAAGTTTGGGTTGGGAGAGCGGGGTGGAGATTTTATAGGGGTAGGGCTGGTTAAGGTTAGGTTGGTTGGAGGTTTTTGTTCCAATCAGTTTTGGGTTGGGGTAAAAGTCGCCACTAAGAAAGTAAACACAGCACTAACATAAGAACATAAGAAACTGCCATGCTGGGTCAGACCAAGGGTCTATCAAGCCCAGCATCCTGTTTCCAACAGAGGCCAAACCAGGCCACAAGAACCTGGCAATTACCCAAACACTAAGAAGATCCTATGCTACTGATGCAATTAATAGCAGTGGCTATTCCCTAAGTATAATTGATTAATAGCCATTAATGGACTTCTCCTCCAAGAACTTATCCAAACCTTTTTTGAAACCAGCTACACTAACTGCACTAACCACATCCTCTGGCAACAAATTTCAGAGCTTTATTGTGACTCTGTGATCAGATTATTTTGTATTGACAGGTCATTCTATTGCTGCTTCAGACCTGTTGCACATTGCTTAATGGTTATTGATTATAACACATATCGTAAGGATGAGTTTGTCATTAGCTTCTCCAGGATGACATGACAGATGTTTGTCTTTCTCTGAATGTTCGTGGAATTTCATCCCCTATTAAAAGGAAGCACATCCTGCAACTTGCACGAAAGCTTAAAACTCAAATAATGATGCTTCAAGAAACACATCTACAAGTGTGGAATATGAAAAGTTGAAAACTGGTTGGGTGGGTTTGGTATATTATTTTTATAATTCAAAGAGCAGAGGGGTCTGTATACTGATTGATTAGCGATACATCATTCCCTCCAGGACCGTGAGGAAGGATATACCTTACTTGATTGCTCGTTACATAATATTAATTTCACTCTGGCAAATGTATATGGGCCGAATTCTTACCAAATAGAATGCTATCAAATGCTCACTGATAAATTGCTTATTTTTGGGGCTGCCTCTTTATACATTGGAGGTGAATGAAATGTTTGCCCTGACCCATTGGTGGAAAGGACGTCCATTTCCAAATCTGGATCTTAAACTTTTATAGTACTAAAGATAACATGGAAACCTTTCAACTAATTGATGTCTGGAGACATCAGTACCCTTTGGAAAGGGACTATATTATTCTCCTAGGCACAGAATTGACTATTTCTTGTGCATGTCTAATTTATCTCATATGGGTGCTTCAGACATTTTGAATAGCACACTTTTGGATCACCATCCTCTGTGGTTGCGCCTCTCCTTGGGAAGTTCTAAACGACTAGCCTTTACTGGGTGTTTAAATACTTCATTTCGGGGGGGGGACAAAATTTCCTACACTGTTGAAATCTGCAATTTCGGATTGTAATGCTTGCAATTTTGTGGAGAATTATACACCCACATTACACTGGGAAGCTTTTAAAGCTTTCTTGAGGGGCAGGATGATCAGAATACTAGTTTTCTGCAAAGGAAGAAGAGAAAGAAAGCAGAGGTGCTTATGAGTCAGATCAGAGTACTGGAAATCCAGCATAAAATATTGCTCAGATTGCACGAGGTGGCACTTGGAGTCTTTGAGAAGAGAGCTCACATCTTTAGAGATAGGCAAGGTTGGAAGAGCTCTGAAATTCACTAGGCTCAAATTCTATGAATCTGGTGATAAATCTGGGACATTTCTAGCTAGGGCGGTGAAAAGCTAATCGTGCTCATATTCATAAAATTAAAAAAGTTAAGTGGGGCGTCACATCAGATCCTGTGGAGGTGGAGAAGGCTTTCGTTCTCTTCTTCACATAGCCTTACGAGGAATGCTGCTGGGCCTGGTTTGCAGGCTATCAAGGATTTTCTTTGTACTTTGAATTTGCCAAAGCTCATGCAGGCTCAGGTGGAATCATTATCGGCTCCTATATCTATGCTGGAGATTTAGTCTGCAATTAAGGTCCTCTCTGGTCTTAAATGTCCTGGCCGTGATAGATATGTAATTGACCTCTTTAAAAGTATACCTCACATATTGTTCTGTTCCTTTTCCCACTCTAACACAGCTGGCTCAGTAAGTGGGTCTTGGGGGGAGATGGCTGATGCTACCATTACTTTGATTTACAAAAAGGGTAAGGATGTGGCAGATTGTGGGGCTTACTGGCACATATCTCTTCTTAATTCTGATATTAAAATACTGGTTAAAACTTTACAGACGAGACTGGAGCAGATCCTTCCTAGTTTGTTTCATAGGGTCCAAACTGGTTTCATGAAAGGTAGGGTGTCCACATCTAATACCAGGCATTGCTTAATATTACTATGGCTTGTAGAAGAGGTATATTAGGCTTAATTCTCTCCCTAGATGCGAAAAAGGCCTTTAATAGGCTTTTGTGCACTTTCTTATTTGAGGTTATGACTCATGTTGGTCTTCTGAAAAAAATTCTCTTGGGTGTCAGCTATTTTTGAAAGGCCTAGGGCCAGGTTCTTAATTAATAGAGTATTATCCTCTTTTATTCCTATAGCACGTGGCACCTGTCAAGGATATCCACTTTCACCCCTACTATTTGATCTGGCCATTGAGCCTCTCACAGTGGCAATGATGCAGAACCCGGCTATCCATGGTTTGAAATTAGGGGGGCAAGAGCACAAAATTTAAATATACACTGATGTTCTGTTATATCTAACCTGCATGTCAGATCCAGTTCTACTTGACCTTCTGACCTCCTGTGGCTCTCTGGCTATAAAATAAACTTGGATACATCCGAGTTCTTTTCTTTGGGTCCTAGGTTGACCTTGCCGGATTGTTTCTCAATTTTTTGGCCAGTGTGGGACGGGTTTAAGTATTTAGGTATCTATATCCCTAATTCATTTAAACATCCTGCTGTCCTGTGAGAACAGGTGTTCTCACAGGACAGCAGGATGTTAGCCCTCACATATGGGTGACATCATCAGGATGGAGCCAATTATGGAATACTTTTGTCAAAGTTTCTAGAACTTTGACTGGCACCTACTGGGCATGCCCAGCATGGCACTAACCCTGCATCCAGCAAGGGTCTCCCTTCAGTCTTATGTATAACAAAAAGAGGGTGCGAAAAATAAAATAATAAATTGCAAGCGTACCCAACTCCACAGGGCGGCAGGTGGGTTTCATGAGGACTAACATCCTGCTGTCTTGTGAGAAAACCTGTTACAGGTAAAGCAAAATTGCTTACCTTGTAATAGGTGTTATCCCAGGACAGCAGGATGTAGTCCTCACATATGGGTGACATCAGTAATGGAGCCGAGTTTCTATGAAACTTTTGACTGGCACCAGAGTGCCTACTGAGCATGCCCAGCATGCCATGATATTCCCTGCCACAGGGGTCTCCCTTCAGTCTGTATTGTAGCAATTAGCGTTAGCCAAAAATAAAATAATAAAACGTATCGGGGGGTGGTGGGTGGGTTTCGTGAGTACTACATCCTGCTGTCCTGAGATAACACCTATTACAAGGTAAGCAATTTTGCTTTATCCCAGGACAAGCAGGATGCTAGTCCTCACATATGGGTGATTAGCAAGCTAGAGGCTGAGTCATTTGGAATTGAGGCAACAGTGAAGTATTGTTGTTGAAATGAATCAGCCGAAGATCACAGCAGGTTGGCTGTAGGAGGAGTTGAGATTACACTGGAAACAAGTTCTTTAAGACAGATTGTCCGTAGGCTGAATCTTGTCTTCCTTCTTTGTCTAAACAATAGTGAGCTGCAAAGGTGTGAAGAGAACTCCATGTTGCTGCTTTACAAATGTCCAGAATAGGTACAGAGCGAAGGTGTGCTACTGAGGTTGACATTGCTCTGACTGAATGTGCTTTTACTCGCCCTTGAAGAGTAAGGCCTGCTTTCTCATAACAAAACTGTATGCAATCTGCTAGCCAGTTTGATAAAGTATGTTTCCCTACTGCTTTGCCTGGTTTGTTTGGATCATAAGATACAAATAGTTGACTGGATTTCCTTTGGACTGTAGTGCGGTTTAAGTAGAAGGATAGCGCACGTTTACAGTCCAAGGTATGTAAGGCTCTTTCTCCCTGGTGAGAGTGAGGCCTTGGAAAGAATGTTGGTAAAACTATAGATTGGTTCAGGTGGAATTCCGTGACTACTTTTGGAAGGAATTTGGGATGAGTACGGAGGACCACCCTGTCATGTAGGAACTTTGTAAAAGGTTCGTATGTGACAAGTGCTTGTAGTTCACTGACTCTTCTAGCTGATGTAATGGCTATGAGGAATACAGTTTTCCATATAAGAAATTTAAGGTCACAGGTGTCTATGGGTTCAAATGGGGAACGCATGAGCCTGGATAATACTACGTTTAGGTCCCATTGTATGCTTGGGGAATGAACTGGAGGTTTAAGGTGAGTTAAACCTTTCATAAATTTACTAACGAGAGGCTGTGTAGAGATAGATGCATCTCCGAGCCTGTTATGGTAAGCTGAAATTGCACTCAAATGTACTTTTACAGATGAAGTCCGAAGACCAGAGTCTGAAAGATGGTATAGGTAATCTAGTAGTGAGGTAGTGGGGCAAGTGAAAGGATCTAAAGAATTCTGAGTGCACCACAAATTAAACCGTTTCCATTTGTAGGAATAATTCTTTCTAGTGGAAGGTTTACGTGAAGCTATCAGCACTTGAGAAATAGTGGTTGGAAGGTTGAGTGGTTATAAGATCAAGCTTTCAACATCCATGCTGTCAGGGATAGGGATTGAAGGTTGGGATGGCACAACCGACCCTGATCCTGAGTTATGAGAGTGGGAGCTACTCCCAGATGAATGGGATCCCGGACTGAGAGGTCTAGCAGTGTGGGAAACCATACTTGTCGAGGCCAGTATGAGGTTATGAGTATCATGGTCCCTTTGTCCTGTTGCAACTTCACTAGAGTTTTGGTTATGAGCGGTATCGGTGGATAAGCATATAACAGGCCTGAGTTCCAATGGCGAGCAAAGGCGTCCTTTGGTAGGCTGTTCTCCTGTTGTAGCAGGGAGCAGTAATTGCTCACTTTGTAGTTCAGATGGGATGCAAAGAGATCTATTGTTGGTTGACCCCAGAATTGAAAGATTTTGGTTGCTGTCACTGGATCCAAGGACCATTCGTGTGGTTGGAACTGACGACTGAGGCGATCGGCTATTATGTTGCGGATGCCTGCTAGGTAAGTGGCCCGTAGAAGAATTGAGTGTGCTAGGGCCCAGTCCCAAATCTGAGCTGCTTCTTGGCAAAGGAGGTAGGAACTTGTTCCCCCTTGTTTGTTGATGTACCACATGGCTACTGTGTTGTCTGTCTGAATCAGCACAGTCTTGTGTGAAAGGCAGTCCTTGAATGCATGTAGCGCATAACATATAGCTCGAAGCTCTAGGAAGTTTATTTGAAAAGAGGCTTCGGTTTTTGTCCACGTCCCTTGGGTCTTCAGATGACCAATGTGTGCTCCCTAGCCTAAAGTGGACGCATCTGTAGTTAATGTCACTTGCGGAATTGGATGCTGGAAAGGCAGACCTTTGAGCAAATTGTTCATTGATGCCCACCAGAGGAGGGAGGAACGCAGTTCCTGCGTTATCTGAACGTGAGTGGACAATGGTTGAATGGCTTGAATCCACTGTGTTTTTTTTTTTTTAATTTAAAGTTTATTAGAGTTTTTACAAATTATAAAAAATGCAAAAAATCAAGAAATACAATTGCATATACCACAATTCTATAAAGAACTAATTTTACACCATCATTCAATTTCTATATGTCAATATTATAGTCCTCAAATTGGGAGGATACTACCAAAAAAGAAAATTAGTAAAACTAACAAAGAAATTGTAATTAATTATTACATTAGCTGAATTTATATTTTTATACAACTACATTGCTCTCAGCCTGCTTCCTTATCTGCCAAGAATGTTTCCAGATGAGTCAGTTCCTGAAAAATAAATCTGTTCTTCTAATACACAATAAGGCATTTACAGGGGAAGCGCAAAAAGTATGTAGCCCCTAAGGACAAAACTCTAGGCTTTAATGCAAGGAATTTCTTCCGAATCCACTGTGTTTTGAGTGTCCATTGCATTAGTCACATGGTCAATCTGGCCATGGGAGTGACGTGAACTGTGGAGGCCATGTGTCCGAGTAGGGTGAGGCACTGATGAGCTGTAACTTGAGATTGATTTCGGAGAGAGTGTGCCAGGAGAACGAGTGTTTGAGCACGGTCTCTTGGAAGAAAAGCTTTTGCTATGATGGTGTTTAAATCTGCACCGATGAATTGTAGTAGGTGAGATGGCGTGAAATGAGATTTCTGGTAATTGATGAGAAACCAAGGAGTGAAGCAAGTTGACTGTGAGCTTGAGGAAATTGAGAGCTCCTTCTTGTGTCTGACTCCTGATGAGCCAATCGTCTAGATAAGGGAATACATGCACCTTTTGTTTGTGGAGATGTGCCACCGCCACTGCCAGACACTTTGTGAACACTCGAGGTGCTGAGGCTAGGCCGAATAGGAGCACTCGGTATTGAAAATGTTGTCCTTCGACTAGAAATCGCAGGTACTGGCGATGAGGAGGAAAAATGGGAATGTAAGCGTAGGCGTCTTGAAGATCCAGAGAGCAGAGCCAATCCCCTTTTTGAAGAAGAGGGAGCATGGTGCCTAACGATACCATCCTGAATTTTTCTTTTTTGAGAAATTTGTTGAGATTTCTGAGGTCTAGGATGGGACGTAGGCCTCCGGTTTTCTTTGGAATGAGGAAATAGCGGGAGTAGAATCCTCTGCCCTGCTGAGGCCTGGGAACTGGTTCTATGGCCCTGGCTCTCAGAAGGGTGGATAATTCTGTTTGTAGGATTTTGGAATGGTGGTTCACTGTCCAAGAGGAGATTGGTGGAGTTTCTTTTGATACAGTGAGAAAATCCAAACAGTACCCGTGAGCTGTAATGGAAAGTACCCATTGGTCTGTGGTTATGGAGGTCCAGGTGTGATGGAAAAAGGCTACACGACCTCCTACTGGCAGGTGTGGAAGTGGATTGGTGGATGGGCTGCTGCTCCCTGATTGTCTTTCAAAAGCCCGACGTTGATGCAGTCTGAGGAGGAGGTTGAGGCCTGGCAGGCCTTTGCCTAGACTGAGGACGCTGAGCTGGGCGAGATGGTCTTGCTCGGCTTGTTGGGGATAGTAGCATCGTTTGCGGTAGTAAGGACGCCTTATATCCCTTCTAGGAGGTCTTCTGGCCAGGGGTTGTGCTCCTGAGGCAGTAATGAGAGTTGTTTGAGTGTCTCAGTGTGGTCTTTTATTGTGGCAACTGCTTCTTTAACCTTGTCGCCAAACAGGTTATCCCCCAAACAAGGAAGGTCGGCCAGTCTCTCCTGTACTTCTGGTCGGAGATCGAATGCTTTAAGCCAGGCCCATCTACGAGTAGTTATTCCTGAAGCCGAGAGACGTGATGCAGTTTCAAAACCTGTTGTAAGTCGCTCTAACCTCATGTTTGCCTGCCTCTAGGCCTTTATGCACCACTTGATGAAAGGGTTCCTGATATTGATCAGGAAGTGTGTGAACGAGGTCTTGGACTTGTTTCCAAAGATTTCATTGGTACTGGTTCATAAAAAGTTGATAAGCTACAATCCGAGATACCAACATAATTCCTTGGAAAACTTTACGTCCTAAGTTGTCCATGAATCTGTTGTCCTTTCCTGGTGGTGTAGAGGAGTGAGTCTTTAACCTCTTTGCCTTTTTCTGGGCCGACTCCACTACCACCGATTGGTGAGGTAGTTGGGTCTTGTGGAATCCAGGAATTGGTTGGACTAAATAGGTTGCATCTGACCTTTTGTTTACCGATGCCAGTGATCCTGGATGTTCCCATATTCGGTACATGAGTTCTTGTAGTACCTCATGCACTGGCACCACCAAAATCTCTTTCGGAGGGTCTACAAATTGTAGAACTTCCAGCGTTTTTTTTACCTGGAATCCACCTCTGCCTGCAATTGGAAAGGAATAGTTTCCGCCATTTCCTTTACAAAATTGGAAAAGGATAAGTCTTCTGGAGGAGACTTCCTACGGTCCTCAGGAGGTAATGGTTTAGACAGCATGTCCTCATCTGAAGAGAAATCTGTGTCTGTATCTGCACCTGTATGTGTTGGGGACCTCACTGGTTGTGGCCTAGTAGGTACCAACGGTGTCACTTGTGGTATTGGTGGAAGTAAAGGAGACCGTTGCTGATGAGGCCAAGGAGACCGTTGCTGATGAGGCCTAGGAATCCCAGAGGGTCCTGGAATAGGTTCCTCCTGGATGTCTTGTGGCTTTTTCGATATGGCATCGAGTAAAGTGTCCAGTTTATGTGTCAGAGGTTGAAATATAGAAAACTCAGCTGGTGGCACCGATGGAGTCATCGGTGGAATAGATGGCGGCATCGGGTGCGGTACCGAAGGCATTGGTGGCGGAATCGATGGAGGTATCGGCATCGATGGTGATGGATCCGACGGCATCGGAGCTGGTGTCGATGGCGACATCGGTGTCGATGGCTGAACTGGTACCGCATCCAAGAGCGCTTGTCGAACCGCTTGACGGATATATCCATCAAGTTCCGCCCGCATATTTATTTATTTTTTATTTAAAAACTTTTCTATACCGTCGTTTAGTAGTATACCATCACAACGGTTTACAGATAGGCACATAAATAAGTCTGGTTAGGATTATAAATTAGCTAGTAGGTGCCAATAATGATGGTATCAGAGAGCAGCTATGGGGGGAGGCGGCGATGGCGATACCTCCTCAGAGCCCTGAGGAGGTATGGTGCCCTGCACCAGTATCGGTGGGGATCGCCCTGGTACTGTAGGCCTCGGAGACTCCACGCTCGTCCGAGCTTTCTTAGCGGAGGAGGCCGACTCCGTCGATGGCTGAGCGGGCACAGATTCGATGGTGTGCTGGCGCCGATGCCGATGCTTTTCCTTTTCACTGCCGGAGGTAGACGCCTTCGACGATGGGAGGGGGAGGGAGTAGAAGCATCTCCGGCCTCACCTGGAAGTCGTCTTTTCAGTACTACTTGCCGTATCGATCCAGAGGCGATGACTGAGCAGAAGTCGATGTTGTTGGGAGCAGTTGAATTTTGAAGAGATGCTCCATTTCCTCCATCCGGAGCAGACGTCCTTTCGATGTCATCTCGGCGCATAAATTACAGGACCTGACGTCGTGTTTTTCGCCGAGGCAAAGCACACATTCCTGGTGCGGGTCCATAATGGACATATTTCTTGCACAATTCGGGCATTTTTTAAAACCCGAGGCCATTTTTGCCGGACGGCCGTCGACTGCTATGGCTCAAAAAACCGGTATGGAACAGACGAAAATAACGGAGAAAAACTTACCGCGATGGCATGGAAGGGAGACCCTTGCGGTGTAAAGTTTTTCCTAACTTTTTTCTAAAGTTTTACGTGTAGTGAAATTCACCACAGGACTCCAGATTAACCGCGAGGCTAACGGCTCCGTGGAAAAAAGAAGACTGAAGGGAGACCCCTGTGGCAGGGAATATCATGGCATGCTCAATAGGCACTCTGGTGCCAATCAAAAGTTTCATAGAAACTTTGATAGAAATTTTTCCGTATAGGGCTCCATTACTGATGTCGCCCATATGTGAGGACTGACTATTTATTTATTTATTTTTATCTTTTATATACCGACATTCTTACATCAAATGCAAATCATACCGGTTTACATTAAAAACAGAAAATGCAGGAAATATATTTCCATAGTCAAATACAATGAACATTTAGCAACTCTGCTTTCTCACAGGACAAGCAGGATGGTAGTCCTAGCTGAGGATGCTCGCGCATGTACCAAACACACCCAAAGATGTGCAACAGGCACAACAACAGGGGTGAGTCTTAGGATAACGGGCAGCCTGAATATCCCAGCGGGTGTAGAAAGGAAGGGATTTTACGCTGAGAATAGATTGCGTAGAACAGACTGGCCAAAGATAGAATCTTGTGTATGCAGTAGTGGGCTGCAAAGGTATGGAGAGAACTCCAGGTTGCAGCTTTGCAGATATCAATAAGAGGTACAGAACGAAGGTGTGCAACCAAGGTTGCCACTGCTCTAATGGAATGCGCCTTAACGCGTCCCTGGAGCAGAAGACCTGTTCATTGACAGCAGAAGGAAATACAGTCCGCCAACCAGGAGGACAGGGTCTGCTTTCCGACTGGGAGTCCCAGCTTAAGCTTTTCAAAGGAAACAAAGAGCTGGGTGGATTTCCTATGGCCTGCAGTGCGCTCCAAATAAAAGGCAAGCGCACATTTACAGTCCAAGGAATGCAGAGCCCGCTCAGCAGGAAGTGAGTGGGGCTTTGGAAAGAAAGTAGGCAGCTCTATGGATTGATTTAAATGAAACTCAGATACCACTTTCGGTAGAAATTTAGGATGAGTGCGAAATTTCGTGTAAGGGGGGTATGTAACCAGCGCCTGCAGCTCACTGATCCTGCGAGCAGACATTAACGCCAGAAGGAAAAGGACCTTCCAAGTGATATGTCACAACTCGCAGGAATGCAGAGGCTCAAACGGAGGTTTCATGAGCTGTGCTAAAACCACATTAAGGTCCCAAGACTGGGCAGGTGTACGGAGAGGAGGTTTCAGGTGAAGCAAGCCCTTCATAAAGCGCACCACCAGGGGCTGTGTCGAGATAGAGACATCCCCTGTACCCCTATGGAAGGCGGCCACCACACTGATGTCATAAATGGAATGCACCTCGTGCTTTCCAGCTTCCAGGCCCAGCAGGACAATAGCCGAGAGAGCCTCCTGTCACTGTTGAGGCAAGCCTCTGCGAAATCCTGGACTCGTTTCCAGAGGTTAAGGTTATACGGGGTCATATACAGATGATAGGCGGCAATACAGGCCACCATACAGCCCCAGAGCATCAAGCTCCTGATACTCTCTCCCCGGGGGGGGGGGGGGGGGCAAGAGGCGTGCACACGGGAGTGCTGGACCTTCTTTAAGGTGGACTCCACGGCCACAGACTGGTGGGATGCTGCTTTTCAAAACCCACAGCCTATTCCACCAGATAGGTGGCATCAGCCTTTCTATTGACAGAGGAGATAGTAATAGGGTATTCCCAAATCCGGAAGAGGTGGTCTTTGAAGATATTGTGGATAAGCACTGCCATAATCTCCTTAGGAGTGTTAACATACTGGAGTACTCCCAGCATTGTGTCACACATCCTCCTCCGTAAGCAGCTGAAAGGGAACGGCTTCTGCCATGGCCCTCACAAACCTCGCAAAGAACAAGCCCTCAGGGGGCAACTAGTGCCGTTGCTCTGGCGGGGAGGGCTCTGAAAGGGGGTCATCTGAATAATCAGAGGACAACTCCGTGGAGTCATTTCCCCAAGGGTCGTAAGGTCCATCCTCCTCACTTGGGCTGTCATGGCATGGGCGCAGCCCGTGAGGGGCATTGAAGGCCTCAAGGGCACCATGGGCATCGATGGTTCCCCAGGCATCGAGGAGACCAGAGGCCGCGGAAGTCCCGACGCAAGCATTTCCCCGGCAAGGGCTCGGGGAACCGTGGTCTGGGTAACATGGTACCGGTCGTATCTTCCTCCTCAGAGGACCCATGGATTGGGATCGCTCTGCTGGGAGCATCGGTGGCCATTGGGGAACAGATGGCCCCTCAGGCACCAATTGCGTCGGCAGGGTGCCTAAAAGGATGTCCAGATGCTCCAGCAGAAGTGCTAAAAATTGATGGTGAATGCTCGAGCACTGGATTGGGGGCCGGTGGCACTAGCAACTCATCGCTCTGAGTGCTTTAAGCACTGTGGATTGCACCCTGTGGTCCAGCTCCTCCTGAAAGTCCAGTGCGGCCAGGACTGAGGGAGGGGAACAAGGCATTACTGACTCTTCTTCGGGTCTCCGAGGTGGCACGGTGGCCGGCACAGATAATCGGTGGGGAAAACCTACAACTCCCGGGGGCATCAGAGGATGGGGCCTCCAAAGGCTGTTGTTGCTTCGAAGGTGGCTCGGCAGCTGCCGGTGCAGCACAAAGACGGCGACTGGTTGCGATGCTTGAGGGATCTCCCACGGTGCTCGGCCCAGTCTTTCCCCGGAACTGAGGAGGCGGAGGATCCTGATGTCCAGGAGAACGGTGAAATCACCAAGGCTCTGTTTCCATTCCTCTGATCTTTTGAAGTACTAGTTAGGGGAATGACGAGGGGAAAAGTATCCAGAGGCTCCCCGAGACCTCTCGACGTCGAGTGTTCCGACGCAGGAGTGGAGGAGGCAGCAGACATGGAGGAACTGAAAAGTTTCTCTATTTTATCAAGGCACACCCGACGCCCTTTGGGGGTCATCTGGTCACACAGACGACATCCATGAACGTTGTGCAAGTACAAGGAGAGGATACAAACCTTGTGCTGATCTGTGATGGACATGGTCCTTGAGCACAGCGAAAACCAGTTGACGCCATCAAAAAACACCCGGCACGTGGTTGATGACCAGCAGTCACCGTGAGGCAAGAAGTCGGGAATTGACTACAAAGTTGGAAAAAACCAGGAAAAATACCTACTACACCGAGCAGGCAAAGACCGTGAAGGGGTACCCGATGAAAAAGACCAGAAAAAAACCCGATACTGCTGAAAAAGAAGAAAAAAAAACCAGAGGAGATCCACAAACTGTGAGGCAACTGCACCACGGAAAAGAAGAGACTGAAGGGGGATCTTGCGTGGATGCGCAGATAGCGACATGCTGGGCAAAGTTTCTAGAAACTTTGACAGACTTTTTCCATGCCGGGCTCCATCAGATGATGTCACCCACATGTGAGGATTACCATCCTGCTTGTCCTAAGAGAATAAATGTGTCTTATAATTAGGCCCAAAAAGGGAAGCAATGTGCCAAGGAGGAAGCAGCAACTTGAGATACTGAAGAGCCAAGCTAATATGGCTGATTTAATTATTCTTCCCCTTCAGCAAAGGCTCACCATGTTAACTACTTCAAGTACTGCTTCATTTATGACTCCAAAAAGAAAAAAAGGACTTCAGTTCAGAAACAACTTGCATGTAGCATAATGCTGCTGCTGCTGGTGGCTGTCTGCTACAGCTGTGCATACATTTTCATTTCTACTTATTCAGCCTCTTTTTGGTCTATGTAAAGATGGCTAGTTATTTTAAATTAGATTTATGTCACTCCTTAGCCCAATACCCAAAGCATGGAACAACATTAATATAAAAACTAAACACAATCAAAAAACGGGTAAGATAACATAAAACTGCTCTTATCAAAATGATACATTTCTCCAGTCAGTACAATAAAACTAAAGAATCTAAGCAAAATAAATTCAAGAGATAATCATACCTATAAGGGAGCCCGGACCGACGTGCCGCAAATGCGCAGTAGAGAGCAGCTCTACCGCGCATGCGCGCACATCGGCCAGAGCGCAGCGTGTCAGAAAAAAAAATGGTGCTGGCTCCTTAGGAGCGGCAACGAGCAGTAGCTCCGGCGACGCGCGCGAGGGAGGGACACGCCCCTGTCTGCCGGTTGTGGATGAGCTGTGAGGGGAGGGAGGTGAGAGAGGGAGGTGGGGAGAGAGTGAGAGAGGGGGAGAAGAGAGAGAGAGTGAGAGAGGGGGAGAAGAGAGAGAGAGTGAGAGAGGGGGAAGAAGAGAGAGAGAGTGAGAGAGGGGGAGAAGAGAGAGTGAGAGAGGGGGAGAAGAGAGAGTGAGAGAGGGGGAGAAGAGAGAGGGAGGTGGGGAGAGAGGGAGGTGGAGGGAGGTGAGAGAGAGGGAGGTGGGGAGAGAGGGAGGTGGGGAGAGAGGGGAGAGAGGGAGGTGGAGGAGAGAGGGAGGTGGAGGAGAGAGGGGAGAGAGGGAGGAGGAGGAGAGAGGGAGGAGAGAGTGAAGGGGAGGGGAGGGAGACTAGAGGGGGGAGATGAGGGGGAGGGAGTGGAAAGGAAATGGACCAAAAAAAAAATTTTAATGTAGCCCGTTGTTACGTGCTTAACGGCTAGTAAAATACATATAAAATAAACACATTCACCATTCATAACAGACAAAACAGAACCATGATAAAATTATATTGTACCCGATTTTAAATTTTTATCTATAGAGACTATAAGCGTATGCATAATAAATGGAACTGAATGGAAAAGCTCAGTTTAGGCAAGCATTTTTGGCTATATCGTCCTATAGTCTTTCACAAAACATCTTCTCTACTCTGGCCACTGCACATTGGCAGAAAGTGAGTGTATATGGAGTTTCCTTGATAGTCTGCCTCTTGAATAAGCTTTTATTCAAATACAGTAGCAGATGCAAACATAAATAGTCACCAATGCACTTTTTATATTTTCAAAAGCAAAATGTTTTACTAGTTGATTGACAACAATCCACTTCTAAATGGTGCAATGCGTGGCTCATTTCATAACCACAATGGTGTCCCAAATGCAAATAATGATTATACAGTTTTTTAAAACATTTATTTATAAATGTTATACAACAAAAAAAAAAAACCAAAAACCCCATCAACAATGGAAATACTCCATGATATATATATACACACACACACACACACACCCCCACAAACAAAATAAATGTATGAAATGGAGCATCTATCATGGAATTGTAACATCACATATCATTTATATTTAGAATTAAACAAACCTAGGCTACCGTAATAACCACATAGACTGCATAAGACTGAACGGACTCAAGAAATTCCACTCACTCAATTTAAACAAAATGATACACAAAATTTTAAAAAGAATAAAACAGGTGAAGCAGAAAGTAATAATTATCATTTATCTGAATATTGCAACTCATCCAATTTCTCTTTACTTGTTGGTGCTAACAATAAATAAAATGGTTTCCAAGCCACAATATAGTCTTTAGCAACTTTTCTGGAGGTATACATCAGTTATATCACAATGTATCCAGTTTAACATATGTTGCCTCTATCTTGTAAATGTACATAGTTTAGGATTAAGCCAGAACAACAAAATGTGATATTTCGCCATCAAAAAAGCAATACATAAAAACGTTTGATAGCCACTAGATAAATCTTCTGCCCATTCTAGGGAACCAAGAATTATGTTCTCTCCAGTGTACAATGGTTTACAAGAAACAATATTAAGTAATCTAAACTTAGAATTCCCAAAAGGAAAGATGGTGGGGGACACAGAGCCAAATTATGAATAGAACAATCAGCAATATGACATTTAATACAGGTTGGCAATGGAACAATACCCATTCTATGCACTTTTATTGCATCAACATAAGAATGATTCAGAATTTTGAATTGTGCCTCCTGAAATTGGACATCAATAGAAAGATTACTTAAAAGTGAAAAAAAAAGAGAAATCAAATCATCAGAATCTATTGGTGAACCTAAAGCAGTGCTCAAAAAAAGAGAAATCAAATCATCAGAATCTATTGGTGAACCTAAAGCAGTGCTCCAAAATTTCGATAAATCATTCAATGTATCTGATGAGATTTTATACATATGTAGCTTCTACCAATTATACAGTTTATTGTCTTTTGTACCCTTATTCTTATTTCTATATCTAAGGAACAGGGTCTGAATAAGAAATTGCATTATATTTGCAGTATTTGAATATAATTTCTAGTTTATAAAAAAGCATAGAAATGATGAGGAAGTGCCTAAATCTCACACAATTGTTCAAATGAGTAAAGAGTACTATGAGGTACACAATACATAGAAACATAGAAATGACAGCAGAAGACCGATAGGCCCATCCAGTCTGCCCAGCAAGCTTTCACACTTATTTTCTCATACTTATCTGTTACTCCAACCGCTGAGTTCAGGGCCCTTATTGGTAGCTTTTTGATTCTAATTTCCTTCCATCCCCACCACTGATGCAGAGAGCAGTGTTGAAGCTGCATCAAAGTGAAGAATAACGCTTAATGTTTGAGGGTAGTAACCGTCGTATAGAGCAAGTTATCCCGATGTTTGTATACTCATACTGCTCAGATCAATGCATTGTTAGATTTTGGCTGGATGTAAATCCTATTTCTTTATTCCCCCCTGCTGTTGAAGCAGTGAGCTGCGCTGGATATGCATTCAAAGTGAAGTATCAGGCTTAATTTGTTAGGAGTAGTAACTGCCGCAAAAAGCAAGCTACTCCCATGCTTATTTGTTGACCCAGACTGTGCAATTCAGTACTTTTTGATTGTCTGAACATAAATCCTCTTTTCTTCATTCCCCCTACTGTTTAAGCAGTGAGCTGCGCTGGATATGCTTACCAAGTGAAGTATCAGGCTTAACTGGTTCAGGGTAGTAACCGTCATAACAAGCAAGCTACTCCCATGCTTATTTGTTTACCCAGACTGTGCTACCTTGTTGATTGTTGCCTGAATGCAAATCCTCTTTTCACATTTCCTCTTGCCGTTGAGCATAGAACAATGTTGGAGTCTCATTAATCATGTGAACATTTATTGAATAAGGGTATTAATCACTAGGTAGTTGCAGTCATTCCCGCACGCCACCCTCATATCTCGTTTCTTCATTCCCGTCCTTCAGGCTTTATGGATCCACAGTGTTTATCCCACGCCCCTTTGAAATCCTTCACAGTTTTTGTCATCACCACTTCCTCCAGAAGGGCATTCCAGGCATCCACCACCCTCTCCGTGAAGAAATACTTCCTGACATTGGTTCTGAGTTTTCCTCCCTGGAGTTTTAAATTGTGACTCCTGGTTCTGCTGATTTTTTTCCCACGGAAAATGTTTGTCGTTGACGTTGGATCATTAAAACCTTTCAAGTATCTGAATGTCTATATCATATCATCCCTGCTCCTCCTTTCCTCCAGGGTATACATGTTTAGATTCTTCAATCTCTCCTCATAAGTCATTCGATGAAGACCATCCACCTTTTTGGTCGCCCTTCTCTGGACCGCTTCCATCCTGTCTCCGTCCCTTTGGAGATACGGTCTCCAGAACTGAGCACAGTACTCCAAGTGAGGCCTCACCAAGGACCTGTACAAGGGGATAATTACTTCCTTTTTCTTACTCGATATTCCTCTCTCTATGCAGCCCAGCAATCTTCTGGCTTTAGCTATCGCCTTGTCACATTGTTTCGCTGACTTCAGATCATTAGACACTATCACCCCAAGGTCTCTCTCCTGTTCCATATGCACATCAGCCCTTCACCCCCCATCAAATACAATTCATTCGGATTTCCACACCCCATATGCTTGACTCTGCACTTCTTGGCATTGAATCTCAGCTGCCAAAACTTCTACCAGTCTTCCAGCTTCCTTAAGTCCTGTCTCATTCTCTCCAGTCCTTCCAGGGTGTCCACTCTGTTGCAGATCTTAGTATCATCCGCAAATAGACAAACCTTACCTTCTATCCCGTCTGCTATGTCGCTCACAAAGATATTGAACAGGACCGGTTCCAATACCGACCCTTGTGGCACTCCACTCATCACCACAATCTCTTTAGAGTAAGTTCCATTTGCCATCACACATTGTCTTCTGTCCTTCAACCAGTTTGCTATCCAGGCCACCACCTTGGCACTCACACACAAGCTTCTCGTTTTATTCACAAGCCTCCTGTGCGGGACCATAACAAAAGCTTTGCTAAAATCCAAGTTGATGACATCGAGCGCTCTTCCTCAATCCAATTCCTTAGTCACTCAGTCAAAAAAGTCGATCAGATTTGTCTGACAGGACCTTCCCTTGGTGAAACCATGCTGCCTGTGGTCCATCAATTCTGCTGCTTGTAGATAGTTCACTATTCTTTCCTTCAGCAGCGTCTCCAATACTTTTCCCACCACCGAGGTGAGGCTAACCAGCCTGTAGTTTCCAGTCTCCTCTCTGTTCCCACTCTTGTGAAGCGGGACCACCGACGCTCTTCTCAATCACTTGACACCACTCTCATTTCCAGGGATCTATTAAACAGGTCACACAGCGGAGCAGACATCACATCCCTGAGTTCCCTCAGTATCCTGGGATGAACCTCATCATGCCCCATGGCTTTGTCCACCTTCAGTTTTCCTAGCTCTTCCCATACATTCTCTTCCGTAAATGAAGTTTCATCCATTCCATTCCCCTCCCGTTTCTTAACTAGCGACAGTCCTTCTCCGGGGTCTTCTTTAGTGAACACCGAACTGAAGTATTCGTTTAATATATCTGCCATTTCTTCATCTGTCTCCACCCATTGATCCTTTTCACCTTTCAATTTCAGTATACCACTTTGGACTTTTCTCCTTTCACTGATGTATCTAAAAAATGTTTTGTCTCCTTGCTTTATCTCTTTGGCAATCCTTTCTTCTGCTTGACTTTTTGCTTTCTTGATTACTTTCTTCATCTCCCTCATTTCCACCAGATATTCTTCCTTGTGATCCTCCTTTTGGGATCTTTTATATTTCTTAAACGCTGTTCTTTTAGCTTTTATTTTATCAGCCATCTCCTTTGACAACCAGATAAGTTTCATTTTTCTCTTGCTTTTCTTTACTTTTCTAACATATAGAATAGTTGCTTTGGTAATTGCTCCTTTTAGTTTGGTCCACTGTTCCACATCTCTCTTGTTCTCCCAGCCTTCTACTTCTTTTTCCAGGTTCTTCTCCATTTCATCAAAGTCCGTGTTTTTGAACTGGAAAACCCGGGTCTTCGTGCTACTTCTCTGTATCCTATTTGTGATTTGAAACCATACCGTTTGATGATCACTGGTGCTGAGGTGGACATCCACCTGGACATTAGAGACATTATCTCCATTAGTGAACACTAAATAGAGTATATCTCCCTCCCTCGTGGGTTCCATTATCATTTGTTTGAACAGAGCCACTTGCAGGGCATCCACTATATCTCTACTTCTGCTAGATTCTGCAGAAGGGATTCTCCAGTCTACATCCAGCAGATTAAAATGTCCAACGATCACCACTTCTCCCTTCTTTCCCATCTTTTGGATGTCTTCAACAAGATCTCTGTCAAGCTCTTCCATTTGATTTGGGGCCTGAAAACCACTCTAATAAAAATGGATGCCCCATCATCTTTTCTTAGGTCAGCCCATAGTGCTTCTTCTTTGCCCCATTTTCCTTGCAGCTCAGATGCTTGCATATTGTTTCTGACATAAAGAGCCACTCCTCCCTGTTACGTAAGGGGTTTTTCGTGTGCCCTTGGGCCTCGGCCCGACCCCAGACAGATCCAGGACCAAACCGAGGGTTGGCGAAGTGTCCCAGCATGGCGGAGACACGATCTTACCCTCTGCCGAGCCTGCAAGCTCCCAGAGCCAACAAGATGATGTTGGAATGTGAACAGTCCTCCGACCGTTCCAAGCCCTTTCGGACCTGCCGCTTAGGATCGGCATGGAGCAGCAGGCGGCCTGAGGATGAGGGCAGACGGAGGCCTTGACACAACGGCATCACAGACGAAGGACTGATGCGACGGCATCACAGACGAGGACTGATGCGAAGACATGACAACAAAACTGATGTGACTGCATCACAGACGAGACGAGGAACTTAACGAAGTCCAGACGAGATGAGAAGCTGGGAAGGTTAGACATTGGTACTGTCTCTCAGGGCACCCTACACAGCCCACCTTCACGGGTGGACCCAATGGGCTGGTCGCAGACCACCCTGTCCCACTGCGCGCCCTACACAGCCCGAGGAGGCTGGTCACGGATCACGCGGAGAGCGGGACAAGCGCAGGAAGGAATCCAGCCGAGGTGGGACTTCGACAACAGAGCCGGTGTCACCTGGAGCACCACAAGAGCTGGCAGGACAGGATGGCTCAGGAGCACAGGACACAAGTCCACTGCAGGCAACTCCAATGACGAAGACGCGTCACCCTGGAGAACCAACCGCCTGCAGAACAGAAGGCTCAAGAGCACAGGTGAAGGACACCAAGGAACCTGGAATATCAGGAAGTGGGACATCAGACGACGAGACATCAGGAGACCTGGACGAGGACCTCAGGCGACGAAGACATGGCACAAGAAGCAAACGACACTTGGAGCTCCAATGAGGAAACACAAAGGACCTGACGGAGCGCTGGAAGGCAGGAACCTCCAAAGGCGAAGTAACTCCGATGCAAGGCGAAGATGAAATGCAGGAACAGCCCTTTTATAGGGCTGGCACAGGAAACAGTCTGAAGGTGGGGCCCAGGGCATATCCGACCATGGGCCCTTTAAATCCTGAAGAGAGGCGCGGCCGCGCGCCTCGAGAGGAAACAGGAAATGTGCAGGACAGCGGCCCTGCACTGACGTCAGCGCGGAAGAGGCAGGGCTGGGCCCAGGAGCAGGCCCCGACGACGGCAACGGCTCCTGCCGCTGCAGGAGGCCCCAAGGGCAGCTCCAGCCGCCAAGCTAACTCGGGGACTGCAGCCTCCAGCTGCAAAGATGAGCGGGACGTCGGCGGCGGCTCCATGCCACGTTGAAGGCAGAGAAGTCCGCAGCTCCGACTGCGGCGAAACAGGGCATGATGGGCGGCCTCCGGGCCACAAGAGGAAACCAAAGTCCGCGGCTCCGGCCACGTGGGAGGCCCGACATCGGCAGCGTCCAGCCGCATCGGAAGCAGCAGCAGTAGCAGCTTGCGGGAAACCCGTGGGCAGAGTTCATAACACTCCCCCTTTCCTGTCCTCTCTGTCCTTCCTTAATAAATTATAGCCCAGTATTGCCGTATCACAATCATGAGATCATGTCTCCGTGACAGCAACAACGTCCAAGTCCGCCTCTACAATTAGGGCTTGCAGATCTGGGATTTTATTGCCCAAACTACGAGCATTTGTGCACATGGCTTTCCAGCTTTTCTCGTTCAGGTTACTGCTTATCTTGGATTCCTTTTGTGACTTATTTAGTTGAGTTTTGTTTTCCACTTCACCCTTTTCCATTGCATTTGTATTTGTAATTGGGATGTGACATTCTAATTTCTTTCTGCCACCCCCGGTTTCTAGTGTAAATGCCTTATGACAAAAAATTTGAATTTATCTCTTAGGATCCTTTTTCCTGCCACAGAGAGATGTAAGCCATCTTTGACAAAGATCTTTTTATTGTTCCATACATGGCCCCAGCCCCCAATAAATCCAAAACTTTGTTCCTTACACCAGGATTTGAGCCATACATTGGAGTTATCAATATGGCTTAGCCTCTCCTTCCCCTTTCCTTGAACAGGCAACACTTCTGAAAAGGTGATGGTTGTTGCCATGTGACTAATCTGCTTCGCTAGAGACTGGAAATCTCTCTATACTGCTTGGATGCTGTTACTAGCAAGGTCATTGGTTTCCAGATGGATGATAATATCAACAATAGAGTCTTTGCTTTCTTCTTGGATCATTTTGACTATCTGAATAGCATTTCTGCCGGCAGATGATCCTGGAAGGCATTTAACTGTAGTGTTTCCCTCTAGAAGAGTTCCCAAATTAGTGCCTCTGATGACAGTCACCCAGCACAATGAGCTTTTTTGTTTGGTTAATGATTGTATTTTGGAATTTCTGTATGCATTGGGTTTCTTCTTTTTCAGATACCACGTCAATCTCTTTCACCATAACTTTATACTTATGTGATACAGATAAGGTGTTTGGTACTTGTGCCACTTGAGAGAGCATGTTAAACAGTTAACTCTTGGTTAAGGTTGTTCTCAGGACCCTGTATCTGCATTTGAGTTTGAAAAGCCCCCCCCCCCCCCCCTTGTCTTACTTAGTTAAACAAACGTTTTACTTAGCTGGACTCAAGAAGCTTTAGTACTTCCTGCTCCTGGCTCAGCTCAGCCCACAAAGGATCTGATTGCCTCTGATTGTCCCCCTGCTGGTTCTATGAGTCAGCAGCCCCCAGCCCCCAATCTAGTTACAAGCAGCACTTGTTCTGGAATTTTTCTCCTTTGCTTTAAATTGTCCCACAGCAAAATTATGCCCCAATATTAATATCTAAACAGAGATGATTAGTGACAGCTAAATCTAAATAAAGAGAGATCTAAAAGTTAGGGTTTTTTTTCTTTTCTCTTGAATCTTAAATAACCCAACAGAAAAGTAATAAAACAATGTCAATATCTAGAAAGAGAAAGAGATAATAATGAAAGCACAGACAGCAATATATTATTCACAGAAGTCCTCAAAATTATAAATTAATAAAACAGTTATTCCTTAGCTGAACACTGGACAGACTGCCTCTTGGCTTAGCACAGCCCACAAAGGATTTGATATAAATTCGCCACAGTTTGCAGGTGTTTGTTAAACCATATAGTGAAAATTATATTTCCTATGTCAGGAAGAAAATCTATTACCCACAAAAAGTAAATATCTAGAGATAGTATGAGTTTTCCCTACACATTTATTAATTAATTTCTACACTTGTAATATTGGGCGAAATAAATGGCGAGTCCATATATTTAAATGAATATCAAATTCGGTCATCTGTAAGACATAGGTAAAGAAAAGGAGTAGTATATGAGGTCAGCATTCCTTTTATATAATAAGTATAGAGGTCCGAGAACCACTCCCATATAAATCTCATTTGGCACATAGAATTATAAAAACGAAAATCTAGACGGTTAAGTCCTCCATATGTGTGAGGTAGAAGGAGTGCAACATAACTGATTTTAGCTTTTTGTCCCTCCACAAAAAAGACCTTAAGGCTGTGTTCAAAGACGAAATATCTTTAGCTTTCAGCCAGCAGGGAAGCATTTGTAAAATATATAATAATTTCGTAAACAAAATCACCAAACAAAGCAACTCTACCAAATAAAGAAAGAGGACTTTCTTTTAAAGCTTCCAGTTGTGCACAAATCTGGGTCATTTTAGAACCCACATTAAGTTGATATAACTGTGTCAAATCAGCCGGTATGTATACCCCCAAATATTTAATTATTAGCCCAGTTATCTGAGAACTAGTAGAAAGGACCTCCGACTTATCGAGGTTCAGTTTTAAGTCAGCAAATGAACCAAACTGTTCAAATAATGTCAATGCAGCTGGCAAAGATGTATATGGATCAGTAAGAAAAGAGTCCATATCATTTGCGAATAATCTAATTTTATGCTCTTGGGTAACTAAATGAAAGTCAAGAATAGCCGAAGTGAGAATAATTTAATTGCCAAAGCTTCTATGGTTAATATATACAGAAGAGAGTCTAACAGACATCCTTGCCTTGTACCACAATAAAGACTTATGGGTGAAGAGACTACACTGTTGATAATAAGTCTAGCTGTGTATTAGCAGAGTAACTGAATCCATTGAATAAAAGAACCTGGGAGACCATACTTGGACAAAACCCAAAATAAATACGGCTATTGCACCTTGTCGAAGGTCTTTTCTGAATCCAAACTAACTAAATTCCTTTGTTGATCTATAGTATTTTGGAAGACCATAAGGTTTTGATTACCTTTCAGATACTGTTCACACCATGCCTTGCCTTCACGAAACCAGTTTGATCAGCCTTCACCAATGATGGAATATTATAGGCCAATCTGGTCATCAAGACAGAGGACAATATCTTAGTATTGACAGTGATGAATGATATGGGACTGTACGATGTTGAGAGAGTTGGATCTTTACCAGTTTTAGCAAATACCATTATTAAAGCCTTATCAACTCCAGAAAGAAAGGTACTCTTACTGAAAACAGTATTCAGCAAAAGATGTCTAAGATAGGGATATAAAACTTTAAAATATTCAGTTCCAAAGCAAACTCCACCTAGTGCCTTTCCCAATTTCAATTTTTTATAGCATCCAATTCAGAAATAGCGATAGAGTTCAATCTTTTCTGTTTTTCACATAACTGTGGAAGAGGAAGTGCCTTAAAAAAAGGAAACTGTCAGCAATGGTAGAGAAGCAGAATAAAGTTGTGCATAATATTATTGTAAAATATTTGTGTCTGCATTATTCATGTGAGCTTTATTGCTATGATCTTTCATATGCACTATATATGTTCTAATTTTAATACCCTTTACCATGTTTGCTAAAAGCTTGCTAGCTTTGTTTACATATCAAAACATTTTGCTTTTGTAATATATACAAACTTACATTATTCAAATACAATAAATAGTTTAGATTACGTCTAAGATCTGTTAATAGTCATTTATGTTCCTCAGATAGTGGAATTATGTTTTTTAATCTCATTCAATTGAATGGTTAAGGCTAGTATTTCAGCATCTTGCACCGTAACCTCCTGCACCGTATACGTAATGATTGCACCTCTCATCACAGATTTATTTGCTGCCCACAAAATATCATCAGATACAGTTCCATTATCAAGATCTATATATTCCTCATTTATTAATCAGATGATCCTTAAATCTTTGATCAGTATATAAATTGGGATTCTTTCGCCACTTAAAAGCACACTAAAAGAAGCTGTCAATTGAAATATTAAAGTAATGTGAGCATGATCAAAAAGCAGTGGTGAACCAATGGTTGCATTAGAAACTGTTGAACAGGGAGGAACATACGAAAGATGTAATCTGTGTGTGAATAACTATTGTGAGGTACTGAGTGAAATGCGAAGTCTATTTCATCTGAATGAAGTGTGTGTCAAACATCAAGTAAATTGAGTTATTTTTAAATACCACACCCTTCAAAAAATGTTGATCGGGGCGGTTTACATAAAACATTCACAGTGTTACATAATAAAACAACTTAGGGCATTTAAAATAAAGATAAAAATCAAAAAAATGAAATAAATTAAATATACAGTGAACATTTTACAGAAAAAGAAAACATTTACTTCTGGATATGCCTTGGTATTTAGATAATAAACATATTAATCTAAATTGACAAACCTTTTCAACCAGTGCTGCCAAAAGCCTTTCTAAAGAGGCGTGTTTTTAAATTTCTCTTAAACCCGTTAAGATCAGATGTTAAGCGGAGCATGTCAGACAGCATTCCAGGGAGTGGGTCCAGTAAAAGAAAAAGAATGAGGATTTAATAACTGCAGATATGTGAAGGGTCATAGACAGTTCTGCATCTAGTTTTACACCGAGGTATCTGATTTTTTGTGTGATTGGAAAATAATGGCCATCAACTTTAAATGTACTGAGAGGACAATGAGATAAATGTAGGATGATGTTTAAGTATATCATTTCAGTGTTTAATGTATTCAAGTTTCAGACGATTGTGAGATAACCAAATGTTCACAAAATGTATGCAAAAGCTTTGACCGACACACTGAGCATGCCCAGCAAGCCACTATCCACGCGGGTTCCCTCTTCAGTCTTATAACAGAGTTCACAAAAATAAAATATCAAACTGAAAGAAACCCAACTCCGTGGGGTGGCAGGTGGGTTTCGTGAGGACTAACATCCTACTGTCCTTGGAGAACACCTGTTATAGGTAAGCAACTCTACTTTCTCTAAGGACAAGCAGGATGGTAGTCCTCATACATGGGTGACTATGAAGCTAGAGGCTGCTCCCAACATAGGCAGCTTTAACAGATGCAAACATACACAACAAACAGAGCTGCCAAAACCTGGTGAGAAAGTCTGCTCCCAAAGAAAGGGCCCAAGGTAGGAAGAGTTGGGTTTTTAAGACAGAATTTATTATAGGAGGTCCGACTGACTGAAATGACTGTCACTTCGTCCATCTTTGTCCACACAATGAGAGGTGAATGTGTGGAGTAAACTCCAAGTCATTGCCTTGCATATCTTGTGCATGAGCCACCGAAACTGACATGGCTCGGACCGAATGAGCCTTGATGTGGCCCTCAAGTTGCAGTCTCGCTTGTGCATAGTAGAAAGAATACAGTCTGCTAACCAATGAGATAAGGTCTGTTTGGACACTGCGACCCACAACCTGTTCCTGTCAAAGGAGACAGAGTTGAATGGACTTGTGGTAAGGTGCTGTTCCGTTCCAGGTAAAAAGCCAGGGCCCTTTTACAATCCGGAGTGTGCAAAGCCAGATGAGCACGCAGTCTTGGAAAAAAGGTAGGCAAGACAATGGATTGGTTGAGATGGAATTCCATGAGCACCTTTGGATGTATACAAAAGACCACATTATGACAAAATTTTGTATAAGGTGGATACGACACTAAAGCCTGAAGCTCAATGACCCTGTGTGCTGAGGTGACCATTACTAAGAAGGTGACCTTCCAGGATAGGTACTTCAGATTGCAAGATCCCAAAGGCTCAAATGGTGCCCTCAAGAGATGGGCCAAGACCACACTGAGGTCCCAGGAGACCACTGGGGGGTCGCGTCGGAGGCTTAAGCTGCAATAAGCCCGGCATGAAACGCCCTATAAATGGATGGGTGGAAATGGAGGCCCCATTCATCCCCTGATGGAATGCAACAATGGCACTGAGATGAACCCTCACCGAAGTGGTCTTCAAGCCAGCCTTGGAGAGGTGCAATAGGTAGTTCAAAAGCTTTGGTGTGGGCCATGAAAACTGGTTCAAACCATGCCTTCACACCAAACCGAGAACCTCTTCCACTTGAGATTGTAAGACCTCCTCGTGGAAGGTTCCCTGGACTCAAACAGAAACCGAGACACGCCGTCCAATAGGCCCAGGTTTGTACAGTCATCCGGTCAACATCCAAGCCGTGAGAGATAAGGCTCAGAGGTTGGGGTGGTGCTGCCTGTCCTGGTCCTGCATGATCAGGTCTGGGGCAGTCCCCAGCCAGATTGAAGGGCGGGAGGCCAGTTCCCGCAGAAGCAGGAACCAAATCTGGCACAGCCAAAAGGAGCAATCAGGATCATGGTGCCTTGGTCCTGTTGGAGGTTTTGAAGTGTCCTCGAGATCAGTGGCAGGGGAGGATAAGCGTACAGGAGGCTGGTGCTCCAATGCTGTGAAAAGGCATCAGATACCGATCCCCTGCCTGCTCAGACCAGGGAGCAGAAACAATATACTTTCCTGTTCTCCGGGGAGGCGAACAGATCTATATCTGGGGTCCCCACAGGCAGAAGATGTGGTTCGACTTCTCCTGATCCAAGGACCATTTGTGAGGTCGGAAGGCCAGATTCAATGAGTCTGCCATGATGTTCTCCGTCCCCGGGAGTTACACGGCTCGGAGAAAATGCCTCTCATGAGGGCCCAGGACCAAATCTGCACTGTCTCTTGGCAGAGGAGGTACGATTCTATTCCCACCCTTGCTTGTTCAAATACATCGCCACTTGATTGTCTGTTTGAAGTAGAACTACTTTGTTGGTTAAGTGCTCCTGTAATGCCCATAGGGCGTAATGAATCGCCTGCAGCTCCAGGAAGTTTACCTGGAAATGCTGATCCTGCACAGACCAATGGCCTTTGGGTCCTGAGCTCTGCAACGTGGGCTCCCCAATCCGTGTGAGACGCATCTGTGGTGAGGGCGATCTGGGGCTGAGATACCCAGAAAGGCATCCCCTTCTCCAGGTTGGATAGGGTCTCCCAACACACAAGAGATTGCCGAAACAAAGTGATGACTAAGATGCGAGCCCGAAGATACTGGGGGGCTTGGCACCACTGTGAGCGCAATGTCCACTGCACCCTGCGCATGTGTAGCCACGTGAATAGTGTGGTATGAACCATCGCTGCCATGTGCCCCAAAAGGCACAGAAACTGGTGGGCTGAAATGGAGGGCAGGAGGAAATTACCCTCGTCAGGGAAGTGAGGGTTATTGCTCAGTCCTGTGGCACGAAGACTTTCCTCTGGATTATATTGAAGTCCAACTGTAGGGACGGCTAGAGATGAGATTTCGGGTAATTGATTAAAATCCCAGGTCCTCCAGAACATGTATGGTGGCATGTAGGGAAAACAGCGCCCCCTGCCTCGAGTCGCTCTTGATGAGCCAATCGTTAAGGTAGGGGAAAAATGTGTACCCCCTTGCCTTCTGAAGTAAGCCCCCACCACCGCCAGGCATTTCAGAAGCCAGGCCAAAAGGAAGAATCCGATCCTGATAGTGTTCCCCTTCTACCATGAATCAAAGATACATTCAGCCCTGGAATACCCACCATTCAAGAGCATCCAGAGCCCTGATTTCATGATCCAGGAGAGCTGAAGCTTGAGTCCAGAGCCTCTTTGCCTTCTTCCAGGCCGATTCCACCACTACCGACCTGTGCGGAAGTTGTTGGCATTCAAAACCCATGGTGGGCTGGACGAGATAGACAGCGTTGGTCCTCTGGTTCACTGGTGGGATGGAGATGGGATGTTCCCAGAGCTGGATGATAAGCTCCTTAAAAATGTCGTGTACTGGCAGAGCCACCACTTCTTTAGAAACATCAATAAATTGTAGGATCTCTAACATTTTATGCTTAGAATCTTGCTCTGTTATGAGCTGGAAAGGAACTGACTCTGCTATGGCTTTTACAAATCCAGAAAACCTCAGATCCTCTGGTGGGAACTTACACCTCTCCTCTGGTGGAGAGAGTTCGGAAGGCAAGTCCTCAGATTCATCTGTGGAGGAAACTGAAGCCTCTCCCTCCCAGGGATCATAGGGGGCATCCTCCTCACTTTGGAAGCCAGGAGATACTTGAGGTGGAGCCCCCGCTGGAGTCTTAAGCCGAGACCTTGAAGGCCTCGGAAACATTGGTGGGACCGAAGTACGCACTGGTAGAATCCGAAGGTGCATCGGCACAGATGGTCCCATATGCGTCATGGGAATCGAAGGCACAGGCCCTGGAAGCCCCAGGAGGGCTAGTGCTGGTCGAGGCATCATGCATGGCTGGGCGCAGTCGACCCTGACGGACCTTCCTCATCCGAGAAATAACTCACCAGAATTGGAACCAGTGGAGGCAGCGGCGATGCACCCTTCGATAGAGAAGGGACTTGAAGCATCGGAACTGGCTGCATAGGTAAGACACCGAGCAGCAGGTCCAGCAGCACCGAGGCGCAAGCACCAATGGAGTCTGCTCCTGCAACGGTAATGGTCCCAGTGGAACCAGAGACTCGATGCTCTGCAGGGCCTGGCCAACCACCAGCCACACACACCTAACTCTTCCTCAAAGGCTGCCGAGGACAGGATGGCTTGAGGTGGTGGCGGCAGTGGAACTCAATTGCTCCTGGAACTGTGTGTGTGTGTGTGGGGGGACCGAACCCTTCACCAGTATTGATGGAGATCTGTGAGGTTCCTCGGGTTGTCCAGAGGGTACAACATCCTCCGGACAGGACAGCTTCAGGGGAGGCACGGACGACATCAGTGCCTTACCGTGGTCTGATGTCTGAGAATAAAGATTGATGCTGGTGCTTCCTGGAATTTTCTCAGTCCTCATCCGGAGCTGAGGGAGATAGAGTTGCTTACCCGTAACAGGTATTCTCACAGGACAGCAGGATGTTAGTCCTCACACATGGGTGACATCATCAGGATGGAGCCCAATCACGGAACACTTTTGTCAAAGTTTCTAGAACTTCGACTGGCACCCACCGGGCATGCCCAACATGGCACCAACCCTGCATCCAGCAGGGGTCGCCCTTCAGTCTCGTGTATAGCAAGAAGTACATGCGAAAAATAAATTAATAAATCAAGAACGAACCCAACTCCATGGGGTGGCGGGCGGGTTTCGTAAGAACAAACATCCTTCTGTCCTGTGAGAACACACCTGCTTACAGGTAAGCAACTCTGATTTCTCACAGGACAAGCAGGATGGTAGTCCTCACACATGGGTGAATAGTGAGCTGAGGATGCCCGAGCAATGCACCAAATGCACCCAAAGACGTGAAACAGGCACAACAACAGGGGTTAATTTGGGCAGGAGGGCATCCTGAAACCCTGAACAGGTCGAAGGAAGGATGTTGGGAAGTTAAACTGAAAATAAATTGAGTAGAGTCGACTGGCCAAAGATGGACTCTTGCCTGCCAGTCTTATCTAAGCAATAATGGGCTGCAAAGGTATGGAGAGAGCTCCAGGTAGCAGCCTTACAGATGTCAGTAAGCAGCACCGAACAGAGGTGTGCCACTGAGGTCGCCATGGCCCTAATACAGTGTGCTTTCACACGGTGTTGTAGCGGAATACGTGCTTGCTGGTAGCAAAAGGAGATATAGTCCGCCAACCAGGAGGAGAGGGTCTGCTTTCCCACTGGATTTCCCAATTTGATGGTATCGAAGGAAACAAATAATTGAGTGGACTTTCTGTGGGCTGACGTACACTCTAGATAGAAAGTCTAGGGCATGTTAACAGTCCAAGGAATGTAGAGCCTGTTCTCCTGGGTTTGAATGGGGCCTGGAAACAAAGTAGGTAAGATGATGGATTGATTAAGATGAAATTCCGATACTACCTTTGGTAAAAATTTAGGGTGGGTGAGGAGCACTACCCTGTGTCATGTAGAATTTTAGTGTAAGGCGGGTAGGTAACTAATGCCTGCAACTCACTAACTCTGCGAGCGGATGTGATAGTGAGAAGAAAAATTACTTTCCAGGTGAGATAGCGGATATCGTAGGAGTGGAGAGATTCAAACGGAGGTTTCATTAGCCATCCCAAAACCATGTTAAGGTCCCAAGCAGGGGCCGGAAGATGCAATGGAAGTTTTAGGTGGAGCAAGCCTCTCGTGAAGCGTGCTAAGGGTTGTGTTGAAATAGCGACATCTCCCACGCCATTGTAGAACGCGGCTACCGCACTGACATGCACCCTGATAGAGGAAGTTTTCAGGCCTGACTCTGACAGGTGCCAGAGATAGTCCAGGAACTTTGCAGTGGAACAAGTGAAGGGGTCTATGGACATGGAAGTGTACTAGACCGTAAACCTCTTCCATTTAGAATGATAAAATCGCCTCGTGGAAGGCTTTCATGAAGCTATCAGGACTCGGGATACAGACTCCGAAAGGTTAAGGGGTTGGAGCATTAACCTTTCAACATCCAGGCCTTTAGGGACAGGACCTTGAGGTTGGGGTGGCGTAGGAGGCAGCCATCATTCTGAGTTATGAGAAGCGGATCCTCCCCCAGAGGGATGCGCCGGCATACTGATAGGTCCTGGAGGATTGGAAACCAGACTTGGCGTGGCCAGTGAGGGGCTATCAGAATCATTAAGCTCTGGTCCCTCCGTAACTTCACAAGAGTCTTTGATATGAGTAGAAGTGGAGGGTACACGTAGAGGAGACCACTGGACCATGAGAGGGCGAAAGCGTCCCTTGGCTGTGAGTGGCGGCTGCAAGCGAGTGAGCAGAAGTTCTCTATTTTGCGGTTGTGAATGGACGCAAAGAGGTCTGTGTGTGGATAACCCCAACGTTGGAAGATTATGTCTGCTACCGTGGGGTTGAGAGACCATTCATGCAGATGAAAGGTTAGACTCAACTTGTCCGCTAGAACATTGTCCACGTCCGCCACGTCACTCTGAGGTACATCGAGTGGGAAAGAGCCCAAGCCCATATCTGCGCAGCTTCCTGACACAGAATGTAGGAACCCGTTCCCCCTTGCTTGTTGATGTACACCACATCGCCACCTGGTTGTCGGTCTGAATCAGGATGGCTTTCTTTGAAAGGCAATCCTGAAAAACTGAGGGCATATGTGATCGCCCGAAGTTCCAGGAAATTTATCTGATGTTTGGCTTCCTCTGAAGACCAGGTTCCTTGAGTCTGCAGGTCGTCGACATGAGCACCCCACCCTAGGTTGGAGGCGTCCATCGTCAAGGTAATCTGAGGATCTGGAGCCTGAAAAGGAAGGCCTTGAAGGAGATTGGAGTGTTGCATCCACCAGGCCAGCGACAGGCAGAGCTGCTTGGTAACGTGGACAATGCTGGACATTGGATGATAAGCCTGAGGCCACTGGGATTTCAGGGTCCACTGCATTACTCTCATGGTGAGGCAGGCCATCAGAGTGACATGTACCGAGGATGCCATGTGACCCAGCAAAGTGAGGAAATGACAAGCCGTTGAGTAATCTCGAGCCTGGAGGTATTGCACCAGGGACATGAGAGTCCGAGCTCGATCCTGAGGGAGGAAGGCTTTTGCCTATATGGTATCCAAGTCGGTCCCTATGAAGGATAGGCTTTGAGATGGAACTAGCTTGGACTTGGGATAGTTGACCAGAAACCCCGAGAGACAGCAGTGTATGGATAGTTAGATGTAAAGAGGCTAGTGCATCCTTTTGGGTTGGAGCCCTTATCAACCAATCGTCGAGATAAGGGTAGACATGGACACCTTGACCCCTGAGGTAGGCTGCGACCACTACGAGGCACTTGGTAAAGACTCTAGGTGTGGACGCTAGGCCAAATGGTAGTACCCAGTACTGGAAGTGTCGGGGGCCGACTAGGAACCGATGAGACGGAGTGATCAAGAAGTGTGTGTATGCGTCTCGCTTTGCTCTCTGAATCTCCAAATCTCCTCTTTGTAGAAGAGGAAGCAGAGAACCCAAGGTTACCATCCTGAACTTTTCCTTTTGTAGGTACTTGTTTAAGGCGCTTAGGTCCAGGATTGGATGAATGTCCCCTGACTTTTTAGGAATCAGGAAATACCGGGAATAGAACCCCTGCCCCTGATGGGAGAGGGGCACTGGTGCTAACGCCCGGGATTTGAGGAGGGTTGAAATCTCCTCTTCTAGAAGAGGGGAGTGGTTAGATGATCCCCACCTCAGCCGAGGTGGGGAATCCGCTGGTACAGTCAGGAAGATGAGGTGGTAATCTTGAGTCACTACAGCTAGTACCCATTGATCTGTAGTGATCGTGTGCCATATGTTGTTAAAGTGGCACAACCGACTGCCGACGAGTACGGATGGTAGAAGAGGTTGGCATATACTCTCCAGCGAGGAGTCAAAATCCTGAAGCTGGGCCTGGTTGAGGGGCTGCTGGGTCTTCTGAGGCCAGGATTGTCTGAACTGACCCTTCTGGTAAGGCCTGGAGGGGCGACCCCGAGAAGCATGAGGATAATATCTCCATGGCTTGAAGGACGGCCGCTTAGAGTCCCTTCTGAATGTCCTCTTGGAGGTGGATGAGAAATCAAAAGGCACTGAAGAAAGCTGATGTAGTTTCTCATAGTGGTCCTTAAGCTGTGCTATGGTTTCCTAGATTTTGTCCCTGAAGAGTTCACCACCAACACAGGGCAGGTCAGCTAACCGGTCCTGTACCTCTGGTCTTAGGTTGGAGGACTTTAACCAGGCCCACCACCGTGCACTGATTCCCGCTGCGGACACCCTAGAGGCAGTGTGAAAAATTTCATAGGCAGCGCGGACCTCAGGCTTGCCAGCATCTACGACCTTTATGAGCAAGGCTACTGATTTGATCCTGAAATTGGTCGGGCAAAGTCTCAGAGAAATCCTGGATCTTCTTAAAAAGGTCCCTGTTATACTGGGTCACGCATAACTGGTAGGAAGCAATGCGAGAAATAAGCATCGAGCCATGGAAAACGCATTGGCCAAATGCATCCAGGAACCTCTGTTCCTTCCCTGGAGGTATGGAAGAATGAGGCTTAGAACGACGTGCCTTCTTCTGGGCCGACTCCACAACCATAGAATGGTGGGCCAGCTGTGGTTTTTGAAAACCAGGGGCTGTTTGAACCAGGTAGGTGGCATCTGTTTTCTGGTTCACCGGTGGTACAGAGCCAGGATGTTCCCAATTCCTCTTCAGTAGATCAAGAAGAACTTCATGAACAGGTATGGACATGCTCTCCTTGGGTGCATCTACAAATTGGAGCACTTCCAGCATCTTCTACCTGGAGTCCTCTTCTGTCTGAAGCTGGAATGGAAAGGCTTCAGACATTTTCTTTATAAAATTTATAAAGGACAGGTTCTCTGGAGGAGAATGTTTTCTCTCCTCAGGGGGAGATGGTTCAGAAGGCAGTATCATCGGTATCTTGGGAGGAATTATCGGTCCAAGGATCGTAAGGTTGGACTCCAGCTCCCACAGGATCTGCAGAGGGAAGGAATGGTGTTATTCCTGAAGGATCTGGCCTAGGCACCGATGGAATCGGAGGCGGCACAGATGGCATTGATGGTGGCACTGACGGCATCGATGGTGGCACCGATAGAGGACGACGCAGCATAGATGGTGGAATAGGCACCGATGGAACCAGTGACATCGACGGGTCAGTCTGTGGCGGGACCCCAGACAATCCGGGTATAGGTTCCGGCCTTGGTGCTTCTTCGTCCTCCGAAGACAAAGGAATCGGGGTGGAAGGCATGGGACATACCGGTGTCCTCTGTTCCACCGGTGGAACGGCACCGATCAACGCATCCAGCCTGCCCGGTAGCGGTGCGAGCACCGTGGGAATTGGATCAGCGACCGGAGCTGTCATCTGTGCCGGCATCGATGGAGGTTGGAATGCCTGCAGTACCTTTCCCATGGCCTATTGGATCATCCGATCCAATTCCTTGCGGAAGCCTGGGGCATGCAACCCCAGCTCCGGAGTGGGAGGCAGCGCTGCCGTAGCCGGAGGGTCCACCGGTAAAAGTGGAGTCGCAGATCCCGGCACCAATGAAGGTGGGGGAACGCCTCTCGTATGTAGCAATAAGCTTTAGCGAAAATAAAATAATAAAACATATCGGACCCAACTACGTGGGGTGGCGGGTGGGTTTCGTGAGGACTACATCCTGCTGTCCTGGGATAACACCTATTACAAGGTAAGCAATTTTGCTTTATCCCAGGACAAGCAGGATGCTAGTCCTCACATATGGGTGATTAGCAAGCTCAGGCTGAGTCATTTTGTAGTGAAGCAACAGTGAAGTATTGTTGGTGAAAATGAGGCAGCCGAAGGTCACAGCAGGTTGGTTGTAGAAGGAGTTGGGGTTATACTGGAAACAAGTTCTTTAAGACAGATTGTCCGTAGGCTGAATCTTGTCGTCCTTCTTTGTCCAAACAGTAATGAGCTGCAAAGGTGTGAAGAGAACTCCATGTTACCGCTTTACATATGTCAAGAATTGGCACTGAACGATAGTGTGCTACTGAGGTTGACATTGCTCTTACTGAATGCGCCTTTACTCGCCCTTGGAGAGGAAGGCCTGCTTTCTCATAGCAGAACTGTATACAATCTGCTAGCCAGTTGGAGAGAGTGTGTTTGCCCACTGCTTTACCTGGTTTGTTTGGATCAAATGATACAAAGAGTTGAGTGGATTTTCTGTGGACTGCAGTGCGATCTAAGTAATATGCTAGCGCACGTTTACAGTCCAAGTTATGTAAGGCCCGTTCTTCTGGGTGAGAATGAGGCTTTAGAAAGAATGTGGGTAAAACTATAGACTGGTTTAAGTGGAATTCCATAACTACCTTGGGGAGGAATTTTAGATGAGTCTGGAGAACCACTCTGTCATGTAGGAATTTTGTATAGGGTGAGTACGTGACAAGTGCTTGTAACTCATTAACCCTTCTAGCTGATGTAATGGTTATAAGGAAGACGGTCTTCCATGTGAGAAATTTAGGATCACAGGAAGTCATGGGTTCAAAGAGAGAACGCATGAGCCTTGTTAAGACTAGATTAAGGTCTCATTCTGTGACTGGCGGCTGAATTGGTGGTTTAAGGTGAGTTAAACCACTCATAAACCTACTGACAAGAGGTTGTATGGATATTAGTGCATCTCCCATTTTGTTATGGTAAGCTGAGATTGCACTGAGATGCACTCTTACAGATGATGTCTGGAGAAAGATGGCATAAATAGTCTAGTAGAGAAGTTGTGGGGCAGGAGAAAGGGTCAATTTTCTTTTCTCTGCACCACAAAGTGAACCTTTTCCATTTCGAAGAATAATTCTTTTCTGTTGAAGGTTTACGTGAAGCTATAAGCACTTGAGAGACATTGGTTGAAAGATTGAGTGGCTGTAAGATCAAGCTTTCAACATCCATGCTGTCAGGGATAGGGATTGAAGATTGGGATGACGCAACCGACCCTGATCCTGAGTTATGAGAGTGGGAGCTACACCCAGGCGAATTGGATCTCTGATCGAGAGGTCTAGAAGTGTGGGAAACCATACTTGTCGAGGCCAATACGGGGCTATGAGTATCATGGACCCCTTGTCCTGTTGTAGCTTCACTAGAGTTTTGGTTATGAGCGGTATTGGGGGATACGCGTATAGAAGGCCTGAGTTCCAAGGGCGAGCAAAGGTGTCCTTGGCTGGCTGGTATTTCTGTGCACAGCGCAGAACTTGTCCACTTTGTGATTCAAGCGTGATGCAAAGAGGTCTATTGTTGGTTGCCCCCAACTTTGAAATATTCTGGTCACTACCAAGGGATCCAGGGACCACTCGTGTGGTTGGAACTGACGACTGAGGCAATCTGCTACTACGTTGTGAATGCCTGCCAGATAAGTAGCCCGGAGAAACATTGAGTGTGTTAGGGCCCAGTCCCAAATCTGTGCAGCTTCTTGACAAAGGAGATACGAGCCCGTACCTCCTTGCTTGTTCAAGTACCACATGGCTACTGTATTGTCCGTTTGAATAAGAACAGTCTTGTGTGAAAGGCAGTCCTGAACGCTGCAGCGCATAACGTATAGCTCGAAGTTCTAGGAAATTGATTTGAAATGTTGCTTCGAGTTTTGTCCAAGTACCTTGGATTTGGAGATTGTCTATGTGAGCTCCCCAACCTAAGGTGGATGCATCTGTAGTTAAAGTCATCTGTGGGACTGGTTGTTGGAAGGGCAGGCCCTTGCGCAAGTTGTCCTTGTTTGCCCACTAAAATAGAGATGAACGCAGCTGGTGGGTTACTTGAATTGGAGAGGACAGTAGTTGAATTGCTTGGATCCATTGTGATCTTAATGTCCATTGGGTTATTCTCATGCCTAGTCTTGCCATAGGAGTGACATGAACTGTGGAGGCCATGTGGCCTAGTAAAGTTAGAAACTGATGAGCTTTTGCATGTTTCTTCGAGCGTAGCGAGTTTGCCAATAGGGAAAATGTGTCTGCCCGATCCTCGGGTGGAAAAGCTCTTGAAAGTATGGTGTTCAATTCTGCTCCTATGAATTGAAGCAGGTGAGACGGAATTAGATGGGACTTTTGATAATTGATGAGAAAGCCCATGGAGTGAAGCAGAGCAATTGTTCAACTGAGAGAAGCTAGAGCTCCTTGTTGAGATTGACTTCTGATGAGCCAGTCGTCTAGGTAAGGGAAGACATGCACACTTTCCTTGTGTAAGTGTGCTGCTATTATTGCCAGGCATTTGGTGAATACTCTGGGAGCTGAGGCAAGTCTGAATGGTAGTACTCTGTTCTGGAAATATTGATGACCCACCAGGAAGCGCAAATACTTGCGATGAGGAGGGAATATTGGAATGTGAACATACGCGTCTTGAAGATCCAGAGAACAAAGCCAATCTCCTGTTTGAAGAAGTGGAAGCATGGTGCCTAGAGAGACCATCCTGAACTTTTCTTTCTTCAGAAATTTGTTGAGATTTTTGAGGTCTAGGATGGGACGTAGGCCCCGGTTTTCTTTGGAATGAGGAAATAACGGGAGTAGAATCCTCTGCCCTGCTGAGTCCGGGGCACCGGCTCTACAGCTCTGGCTCTCAGAAGGGTGGATAATTCTGCTTGTAGATTAATTATGTGATTTTTGTTTAGTGGAAGAGGTTTTGGAGGAGAATCTCCTGGAATTCAGACAACATTGAGTTGGTAACCTCGAGATATTATTGAGAGCACCCATTGGTCTGTTGTTATCTGTACCCAATGGTTGTAAAAGGAGGAAACTGCCTCCTACTGGTAGATCCGGTTGTGGGTTGTAGATATGGCTTTGGTCTCTGGTTGTGGCCTCAAAAGCCTGCAGCTGGTCCCGTCTGCGGTGGAGGTTGAGGCCTAGCAGCTCTAGGTTGTCTGGGCTGAGATCTTTGCTGCGGGCGAGAAGATCCGCCCCTTGATGCTGGAGGGTAGTAACGCCTCTGCCTGTAGAAAGGCCTTCGAGATTCCTTTCTTGAATGACGGCGAGATGATGATGCAGCAGAATCTTGCGGAACTGATGACAGTTGGCGCAAGGTTTCCGTATGTTCTTTCAACTGGGCTACAACTTCCTGTACCTTTGACCCAAAGAGGTTGTCACCTACGCATGGAAAATCAACCAGTTTTTCCTGGACCTTAGGCCTGAGGTCCGAGGCTTTTAACCATGCCCAGCAACGTGCACTGATGCCTGAGGCTGCTACTCTAGAAGCAGTTTCAAAATTGTCGTAAGCGGCTCGGACTTCGTGCTTTCCAGCTTCAAGCCCTTTGTGTATTATGGCTTGAGCTGCTTCTTGGTATTGCTGAGGCAGGGAGTTGGAAAGCTCTTGCATCTGTTTCCACAGATTCCTCTGGTATTGCGTCATATATAGCTGATATGACGCAATCCTTGAATTGAGCATGGCTCCCTGGTACACTTTCCTGCCCAAGGAGTCCAGGAATCTATGATCCTTCCCAGGAGGAGTGGAGGAATGAGGTCTTATTCTCTTAGACTTCTTCTGTGCAGACTCAACAACTGAATGATGTGGCAGTTGTGATTTTTGGTATCCAGGGACATTTTGAACTAAATAAGTGGTGTCCACTCTCTTGTTAATGGATGGTACTGAGCATGGATGCTCCCAGAGTCTGTGCTGTAATTCCAACAGTACTTCATGGACAGGGATGGCTAGGATCTCTTTTAGAGGGTCCACGAACTGTAGGACTTCCCAAGTTTGCTATCTTGTGTCCTCTTCAGATACCAAGGTAAATGGTATGGTGTCTGCCATATCCTTAACAAAATTAGTGAAGGATAAATCTTCCGGTGGGGATTTCTTCCTTCCTTCCAGAGGAGAAGAGTCAGACATAAAACTCTCAGAAGAAATATCCGTATGTTTGTCCTCCCAGGAATCGTATTGGTGCTCTCTACATGGAGAAGTGGGAGAAGACCTTGGTGGTTGAAAAAGCCCTGAAGGACCTGGCTGTGGATCATCAAACTGTGTCCGTCTAGGGACTTCTTCATGTGGTTTGGCTAGAATTGGTTTCGGTGGTAGAGCACAGACAATTGCGTCGAATCTGTTCATGAGAAGTTGAAACAACGCCAATTCTGGTTGTCCTGGGGCCCCAGGCACTGGTTCCGGCATTGGGCCGGGCATCAGCGATGGTAGAGGCATCGGTGTCGACGGCTGCTTCGGTGCCGGTGCAGGCAGTGGCTTCGGTATTGGTACCGGCATCGGTGCAGGCATCGGCAGGAGCGCCGGCATCGGTGCGGGCATCGGCATCGATGGTCAATGGTCCTGCAATGCTTGGAGCACCGCTTGACGGATAAAATCTGTCAATTCCTCCGTGATAGCTGGTGCAGGCAGAGCAGCTACACGTAGTGGCGGTGGAGGTGTTGCTGGTCCCTCCACAGGGCCCTATGGAGGTTCAATGGTTGGCGCATCTAGAGGAGGTGAAGGCCTCTGCGACAAAGGCCTCGGTATTTCATGAAAGCGAGGCTGTTTAGCGGTCGATTTTTCTTGGGAGAGAAGCGCTTCCGGGATCGATGGGTGATGATGCCGATGCTTTGGTCGATGTTCTACCGCTGACCTTGTTTTTGCCAAGGATGGGGTCGGCGATGAACGATCCCCCGAGTCTTTCGGACTACGTTTTTTGAGGATTAAACGTTTTGAAACTCCGGCCGGAGATGACCGAGTGGACGTTGATGGGGAAGGCAAAAGTTGTAGACGGAATAAGTGTTCCATCTTTTCTTGTCGGGCCTTTCGACCCTTCGCGGTCATTTCAGCACACTTTGGACAAGATGTTACATCGTGTGTTTAACCTAAACAAAGGGCACACTCAAGGTGCGGATCTGTAATGGACATAGTCCGATTACAGTTGGGACATTTTTTAAATACCATGGCCATATTTTCCTCGACAGCCGTCGATGAAAATGAGAAGAAAAATATCTTTACTCAAGAGTAAAAATGAGAGAAAAAGTACTCACCGGCCGGTGGTAACATGGGAGACCCCGATATGGGAGAGAAATAATTGTTTTTTTAATCAGACAGTATCTGAGAAAACTCACACAGGCTCTTGCTCTGCGATGCCAACAGCAGCACGGAAAAACGTAGACTGAAGGGAGACCCCTGTGGCAGAGAATATCATGGCATGCTGGACATGCTCAGTGGGCTCAGAGTGCCAGTCAAAAGTTTCTAGAAACTTTGACAGAAAGTTTTCCGCAATAGGGCTCCATCAATGATGTCACCCATATGTGAGGACTAGCATCCTGCTTGTACTGGGATAAAGCAAAATTGCTTACCTTGTAATAGGTGTTATCCCAGGACAGCAGGATGTAGTCCTCACATATGGGTGACATCATCAGATGGAGCCCTGGTACGGAAAACTTCTGTCAAGAGTTTCTAGAAACGTTTGGCAGGCACTGTGGGCCTACTGAGCATGCCATGATATTCTCAGCCACAGGGGTCTCTCTTCAGTCTCGTTTGTAGCAATATGCGTGAGCTAAAAATAAAAAATAAAATAAAACGTATCGAACCCAACTCCGCGGGGAGGTGGGTAGGTTCTGTGAGGACTACATCCTGCTGTTCTGGGATAACACCTATTACAAGGTAAGCAATTTTGCTTTATCCCAGGACAAGCAGGATGATAGTCCTCACATATGGGTGATTAGCAAGCTACAGGCTGAGTCATTCTTATATTATACCAACAGCATACAACTTGTGCAACAAGCACAACAACTGGTGTACTGTTGGAAAAAATGAGGCAGCCTGAAATCACAGCAGGATGGATGTAGAAGGAGTTGGAGTTATACTGGAAATAAGTTCTTTAAGACAGATTGTCCAAAGGCTGAATCTTGTTGTCCTCCTTTGTCCAAACAATAATGAGCTGCAAAGGTGTGAAGAGAACTCCATGTTGCAGCTTTACATATGTCAAGAATAAGAACATAAGAAAATGCCATACTGGGTCAGACCAAGGGTCCATCAAGCCCGGCATCCTGTTTCCAACAGTGGCCAATCCAGGCCATAAAAACTGGCAAGTACCCAAAAACTAAGTCTATTCCATGTTACCATTGCTAATGGCAGTGGAATGGGCACTGAACGATAGTGTGCTACTGATGTGAACATAAGAACATAAGAAATTGCCATGCTGGGTCAGACCAAGGGTCCATCAAGTCCAGCATCCTGTTTCCAACAGAGGCCGAAACCAGGCCACAAGAAGCTAGCAATTAACCAAACACTAAGAAGATCCCATGCTACTGATGCAATTAATAGCAGTGGCTATTCCCTAAGTAAAATTGATTAATAGCCATTAATGGACTTCTCCTCCAAGAACTTATCCAAACCTTTTTTGAACCCAGCTACACTAACTGCACTAACCACATCCTCTGGCAACAAATTCCAGAGCTTTATTGTGCGTTGAGTGAAAAATAATTTTCTCCGATTAGTCTTAAATGTGTTACTTGCTAACTTCATGGAATGCCCCCTAGTCCTTCTATTATTCGAAAGTGTAAATAACAGAGTCACATCTATTCGTTCAAGACCTCTCATGATCTTAAAGACCTCTATCATATCCCCCTTCAGCCATCTCTTCTCCAAGCTGAACAGCCCTAACCTCTTCAGCCTTTCCTCATAGGGGAAAGGCTGAAGAGGTTAGGGCTGGTATGGAAAACTTCTATCAAGAGTTTCTAGAAACTTTTGGCTGGCACTGTAGGCCAGCCAAATGTTTCCATCCCCTTTATCATTTTGGTTGCCCTTCTCTGTATCTTCTCCATCGCAACTATATCTTTTTTGAGATGCAGCAACCAGAATTGTACACAGTATTCAAGGTGCGGTCTCACCATGGAGCGATACAGAGGCATTATGACATTTTCTGTTCTATTAACCATTCCCTTCCTAATAATTCTTAACATTCTATTTGCTTTTTTGACTGCTGTAGCACACTGAGCCGACGATTTTAAAGTATTATCCACTATGATGCCTAGATCTTTTTCCTGGGTGGTAACTCCTAATATGGAACCTAACATCGTGTAACTACAGCAAGGGTTATTTTTCCCTATATGCAACACCTTGCACTTGTCCACATTAAATTTCATCTGCCATTTGGATGCCCTTCCTGAATGTGCTTTTACTAGCCCCTGGAAAGGAATGTTTGCTTTTTCATAACAGAATTCAATACAGTCTGCTAGCCAGTTGGAGAGAGTCTGTTTTCCTACCGCAACTCCTGGTTTGTTTTTGTCAAAAGAAACAAAAAGTTGGGTGGATTTCCTATGGAGCGCTGTGCGGTTCAGGTAAAAAGCTAGTGCATGTTTACAGTCCCAGGTGTGTAAGACTCTCTCTCCCTGGTGAGAGTGGGGTCTTGGAAAGAAAGTAGGCAGAACAATTGACATGAAAATCTGTTACCACCTTTGGTAAGAATTTTGGGTGAGTGCGAAGGACTACTCCGTCATGGAGGAACCTTGTGTAGGGTGAGTATGTGACTAGAGCTTGCAACTAACTGACCCTTCTAGCCGATGTAATGGCTACTAAGAAAAGCACCTTCCATGTAAGGTATTTTTCTTCACAAGAGTGTAGAGGCTTGAATGGTGAGCGCATGAGCCTTGTTAGCACTAAATTAAGGTCCCATTCAGTGACTGGTGGTCGAATGGGAGGCTTAAGGTGGAGTAAGCCCCTCATGAACCTACTTACTAGGGGTTGTACTGTTATTGGTGCATCCCCTATTCCCTTGTGGTATACTGCTATGGCACTTAGGTGAACCCTTACAGAGGATGTCTGGAGACCAGAATCCAACAGGTGGTATAGGTAAACTAGTAAAGAAGAAGTGGAGCAGGAGAAAGGTTCTAAACCCTTTTGTGTGCACCATTTTGTAAATCTAGTCCACTTAAAGTGGTAGGATTTACGTGTGGAAGGTTTTCGTGAAGCTACTAGAACTTGAGAGACTTGTGCTGAAAGATTAAGTGGTTGGAGAATTAAGCTTTCAACATCCAAGCTGTTAGGGCAAGAGTTGTCAGGCTGGGATGACAAAACTTGCCCTGATTCTGAGTGATGAGAGTGGGCTCTGTGCCCAGGTGGATTGGTTGTGAGATCGAGAGGTCGAGGAGTATGGGAAACCATACTTGTCGAGGCCAGTACGGAGCTATGAGGATCATTGTCCCTCTGTCCTTTTATAGCTTCACGAGAGTTTTCACTATGAGCGGAATTGGAGGATACGCATATAGAAGACCTATGTTCCAGGGGCGAGCAAATGCGTCCCTGGGGACTGTTTGTCTACGTCCGTGGAGGGAGCAGAACCTTTCCACTTTGTGGTTCAGGTTGGACGCAAAGAGGTCTATGGTTGGGCGACCCCAGCATTGAAAAATTTTGCTTGCTACACATGGGACCAGCGACTATTCGTGGGGATTGAAATGTCGACTGAGATAGTCTGCTAGGATGTTTTTGATGCCCACCAGATAAGTGGCTCTTAGATGTATGGAATGCTCTAGAGCCCAAGCCCAAATCTGTACTGCTTCCTGGCATAGCAGATAAGAGCCCGTGCCTCCTTATTTGTTTATGTACCACATTGCTACTGTGTTGTCTGTTTGTATCAGCACAGTCTTGTTTGAGAGGCAGTCTTTGAAGGCATAAAGGGCATGTCTCATCGCTCGAAGTTCCAAGAAGTTTATCTGATACTGTTTTTTGAGCATAGACCACGTCCCTTGTGTTTGAAGGTTGTTGACGTGAGCTCCCCATCCCAAGTAGGAGGCATCTGTAGTCAGGATGATTTGCAGATTTGCCTGTTGGAATGGGAGACCAGCTTTCAATTCTGTTTGATTTGTCCACCAGTGGAGCGATAGACGTAACTGGTCAGTGATTTGAATTGTGTACGACAGTAGTTGGAAAGCTTGTAGCCATTGAGATTTCAAAGTCCATTGAGTCTTTCTCATGGCTAACTTCGCCATAGGAGTGACATGTACTGTCGAGGCCATGTGTCTTAGTAGTACTAGAATTTGATGGGCGGATGCGAACTGGTGATGAATGATAATGTTTGCCAGTCGTGCCAAATTGTCTGCACGGTTGCTTGGAAGGGAAGCTTTCGCCACCCTGGTGTCAAGGTCTGCTCCGATGAATGTGAGGAGTTGAGACGGCTCTACGTGGGAATTGATGAGAAAACCCAGAAGGTGCAATAGTGTTATTGTGGTTTTCAGGGCAGACAGAGCTCCCTGCCTGGATGTGCTTCTGATTAACCAATCGTCTAGGTATGGAAAAACATGAATGCTGTTTTTTCTTAAATGTGCAGCCACTACTGCTAGGCATTTCGTAAACACTTGAGGAGCAGAAACCAGTCCGAACGGCAGGACTCTGTACTGGTAATGATTCTTTCCGACTACGAATCGTAGTTATTTGCGATGTTGTGTGGAAATTGGTATGTGTGCATAAGCGTCTTGAAGGTCTAGAGAACAGAGCCAATCTCCCTTTTGAAGTAATGGAAGGATGGTTCCCAGAGATACCATACGAAATTTTTCTTTGTATAGAAATTTGTTGAGATTTCGGAAGTCTAAAATAGGGCGAAGGCCGCCTGTTTTCTTTGGAATGAGGAAATAGCGGGAGTAGAACCCCTTTCCCTGCTGAGACCGGGGAACTGGTTCGATGGCCCTGGCAGTCAGCAAAGTAGAGAGTTCTACTTGAAGATGAGATGTCATGAGAATGTTTGACCAAAGTGAAATGGGAGGAGAATGCGGGGGTATCGTGTTGAACTTTAGACGGTAACCCTGATGCAGTATGGCTAATACCCATTGATCTTTTGATGAGACTCCATTGGTGTTGAAAGTAATGGAGTCGACTTCCGACTGGTAGGGAGGGCATGGGGTTGAGAAAAAGGCTGCTGTTCTCTTGGCATGTTTCAAAAACCCGCCGCTTGTCCAGTTTGGGGTGGTGGCTGGGTCTTTTGTGGCTTCAGCTGACGTGGACGTCCTCTCTGTGAGGGACGGTATGGACATGCTGAAGAGGCAGGAGGGTAATACCGTCTTGGTCTGTAGAAGGGTCTCGAGTCTCTGCGTGATGGACATCTTAGGGAAGATGTCTGATCTGCTGGCAATTTTGATAGCTGACGGAGAGTCTCATGATGGTCTTTAAGCTGAGATACCGTAGCCTGTATCTTTTCTCCGAAAAGATTGTCTCTAACACAAGGGAGATCTGCAAGTCGTTCTTGAACTTCCTGCCTAAGGTCAGATGCCTTAAGCCAGGCCCATCGTCTCGCATTTATTGCAGAGGCAGACAGACGAGTTGATATTTCGAAGACATCATAGGCTGCTCTCACCTCGTGTTTGCCAGATTCTAAACGCTTGTCAACTAATGTGGCTAAAGGTAGTTGATGTTGTTGTGTGAGATTGTCCACAATATCCTGTACTTGTTTCCATAAGTTCCGTTGGTACTGTGTCATGTACAGTTGGTATGCTGCAATGCGTGCTACCAGCATGAACCCTTGATAGACTTTCTTCCCTAAGGTGTCCAAGAACCATTGCTCCTTTCCTGGTGGGACAGAAGAATGAGATTTTTGTTTCCGAGCCTTCTTCTGAGCGGATTCTACCACTACCGAGTGGTAAGGTAGTTGGGGCTTCTGGTATCCTGGAGCATGTTGCACTAGATAAGTAGCATCTGTTCTCCGATTCACTGCAGGCACTGAGCAGGGATGTTCCCACATTCGTTGCTGCAAATCCAAGAGGACTTGATGGATTGTGATAGCCATGATTTCCTTCAGCGCATCCACAAACTGCAGTACTTCTAGAGCCTTAGGTCTAGTATCCTCCTCTGTGACCAATTCAAATGGAATGGTATCTGCCATTTCTTTGATAAAATTTGTAAATGACAAATCTTCTGGAGGGGATTTCTCTCTCCCCTCTGGTGGAGATGGCTCTGATTGTAGTTCCTCTGAGTCCGTGTCCATATCCACATCCTTCCAAGGTGTATATTGAGGATGATAAGGGGAGTTAATGTCCTCTGGCTGGACATGATGCTTTGATTTAAATGCAGCCTTTGTTGGGATGTGTTGTGGCATCAATGGATGTGAGGGCATTGATGGGGAATCAATTGGCCTCTATGGCATCGATGGAAATCGTTGTCTTGTATCCCCCCAATGGACCTGGATGGATTGGCATCGATGTATCTTTAAAAGGCATCGAGGGTGTCTTCGGGATTCAAGTACGATGGAGCCCCGATGGTCCTGGGGCAGAATCGGAGTCTCCGCCGTCATCCTCTGATGATCTGGGAGTCGGAGTGGCTGGAGTCATCGGTGGGAGAATTGGCATCGATGGCTGCGTTGATGGAGTTGGTGCCGTCAGTGTTGGCAGAAAAGCCTGTAATAAGGCATCGATTCTATTTAGCAAAGGCTGAAAAGTCGATTGTTCCAATGCCGATGCCGGTGGCAGTGTCGGAGGCTGTAGGTTCTTCAGAGCCTCAACGACGGCCTGTTGGACTAAAGTAGTCACTTCTTCCCTTGAAATCGGGGCATTGTCCACTGCCACGGGGGAAGGCATCGCTGGCGCTATCGGCTCTTCCACGATGATTCGTGGTGGCACTTCTTCTGACACCGAGCCCGGTGGAGAGCGCCGCGGTTCCTCATGTGCGGCCGGTTGAGTTGGCTCCAGAACACGTACTTTTTTGGGCACCAACTCAATGGATTTCGATCCTGACGTCGATGGTGTACCATCCGCTGGGTCGATGGATCAATGGTGATGCCGCTTTTTCTCCCGATGGCTTTTCAATGTCGAAGACGATGCTAGCGATGATATTGATGGAGCCAGTGACGGGTGGTCTTCGGCCCGTGTTTCACCCCGATGCTTTTTTACCGAGGGAGGAGTTACTCTTGGGGACGACGTCAACGATGACGATGGAATCTTTTTGAATAATTCTTCCATCTTGTCCAAACGGGCACGCCTGCCCTTCGGTGTCACCTGGGCACAGGTTGAGCAAGCCCGGATGACATGGCCTGATTCCCAGGCAGAGAACACATACATAATGTGGGTCTTTTATGGACACAGTCCAGTTGCAATCCGGACATTTTTTAAAACCAGATGCCATCATAAAGTTATGGACTAATAACGGTCGATGACCGGCGGGAATAGACAGTAAAGTGATCGGAATCGATCAGAAAACTATCTGAAAATGTACTCACTGAGACTATGTCGAAGGGAGACCCAATTATGAGAAAATTGTGACTGAGAATGTGAAAAGAAAAAATTTTCTTCTATGAAAAGATGTGAGATAAGCTCTTTTCAGAGCTCCTAACTGCTTTGCTACAGCAAGGCGGAAAAAAAAGAGACTGAAGAGAGACCCCTGTGGCTGAGAATATCATGGCATGCTGGGCATGCTCAGTTAAAAGTTTCTAGAAACTTTGACAGAAAGTTTTCCGCAATAGGGCTCCATCAATGATGTCACCCATATGTGAGGACTAGCATCCTGCTTGTCCTGGGATAATAAAAATTCTTGAAAGAGAAAACAGGAACAAACATTATAGGTAAGTACGTACAATAGAAAGGGAAAATAAATAAGAAAAACATGTCATTCTATCCAAGTCCACAATATTTGGGATCTAGACACAATTCAATAGAAATAGATAAGAAAGAAAAAACTGACACTAACAGGGGTTCTCACATGTGCCTTTCCAAAGATTAAAATTAAAGATTACTCCTAATGTGCTTTATCACTTAAAAACAGACAATTGGGCAGGCTGAAAAAAAAAAAAAAAAAGAGATACATCTTTGTACTTAACATGACATTTTATAGGGGTATTTTAAAAAGATAACACCCAACTGAAGAACTCTAGGTTTTATCTCAAGAAACTGCTGCTGCCTTTTCTGTGTTTGTCTAGACATTTGGAAACATCCTTACTGTACAATTAATGAAAGTCTCATTCCACTGTCTTAAAAAACAACCTTAAGATGCAAAAAACAGATAAAATTGAGTAACCTCATACAAATAAAAAGGATAAACACCTCAACCAATCCCCTATCAAATAATTTACTAATGCTAACCTTCCTTTTAGTCAATGCTCAATCCATCACTAAAAAATTCCCAATTATTACATAAAACCAAACTTTTTAGCAATCACCGAATCATGGTTAAAATACTCAGACAGTCCTAAAAAATCAAATAGCACACAAGAACTATGACGTTTTCTCAATCCCCAGAATAAATAAAAGAGGTGGAGGTCTAAAGCTAATAACTGAAAAAAAATTCAAATGTAAAATAATACCAACACCACCCCCAAAGAACCACAAAATTGCCCTATTTGAAACTATAAACTTACAAATATGCTTGAGATACTGCCCACCTAGCCTACTAGAACTAAATACCTCCCTACTAATTGAATTCCACAACACACTTAAACATCTCAAAACCCACCATTGTACTAGGCGACTTCAATCTTCACATAGACACAAAGCCCTTATCCAACACCTGCCAAACACTAGTGGATATTATGACGGCACTAGGATTCACTCTAACCACTGACAAGGCCACTCACAGAGCAGGACACTCTCTCGATATATCATTCATCAACCACAATCACCTGGAACACATCAAATCAGACTATACACAAATCCCTTGGTCAGATCACTTCCTCATACAATCAGCTGTTAAATACATTGAACCCCAATCAACACAGGAAAAAAAAAGAACCCATCAAATTTAAATATCGACTACCCTACAACTTAGAAACCCTGAGAGACAGCTTAGAAGAAAAACTAACTAATGTAGACTATACCAACTGCAACTCTGCTACCACAGCATAGATGCAAATAACAAAAAATCTAGCTGAGGAGACAAACCCAATAAAATGTATAAACATCAAGGAACCCAAACAATCTAACCCCTGGCATAATGAAAAAAATAAAGGAAGTTAAAAGAAATCTGAGGAAAAAAGAAAATGAATGGAGAAAAGAGAAAACAACCGAAAACCTAACTAAATACAGAAAGCAACTAGCCTACTATAAAGAAATTCTAAATACAAAAAGACAGTACTACAGCACTAAAATAGAGAAATATATGAACAAGCCTAGAACCTTATTTACCATAGTAAAAAACCTAACCACTGACAAAGAAGACTCTCCACAAAACCTACCAGTAAAAAGATGTAATGAAATAGCCACGTTTTTCAATGACAAAATCAAGAACCTAACAACTAAAATTCCAATTACAACGAAGCAAGAAATTAAAATGAAAAAAAGAGATGTTATACCATGGACGACATTCAATGAGACATCAGAACTAGAAATCGAATCGATGCTAAAAAAAACTAAATCCCGCCCCACATGCAAATGACAATACCAACCATAGAAATAAAAAAAGTAGCAAACACAGTATCCCCGACATTAGCAAAGATCGTGAATCTATCTTTAGAAGAAGGAACTATGCCAGGGACACTAAAAGGGGCAATAGTTAAACCAATTTTAAAGAAAAAAAAACCAGCGATCCACTTAACCTAAGCAATTAAAGACCAGTATCAAACCTTCCCCTAATTGCAAAATTAATAGAAAAAACCATACAAAAGCAACTTGCAGATCACCTAGATAGCAACAATATCCTGCATCCATCACAACATAGCTTTCGAAAACACTATAGCACAGAGATGCTACTGCTTGCGCTAACCGATAACATTATGAGAGGTTTCGATAATGGTAAACATTACATCCTTGTGATGCTAGACCTCTCAGCTGCCTTTGATACCGTAAATCATGACATACTTTTAAATAGACTAGATGAAATAGGATTAAGTAACAAAACTATCAAATGGTTTAGATCATATCTAAGCAACAGATATTTTCAAGTACAAATCAAAGACATAATATCAGAAAAGATTAACCTTCAAACAGGGGTACCACAGGGGTCAGCCCTATCGGCCACACACTTCAACATATATCTCTTACCATTATGTCACCTACTGGCTGGTCTTGGCATCACACATTATATTTACGCTGATGACATCCAACTAATACTACCAACTGACAACACAATTGAAAAAACATTAAAAACAGCAAACATGTATCTAGACATCATCAAGCTACTACTAAACCAAATGGACCTAGTAATTAATATTGAGAACACAGAATTTATACATTTAGAATGAAAAAAAGACTGAGATCATTCAAAACCCAATTATACTCAAAAACAACCAAAAAATAGAGTTAGCAGACAAAGTACAGAACCTAGGAGTAATAATTGACACGGAACTAAGCTTAAAACAACATATCTTTAAAAGTAAAGGAAGGATACGCTAAACTCATGGTGCTTAGAAGGCTTAAACCACTTCTAACAACTGCCAACTTTTGATCAGTACTGCAAGCATTGATTTTTGCAAGCACTGATTACTGTAACACCCTCCTACTAGGTCTACCATACACTTCACTAAGACCACTACAAATATTACAAAACACAGCTGCTAGAATCTTGACCGGCAAAAGCAAAAGAGATCACATCACAGAAACCCTGGCAGAATTACACTGGCTACCCATTGAACAAAGAATTCAGTACAAAACACTTTGCACCATACATAAATTAATACATAATGAAAAAGCGGAATGGCTAAACACAGTCTTTAAACAAGCTTTAAACAAGCTTATCAAAAAGAGAAAGGAGAATAGTACCCAGGTGAATGCAGGTACAAACAAACAATTGAACAACAAACACATAACCAAAATCAGTGTGTGTATAATTTTATTAGTTTCATTTGTAGTTCATCAATAAAGGATAAAAGTACAATGATAAAGCTAATCTCGTATTCTAAACTGATACAATGAGAAATGGACATGATTCATTACGCTTACCAATTAATACTGTTTACAAACTATGTTACCGATCCTTAATGGCAACTGTGTAACTTAATATACGTTAGCATTATTTTTATGTGCCTTAATGTAAACCGTTGTGACGGTACCCACTGAATGACTGTATAGAAAAATGTTAAAATAAATAAATAAATAAATCTCTGTCTGGCTCCAAAACAAAAGATTGCAGGTGTTACTGTTTCACTGTCAGAAGTCTCAAGTATAGCCAAGATATTTTCCAAATCCATTGAAGGAGTAACTATAGATGTAACTGGTACATTGTTATCTCTTAAATGGAAGTAGCTAATATGCCTTAGAAATTGGAGAAACAACTTGTTTTGGAATCTTAAATATCTTTAGAAAATATTGTTTAATTATATCCTTAGGTAGTGTGAAAGACATTTTAGGAAAGTTAATGAATCTCAAATTTATTCCTCTGATGGCATTCTCAAAACTCTCCAGCTTATTTGAGAAAACCTGATTTTCCTTAATAGATTATTATAATACTTTGAGAGAATCAACTTCTTGTTTAAAGGGTTCAGTTTGTTGACCAAGAATGGTTTTAGAATGTTCAAAAGCACACCCAAACCTCTAGGTCAAAATTTTTAGACTAAGCGAGTCAACTGGGCTGTAACAGATAACCCCAATTCTTTAATAGCCTCCCAAATTGACTCGAGAGTAATATCAGACAGTCTAACCAATGAAAATTGCACTTGAGAAGTAACTTCAGATAATAATTCAGAAGGTTGAAGGAGACAATCTTCTTCAGGCTACAAGTTACTCATAAGAACATAAGAAAATGCCATACTGGGTCAGACCAAGGGTCCATCAAGCCCAGCATCCTGTTTCCAACAGTGGCCAATTCAGGCCATAAGAACCTGGCAAGTACCCAAAAACTAAGCCTATTCCATGTTACCATTGCTAATGGCAGTGGCTATTCTTTCCCTAGAACTCTGCAGAGGGACAAACGGGAGCATGCAGCTGAACCACATGGCTCCACAGCCTCTACAATGGAAGAGGACACACCAGCGTCATCAGCCTGTGACACTTCTAGTCATGGGGGCAAGGTCCAAGCTGCTGCTTGGTTCAGAGGAGGAGTCCTGACAATCGGGGACAATGATGTTAATGAATCTGGGGGAGAGATGAGTGCTTCTTCTTCTTATACTGACCCCAAATGTGGGCATCCATCGGACTAGAAAGAAAGTGATCCAGAGGAGAAGCAGAGGCTATCAACTCTTTAGTCTGTCTCTTCTGACCAGCATGAGTCATAAGGAAAGGTTAAAAAATAAAAATAAAAAAAAAGAGGAAATTCAGATGAGAGCACTACCACGCTGACTTGTGCTATAGCGCCATCTTGGATTAGCTAAAAGGCAGATCTTTATGAATAAAAAAGATAACACCTCGTCTTCTAGTAGAATACAAGGGAGAAATAACTCTGCCCAACCTACCGTATTTTTTGCTCCATAAGACGCACTTTTTTTCCCCCAAAGTGGGGGGAAAATGTATGTGCGTCTTATGGAGCGAATATAAAAAAAAAACCAAACAAAAATCTAACAAACCCCCCCTCCTGACTCCCTCAAGACCTGCCGACTTAATTTACTGCAACCCCCACCCTCCTGACCCCCCAAGACCTGCCAAACGTCCCTGGTGGTCCAGCGGGGGTCCAGGAGCGGTCCGGGAACGATCTCCTGGGCTTCGGCCATCGGCTGCCAGTAAACAAAATGGCGCCGACGGCCCTTTGCCCTCACTATGTCACTGAGACCGACCAATAGCAGCGGTCGGTCCCAGTGACATAGTGAGGGCAAAGGGCCGTCGGCGCCATTTTGATTACTGGCAGCCGATGGCCCACACTCAGGAGATCGTTCCCGGACCGCTCCTGGACCCCCGCTGGACCACCAGGGACGTTTGGCAGGTCTTGGGGGGTCAGGAGGGTGGGGGGTTGCAGTAAATTAAGTCGGCAGGTCTTGGAGGGGTCAGGAGGGTGGGGGCTTGTAGTAAATTAAGTCGGCAGGGGGGGGGGGGTCAGGAGGGGTTCCCAGAGAAAGAAACGTTTTCTGATCTGGGGAGTGGACCGAAATGGCCCTACCCAGACCCGAAAACAAAATGGGGAGAAAAAAAAAAGCTATGCACTCCCCTAATTTGCTCCATAAGACGCCCAGATGCAGAGCCGGTTTAGCACAATTTTTTTTTAAATTATTTTCCCCCTCTGAATCCTAGGTGCGTCTTATGGAGCGAAAAATATGGTAATCATTTTAAAATTTTAAGTGCTCTTTATCAGTTAGATGAGTTTCTGGCAAAAGAACGATATCAGCTTTCTGTTTAAGCCATGACAATATTTTCTTCCTTTTAATAGGCAAATGGACACCATCAGCATTTAGAAATAAAATCTGAACATTTTACATAGTATTGTTAGCTATAAACAATCATATAAAAAAAGCTCAGAATTCAGATAACATTCATATATTCCTGAATGTATTGCCTCCCAGCCTAAGCCACACAGTCACATGCAAAAGACTATCATATTAAACTGAAAAGAAAGATCTGGCATATTTTAGAAAAGCTGACTCCCATACATATATAGCACATATATACTACATTGCAAACAAGGACACAGCATACAAAACCAAACACACAAAAGTGTTCCATGCTCCAAGAGACTGTCAAACAGAAAAATCTTCTATCATCTTCTATCTCCAGTCCATTCACCCTGCAGGATTGGGGAAATTTTAAACCATTCCAGGATTACACAACAATATGTAACAAACAAAATCATGGCAACATGAAAGGGAAATAAAAAGCTGCAGATCACAGAAGATAGAAATCAATTCCCAAGTATTAGCGGACATGAAATCAACAGGCACCCCCCCCCCAAAGAAAAAACAACCCCCAAAGATAACCAAGTTTCCAGTCAACCTGGCAATTGCAGGATCCAACTGCAAAATAAATACAGCAGTTCAGATTCTTCAGAGGAAAAGCAAAGAATATGAAAGCAATGAGTATATTGCTTGGTATAAAATACAGTCTACTACAATGAAGAGTTCAAGAGAATGCAAAGAAAGGAAAAATGCTAAATCCATTTTCATCTTCATAAGTATCTGAAGAGCGATGGTAGAATAACTGAAAAAATATATTGTTACCATTTAAAAATGTTTTCAAAAGAGAGATAATTTTGTAGACTGTGTACTGTAAGCTCTAGATGATATCCAAGTGCTTCAAAGCAAAACACAGAATTATGTCTGCTTCCCGAGTCATATAGAGTGAGGATAAGAATCCCCAGACTTCTATCAAAGATGTAGTAGCGGTATATTGCCTACCTAAATCATACAATGTATGAATATCTTTAGTAGGTCTAATAAACTACATAAACCATAGTCATGCAGAAAATAAGAATGAAAATTGAATTCCCTTTTTTTGCTAACTCAGCATACACAGGCACCATGTAATCGTTAAATAATAAAATTTTCTGGCCTTCAAATTCCAATGTCTCTGTTTTATGATATGCAGTCATGATCTTCTGTTTCACTGCATAGTTTAAGAAACATGCTATCACCAATTGCAATCACTGAAATCTTTCCAGCGTCACACCAAGACGATGTGCTCGCTCAGTTAAGCCAGGCTCAGTCCTAACAATAGGTCCAATGATTCCAGCAGCCAGACTTGTAAGAACTGGAATAAATCAAATCCTTTAACTTTCTCAGGTATGCCAATTACTCTCAAATTGTTCCTCATCATCTTCAATTTTAGCCATTAATTCAGTGTTGCATTTCTTTAAGCTTTCCAACTGCTCAGAGAATCTGAAATAGATTGCGTAAATAGACGATCTTCCAGCTCGAGTCACACTGTGTGCTTATCCATGCCTCACATTTCGTCTACAGACCTAACATTGCTCAAACTGTCAATTGGATTGAACAAATTTTTAAATATTTCTTTAAGCAAGTATTTTTCAATGTATCAAACATGGATGCCATCTCAGCCACCATTACCGGAGTTGTGTCGCACCTGTCGAGGCATTTTGTAGCAATACCAATCTCGAAATCCAAGGATATAAATTCCCTCCACTTCAGAAATAACATGGGGTTCCAGAAAAGTCACAAAAAGATTATAAGCCGAAGTGAAATCAACCCCTGGTGGTGAAGCTCTTCTATCATGCGACTTCCTTCATGGCCAGCAGAATCGGAAGTCTCGATTATACAGTTTTGTATCCACAGCAATCATGGATGAAATTCAAATCACCTCAATTAGTCAAACCAACACTTTCTCTGTCTGATATTAATCCCAGCTACCTAAACCAAAGCCGTAGCAAACTGCACAAACCCTTTAAAGCCAAAAGTCTGCAAGTGGACCTGGAACAAAATTAGATTATTCTTATTATCCAAGCAAGTGATACTAAAGTGCACAACGTCAGGCAGCAGAGTTATGGTTTTTCGGCAATTTAATTTTGGGGGGTGAGCAGTGTTTTTGGTTCCATTGGACTTTCAACCTATATTCACATAAAGCACAGTCAGCCTTTTTTTCACAACTACCTGGATTTTCCCCTTTATTTTATATCCCCTCTCAGCTTACTTAACCCAGCCATTGCAGTAAGAGTCCAAGGTCAGGGGTCAGGAATATGAAAGCAAGGACCCAGTCTGGCCCCCAGGTGTCACAATTGTGACATCATTGAGATTTCTCCCCCCAGGAGGTATTAATGCTGCCTCCACAGCATCCCCAGCTCCACTGGACCAGGAAATAAGTCAGGACCTCTGCAAGGCAGTACCCAGCACTTCCACTGAGCGAGCCCTTTAATGCATTTTTAAGGGCTGACTTTCAGTTTCATTGAAATTCAACCAAAGTAAAGTCAAATTACCTTGCATCTCAATAACTATGGGACAGGAGAAAACAGTAGCTTGCCAGATATCTAGCCTGACCTAAAAATTAGCATATACAGTACATACTGCTCAGTGCTGCTTAATAAATAAGCATTAAAGGATTTACTCACTCAGATAGGAAGTCCGCATGATAGTAGTAATCTGAGAGCTTATCCAGGAAAGATCGGGGCTCCAAAATAAAGGTGGGTAAAACAACCCTTGAAAGGTCCATTCCAGGACGGACTTGTTTTAGTAGAGTCCAGATCAGGCTTTTGTTCTCCTCTGATACAGTTTCTGTTTGGGAAGCCTCACCTGCCTTTAAGCAGCATGAAAAAATAGATGTATGTTTTCAATTAGGAAAGAATAAAAGAAAATCAATGTCAGGTTTAATAATACTAAATGTGTTGCTTTGTTCCCTACTTATATAAATTATTTCATTCAAGAGTCATGGTATTATCAACACTGTCATTACAGTTTGATAAAGCACTAAAGAAAAGCAGTATATCCTTTCACGAAGGGCAAGCTATCAAACTGTTTAATACTGAAAAACTTTCAATTAGATAAACATTTTTTCTTATTTGTTTGCTTAATATCACACCAAAAAAATTGCATCAACAAATCCTTCTTCATATCACGGATTATACGTTCAGAGCTTGCTAATAAAGTCTAAAACTAATTCAAAACCTCTCCATACAGTTGAAATAATAAACAGCTTGTAAGAGAAATTATAGCATAATTATTTTCATGATTTTTATGGGGTGTTCATTTCTTGATATATCCTAGACTATTACTAGTAATTTTGTCCCAGGCAGGATACTTCCTTTACCTCTCCAAGCTCCTCATGAACCTCTTCTGTATAGGTAGTCTCCTTAATAAGGTCAATAGGTTCAGGATCAATGTAGGAATCATCCTGTCGCTCAGATGTATCACTGTCGCTCTCCCCCAGCACATCATTGTCCGACTCGTCGTGATCATGATCATTTTCTCTATCAGATTTATCTGAGTACATATCTTGGTCTTTAAAGTGCTGTCTTTCAATTTCACTATCATTCAATCTAATAAAAATAAAAAAAAAAAAAAATATATATATATAAAATCAAACCTTTTTTCCCCTTCAGTCCTGGGAGTCATACTGACTCCACTCAAAGTCTGATTTGCATGCCAAACCACCTGGAGAATTTGATAATGTGGAATCTGTCCAAATTATTACATAACAGAGCAGATAAGCTGCCCTGATCCGTTTTCTTTCTACAGCCTCTCTCTCCTTCTGAAGCTAATGCAACAGTCACTTTTGGGAAGGATGGTGCCAGAGTTCTAGATGAACAACTGCCAACATTATTCTGTTCTTTGCAGTGTTTGCTCATTGAAAGACAGTGTAAGTGCATTCCTCCAATGGTGATTAAACACATCAACCACTTGGCCTTTTCAATAATAACCCATGAAGCCACAGCATCCAAAATGTGCTCTAGATCCCTGTTTGCCATTTGCAGTACAAAATAATCCTGAAGGAACTCCACAACTGTCTTAGCTGGCTTATTATTCATACTTTAGAGGGGTTTTTTTCAGATATTTACTGAACCAACTCAACAGGATATATAACCCAAATGGCAACTAACTGCCTTCGCTGATTACTAAAATTCTGGTATATCCTTGGCCCTAATATAGGTTCAAGAGGCAATTCATAAATTAGTCATATTCAACCACAGTCCTACAAACAAACCTTCAGTGCTTCCACTAGTGGTGCAGGGATGGCTGAGACCGCAATCCGTTTAGCGCTGTTGGGCTTCCATGAAAGTAGATGACTCATACAGGATTCCTCTCCCCCAGTCTCACAGGCAAAGACTCATCAGCATTCCCTTTTCTGCCTGAGCCCATACATGTAAGGTCTGCACTGGGAACTGGAAAGGAGCACATTTCTTTCCTTCCCTGCTGACTACTTAAGCGCTGCAAGAACTCAGCATAAAGCACTTGAGACTGTCGAGTGAAAGACATAGTGCCTTTTACCTCAAAAGTGCTGGTTCAAATCTAGTCTAACTTGATAGTGATCAAAACTTATGATGTCAGATGCTTAGTCATAATTGTCACTTTATTTGGCCATCAACAGAGACAAAGGGTGGACCTAAACACTGAACTGAAATTTGAACATAGCTGAGGTGAACCAAGCAGGCATTTTGGAAACCATATCTTTCAACATGTGTCATTAAACAGTAAGATGTTTATGATATTCCGAAATTTAAGAAGGCAGTCTCATTTAAATTTTGGGGGGGGAGAAGGATGTGGTAGGGTTCTTTTCTTTTAAAAAAGTAACTTCCTTGCAATAAGGGCAGGTTAAGGGCTATGAGTCCCCCTGTCCTGCTCTTTCTGTTGTCGCAGTTCTATGAATAGATGATGCACACTATAATGGCAGCAATCAGGAAAGTATATGTATAAAATGTGACCAAGGCAATACCAGATACATGGGAAAAAGCAAAACGCTGAATTTAAGCTGTAGAGATTTTATGAAGGCCTTTGGAAGCTTGCAAGAATTTTATGCTATTAATTGGAATCTGGGAACCCAAGTGGTTGGTATCACAAGTAGAGTGCTTATTATTGTTTTAGACAGATGTTATTAGGGATATAACCCCCAATTTGCTATTGCTTACAGCTGTCTCAAGTAAACAAGTTTTGAATTGTGCATGTTTTATTTGGTCATAGTTATAGTAGCTCGCACCCTGAAATAATAAAAATGAGAGAGAGGCATCCCCAGATCCCTAGTTATTTGGATGAACAGGCAGATTTGTGGGCCTGTAGTAAGATATGAATACAGTGATTAAGTGTGGAAGGATAAAGTAACTGACAAGAGCTCAAGCCCAGAGGTGGAGGGGTCCATGCAGGGTGGTATTAAGGGTAACAGTACAGGGTAATGAGAGTTGGCGGGCAGCATAGGTGGTATATTGCCTAGAGCCTGTGGCACCCTTTTAACCTACCCTGCATTCACATTGTATTTCAGAGTAATTTCTGGGACCTTTAAAGGTAGCTCCTTGGTGGATCTCCACCCATGTTTAAACTTGCTGCCCCACATGCATGTTAAAGATATCAACCACAGACAAACTTTAAAAGAACTCTGTAATTGTAATTAAGAAACAGAAATGGAGGAAAGGTATTATGATAAAGTAAAATTGCTTACCTGTAATAGGTGTTATCCCAGGACAGCAGGATGTAATCCTCACATATGGGTGCATCATCGATGGAGCCCTAGTATGGAAAACGTCTGTCAAAGTTTCTAGAAACTTTTGACTGGCACACTGAGCATGCCCAGCATGCCATGATCCCTGCAGCCACAGAGGTCTCCCTTCAGCCTCATTTGTAGCAATAAGTGTGAGCAAAAAAATAAGAAAATAAAATAAAACGTATCGGACCCAATTCCGCGGGGCGGCTGGTAGGTTTCGTGAGGACTACATCCTGCTGTCCTGGGATAACACCTATTACAGGTAAGCAATTTTGCTTTATCCCAGGACAAGCAGGATGAGAGTCCTCACATATGCGTGATTAGCAAGCTACAGGCTGAATCATATTTATTAGAGACCAACAGCATACAACTTGTGCAACAGGCACAACAACTGGTGTACTATTGGAAAAAATGAGGCAGCCTGAAATCACAGTAGGATGGATGTAGAAGGAGTTGGGACTATACTAGAAACAAGTTCCTTAAGATAGACTGTCCGTAAGCCGAATCTTGTCATCCTTCCTTGTCCAAACAGTAATGTGCTGCAAAGGTGTGAAGAGAACTCCAAGTTGCAGCCTTACAAATGTCAGCAATAGGCACTGAACGGTAGTGTGCTACTGATGCTGAACCAGCCCTTACTGAGTGCGTCTTTACTCGCCCCTGGAGAGGAATGCCTGCTTTTTCATAGCAGAATTCGATACAGTCTGCTAGCCAGTTGGAGAGAGTTTGTTTGCCCTCTGCAACTCCTGGCTTATTTTTGTCAAAAGAAACGAAGAGTTGGGTGGATTTTCTATGGACTGCGGTGCGGTCCAGGTAAAATGCCAGTGCACGTTTATAGTCTAAGGTGTGCAAAACTCTCTCGCCCTGGTGAGAGTGGGGTCCTGGGAAGAAAGTGGGCAAGACTATGAATTGGTTAAGGTGAAAATCTGTCACCACCTTAGTTAGGAATTTGGGGGGAGTATGAAGGACCACTCGGTCATGTAGGAACCTGGTGTAGGGTGAGTATATGACAAGGGCTTGTAATTCACTGACCCTCCTAGCAGATGTAATGGCAACTAAGAAAAAGACTTTCCATGTAAGAAATTTTTTGTTACAAGAATGCAAAGGCTCAATTGGGGATCGCATGAGCCTTGCAAGCACTACATTTATGTCCCATTCAGTAACCAGTGGTCGAATGGGAGGCTTAAGTTGGAGTAAGCCCCTCATAAATCGACTCACTAGGGGTTGCGCCGTTATCGGGGCATCCTCTATTCCCTTGTGGTCTGCTGCAATGGCACTTAGGTGTACCCACACAGAAGAAGTCTGGAGACCAGAATCTGAGAGGTGGCACAGATAGTCTAATAGAGAAGGAGTGGGGCAGGAGGAAAGGGTCAACAACTTTGTGTGCACCACTCGGTAATCCTAGTCCACTTAGAGCGGTAAGATTTATGTGTGGAAGGCTTTCGTGAAGCTACGAGAACTTGAGAGTCTTGAGTTGAAAGATTGAGCGGTTGTAGGATCAAGCTTTCAACATCCAAGCTGTTAGGGCAAGGATTGGTAGGTTGGGATGGCGCAATATTACCTGGTTCTGAGTTATGAGTGTGGGTGTTGTACCCAGGCGAATTGGTTCTCTGATTGGTTCTCTGATTGAGAGGTCGAGGAGTATGGGAAACCATACTTGTCGAGGCCAGTACGGGGCTATGAGGATCATTGACCCTCTGTCCTACTGTAGCTTTACGAGAGTTTTGGAAATGAGCGGATCAGAGGATACCATATAAAAGCCCTGTGTTCCAGGGGTGAGCAAAGGCGTCCCTGGTGAACTTTTTTCGACGGCTCTGGAGGGAGCAGAACCTTTCCACTTTGTGGTTCAGTTTGGACGCAAAGAGGTCTATGGTTGGGTGCACCCAGCGTTGAAAGATTTTGCTTGCTACACAGGGATCCAGAGATCATTCGTGGGGATGGAAAATTCGACTGAGATTTTCCGCTAGGACGTTTGTATGCCTGCCAGATAAGTTGCTCGGAGATGCATGGAGTGCTCGAGAGCCCAGGCCCAAATCTGCACTGTTTCTTGACATAGCAGATAAGAGCCTGTGCCTCCCTGTTTGTTGATGTACCACATTGCTACTGTGTTGTCTGTTTGTATCAGCACAGTCTTATGTGAGAGGCAGTCTTTGAAGGCATAAAGGGCATAGCCTATTGCTTGAAGTTCCAAAAAGTTGATTTGACATTTCCTTTCGAGCGGAGACCACGTACCTTGAGTTTGAAGGTTGTTGACGTGAGCTCCCCATCCCAAGTTGGAGGCATCCGTGGTCAAGATTACTTGAGGAGTCGGTTGCTGGAATGATAGACCAGCTTGTAAGGCAGCTTGGTTTGTCCATCAGTGGAGCGAGAGTTGTAACTGGTGGGTGACCTGCACTATGGACGACAGTGGTTGAAGATCTTGGAGCCACTGAGATTTCAAAGTCCATTGAGTTCTTCTCATGGTTAACTTCGCCATAGTGGTCACATGGATTGTAGACGCAATGTGGCCCAGTAGAGTGAGAAGTTGATGGGCAGAGGCGAACTCGCAGTGAATTACAGAGTTTGCCAAATGCGCTAGATTGGTTGCATGGTCGCTTGGAAGAAAATCTTATTTGCGACTGTGATGTCGAGGTCTGCTCCGATGAAAGTGAGAAGTTGAGACAGGTACACATGGGATTTTGGATAGTTGATTAGGAACCCCTGGGAATGTAATTATCTTATGGTGCTTTTCAAGGCAGCCAGAGTTTCCAGTCTGGATGGACTCCTGATTAGCCAATCATCCAGGTAGGGAAAAACATGAATGCTGTTTTTCCTTAGATGTGCAGCAGCTACTGCAAGACATTTCATGAACTCCCGGGGTGCAGAGGCTAGTCCGAATGGTAGGACTTGGTACTGGTAATGTTTCCCACTATGAATCGTAGGAATTTTCGATGTTGCGAGGAAATGGGTATGTGAGCGTAGGCGTCCTTAAGATCCACAGAACAAATCCAATCTCTACGATGTAGAAAGGGAAGGATGGTTCCAAAGGATACCATCTGGAACTTTTCTTGTTGAAGAAATTTGTTGAGATTGCGGAGGTCTAGTATAGGGCGGAAACCTGTACTTATTTCCATAGGTTTCTTTGATATTGCGTCATATATAATTGATATGCCGCAATACGGGACACAAGCATGGACCCCAGGAAGATGTTTTGTCTTAATCCATCCAGAAATTTTTGACCTTTTCCTGGAGGGGCAGAAGAGTGAGGCTTCTGTTTTCTTGCCCTTTTCTGCGCTGATTCTACGACGACTGACTGGTGGGGCAGTTGTGTTTTTTGAACACCTGGTGTATGTGGACCTGGTACATTGTGTCCGTCCGTCTGTTAACTGGTGGTACAGAACAGGGATGTTCCCATAAACGGTGTTGGAGATCCAGGAGCACGTCAGGGACTGGAATGGCCATGACTTCCTTTGGTATGTCTACAAACTGGAGAACCTCCAGTGTCTTATGCCTGGCGTCTTCTTCAGTCACCAGTTCAAAAGGAATGGTACCTGCCATTTTCTTGATAAAATTTGCAAAAGAAAGGTCCTCTGGCGGGTACTTCCTTCTGGTGGAGAAGGCTCAGATACAAGGTCTTCTGTATCAGTATTTGTGCCAAAGTCCCCCCACGGGCTGTAGTGGGGTTGGAAAGGTGACCCAGGTGGATCCAGTGGGTCCTGTGGATGAGAACGCATTGGCATTGATGCAGATGTCGATTTTCCTGGAATATGTTTTAGCATTGATGGAAGCAAAAAAAAAATGCATCGATGGAGAATCGAATGGCCTCGATGGGAATCAATGGCGCGCATCACCCGATGGACCAGGATGAGAGAGAGCATCAATGGAACAGGAGTCGGCATCGATGGCTTATGGGGTTTTTGCAACCCTGATGGACCTGGTAAGGGATTGGAGTCTCTCATCTTCTTCCGATGAACCTGGTATAGGTATGGCTGGAAGCATCGGTGGATCCTTTGGCATCGATGGCATGGATGGAGTCTTCGGAGGATCCATCGACGATGGCAGTGCAGGCTGTGGAAAGGCACAGATTAAGGCATCGAGTCTGCTGAGCAGAGGAGCCAGTACTAGCGGTCCCGGTGTCAATGTCGGTGAAGGTTGCAATCTTTGAAAAACCTCGGTGACAGCCTGCTGGATCATGGAAGTCACTTCTTCCCTGGAAACTAGGACAGGGCCCCCTGGAACAGGGGAAGGAAAGACTGGCGCTAGTGGCTCTTCCACATTTGGATGTGGTGGCACAGACTAATACTGCTGCCGGTGGAGAGTGCCTCGGTGTCTCAGGTACAGAGGGGCACGGTGGTTCTTTTACCCGGACCCGCTTCGTCATCGGCTCGAAGTCCATTGATGCCGTAACCAGTGTTTCTGTTGTACAATGACGGTGGTGTCGCTTCTCTCGATGCGATTGACGATCCCGATGGGGCCAGAGACGAATGTTCACTGGATCTTGTCTTTCCTCGATATTTTTCCATAGAAGCAGGAGATTTCTTTGGTGACGACTGTGAAGACGTCGATGGAGTGGTTTTGAAAAGTTACTGCATCTTGTCTAGCCAGGCACGCCTGCCCTTTGGTGTCATTTGAGCACAGGTAGAGCATGCTCGGACATCGAGGCCTGATCCCAGGCAAAGTACACAGATGTCATGCGGATCTGTTATGGACATCGTTCGGGGGCAACTCGGACATATTTTAAAACTGGTGGCCATGGTTGAAAACAAGGCCAGGTAACGGTCGATGGTCCACGGATACTGAGTGAGGTAACTGGAACTGACAAAAATGCCGAAAATTTTAGTACTCACCGAACGAGATGTTGAAGGAAGACCCAAATATGGTTTTTTTTATGACAGAAATACTTTTTTCCCTAAGGAAAATTAGTGAGAAAAACTCACAGAGCTCCTGTAATGTGAGGCTAATAGCAGTGCGGAAAAAAAGAGACTGAAGGGAGACCCCTGTGGCTGCAGGGATTATGGCATGCTGGGCATGCTCAGTGGGCTCAGTGTGCCAGTCAAAAGTTTCTAGAAACTTTGACAGAAGTTTTCCGTACTAGGGCTCCATCGATGTCACCCATATGTGAGGACTATCATTCCTGCTTGTCCTGGGATACATAATAATATATAAACAAACATTACAATTAGCTTAAAAAAAAAAAGGCACAATAAAATAGCATTAGTGTATTATTGCAAACATTTCTAATTAACTTAGCAAATTCAAACGGTCATGAGCAAATTGAACTTATCAAAAGTATGCAACTATATCATGGGCTTTTCAGCAGTAAGCTGTCACAGGGTACAAGAGAAAACACCCACTTTCATCCCAACCCTTAGAATGATATGCCCCTGATGTCAATGTGAATAAGCCAAAGCTGATCATGCATGTTTCACACTGCCATGAAGGATGCAATAGAAATTGTTCACTCTTGCTCAGCCCCATGAAGAGGTATATTTTCTGTAGTACCTTATCACGCAATAGCATAGAAAGTAATGAGAGAGTTAAAAGTATAAATTTGATAAACAGCAATTTGTAAATTTAACAGTTCTCAGAACTATTTGAGTGAACTGTAACTGGATAGACCAGTATAAACATAATGGCATTGTTCATAGAAGTATCAATACCACACGATTATTCTGTACTATGTATGAGAGAGAAGATCATTAAGCACCAAGACATACAATTAGAGACCAAGAAAATAAGGCAGAAAGATACAGAAAGTGCCAATTGTCCTGGGTGCTACTAGCCTGATTTAAAAACTTCTAAGCACACCTTGATATGTTGCCTGTTCATATTACACTCTATGAGATCTAGAAGGAAGCTCTCTTTGGAACTATGCAGGTATTAAGAAGAGCATTAGCAGCAACCTTGAGAGTTTGAGGCTGTACCTAACATACCCTAGTTTAAGAGTGAGGTTCATTTCTGTCATGGTATGCAGAAGACCAACCAAATTGGAAACCCTGGCCTGACAAAGAGTCTGGACTGTTTTATGGTTTACACATCACATGTTATTAACTTGCTATAAAAAGGGTAAAACTATTGGCAAGAGGGACTTACTGGAAACTTTCAGTGCCGTGCAGGTTGTTAGCACGCAGCAGGCCATAGATTGTAATGTTTGTGTTATCAGCTGAATAGCTCTGGTCATGCTCTTTACCTTCCCTGATCATGGTACGCTTAAGAAGACTGGAACATTTCAAAGCCAGCTCCAAAGCATCCATCCAACACCTGCCTGAAGAAGCAGACAGTCTTATTAGCTGTATAGAGCTACAAGTATTTTCAATATGAGTTACTGATTTTTAGAAGATTCCTAAGTAATGAACCTTGGTAGTGCTAAATGTTTACTTTAATAAAGGTAATTACCCAACTATCTTGTTAGTTTTCTTTTAAAAGAATTGTATTTTTGATAGTTATCTTTGCACGTCAAATGAAATATAGATAAATATGAAAAAATCATGCTGAGAACACTAGCTTCAAACCCAAAAACAGATTTAAGGCAGTCATGGCATTACAATAGTTGGTGGGTAGAATAGTTATTACATTTCAACCAATACAATACTTATTTAACTTTCAAAGCATTTGTAATTTGTTTCAAAACACTTAAATGAATTTCATAATGGCTCAAGAAACTGTTTATATTTTCAAACTAGTTAAAAAATGTTTATTGGTGAAGAAAATTAAATGAGGCCTGCACTATACTGTGTAACTGTAACAAGTAGATCACCAAACATTTACAGCCATGCATATACTTCAATGGCATAATGATGATTTCATATTTTCTTTTGGCTCAGCATTGTGAAATATTTATATCAGTGAGGACAAAGATATAGCACAAAGTGGGCAATTGTATTCACAACTAATTCTATTGGAATAAGACACAATGACCAAATGATGTGTTCTGTTGACAGTCCTCCAGATTTATAATTCCAGATGTTTAGTAGTTTTGGTACCACAACATGATTTATCCTCTAAGTCAGGGGTCGGGAACCTTTTTGGCTGAGAGAGCCATGAACGCCACATATTTTAAAATGTAATTCCGTGAGAGCCATACTAACTTCAACCCCCCACCCTCCTGACTCCCCCAAGACCTACCAAATTAATTTACTACAACCCCCCATCCTCCTAACCCCACCCCCTCAAAGGGCCGTCGACGCCCTTGCCTCTTAACTTTCAGGAAAGGACTTAAGACTTGGTTATTCAAGCAAGCTTTCCCAGACACAATCTAATATCACGTCATAGATACAAACCAAGGACTTCAAATATTCAGCCATTAATCATGCCATTTTTACATAGCATTTAATTTATTTGTATACCGTTCAACCGTTTATTCTTTCCTATCTCTTCCTTCTTATCCAAGTTCTGCTACCCTTGTTATTTGTAACTGCTCCTTCGATCACCACAGTTCTAGTTGATGTATTTAATGCACTCCCGTTTCATGTAAACCAGCAAGATATGTGCTCATGATTGCCGGTATATAAAAACCTTAAATAAATAAATAAAATAAATAAAATAAAATTTTGATTACTGGCAGCCGACGGCCCTTTGCCCTTACTATGTCACAGGGGCTACCGCCGCCATTGGTCGACCCCAGTGACATAGTGAGGGCAAAGGGCCATCGGCGCCATTTTGACTACTGGCAGCTGACAGCCCAAGTCCAGGAGATCGCTCCTGGACCGCTCCTGGACCCCCGCTGGACCACCAGGGACTTTTGGCAGGTCTTGGGGGGGTCAGGAGGGTGGGGGTTGTAGTAAATTAATTTTGGAGGTCTTGGGGGCGTCAGGAGGGTGGGGGATTTTGTTAGATTTTTACTTTTTTATTAAAGATTTGTCTGCGAGCCAGATGCAGCCATCAAAAGAGCCATATCTGGCTCCCGAGCCATAGGTTCCTGACCCCTGCTCTAAGTGCACTAGGGTGGAGGGATAAATTGTTGTTGCAACTATAATTACAATCCTGAGAAAAGCTTTGTTAACTTCAACTATAATAATGAGAATTACAAGTTCTTATCATAATACCGTTAACTGAAACCAGTCTTTTCTTAAATAATAAAAAAGATACAAATTAAACAATTGTGGATATTGAGAAAAAAATAATGTACAAAGTAGGAACAAAAAGACTAACGGGCCGATACAGTAAAATCGTGGGAGAACCGATGAGTGCCCGCTCTCCCGGCGCACGCACAGGCCACTCTCCTGTGCACGCGATTCAGTAAATAAATGTATTTAAATTAGGCCTGGAGGTAAAAAGAGGTGCTAGGGACACTAGCGCATCCCTAGCGCCTCTTTTCAGACAGGAGCGGTGACTGTCAGCGGGTTTGACAGCCGACGCTCAATTTTGCCGGCGGTTCTCAAGCCCGCTGACAGCCACGGGTTTGGAAACCGGACGCCGGCAAAATTGGGCGTCGGTTTTCAACCCGCGAGCCGCGGGCCTATTTCAAATTTTTTTTATTTATTTATTTTTAATTTTCGGGACCTCCAACTTAATATCGCCATGATATTAAGTCGGAAGGTGCACAGAAAAGCAGTTTTTACTGCTTTTCTGTGCACTTTCCCGGTGCCAGCAGAAATTAGCTCCTAACTTTGGGTAGGCGCTAATTTCTGAAAGCAAAATGTGTGGCTTGGCTGCACATTTTGCTTTCTGAATCGCGCGGGAATACCTAATAGGGCCATCAACATACATTTGCATGTTGCGGGCGCTATTAGGTTCGGGGGGGGGGGGGGGTGGACGCGCATGTTGATGGCCCTATTAGGTATTCCCGTGCAATTCAGAAAGCAAAATGTGCAGCCAAGCACGTCCAAAATGCGCGTCCAATTGCGGGTTAACAGTGCGCTCCGCCGGATCAGTGTACTGTATTGGCCTGTAAGTAAGCATCAATGTGTGTGAAAGAGTAATTGAACCACTAGTTTCATTAGACATTAGACTAAATCAAATACATGAACATAGTAATGACAGCAGAAAAAGACCAAGTGGTCCATCCAGTCTGCCTAGCAAGTTTCTTTTGGTAGTAACTGCTGCTCTACACAGTTTTACCCCCATGTTTCTGTTAAGGGTAGTAACTGCCATTCCTTGCAGGTTACCCCCATGCCTTTTGATAAGGGTAGTAATATTAAAAAGCAAAACCGAGCAACTGTGAAACCCATAACAAAATTACTGCTAGCAACATTTTACAGTCAGCAGCCTTCCTGATAATTCATACAATGCTGCTGCTTGAACATGCTTTAATTTTGGACTTGGCTGAGGAAACATTCCTTAGCTTTTTCCCCTAATGTATCGCTGGTCAGTACCCTAGACCAGAGATTCTCAACCAGTGTGTCACCAAGCACTGCAGGTGTGTTCCACTGCCCAAGTTGTGCTCTCCTCCCTCTCCATCACAGCGAGATGCACATATTCTTCTACTAACACTGCTGCCATTCAGTCCGTGCAGGAACGACAGCGGCGTTAGTGGAAGCTGGCAACAACAGCAGCATGGTCCTTTCTTCTTCCTGCCCCCATGGTGGGAACAGGAAGTAATGTACAGTGCGGCACATGGGAAGAAGAAGAGAAAACCATGCTGCATTAAATACTGGCAACAGCACAGACCTGGACCAAAATGAAGCGCATCCAATGATCAGCGATGGGAAAAAGAAAAGAGTTATCCCCCACAGCTGATGATTCTTTGTTCTCGGGCTGGAGGAGGCGGCTACTGCAGCTGCCATTTGTGTTGGGGAGGAGGAGGGTTCATGAGTGAGAGCGAGCATGTGTGTGTGACTGAGAGCTTGTATGTATGGTAAGTAAGAGTATGTTTGTGAAGTGTGATTGACAGTATGTGTGATTGACAGTATTGACAGAATGTGTCTAAGAGAGAGAGCATGTGTGTGTGATTAAGACAGACTGGTCAGGGAGGTGACTGGTGTGTGTGTGAGGGAGAGAGAAAGATTTGTCAGGGAGGTGACTGGTGTGAGAGAGAGACAGAGACTGGTCATGGGGTCTAGTGTGTGTGAGAGAGAGTGTTTGTAGGCCCTAAGGAAGAGGACCATGAGGACAGAGCTTCAGCAGCCACTGCTGCTTCTGGTGTGTGGGTGACCGAGGTGAGGTATTTTACTAGCATGTAGGCATTTGTATCAATCTTATTTGATGTACTTTCTCATCAACAGGACATATATTGGTGGTAAATGACTATCTTTTCATAAGAAGGGCTAAGCACCTGGTAGTAGAGTGAGTTTGTTTTGCTTTTACTGAGATGTCACCAGAACATCTTTTTTGTATGGTGAGTTGTACAGGTAATGCCCTAGTTCTGAATCTGCACCCATTGTTAGGAGTCAGGGGGGTTCCTGTGGATGCAGAGTGTATGTTTACATTTAGCCCCATGACAGTCATGTGATTCAGTGTGTCACATGTGTGTCCCAACAGAAAAAGGTTGAGAACCACTGCCCTAGACCATAAAAGTCAGGGCCCTGCATTGGTTGTTATCTGAATCCAATTCCCCATTCCCCCATCTGCCATCGAAGCAGACAGTGTTGCTGCAGTTGCTTCAAAATCACTTATGCTAATTGGTTAAGGGTAGTAATCCCCATGCGTCAAAATCATGTAAACTAATCCCCATCATGTATTAATCCCCATACTTCTGTTAGGATTAGCAGCTGCTGTTCCACGCTCCCTTTTTTTTTTTTTTTTTATTTCCAACTCTAGGCTTTAGGGATCCACAGTGTTTATTCCATGCCATTTTGAATTCATTTACTCTTTTTATCTTCACCATCTTTTCCAGAAGGTCATTCCAGACATCCACCACTCTTCACCATGAAGAAATATTTCTTGAAGTTGATTTTAAGTCGTCCCCCTTGAAGTGACCCTTAATTCTACCGTTTGCTTTTCTCTGGAAAAGGTTCAAGGAACATGCATCATTAACACTTTTCAGGTACCTGAAGGTCTGTATTATGTCTCCCTTCACCTCCTCTCCTCCAGGGTATACATATTTAGATCTTTCAGCCTCTCCTCATAAGTCTTCCAGTACAGACCGCACACCATTTCAGGTCGCCCTTCTTTTGGCCACTTCTGTCCTGACTCTATCCTTTTTCAGATACAGTTTCCAGAATTGTACACAGTATTCCAGGTGAGGTCTCACCAAGGACCTGAACAAGGGCATTATCACCTCTTTTTTTTTTCTGGTTATTCCTCAATCTATGAGCCCAGCATTCTTCTTGCTGCCTTCAGAATGTCAGACACTATCACCCCAAAATACCTCTTTCTGAGTCCAAGCACATTAATCTTCCACTCCCCATCACATACAGTTCTTTTGGATTACTGCACCCCAGATGCATAATTCTGCACTTAGCATTGAATCCCAGCTACCAAGTTTTCAACCTCTCTTAAAGCTATCTTAAATCACTTCTCTCTACTCCTTCAGGCATGTCCACTCTGTTGCAGCTCTTAATATCATCTACAAATAGACAAACTGTACCTTCTAGCCCTTCCACAATGTCTCACACAAAGATAGTGATCAAAACCAGTACCAAACCCAATCCCTGTGGCACTCCTTTTCACACGGTTCTCTCTTCAGATTATGTTCCATTTACCAATAAATGCATTCTCCTGTCAGTCAACCAGTTTATAGTCCACTCCACCACCTTGGCACCAAGTCCAAGCTTCTCATTGTATTCACACGCCTCCTATGCAGGACTGTATTAAATGTTTTGCTGAAATCCTAGTAAATTACATCTCGTGATCTTCCTCGATCCAATTTTCTAGTCACCCAAAAAAAAAGTCAATCAGATTTTTCTGACAGGATCTTTCCCTGATGAATCCATGCTGTCTTGGGTCCACAGTCCACCAGATTGAAGATAGTTCACTCTTTCATTCAGCAGCATCGCCATTAATTTTCCCACCACGGAGGTGAGCAAACCAACCTATAGTTTCCATCTTCTCCATTGCTAGCACTCTTATGAAGTGGGACCACCAGAGCTCTTCTCCAGTCACATGGCACCATTCTCCTTTCCAGGGACCTATTGAACAGGTTTTTCAGCAGACCCTCCAGAACATCTCTGAGCTCTCTCAGTATCCTGGGATGTATCCCATCTGGCCCCATGGCCTTGTCCCACTTTCAGTTTTCCTAACTCTTCCTATACATTCTTTTCTGTAAACTTAATTGCATCTACCCCACTCCCATCTTAGGTCTTCTTAACCAGCAATGGTCTTTCTACAGGATTTTCTTTTGTGAATACCAAACTGAAGTATATTGTTTAATATTTCTGCCATTTCTTTGACTTTCTCCAAACAGGTACACAAATAACTGGGTAATAAGTAAATTATCCTGCAGAGTTTGGGCATTGTGTCCTCTATAAAGATCTGAAATATTTCAAGTTTGGTCTTCACCCAAACAGAACAAATTTGAGGTGCTACGAAAGAGTAGTTAATGTAACCCTGTCCAGACAGATAAGCAAGCCCATTTCTAAATAAGTGGGGCTCTATTCATCCACTGTCAGACACTCTACAAATGGAAAAAAATAAAGACTACAGCAACTCTACACAAGAGTGGCAAGTCCTGCCAGAATCACCCCAAAAGCAACCTAGAAAATCATCCACAAAAAAACCCCAAACTGAAATATAAAAATCTACAAGCCTCTCTCACTGCAGTTGATATGGGGGATCATGTGTCAGTCATCAGGAAAAACTGAATGTGAACAGTGTTAATGAGAAGATACATAGGAAGAAACCACTGTTCTCTAAAGAGAACAGTGCTGTCCACTCCTCAGGTTAATCAAAGTATATCTGGATGACCACAAACTTCTGAAATAATGTTCTCTGGACAGATGAATCAAAAATCTAAATTTTTTGTCACAACAGTTTAGTTTGACAAAAATCAAACACTGCCATCCAAATCAAGAACCTCATCCTGACCGTCAAGTATGGTAATAGAAATATCATGGTATGGGGCTGCTTTACTACATCAGTACCTGAACAACTTGACATCATCACTGATGGAATCATGAATTCTGCTTTATATCAATATTAGACTATCCGACTGTGAGCTAAAGTGGGTTGTGCAGCAGAACAATGACCCTGAACATTCAAGTAAATCTACTATAGAATAGATGAAGAAAATATTTAGTGTTTTTTTTTTTTAATCTGTTTATTGTGAAGTTACCAGAACATACATGGTTAAACTGTACTGCATGACCAGTAACACACCACCACAGAAGGTAAAATAGATACACACAATGCAGCATAGAGAGTGGCAATTATTTAACTCAAACCTTCGCCCGTTGTGTATGCAACCCCATTTTTAATTATTTCCAACCCATATCAGAGAGAAAAACCATTACCCCTAAAGACCTTAGTATAGTCCATTTAAAACATAGTTATGCATAGCCGTTGGGGTGGTATCCTTCCTGTTCCCCATCCGTCCCCTCTCCCCCCTCCTTCCTGCCCTTGAGTCATTGGGTGGCTTCAGTAACATTGGTGATAGGGTGGCCAACATGTACAAATGGGATGTGGAAGCCTCTGCTCCTTGGTCCGAGCAGTAAGAGTACCAGCATTCGCGGGTTTCCAGCTTAGCGTGTGGCCAAGTAGTTGTAACCTAGTTAGCAACCGATAAGCTGATCTAAAAAAACCCCAAAAAACCACAGGGTAGGGTAGATGGATTGTCACATCAAAGTCCCAACTTAAACCCTATTGAAATGTTGTGGCAAGACCTGAAGCATGCTGTACATACAATAAAGCCCTGAAATAGCACACAGATGAAACAGCTCTGTATGGGAGAATGCACTAAAATTCCTCAAGGGTAATGTGAAAGTGTGAACAACTGTTTAGAGTAAAAGTTTGGGTGAACTTATTGCTGCTCAAGAAGGTGCCACCAGTTACAGAATGAAGGGTTCACATACTTTTTCACACAAGGATATTTACTTATTGTTGAATGTTTTTGTTCTTTATTCAATGGGGTTGTGTTTTCTCTTATCAGGATCAGTATCTATTCATGTTTTGAATTTAAATTGTGCTACAAAGGAGACCAACCTAGGGGGTTCACAAACTTTTTTTCAGCACTTTAGATATTCTCAATTCTATACTCTAGGAATGATGCATTTTTTTTTTAAAGCCTGATGTAAACTCAACTTTTATAAGGACAACAATCACACAGATAGACAGTTATTCTCCCAGCCATATCATTTAATTCAGACTTCAATGATATTACCCTCAAAGTAATTACTACCCCAGTATATATATATATATATCCAAAAGTCACATTTTCAGTCTTTCATGAATCAGATTAAAAGGTATACTGATATGTGAATACATTCCTAGAAACCTTGGCCTAAAATGTAATGAAAAATGAAAATTGCAGTTTCTAAAAAGATAGTTTGTGAGCCAAACTATTCCATAAATATGAACTTGTGATTCTGTTTTTTTCGTGTGTATAAAAGGAGATAATGATGTTTAAATAGTTAATCAATTTTTATAGCAAAAGTCAAAGCTGAACTGGTTTGGTCTCATTCTGTTTTCATGATCTAATGTCTTTGCAGGCTTGCTGTAAAATTGAGCCCAAAGGCTGGGAAGATTGCCCATATTATAATCCTGAGGCTGTGCCAATGTCACTTCAGAACTCACATAGGCAAATGTCTGTGCAGACCTGCCCTGGCTTCCACATCCCTATTGCCACTCAATGAAGCCACTACAAATACAAAAATTTCAACATGATATCTTGATTCTTACTGCAAGCTGCACTGGGATTTGTATATCTCAACCTAACATCAGTTTAGCAAATAAAGAATTCCAGCTGTATCAAAAATGTTTTATTATAAAAACATTTCATTCCAATATTAGTGCAGTTAAGTACAATGCTAAAGTACTTCAGCACAGCCAGTTCTACGTTAGGCATGTTGAAATGTTCTCCTGTGGGCATACAGCATTTTCATCTAAAATCGGGTGCTGTTCTAATCAATGATTTTTAAAATGAAGTCAATTTTTAAGATAAATGTGCAAAAGAAAACATTTTCTATTACTTTAAAATAAAATGGTGGTATCAATTTGAATAAGTGAGTGCTATTCAGATAGTTTTGGCAGTAGAAGATAAACTGTGTCCCCAAAAACCTCAAATATGTCAATCATCCCTAGCAATTAAAAATTTCTATCCAGATGAGGTCCTAAGCATTTTTACTAGAAACAATGTAGAATGGATCCATTATTGGAAAGAAATCTAAAATTCTAGATAACTTGACCCTTTATCCTCAAGTTCTACTGAACATGACTTAAAATGGATGAGTTGAATGAACATCCTTTAGAAAGGGCATTTGGTAATGGAACAGCTGGCAGCCTCTTTATTGCATAAATACAAAAATAATACATTATACAAAGCACCCTCGACATCTCCATGAAGCAAGCACTCCAGATGTATAAATTAAAACAAAAAGAATTTACCGTCAGACTCCGAGGCAGCCCGGATGATCAGATAACTGCTGGGTAATGGCTGAGTTATAGAGCCAACCGCTTCACCTTTAGGACCCTTATAGATAATTAAAACCAATACAACAGTGTTACACATTCTAAAACTTTGACATCATTCGATCTAAAAATTATCAGTTAATTGAAGGGATTCCGGTTTCTTTCTGGGATGCTGTCTTGTGCTGTCAGAAATAGTTACAAGGATGAAAAAAAAAAACCAAAAAACTTTGAAACCTTACAGCATCAATACTAGCCATATTCCTCCAAATATCAGCTTGCTTGCTGTGCAGCTTAAATGTCATCCTTAATTGGTTTTTTTCTACTCTATCAAAACTATGAATTTATTTTTACCCTTAATTTCATTACTACACTGTCCCATGGTTTTGAGAAATACATTATCCAGCTAAAATAGTAAAATCTGAGGAAACTGATTTTTAGAATCAGGTGACTGTGACAAAAAAAATATTAAACAATATTAATATAGGAAATAAAGCATTCGGCCAAAAAGTAAAGCTACCTAAATTTAACAAAAGAAGAAACAGAATCAAACTGGCAAGCTAATACTTATGAAGAGTTTACCTAGTGGTGGCTCTAAATGTTGCAGACTTGAGCCCTAAGGGATTGATACAGTTTAATATATTTAGAAGTCTAAATAGATGGCAATATAATTTCCACAAAAGCAAGGCAACAACTATCTTCAAGCAAATTAGTGCATAATATTCTTTGACTGAGCACTCACATTTAATTTGTGCATGAACTGTCACTGTCAACAACTGTTAAATATTTATTGCAGAGTGAAAAATCAAACTTGTAGTAATCCTGGACTGGAAAAAGAAACATTTTGACTAATTACTGATATTATATCATTTGGAGTATTCTAAGAGTGGGTATTTGCTTACCTTGACAGCCCATATGGATTGCTCCAATGGATGGAAGATCTTAAAGCAAAACCCATCTTTTTTGGATGGCCTTTCAATGATTTCACAGGCGTTCAATAGCACAGTCCCAACCCACTGGTCATTTTTCGGAGTTTTATAGATCAGTAGCACTCCAGGCTTCAGCACACACCACAATTTGGTCCAGCTTTTTAATGTACCACGAATCTGTGCAAATTCAATGCCTTATATTTATGTACTCAGAAAACATTGCTTTAAAAAGCCAGCTAAGAATTCAACAATGGTGTCTTAAATAGCTAAATGAGGGGTCAGATTAATATTCCCTGAAAATAAAACCCATTGATAAGTAATGGGATCTGGTTTCATACCAAACACTACATTACAATTTCACTCCAACCACAATTTTGAACGTTAAAGAACAGACACTTATCAATATATCTATTTTGCATTTGTGACAAAAGACCCTCTTAGTAAATTCAAGAGACTTGTCTGTTCTATGGTACTGGACATACATACATATATTATGTTAAATTTCATAACAAAGATATTATGTTACAGAGCCTTATACAGTTTCCTTACATAAAGGATAAATGTAGCCAAGGCTCCTGCTGTAATAAACAAAAACATCATAGTCCCCAAGGATTCAAACCTGAAGCCTTTGGAGAATTCAGTTAATAGATGCAAGGCCAGTAGAAGATTATTCAACAATACAATGTTCTGAGCTGCTTCTATTATGGTAAGAAAACAGCGAGCAGGTCTCAGAGCATGGACTCAGGTTTCACATGCAGGATCTGACCTTCAGCCAATCAGCCATGACAATAACCGAGGGATCTGTGATTGTGCTAAGCAATTCTTTTGTAGCTCTCTTCTTCTCTTCCCGGTAATTTTTCTTTTGAACCTGCCAAAAAAACAAAAGTAAAACAAATACAATTATAATTTCAAAGTAAAAAGACAGATCAACCAGAATAACATCCAAATGGGGTACATGCTGATTACTGGAGATGTTTTAAGCCTTGTGAAAGTGCTCAGCAATGGTATCAGATTTTTCTTTTTAGAATAACAGATTACAGACCATTTTTATAAGTATGGAGTTTCTTCTTTTCTTCCATTTGGTACTCTAATGCAGCAGCTGGGGCACCAGATGGTATGATCTGTTTGTGTCAGTCACTGGTAAAAATGAAAATGCATCTAGTGGCAACATTTTATCTATGCAAATATACCTTGGATGCTAAACAAGCTGCAGACAGAGGACGGACAGCATTAATTACAAGTGAGGTGGTCAGTACTCTTCTCTTTCTCCATATCTGTTTTAACCAAAGACATGACTGCCTTCAATCTTCCACCTTTTACACTTTTGCAGAGTCTTCCATTTTACTCTGTTCTGTCTAGTTTTAGTGGTTTTCCCTTCTCCTCCATCACACTGTTCCACTGCTAGGGCATGGCAGTCTTGAAGCCCAGGTACTATGTGCTTTCAGACACTTGTGTGGAGCAGTAGGGAGGGAAAAGGAGGCGAACCGGGCATGTCCCGGGGTCGCCGAAAATAACACAGGGTCGGGCAGAGGCAAGGCAGCCGGAAAAGGGGGGGGGGGTGGGTAGAGAGGGGGGACTGGGGACCAATGGCAGCTGGCAGTTTGAAAAGCCGCGCTGCCATTGGATAAGGGGGTTAGGAAGGGAGCGGGGCTAGCAGGGAACGGTCATTGAGGCATTCGGCAGCAAGGAAAGCGGAGGCAATTTGTTTCCCTTGCCTTGCTGGTGCCGAATCCTTCGTTCAGGCTCTGAAGTCCCATAGCTGCCCGAGGCTTGGGTCCCTGCAATATGCGGAGAGCGAAATCAAAACTCGCGGGCAGGCCTACGGCGGGACCGCAAGCCCGCCCGCCGTCGAGGTCACGATCGGTCCGCGCCGCAGTTCCGGAGACGGGGATTTCAGGCCCTACACGTGTGAGTACGGCGGATCCTGCTCCTCCGTCTCACCCCCCATCGGTCCCGGTTCCCCCCATAGCCTCACTCATCCCGTATCTTTCAGATTCGGGTGAGAGCGGGCCGGAGGCCGAGTCTGGGCCTTGCCCTAGCCCTCCTCCTCGCCCCCTTTTGAGCGCGCCCCCACCCCTCCTCTCCGGGCTAGCCGGGTCTGCCCATACTTTTACTTTTTTGGGCCGTCCCCTGCGCGATGATTTGAGCCCGATCGACGAGTTCGCTGCCCCTGCCGCTGCTTCAGCTGCCTCTGCCCCCGCCGCTGCCGTCCGACCCCAAGACGCACGAGCGACTCCCTCCTCCCGGGCGCCGCAGCCGCCCAGGCCCCCAGAAAAGACCGGCTCGCGTGGTCGCCGTGCAACCCGTGCCCCTGCGTCTCGTGGTCGGCCCACTCCCAGCCCTCCCCGGCTGTCCCAGTGGCGCCGTACGGCGCCCTACCCCGGCGTTTTGCTGGGCAGGGGTGCGCTAGCCTCAGCCAAAGCTAGGCCGGGACGGCCTCGCGCGGGCCGTGCCACTGTACTGCCCCCCACCCCCGGGTACCCCTCTCCTCAGGCAGCTCCAAGTGCCGCTTCGCTTCCTGCTGCCTTCAGTACCTCACATGAGGCGGCTGCGGTGTCTGCATTCCTAGAGCAGATGGCCAGGGCTGGATACGGGTTCGTCCCGATCTCTGAGGCTCCCCAACGGGACAGTCAGGGTTTTGGAACATGGCAAGCCGGTCCGGCTCCCTCCCCTTTGGGTGGCCTGATGTTTCCCCACAGCGGGGAGGCAAGCGGCTCCGGTCTCCTGCGGGCGAGTCTGCTGCAGGCCGGCCAGGTGGATGGCACTGGGCGTGATGAGCGCCGTGCCGGAAAAGGAAGGTTAGCGGCGCCCCCGGAGGAGGAGCGCCCGGGTCCGTCCCGCCAGGAGGCCTGGCGGGACCACGAGCCGGCGGGCTGCCCGGTCCCCGAGGGCGGCTTTCTCGGAGGAGATCCATTGGTCGGTGTGAGCGGAGCAACCTCCGGTGCGAGGAGCGGCGATGTTGCCCGGGATGTGACGGATGCAGGTAAGTCCGCTCCGGTTTCGGGGGTTTAGTTGGTAAGGCTAGGGGCAAGAGGTCCCGGCCCGCCTCTCGTTCCCCTTCTTCCTCCTCGACCTCCAGTTCCAGTGCGGGCACAGTGCGTACGCGGCTAGCCATTGACGAGGGTCCGAAATGTGATGTCGGCCATCCAGCCTTGGCGTCCTTGACCGAATTATGGGAAGAGGTGCCTCGCCGGTTGGTCAAACGCATACGTAAACGCAAATTTGTTAATATCTTTAAGTTGCTGGAGGGCCGCCGGGGGGGGAAGAAAGGCTCCAAGAAAGACAAGAAACGTGCGAGACGGCGCGGTACCGGGCCCCGGATTGCCAAAAACATTGTTAATTGGGTGCGTGGTTTCTTGCGGCTGGCCAGCGTGGTGAGTCACTTCGACGCTTCCCAGTATGGCTCACTACTATCCTATGCGGATAGTATACTTGGTGCCTTTAAGGACTACGATGGTTGGGCCTGGCTCAACTACGACGAGAAGTTTCGCGATAAAATGGCGGGAAATAGGTTCATGTCCTGGGGCTCTCAGGACATTCACCTATGGCTCACGCAAATGACCAATAAAGGGGTGCTGTCCAATAGGGGCGGCCTGCGGGCGGGGGGCGCGGGGGCTCCGGCGCATGCGGATTCCACTGGTGTCGCTGCGGTGCAGTCCTTTCGGGCCGGCTCCGGGCGTAAAAGTGAGCCCGGGACTAAAAGTACGGGGGGCGGCACCGACGTTTGCTGGCGGTTCAATAAGCTTACGTGTCTCTTCCCTGAATGCAAATTTCGGCATGCTTGCGCCACGTGTGGCGGATCTCATTCCGCCCTCCGATGCACCCAGGGACAGAGTGTTGGGGCCGGCAAAGGCGCCAAATGATAGGTCCGTTCATTGCAAGGCCGATTCCCCGATCATCCTGGAGGAGCTGGTTGCGTCCTTACAGCACTACCCGGACCGGGGGGCGGCTCGCCTTTTATCCGAGGGGTTTCGTTTTGGTTTTCTCATACCGTATGTTGGTCCGGGTTATGGGGGGAGGGCGCGGAATTCCCGATCGGCTTCACGGTTGGCTCCCGTGGTTAGAGCTAAGTTGGCGGACGAACTCGCTTTGGGAAGAATAGCCGGCCCCTTTTTGAATAAGCCTTTCGAGGTGATGCATTTGTCGCCGTTGGCGGTTATACCCAAGAAGGCGCCGGGTAAATTCCGCCTCATCCTTAATCTGTCTTCCCCAGACGGTTCTTCCGTTAACGATTTTATCCCGTCGGAGGCCTGCGCCGTTACCTATGCCTCCTTTGATGAGGCTGTCGCCTTGGTTCGCGCGGCGGGTCCGGGGGCTCTTCTGGCGAAAGCGGACATTGAATCCGCTTTTCGATTGCTCCCCATTCACCCGCATAGTTTTCCGTTGCTGGGTTTTTACTTTGACGGTCACTACTTTGTGGATCGGTGCCTGCCCATGGGTTGTGCGGTTTCCTGTGCGTTTTTCGAGGCATTCAGTACCTTTGTTCATTGGGCTACGAACACTCATAACGCCTGCGCGGCTTCCGTCCATTATCTGGATGACTTTCTGTTTGTCGGCCCGAGTGCCGACAATACGTGTCGCCGTCAATTGGATGGTTTCCTTTGCACAGCCGAGCGGCTCGGCGTCCCAATTGCTCATGACAAAACGGAAGGTCCAGCAACCCGGTTGACCTTTCTTGGTATCGAGTTGGATTCCATTGCCATGTCTTGCCGTTTGCCGGTTGAAAAGCTGGTGCAGCTTCAGGGGTTAATTGCGGCCATTCAAGGGGCTACGAAGGTCACGTTGACCCAGCTGCAGGCCTTGATCGGCTCCCTGACTTTTGCGTGCAGGGTCATACCGATAGGCCGTGCGTTTATTCGCCGCCTCTCTGCACGGACGGCGGGGGTCCGGGCGGGGCATCATTTTATACGAGTTACCAAGGCGGTGCGGGACGAGCTGACTATTTGGGCCGAATTTCTCAAGTCCTTCAATGGAGTTTGCATTATGCAAGCTCCGGAGGTGTCTAATGTGGAACTGTCACTGTATTCGGATGCGGCGGGGGCGTCTGGTTTGGGTCTGTATTTCCGGGGCAAGTGGTGCGCGGAACAGTGGCCGGCGAGTTGGGTTGAGGCCGGCACGGTCAAGAATATTACCTTTCTGGAACTCTTCCCAATTCTAGTGGCGCTGACGCTGTGGGGTGCGGAGTTAGCTGATCAACGCGTGGTGTGGTGGTGCGACAACTTGGGCGTAGTTCAGGTGGTTAACAAGCTGGCGGCCAAGTGCCCGAAGGTTTCGGCTTTAGTGAGGGAATTGGTGATGCTATGCCTCCGATGGAATGTTACCGTTAGGGCGAGACATGTCCCTGGCACTCTGAACATCATTGCTGACGCTCTCTCTCGTTTTAAGTGGGACGTCTTTCGAGCTGCAGCTCCACACGCCCGCCGCTCTGGGGACCGGGTGCCGGTCTGCCTTTGGAAGCTTGGCGCTCCGTGACGTCGGACCTCATCCAGCGCTCAGTGGCCCCAGCTACTTGGAAGGCTTACCTCTCCGGAAGACGATATGTGACCCGTTTTTTGTTAGCTTCCGGGTGGACAGGGGGGGCCGTGCGGGAGGGCGATGTCGTTCGTTTTATCCTGTGGGCTAAACGGGCGGGGTTTTCCGTGGCCTCGGTTCGGAGCCAGCTGGCGGGCTTTACGTTCTTCCACAAACTGGCTGGGTTCGGTAGCCCGTTGCGTAGTTTTTTGGTGCGGAAGCTCTTGGCCGGCTGGGGTCGGGCGGTGGGCCGTCGGCAGGATCGGCGACGGCCCATCCGCCTTCCCGACCTGATCCAGATTGCCGCGGCGTTGCCGCGGCTCTGTCATTCAGAGTTCGAGTTAGCCTTGTTCCGGTTGGCTTTTGCGTTGGCTTTCTTTGGGGCGTTCCGGCTCGGGGAGCTTGTGGCGCAATCGAAATGGGACGGGGGCGAGAAGGGTCTTTTAGTGAGCGACGTTTGTTTGTATGCACATAGCGTGACGCTTCGTCTTCGGAGCTCCAAGACGGATCAGACGGGCGTCGGAGCGTGGGTTTCATTGCCGCGCGCGCCTACTGCCCTGGTCTGTCCGGTGCGGACGGCGCTGCGGTATGTGGCCTCGCGGCCTCAGACTGGGCGGCATTTTTTAGTGCATGCGGACGGGACTCCGTTAACGCGGTTTCAGTTCACGGCGGTGCTGCGGAAAGTCGTGACCTTCTTGGGGTGGGACGCGGGCTGTTATACCTCGCATTCTTTTCGTATTGGCGCTGCCACGGTGGCGGCCGAGATGGGGTGGGCGCCCGCCCGCATTCAAGCCTTGGGTAGGTGGAAGTCGAACGTTTTCCGGGGTTATGTGCGGAGGGGTCGAAGGGGGGGGGCGAGTGGGGACAGGGGTCAGTGAGCATGAGTGGTAATGGCAGTCTTTTATCTTTCAGACCTGGTCGGGCCCGCGGCGTTGCCCAGAGACTGTGCTTGGATCGTGGGCCACTCTTTTGTTCATCGGGCTCAACGTCGCGCTCGGAGGCGACCCTACGGGGAGAATCTGAATGTGGCTGCACTGGAGGAGGGCGTTGTGCGCTGGCTGGGAAAAGGGGGCATGAAATGGGATGGATTATGTGACTTCTTGCAAGGCAAAGTGGAGGCTTTCGGCATACCCAGATTCCTTGTTATTCATTTGGGCGGGAACGACATTGGGCACCTCACGTGCCGTGCGTTCATTAAAATTATACGTAAAGATCTCGCCTTTCTCCTGAATCGCTTACCCAACACTAAATTGGGATGGTCTGACATCATCATTCGCCTGCGACATCGGGAGGAGCTCCTGTGGCGTCATGGTGTCAAAAAATTGAATCGCCAAATCGGCAAATGGTTGGTGCGGGAAGGCGGGTTTTGGATCCGCCACGACTGGTCGTGGGAAGTCTTGGAGGGGTATTTCCTGGGCGATGGGGTTCACCTTTCTGACATTGGGCTGGATCTCTTCAATAATGCCTTGGAAGAAGCCCTTAAGTTGCAGTTGTGTGTTTGGCCGCAGTGGGGGAACAAGGGCAATTAATTGGCCTTGTTGGTGGCGGTAAACCCGAGCCTTATGTGGTTGTGTATTATTTGTAATTGGGAAGGGCACGTTGGAGGGGGGGGGGGGTAATGCTTGTGCAGTTTGGAGCTGCTGCACGAGAAGGCCTAAAGAGCAAGGGGGGGGCCGATGCTCAGGCCGCTAACTTACCCTCGCCGATGAGGTGGCGGGGTAGGTGAAGGGGGGGGGGCTCCAAGATGCTTACCATTGGGCCGCGATGGTAGGTGAAGAATGGCATGCGGCAGAGGAGGTGGAGGAGGGGGAGTTTAATTTTGGACTAATGTTAAGTGTGGCTTGGGTTAGGTTTTAATAAACTGCGGCCTTATTTGTTATGCCAACCAGTTGTTGTGTTACTTTGTTTATGGTAATAGCGTGGAAGGTTGGAGGGCGTGCCTGAACGACTGGTCCCGAGTACTTGTGTTAAAGGAGGCGAACCGGGCATGTCCCGGGGTCGCCGAAAATAACACAGGGTCGGGCAGAGGCAAGGCAGCCGGAAAAGGGGGGGGGGTGGGTAGAGAGGGGGGACTGGGGACCAATGGCAGCTGGCAGTTTGAAAAGCCGCGCTGCCATTGGATAAGGGGGTTAGGAAGGGAGCGGGGCTAGCAGGGAACGGTCATTGAGGCATTCGGCAGCAAGGAAAGCGGAGGCAATTTGTTTCCCTCCCTCCCGCCCTTCACTCGTTCTGCGCTCTGTTTGTTTTACTGTTCATGGACTGTCGCAGTTGGCGGTAAACCCGAGCCTTATGTGGTTGTGTATTATTTGTAATTGGGAAGGGCACGTTGGAGGGGGGGGGGGGGGTAATGCTTGTGCAGTTTGGAGCTGCTGCACGAGAAGGCCTAAAGAGCAAGGGGGGGGCCGATGCTCAGGCCGCTAACTTACCCTCGCCGATGAGGTGGCGGGGTAGGTGAAGGGGGGGGGGGGCTCCAAGATGCTTACCATTGGGCCGCGATGGTAGGTGAAGAATGGCATGCGGCAGAGGAGGTGGAGGAGGGGGAGTTTAATTTTGGACTAATGTTAAGTGTGGCTCGGGTTAGGTTTTAATAAACTGCGGCCTTATTTGTTATGCCAACCAGTTGTTGTGTTACTTTGTTTATGGTAATAGCGTGGAAGGTTGGAGGGCGTGCCTGAACGACTGGTCCCGAGTACTTGTGTTATCCAAACAGCGCCTTTCCTTGTTGCTTGAAGTTACAGAAATACACAAATAACCGAAACAAAGCAAGAATGCCACAGAAAAAGCAAATATGGTGGTATGTAAGTGGTAAATGAAATGAAATATGTGCAGAATACAAGCACCTTATTAATTGTGAAGGAAGGAAGGGGTTTCTATAACCAAAATGACAGGAGTTGAATGACACCTTCTAAAGATTTAGAACCGAAATATTATACAAAGCTCTATTCTTGTGAGTGAAGCGTAACCATAAACCCTTCAGATAACAATCATTACATATTTTGTTCATATCATATAGAAATGGTACTCTCTCTAAAAGGACGATAAGTCAGTCAAAACTACTAAGGTATCTACTAAAGACTAACTAGTGGGGTGTCTCAGATACTACTGACCCACTACAAGAGCATGACTGCTATTATTCACATCTCCATCACTACATTCCAATTCCAGACCAAATTAAAGTTCTAAAAGTACAGAAGAAGAAATTACTACTTAACTGATAATTTTCTTTTCTCCAATGAAGGTAGGCCAATCCCCACAAATGGGTTATGCACCTTTACCAGCAGATGGAAACTGAGTAAAAGCTGATGTCACGGACATATAGCCCTGCCCCGACATCAGCCCACCAGTATTCTCTGAAAAAGCCAAAAACTTTGGACAACTGATTATACTTGAACATGATTATTAACAATCACCCACTCTTGCTTCCAACCAAAAGGGAACACTGAGCTCAGCCAAAAGAATTAACAATCATTAAACTGAGGAGCTGGTTAAGCCACTTACCAGTCTTCAAACAAAAAACAGGAACACTATTCTGCAATGACCACACCTAAAGGCCAAACCAAAGACCAAACTCAACAGCTGAGGGCGATTCAGAGATTGGCCTCTCTTCATTAGAGGAAAGGAAATTATCAGCCAAGTAGTAATTTTCCTTCCTCTGAACTCAAGCAGGCCAATCCCCACAAGTGAGATGTACCAAAGCTACTCCCAAATAGGGCAGGAGGCTGCCCACAGTCCAGTCAACACTGCTCACACAAACGCGGTGTCCTCCTGAGCCCGAACATCCAAGTGGTAATTGGAAAAGGTGTGCAATGACCATGTCACCACTCAGCAAATCTCGACAGGAGACAATCAAATTTCCGCCCACGATATTGCCTGAGCCCTCGTGAAATGAGGCCTAATCTGCTTCGGCAAAGGAATCTAGGCATCCACATAGGCAGCCATGATGACTTCTTTAACTCAACGGACTATAGATGCCCATGCTGCTGATTCCCCTGTTTACTGCCACCATGGAGCACAAACAGGCAAATCAGACTTCCATATAGATTTAGTAACCTTCAAGTAGTGCAGCAAATGACGTTTGATCTCCACAGTATGCAAAAGGTGGTACTCTCGTCTCTGACCCTGTCCTATATAGGTACAGAAATAGATTGATTCAAATGAAACTCCAAAACCACTTTTGACAAAAAAGATGGCATGGTCCAAAGCTGTACTGCTCCCGGAGTCATACGCAGAAAAGGCTCATGGCAAGAAAGCAGAGTTGCTGAGGTTGCCACGGCCCTAACAGAGTGTGCTTTTACACGGTCTTGTAGTGGAATGCCTGCTTGCCGGTAGCAAAAGGAGATACAGTCCGCTAAGCAGGAGGAAAAGGTCTGTTTGCCCACTGGAACTCGCAGCTTGTCTTTTGCCACAGAAGGAAAGAGTTAGGTGTAATTCCTATGGAGTGTAGTGCGTTCTAGATAGAATGCAAGTGCACTCTTACAGTCTAAAGAGTGGAAAACCCTCTCGCCCTGGTGAGTGAGAGAGAGAGAGAGAGAGAGAGAGAGAGAGAGAGAGAGAGAGAGAGATGTGTTGGGAAAAAGTGGGCAGAGTATATGCTGAGTAAGGTGAGAGGCTGCATCTACCTTAAGAAGGATATGACAGTGATTATGTAGGACCACTCGGTCACGGAGGAACGCAGGATCAGGTGAGTATGTTACAAGGTGTGTAACTCACTGACCCTGTTGGCAGAAGTGATGACTACGAGGGAAAGAAGTTCCCATGCCAGACTGGTGAGAGGAATATAAAGGCTCAAACGGGGAACGTACGAGTCTTGTCAGCACTAAATGTAGGCCCAATTCCGTAACCAATGAAAATAGAGGTGGCTTAAGCAGTGGATAACCCATGGTAAGCTGACTCAGAACGGGATGAACCGTTAATCGGGCATCCCTACTCTCAAGTGGTACGCCAAATTGGAACTGAGGTGTACCCATGCAGAGGATGTCTGGAGAGTAGAATCCGAGGGAACAAGAGAAAAGTGTGGTGTAGAAAAGGGGTAATACCGTTTTGTATGCGCCATGTGGTAAATCATGCCATTTGGAATGGGAAGATTTATGTGAGGAAGGCTGTTGTGACACTACCAGTACCTGAGAACATCAGTGAGTCCGTGATATGAGACTGACCTGTGAGAAGGCGAACTGGTTACTGGTGTGATAGGTAGAGAATAATGGGAAAAGCATACTTGTGGTCAGGACGTGGGTCTGAGAAACAGTGAACCCTGTCCTGTTGCAGCACAATGAGAGCTTTGGCTATGAGAGGCATCGAAAGAGACATATATAAGAGGCCTTTGTTGTAGAACGAGCAAAGGCGTCCATGGGACCGCATTCTGAGACATGTGTAGGGAGTAGAATCTGTTCCCCGTATGGTTCAATTCGGACGCAGAGGGCAAGATCGGTTGACCTTAGTGCTAGAAGATTTTGCTCGCTACACATGTAGTCGGAGACCATTTGAGAGGATGGAAACATCTATGGTCAAGGTCTGCTAGTGTGTTCAGTAAGTCTGTTAGATCAGTAGCCCGGGAATGCATGGAGTGTGCAAGGGTCAACGGCTAAAGCTGCGCAGCTTCCTGGCAGAGCAACTAAGAGGTTGTGCATGCTTGTGTATTGGAATACCACATTGCTACTATGCTATCTGTCTGTATGCACAAAGGTTTGTTGCAGAAGCAGTATTTTAAGCATAGAAGGCATAACGCATGGCTGGAAGTTCCAGGAAGTTGATGTAAAACTCTGTATGGAGCGGAATAGACAATTTGAAACTGAGAAGAGCTTTCTGTGGGGAAAGCCATTATTTGAGACCCGCCCCCTCCCCTGACATCATCGCAAACGGATCCGGGCAGTTTGAAAGGTGCCAAGCCAGCAGGCACCGCGCGCCGAAAGGGTGCGACAAAGGGGCACTCCCCTTTGTGTTATTTGTTTAATATGTTCCTTGTTATACCTTTTGCTTAATTGTTAAGAACTTTGATTTTGATGATTTTATTTTTGTAATCTCTTAGCCTCAGGTACAAAAATTTTAGATTGTAAGCCCTTTTAGGGGATAGTGAATTACCTATTGTACCTTATTGTAAACCGATGTGATATCTCTTTTTGAAATGAACATCGGTATATAAAAATCGTAAATAAATAAAATAAATAAATTACTGGGTTGGGACAATGTGAATTCGAACTCTTCAACCCTAAGTAAATGCGACCGTGACCAGAACCATCTAAGTTGGTTCTAGATCGATAATATGGATCAGGGACGAAAGCAGATGAACAGCTTAGAGCCACTGCTAATTGAAAATTCCACTGAATCTTACTCATAGCCAATCTGGGCAAATGAGTAAAGTGGATAGTGAAAAAACCCTGTGGCCCATCCATGAAAGAATGAGGAGCTGAGGTTATGTTGCATGCGCGCAGAAATGTGTAGGAAATTGTCTATATGTCTGCACGGTTTTTGGGCAGGAAGTTTGTTGCGACTGTAGTGCCCAGAACTGTTGCATATGGGATTTATGGTAGTTAAACCGCAATCCCAGGTACTAGATTTATAGTGAGTTGTGGAGAAAATAGAGCTCCTTGCTTGGATTGACTGCTATTAGACAGTTATCCATGCAAGGAAAGCGTGAATGATGTTTTACTCCGCAGAGAAACAGCAGTCAATGCTGGTGAGGTTGGTAAAATACACAAGTTGCCAAAGCTACTGCAACTGACAAAACTTGGGATTGGAATGTTGTTGACTCACTATGAAACACATAGAAAGACTAGAGGAGAGAGGCAACCCATTTACTGCGGTAAGGGAAGCATGGTGACGAGACACACCATTTTACCTGTCCCTTCTGAAGAAAGTTGACATTTCTGAGGTCCAGGGTGGGCGGAGAGCATCTGCTTTCTGTTGGAGGAAAGAATAGTGAGATTAAAAACTCCCAAAACTCCCCCCCCCCACGCTTTGTAGCATTTGGGGGACTGTACTCTGAACCCAGGTACTAAGTGGGGTGGCCGCTCTGATATCCAAAGTTGAAAAACCAGGGGGTGTCAACTGGCAGAGCTGATGTAATCTAGATATCAGCTAGTCTCCCACGGGAGCATGAGCGGTAAAAGTCTTACCCGCATCTCTGTCTGCTGTGCAAGAAAATGTTGAGAGCTGTCGCCAGCTCTCGAGGTGGGCTTGCAAGTGAGGCAGTGTCTGCTGGATTTTGTGCCTAGCAGACCAGCTAGTGTATCTGGGACTTCAGACCTTAATTAGGATCCAGAAGCCAGAGTATTATTGAGAACGGAATCCCGTTGCTGAAAACAAGAGGATGTCTCAATGCAATCCCAAATTATTGGTAGAGAGGTTCTCTTGGTGTTGTGTCAATCATAGCCAGCAATAGTGATATATGACACTGACACGGTTCTTGGAAGATAATACGACCTAGAACCTTCCGAAACCATGTGGCCCGATTTAGTGACCAGGTATCGATGGGATTGTCACTGAAGCGGGATTAGAGAACTTACAGTCCTTCGTGGTGGATCGCAGAAGGACGAGTCAGTGAATCTCGATGGCTCCATGGATTTCGGGAGGCATCAAGGACAGCCTGAAGGACGTAAATGTCAGACTCAACTCTGTAATCTGGTATGGTAGCGCAGCTACAGAGGACATAGGCTAGGTGTGTCTGGCGCTTCCACATTATTTTGTGGTGGCTCAGAACCCCGCACTGGTGTCGGTGGGGAACGCCTCGGCGCCTCAAGTGCAGAGGAACACATGACTCATGAATCCGGGCCCACTTCGCAACTGGCTTAATGTACGACGCCAGTGCGGAATAGGTATACCTCGGATCTCAGCCTGGTCATTCTCCAGCACCAAGGAACTGCCACCAATGTGCGTAATAGAGGCTATGGTAGTGGCGATGTCTCTCTCGGCGCTCGGCCCGGCAATTCTCCAGCACTGATGTCCTGGATTGCGTCGGTGGCGGATGGTCACCATGCTGGTGATGATGATTGCCACAATGCTCGGCCCGGTCTTTCCCCAGCGCCGAGGTGGATGCCCTCGCTGTCTTGGATGGCAAGTGGTGACAGGCTGTCAGCAAGCCTGCACTGCTCCTGGCACTGACTAGTGCCCTAGGATGATACGGGGCTTTGGTTGAGAACCCGAACCATGGAGCATATTGCTTAGTCGAGGGCATTGCATTTAGGTGCTATGGTAGTATTGACGGTATCGATGGCAGCATTGAAGGTGGCCTCGAGGGTATCATCGAAACATCAATGGCATCGACGTGGGCATAGATGGCAACGACGTGGGCATCGATGGAATTCATGGAGAGATCAGTGTCATGGATGTAAACATCTATGGCACTGACAAAATTGATGCGGGGATCGATGGCATCGATGTAACGGGTGGGGGGGGGGGGGGCGGGCAATCGATGGCATTGATGGAGGCAGGATGGCATGGATGGAGGCACCGACAGTATTGATGGGGGCATCGACCACTACTAAGGTACTGAGGGAATCAATGGAGGCCTGGATTCAACAGCGGCCCTGGCGGCAACGGTAACCATGGACGTCCCTATCCCACTAACCCTAATAACCAGGTGGAAGATCGCAGGAGGACACTCGCAGGCTTTGTGGGGCTAAAAACATAGGGAGAGGGAGGGCCGCAATTCGGTTGGTAGGCCTGGGAAACCATTAGTGAGGTGACAGGAACCAACCGAAAAACAGGGCATAGTACTCACCGAGCACTGAATAAATGTACGTGAAGGGAGACCCGTGTAGGGAAAAATTATTTGTGAAATAAAACTTCAAGTGTTTCTGTGAGGAAAAGTTGTGAGAGTTTCTCACAGAGCTCCTGACCGCAATACTATCTGCAGCGCGGAAAAAAGAAGACTGAAGGGAGACACCTGTGGACACAAGGATAATGGCATGCTGAGCATGCTCAGTGCACTCAGGGTGCCAGTGTCAGTTAAAGCTTTCTAGAAACTTTGACAGAAAGTTTTCCGTGACAGGGCTCCATCCACTGACGTCACCCATATGTGAGGACTACCATCCTGCTTGTCCTGTGAGAAAGAGCCTGCAGCTTAGAAACCTGATGTGCAAAACAGATTGCCAGTAGAAAAACTGTCTTCAAGGTAAGCAGCTGCAAGGAAAGGTCACATAGCAGCCAATAAGTCATACCTGTCAAGAAATTGAGGATCAAATTAAGGTCCCACAGAGGCAACAGTAGTCACAAGGGAGGTGAAGATGCTCAACTCCCTTCCAGAACTGGGACACATCAGGATGGGAAGACAAAGGCCCACCATGGACTTGCTCCCTATAACAAGCGAGGGCTGCCACTTGAACCTTTAGTGTGTTAAGGGACAAACTTTTATGCAATCCTTCCTGTAAAAATTCCAAAATCAATGGAATATCCACTTTGAGAGGCTGAGAATCTTGCTCCATACACCAGGTCTCAAAAATTCTCTAAACTCTCACATAGGCCTGAGATGTAGAAAATATCCTGGCCCGAAGTAAAATGGAAATCACTGGAGGCGAATAACCATGCTTCAACTTAGCCCTCTCAAGGGCCAAACCATAAGACAAAATCGACCCGGATCCTCGTGAAGAAAAAGTTCCTGCTGCAACAGATCCTTCTAAGGAAGCAGTCTGATGAGACTGCCCACCCACAATTTCTGCAGATCAGCATATCATGGACTCCAGGGCCAATCCAGAGCTTCCAATAGTACGGTGTCGATCTGACTTGCAATCTTCCGAACAATCCTGCCTATCAGAGTCCAGGGCAGGAAGGCATACAGCAGGCTTCTACGTGGCCACACCTGAACGCGAGCATCGATGCGTAGCGTTTTCAGATCCCATCTGTGACTGAAAAACTGAGGAACTTTTGCAGTGTCTGAAGTCTCTAGAAAGTCCAGTTACGGGCAGCCTAGCACTCCACTATCAGCTGAAAGCAGACTCCCACTCTCCTGGGTTCAAGCTCTTCCTGCTGAGAAAGTTGGCTTGTACATTGTCCTTTCTGGCAATGTAGGAGGCAAATATATCTAGCAGATGTTGCTCTGCCCATACCATGAGTGCATCTATTACCTCAGACACCTGTTGACTTCTGGTTCCACCCTGATGATTGATGTAGGCCACTGCTATTGCATTGTCTGACATTATCCAGACCACCCAAGCCTCTAGATTCTTGGCGAACTGCAAGCACAGCGGCTGTACCGCCCATGCTTCCAATTGGTTGATATTTCACTGCCATTCCTCAGCATTCTAGCGACCTTGCACCATCAACCCTCCAACCCAGGAAGCTCTCATCTGTCATGAGCACTAACCAATCCGGTGTCTCCAAGGAAACACCATTTCTGAAATGATCTGCCTGCAATCTCCACTGCAATTGGACGCTCATCTCCAATGGTAAGAGAAGCCTCATCGCGCAGTCTTGCAACTGCGGACTCCAGTGGGAAAGCAACATACATTGAAGAGGTCACATATGCGATCTTACCCAGGGAACAACCTCCAAAGTGGTTTCCATCAAACGCAGGACCTGAAGACAAGACCACATTGATGGGCGGACAGTCTCAGGGTTTGAACTTGAGTAATCAACTTCTGAATTCAATTCTCTGACAGAAACACTCTGCCCTGCTTTGTATCAAAACGAACGCTGAGATACTCTACCATCTGAGACTGCTATAAGCTGCTCTTGGCCAAGTTCACCATCCAGCCTAGATCCTGCAGTAAGGAGATCACTTTACAAGAGGTCCGGTGACTTTCTTCCATGCTCTTGGCTTGAATCAACCAATTGTCCAGATATGGGTGAACTAGGAAGCCACCCTTGCGTAAGGTTGCCACTAGTACCACCATGAGCTTGGAGAAGGTCCTAGGTACAGTGGCCAGCCCGAAAGGCAAGAATTGAAACTGGTAATGACATCCCAGAATGGCAAGCCTTAGGAACTGTTGATGGTCCTGGTGAATGGGAATATGCAGATATGCCTCTGTCAGTTTCAGTTCCCCTGATTGTACTGCCATTATGGAGCGTAGTGTCTCCATTTGGAAATGAGTGACAAGCAAATGACGATTGAGACCTTTGAGATGTAGGATAGGTCGAAAGGACCCCTCTTTCTTTGGTACAACAAAATAGATGGAATAGTGGCCCATATTTTGTTGCAATTTGCGAACAGGAATTATGGCCTTCAGGTCCAAAAGTTCTCAATGCAGTTTCCACTGCTACCCTCTTCTGAGGGAAGATGCATGGAGAAATCATAAAGGCATCCAGAGGAATGCAAAGAAATTCTAAAGCATAGCCATCCCAAATCACTTCCAGGACCCACTGATCCAATGTGATATGGCCCCACCTCTGATAAAAGTGAGATAAGACGGCTGCCTATCTCTTGTACCAACAGGTTAGTTCATAAACCTTCATTGGGAAGACAGAGATCTCCACTCCTGGAGCCTGCATCTTTCTGAGGCCTTTTGGAGTGAAAGGACAGAGACCTACTGAAGGGATGGGGTATCTGAGAAGAAGCTCCGATATAAGGATGAAATATCTTGAAATCTCAAGAGCGGCCACTTGCCCGAAAAAAACCGTAAAGCCGGCTTCTTATCCTCTGGTAAATGAGGGACCCAGGCTTCTCCCCATCTATTTGCCATCTTCTCCAACTCACTGCCAAACAAGAGAGAAACCTTGAAGGGCAGTTTGGTGAGATTGAACCAATTGTGCAGCCACAGCTAACGTCTAACCACTTTTACGGAAGCAATCCCTCTGGTGACAGTGTAAACAAGGTCACAGCCTGCATCAGCTAAGAAGGCTGCTCCTGGTTCCATTACCGCTCTGCCATCTGAAACAGTCCCCCAGACTCCTGAGAGAGTTGCAGAATAGCTCGAGCCACCAGAGAACAAGAGCAATTTTCAAGTTCCTCGCCATGGCCTCATAGGCTTGCTTAAGGATAGCTTCAATCCTATCATGAGCATCCTTTAGAGCTGCCCCTCCTTCCACCAGAATGGTGGTTCGCTTAGTGACAGAACACACCAATGCATCCACCTTTGGGAAAAGCAACTGCTTTCTTGCCTGCAGATCCAAGGGATATAAACCCATCAAGGCATGTCCACCTTTAAAGCTTGCCTCTAGCGCACTCCATTCAAGGTCAATCAACTCTTGAATCACATCCAGGAGAGAAAAGAAACATGAAGCTTGTGGAGGGTAACCAATATGGGGTCTTCCTTCTGCACACCTGAAGAGTCACTCCCAGCCACTCCCAAGTGTCTTCAGAATCTGAGAAATCAGACCTAGTAACTCTTTCCTAAGAAAGAAACTGATAAGTTTTATGTGGCTCTAAATCCTTACGAGGGGAGCAATCCAAATCATCATCACTGTCTTGATCCACCATCTACTCGAACAGCATCAGGGATTGTTGTGCCATTGCATTTGCATTACCATCTCCAAAGGACGCCCCTGCAGAATGGTCTGTAGTCCCTGGAAAAATTCCACCCAGGTAAAGGAGAATGGGCCCATACTTGGTCCCATATGTCCAAATCTGAAGTTCTGTGAGAGAAACTCTCCTGAAGACAGCTTTGCCAGAGGACATCTTTGTTGTGTTGTGTCACCTCCAGCCCCACTCCCCTCAGGAGGGAATGACCAGCATCAACAAAATCATAAGTGGGCAAATCACCTCGAGCATCCTGGCAGTGCTGTCAGGCTTGCAGAAAGCTCCAGCTGTATTGCCCTTACATGACCCTTTCCCCAAAGCACGTAGCATTTATCCTCTACCTGTGATGGTTCTCAGATGCAAGTCCAGCTCACCTTGAGAGATTCCTTTTTTGTGAGTTTGCTTGAAGAAGAAATGTCCTTTTCAGAGCCATTGTAAAGTTTTGACTCAGACTAAAATGAAAAGCAGAAATAAAAAAAGGAATAAATGCACACATAATAGCTTTCTGTAAATCAAGACACTGCTGCAACATTTCATCTTTCCTCAGGTCTTCCAATACCTTAATGTACATTAAAGAAAGCCTTGTGTGAACGCCAGAGATTAGGATAAATTCAAATACCTAAAGGCATGCAATTATAGGCATCTTAATCTAAGTTTCTATGTAGCAAATCAATTTTTCATAATCTGGTCCTATTAAGACTGGCTATCACCTGAATGAATTGTATTTGTACAGAATTACTAATGTGACATGATACCAAGAAGAGTAACTAATAAAATTTAGAACCACTTTCCAAAACATTTTTTACATGTTTCTTTTTTATTTTTAAAGTTGCTGAACTTACTAAAAATCTGATAAGTGAATGATACTGTGCTACGGTTTTAATAAATTTATAGAAGACTAGGTCATGAATATGAAAACCTACTTAAATACAATTATAAAAACTACTTAGCATGTGTTACTAGGAAATTGAAAGTTAACTGTTAGCTCATAGACTGGATCAACTCACATTATTCATGAATGAACTGCATATCACTCAACCTGTACTTTACTTTGTACAAATGAAATGGTGTTACACCACAGCTCCAAGTCTGAGCAAAACAATTTTTACAGTACTCTATGAATATCTAACCATAATATAGTCTCCAAATATGTCTAAAAAAAACCATGCTCATAAGGGCTTACTTAGTTAAGATACAAGCCTGTGACTGGATCAGAATCCTTGATTAAGGAGAATTTATTTAATACATTTATTTGTGCATTTGTTTGGGGGAGAATGTACACTGAATTATGAACTAATTAAGCAATAGTGTTACTTTCTGCTTTGTAGTTAAAAGGAAAAAAAACCAGAAAAACACTTCATGGTAGTTAATGTTATAAGAATGTGATTAATCAAGCTAAAAAAAAAGGTACTTGATAAAGTAACATTTGCAGAGATTAGGACTTTTCAGCTTGGAGACGAGACGGCTGAGGGGGGATATGATAGAGATGTTTAAAATTATGAGAGGTCTACAAACGGGTAGATGTGAATCAGTTATTTACTCTTTCGGATAGTAGAAAGACTAGGGGGCACTCCATGAAGTTAGCATGGGGCACATTTAAAACTAATCGGAGAAAGTTCTTTTTTACTCAACGCACAATTAAACTCTGGAATTTGTTGCCAGAGGATGTGGTTAGTGCACATTGCATCAGTAGCATGGGAACTTCTAGGTGTTTGGGTAATTGCCAGGTTCTTGTGGCCTGGTTTGGCCTCTGTTGGAAACAGGATGCTGGGCTTGATGGACCCTTGGTCTGACCCAGCATGGCAATTTCTTATGTTCTTATGTTCAGTTAGTATAGCTGTGTTTAAAAAAGGATTGGATAAGTTCTTGGAGGAGAAGTCCATTACCTGCTATTAAGTTCACTTAGAGAATAGCCACTGGCATTAGCAATGGTAACATGGAATAGACTTAGTTTTTGGGTACTTGCCAGGTTCTTATGGCCTGGATTGGCCACAGTTGGAAACAGGATGCTGGGCTTGATGGACCCTTGGTCTGACCCAGTATGGCATTTTCTTATGTTCTTATTAGATTAATCCCATAAAACTGTGTTATAACCGTCTGAAGGTATGATGGGTATCTCCTTTGCATGCCCTTTAGTACACTACTGGGCCAACGCAACACAGTACGCTCAGCTGAGCACACTGGTTAACCAGTGACTGGAGGTGCGTTTGACGTGCATCCACAATCCCTTACAATAAGGAGACTAGCACATCCAAAACGTGCGTCCAACCTCCTGTGAAGCTAATAGTGCTCATCACATGTAAATTCATGTTGATGAGGCTATTAACTATTACCTCCCCATGCAAAAAAAAAAAAGTGCGCCTGCGTGCACATTTTTGCCCTCAGAAATTGACAGAAAAGCAGAAAACACTGTCGGGTTTCGGGCCTAACGCCCTATGAGCCCGCTCGATTTTCACGAAAGTATCTGAGCCAACCGTGTTAGTATTTTCATCTGTGTTGGCGGTAAGGAAAAAAGTGCAGATTTTTACAGCCACCGCCAACACGTCTTTGTAAGCTTCAGTCTCAGGCATCCTCCCTGATTCTTAAGTTGCACCACCTTGAGCGGTTCTCAAGATCCTCCAACTTGTCAGCTAGAAGAGTGTTCTCTTTCAGTAGAAGCGGTTGTTGTGCCACGTTATTAATGGCTTTGGTGTGCCCTTCTACCCGAACATCTAGGTCATCAACTCAGGAGCCCAAGGCCACTAAGTCGTCCTGTATCTCTGAAATGGAGTCCAGAAGGTCTTTTGTGTGTTGCTTCAAATCAGCTCTCAATTCTTCCATAAACCAACCCCACAGTTCCTCCCTGGTTGGCAGGTCAGTTGAGCTGGAACTCAATATGGAGGTTGGCTTGGCATTTTCCGGCGCAATTTCTCCAGGGTTGGTCGTGGCCTGACTGCAATCGTCAGTAGGGAGGTCGGCATCATGTTTGCTGAAGGAAAAATGTTTTAAGTCCATAATTTTGCATTTAGCTGCCATCCCGAAGTATTAGGCTTCGATCTGGCAGCTGAAAGCAACAAAAAGTCACAGAAAAGCAGTATGTTTAGATGGATTTAGTCTTCAGGGGTGAGGAGGTTTCAAATCAAACGCCCATTTTGGTTGGCCTAAGAACAGTGCCCCAGGCAGGCATTAATTTCTGAGCATAAAATGTGTGGATTGGCCGCAAATTTTTTTTCAGTATCTCAGATGAATAACTAATAGTCTCATCAACATGCATTTGCATGTGATGAACGCTATTAGTTTCATGGGGGGGACGGGGACGATGCGATAAACTCCTTACTGTATAAAGGGTAGTGGATGTGCATTGAAAACATGCGTCCAGCTGAGCGCACTTTACAGTATCGGCCTGTTACAGTGGTGATAAAACTTCAGAGCAGAGAAGCAAGGAAAGTTAGATCGGGGGAATGGGGTCTCTGCAGGGAGGACATGGTTGAAAAGTGATGCCTTAGCTTTTTTCCTGAAGGAAAGATAGTAAGGTTCCAGTTGTAGAGACAGCAGTGCCTGTTTCAGATTTCTGCTGCATAATAGCTGAGGGCACAAAGTTTACTGCAGGACAATCAGGCAGTGGTCAGAGGAGGAGAGGGAAGGAGGGCTATTTGGGAGGAGCGGAGATCTCTTGTGCGTGTGCAGGAAGCTGGGAGAGGTAACTCAGGTGCTTGCTTATTCACGCACTTGGTAAGCAAAGCAGAGAATTTTCAATATTATGTTGCTTTCATTTGGGAGCCAGTGCAATTGACAGAGTATTTGTATTTTGTGGTCAGTTGCTTTAGCTCCAACTAAACTTCTAGCAGTAGTACTTTAAGGAGCTGGAAATGTTTCATACTGTATTGAGTGATTCTATTAAAAGGGACTTGCAGTAGTCAATTTGGCTGGTGATCAATGCATGAATTACAGTGGTGAGATTGTGTTTATCTAGGCAGTTGCAAATGAATGAAAAAGGAATGTATTTTTAGCTTTCTGCATTCCTGGTCGATTGTACAATAGCAATAGTGGGACAGCTGAAACTAATTTATCAACAGACAATTCACCATTTGGAAACACAATATTACTGAACTAGACTCACAGTACTTTAGTTATCCACAGGCTTTGGTTTAGCATATACTGGAAATTCAGCACAAAAAAGGAACAGCTTCTTTTTAAGATTATCTACTGTTAGAATATGTTGTCTCCTTGAGGTTTATAGTATTAAACATTTAACTGTTGCTTTTTAATTGAAGTTTATGGTCTCTTGTTGGTTGCATGACTTTGTATACAATATATAGAAGGAAATACATAACTATTCTTTTCAGAAGACCTTCATTTCAAAATGCACGAGTAAAGCAAAGCTGTTTACCTGTAATGAGTGTTCTCCAAGGACTGCAGTATAATCAGCCACATAAGTAAGAGATGAAAGGACTTGAACAGGTTAAAGTAAATCGGTTATTTACTCTCTCAGATAATAGAAGGACTAGGGGAGCACTGCATGAAGTTAGCAAGTAGCTCATTTAAAACAAATCTAAGGAAAACCTTTTTCACTTAGCATATAGTTAAAATCTGGAATTCACTGCCAGAGGATGTGGTTATGGCAGTTAGTGTAACTGGGTTTAAAAAAAAGTTCAGATAAGTTCCTAGAGGAAAAATCCATAAACTGCTATTAATCTATTTAATGTTTAGGTACTTGCGACTTGGATTGGCTACTGTAGGAAATAGGATGCTGGACTCAATGGACCTTTGGTCTGTCTCAGTATGGCATATCTTATCTTCTTATGATGTCATCTGATGGTTTCAGAGAGTTTGGGAAAAGCATTTCCAAGTTTTTCTGGCCATGCATGGAACTTCCAGTATGCACATCACCTTGCAGTCTCTCTCTATTCTCTAAATAGGGCTTTTGATTTTCGGATAAAATGGAAAAACCCCAATTAAAACACCCTGGAGGAGGAATTTGGAGTTTTCGGTTTTAAGCAAAAAACCCTGAAAATATCCCTGCCTCATGGAGCTCTAACCACGGCTTGATTACATCATCAGAGCATGGAGCAGCAGGGAGCCCATGCTCCTCTGGATCAAGAGGTAGCACCATACAAGGACTGATGCTGGCAGGAAGCTGAAGAAACAGCACTGCTAGATCCTTATCTCAAAATGTGGGGGCCAGTCCTGAGGCTGGAGCCATTTGTTGTACCTCTCTATTTCAAAATGGTACTGGATCCAGGCCTGGCCAGCAACATTTTGAAATAGAGACCCAGCGGGCAGGAGGATCTGTGAATCACTCCTGCCCCATTTGAATTCTTTGGCAATCCTTACCTGATGGGATAAATTGCCTCGGGCGAGGGGGGTTGTAGAGAGATAAAGTGCCTTGGGGGATGAAGGACAGGAGATTCTGTCATCCCGGTGCAAGAAACATGAGAATTCTCCCATCCTATGGGAGCATGTGTTCCCTTTTTCCATGGAAATATGAAATCCTCTCTTCCCTCCTATAGAAACTTGGGTTTCTCCTTTCCTTCCTTACCATGAAGACACAAGACTCTTCCTTCCATTAGTGTGGCATCCTCTATTTTTCTCCGGTGGGAATGCAGGATCCGGTGTTCTCTTCTGTGCAGACATGGAATTCTCCCTTCTCTACCTTTCTCACTCCTGTAGGGATACAGGACCCTTTTCTCTCCTCTAGAGACACATGATCCTTTTTTCTACCAAAGGGACATTAAATCCTCTCCTATTTCTATGGGAATATGAGATCTGTTCCCACACATCCATACCCTGCCACACACCCACCGGTTTTTAACTATAAAAAAAATGGAATTGTTACAAAATTTAATCAACCCAAAAATGCACCTAGATGTATTGTTCATGATGCAAACACACTGATAAACACCTATTTTCAGTATCCACCAAACATACCAAATAGCAAATGTTGCTTACCTGATGTAACAGGTGTTCTCACAGGACAGCAGGATGTTAGTCCTCACAAATGGGTGACATCGAGGATGGAGCCCTGTACGGAAAACTTTTCTGTCAAAGTTTCAACAAGCTTTGACTGACACTGGCACACTGGGTGCACTGAGCATGCCCAGCCTGCAATTATCCCTGTGAGCCACAGGTGTCTCCCTCAGTCTCGTCTTATAGCTAAAAAGCGCAAGCGAAACTAAAATAAAAGTATACAGACCCAACTCCGCGGGGTGGCGGGCGGGTTTCGTGAGGACTAACATCCTGCTGTCCTGTGAGAACACCTGTTACATCAGGTAAGCAACATTTGCTTTCTCACAGGACAAGCAGGATGGTAGTCCTCACAAATGGGTGAGTACCGAGCTGAGGATGCCCGGGAATGCACCAGATACACCGCAGATGCGCAAAGGCGTAACGACTGAGGTGGAAATGGGAACGGAGGGCATCCGCAACACCATAATGGGTTCGTGGAAGGATGTTGGGTAGTGAATTGAAAAAAGTAAGAGTAGGCGGACTGGCCAAACATGGAGCATGCCGGCTAGTCAAATGTAAGCAATAATAGGCTGCGAAGGTATGGAGAGGACTCCAGGCTGCAACCTGATAAAAAAGTACAAGCAGCAGTAACCAAAGGGAAGCTGTTAAGGCTAAGACGGACACAACAGTATGTGGATACCCACAGTGTTGTAGTGAAATGTCTGCTTGTTGGTAGGAAAGGAAATATAGACCACTTAATCAGAAGGATTAGGTCTGTGTGGCCACTGGAAGTAGCAGCTTGACCCTTGCATGAAGGAAAGAGTCAAGTGGAATTCACATGGAATGCAGTGCAATGTAGATAGAATGTAAGCGCAGCATTACTGTCCAGGAATGTGGAAAACCCAGTCTCTCCCTAGGGCGAGAGAGAGAGGTTAGGAAAAATTAATAGAGTATTTCCTGAGGAAAGGAGATACAACATCTACCTGAAAAGGATAGAAAGTTGAATGCGTAGAACTACTCAGTGGCAGAGGAACGGAGTCAGGTGAGTATGGAAAGAGTGCATAACTCACGGACCCTGCTGGCAGGAATGACATTAAGAGGGAAAGAAGTTCCCTTGCCAAACTGTGGAAGAGAGGAATGGAAAGGCTCAAACGTAGAATGTATGAGACTTATAAGGAGAATATATATGTTCATTCCGTGATTAGAGAAATAGAGGCGGCTTGATCAGTGGATAATCCATGGTAAGCCGACTCAGAGAGGATTACCGAAAACGGGAACCCAACTCCCAAAACAATACACCTCCTAAGAGAAAGGTGTATCTATGTGGAGGATGTCTGGAGAACAGAATCCGAGGGAGTAAGAAAAAATGGTGGAAAAGTAAAAGGGGTAATACCTCTTTTTTTTTTTTTTTTTTTTTAGCGTCAGGAGGTAAAGCCTGCCATATTAAACGGCAAGATTTATGTTTAGAAGGTTTTGTGACGCTACCAGAACCTAAGAACATCAGTAAGTCTATGATTTGGGACTGACTGGTGAGGGAATAAAAGGTTACTGATATGATGGATTGAGAAGTATGGGAAGCATACTGATCTCAGTCAGGGAGTGGGGAAAAGAATACTGAACCCCATCCCAGTTCAACATTAGAAGAATGCTGGCTACGAGAGGCAGCAGAAGAGATATATTGAAGAGGCCTTTGATGGAAGAAAAGGCATCTAAGGGAACGCATAGGAAACATGTGTAGGGAGCAGAACCTGTGCATCGTATGGAATGATGCAGACGCAGAGGAAAGTTTAGTTAAACTCAGCGTTAAAAGATTTGCCCTGTACACATGTAATTGAGACCATTCGAGAGGATAGAACCTACGTGGAGAAGGTCAGATAGAGCGTTCATTAAATCTCTTAGATATGTGGCCCAAGGACGCATGAAGTGAACAAGGGCCAAGGGTAGAGCTGCGCAGCTGTCTAGCAGAGCAGCTAAGAGGTTGTGCGTGCTTATGAGTTGGAAAGCACATTGTCCCTATGCTGTCTGTCTGTATGCACAAAGAATTGTTGCAAAAGCAGTATTGGAAGGCATAAGGGCATAACTCATGGGTGCAACGTCCAGGAAGTTTATGAGAAACTATGCTGGAGTGCAATAGATGCATAATGGGTTGACAGCTTTCAGGAGAAACTTTATAACCCTAAGGAATTGCGAGCATGAGTCGAAGGAGACTAGGTCCTAGTTCGAACTGGGATAAGAATCAGGGACGAAAGCAATGAAACCACTTAGGTCCATTGAGTATAGAATGTCACTGAATATAACACATAGCAGTTTTGAATTATGAGAAAAATGCATAGTGGGAAGAAACCCCATAGCCCAACCATGAAAAGTTGAAAGGTTGAGGTTATGGAAAATATGCGCAGGGACATATAACAATGTATCAGAATGTCTGTGCGCATGCTGGACAAGAGGGTCTTAAGACTGTGGTGTCCAGAAGTGTTACAGAAGGGATTTATGGCAGTGACAGTAATCCCAGTTAGTAAATGTATAGTGAGTCCTGAAAAAAGTGAGAGCTCCTTGCATGTACTGAAAGGAAAGTGAATGATGTTACACTCCGCAGAGAAAACAGCATTCACCAACAGTGATGCAAGAGACAGTTCACTTACCGAAGCTGGTGCCGGCGGCAGAGCTTGGGGTTGTAATGTTGACTCACCATAAAGCACATAGAAACATTAAAATAATGTACTTACTGCAGTATGGAGTGATGGTAACCAAAGATACCATTGTACCTGTGACGTCTAAAGAAAGTTGGATTTTCTTAGGTCCAGGATGTGCGGAGAGTAACTATTTTCTGTTAAAAGAAAGAATAGTGCAATTAAAACTCCCCAACCCCCCTCCCTTCTCCCCTCTGCACTTCGTAGCGCCTGGGGGAGTGTACCGGGACTTTGGTACAAGGTGGGGTGGCCGCTCTGATATCTGACCAGATGGGAGACCAGGAGGTGTCCCAATGGAGGATATCATGTAGGCTCCTGCAGGTGTGTGAGCGGTAAGTGGTACCCGCATTTCTGTATGCTGTACAAGGAGACACTGAGACCTGTGGCCAGGCCTCAAGGTGGACTTGTACATGGGGCAATGGTTGCTGAATCTCATGTTTAGCAGATCAGCCAATGCAGCTGGACCTTGGTTGGGAGGGAACCAAGAGTCAGAGCATTGGTCGGCACAGGGACTTGTTACTGACAAGAGAAGAAGCCCTGCTGCAATCCCAAGAAGATAGAGGGGTTCTCCTGATATTGTGGCTAACATAGCTAACATAGTGATATGTGACACTAATACAGTTCTAAAAGGCACATGACCCAGAACTTTTCGAACCACGGTCCGAATGGGAGAACACAACTCTATGGGAATGCCGCCGAAGCGGGTACTTACCATCCGACGTGGATCGCCGCAAGACGAGCCGGTGAAGATTGTTGACCCCGACGGTCTCCGGAGTCCTCGAGGGTAAGGCCGGGGACGTAAACGTCCATCTCGCTCTGAAACCCGGTATGGTGGCACAGGTACAGAGGAGACAGGCCAGGCGTGAGTGGCGTTTAGACTGCTAAGTGTAACAGATGGCCATAGTCCCACACCACTTGACGGTGGGGCACGCCAGGAACAGAGGAGCCCTAACGGAACTCATGTTCCCTTCCCTCGTCACAGCGGCTCGATGTGTCGTGACGCCAATGCAGAAGCTGTCGGACCTGGATCCGGAAGTTCTGGATCACCAAGGACTGCCAAAACTGTAGGAACAGTGCTGATGGCAGTGGTGATGTCGCTCTGCCCGAGCGTTGTCCAGCCTGGAGAAGGATGGCACCGATGTGCTGGATGGCGTCAGCGGCGGACGATCACGATGTCGGCGATGATGGGTGCCACGGTGCTCGGCCCGGTCTTTCCCCAGCACCGAGATGGAAGCCCTCGTCGTCCTGGAAGGCGATCGATGACGAACTGTCAGCACGCCTGCTCTGCTCCTGACACAATGGAGTGTCTTAAGCTAATACGGGGCTTAAAAAAGAACCCAAAGCGTGGAGCAATGTGAGGAGGCGAGGGTATTATGTGGCGGTGCTATGTCGGTATTGAAGGCAACCTAAGGGGCTTCGAGGATATCATCAAAATGGGTATGAAAAATCGTCGATGACTGGCCAGGAGAATGATGACAGTGACGGGCACTGACAGCAGTGGCATAGGTATCTTTGAAACGATGTGGAATCGAATAATCGAAAAACATTGCCGTTATTGAAAAAGATACCGGCATCGACTGAGTCGAAGTCGAATCAATAGGGCGTCAAGGACACTGAAGGAAAACGGAGGTGTCGAGGGCATCGATGCATGGAGGCGGGCATTTATGCCGTTTGTGGCATGGCCACGGGCATCAACTATAGGGCCACAGACGTTGACGGTATCGATTTGGACAGACTCAGATTTCCAAGTGTACATGGCATCGGTGCCCCAGACACGTGTGTCGGTGGCATCGATATGGACACGTATGGAATCGATGGCATGGATCTCCCAGTCGATGAATTCCATCCCGGCATCAACGCCAGTCCTGGAATCGGCATGGGCATCGATGCCAGCCATAAGGCTGGCATTGGCATCAACGCCCATCCACGGAATCGAGCCGGCATGGATACCCACCGATGGGACCCACCTGGGCATCGAATTTCACCGATGGGAGCAGCCTGGCATCGACTGCCCTCGATGGATGCATTCTAACATAGATGCCCATGGATGAAACACCTGGGCATCGGTGTCCATCGATGCAAAAGGACCCGGCACCGATGCCATCGACGGATGGCCATCCGGCACCAATGCCATCGACGGATGGCCATCCGGCACCAATGCCATCGACGGACAAGCCATCCGGCACCGATGCCCACCGATGGGGACCATCCGGCACCGATGCCCACCGATGGGGACCATCCGGCACCGATGCCCACCGATGGGGACCATCCGGCACCGATGCCCACCGACGAATCGATGTGGCACCGATGCCCACCGATGGAAAAGGGCTGGACATCGGTGGGGAGGATGGGGCATCGATGGCATCCCCAAAAGGGGGGGTGGCATCGATGAAGTGACCCTGGGATCGTTAAAAAGTGTCTCGGGCAGCGGTGGCGGCGACCCGAGTATGCATGGCAGTGACTAACAGCGTGTGCGTCAATGGCATGCATCCGGGTAGGGACGGCACCGAGGAAGCCCAAGGAAAAAAAACAGTGCGTAGGAGGAAAAAGCCTGGTAGCACTGAAAAGCAAAAAACATGGATAAAGGCATCAGGGCACCGTGGGGGGAGGGGCGCTGATGACATATAAAAGCCCAGGGCGGTTTAGGAGGGTCCCGGTGTAGCGATAGGGTATCGACTGCGTGAGGGTACCAGGGAACGAAGGACTTGAAGCTACAGAAGTCCTAAAGTTAAGGAAAAAATCCCTACCCCACTAGCATAAGCAAGCAGAGTGTCACAGAGATACTCGCAAGCTGTTTAAAGCTAACTGAAAAATGGGGGAAGGGAAGGCTTCAGTCAGTTAACAGCCTTAAGATAGTGACAGGAACCGACCGAAAAATAAGAATTAGTACTCACCGAGCGTCGTAAAAACGTACGCGGAGGGAGACCTGTGCAGGGAAAAGTGTTTTTTGAAGTGAAAAGTTAAGTGTTTCCATGAGGTAATTAGTTAAAAAATCCTCACAGAGCTCCAACCGCTATGCTGACTGCAGAGCGGAAAAAAGAAGACTGAGGGAGACACCTGTGGCTCACAGGGATAATTGCAGGCTGGGCATGCTCAGTGCACCCAGTGTGCCAGTGTCAGTCAAAGCTTGTTGAAACTTTGACAGAAAAGTTTTCCGTACAGGGCTCCATCCTCGATGTCACCCATTTGTGAGGACTACCATCCTGCTTGTCCTGTGAGAATATCTTAATATACACACCTAAATTTACAATTTATAAACCCTTGGGATCAGAAGCCATACCTATATCTTAAACAACTCCATAACAGGAGGAAGAATTTGTGAGGTTTATTATCCTGCTGTCCTTGGAAAACACTTGTTACAGGTAAGCAACTTTGGTTTCTCCAAGGAAAAGCAGGATATATCAGTCAGGCAGGTGGACATCACTAGCCATGTGTTGCCTTCTAAATCTTTGCTTGGTGCTGAGTCTTCTGGGAAGAAACTGCCCTCTGCTTCTGAAAGTATGCTTCACTCTTGGTGCAGACAACGCCATAGTTTGATATCGATGTCTTTGGTGCCAATGGGGTTGCAGCAGACTTTTATTTTAAGGTGAAGACGTCCTGAAGTCTCTATCTTAGGATCCCAATGGCTCTGGGTGATGCTTTCAAACAAATGCCACAAATGGGCATCATGCTTTAGCTTTAGGAAGCACATACAGACTTTGAAGTTAGTGTGGTGGAAGCGCTTGGTGTTTTCTGACTTAGTGAGCAAAACACCTTATGAAAAACCAAAGGATGATGAAAAGGGCTGTCCAAGGCCACTGTATAAAGGCTAAACCAAATGGAATTTTCCAAATGGAGAAAGGTCAATAGTGGAGTACCACAGGAATTGGTACTGGGACTTAAAGTCGTCTTTGTAGACAATATGTTGAAATCCTCTGCTCAGTGTGTGGCGGCTGTCAATAAAACAAATACAACGTCAGGACTGCTCTGAAAAGGAATGGAGACAAAATGGAAAATACCTAAATTGCCTCTGAATTGAGCCATGGTATGACTGCACCTTGAATAGTGTGTGCAGTCCTGGTCACCTCATCTCAAGAAAGACTTAGTGGAACTAGAAAAGGTGCAGAGGAGGGCGACATGAATGATAAAGGGTAGAGATGTGAATCGGGAGTGAAATCGGAACCGATTCTGGTTCTGATTCACATCTATAGAGATGTGAATCGGAACTGAAATCCGAACCGATTCTGGTTCCGATTCACATCTCTAATAAAGGGGATGAAACATCTTTCCCATGATGAGAGGCTATGCAGGGAAGGGGGGCTCTTCAGCTTGCAAGCGAGATGGTTACGGGGGGACAAGATAGAATCTTATAAAATCATGATTGAGGTAGAACGAGTAAAGGATGGTTATTTACTCTTTCAAACAATATTAAAACAAGAGGATACTGCATGAAACTAGCCAGCAGATTCAAATCAGATAGTAGAAAGTACTTCTCACTCAGCATGCCATCAGGCTGTGGAAACTGTTGCCAGAGAATGTGATCAAGGTGAGTGATGTAGCAGGGTTTAAAAGACATTTGGACAAGCTCCTGGAGGAAAAGTAGACTAAAGAAAGCTATTGCTGTCCCTGGCAGTAGAATTAGATCCACTTTAGGAGATTTGCTGGGTACTTACAACCTGGATTAGCCATGGTCAGCGACAGGATGGACCTTGGTCTGATCCAGCATGGCAATTTTTATGTTCTTAACCAAGGAGCAAATGTTCAGGACTCTGACTGCATTGAAAAAACCTCAAATAAGAGCTGACAAAATTAAAATGTAGGAAGAAGAAAAGCCAACTAAGGCCAAAAACCCTGAAAAGGAGAATGCGTCCAATTATTATTGCAGACAAATAGGGATTAAGGGGCCCTGTGAGGTGGTGCATGCATACAAGTTCTGTGCTAAGAAGGTTTTGCCAGAGATCTCTGTGAAACTGAGTTGCCTCAGATGACATCACTCACTTTTGTGGCTGAAATATCCTGCTTTTCCCTTGAAGAATGTCCATTTTGCTAACACAATGACAAATGCTATCCGCTCAGTCTGTTACTCCTCTGCAGTCCCTTGACTGTCTTCCATGATTGTCCTATCTTTCTTACTTTCAGGCCGATACAGTAAAGTGCACTCAGCTGAACACACTGTTTTATGCGCATCCTCTATCCCTTAAACAGTAAGGGGCTCAGCGCGTTGAAAACACGGATCCAAACTCACCCCCCCCCCCCCCCCCCGAAAATAATATTGATCACATGCAAATACATGCATGTTGACGAGGCTATTAGTTATTCACCTGGGATATTGGAAAAAAAAAAAAAAAGTGTGGCAAAACTGCAAGTTTTGCACAGAAAGTGAACAGAAAAGCAGAAAATACTGCTTTTCTGTATACCCTCCAACTTAATATCCTAGTGATAGTCAGAGGAACCAAAAATGTAAAAAAACAAAAAACATTTTTTTAAAATGTATCTGCTGGTCAAGTTAGGAAAACAGACGCTCAATTTACTGGCATCCGTTTTCTTAATTCACGGCTGTCAGTAGGTTCGGAAAACAGACGCTCATAAAACCGAACGTCTGTTTTCTGAACCCGCTGACAGTCACCTCTCCTGGGAAAAGGGTCCATCAAGCCCAGCATCCTGTTTCCAACCATGGCCAATACAGGCTACAAGTACCTGGCAAGCACCCAAACACTAAGTACGGTATATCCTATGCTACTGATGCTAGTAATAGCAGTGTCTATTTTCTAAGTCTACTTGATTAATAGCAGGTAATGGACTTCTCTTCCAAGAACTTATCCAAACCTTTTTTAAACCCAGCTACACTAACTGCACTAACCATATCCTCTGGCAACAAATTCCAGAGTTTAATTGTGCATTGAGTGAAATAATTTTCTCCAATTAGTTTTAAATGTGCTACATGCTAACTTCATGGAGTGCCCCCCTAGTCCTATTATTTGAAAGAGTAAATAACAGATTCACATTTACCCATTCTAGACCTCTCATGATTTTAAATACCTCTATCATATCCCCCCTCAGCCGTCTCTTCTCCAAGCTGAACAGCCCTAACCTCTTCAGTCTTTCCTCATAGGGGAGCTGTTCCATCCCCTTTATCATTTTGGTTGCCCTTCTCTGTACCTTCTCCATCGCAACTATATCTTTTTTGAGATGCAGCATCCAGAATTGTACACAGTATTCAAGGTACAGTCTCACCATGGAGCGATACAGAGGCATTATGACATTTTCCATTTTATTCACCATTCCCTCCCTAATAATTCCTAATATTCTGTTTGCTTTTTGACTGCTGCAGCACACTGAGCTGACAATTTCAATGTATTATCCACTATGATGCCTAGATCTCTTTCCTGGGTGGTAGCTCCTAATATGGAACTTAATATCATGCAACTACAGCAAGGGTTATTTTTCCCTATATGCATCACCTTGCACTTATCCACATTAAATTTCAGCTGCCATTTGGATGTCCAATTTTCCAGCCTCACAACAATAATTGCCTGTTTTCCCACAGACCTTACTGAATCGTCCTGTAAGTTAGTAGCAGTTAAATCAATATCTGTATTTACTATGTAACTCACTTTATGGTGTGCTAGAAAGCAGACAATTACTTTATAATAAATTCATAATAGTTCACTACATTCAAACTGTACTTTGGAGAAAAGGTTACATAAAGCCTATATGCCATGTTTTTAAACACAAGTTTTTCCAAATGCACTGATGTGTGATCTTCAAGAACTGATCATTAATTAAACAAACATTACCTATTCTATTATTAATACCTTAAAGAACTCTGGATACTTTCATCCTCTACATTATTTAATATACACTGTACCCAACCTGATTATGTGCTCTATGTGTGTAAAATGTGACGTACAAGCTTCCCACACAACATTCCACCTGACAGTCTCTACACAAAATCTGAATTTGGCCTGTTTAAGCATTTACCTTGCTTTTGGACATCAGATATGCTGAATCTTCTTTACATTGCAGGGCATCATCCTTTCCTCTGTCAAAACCTTTACCAAGAGGAAATAGTTAAAGACATAGTAAATTTCCAATTACTGTTCCAAAATTAGCACATCTATTTAAGTCACAAACCAAATAATGAGAAATTACTACTTACCTGATAATTTCCTTTTCTTTAGGATAGTCAGATGAATCCAGAACAAGTGAGTTATGCTCTCCTATCAGCAGATAGAGATGGAGCAAGCTGACGTCACAGTACATATACCCCTGCAGTGACCTTAGCCGGCCAGTATTCTCTTTAAAAGCAACTGTGGATAGACTAGCAAAAAACTTGATTAAAAACAGATAACCATGTCAATACTGAGCCAAAAGGCAACAGTGAGCTCAGATAAGAACACTAGTCTAGGGACTGGAGTAAAACTTCCCAGTAATCTTTGTTAACATGTAGACGCAGAGGAGAAGCAATATGCAACCATACGGCAGCCAAGGGAGGAAAGCTAGATTCATCTGACTGTCCTAAAAAAAAAAAAAAAAAGAAATTATCAGGTAAACAGTAATTTCTCAACTCTTAGTGTCCAGTCAGATGAATCCAGAACAAGTGGTATGTACCCAAACTACTCCCGAATAGGGTGGGAGGCTTCCCGCAGTCCAGACAAAACTGCATGCACAAAGGCTGCATCCTCCAGGGCCCGAACATCAAGGCAATAATACCTGGAAAGATGTGTTAGGAGGACGTCGCAGCTTGGCAAATGACAACAGTAGACAAAAATCTAACTTCTGCCCATGACACTGCCTGAGCCCGAGTGGAATGAGCTTGAACCTAACTAGATAACGGCTTCTCAGCATCCATATCGGCAGCCATGACTACCTCCTTAATCCAGCAAGCATGAGGCTGGTTCTCCCTGCCTAGTACTGCCGTGAAGGACAAACAAGCAATCCGACTTCCGCAAAGGCTCTGAAACTTTCAAATACCTAACAATATGTCTCTTGACATCCAAGGGTCGTAACAGTTGATACTCTCCTCAGTGTCTCTCTCTATCCAGAGACAGTAAAAAGGAAGGAATAGTATGAAAGTGTACTGCTCCTGGAGTCACCTGAAGGAATGGCTCATGGCAAGACAAGGCTTGGAGTTTAGAAACCCTTCACACAGAGCAAATTGCCACCTGGAGAAATGGCTCCTATCAAGTCAAGCCCTGCAGTTCAGAAACCCTACGTGCCGAACAAACTGCCACCAGCAACACAGTTTTCAAGGTCAGCAATAAGTAGGCAGCGGACTAAATGTAGGCCCTGACAAAAATTTCAAGACCAAATTAAGAGCCAAGCCTTCATTCAAGCCATCCTGCAAAAATTCCAAAATGAGTGGAATCTTGACCAAGGACAGAAGAGCACCTTGATCCTCACACCAGGCCTCAAACACTCACCAAACTCGCACATAGGCCAAGGAAGTGGAGAACTTGTGAGCTCTTAGCAAGGTGGGCATTACTGCAGCAGAATATCCACACTTCGGCATGCATGTCCTTTCAAGGGCCGTAAAACAAAACTGAGTCGAATCTTTGTGAAGAACAGGTCTCTGCTGCAACAGGTTCCTCTGTGCCAGAAGTGGAAGATGCGAATCCACCAGAAGCTTCTGCAGATCTGCATACCATGGTCGCCTGGGCCAATCTGGAGTGACCAAAAGTACCATTCCCTGTGGCATTCGATTGTTCAAATAAATCTGCCCAACACAGGCCATGGAGGAAAGGCATACAGTAACTTGTCTTTTGGCCACTCCTGCACTAATGCCTCAATCCCCAATGACTTCGGATTTCGTCTGGAGATGCACTTCTGCCCATTGCATAAGTTGATCTATTTCCAGAGACACCTGTTGGCTCTTGGTGCCTCCCTGCCAACTGACATAAGCCAGGGTCATGGTATTATCTGAATTTATGCAGACTGATCGACCCTGCAGTCTGCCGCTGAGCTTTAAACTTGCGAACTGGACCTCCCTTGGCTTTCAGCTGATTGAAGTTCCAGAGAGACTCTTCTGCACTCCAGCGCCCTTAGCTCTTGATTGCTAGCACCTCAACCAAGGAGACTTGCATCCGTTGTCAGTACTATCCAGTTCGGTGGGGATGAGGAGACACCTTCTGTAGATGATCCATCTGCAGCCACCACTGCAATTAGGAGGAGAACTCCATTGGCAGGTGGAGCCAAATCGATTGGTCCTGAGACTGGGGATTCCGCAGAGAGAGCAGGGAGCTCTGAAGAGGACGCATATGCACCCTCGCCCACAGTACCATTTTCAGGGTCACCACCATTGAACTAAGGACCTGCAGGTACACCCACACAGCCGGGCACAGGCGGACTTGGGCTAGCAACTTCTGAATCTGAGTCTCTGGCAAACACACCTTGCCTTGCTGCGGGTCGAACCAAACTCCCCAGTATTCCAGCGACCTAGTAGGCCAAAAGGCTGCTCTTACCTAGGATAACCACCCAGCGGAGCTCTCACAACAGGAAAATCACCGTGTGAGTCATCAGGCTGCTCTCTTCAGTCGACCTGGCGTGAATCAACCAGTTGTCCAAATACGGGTGTACTAGTATTCCATCCTTTCTCAAAGCCACTGCAACTACCACAATTACCTTGGAAAAGGTTCTGGGAGTGTTGGCCAGACCAAAAGGCAGTACCCGAAACTGATAGTGGCGTCCCAATACTGAGAACCGCAGCACGTGTTGTTCCAGTTGGATAGGAAAGTGAACACCTTGGACAGATCCAGGTTGGTCAGAAATTCCCCCGACTGCACTGCCATGATCACAGCGTGCAATGTTTCCATGCAAAAATGCTTCACTCGCAGAAGACGATTGATGCCCTTGAGGTCCAGGATGGGCATCTATTTGGCACCACAAAATAAATGGAATATCGCCCTGTATTTTCTTGAGACGCAGGTACTGGGACCATAGCCCTCAGACTGAGGAGCCTTGACAATGCACACTTCACCATCTGCTTCTTCTACGGGCAATGGCAGGGAGATACCATGAACATGTCCCGAGGAATACTGCAAAACTCCAGGCATATCCTGCTCATATCATCTCCAGGACCCATTGATCCGATGGGATCTCAACCCATCTCTGATAAAAGAGAGAGAGGTGACTCAAACCTTCATTGGGAGGGTTGAGAACCTGCGCCTCTTCTGGGCTGTCGGAATCGAAAGGACTGAGGTCTACTGAAGGGGTGAGTCTTCTGAAAGGTCACTCGGTTATAGGTTGAAAGCATCTGGAACCTCTAGCACGACCTTTCATGACAAGGGAGCGCTGTGCCAGTCTCTTATCTTCTGGCAAACAAGGAACCAGAGATTTGCCCGACTTTCTGGCCATCTTCTTCAACTCGCTACCAAACAAGAGCGAGCCGTTAAAAGGCAACTAGGTGAGATTAGTCTTGGAGATCGCATCAGTTCGACCAATTTCTCAACCATAACTGACACTGGCCACCAAAATTGAAGCCACCCCTCTGGCCGAAATGTGGACCAAATCACAGCCCGCATCAGCCAAAAAGGCAGCAGCAGGTTCCACAACTGATCTGGAATGTACCTGAGAGTCATCAACCTCCTGGGAGAGTAAGCCACCAAGGAACAAGAAGCGAACTGCATGGTCACTGCCACAGCTTCACATGCATGATTAAGGATAGTCTCAATCTTTCTATCATGCGCATCCTTCAAGGCCACTCCTCCTTTGATGGGAATAGTGGTCCGCTTGGAGATTGCACACACAGGTGCATCTACCTTTGGAAAACAAAAGTACTCTCTTATCACTGGATCCAGAGGGTAAAGGCCTTCCAAAATCTGAACCCCTTTGAAATTAGCCTCTGGGGCACCTCACTCAAGATCAATCAATTCTTGAATGGCTTTCATCAAACCAAAATAGTTTCTCTCTTCAGCTCAGAAGTGGAATCCACCCCAGAAATGCCAAGCATAGTCAAGGTCTGGGAAATCAAGGCTGGCCGTTCATCTTTATGAAAGAAACTGAAAATGGCTCTATATGGTTCCAATCCAGGGGGAAATTTCGTCATCCTCAAAAGAGACAGGATTGGCATCATCACCTTCAGCCAAAAGAGTCGCTATCATTAGAGGGATACTCCGGTAAATAATAGAAGGCAAGATTCCCAACTGTGCATCTGCCATAGGAGCCTGGGCAGAGCAGAGGTAACTGCACCTGAAGAAAGGACTGTAACCCCTGAAAAAATTCTACCCATGAAAAAGTAGAAGCATACAGACCGGTAAGTACCTGGGAGTACTCACTGAGCTACCTTCCCCTGATGAGGAGCCAGTTAGCGAAGATCCAAAATCAGGTGCCCCACATGAGACATCCTTATCCAGACTCACATCCAGTTGGGAAGAACCAGGCTTAGTGAAATCAGAGGAAGACAATTTACCCATAGCCTCCAAACAGCGCTGGCATAATGCAGTGGACACTCCTGGCTGAAACGCCCAAATTTGACAAGCAGTGCAAAGAGAAAGGCACTTAGACTTCTTAGGCATAGGTGCCATTATGGCTGACAACACGCTAAGAGGTGGCTGGAAGCGTGCATCTAGCTGTGTAATTTATTTTTTTTATTTTTTTTAATTATATGCACTCAACTAGGCTCCCAAAAAGTTAAGCATCCAATATTTATGCATGCACACCTAGGCGCTCATCCAGGCAGCCAAAGGAAAGAGCACAGTGCTAGATGTGCGCTGACTTAAGCACACGGCCACTAGGCGGCTCTTAAAATGGACGCTCAGAGGATATGGCTTTACTGTGCGCCCAAAAACTGGGCCCACAAACTGGACGCACAGCAAGACACACATGCCAAACTGACAAGCCTGTAGAGGGCAGCCTAATAAAGTGCACAAAAAGCCATTGCGGCCTACCATGCAGTGTGCAGCAAAGGCTTCAGAGTGGGGCCTAGCCTAGAAAGGCTGCTCAACCCCCCACGAAATAGGATGAACGTTGGAACATCACACCAAGCACGGAGACCTGAGGGAGGAGGAAGCCCTGCAAAAAAAAAACAAAAAAACAAAAAAACAAATTAAACCCCCCCCCCCCCCCCAAAAAAAAACCTCCCACTAAGTCTCTGTACTTTCCTTTTTTTTTTTTTTTTTAAACTTACTGGAGCTCAGCCTTACCTGGCTAAGCACAGAGACGGGGTCTGGCTGCAGGGGGTGGGAGGGCATTTGCTGTCACCGCTGTGCTCGGTATCCACCACCTGCTGCCTTTTAGCTGCTCAAGCAGCTAAGCCCATGCCGGAAAACCAGCTACCGGGCCAAGGCACACCTCTGATGGACTATGGAAATCACCTCAGGAAATCTCAACTGAGGGAGGAACCATTTGGTATCACGGCAAGAGAGCAGGGCAGTAATTTTCTTCCTTAATTCTCCTTCTTAACATTGAAGCAATCCCCTGTGGGGACATGCACATCCACTATCTGCTGGAGATGGAGAATACTGGTGGGCTGAGGTCACTGCAGGGGTATATGTACTGTGACATCAGCTTGCTCCGTCTCCATCTGCTGGTAGGAATGTATAACCCACTTGTTCTGGGTTCATCTGACTGGACATTAAGAAACAGCCTTTGCTCGAAAATACAATTTAATAAAACCATCCAAAATAACTATGACATACAACGTTAGTATTCACAGTAAAGTCCAATACATGCTGAGCAAACATTCTATGGTAGGATGAGACTGGCCTACTCCCATCATCCTGGCTACTTCAAAAACCCTTGCTAGTGAAATAAACTGTTGAAAGGATATTCATCATGACATTTTCAATTAAGATAATTATCTTTATTTTAATTTAAAATTTCTGATCTGAGTTTTATAATAGCATGATCTCAAAAGCTGAGAATCTTCTCTCATTAATGCTTTGCTGGGTTAAAGACCTGACAGCATCACAAAACTGTAAGATATGGGCTGAGAGCCAATTACTTCAACAACATAAGGAATTACATACTTGCAGGGCATTACAGCACAAAACTGTGATCCTGGAAGGCCCAATTCAATTCTGCTCTCTAACACTAACTGGCGTCACTTAACTTTTCTTTGTTCAAGCCTGATTTGTAAATTCTTAGAAACAGGGACCCAGTAACAATGTGAATTATCTTTTATAATGCACCACACATGGCTGCTGTGAAAGAAGTATTACTACTATACAAACATTACAATACTGATATAAAATTAATCAGAAAAGGAGTAATGGTGGTGGTGGATATATACCAAAAATATTAATTTGCTATTCCACCTAATAGCCCATGAAAAGACCTCCTGAAAGAATACAGACTGTAAAATAGATATACAATAAAGAGAATATAAACATCCTGAAACACATAACAGCACAAGTTCAGCTTGACTTTTACATAGGAAGTTAAGCATCCAGTCAAGAAACTGCTTGAGGTAATTATCACCACACCTTTTTTCTTTAAATATATGTATATATATATATATATATATATATATATATATATATATATATATGAATGAGAGAGAGAGCTCTGTTTAGACTGCCAGCTGTGCCACCCTTGGTTTGAGCTGTTTGCCTGCTAGTCCCTCCCAACACAGCCCTTGGGAAAAACATGGGACAGGGTCAGGGGACATATAGCAGAGTTGCTTACCTGCAACAGGTGTTCTCACAGGACAGGAGGATGTTAGTCCTCGCATATGGGGAACGTCAGTGGACGGAGCCCCGACATGGAAAACTTTTCTGTCAAAGTTTCTAGAAAGCTTTGACTGACACTGGCACACTGAGTGCACTGAGCATGCTCAGCATGCCATTATCCCTGTGTCCACAGGTGTCTCCCCTCAGTCTTGTGTGTAGCAAAAAGTGTGAGGAAAAAATAAAATAATAAAACGTAGGTAGAACCAACTCCACGGGGTGGCGGGCAGGTTTCGTGAGGACTAACATCCTGTCCTGTGAGAACACCTGTTATAGGTAAGCAACTCTGCTTTCTCACAGGACAAGCAGGATAGTAGTCCTCACATATGGGTGAGTACAGAGCTGAGGATGTCCTAATATGCACCAAATGTACCCAAAGACGTGCAACAGGCACAAAAACTGGGGTGGAATTTGGTAGAGGGCATCCTGAAACCCTGAACGGGTTGGTGGAAGGATGTTGGATAGTTAAATTGAAAAGAAATTGCGAAGAACAGATTGGCCGAAGATGAAATCTGACTGCCAGCCATATCTAAGCAATAATGGGCAGCGAAGGTATGGAGAGAGCTTCAGGTTGCGGCCTTACAAATAGCAAAAGGTGGCACTGACCGAAGGTGAGCCACTGAGGTTGCCACGGCCCTAACAGAGTGTGGTTTCACAAGGTCTGGTAGTGGAATGCCTGCTTGCCAGTAACAAAGGAGATACAGTCCGCCAAGCAGGAGGAAAGGTCTGATTGCCCACTGGAACTCGCAGTTTGTCGTTTGCCAAGAAGGAAAGAGTTGGGTATAATTCCTATGGAGTGTAGTGCGGTCCAGATAGAATGCAAGTGCACTTTTACAGTCCATGGAGTGGAAAACCCTCTCGCCCTGGTGAGAGACAGGTGTTGGAAAAAAGTGGGGAGAGTATATGCTGAGTAAGGTGAGAGGCTGCGTCTACCTTAAGAAGGTCATGATGATGATTACGAAGGACCACTGGATCACGGAGGAATGCATGGGTCGGATGAGTATGTTATAAGGTGTGTAACTCACTGACCCAGTTGGCAGAAGTGATGACTACGAGGGAAAGAAGTTCCCATGCCAGAGTGGTAAATGAGAGGAATGTAAAGGCTCGAATGGGATACGTAGGAGTCTTGTAAGCACTAAATGTAGGCCCCATTCCATAACCAGTGAAAATAAAGGGGGCTTAAGTGGACTCAGAAGGGGATGAACCGTTAATCGGGCATCCCGACTCCCAAGTGGAACGCCAAATTGAAACTGAGGTGTACCCATGCGGAGGATGTCTGGGGAGCAGAATCTGAGGGAGTAAGAGAAAAGAGTGGTGTAGAAAAAAGGGGGTAATACCCTTTTGTATGCGCCATGTGGTAAATCATGCCATTTGGAATGGGAAGATTTATGTGGTGGAAGGCTGCTGTGACGCTACCAGTACCTGAGAACATCAGTGAGTCCGTGATATGAGACTGACCTTTGAGAAGTCGAACTGGTTACTGGTGTGATAGGTAGAGAAGTATGGGAAAAACATACTTATCGCGGTCAGGATCTGTGTATGAGAAACAATGAACCTCGATCTGTTGCAGCCTAATGAGAGTTTTTGGCTAAGAGAGACGTCGAAAGAGACATATATAAGAGGCCTTTGTTGTAGGACGAGCAAAGGTGTCCAAGGGAACGCATTCTGAGACATGTGTAGGGAGTAGAAACTGTCCCCCGTATGGTTCGGTTCGGACACAGAGGGCAAGGTCAGTTGACCTTAGCGCTAGAAGATTTTTCTCGCTACACATGCAGTCAGAGACCATTCGAGAAGATGGAAACATCTATGAATAAGGTCTGCTAGTGCGTTCGGCAAGTCTGTTAGATAAGTGGCCCAGGAATGCATGGAGTGTGCAAGGGCCAACAGCTAAAGTTGCGCAGCTTCCTGGCAGAGCAGCTAAGAGATTGTGCGTGATTGTGTATTGGAATACCACATTGCCACTATGCTGTTTGTCTGTAAGTACAAAGGTTTGTTGCAGAGGCAGTATTTTAAGCATAAAAGGCATAACGCATGGCTGAAAGTTCCAGGAAGTTGATGTAAAACTCTGTATGGAGCGGAATAGACACATATTGGGTTGGGACGATGTGAATTCGAACTCTTCAACCTAAGTAAATGCAACCGTGACCAGAACCATCTGAAGATTTGGTTCTAGATCGGTAATATGGATCAGGGACGAAAATGGTTGAACAGCTTAGAGCCACTGATAATTGAAAATTCCACTGAATCTGACTCATAGCCCATCTGAGCAGATGAGTAAAGTGGATAGTGAAAACACCCCGTGGCCCATCCATAAAAGCATGAGGGGCTGAGGTTATGTTGCATGCGCGCAGAGATGTGTAGGACATTTTCGGTATGACTGCACGGTTGGTGGGCAGGAAGTTCATTGTGACTGTAGTGCCCAGAACTGTTCCATATGGGATTTATAGTAGTTAAACCGCAATCCCAGGTAGTAGATTTGTAGTGAGTCATGGAGAAAACCCTTTGTTTGGATTGACTGTTAAGACAGTTATGCATGCAAGGAAAGTGTGAATGATGTTTTCCTCCGCAGAGAAAAAGCAGTCACTGCTAGTGAGTTTTGTGAAATACACAAGTTGCTGAAACTAGTGCACCTGGAAAACTTGGGAATGGAATGTTGATGACTCACTATGAAACACATAGAAAGACTAGAGGAGAGAGGCAACCCACTTACTGCGGTGAGGGAAGCATAGTGATGAGACATCATTTTACCTGTCCCTTCTGAAGAAAGTTGACATTTCTGAGGTCCAGGGTGGGTGGAAAGCATCTGCTTTCTGTTGAAAGAAAGAATAGTGAGATTAAAAACTCCCTCCCCGGAGTCACGTGATGTGGTGAACTGGGGTAGACGTGTCTAACCCGGCTCTAGGAGACAGGCCCGGAATCCCTTAAAAATCTCGGACATCCACCCTGCATTTATACTGGAACTTTTTCTGTGAGTACTGCCTATGAATATCGACAGATATATGAATAAATCGCCAGCGCCCATGCCCGCTAAACTAGCTAAAAAGGACAAGGAGAAACCCAAGTCCGCGGAGGACAAAATGGCCGCCGGCGCTGAGAAAACGCTGTCGGGTTCGGCTATAGACCCTTCAATAGCGGCGATAACAACGGCGGTTACCGAGGCATTAGCGGTCAAGCTCGATAAAATTTCGGAGCAACTTACCACCCTGCAAGGTGCTTTTGCCGAACTGCCGCCACGTATCGATGCTTTGGAGCACCGCATGTCCGCAGCGGAGGATGAGCATCTAGCAGCTGAGGGCCGATTGAGCACTTTGGAGAAAACAATTCAGCAGCAAGAAGAAAAACTAGATGAGCTTGAAAATCGCTCACGGCGCAACAACCTAAGATTTGTCGGCATACCAGAGGCAATCCTGGACGCTGATCTCGCGGGTCAAATTGTGAAGTGGCTCCCGGAGGCCTTGGGCCTATCAGACCAGCTGGGCGCCATGAAAATCGAGCGGGCTCATCGGTTGGGACCACGTCTAGAGTCGCAACAAAGACCTAGGGTGGTTATCGCACGATTTTTGGATTTTACTGACCGGCAGCTGATATTTATTTATTTATTTATTTAACAGTTTTTAATATACCGACGTTCGTATGGCACATCACGCCGGTTTACAAGTAACTCAATTAAAGGAGGAATTACAATGAACAGGGGGCCGGGGATGGGAGTAAGCCAGAAAGAGGAGGGGGGTAATGGAGACAGGAGAAGAGAGGGAAAGATAGGTAGCGTGAAATAGAGAATAAAGAGCAACCGTGAAAACAATAGAAGGAACTTATTTACAGAAGGATCTATTTACAATAGTTACATCTAAAATAATATTAATTACTTCATATGATATGGCAAGCATCGAGGAAAATGCCGTCGTTGCAGTTTCAAAACGTGCCGGTAAAAATCTTTCAGGACTTTTCTGCTCGGGTAGCTGCGAAGCGCAAGGAATTTGGCCCTTTGTGCTCTCAGCTTGCAACCAAACAAGTGCGTTTTGCTCTTCAATATCCTGCAAAGCTTCGTATTTGGAATAATGGGCAGACGAAGGCGTTTGACACGGTTTCTGAGGCACAACGCTATGTAAAAGAATCGCTGGCAATTGCTTCTACTTGAGAAAGTGTTTTGGAGACACTCGCTCTGCTACCCTGAGGCGGGGTTCAATTGCGATCCCTCATGTTTGATTAAGATTATCTTCTGTTACCATGTTTTTATCATGGCTGTTTCTTCAACAGACTTCATATCATCATGACTTACATGCTATTTTAGCAATGGCAAACTGGTATTAGTTCAATGTAACTTAACCTTTGAAGCTCAACTTGCTATGAGTCCGGGTCCTGTCACCTGATCACATGCATTGGCTCCAGCTCTCATTGCTGAGGGCTTCCACGGAGGATGGTTGTGTGTATTAAGGTTTTGTTCGTCATGGGGTGGGATGGGAGGGAGGAAGGGGAAAGAGGGATTAGACACCGGGTTGCAGGAATGAATGTTTATATTTCAGGAACTGAGGTATGTTTGAAGTTTGGATTCACCGGGGAGGATGTGATGCTATTCTCTGAATTATTGAAGTGGGGTTTACAGCTCTATACCTATACACAAGATAATGGTGCCTAAGGTTCAATATATGAGCTGGAATGTGGCGGGCTTGGGTACTGCTGTTAAGAGGGAGAAGGTGCTGGCGCATTGCCATAAATCTAAAGGGGACATTATTTTTTTGCAGGAGACCCATATGGTTGACAAGGAACATCTCAAACTGATGAATAAAAGGGGATATACACAAGTTTATTTTTCATCGGGAACGAGTAAACGTAATGGGGTGGCGATCTTAATTAAAAGCACGATTCCTTTTCAATTGGATTCTCAATGGAAGGATTCTGATGGGAGAGTAATAATGAATAAAGGTTGTTTATATGGTCATCCTATTGTACTAGCTTCCATTTATGGGCCAAACAAATATGACCACTTATTCTTTTCTACCCTAGTCTCACATATCACTGCATTTGGCGCAGCTTCTATACTTCTGGCGGGGGATTTTAACTGCCTAGCAGACCCTGTTCTTGATAAATGTTCCAATGTCCACACCTCACCAATGGGTAAGGGAAAAGGTATATCTTTTTTGTGTCATACTTTACAGTTACTGGATATATGGCGGGTATATCATCCCTCTGAAAGGGACTATACACATTATGCTCGAGCACACCCTGCAAAATCCAGAATAGATTATATTCTAGTTTCTGAAACTTTTTCCTGATGCAGAGAAAGCCGAAATTGGAAATCTGGTTATATCGGATCACTGCCCAGTCTTTTGTACCATAGGGGAGACAGCTAAGGATCCTTCCTTGTTCCAATGGCAAATGCCTGAGTGGCTGGCTACGGATTCCGCTTTTAAGGAATTTCTGGAACAAAAGTGGGCACAGTTTGAGACATTTAATGCCCAACATAAAGAAACACCTGTCCTTTTCTGGGAGACAGCTAAAGCTGTTCTGCGAGGCAACATACTTAAATATACTATCCAAAAAAAGAAAATGCAAAACAAACAAATAATGGAATTGGAAGCGAAACTTTGTTATTATAAATCCCAGTGGAACAGTATTAATAGCCAGATTTGGAAAGAATGGTTTAGGCAAACACAGGTGATGTTAAATGATATTCTACATCAAAAGGCCATCGGCTCTATGTTTGCATTCAAGCACAAACTTTTTGTGCATGGTAATAAACCCGGTAGGCTTTTGGCTCAACTGTCCAGAGCCAAAGTGGCTTCGAAATTTATCTCTTTTATCAAAAAACCTGATGGATCACGAGCTGTCTCTACCAAGGAGATTGGGCAGGTTTTCCAAAAATTTTATGAGAACCTATACACAGCTGATGAGCCAAATACTGCCAACCAGAACTCCTTTTTTAAAGACCTGCGGTTACCTACGATCTCTGAGCTACAGCGATCAGGTCTTAATAAGCCCATCACTGAATTAGAAATTGCGAAAGTAGTTTCAGATCTTAAACTCCATAAGTCCCCGGGTCCCGATGGCATGACATCGTTATTTTACAAATCATTAGGGGACAATGTTATCCCATCTTTGGCTTCCTTGTTTAACTATATGATAAAACAGGAAGTATTACCGGATACTATGAAAATTGCGGCTATTACCATCCTTCCTAAGCCGGGTAAGGATCCTGCGGACCCGGGGTCTTATCGTCCTATCTCCCTGTTAAATCAGGATGTTAAGATTTATGCAAAGATTTTGGCTAATCGGCTGAAATTCGTACTGCCAGATATCATCTCTCCAGAGCAGACGGGGTTTGTTTATGGGCGTAGGCCAGTGACCAACATTAGACGCCTACTGGTGGCTTTGGAGAGTTGTAAACGGAATGTTATCCTTGACCCCCTATTGGTTAGTTTCGACGCTGAAAAAGCGTTCGATAGGGTGGCTTGGCAATATTTATTTGACTCCTTGCGTAGCTTTGGCTTCTCTGGTTCCTTTTTATCTGCCATTCAAATATTATACCGAGATCCTAAAGCATTTATCTGTGTTAATGGCTCTACTTCTCCTATGTTTAATCTGGGAAGGGGAACTAGACAGGGCTGCCCCTTGTCTCCCCTCCTGTATATTTTATCACTAGAGCCCCTCACTCAAAAAATTAAGCAGTCTATCCTTATTCCTGGAATTAAGACGGGGTCCATAGAGCAGAAGGTAATGTTATTTGCGGATGATATGTTGATGATGCTCTCTCAGGCCCGTACTGCTCTACCGGAGTTGTTACAAATGATTCAGACCTTTGGATCCTTTTCTGGTTTGAAGCTTAATTTAACGAAATCAGAAGCAATGGATATTATGGGTTCGCTAAGATCTACTTGGGTGAATTTCCCATTAATGTGGGCTAATGATTCTATTAAATATCTGGGCATTAAAATCCACAGCGACTCTCAGCAGTGGTACTCGCATAATATCACACCCCTGTTGAAATTGTTCCAGACAAAAATTGATAGTTGGAATTCGTTGCCATTATCAATATCAGGGAGAATAGCTTTGGTCAATATGATTCTTCTACCAAAGTTGTTATACATATTACAAATGACCCCGTTTTATTTAAAGGGTAAAGATGTGAAAACGTTTTATCGCATTTTGAGTAAATTCTTTTGGAGTCCCAAACGGGCACGATTGGCGTTTTCTAAATTAATGGCACCCAAGTCGGAAGGGGGTCTGGGGGTGGCAAATTTGAGATTTTATAATATTGCTTGTCTTCTCCCAACCCTGAGGGAATGGGTGGGTTCGGGGTCAGATTCAGAGGCTTTACAGGTGGAGCGAGAAGCGTACATGCCCCATCATTTAGCCTTTTGGTTGCATTCCGTACGGGGGACGCTTCCAACGCATGTTTCTAATAGTTTAGTAGCTGAGGGCATGCGTAAGTGCTGGAAGTTCCTCAGATTACATTTACATCTCGAATGGAAAGTATCATATTGTTTACCATTGGTACATAATCCGGATCTTCCTGCTGGGATACCTAAACAAACGTTGGGAAGACTTGCAGCTAAGGGTATTGTTGATTTGCTCCCCTTTATGGATCTACAATCTAAGTCAGTTCTTACTTTTGATCAATGTTGTCATCAATTTGGACTGCTTCCTTATGACTATTTTACTTACATGCAGATACGTAGCTATATATCAGCTAACCAAAGCTGCTGTCAGCGAGAGCTCACGAATGGTTCGTTTCAAAGATATTTGCATATCAATTCTCTTAAGGTGGTTAAATTATCTATGTATTACCAACTGTTGCATGACACTGCTGCCTATACACTATATCAGTTATGTGCAAGTCGTTGGTCTGCTATTCTGCAGGAGGATATAACTGCCAAAGCACTGAAAAAGAGCACACAATTGTTAGCAAAAGTGACGGTCAGTACAGCTATGAAAGAACACCACTTTAGAATCCTCCACCAAATCATTATTAGTCCTCGGAGGGCTTTCTTGGCAGGTATTGCAGCTACGGGGTCATGCGTCAAATGCTCTCAGTCTCATGCTTCTCTGTTCCATTGTTTGTGGGAGTGTCCACGGATCCAATCTTTCTGGATACAAATCTCTCAACAATTCATTGATCAGGGGGTGTCTATAGACTTTTGGAATGGTGCCTTTTGCCTCTTGGGCGTAATGAGCAAGTCTAATACTAATGTCATACCACCCCATCTATCCACGGACACTCCATCACCTGGCTCTTCTCTCCTCTTCCACAAGAGTCGACTGATAGCTTTAAGGATAATACTACGTCATTGGATACTCTCTACTCCTCCATCACTTTTGGAGTGGATGGACGCCATGCTGGACTTATATTTACTGGAACGTAAATCAATCCTTGCCTCTTCCAAGCGAAAACAGGATTGTTTTAAAGTGCTCTGGTCTCCTTTCACTAGCCTGCTCCCTTCGAAAGGAGATTTGCAACCCCCATAGATCCCGGAACATTATAGTAGTACTTGGATACAGCTTGGTAAAGCTCATGCGCTGGTTGGGTGACCTTTCGCTGCATTCCCCTTGGTGATCTCTGACACTTGATAGTGACTACTTTATGTTTTATTTTATTTTACTTTAAGGAATACCGATGTTGTCTTTACTCTTCATTGACTGGTGTCTTTTGGGTGGGTTTGGGTGGGGTGGGGAGGGGGGGTGAGGGGGGTTGCTGAGAATATGGTATATAGGAAGGTTTGGTTGGGCTGGGGTGCCCACTACTGTTAGTAGGTTAAATTCTTTGCTTCTTTGCTTTTTTGAGTATCTTATATGCCTGATTGTCTAACTTGTGTGTATAGACTGGATGTTAGCATATTTCTATGAAGGCTTACATGTGATGGGAATGCCTCCCACTGCAATGTTTGTTTATTGTATCTTTTTGCTGGAAACCAATAAAAATAATTACACACAAAAAACTCCCTCCCCCACCCCCCGCGCTTTGTAGCGTCCGGGGGACTGTACCCTGAAACCAGGTACTAAGTGGGGTGGCCGCTCTGATATCGGGCAAGTTGAGAGACCAGGTGTCCAACTGGCGGAGCTGATGTAATCTAGATATCAGCTAGTCTCCCACGGGAGCATGAGCGGTAAAAGTCTTACCCGCATCTCTGTCTGCTGTGCAAGAAAACGTCGAGAACTGTTGCCAGGTCTCGAGGTGAGCATGCAAGTGAGGCAGTGTCTGCTGGATTTTGTGCCTAGCAGACCAGCTGGTGTATCTGGGACTTCGGATTGTAATCAGGATCCAGAAGCCAGAGTATTATCGAGAACAGAGTCCTGTTGCTGAAAACGGGAGGATGTTTTGATGCAATCCCTATTATTGGTAGAGAGGTTCTCTTTGTGTTGTGTCAATTATAGCTAGCAATAGCGATATGTGACACTAACACAGTTCTTGGAAGGTAACACGACCTAGAACCTTATGAAACCATGTGGCCTGATTTAGTGACCAGGTCTCGATGGGATTGTCGCTAAAGCAGGATTAGAGTACTTATCGCCCTTCATGGTGGATCACAGAAGGACAAATCGGTGAATCTTGATGGCTCTGTGGATTTCGAGAGGCATTGAGGACAGCCTGAAGGATGTAACGCCCAACTCAACTCTGTAATCTGGTATGGTAGCACAGCTACAGAGGAGACAGGCTAGGCTGTGGGGAACGCCTCGGGTGCAGAGGAGCATATGACTCAAACCCGCTTCACAACTGGCTCAATGTACAATGACGCCAGTGCGGAATAGGTATACCTCGGAGCTCGGCCTGGTCATTCTCCAGCACTGAGGAACTGCCACCGATGTGCGTAACAGAGGCGGTGGCAGTGGCGATATCTGTTTCGGCGCGGTCATTCTCCAGCACCAAGTAAGATAGCAGCGGTGTCCTGGATTGCATCGGTGGCGATGACTGCCACGGTGCTCAGCCTGGTCTTTCCCCAGCGCTGAGGTGGATGCCCTCGCCTTCTTGGATGGCGAGTGGTGACAGACTGTCAGCAAGCCAGCACTGCTCCTGGGACGATCTAGTGTCCTAGGATGATACGGGCTTTGGTTAAGACCCTGAAGCATGGAGCATTTTTGTTTAGTGGAGGGCATTGCGTTTAGGTGCTTAGGAAGTATTGACAGTATCGATGGCGTCGACATGGACGTCGACGCCATCGATGGAGTCAACATGGACGTCGATGGCATCAATGGAGTCAGTATGGACATCGATGGAATGGACCCAGGCCTCGATGGCATTGACCTGGCATTGATGGAATGGACCCAGGCACTGGTATTGTGCTGTGACTAGTTTTGCCACCTACATGTCATAAGAAACATACTAATCCTGTCCTGGCTTTACCCCAATACATGCATGGATTTGTAATTCTAAGTTTCTTAGGGAAATGACTAGGACAATCCATGCAATGAGGTAAAACCCTATAACAGTGGCTCTCAAGATATCCACAATGAATATGCATGAGCTAGATTTGCATGAATTGCCTCCACAGCCTGATAAGAAGCCGACCTCCATCCCAGTAAGGGGGGGATGACCACAACAGTGGAGGTGCTCTGCCTCCAGGGACAGGTTCTGAGACTAATGGGAGCGCCAGTGAGATCATTTTAAGCTGCGTTTTTTTCCCACCCATCTCCCAGAACAGATTTGGTGGTCTTGATGTTGCGTGGTTGGGTGCTGAACAGTCGCAGCATAGGGGACAGGTTTCACCAGTCCCTAAGTGTACATGGCAAGAAAACCAAGCAGGTAGTCCTGCTGCTATGTTGTGCACAGTACGTGCAATCTGAAAGCTGGTCAGGTAGTGTCTCCTGCCACTGTTGGGTGGGTGGGTGAATGTAGAGGAGCTGCCTGTCAAGTCTTCAGCTTTAACAGCCGGGATTGGCCCCAATATTCCTGCTGCATCCTGAATAAGTGAGTCCTGCACCTCCGATGCCCTAATATTGCATTAGCATGATACATAATGAGCGCCTTTATGAACTACTACTCAGGTGAGGGCATGATCACCCTTTAGGGATTGCATAATGTTTAGGGTTAATTAGTAGTTGAATTTATAACGTGCACATGGATGCGCGCGCTATAAAAATTGGGGCCAGCACGTGCAAGGGGGTAGAGATCTGCAAGTACGCGCGGCGACGCATCGGGGCCTTCCCCAGTTCCCTCCCAGTCCGCTCCAATTAAGGAGAGGACTGGGAGGGAACTTCCCAACCCCCTAGCCTAACCTCCCTTCCCCTATCCTGCCCTCCCCCTATCCTAAATACCCCCAAACACCTCTAGACCCAGACCGCCCCTTTGGTTAGCCCCGGGACTTACACACATCCCGGGGGTTTACACGTGTGGCCGGGCCAATTTTCAAAGGGCCCACTCCAACCTCGCACCTCCTCCAGACCGGTGAGACATGCATACAGAGACAATCTTCAGGCCCCACCAATCAAAACATCATTAAGCAAAAGAGCTTTCTCCACTGCAAAAAATAAGGCGAGAGCATTGGAATTCTCTTCCACCAGACCTCAAGCTAATACAATGCCCAATCACCTTTAAAAAAAAGACTCAAGACCTGGTTGTTCAACCAAGCCTTCTCCTAACTCAATATCATATTAGATTTCACACCAGGGTTCTTAGCCTTTGGTAACCCTTTAAGAGAATCTCTCGCCTTATTTTTTGCCCGATGTAGTGAAATCTTGATTCCTTTGTCCTACTATTAATTTCTGATTCCTATCTTATTTACGATGTTAAACCCATTTTGTTGTATCCAAGTTCGATGAACCTGTTTATTGTAAGACATTCTCATGTCACGGTTATTGTTGTAATGTAAACCGACTTGATTGGTAACTGTTACCGGAATATCGGTATATAAAAGTGCTAAATAAATAAATAAATGCGTAAACCCAGAGGTTTTACGTGCGTATGTTTTTAAAATCTAGCCCTTAGTGGATCAAGTACTTATACTGTAAGCCCTCTGGGGACAATTCATATTGTATCTGAATTAACTTCCCTTGACCTACCAACAAAACATTAAACAAACCTGGAAGTTCAATGATCCCAAAAAGTGTAGGAGCCAAAGATGTATCCTTGTTTGACCTTGCTGTGTATGTCGAAAATCTCTGAAGTTGAGTCATTGAATTGGATATCTTTCACATTATAGAAGGAATCAATCAAGCAGAGAAGCCTGGGAGGAAAACCTATTTTTTCCATTAATTGGAACAGAACCTCTCTGCTCAAAAAGTTATAGTTAAAGATCAAATAATTTACTACCATTATCAAAGTATTTCACCTTCTATGGTAAATTTGTGAGCCTTAGCTGCAAGGAGATATTATATCTCCTCTATCCAAGTTTAATATTTAGGTTGGTTTTTTCCTTACAAACTCAGAAATATGATAATCAAAACATTTATTTAAAAGTATGTTACCCATCTTTGTGAGATAAACCAGTGTGTTTCTATTGATAAACACTGCACTTGCTTTATGAATATTAAGGTGAAATCTATTGGCATTTGTCCAGTCTTATAAATTACTGAATTCAGATGGCAACTAGTCAGTAAATCAAAGTGTTCTTTCTGAACACCATAGTACTATTTTATCTCCATACACAAATATATTCACTCTGAGGGAGACAAACTAACTAAGGCCCCAGTCTCCCATGATTCTATAGAAGCAGAAGCACTGTAAAATCCAGTCCTTCCTACAGAATTGTTGCGGCAAACAAGGGGCTGAGCGGAAATCGGTGAGACAAAGGAACAGCATGTTTTAACTCCCTCTTTTCTCTGCTTCTCATGCCGTCTCACTCCCCTTCCCCAACCCCTGTAGTTAGGCAGTAAAAGGCGAACAGCAGTGGCAGCACATTGGGCCCTGTCTTCTTTCGCTGTTGCCAGGGGCCCAAATAGTTGTTTTGAACCATGAATCTGCATTTCCTTGCAGTTCAACGCAGCAGAGGAAGCCGACAGACCAATGTGTTCAAATACACTACAGCTACCAGCTCACCTTAGGTAAATGCATGATGGCTGTGTCCCATTAAACCATGTCTATCTATATGTTTTGTGATTTTGTTCCTTAAAATAGGTTCTACCATTTTTGCTGGCACTGAAGTCAGGCTCACTGGTCTACAGTTTCCCAGATCTCCCTGGAGCCTTTTTTTTTAAATAATGGGGTTACATTGACACCTTTCCAGTCTTCAGATACAATGGACAATTTTAATGATATGTTACAAATTACTAGTAATAGATCTGAAATTTCATTTTTTAGTTCTTTCAAAGCCCTGGGGTATAAACCATCAATATTCCCCCCTAACCTGCTGCGTATTATCTGACCTCACAATTACTGGATGTATCTGTTCTAAAAGGTCCAAAATCTCTTCCAATTTCAAATTAGATTTGATTTTAGCGCCTACAGTAATGACTGACTAACTCCATATCTAATGTATGTCCTTTCGGATGAGTTGGATCACCAACTGTGCTAAACCAACTGCTGCTATAGCATCCAACAATTCCCTAACTTGACCTAAGAGGTATAGTCAATATGGACAATGAAGTCACAGGCTATCGAAAGATAGTCATAATACATAGAAAGTGAGGAAACAAATTCTGAAACTTTGTTTATAAATATTCCACCTTGACCTGGGGGGAGATATATCAATCCGATTGCCCATCCACCCAATGTAACTACTAAGCTCTTACTCTCCCTGCCCAAACAGTGTGGAGTGCGTTATACAGATTATGAGCTTTGATAAATAAAAACGAGCCCCCCCACCCCCGACCTATATGCACATGCTCAAAATATGCATAGCCTGGTGGTCAAAGTTGGTTCAATAGCATGACAGCATGAGAATGCCATGACTCAGAAAAATGTCCAGTTTTAAATCAAGTATTAGACTAAACAATATATCAATCTTATTTCCAATAGAACGTGCATTAATATAAGCAACTATATGTGGGGATGTTAGACTTTTTAGGCTCATTTACATAACTCACCAGTACCAAATTCATTAACACAGCAATTCTTGGGTGTAACCACTTTAAATCTAAACGTGGATAAATACCATACATTCCCATCCCACTAACCATTGGTATATACAGTAGCTTGGAAAAGTATTCGACCCTTGAAAAAGTCAGCAGATCTGTGTGGATTACAAATGACACTTATACAGGTTGGAACAGTATGTTTATTGCAAACCTGTATGAACTTAAAGTACATTTTCATGTCACAATTCATTAGTCTGAATTTTTTGTAAAATTAAATTAAAAAATGAAAAATGTTGCTTGTATAAGTATTCAACCCCTGTGCTGAAGCAGCTCCAAGTTTACACAGATGAAAGATATTGCCCTAACAATTGGCTTCTACCTGTGAATCATTAAAGATCAGATCCCCCTAATTCCAGTACCATTGATCAGACAAACTGAAGGAAAACTGTGAAAATGAAGACCAAAGAGCATTCTAAGGAAATTAAAGATAGTTATAGACATGCACAAGATAGGAAAATTCTACAAAATGATATCCAAGTGTTGGATCAATTGTGAGAAAATGGAAGCTGCATCATACCACCCAGACACTGCCTAGACAAGGCTGTCCCTCAAAACTCTGCATCACAGCAAGGAGGAGACTTGTGAGGGAAGCCACAGAGACCAACAATCACTTTAAAGGAGCTATAGTGTTCAGTGGCTGAGAGTGGAGTGGAGGTGCACCAGTCAATCATATCAAGAGCGCTGCAAACAACTGGCCTGCATGGGAGGGTGGCTAGAAAGAAGCCATTATTGAAGAAAACACACATCAAAGCACATCTGGAGTTTGCCAGAAAGCATCAGAGTGACCCAGCTAAAATGTGGGATAAGGTTTTGTGGTCAGATGGGACAAAAATGGAGCTTTTTGGCCAAAATTCAACACTCTGTATGGCACCAGCCTAACACTACCCATTCCTCAGCAACAGTAAAGAATGGGGGTGGCAGCATCATGTGGGGATGCTTTTTCTTAGTGGGGCTGGGCATCTTGTTAAAATTGAAGAACGGACGAATGGTGCAACATGCAGGGAGATAAGACAACCTGCTTCAGTCTGCTAAAAAAAACCCTCAAACTTGGGAAAAGTTCACCTTTCAGCAAGACAATGACCCCAAGCACAAGGCCAAAGCAACACAGGCGTAGTTGAACAACATAAAGGTAAATGTTCTACAATGGCCAAGTCACAGCCCAAATCTCAATCCAATCGAGACTGCGGCACTATTTGAAAATTGAAGTCCATAAGCGTCATCCAACCAACCTGAACAACTTGGAGCAAACTTGCCAGGAAGAATGGGCAAAAATCTTTCCCAAACAGTGTGCAAAGCTGGTAGAAACTTACCCCAACAGACAAAGCTGTTATTGCAGCAAAAAGTGGTTCTATCAAGTACTAGTCTGAAGTTGGTGAATACTTATGCAAGCTGCATTTTTCAGTTTTTACTTCAATATTACAAAAAATGCAGAGAAACAAACTGTGATTTTGAAAATTTACTTTAAGAGCATACTGGGTTGCAATAAACAGGGATGGTAACTTTAAAACAGTCGCGCAGGCATACAAGAACGCGTGTACGCCAGTTCATGCCCTTAGACGGGCCATTTTAAAACATGCAAGCGTATATGCACCATATAAACATTAAACGGCGCCAGAACACAGGGTGCCTGCGCACAGGGATGCCACACACCATCACCACCGGGCTCCCTGAAATAACTAACAGTGATGAGAAAGAAAGAAAAAAAAGTGAAAGAATCCATCTGGAACTGAGAGGGGAGGGGCGGTGTGTGATCCTTGATTGGGAGACCTGCCCCCTCTGATGTCACTGAGGACTGTGACGGACGTTAAACGGCGCCAGAACACCAGGCATCGCGCGCTGAAGGGGCACTCCCTTTGTGCATCCCTTCGTGCATCCCGTAGTGTTAGCCATTCCCCATGTTCTTTTATATCCCTTGTTAACAATCCCCATATTTAAATGTTTAATGTATTTGACAAAGGTAACGCATAAGTTCCTGCAAATTTTGTTTAAATGTAAACCGATGTGATATGTAAAATCGAACACCGGTATATAAAAGTAAATAAATAAATAAATAAAATATGCGCGCATCTTATAAAATCAGCTGGACGTGTAAATGTGCGCGCCATTTTATATGGATGCTCGCATGTGCCGCTTCTACCGCATAAGTGGGGGGATTTTAATACACGCACATCACTGCAATTACCAGTTAAACCAGTTCGTTCCCACTTTGCCCAGTTATAGGATAGGATTCCTTAACCCTTCTAGCTAACTAATCTCTCTTTTACCTACCTGCCCAAATCCTTAAAACCCCACTAACTAGCCTAGTTTTATTTTTGTTTTATAACTTACACGTCATCTATAGCCAAAGTAAAGTTACGAGGCAGGGGACCCCGGCACGTGCTTGCGCCCTAAATACTTATGTGCTGGGTTCTATTTAAATTCCTGGAACGCCCATGCCCTGTCCCTTTTTTGGGCTTTTTCTTTTGTACACGAACTGGGAGTTATGTGCATCTATGGATGCTTCTTAAAATATGCGCGCTGGCCTGAGAGACGCGCGTATCTCCCTGATTTGGCGCATGAAGGGCTTTTAAAATCTACCCCATATTGTCTGGAACAATCTGTGTCTCATTTGTAAATCACTCAAATCTGTTGACTTTTTTTTGGGGGGGGGGGAGGGGGGGGGCCGAATACTTTTGCAAGCCACTGTGTCCTGTGAAAGCCCTAGGTAAATCAAACATCAGAAAATAAAATGAAAAACTACCAAACCAAAGAGACATCTTAAAAATCTCACAAAGGCTCAAGCGAAGGGGTAAGCAAAGGGCAGGCCCTTTGCCGCAGCCTGCCACTGGTAGATCTGCCATCAGCATGGCACTTTTCAAGGCTAAGATGTCACACTGTTCTGACATCGCTCCAGCAGGAGGCAGGGCTGACAGACCCCGGGAACACCAGAAAGAAGTTATGGCTTGCTATAGCAGTAATAGCAGCGGTCAGTTCAAAGTGCACACAATGCAAGTTGTTTTAAAATGCAGGCGGACAATTTGAGCTGAATAATCTGTTTTCACTGCATAGTATTTAAGAGGGTTTAAAAAGCCTGCACAGTATTTAATTTAGGTTTAAAAAGACTAAGCAGTTCAGATCTAGACTTCCTAGCATGTGCACACATGAAGGCCAATCCTTTCATTTTTACAAAGTGTTTTGGCAGATTCTGCCCTTTCATTATGGATCAAACCATCTGTTTTTCTACAGTGTCTCTTCCAATCAAACAAATTACACCGGTACCACCATCCTAGGTAGTAGTTTGTTCATTTTTAATAGAGTTAGGTGGAAACAGGGGTTTGATGGTGGAGCTGAATTATTCCAAATGGAGAAGTGACAGGATAAGTAGACTAATGTATTTTAAAGACGAAATTTGACAATTCTTAAAACTTTACCTCTTGTGGTTCTGTCTCCTAAAAAACTAACCTTCTAGAAGGAGACGTCAATGTAGTGAATGACAATAAATGTGTATGGGCAGACTACAAATAAAAAAATCTAGGATTGTTTTAGTTGAAAACAGGTTCACTATATATAGGGCAAGCTCAATACTGTATTTACTGCATGCTGCTTCTGCTTCGAATAAGTAGGCCATTTTCTTTACAGAAAAATTAAAACTTGCATGAACTTTGTTTTGTATTTAAACATTTTCTAGACAAATGAATAATTGGATCACCTGACAAAACCAGGGTTAACCAGCTCCTGATCCCAGAGGATGCAAAGAGGTGGGTTTGTCCAATTTACTAAGATTGTATTCTTATTCTACGTAGATGCTTCTAATGATTATTTCTGCAGGATAGATTAGATTTCCTTCTCTACTATTGTTTTCAGATGAGTGGACGTACACCTGAATTCTAAATTTGTGAACACTGCATTGCGAGTATAATATGGGTCATCAAAAGGATAAACCTGCACTCGGTATTCTGCTCAGCTTCTTACATAAAGTAAAAGTGGTTCATTCTGGGCCGAGTACTGCATAATGCATTTACAGGTGTATTCTATTTCTTCTGCAGAACTCTTGGGTGAAGTGCCCTTGAGGCTCTACTGCTGTGTTGTCAACACAATAAAACACAGTACACAAAGCACTAAGGGATGCTGATAGCCAAAAAAAAACCTAAAACAAACATTTCACAACCTCTCTAGGGAAGTCCTGTTACCAAATTACAATGGAACACCCTTTTATTTGAACAAGCAAGCAAGACTCATGCAAGTAACATATGTAAAATATTGATTCGAAAAGAAAGAACACTATTGAAAATATTTACTAGATGTACAGTCCACGCTGTGACTAAGGGGGATGTAGAATTTTACAGGCAACACGGTGCAATACATTTAGTCACATAAGATGAAATAAGGTCTATGTCTAGAAAAAGCTTTTAGATATATAAACAGGCAAAATCAAGGGAGGCTTAGTCAAATCTTTTAAGTTATTGCATCAGAACTTAAGCAAACACTTTCACCTTTTCCTCTGTACTGTCTAACCAAACTTGTGTACTATGTTATTTAAAGAACCCTGGATCAGGGTGCTAAATACAGAAATACATTATTTACATTATCCATCTTTATTTTGGAGACATTTTTATAGGTACAGTAGTGTGGTCAATCTTGAAAATACTGAAAATATATTTATTGCACAGAGAAGGGCAACCAAAATGATAAAGAGGCTGGAACAGCTCCCTCTTCTATGAGTAAAGGCTAAAGAGGTTAGGGCTGTTCAGCTTGAAGAGATGGCTGAGGAGGGATATGATGGAAGTCTACAAAACCATGAGAGGACCGGAACAGGTAAATGTGAATCGGTTTACTCTTTCAGATAATAGAAGGACTAGAGGGTACTCTATGAAGTTAGAAAGTAGCACTTTTAAAACAAATCTGAGAAAATTCTTTCACTCAATGCACAATTAAGCTCTGGAATTTGTTGCCAGAGGATGTCGTTAAGGCAGTTAGCTTAGCTGCGTTTAAAAAAGGTTTGGCTAAGTTCCTGGAGAAATCCATAAACTATTAGTCAAGATGACTTGGGGAATAGCTTATTACTGGCATCAGTACAACGGGATCTATTTAATGTTTGGGTACTTGCCAGTATTTGTATCCTGAATCGGCCACTGTTGGAAACAGGGTGCTGGGTTTGATGGACCTTCGGTCTGACCCAGTATGGTAACCTCTTATTTTCCCCATGTTCTTACTGCATCCTGCAGGGAACTGGGAGGGGAGGTTAAAAATGGGGACAATCCCAGATAGGCGCTGGGATCAATCGAACATTTGCCACAGAGTACGGTAACGTACAAATCCCACCTGCCTCTCTGAGGTAAGCTTTGGCAAGGAAACAGCTAATCTGTCTGCCAAATTCTTTGCCAAGTGTTTGATATCACAATTCAACAGTGAGATAGGATATGATGCTGGGCTTGTAGGATCTTTCCCAGAGTTCGGGACAACAGTGATCAATGCCCTGTTAAGCAGTCATGGGAAAATACCCCTCTGTGCCAAGGCATTATAATATAGCATAAATGCATAGGATCTCCTAATTTATCTATCTTATAGAATTCACCACTATAACCATCATATCCTGGTGCTTTACACCATCCCATTTTCTAAATGCCAAGCTGGATCTCTTCTTTAGTTGCAGGCGCATTTAATTTAAACAGTTGTAAGGAAGACAACTGAGGGAACTGCAACTTATCCAAAAAATTAGTCACTCGCTCCATATCAGAGCCTTGGGAAGTATATAGCTCACTATAGAATGTCTGCAGTTCCCTCAGTATATCCAGAGTATGCTGTACTAACACACCCCTTCCAGTCCTTAACGCTGTGATGAAATTCTGCCCTCTACTATTGTGAACTAAATTCACTAACAATTTACCTGATTTTTCCCTGAATGGGAGGAGAGGAATCAGGGTGCCGAGAGAGACCATTTGAACTTTTCCCATTTTAGGAATTTGTTCAAGGCCCGCAAGTCCAGAATAGGATGGAGGTCCCCTGTTCTCTTTGGAATCAGGAAATATCTGGAGTAGAAGTTGCTCCCTCATTGCCCTGGAGGGATGGGTTTGACTACCCTGGCCACTGCAAGGGCGGAGAACTCCTTCAGAAGTATTTCCTGATCCACCAAGATGCTCCAAGTGGGGCACAGGGAAGAGACTGGCAGGGCACCCTGGAAATTTAACCTGTACCCCCTAACGAAGGACAGGACCCACTGATCCGAGGTGATGGATGACCAATGGTCTGCAAAGAACTGTAGCCAACCTCCAACAGAAGGGCCCACAGTCAAGGGCACCGGTTACTGGCTTACACGCCCTCGTAGCCAGTCAAAACCCCTTGGGCAGGAGTTTTGTTGGGGCGCCGGCTGAAGCCTAGAAACTCATGTTTACCGAGGGCGAGCTCTAGGGCCAGCCCACTGAGACCTCACTACGGCCGCCGAAGGGTAGTACTTCCTCGGATGGTAAAAAGGGTGCCTAGGCCCTTGCCTTGGTGACTTCTTGCCTGATGACTGTTGGTCTGAGGTGCTGGTTGAGAGATGCTCGAGCGTCTCATGATGATCCTTCAGATGCACTACTGCCTCCTTAATCTGGTCACTGAAGAGATTCTCTCCAGTACAGGACAAGCTGTTCCTGAACCTCTGGAAAGAGGTCGGAGGTGTGGAGCCAAGCCATACGGCGGGCACCGATGCCGATCGCTGCCATCCTCGCTCCTGTCTCAAGGACACCATAGGCGGACCAGACCTCATGCTTGTCGCACTCCAAATCCTGCTGGACCACCTTTAGGAAGTCTTCCTGCAGTTGCTGAGGCAGGCACTCAACCAGATCCTGGACTTGCTCCCAGAGATTCCTAGAATATTGGCTCATATATAGCTGATAGCAAGCAATACGAGCCGCCAGCATGGAGCCCTGGAAGACCTTCCTCCCTAGGGCATCCAGGGCCCTATGCTCTTGGCCTGGGGGAGAAAAGGCATGAGTTTGAGAATGCTTTGCTTTTTTGAGAGCAGACTCCACCACCACAGACTGGTGCAGGAGCTGATGCCTCTCAAACCCCTTGGTGAGCTGAACCAAATACACCACATCGGTCTTCCTGTTCACCCGGGTACCGAGATGGGGTGTTCCCAGAGCCAGACAAACAAATCCTTAAAAATGTCATTAACTGGGACAACCACCACCCCCTTAGGTTCATCCACAAACTGAAGGATCTCCATCATCTTGTGCGGGGAGTCCTCCTCTGTTAGGAGCTGGAATGTTCAGAGTGCATATCTCTGAATATTGGACTAGACATAAGTTGGTAACCACTATTTTTTGGGATATAATTGTTTTCATTGATTAAGGGACCATCTACATATAGTATGGGACAGACTCCGCCATAGCCTATACAAAGCTCACAAAATCAGGTCCTTGGGAGGTGATTGACATCTCTCCTCCGGAGGCGACGGCTCAGAGGGCAGGTCCTCTGAGTCCTCGGATGCATCATTCCCCCATGGGTCGTATGGGGTGTCCTCCTCACTCAGGTCGCCTAGGGACACCGGACAAGGAGCCCAGACTATGCCCTTGGTCCAAGGGCACTGGGAGCCCAAGGGGCTTTGAGGGGCCCTGTAGGGGCTCGGGCAATGCTGTCCGCAGGGTCGGCTGATAAAGCGGAGCCATTGGTCCCGACAGCCCACCCTCATCTGAGGAATCAGCGATGGGAATGGACTTCATCGGGGGCAGCATCGGTGCTCCCCAGGGCATCAAGAGTGCCTGGGGCACCGGCATTAGCTGCATCGGTAGTGCACCAAGAAGCAAGTCCAAGCACTTCAGCAACAGTGCCAGCACCAACAGCACAGGCTCCAGGATCCGTGGCGGCCCCGTTTTAAAAGCAACGTCAAAATATATTGTCATGTCAGCTGACATTACTTGAATGTCTATATTTTCTATCCAAAACTTTGCCAACATATGACACTGCTTTGGAGAATGTCTGGATAACCTGTTTATATCAAGAGAGCATATGTTTGCTTATCAAAAAGATTCAACTTGTTTTAAAGATTCTAAGCTAAACACTGTTGGAAACAGATATTCAGGCAATAGTAATGTAGCTTGCAAATAGGTGAAAAAAATGCTTGTGTTAAATTATATTGCCTTCTCAACTATTCAAAACAAAAATACCGTTTAACGCCATTTACAATAAAGTTATGAAATATCCAAAAATCCCTCTCTCGCTCTATTCTTTGAAAACCACACTATGCAATCTTGAGTTCCCTGTCGATGGAAAAGGTTCAGAAATATAAGTGGTATACCCGTTTCTAGAATTCTTAACCTTCCAAATAAATGTAATTGCATAAAACATAATCTAGCAGATAACCAGCAAGGAAGCATCTCTAGTTATTTATTTATTAATTTAAGGGTTTTATATCCCGACAGTCGTTGGGAACATCCCATCGGTTTACATATAACATAATGTAGCAAGGAGCTTTACAATGAAACAATTTATATGGGAAAGCAGAATGTAAGAGCTAACATGGAGAAACTGGGAGGCAGGCGGGGGGGGGGGGGGGGGGGGGAGAGAATTAAACAACAAATGATAATCTGAAGAACATTATATTTACAGGTGTAGAAGTCAATATGCATTTACAATCATGGATGGAGCAGGAGTTATTTAAACAAATGATAACCTGAATACCTTATTTACAATCATAGAGGTCAATATGCATTTACAAGAAAGACTAACAGGCAGATACAGTACAGTGCGCTCCGACGGAGAGCACTGTTAACCTGTCATTGGACGCGCGTTTTCCCTTACCCCTTATTCAGTAAGGGGCGGAAAACGCGCGTCCAACCCACCGAACCTAATAGCGCCCTAAACATGCAAATGCATGTTGATGGCCCTATTAGGTATGCCCGTGCGATTCAGAAATTAGTGCCTACCCAAAGGTAGGCGCTAATTTCTTCGGGCACCGGGAAAGTGCACAGAAAAGCAGTAAAAACTGCTTTTCTGTGCACCCTCCGGCTTAATATCATGGCGATATTAAGTTGGAGGTCCCGAAGGGTAAAAAAAGTAAAAAAAAAGAAAAAAAAATTTGAAGTCGGCTGGCGGCTGTCGGGGTGAAAACCGGATGCTCAATTTTGCCGGCGTCCGGTTTCTGAGCCCGTAGCTGTCAGCGGGCTCGAGAATCGACGCTGGCAAAATTGAGCGTCGGCTGTCAAACCCGCTGACAGCTGCCGCTCCGGGGCAAAAGGAGGCGCTAGGGACGCGCTAGTGTCCCTAGCGCCTCCTTTTGCCCGTTTCTACCACCGGACCTAATTTAAATACTGCATCGCGCGCACATGCGAGTGGCCTGTGCGTGCGCTGGGAGAGCGGGCGTTCGCCTGCTCTCCCGCGGACTTTACTGAATCGGCCTGAGTGATAGGCAAGTTAGAAGAAGGTCAATGACCGCATAGGTAGAAAGAGGGGAAAAGCTGGGGGGGGGGGGGGGGGGGGGGGGGGGGTAGGGAGTGCTAAGAGGAGAAAGCAAGGAGTAGGGAACTAAGTATTATAGAGTGAGAGAAATTAGTGACCAGAAAGGGAGAAGGAAAATCAGAGGGAGGATGGGAAGTAGATTTTATGTTTAAAGCAAATGGGGAAGCTATAGGAGAAAAGGGTCAAGGGAGCAAGACAAGGGAGAATCTGAGTAAATGATGGGAGAAGATGACAGGGAGGGTGTTATATAAAAGTTTTGGCAAAAGATTCATTTTAAATAAAGTATACCTATCAAACAATGAGAGAGGAAGTTCAAGGTGAACTTAATTGTTCTTGTATGTCACTGATGGTCTTATTAATATTCAATTTATACATTAAAGATTTACTGTGTGGCAAGTATACTCCCAAATATTTGAGTGTAAGGGAAACTGTAAGGGAAAAATCAGTCAATGCTTTTTAGAACTTGATAGTGGCATAGTTTCAGACTTAAGATTTATTTTAAAGCTCACAAAATTGTCAAATTTTTCAAATAAATCCAACATTATGGATATAGCCATTGCAGAATTTTGAAGGAATAGTAATATATCCATAAACAAACATTTATATTCACAAGAATAAAGCCCTGAATTTCAGATAACATCTTAATTTTGATGATCAAAGGTTCTAAGGTCAAAATAAGTAATGAAGGGGAAAGTGGGCATCTTTATCAGATTCTACCCCTCAGCTGAAAAAGATCAGAAACATAACCATTACAGTCATTATTGTTTGAGGGTTCAAGTATAATCAATGTATCCAATTAAGCAAATAATCTTCAAAGCCATATCGTCTTAACACCCAAAACATATAATCCCATTAAACTTGATGAAATGCTTTCTATGTGTCTAAACTGAAATTACTTACCTGATGAATTTTGTTTTCCTTAGTGTAGACATATGGAATCAAGACCAGTGGGTTTATGCTCCCCTGCCAGCAGATGGAGGCATAGCAAGCTGACATCACAGTATATATACTGCTGCAGTGACCCCAGCCTGCCAGTATTCTCTTCAAAAGCAATTGTGGAGAGACTAGCAAAAAACTGGATTAAAAAGCATGATTAAAAACAGCTAACCAGAACTGTAGTCAACCAGCCATAAACACTGACCTCATGTAAGATTCTAGCTACCCCAAGCTAGGGCTGGATGAACACTTACCAGTAATCCCTTGGAACCCAGAGCCCCACAGGAAGACTATTGCCACACATTTGGCAGCCGAAGCCAGGAAGCTGAGGCCATCTATCTACACTAAGGAAAACAAAATTATCAGGTAAGTAATTTCTCCATTTCCTAGCGTGTAGGCAGATGGACTCAGAACCAGTGGGATGTACCAAAGCTACTCCCCAACAGGGTGGGAGGCTGCCTGCGATCCAGTCAACACCACACGTGCAAAGACTGCATCCTCCCGGGCCTGCACATCCAGACAATAAAACCTGGAAAAAGTGTGTAAGAAGGACCACATTGCAGCTCGGCAAATATCGACTGGAGACAATTAATCTCTGCCCATGACACTGCCTGAGCCCTAGTGGAATGAGCCCTATCCTGAGTAAGCAATGGCTTTTCAGCATCTACATATGTGGCCATGAATACCTCCTTAATCCAGCGAGCTGTGGTATCCCCGCAAAGCTGGAGCACCCTGCTTACCTCCCTGCCATGGAGAACAAACAGGCAATTCGACTTTTGAAAAGGTTCAGAAACCTCCAGATACCGCATGACAAGTCTCTTGACATCCAAGGAGCACAAGAAGTGAAACTCCTCCGCATCTCTGACTTTATCCAGGGACAGCAAGGAGATTTATTTATTTATTTGAAGCTTTTATATACCGAGGTTTAGCACATGCCTTCACCCCGGTTTACATTGGAACGAAACAATGATACATAGAACAATTTGAGAAACAAAAGTATATGCAACTAGCATATGGAGAAGGATGTAACAGGAAATAACTAAAAATAATTTAATTCAAATAACGAAAATGAAAATAGAAACGAAAAACGAGGAAGGTATATACAAACTCGTGCTCTGAATACAAGAAAGTCTGAATGGGAAAAGAAGGAAATGAGGGGGGGATGGGGTAGGTAAAGGAAGGAGGAAGGGGTAGGTATGAGAAGAAGAGAAGAGGGGAGAAGGATGAGAAGCTTAAGGCATCACAATTGTGGATTGCTTAAATCATCATTGAAAGTCTGGCTGAAGATCCAGGTTTTCAGTTCTTTTTTGAATGATTTATTTTCGATGATAGTGGTGAGGTAGCATGGTAGGGCGTTCCAGAGTTTAGGCCCCGCTATGGAGAGAGCTCTATTTCTGGTGTTAGTAAGCTTAGATGGAATGATTCAAATGATGGTCAGAGACCACCTTGAGCAAGAAGGATGCAGCAGTATGCAGCTGTATCACCCCCAGAGTCACCCGAGGGAATGGCTCTCGACAAGACCTAGCTACATCCGGGAAAGCAGAGATTTTTAAATCCATAAAGGGCTCATCACGAGTGCAGAGAACCTTACGTAAAATCCATTCCCTGTCTGTTTCTATGAGGAACACTACTATCAGAGTAGCTGGGGAGACTTGCTCCTTCTGTGTGGACTCTAATATATTTGTTAGGTCCATTTCAGATTCCGGAGTGGTAGGTATTAACACCTGAAATCCCTTATTATTAGTGTCTGCTCTCTTATATGGTGGAATATAGTAAATCCTCGAAAGCGGTGGGAAGGTCTGTTCATAACTTCAAAATTTGAACCAGGCATTTTACCCACATATCACATGGTGTAATTAAAGGGTCCCTTGGAAAATTTATAAATCTTAAATTTTTCCCCTTTACTTGATTCTCCAGTTGTTCCATACGATTTGTCAAATACTGATTTTCCTTAATCAACTTCTCTTGAATATCCAAAGATTGTTTCAATTTATCATCTAAAAAAGATACTTTATTTATATTCCCTGAAATTTCTCTCTCAATTTTTTCAATTCTATTATCCACCCCCTTCATGTAAACCGCAGGAGGAGATTTTCATTGACTTTTTGAATTGCTTCCCATAATATATCAAGTGTAACAACGTCAGGTTTCAGTATATCTTTTTCAATAGGGAGAACAGTAAAATTAAAAGTTTTTACTTCCCTTCCAAACAGTGGGGTTTCCGTGCAGTCCTTGGCTTCTCCTGCCCCGCCTATCTCCAGGGCAGCCCGCTGTTCTTCTCTGGCTTCCCTCTCTCTCCTAGGGACCTCAAGCCAGCCTCGAGCTTTTCCACTCTTTGTTCAGATGAATCTAATGATGAAATGTAATAAATCTCAGTTTGGTTTGCAGGAGGTCTCTGATCAATCGGAGACAAAGTTGTTTGCAGCTCTTGAGGGGAGCCGGTTTCGACTTCATCCTGGTCTTCCCTCAGCGAGCCCAGTCCCAATTTTTGCATGTCCAGCATAAGTCCATCGGGCTGGAGAAGAGGTAGAAGCAGTGAACGCTTCACGCTCCTTAGCTTTCCGCTTCCTAGCCAAGTGAGGCATAATATTAAGGAAAAATTACGAAACTCTACCACAACGGCTTCATGTGACTCACTGATAATCCGCCTTCTTAAATCTCCCCAACAAGCCATGGAGGCTTCAAAGGATCAGGAGAGGCCAACAATTTAGTTAAGTATTAAAAAAAAAAGGGGGGGGGGAGAGAGTCAAAGTAAAGTTCCAAATTGGAGCAAAGCCGCGCACGCGGCTTTGGCAACGCACCGACGGTGGCTGCGCGCCGCAGAGGGGCAGACTTTAAAGGCCCATTGAATGACCCACTCTGATGAAGTCAAGTACAGGAAATGCCCAGCTGTAATCCCGGCGGGGCCAGAGTTTCTGCCGCACCCATGGTATGGCTGCCGGGTCTCTCTCTCCTCTCCGCCTCAGTGAAACGCTGCAGAGAGACAGATTTTAAAGGCTCATTGAACGTCCCGCTCTGATGACATCGGCACAGGACATGCCCGGCTGTAACCCCGTCGGGGCTGGATATTCTGTCGCACCCCCGGTGTGGCTGCCAGGTCTCTCTCTCCTCTCCTTCTCCTCTCCAGCTCTGGCACTTAAGCATAGGACTGGAAGAGGGAGGAGTCACCGACTATAGGTCCGACCACACAGGAATGGATGAAGCGGAGGACTGCACCTGAAGAAATGCTTGTAAGCCTTGAAAAAATTCCACCCAAGATAAAGCAGCCAGATCAAGCCCAAAAAGAACTGGAGCTGGTCCGACAGAACTGCTCTCACCTGCGGTTGGTCAAGGCCATGACCAACCATTCATCAGAATGGGAGGAGCCAGGCTAAATAAAATCAGAGGAAGACAACTCTCCCTGACTGTCTGAGCAGCGCTAACACAGATGAGAAGCCAGGTCAGGCTGAGAAGCCCTAATATGACAGGCAACACAAATAAGAAGATGCTTAGGCTTCTTGTTTACCAGTGCCATCATGGCAGAAAACGTGCATCTAAACGGCTTTTGCTCAAAAAGCCTATGCGCACAAAAAATGTGCCGTAGAAGGAAGCGTGGCAAGGCACACACACAACTTGTGCTCCAAGCTAAGCATGTGAACAGTTTAAAACTTGTGCACTTAAAGGGAACGCCCAAAACAGAGTGCACATCGCATGCACAGAGCAGATGTACTGTGCAGACCAATGAACTGTAGAGGGCAGCAGAGCACACAAAGGAGCGCGTGAAAAACGCCACCGTGGCCTACCATACAGCGTGTAAGAAAAAAGCCTAACTGTGAGGCCACGCCCACCGGGGGCTGCTCAACCCACCAGGCTGCCCATTTCCCCAACGGGAAAGAACGTCGGGGCGGTGCGCCAAGCACGGAGACTGGAAGAAGTCCTGAAACCCCTTTCTCTCTGTTTCAAAGGTAAAATTTCTCTTTTCTTTTTTTTTTAAACCTTACCTGAGTTCAGCACTTACCGGCTGAGTACAAAGACGGTCTTCGGCTGCAGGGGGAGAGGGCATCTGCTGTCACTACAGCGCCAGGCCTCCTGCACCGGCCAACTTTCAGCTGAACTAGCAGCTAAGTCCATGCCGGGAAACCCAGCTACTGGACCAAGGCACACCTCTAAGGGACCACGGAAATCACCTTAGGAATTCTCAACTGGGGAAAGGACCTTTTGGTATCACCACAGGAGAGCGGGGCTTTCTTTTCCTTAATTTAGATTTCAAATTTCTCCTTCCAAAAAACTCTAAGCAATCCCCATAGGGAGATGCATGTCCACCATCTGCTGGAGACGGAGAATACTGGCAGGCTAGGGTCACTGCAGGACTATATATACTGTGACGTCAGCTTAAGAACATAAGAAATTGCCATATTGGGTCAGACCATGGGTCCATCAAGCCCAGCATCCTGGTTTCCAACACAGAAACCAAACCATGCCACAAGAACCTGGCAAGTACCCAAACACCATGATGATCCCATGCTACTGATGCCAGTAATAGCAGAGGCCATTCCCTAAGTCAACATGATTAATAGCAGTTAATGGACTTCTCCTCCAAGAACTTATCCAAACCTTTTTTAAACCCATCTACACCGACTGCACTAACCACATCCTCTGGCAACAAATTCCAGAGCTTAATTGTGCGTTGAGTGAAAAACAATTTTCTCCGATTAGTCTTAAATGTGCTACTTGCTAACTTCATGGAGTGCCCTCTAGTCCTTCTATTATCCGAAAGTGTAAATAACCGATTCATATCTCACTAACACACGTAGAACAGACATTACCCCTATCCTTAAAGATCTTCACTGGCTCCCAATCCCATTCAGAATCCTTTACAAAAGCCTCTCTATCCTACACAAGGCAATACACAACAGGAACATACACTTGCTCAACGATTCCCTACAGTCCCATACCCCCTCCCCAAAACCCACCCGGCTCACTACCACAAAAGAGAGAGCACTATCCATTGCTGGACCTACTAACTGGAATTCCATGCCTCCTGAACTGCGGTTGGAAACTTGTCCACTCAAATTTAAAACAAAACTTGAAACTTGGCTCTTTTAAACAAGCCTTTCCATAACTCCCTCCCACAGCCCCCAGCATCATCTCTCCCCCCATTTATTTGGACCTAATTGTATATATTAATAAGAGACTAGCACCTATTTGTATATATTAATAAGAGGTTATCCTCAACTAGTTATCCAGGTGAATATCTCATCACATGTCCTTTGCTGTTCTTTATCTAATTTCTCCCTGTAGATTCCTTCTCTTATCTCCTCATTTTTATCATAATTACTACAGTTAAGTTACTGAGTTCATTGTATGTTTTTTTCCAATATGTTCCATGTAAACCGATGTGATGTCTGTCGAATGTCAGTATATAAACGTTTCAAATAAATAAATATCAACTTGTTCAAGACCTCTCATGTATTTAAAGACCTCTAACATATCCCCCCCTCCCCCCTCAGCCGTCTCTTCTCCAAGCTGAACAGCCCTAACCTCTTCAGCTCATAGTGGAGCTGTTCCATCCCCTTTATCATTTGTCACCCTTCTCTGTACCTTCGCCATCGCAACTATATCTTTTTTGAGATGCGGCAACCAGAACTGTATACAGTATTCAAGGTGCGGTCTCACCATGGAGCGATATAGAGGCATTATGACATTTTCCGTTTTATTCACCATTCCCTTCCTAATAATTCTTAACATTGTTTGCTTTTTTGACTGCTGCAGCACACTGAGCCAACGATTTCTAAGTATTATCCACTATGATGCCTAGATCTTTTTCCTGGGTGGTAGCTCCTAATATGGAAAATCCAAAACAATGCCCAACAAACCTCGAAAATCTGAGGAAATATCTAACCAATACAACTATATCACAAAAAACCCCAGTAGTGTACTTTTTAAAAAATTTTAACAGGTAATTTGTAGGACCTTCATGACCTCAGCTTGCCAATCGCACCAAGCTGTATCGACCTCTGGTCCAAGAGTCACACCTCATTTTTTTATGTATGTTTATTTCAAATTTTACTTAAAAAGTCATGAAAAGTCCACAAGGCAGGGAGACCTTTGTAAAGCAGTATGTTTGCCCCTAACCTAATATGGAATATCACATAAATACAGCAAGGGTTATTTTTCCCTATGCACAACACCTTGCACTCGTCCACATTAAATTTCATCTGCCATTTGGATGCCCAATCTTCCAGTCTTGCAAGGTCCTCCTATAATGTATCACAATCCACTTATGATTTAACTATTCTGAATAATTTTGTATCATCCACAAATTTGATAACCTCACTCGTATTCCTTTCCAAGTCATTTATAAATATATTCAAAAGCACAGATCCAAGTACAGATCCCTGAGTTACTCCACTGTTTACCCTTTTCCACTGAGAAAAATTGATCATTTAATCCTACCTCTCTGTTTCCTGTCTTTTAACCAGTTTGTAATCCATGAAAGGACATCGCCTCCTATCCCATGACGTTTTAGTTTTCTTAGAAGCCTCTCATGAGGGACTTTGTCAAACACCTTCTGAAAATCCAAATAAACTACATCTACAGGTTCACCTTTATCCACATGTTTATTAACCCCTTCAAAAAAATGGAGCAGATTTATTAGGCAAGACTTCCCTTGGTAAATCCATGTTGACTGTTCCATTAAACCATGTCTTTCTATATGCTCTATGATTTTGATCTTTAGAACAGTTTCCACTATTTTTCCCCGGCATTGAAGTCAGGCTCACTGGTCTATAGTTTCCCGGATCGCCCCTGGAGCCCTTTTTAAATATTGGGATTACATTGGCCACCCTCCAGTCTTCAGGTACAATGAATGATTTTAATGATAGGTTAAACATTTTTAACTAATAGATCAGAAATTTCATTTTTTAGTTCCTTCAGTAGCTTAGGATGCATACCATCTGGTCCAGGTGATTTGCTACTCTTTAGTTTGTCAATCTGGCATACCACATCTTCCAGGTTCACAGTTCATTTGACTCATCACCCTTGAAAACCATCTCTGGAACTGGTATCTCCCCAACATCCTCATTAGTAAACACGGAAGAAAAAACTTCATTTAGTCTTTCTGCAATGGCCTTATCTTCCCTAAGAGCCCCTTTAATCCCTCCGTCATCTAATGGTCCAACCAACTCCCTCACAGGTTTCTTGCTTCAGATATATTTTTAAAAGTTTTTATTATGAGTTTTTGCCTCTGCAGCCAACTCCCTCTCTCGTTGGTTCCTGAACCAATTGCTCCATAAAACTGTCATTTATTCCATCCAGGAACTTTCTCTCTTTAGCATGTCCTAATGTTACCCCAATATTGACTGGGTAAATGTAATTGACATCTCCCATTATTACTGTACTACCAATTTGGTTAGCTTCCCTAATTTCTCTTAGCATTTCACTGTCCGTCTCACCATCTTGGCCAGGTGGACGGTAGTATACTCCTTTCACTATACTTTTCCTCAATACACAAGGGATTTCTACCCATAAAGATTCGATTATGCATTTAGTCTCATGCTGGATCTTTATCCTTTTGGACTCTATGCCATTCTGGACATAAAGCACCATCCCAGATGCTCCTCTCTGTCATTGCAAAATAATTTGTACCCTGCTTTAGCACTGTCCCATTGGTTATTTTCCTTCCACCATGTCTGAGATGCCAGTTAAGTCTATGTCATCATTCATTGCTATACATTCTAATTCTCCCATCTTACTTCTTAAGACCTCTGGCATTAGCATACAAACATTTCAAAGTGTGTTTTTTGTTTCTATTTTCATTCTTTCTAATCAATAGGGATAAATTGGAATCTTTTAGCTCGGGTGAGTTTTTAATTACAGGCACTTGGACATCCTGATGTCACCCATATGTGAGGACTACCATCCTGCTTGTCCTGGGAGAAACATTATAACATCGCCGTACCAGGAAAGCACTGGGATTCTTATCCTGAGAGAAAAGCAGACATTGCGGTAACAGAAAAAAACACACAAGAGAGGCATTATTGATAGAGGTGTCAGTAGCAGGTGTATACTCTATGGATCATATGGAGAGATCAAAGATCCTTAAGTGCCATAAGATGGAATCGGAGACCAAGAAAATGTGGCAGAAGGAAACAGAACTGTTCTAGAACCACTAGATCTTCCAGCAGCCACTTAAAACCACTACATCTATTACAAAATGCTGCAGCACGAATATTATTAGAAACCAGGAAATATGTTCACATTACACCTTCACTGATGTCACTGCATTAGTTATCAGTACTATCCAGAATTTACTATAAATTATTAACATTAATTTTCAACATCATTCATTCCAATAATCCCAGCTTGTAAGGAGTGACACTACAACCTTACAATCCTCAGTGAACACTAACATCTCACAATAAAGGACTAATGACTATTCCCACAATACGGAGCACACATCTGATGCAAATAAGAACGAGTGTCAGACTAACTGGCCTGTAGTTTCCAGCCTCCTCTTTACGTACAATTTATGAACAGGAACCACATCGGTTCCTCTCCAATATTCCAGAACTACTCCTGACTCAAAAGCAGTACTGAAAAGATCAGAAAGCAGAGCTCCCAAGACTTCTCTAAGTTTCCTCTATACCCTTGGATGCATTCCATCTGGCCCCATCGTTTTATCTACTCTGTTTATTAGCTGATCACAAATGCACTGTTCTGAAAATCAATCTACTGTTACCTCATTTCCAATGTTATTTGTGTTTGTTCTATGTGGTGCTACTCCAGGCCCTTCCACAGTGAACACTAAATAGAAATATTTGTTAAGCAATTTTGCTTTTCTCCTCAGACACTGTCCTACCTAATCCCATTTTAACTTTGTGTTCAACATCTATGAAATATATTTCCAAGCTTAAGCCTTAAGCTTTCTAAAAATAGTTAATTTCTCTCACTTAATCAGAGAGTGTATACCATCCACATTTAAGAGAAAATATTTTCATAATAGCTATTATACAAAACTATACAATAAACCATTGAGTTTTCTTTTGTAAAGACTTGGATATTCCCCAGTTTAGATGTCTCAGTCTATAGAAACCAAAAATATTCTCATTTCAAATGCATGCTCCAGTATCTAATTTCATTCCTTTGTTTAGCTCTTGTATAGCAACTTAATTAAACACACCAACGTTCACCCACAGACCACATATAACTATATAAACTTAACACACCACTCCAAAGGACTGCATCCCTGGCCCACTCTGCACTGTTGAGCTGAAGATATTCCCTGTGCACACCCAGTTCCAAAAACAATATATATATATATATATATATATATATATATTGACTGTTTGTATAAGAAATAGAGGGGAAAAAACAAACCACTAGCTATCATGAAATCATCAATTTGTACAATTCTTTAAGCAAGAACATAAACAAAATCTAGAGTGCAATTGTTCCATTAAAGCTGCCATAATATGTAGTTCCAAAGTGCGATGTAAAAAGAAACAAATATAAACAAGCGCAAAGGAGAAATGAAGAACGAAGAAAAATAAGACATCCTTGCCGCAGAGCTTCCATGGAGTTTTAGTTAGCACAGAAACAAAAATAAACAGTCATTTATCATTACATAAATATACATTAAACATCAGAAATAGTTCCAATTAGTGCATATCACAGCAGTCAGAGGCCCAATTTGAACCTAGTACTCTCGTATATGAGAAACTCACTCGCAGCATTGAATCTGAGACACCAGCAGCGCAATGAAGCCATTGCAGCGCGGCATTATATAACTGTTAAATTGCTGCCTCCACTAGAGTATGAAGATAAAAAATAAAAAAGGTAATCGGCAGTGTTTATATTTCTAAGATGGCGCTCACCCACCTATGATGCAGCAAATATTCCCACATGCCAACAATAATTACAGCAGATTATATGGTTCAAGAAAAAACAGAAGAATAACAATCCACTCTATGCAGTTACATTTAATGGTAGATTCAGAAAAAATTTCAAGGGCACTGTCAATATTACAGCATACTGAAACATTTTGCAAATCTTTTCCATAAAGTTATATATTTGCTTCTTAATTTGTAAAAACAAAAAAATAAAACAAACAAAACCTAATTGCCCTTCATGTGTAATTCTTGATTCCACTTTTGACTGTAAATATCTTGCCACTATATTTGGCGATATACTTTGACTATTATGATTATGTTTATCTAATCTTTTCTCACAACTACTGTAAACCGTTCTGATGGTGAAACCGAATGACGGTATACAAAACATGTTAAATAAATAAATAAAAATAAGTTGTCACCACATCCTTTTGTTTGTAAAATTTTTATCACTATACTTGGCTATATATTTTGAATTGATAGTTCTAAGTTATTTAAATTCCAGTTTCTAGTTTACTGTAAAGCCTGTTTGCTGCATTTTGTTCCATGTAAACCGATGTGATGTTCCCAACGAATGTCAGTCTATAAAAATGTTTAAATAAATAAAGCAAATTTGATTCCTCTGCAGTACAAATTTGAATAAATCGGGCTCAACAGTTTCTGACTTTCAGACTTTTGCTGAGTAGTTGTTAAAGAATAAAGGTTTGTGACTATTATACTCAATGTTGCTCCTCTTCTTGTATTCAAGCCACAATTTTATCTTATCTGTGTAGTTTAAAATCCAAACAATCACAATCACCCACAACCAAGCCTGGGTGCTCTCTCCACTACGATAACCTCAGTCTCTAAAGATAGGCTAAGATGTTCAGGTAGCCATTCCAGGATAATCTGTAGCAGCTCACTATCATTTACAGATTCCAGATGACCAATCACCTGAATGCTATTCTGGTGCCCTCCGTTTTCTTCAACTTAGCTTTTTCCATAAGTGCCAGATTCTCTTTCTGTAAAGTTTTTAGATGGTTTACAGACTGATGCATCACCGTCAGTCTGTTATGATCAAAATCAGATTCTACTGGCATGCCATTTGAAATGGTCGATTTCATACAAAGAAGATTGTAACTTATTTAATTTATCCTCCATGCTGAAACACTTTATAATATCACTTATATCAACTCTTTCTTGAAGTCAATCAGTGAGACTTCTGGGGCAGGTGCCATCTTGGCTTCAATAGTCCACTTCCTGTCTTGTACTACCTTTGAGGTCTCTGTCAACATATCACCAACTATATCCAGATAAGTACTTTCATATCTTAAAACAAGCAAATTTCAGGCTGGCCAGGAAAAACTGCCAACATACTTAGGAGCATTAAATCTAATCCCTCTACCTCTAAAATGCCAATAAAAATTAAGCCGCAGCGGAACTCTCAAAAATGTGACCTTTCTGCTGCATCCATGTTGGAAATCCCCGATTTCTGTTTTAACTCGTTCACAATCCACAATAGGACACTGCGTCTTAACCCATGAAATTTTAATTTTCTCAGGAATCTCTCATAAGGGACTTTGTGAAAAATCTGAAAATCCAAATACACTATAATCGACCAGTTCATCATTAGCCACATGTTTATTAATCCCTTCAAAAAATGCAGCAGACTGATGAGAAAAGACTTCCCTTGGGTAAATCCATGTTGGCTGTCTCCTATTAAATGTCTATCTATATGTTCTGCAATTGTATTCTTTAGAATAGTTTCTATGATTTTTCCTGGCAGCATTATCAGGTTTACTGGTTTATAGTTTCCTGGATCACCCCAGAGCCCTTTTTAAAGATCAGAGTTACATTGGCCACTCTCAAATCTTCAGGTACAATAGATGATTTTAATGATAAGATTATTAATTACTAGTAATAGGTCTGCAATTTCATTTTTGAGCTCTTTCAGAACTGTCTTCTATATTATTTTGTCCAGATAATTTGCTGCTCTCTAGTTTGTCAACTTGCCTTATATTTTCCAGCTTCACCGTGATTTGTTTTAGTTTCTCAGAATTATCACCATTAAATGCAGTTTCCAGTACAGGTATCTCCCCAAATCCTCCTCCGTAAACACCAAAGCAAAGAATGAATTTAATCTTTCCACTATGGCCCTTGTCTTCCCTAGCTGCTCCTTTTATTTTATTATTTATTAGAGAGAAAGCCACTAAGGAAACAGGTACAATATTGCCAACGGATATTACATGGTAACAGAGTGGTATGTAAGGATAACCAATACAGTACAGTAATTCAGGGATCACAATAGGACGGTCCCCGACTATAACGATAACAATATCAAGACCGTAATTCAATCCATAGAATCCAGGATATAACAGGAGATAACAAGGTAATATAACATCAATCATTAAATATGGGGCTACTCGCACAGGGGTGAACCTTGGCAACAAGTTCGTAGGCATGTCTTCTCTAAGCAAAAGAGCGTTATCTACATCTGGGCCGACTCTTTGGAACACTCTCCCTCCTGACCTCCGTCAAGAACATTGTCTCCTAACCTTCAAGAAAGACTTAAAAACTTGGCTGTTCAATCAAACTTTCCCTGAAAACCCAAGTTCTCTTTGATGCAGGTCCTAGAACATGACTCCAAGGCCTATGGCTAACAGTTATTGGACTTACTGAACTCTCTCTTCACAGTCCCCCCAGGACCCATCCTAGTCTTAAATAAAGTATTTTATTTATTTTATTTTATTATTTTATTATTATTTATCCACAATTTTATTTTTTGCTCTTGGTTTGTTATGGTTCCTTGTTTCCAAATGTCTTTCTGAATGTTGCAATTGCTAATGTTCATTGTTTAATGTATCGCCTCCCAGCGAAAGTTCTGTTCCATTGTAAACAGGTGTGATCTATATTCTTTATAGGAATATCGGTATATAAAAATTCAAAATAAATAAATAAATGTCTGTCCTCTTCTCGTAGGGTAGTGTGATGAAGAGGGCCCTTCACAATAGCTGGCCGAGTAACCACGTTCAGAATTAAATCACAAAACTATCTGGCACGAAGGTGCTGACATAAGAAGAGTTCTCTCTGTATTTTGATAATTATCCCCCAGTCACCCCTCCCCCCTCTATCCCTTTCCTTCCTTCCCTCTCCCCAACCCCCCTCCCTCGGAGATGGTGAACTACCAATGTACCTGATCACTGCTGGAAGCACGTGTGTACGGTATCTGAGGATGGCAGTGTGCGGCTATGGGTATTAAAGTGACTGGCATTAAGATAGTGGGCAGTTAAGGCCAGGGGTCAGGAACTCACAAGGATCCCAATCCAGCAATCTCCTTGGGAATGTCAGGCTCTGGAGAGCAATACATATACCAAATGTGGAGTGGAGTAAGGAGGGAGTAACTGGTAGGTATTGGACCAATACCAGACGTGCGAGCTCTATGCCATTCATACTGCAATTTGAGCAACACAGAACGAGGGTATCTTTAAGCCCAGCTTAAACCAACCTAGGAAGGAAGACTATCCCCAGGCAACATCCAGTCTTTAGAACCATGTCATTGAAGGGGGTTATGGTCAATTGTCCTTTAACAGACCGGTTAGATTACAGATATTTTCATGATTTTTACGGATTTTTGGCGAAAGATAATTTGCTACTGGGTCCCAAATTTTCAGAGTGAGGAATAACAGTCTTGGGGAGCCTTGCTTAGCAGAAAGTTATTTGTTCACAAATAACCTAATCAGTTTTTGAAACCAGACTTCGGGGGTTGGCGGTGTTGAGGAAGTCCAGGCCATTGAGATCGCTTTCTTCCGAACCAAGCCCATCTTAGCTAGTAACAGTCCCAGGGGATCAGTTTTGCGGACTGTGACCTGGTCCGTCCGGGTAAACAGTCAAAGGTTCGGATCAAATCTTAGTGACGCGCCGGTAAGACTAATAGTCTGGTCATGTACCGCCCTCCAGAAGGTCTGGCTATGAGGGGACGTCCAGATTACATGTATGTAGTCTCCTTTTGCTTCTGTACATTTGAGGCATCTATCAGATTGCTGTTGAGATGCTTTATATGCTCTGTCGGGCGTCCAATAAAAGCGCCAAAGAAACTTTAACTGTGTTTCCCTCAGTGCCATATTTTCCGAGATTCTTGGGATATCAGCAAAGCACTCCTGGAATTCCAGATACGAGTCTGAATTCTGACCATGCGGCCCATTTTTGATACAGCAGCGGCAAATCAGTATCTTGAATTGTTTGTGTTAATTGCTTGCGGAAGCCGGCTACTGAGGGCCCCTCTTACCCATTGGGACGGCTCTCACCACTTTTCGCAGGTTCAAGGAATTTGGGTGTTCCAGTAGGGTACCCATTAGTGTGACGGCAACATGCCTTGCCTGCAGATAACCAAAGAAATGGTGCTTCAGTATATCAAATTTCATTTGTAGTTCCTGAAAACTTAAAAAGAAATGTGTTTCTGGGGAGAACATTTGGTACAAGTGCGTGAAGCCCTTTTTCTCCCAAACTGCAAAATTTGTATGACCAATTCCTGGCAAAAACAAGGGGCTTTGGTTTAATGAGAGCAAGGTCATCATGTCTGAGGAAGTGTGCAGTATATGACAGAGATGTCCCCAGGTCTGGCGGCTGGAGGTAAGGAGTAAGTGTGGCTTCAACTTTGAGGGGATCTGATTCGTCTTACCCAGCAATAAGGCATTCAAGGAAGTCACCTCATACCAGCCCTTAAGATGAGTGGCCGGGAGATATGTAGATGAGTCCCAAACCAAGTCCCTGATCCAGCAGAGCATGGTTGCGAGATTGTAAATCTGCAGGTTAGGGCAACCAATTCCCTCCTGAGCCAGAGGTCTTTTCAGCACTCTCAGTGCTATTCGCGGTTTTTTCCCTGACCATAGAAACTGATTGAGGAGTTTGTCAAGGATTTTGTGGTGTTGTTTATTCAACCAAATTGGGGCCATTTGCAGAATGTATAACCATTTGGGGATCACCATCATTTGTAAAAGCTGGACCCTACCCCATAGGGAAATCGGAAGGCCCTGCCACCGCTTAAGTAGTAAGAAGGTGGTTGCCATTATTTTCCTGAAGATTCTTGAAGATTCGTAATATCAATAGGTATCCTTACCCCCAGATACCTCATTTCTTTATCTACCCACTTTAGGGGGAATATCCCGGGCCATTTGTGTCAGAGTAGGCCACCTACGTCTAGGGCTTCAGACTTATCCTGGTTTATTTTGAGGCCAGCAAAGGTGCCAAAATGCACCTGAATGTGAAGTAGCTGGGGGAGGGACTGCACAGGATTAATAAGGAAGATAAGTACGTCGTCTGCGAATGCCGCTACTTTGAATAAGGCCGGGTGGTGCGAGAATCCAACAATTTCAGGGGTAGTAGATATCTTCCTCAGTAACGGGTCTATAGATAAGATGTAAAGGAGAGGGGGATAAGGGGCAACCCTGTCACACTCCACGTTGGATTGGCACAACTTGTGAGCGTTCCCTGTTAGCAAGTATGTGGGAGGTAGGTGTCCGGTATAAAAGGGTGACATACTGTAAAATATTTCCATGTAGGCCAAATCGCTGTAAAAGTGAAAACATATAGGGCCATGAGACTCAATCAAAGGCCTTTTACGAATCAAATCCTATAGCTAGTCCCGGTGTTTGACTGAATTGACAAAGTATCATTGCAGTGATAAGTTTAATGATATGAGAGCTAGCAAATCGGCCTGTAACTAAGCCAACCTGGTGCTCCGAGACTAATGATGGTAGTATGACATTCAATCTGTTAGCCAGGATTTTAGCGAGTATTTTGCAAACAGTTTAGGAGGGAAATCGGCCGGTAAGATGCTGGAAGTGCCAGGTCTTTCCCCGGTTTAGGTAGTACCATTATATGGGCCGTATTAAAGGTGTCTGGAAAGGTGTCGTCCTCTAAAGCTTTGGTAAAAAACGTGGTTAATAAAGGCGAAACCTTTAGATTCAAAATCTTATAAAAGCCATAAGAAAGGCCATTCGGACCAGGGGATTTCCCGGTTGCTACAGCCCCAATAGCTTGGGAAACCTCCTGAACTTGTATGGGTTTATTTAAATATTGGCGTTGGGAATCGGTGACCTGAGGAAGGTGTATGCCCTCAAAAAATGCCTCCTCCGCTTAACGTCCCCCACAGGCATCATCAGTGTATAATATGGAATAAAAATCTTGGAACACTGCACATATTTCTGCTTTAGTGGTGACCTCTATACCCATTTTAGTCTTCATGAGCGGGATAAAAGTTTTATTACGTGCGGTCCAGACCACGTTTGGTAGTTATCGCCCCGCTTTATTACCATGTTTGTAGAAGTTAAGGGCAGAAACCTGCAGGGACTGCTGGGCCCTCCTGTGCAGTAAAGAATTAAGGCCGTCTAAGGTGATTAGGTAGTTTTGCTTGTTTATTTGGGTTAGATGATCGATAAACGATCATTTAGCAGTTTTTGCCTGTGTTTCCAGCTGCAGAATTGCACTATTGATACACTATTCCCATTTACTCATAAACGCGATAATTTCACTCCTGAGGACTGCCTTCGCAGTTTCCCAAAGGAGCGATGGGTTATCCTCATGAGCCTTATTATTAATCATGAACTCCTGCCATTTATCATTAAGTACCGCCTGAAATTCCGTGTCTTTGCTCAGAAAATTCGGGAATCGCCATGAGTGGGGTGTGCGCCATTCAGCAAGAGGGTAAAGTTCTACCCAGATGGGCTCATGGTCAGCAATCACCTGTTGACCTATATACTCTTGTTTAATAAGAAAAAATGAGGCTTTGGACACTAATATGTAGGCTATACGGGAAAGTGTTGCATGAGCTTTAGATACCTGAGTATAATCATATTCTGTTGGGTGTAAGCTTCTCCATATATCTAAGAGATCCAATTTGGAACATAAGTAACTGGGGCCTTTGTTGCGATTCGGTGGTGTCCTGTCATCTCCCGGGCATTTATCCAAGGAGGGGTCAATCACCCAATTAAAGTCACCTACCACAAAGAGATGACCCTGGGCCTGTTGTACCAGGATATGGAAAAGGGTGGTGTAGAAAGCATGGGAATATTCATTAGGGGCAAATATGTTACACAAAGAGAAGGTTTTGCTGAAGGCTGAAGAGGTTAGGGCTGTTCAGCTTGGAGAAGAGACGGCTGAGGGGGGATATGATAGAGATCTTTAAGGTCATGAGAGGTCTTGAACGAGTAGATGTGAATCGGTGATTTACACTTTCGAATAATAGAAAGACTAGGGGGCATTCCATGAAGTTAGCAAGTAGCACATTTAAGACTAATTGGAGAAAATTCTTTTTCACTCAACGTACAATAAAGCTCTGGAATTTGTTGCCAGAGGATGTGGTTAGTGCAGCTAGTGTAGCTGGGTTCAAAAAAAGTTTGGATAAGTTCTTGAAGGAGAAGTCCATTAACAGCTATTAATCAAGTTTACTTAGGGAATAGCCACTGCTATTAATTGCATCAGTAGCATGGGATCTTCTTAGTATTTGGGTAACTGCCAGGTTCTTGTGGCCTGGTTTGGCCTCTGTTGGAAACAGGATGCTGGGCTTGATGGACCCTTGGTCTTACCCAGCATGACATTTCTTATGTTCTTATGTTCTAAATGATCCTTTGAGCAGGATGTATCGCCCTTCTGGGTCAACCACAGTGTGCGTTATACTAATTTCTAAGTTTTTGTGCAGTATTATAGCGACCCCGGCTTTTTTCCCTTTAGCCGCTGAATAGTAGCAGGAACCCACCCAGTCTTGCTTAAGCTTCTCACTTTCTGCTCCTGTCAGGTGAGTTTCCTGGAGACAGACTATGGAAGCATTCTGTTTTGTTTTTTAAAAAGTGAGTACTTTTTTTCTTTTGATCGGGGAGTTAAGCCCATTAACATTCCAAGAGTATAGCAAATGTTGCTTACCTGATGTAACAGGTATTCTCACAGGACAGCAGGATGTTAGTCCTCACAAATGGGTGACATCATCAGGATGGAGCCCAATCACGGAAAATTTCTGTCAAAGTTTCCGGAACTTTGACCGGCCCCTACTGGGCTTGCCCAGCATGGCACCAACTCTGCAGCCAGCAGGGGTCCCCCTTCAGTCTTGTTTCAAAGCTACAGGCAGTGCCGAAAAATAAAATAAGAAAACGAACCCAACACCGCGGGGTGGCGGGCGGGTTTCGTGAGGACTAACATCCTGCTGTCCTGTGAGAACACCTGTTACATTAGGTAACAGGTGTCTTTTTGCGGACGACACTAAGATCTGCAACAGAGTGGACACGCCGGAAGGAGTGGAGAGAATGAGATGGGATTTAAGGAAACTGGAAGAGTGGTCGAAGATATGGCAGCTGAGATTCAATGCCAAGAAGTGCAAAGTCATGCATATGGGGAGTGGAAATCCGAATGAACTGTATTTGATGGGGGGGGGGAAGGCTGATGTGCACGGAGCAGGAGAGGGACCTAGGTGTTATAGTGTCTAATGATATGAAGTCTGCGAAATAATGCGACAAGGCAATAGCAAAAGCCAGAAGACTGCTGGGCTGCATAGAGAGAGGAATATCGAGTAAGAAAAGGGAAGTGATTATCCCCTTATACAGGTCCTTGGTGAGGCCTCACCTGGAGTACTGTGTTCAGTTCTGGAGACCGTATCTACAAAGAGACAGAGACAAGATGGAAGCGGTACAGAGAAGAGCGACCAAAAAGGTGGAGGGTCTTCATCGGATGTCATACGAAGAGAGATTGAAGAATCTAAATATGTACACCCTGGAGGAAAGGAGGAGCAGGGGTGATATGATTCAGACCTTCAGATACTTGAAAAACTTTAACGATCCAAAGACAACGACAAACCTTTTCCATCAGAAAAAAGTCAGCAGAACCAGAGGTCACGAGCTGAGGCTCCAGGGAGGAAGACTAAGAACCAATGTCAGGAAATATTTCTTCACGGAGAGAGTGGTGGATACCTGGAATGCCCTTCCGGAGGAAGTGGTGAAGTCCAAAACTGTGAAGGACTTCAAAGGGGCGTGGGATAAACACTGTGGATCCATCAGGTCTAGAGGAAGTGTATAAAGAGGCGGCAGCAAAACACTGCACTGAGCAGCAGTAGCCACAGAGGCATTCACGGAGCGGGATGCCAGTGGCCAGTGGTTGGTGTTCCACCTTCACGGAGCGGAAGGATGGAGGCCTGCCATCTCCATATTTAAAAAAAAAAAAACAAAACAGGGGTGGGCAAGAGTATGTAAAATTAACGAAGAGTTCATAAGCTATAGGTATTACCAATTATTAGGCTTATTCGATATTTGTTGATAGATAATGTGGCTTTCAATGCATGCTTCACTTTCAATACATATCCAACATAGCTCTCTGCTTCAACAGCAGGGGAGAAGAAAAACTAATACTTCACGCATATCCAGCATAGCTCTCTGCTTCATCAGCAGGGGAGAAGTAAAACTAATACTTCACGCATATCCAGCATAGCTCTCTGCTTCAACGGCAGGGGAGAAGTAAAACTAATAGTTCACACATATCCAACATAGCTCTCTGCTTCAACAGCAGGGAGAAGTAAAACTAATAGTTCACGCATATCCAGCATAGCTCTCTGCTTCAATGGCAGGGGAGAAGTAAAACAACCAATAAGGGCTGAATAACAGTCTGGGTAAATAAATAAGTATGTGTGTAGCTTGCTTATTGCGGCGGTTACTACCCCTAACTAATCGGGCTTGATGTTTCACTTGGATGCAGCTCCATCACTGCTCTCTGCATTGATGGTGGGGGTGAAAGGGAAATAGAACCAAAGGTTACTAAGAGCCAAGAGAAACATAAGTATGAGAAAAGTAGAGGTGTGGGGCTTGCTGGGCAGACTGGATGGGCCGATTGGTCTTCTTCTGCCGTCATTTCTATGTTTCTATGTAAGCAACATTTGCTTTCTCACAGGACAAGCAGGATGGTAGTCCTCACAAATGGGTGAGTACCGAGCTGAGGATGTCTGAACATGCACCAAATGTACCCAACGGCGTGCAACCGGCACAACAACTGGGGTGGAATTTGGGAAGGACATCCGCACCCCACCGGGTAGGCGGAAGGGTGTTGGTACGTCACGTTGGAAACAGGTTACACAGGACAGACTGGCCAAAGATGGAATCCTGTCTTCCGGCTTTGTCCAGGCAGTAGTGGGCTGCAAATGTATGGAGAGAACTCCAGGTGGCAGCCTTGCAGATGTCAGGAAGCGGCACCGAGCGAAGGTGTGCTACTGAAGTCGCCATGGCCCTTACAGAGTGTGCTTTAACACGATCTTGAAAAGGAATGCCTGCTTGCTGACAGCAAAAAGCGATGCAGTCCGCCAACCAGGAGGAAAGAGCCTGCTTACCCACAGGTTGCCCTAACTTGTTGGGATGGAAAGACGAATAATTGAGTGCTCTTCCTGTGGGCAACTGTACGGTCTAGATAGAATGCTAGAGCCCGTTTACAGTCGAGGGTATGCAGAGTCTGCTCCCCAGAGTTGGAGTGGGGCCTGGGAAAGAAAATTGGTAGTATGATGGATTGATTATTATGAAACTCCGAAACTACCTTAGGTAAAAACTTAGGGTGAGTGCGGAGTACTGCCCGGTCCTGCAGGAGTTTAGTGTAAGGCGGATAGGTGACTAGGGCCTGTAACTCACTAACTCTGCGAGCAGAAGTGACAGCTAAAAGGAATAATACTTTCCATGTGAGGTATTTTAGATCACAGGAGTGAAGAGGTTCGAAAGGTGGTTTCATAAGCCGACCGAGAAACAGATTAAGGTCCCAAGAAGGGGCCGGAGGACGTAAAGGTGGCTTGATATGGAGTAAGCCTTTAAGAAAACGTGTTACGAGGGGTTGTACCGATATAGGGACATCCCCGATTCCTTTATGGAAGGCGCCTACCGCACTGACATGCATTCTTATGGAAAAGGTCTTTAGACCTGATTCTGATAAATGCCAAAGATAGTCCAAGAATTTAGGGATTGGACAGGAAAAGGGATCAAGGGACTGAGAAGAGCACCATGATGTGTACCTTTTCCATTTTTAGGAATAAGATTTTCTTGTGGAAGGCTTTCGTGAAGCAATCAGGACACGAGAAACTGAATCCGAAAGGTTAAGTGGTTGTAACCTTTCAACATCCATGCCGTCAGGGACAAGGCTTGGAGGTTGGGATGGAGGAGGCATCCGTCGTTTTGAGTGATCAGATGCGGGTCCGTTCCCAAGGGAATGTACCTGCGGATGGAGAGATCCTGAAGTATGGGAAACCATACTTGGTGTTGCCAGTGTGGTGCTATCAGGATCATGGTTCCTTTGTCCTGACGTAGCTTCACGAGAGTCCTCGACAGAAGAGGAAGTGGAGGGAATGCATACAGCAGACCGGTTGTCCACGTTAGGGAGAATGCATCTCGGGGCCGAGAGTGCTGGCATAATAACCATAACAATATACATATACATAAATGAATATATAAAAAAGATATAAAATACACACACACACACATATATATATATATATATATATATATATATATATATATATACACACACACACATACATATCAAATATATACAATATAGAATAGTGAATGAGACATTACAGATAATAAGGTTAAGGAAAGGCTTGTTTGAACAGCTAGGTCTTACGTTTTTTTGTAAATGTTAGTGGGCAGTGTTCCTGGCGTAGGTCTGGAGGCATGGCGTTCCACAGAGATGGTCCAGCTGTGGAGAAGGCACGTTCCCTGGTGGAGGCGTGGAGAGTGCATTTGGTGGGGGGGGGGAGGGGGGGCATGAAGGGTTCCTTTATAGGCCGCTCTAACTGGTCTTTCTGAGGTATGGAATCGTAGTGGGATTCTTAGCTCGAGCGAGTGTTGATTGTGGATGATCTTGTGGATAATGGTGAGAGACTTATGAAGGATTTTGAAATTTATAGGGAGTCAGTGGAGATCCTTAAGGATGGGCGTGATGTGATCTCCTTGGCTGGAGTTGGTTAGGATTCTGGCGGCGGCATTCTGGAGCATCTGTAGGGGTTTTGTGGTAGTTGCAGGGAGGCCAAGAAGAAGGGAGTTGCAGTAGTCGATTATAGAGAAGAGGACCGTTCGAAAGTCATGGAAATGGAGGAGGGGTCTAAGTCTTTTCAGAATTTGTAGTTTGTAGAAGCAGTCTTTAGTAGTGTTAACAAATTTTGGATTGGATTGGATTGGGGGGCCCATATCTGCAAGGTTCTGAAGGGAGCCCTGGTGCATGGCTCCCAGTCCAGGACTGACACTGCAATGATTTGAGTAAATAAGTTGGGAAAGGATATAAAATAAGGGGGAAAAAAAGATCCTCAGTATTTGTGAATGAAGGCTCATGCGCCAGGATCTCTGTATGACTGAGCTGGAAGCCCAAAGGAGCAGAAGGAAACTACTGGGTCAAAATAAAACTCAAAGCCCCCTCCATTTAGCAGAGGCTCCCCTCTCATGGTGTTGTATGTGGTGTTCAGGGCGAGGGCACACTGCTTTACTTGGCCATAGGTGCCAAATGGCCTGGCTAAGGCTCTGCAGAGCCATAGTGGGTCAGACGAAGGGTCCATTAAACCCAGTATCCTGTTTCCAACAATGGCCAGTCCATGTCACAAGTATCTGGCAAAATCCCAAACAGTAAACAGATCCCTCGCTACTAATGTGCAGCGATACCTAGTGGCTATTCCCCAAGTCTACTTGATTAGTATCAATTTATGTAACTGTCCAGTGGGAGGTTTTCCAAAGGATTTGACATGATAGGTCTTGCACAGGGTATGGTCATTTTCATGTTAATTAATGGGAACTAAGTAGAAAGGCTGAGAGCACAGGACCATCAGTTCTGGAATCATTAAGATAAGCAGTGACATTTATGTAAGAGTGCTTTAGTATATGTGAAGTATAAGAAGTGTGAAGGGTGGTTGTCTATACAGCTATCTTCACATATTTTGCAGAAAACTACTTTCTCATGATGTGAAGCAGTGTCATGTAGGATTTTGTTTTGGAAAAGTACATTTTACTCGTGAGAGAATTCTGCGCAAAAAATTAAAAAATCTGCATACTTTATATTGGTCAAAATAAAACAATATTATACATGATAGTCTAAGTAATTAATTTAAAATGTAATACAGAAAAATGTTATTACTTTAAGATGCAGAGTTTTAAATATTTTGAGCATAATTTCCTTAAAGTTCACTGTAAGAGTGTCTCTTCCATCCTCTCCCTACTCCCCTGGCCAGTCTCCTTTCACTTTGCCCTCTCAGGCCCCAACTCCTCCACCTGCCACTCTCTCCCCCCCCTGCCACTCTCTCCCCCCCCCCCCCCCCCAAGCTCAACTCTATCCACTCTATCTCCACTCCGTTTGACCTCTCTCTCAGTACTGCCACTCACACAGGCTACCTCTAGCCCTCTCACTCACACACCCTCATACCAACTCCTCCTCTTATGCATACACACACACACCCTCATACAGACTCCCTCTCTCATGCATTCACACACACACCCTCATACTCTCCCTCTCTCTTGCACACCCCCCACCATACAGGCTCCCTCTCTCTCTTGCACACATACCCAAACAGGCTCCCTTTCTCTCTCACGCATACACTCTTATACAGGATACTTACGTCTCTCTCACACAACCCTGCACACTGACTCCCTCTCTAGTTCACACTCTCCCGTACACAGAGGCTCCCTCACACACACATATCCCTTCACATGGGCTCTCTTTCTTACACATACACACATCCTCATATAGGCTGCTTCTCTCACAAGCAAGCACCCTCACATACACAAAATCCCTTTTTCACAAACACCAGCTCCTTCTCTCTGGCACCCACACTGCCTCATATGCTCATATATGCTCATATACCGCACCGTTCTTCAAACAATCATCTTCTCAAAAATTGACTATTGCAACGCGCTTCTTATCGGGCTCCCATCAAATTCCATCAAACCCTTACAGATGTTGCAAAACGCCACAGCAAGGATTCTAAGACCAATAAAAGGGACCATATCACACCCATCCTACGGAACCTGCATTGGCTCCCAATCAAGTTCGGAATCATGTACAAAGTCCTTATGGTCCTACACAAAGCCATCCACAATACCGCTCCACTGGACCTTACTATCCCACTTCGTCCGCACTTACCCTCCAGACCAGTAAGATCTGCCTACAGAGACACCCTCGTCGCTCCCCCCGCAAAAAGCACATTAAGGAAACGAGCTCTTTCCACAACTGGCCCGCAGCAATGGAATGCTCTTCCGCCAGATCTTCGGCGCGAACATTGCCCGATTACCTTAAAAAAAAAAAGACTCAAAACCTGGCTATTTGAGCAAGCTTTCCCTTAATTTCACTCGTGCATTCCACATCCACTCTTCAGAAGATGAGTTCCGTATACAGGTCCACTGTGTACACGACACACCTTCAATTTCGCAGGTTCCCTAGGCACAAGACTCTTTTCGGCTTTTTAGGCGCCCTTTAGGTACAGTCAATTTGTTCAGTTCTTTATCCTCCGGCTCTCCGGAAGAGCCCATTCTTCTTTTCCCCAGTTTAATGTATCCCTTGTTGTGATGTAATGCATTCTTACATGCCAGTTCACATTCTATTGTAAACCAAAGTGATGCGTAATTTTTTACATGAATATCGGTATATAAAAATGCTAAATAAATAAATATGCTCTCTCACCATCGTATACACACACACACACACACACACACACACACACAGACTCACTCTCACCAGGGCCTGCTTCATCTTTGCTGTGAACGGGATGGTCTCTGCTCGCAGCATGCCTGTGCCTGCTCCATTTTTGTCATGAGTGGGACAGCCTCCACTCACAGCACACCTGGGCCTGCTTCATCTTCACTGTGAGCAGGATGGGCTCTGCTCAAGGCATGCATCTTTGCCGCGAGAGGGCGGCCTCCACTCACAGTATGCCAGGGCCTACTCCTTCACCGTAAGCAGGATGGGCTCCGCTCGCAGCATGCCGGGTCCTGCCAAATTTTGCACAGAATCTGCGCAGCTGTGGAGGGGAATTCTGCATAAATTCTGTGCTCCACAGTAGTGTAGAATTCCCCCAGGACTAAAATTTTGAACCTGGATTCACCATTGACCAGATAAGTCTCTTGAACAAATACTAATATGTTCATATTTTCCCAGCCAGTACATCTTCCCCGATGAAGCCCATTCAGGCAAAACAAGAGCCTTTGTTGGAACTTTATGGGCATTGATAATAGGATGTTGTTGCAGCATAAGTGAATAGTGCATGGTCATAACATGTTTTTTTGAGGTGCTTTATTAGTTAAAAAAAAAAAAAGTAATGGAATACAAGCAAGACTTTCATTTTTTGTTTAAGTAAATAAGCATTTTTTATACCAGTAATAATTATAAGTTTGATGCCACTTATGTAGTGGATTAAATTTATGATATGAATTGACTTTTTCACCTGTTCAAAATTGATCACTTGTATTAAAGCATTAAGAAATTTTAAGAATATATGGTGCTTTTCTTGCATTGTTGATACTTTTGGCAGATCAATGCCAATCTTCTTAGGAATGCCTTCCCAGGATGCCTCCTACGATCTTTTCTGCTTCTTCTCTCTCAGTCAAAGCATTTCTCCAGAAATATTGTAAGCATAAGAATACTGAGAGAAAAAACCACTCAGACAAGTAAAGGTATGAGTGTAAATCCACATTACACTCATACCAAGTTCACATCCTCTCACACATTCACCTTTAGTAAGCTGGGTTTGGTCCAGACTGGCAAGAGGTTAACAGAAAGATTAGCAGGAAAGGAAAAATCTCTTTCCTTCCATCTCTGCCAGTCTGTACCTCAGTTAGGTGGATTTAATTTGGCTTGCAGAACCACTGTTGCTCATTTATTACAATAATGTTTAATAAAAAGGTATGTAGCAACTGATAAATAGCATCCTTACAAATCTGTTGGATATCTATGTAAGTGAGCTTTTACAGAGTTAGAAGCAAAAATGCCCATTATTTATAAGTTTCAAAGACAATATTTGATTCATCTGGAAAAGGATATTTTTGAAGTTTGTTTATCCTTCTTCTTTGCCCTACATATAAAACAAAACAACTGCTCTGTTGTCAGGTAGGACTCTAACCTTTCCAAATAAAAAAAATTGTCCAAATATTAAGAGATGTTTACAATGTAAACTTTTCTCGAATGGAGGACTTAGGTTCCAGGCTTAAAGTAGATTATAGCACCTCCTTATGAGAATAAAATGATAAAGTCAATTTGAGAGTGAAATTAGCTCTTAAAACAATCTTATCACAAAAGGAGAAATAGAGGAAGGACATTAAGTATATCTACAGCTCTAGCATTAAACCTTCAGAAGAGAGACTTTGTTGAAATAAGGAAAATAGAAAAAACTGAAAGGTGCAGCTACAAAGATGAAAAGTTTACATCAGGCAAGGTCACTGTTTAAAAATACCATATTGGAAGCTCAGTCCAGATGTACTCTATGAATTAAAAAATGTGGAAGGCAAGCCAAATGATTGCCAGCATGGTTAAAAGATGACGAGAAAGAGGCTATTTTAGTCAAAAGAGCATCTTTCAAAAACTGGAAAAAGGATTCATCTGAAGAAAATAGGAAAACGCATAAGTAAAGGCAAGTTAGATATAAAACACTGATAAAGTGAGCATTTGAAAAGAAGCTGGCCATAGAGGCAAAACCTCATAATAAAAACTTTAAAAAATATATCCGAAGCAAAATGCCTGAGAGGGCGTTGAACCGACTGATAGATGATCGAGGGGGCTAAAGGGGCACTTAGGAAAGATAAGGCCATTGATAGATGATCGAGGGGCCTAAAGGGGCACTTAGGCAAGATAAGGCCATTGTAGAAAGACTAAATTAACTCTTTGCTTTGGTGTTTACTGTAGATGAAGTTGGGGAGATACCCATGCCAGAAACTTTATTCAATGGTGATGATTCAGATGAACTGAAACAAATCATAGTTAAGTTGGTAGATGTAATCAGACAGACAAACTAAAGAGAAGCAAATCGACCAGGCCAGATGGTAGACACACCGGAGTATTGATTTATATTATGTTTTTGTTCTTAAATTGTTCTTAAATGATTCTTATTATGTCCACCTTAATTTCATATTGTCTGTAAAGCCTGTTGCTAATTTATTGTTTATTGTAAACCGAGGTGATGATGTTTTTTGTTACGTGCCGCGGTATATAAAAAATCACTAAATAAATAAATAAAATAAATATTGAAAAAACTCAAAAATGAAAGTGCAGATTTACTACTAGTAATTTGTAACCTATCATTAAAATCATCAATTGTACCTGAAGACTGGAGGATGGCCAATGTAACCACAATGTTTAAAAATGGCTCCAGGGTGATCCAGGAAACTACAGATGGTGAGTCCGAATTCAGTGCTGGGGAAAAATGAGGAAAAATAAACCTATTCTATCTACAGAAGAAAATTGCAGATCACATAGAAAGGCATGGTTTAATAAGATATAACTAGCATGGATTTACACAAAGAAAATCTTGCCTCACCAATCTGCTACATTTTTTGATGGTGTTAATAAACCTGTGGATAATGGAAAGCCAGTGTATTTGGATTTTCAGAAAGCGTTTGACAGAGTGCCCCATGAGACTCCTGAGAAAATTAAAAAGCCACAGGGTAAGGAGGCAATGTTTTATTGTAGATTGCAAATTGGTTAAAAAAGATTGGAAACAGAGTAGGAATAAATGGTCCGTTTTCTCAGTGGAAAAGGGTTAAGTGCATCAGGGATTTGTATTGGGACTGATGCTTTACAAATCAATTCCTTTTGTACCTTTCATCATTTGAAAGAGCAGAAAATCTTCAGTGATGTCAACACCTCCTTTTACGTATGTAATCCCCCCCCCCCCCCCCAAACAGAGTTATAAAACAACCTGGATTTTATATGAAAAACCTTCTTTAACAGAAAATTGTTCAGTTTCCAAGTCCAACACTGGATTAAAACATGACAGTCTCAAATCTTCTTTTAAGCTCCAATTTAGTCCCCTCTGACAGACAGACTTGCTGTGTGATCTTCAATTACTGCAGCTCTTCAGACAGGCTTCAGATGTATTGCAGGAATTAGCAGCCCATCCACATGAAGAGAGGATCTGCAGCATGAGGAACCTGCTTCTGCATGCCAACAAGATCTGGGAAAAGATGCAGCAGAAGGCATCCTGGGAGAAAGGCATCATCATGGGAACTCTTCCTAGGTAGATTTGTGATGCTCTGTTAGGCCAGCAGGCAGCATTGTACCCTGCATGGTACAGACAGAGAGACTAACGTCGATCACCGTATCCGAAAGCAGAAGTTAAAAATCCACAATTATTATGCCACCTGTATTGATTATTTAATGCTTATTTAATACAACCCTTTTAAGTACGTAAATACTGCCTACCCAAAAGTTAAAACCACATTAAATCCCTACACTTTAAGGTTGAGTTATTGTACATGCAGAAGCAGTATCACAAAACATGTATAGATTTAGTATTTAAAAAGCAGACATGATACAAAAATACAAAAGATAATCACAACTAGAGAACCCAATGCACATTCATAACAGGTATATTACCCATTTTCACTTAGCTTACACTCTAGCATCTTTTTGTAGATTGCTGAATACTAACAATATTCAGATTTACAAAAGCTAGGCAGACTCTAAGCTGGTTTTCTAAAGCATTAAAAAACAAAACAATACTTTCCTTTAGTGTGCATTTAATAATTGCTGTACATGAATAAAGTAAAGCAATAAAAATAACAGAGAAACATGGCGAATCAAAGCCATTTGAAATCACATTTTGGGAGATTTGTGACTATTTGTGCTAATGTTTTGCAGCTGGAGACAGTTAAGAACTGAAGGTCTAAAACACTATTTTGAAGCAGCAGAGGCTATGCAGACACAGAACAGATCTTTTGGTCTGTGATCCTGACCACCCTTAAAACATGTTTCCAGCTTGTAAGAGTCAGTAGGATAAAAAATGATTCAAGTTTTATGTAATAATATGATTGAGGGGTGCATTGTGCTTCCAAGTAGTTCAGGGCATAACCTGAACAGAACAGCAGTTACAGCCCTAAACACTTCGCTGTGCAGACTAGATAAGCCATTTTGGTCTTTATCTGCTGTCATTTACTATGCTACTAGGCTTTGAATGTTTCTCTACTAAATTGAACTGTAAGAGACTGAACTCTTTATATCTAATTAAGACATAACTTACAAGGATCATCACAGTTCCTGATGTATCACAGAAAATGAGCATTTCTGCTTTTTTCTTCATAACCTACATCAGCACCTTCAGAATCTGAGATTCTGCCTTTGTATGGAAAAATTAAACTTTTAGACTGCGTTTGACTGGCATTTTAGAATTAAACTCAAGTAAAAACTGTCATTAATAAAGGCTTTTTTTGCCGAAGTTAATTCCATAGTCCAGGTCATGCTAAATTTAAGTAGTTTTTATAAATAAACTTTTAGAAAAACAGCAGACATATTCTCTCTTGAAACAAATGTGCACACAGTTTGTGATAAAGCAATGGACATGTAATCTAGGCCCGTATAATATAATCATGTTATTTGCATAGTAAGTGGTAACATTTTTAGCACTAAGCACTAAATAATACAACAGATGCACTTTGCTGTTCTAGTAAAGTTAAGGAACTGAAAATGGAGGCATGATATCAAATTACTGACCTTGAGAAAACAGGGTTAAATTAGTTTTGGATGAGATTCAAAAACCTACTTTCTGAACGTTAACACAACAAACTGGAAAATCCAGTATTGACTTGGCTACAGTCAGTTTAGCATCTTTGATAAGTCAGTGGCACTAGATTTGTTGGCACTACCAAGTTGGAGATTAGAAAAGAACACTAGTTACATTAAGATAAGCAAGACTAGCGCAATGCTGTAGAGGTAGCTTTCATAAAACCAGGGGAAGGGAGTCTTGACCATCACTCTAAAAAGAAGTGGTTCTGAAGCCAGGGACTACCCAGCCAGTCTAGTTTTTAGCATATTAACCATGATTATATATGAGATATAACTGCATATATTTCCATAATATGGAGATGTGTCTTATGTATACTGTCTGTGGATATACTAAAAAGGTGGAAAGACCAACAAACACTTTCATTTTGGGGTTTTCAACCGTTTTAAATATATTTTAGCCTGTAGAATATTGGCATTTTTTTGGCTTGATTTCACTATGTCGATTATGGATATCTTGAGAGGCAGACTGGCTAAGTGGTCCCTGAGGGCCAGGTTGAGAGTCATGGCACTACTGGTCACATCGAATATACAAATATTCTATTTCATGCTAGTTTATTTGATTTATTTAGGCATTTTATATACCGTTGTTCCAAAACAAGATAACAACGGTTTACAAAATCAGCTTTCAGTTACTGGGTCAACAATCTCATTCTGTTTCAATGTTCTTATGCTAGGTCAATATAACAGCATATACATTTTCTAGGTCATATTTATACATAATCTAACTCATTTCAACAGTATATGGGTATTCTGAGTTGATATAGCAACATTAAGTACAAGTTAGTTAGGGTGCTTTGATATAGAATTATAACCTATGATTTTCATTTCATTATCCTTCACATAATACTCAGTATACATTTAACATTGCTCAATACTTATTGCTCAATCTATTAGCATAATCTAGGGTTTAGGGTTCTAACAGATGTTATCAGCATATTGGAGTTTTATGTTAGTTCATATGCATTTCTAAAGAGTCATGTTTTCAGTTCTCTTTTGAAACTCTTTCTTTCTGTTATCTGGCGTAGAGACTCTGGAAGAGAGTTCCATAGTTTAGGCCCTGCTATGGAAAACATTCTGTCTCTTATTTGTGTTAGGTGTCTTTACGCGTTGTGGGCACCTTTAGAAGTCCTTTGTTTTGTGATCTTAAGGCTCTCTGCGGGTTGTAAGATTGAAGAGTCACTCCTATTAAACATGGGTTAATGTTGTTATTAAAAATTAGAGTTAATATTTTATAATGAATTCTAGATTGTACAGGAAGCCAGTGCAGTTCTATCAGTGAGGGGATGATGTGGTCAAATTTCTTTGTCCCTATAAGAGTCTAGCTGAGGTATTTTGTAGTAACTGTAGTGGTTTAGTAGTCCTAAGGGTAAGCCTAGTAGACAGTTGCAGTAATCTATGTTTGAAAATATTGATGTTTGTAAAACAGTGTGGAAGTCTTGTGTTGTTAGCAATGGTTTCAGCCGATGTAGCATTCTCAGCTTGAGAGTATTCTGATTTAATTAATTTGCTTATATGCTTCTTCATTGAAAAGTTATCAGTCTGTATTCCTAGGTCTCATAAGTGATCTGAGGGTGTAATGCTAAACTTTCCTAGGTCCAAGGTTGGCGGTTTATCATGGAATTTCTCCTTAACCACATAATTTCAGTTTTTTTTGTGTTTAGAGTTAGCTTCAGCTGATACAGTTTTTGCTGTACTGCTTTAATGTTGGTGGACATGGTTGAAGCTGTTTTTTCAAAGGATTTGTCTAATTATATGTCTGCATATAGGAAGAAGTTAATTCCTAGTTCCGCTAGTAATGTACAAAGAGGTAGCATATATATACATTGAATAGTGTAGCTGAGAATGCTAACCCCTGGGGGACACCTGTGTCGACTGGGAAGGTGTCAGATAAGTGATTGTCTAATTTGACTTGGAATGATCTATCTGCTAGGAAGGAAGACAACCAATCATAATAACATAAGAAATTGCCATGCTGGGTCAGACCAAGAGTCCATCAAGCCCAGCATCCTGTTTCCAACAGAGGCCAAACCAGGCCACAAGAACCTGGCAATTACCCAAACACTAAGAAGATCCTATGCTACTGATGCAATTAATAGCAGTGGCTATTCCCTAAGTAAACTTGATTAATAGCAGTTAATTGACTTCTCCTCCAAGAACTTATCCAAGCCTTTTTTGAACCCAGCTACACTAACCACATCACAATCAATGACCTTTCCGTCTATTCCAATTTTTCTCAACTGATGGCACAGCAGGGTGTGGTCTAAGGTGTCGAAGGCTGCTGTAAGATCAATTAGTACCATGATATAGGATTCGTCATTGTCAAATCCCTGTAGTTTTATGTTAGTTTTAAGTTAGTTCATATGCATTTCTAATCCCCATTTTTCATATTTAAATTGTCAGCTGGATATTTTAAATTGTTTCTTCCTCCTTAAGTATTCTTTTGCTCAGTTTGCTACCCCTGATCCAAGTTCTTGTATCCCTGTTCAATGTAATTGCATTCGTTTTAATGCTGTTTCTCGTTTACTGTAAACCGATCTGATATGTTCTTTTGCACATGAATGTCGGTATAAAAAAGTTTAAAATAAATAAATAAATAAATAGTACTGGGCTGGTTAAGGAAATGAGTACGGTTTCTATTAAGCGATCTTTTCTGAAACCAAATTGATTTGGGTAAAGAATATTATTGTCTTCTAAGTAGCTTTCTAATTGTGATAGCACTGCTTTTTCTAGGACTTTAGTGATGAAAGGCAGTTGATATTAGTCGATAGTTGTAGTCTGGATTCTGGCTGAGGATGTCAAAATACAAATCAATTGATGATGACACTCAAAAGCTGTGGAAGGACAATCTTAGAGCCAAGATGTTTTGAAGTTAATACCGTATATGACGCACAAACAGATGAGCCTCACATCTAAAAAAATTTTTTTTTAATAATCCAAATAGCTTACAGGCTGCTTATTTTCTTCTTGATGGTTCTAATGATGTTCTATTTGGAGAACATTTTAATATGTTCACTTCAATCTTAACATGCAATTTTACAGAATATTCTTCATTGTAATTATCTACTCAAAAGCATAATGAAACCATACATTTGTATTTTTCTAGTTTTGCTAGAGAACACATTATATAATAAGTATCTGTATATTCATATTAATCCAAAGTCACACATGGGGTCTATATTCAGCATTTAAGCCAGATTATTATTGAGTCTCCAGCTAAATACCAGCTTTTAATTATTTTGGGCACTTATCTGTCTAAATTTTAGCTGAATAACATAAGGGCATCCAGGGATATTTATGTGCCGAGATGAGTTAGCTGGATAAGATATCCAGCTAACTCCAATAATGTAGTCCTAAAGTTAGCCAAATAAATTTGGCTCTCTAAGATAGTCTGTAATATTCAACGGTACAGCTGCTCCACTGAATATCCCACCAAAATTAGCTGGATAAGTTTATCCAACTAACTTTGCAAGCTAGCCAGTGGCTGAAAATGGGCCCCACATATCGCCAAGTGTTTCATTTAAAAAAATCCAAACAAAACCAGCTCTCAAGATAATAGTTTGTTTTTGCTTACATTTTTGATTGGCATACTTTGAAAACTTATTAAAGAAAAATATGAAAACAAAGTAAAAAGGGAAAAAAGAAACATACCTGGCAGTGCAGGAGAAAGTTCATTGTATCCCCCAAAGGAAGCATTCCGCACAAGTTTTCGTCCATCTACTCGTGGAGACAAGACCGGAGGTGAAATCCCAGCACATGAAGAAAGCCTGCGCCGGAGTGGACCCTCTTCTTTCATGCTCAGATGTGCTGTCTAAGGTAGCTTCTCACTCAGATGGCTGCTTAGAAGAATAATGTTGAAGCTACAACCATCTGTCTTGCAGTCAGTGTGACAAAGGGCTAGCACAGGCAGTGAACAGATGCTCTCACACTACGGTGGTGAGAAGGATCACAGGTAATGAGCAGAGAGATTGAAGGCACAAGACGTCAGAGAATTGATAAAGTGGAATGACTGCTTTGTAAAATCTTTTTAAATTGGTGCATCTTGAATCCAGTTGCTGGTAACTTATCTGCCTGCTTGTAGGAATTGGTTCGGGATTGCTTTGTTAAACCACTACATCTAGCTACACTTCCCAAGTTACTATTTAAATGCCAGAAATATACAAATGTACAGAAACTACAGAATAGCACTATTGGATATTACAATGATGCTATCAGGTTCATAGATTAAAACCCAGCCCATTCAAACTTACTGTCTAGCTTTAAAAGAAGAATTAACTGATGTTAGTCATGGCCCTGCTATAAGCTACAAACTTATTTAAAACTTGAATAAAACACTTAGGACAATTTTCAGAGTTATCTGGGTACACAGTTTAGCTGGAAAAAGAGCCCTCTGACCAGCCAGAAGTACATGTATACTTGGCGCTTACTAATTTTCAAAGGGAAACAATGCACAAAAATTAGTTTCCATGTACCCCCTATAGACTCTGATGATTAGAAAAATAGCTAATAAAACTGGCTTCCTCCCCAATTAAAAGATGGGGAGGGGAGCCAGGCATTTTTCTCCTGATCCTTTTGAAATCCAGCTCAGTTCAGCCAGGGCTGGGATCTAATACCTCGAACCTTCCCCTGGTTTATACCCCCTCCTAACCCAGGTCCCTCCACATGGCAGTGCACAGCACTGCCACTGACCAAGCAGCTAACTCAGTAATAATAATAATCTTTTTTCATCATCTGAAGAGTGCATTTGTAGTCTCTGAACTTTGTCTAAAATAATTTTTTGCTAAGTTATGTTACATTTTTGGTTTAGATTTTGATTTGTGACATTGTTTACTCACTCTTGATTTGAATTGGACTTTATACATATGAAAAAGTGAATGACTGTTAAGACTGGGTGGTGGTAGGTTTGCTCCACACAAGTGGCTTGCTGACACTTTATATAAGTAATATACAAAAATAAGAAAAAAAATTTTTTCTTGAGTTGGTGCATTGTATACTAAGTTTGATTATTGTTCCTCATTTTTCTAACTATAACATTTAAGTTACTGGCATATATCAACAGCACATATTCAAATACAAATATGTGAACAAGATGCACTTCCCCAGTCATTAAGAGAAAACCAAAGAGGAGGGCTGAAGGAATCAGATATATAAATTACTTTTTGAAGTTCTTGCCCCTTCTGCCCTGTGAGATTTTAGGAATTCTCTGGTGTGTAAGTCAGACAGAATATTCTTGCTCAGAGGCAAATAACACTGATGCAAATGTCAGACGAATTTTAGAAACTAGATAATAAATGCAGATAAAAGTCTAGAATATAAAATCTTAAAAATACAACTGGACAATTAATATGCACTGCAAATCAAAGGTGTGATTTACAAATAATTACAACAAATTCATGAAGCTATACCTAGAGATATTTTTACATTAATTTGTGTATATACAACTGTATTCTATCAGAAATTGAATCAATTGGGAATGTGTTTCTTCTCAGCAAGCCACTTCACATTGCAGAGATGATGGCAGATAAAGACCGATTGGCCCATCCAATCTGCCCAGGTTTCTCACTGTTAAAGATATATCCCAGCTGCAAAGTGAGTGCTTCTATAGGATAATCTTCCTTTTTTAAGTCAGATTTTGTCCTCTTCTTTGGTTCTCTACTCTTCTGTGAGGCAGAGCATGTAAGTTCAAGATTAAAAATATCTTCTTGACTCTGTGACAAAAAGTCCTTATAAAATATCTTTTTCTAAAAGGGTTATATAAATCAGAAAACCCTCAGCACACATAAAAACAGAAGCTGGGCTATCTAAGCATAAATCAGTCAGAACCTCTTTCTTGAGGTATATTTTTATGGATCTGTACAGCATTGCTTCTCCCTGGCCATTATCAGCTTCAGGTGGACAGGAACCAGTTTCAACTATGCCGCCAAGCAAGTGTGTTTTAGGTAGCCTCAATTACACAATGGTAAGCATTTTCTGTAATTGGTAAGCCAGTCTTTCACTTACACTTTTCTGCATGCTGCTACACACAATATTTCAGACAAAAGGCTATGAAAATGTAATATATTTTATACCCCCAAAAAGCAGACTACTAAAAAGTGTCTAATTGGTGTTACCTAGTGTTTCATTGCTGGGGACATCAAAGACACTTAAAACTGGCAGCATGCTACAATGAACCCTGGCCTGCATGTCGAATATTAATGCAGCTGCTCTGCAACAGCCTTTTGTCCAGACAAGTATTAAAAGCATATAAGAATTGCTGAGAGTCAGAAAAAAATATATTTAAGGGTAAGAAAATAACTGTAATTATGCTATTTTTCCTTTAATGCTTTCTTGTGTGGAGAGCTACTGAAAAGAGAGCAGCTTCCTAGCGACAGCTCTAATGGCTTCTGAAATGTGCTAAGAGAATAGGGGCATCTGATGAATACAAAAAGGTCCATTCTTTTGGCATCACAACATGGCAGGTTTAACCCTTTGCCTGTCTTTTTAAAACTGGCCATTCTATGAACTTGAAAAAACACAAAACAGCATACTTTTTCTGCACAGAAACATGGTTTAGAAACTATTCAACAAATCAGTTTACAAACTTCAGAGTACTTCATTCCTATTATGCTAGGGTGTGTATAGTAGGTCAAATTTCTATCAGGAAACTCCTGAAAAATCTATGATCAGCAGCTACTTTTTAACCCCTTACATTTCACGGTTCTTGTTCCTAAAATGTACATCTTCTGATCAAATGGTGTCTTTATAGCTTGTCAAAAAGCTTACAAACTAAGTTTTCTGACTGATTTGGTCAATATTTGATCAGCAAATAGACCTGAGAATCCAAAGCAAACATCACCACCTACTTAAAAAAAACCCCAAAAAACAAAACCTTGCAAATTATTTACAGCATGTGCAGCAAACTATGAATATTAACACAGCAGCAGAAATAGTATGGTCTCCACAGATGTTAAAATCTTGTTTGAAGCAACAAAGAATCCTTACACTGTGTCTGTGTGGATGCATAACTATTTTCTACATCTGTAATACACACAGATTCACAAAATAGATGGGCAAAGCATAAAATAAAGATGTAAGATAATTTTCAAGACGAGAAAAATATAAATTAGAGCGCATCCAGTTTTGCTCACAGATATAACAATATAAATATAGTATAGCAGCCTTCGGTATTTCTTAATTTAAATCGACTAGGTTTACAATCTACTGAGGAAAAGCCGCTTAGCCCCTAGTACTGTCAAGATGATGATAATGGGTTATGACAGGCAGAATAAAGTATAACACAACGACATTCACCGAAAAGAAACCAGCATGCAATTCTGCACTGTCACATAAACCTGTTGGACATCTTCTCGGCATGCAGTTTAAGACTGAATAACCGTCAAATACAATGCATCATAAACATTTTTTCTGTACTGCGTGCATACCTAAGCTGAACATTTCAAATAACTGAGAAGTTTATTTTCTATGACTCAAGAAAGTTTACTAAGGGTATACTTGCCTTCAACGCTTTGTCTTGATTCACACACACAAAAATATCCAAACCACAAGGGTATTCATGTTGCAAGCTGTGCCAGTGCCCTATTAAGGCAATAGTAATTATTCTTCTCCAATACACTCCCCCTTTTCGGTTACACACATCCCAGAGCAAACACAATTTACACAGACAGACTCGCCAAGAGGATATAAATCCTAGATTTGTCTGATGAAAGCTGGAGAGCTCTCATACAGGCACCTAGCTCATGTTCACTGCACTAAACCATAGCTCCTCCTACCCCCAGAGTGCACTTGCCCACTGCTCAGCTTTCACTTGCTTGAAGCCTCAACAGCACTTTCGAACCTCCCCAGGATAGCAGCTCAAGAGCAAGTAGGTCAGCACTGCCCAGATTTAGTTGTGAAGCAAGTTTTGAACTCATTTACATTACCCTGCTGCATGGTTCTGAACAGTACCTTGTAGAGAAAGTGATTTCTTCTTTAAATAAAGCAAAGCACGTCAGCCATTTAGCTAGTGTAGAGAAATGCTGCTGATCTGAGTGTATACACAAAACACAAATGAATCACATGAGCGAGTTTAAGAAAAGGATGGCATCTAAAAAGAAGACAAACTTGAACTGGTGGTGCTCCCAAAGGCAGGAACATAAAGAAAAATAACCCAGACAGAGAAAGATAAAGCAAACACCTAAGGTACTGAACTGGAAATTAGCCAATCTACCACCACTGTTTAAAAAGGGTGCCAGGAGTGATCCAGAAAATTCTGACAACAGTGCTGGGCAAAAACAGTGGAAGCTATTCTTAAGAACAGAATTACTGGGCATATGGACAAACATGGCTTAATAGGGGAAAAGCCAGCATGGATTAGCAAAAGGAAGTCTTGCAGGGCTGGCGCAACCCACTGTGCAAGCCGTGCACTTTCACAGGGTGGCGACCTGAGGCAGAATGCTGGTGCCACTGTCCGGCGGTTCTCAACCCATGTGGCGATGATGAGCCGCTGTAGGGCCACGCGGCGATTCCCAATACGCTGTGTGGCGAAGAAAAGGAAGAGCACAGGGCAAGAGGAAGAGCCTCAAGGTCGCGCAGCAAACAAGAGGAAGTTGTAGGGCCATGTTTGTGAGTGTGTGTATGTGTGTCTGAGCATGCATATGTGAGAAAGAAGGATCTTGTGTGTATATGTGTATGCAAAAGAGAGCATGTGTGTAGCGTCCGTCTGTCGCAGACAGCTGCAACCGCTCTGCCTCACCTCTTTCTTGCCTTTCTCCGCCTCCATGGGTAAGATGGCTGCCTCCGGTGCCGAGTGCCGAAACCCTTGGCGTCTCCAACTCAGCATGGGCGTCCCCGTCCGCCGTGCTCCTTCCCGTGGCCTCCTAGGGCACGCCCACACGCTGCCTACGCTTATCTACACGTCATGGCGGGAACCTCGGAGGCGTCCCCACCGCATGACATTCATACCTCTAGGTATTTAAGCCTCTGCTCTACTCAGAACGAACGAGTTAGCAAGGACTTCGGTTTAGCTACTCTGACCACTTCTAAGCTGCACGCTTAGACTCCTCGCTACCCTCCTGGGTATCTCGCTCCTGAAGAAGCTCTGGGCACTTGCTCCAAGGGGGCATCTCACTTCCAACTACCCTTCGGGGTTTCTTCCACTAACTAGACAACCGCTCCTCGGGGTCTTTCTTATCTTTTCAGGATTCTGCGCTTCCAGGTACTCGCTCCTCGAGGGTCTATCCAGCTCAGAGTATCCTGCACCACGGACCTCGGGTCCCACCATCACCAACCACCAGGGGGATTCCTGCACTATTCTTCAGTGAGTACCTCTATGATCCAGCTCTCCAATTCCACCCACCAGGTTCAGCTTATCCCGCTCTGCGGAACACTACCAACCTTCTACATCTGGGTGAGACCTAGTCATCTGAGGCTGTCTGAACGTATTGGCACCTTGCTGGATGTCTGTGCCATATCCTCCTGCACCATTACCATCATTCTACAGCAGTACAATAAAACTTTCCATCTCCAGTATCTGCTCTCTGAGTCTAGCCTATCGCTGTGGTTCCCATGGGGCTCCCTCTCCGTGGGAGGAGTCATCACCACTGCGACTAAGAGTCCACACTATGCCTCAAACTCAACAATGTGTATGTGAGCATGTATCTGTAAAAGTGAGTGAGCATGTGCATGTATGAGGGAGAGGGCATATGTATGCATGTGTATGAGAAAGGAGAAACTTTATGCATCCCTCTCTCACTGATTCACAACAATCTGAGTGACTGGAAATCAAGTTTCCAGGTATGGCAAGCGTGAAAGCAGAGTTGCTTACCTGTGATACGTGTTCTCCAAGGAGAACAGGATGTTAGTCCTCACACATGGGTGACATCATCAGATGAAGCCCGGCACAGAAAACTCTAGAAACTTTGATAGACGCACTGAGCATGCCGCTAACCATTTAATTTAAAAACTCTTCTATATCGTCGTTAAGTTAGAAAACCATCACAACGGTTTACATAAAGGCACAATAAAAAAAAATATGAGTGGTATAGATTACAAATTAAGTATGTGCCATCATAGTACAGTAACATTTTAGTGTAATAATCTATTTGTTTAAGTTGAGCTTATCTGTTTGGTAGGAAATTGCTTAAGCGGTTCAAATTTTTACATTACAATGCACTTGTAGTTTAAAAAAAAAACTGTTTGTTCGGTACGTCCTTATCTTATCAATTGTTTTTCTCCTTCTCTTTGTCTTTATAGTAAGCTTGTTTAAAGAGCCATGTTTTCAGGTTAGATTTAAAAATGTTCCAATTTCTCTGTAGCCTTAATTCAAGAGGCATGGTGTTCCATAGCACAGGACCAGCCAGTGACAGTGCTCTTTCCCTTACTTGAGTGAGGCGTGCTGATTTACCGGAGGGTACAATTAGTAGAGCCTTATTAGCAGATCTTAGGTTTCTGTGCGGGACATGTATGCGCAGTGCTGTGTTAAGCCAGTTGGCTCTTTCATCATGTATTAGCTTATGAATTATACATAGAGCCTTGTATTGTATTCTTTGTTCAATTGGGAGCCAGTGTAGTTCGGCAAGTGTTCCAGTTATGTGGTCGCTTCTTTTTTTGCCAGGACAACGCTGAGGTCCCAAGAGGCCGCTGGGGGCCGTGTCGGAAGCTTAAGCTGCAACAAGCCTCAAATGAACCGCCCTATGAGCAGATGGACAGAAATGGGAGCGCCATCCATCCCCTGATGATATGCTCCGAGATGAAGCATGAGTCCGGAGTCTCTTTGCCTTCTTTAAGGCCGATTCCACCACCATAGACTGGTGTGGAAGCTGTCTGCATTCAAAGACAGTGGTGGGTTGGACTAGATAGACCGCATCCGTCTTCCGGTTCACCGGAGGAATGGAGATGGGATGTTCTCAAAGCCAGACCACTAGCTACTTAAAAATGTCATGTACTGGTACAGCAACCACTTCTTTAAGAGCATCAATAAATTGCAGGATCTCTAACATCTGTTAACGAGAAGCCTGGTCTGTTAAGAGCTGGAAAGGCACAGATTCCGCCATGGCCTCGACAAACCCAGCAAATGATAGATCCTCCAGAGAGGATTTGCACCTCTCCTTCGACGGAGAGGGTTTGGGAGGCAAATCCTAAGATTCCTCCATGGAGGAAAAGGAATCCTCTCCCTCCCAAAGATCATATGGGGCCTCCCCCTCACTCAGAGTGCCCGAAAATGCGGGGGCTGGAGGCCCGACCGGAGCCCTAAGCCTTGACCCCGAAGGCAGTGGGGCATCAATGGAACTGAAGATGGCACCGGTGGGATCCTGGGGCACATCGGCACTGATGGATCCAGAGAAATCGGGAACCCCGAGGGGATCGATGGCACAGAGAACATCAATCCCAAAAGCCACAGGAGTGCTAGTGCCTGACTGTGTGCTGTGTGTAGTCTGGGAGCCATTGACCCCAATGGACCTTCCTCAGCTGAGGAGTCACTCACCAGAATGGGGACTGGTGGTGGTAGCAGCAATGCTCCCTTCATCAAAGAATGATTTTGGGGCATCGGAGTTGGCTGCGTCGGTAAGAAACTGCTGCTCCAGAGGCACAAGCATCAATGGAGTTGGCTCTTGAGGTGGTGGCAGTCCCAGTGGAATTGGAGGCTCGATGCCCTGCAGGGCCCGGCCGACTGCCAACCACACGTGTTGCTCCAACTCCTTCTCAAAGGCTGCTGAGGATAAGACAGCTGGAGGAGGAGGAGGCGGCAGCAGAATCAAATCGACCACAGAGTCGAGGGGGGGGGGGGGGAACCGAACCTTCCACCGGTATTGGTGGGGATCGCCAAGATTCCTCGAGTTGACCAGAGAGTACAACTTCCTCCACACGGGACCGCTTCAGGGGAGGGATGGACATGGTTGATGCCTTCCCGTAGTCAGATATCTTGGAGGAGGAATACCGGGTGTTGGTGCTTCCTGGACTTTTTCTTGTGCTCCCCTTGGTCCTTTCCATGGGGCCAACAGAGACGGAGAGGAACTCGATCTGGAGCATGAGTATATAGACCTCGCTCGGTCCCCTGCCTCTACCTTAGGATCATGGATCGGCAGCAGTGGTGACACCAAGGGCGCTGAGGCCAAGACTCCCTTTCCTTGTAGTACAGAAGACTCAGATGCCGAAGTTGAAGATTCCAATCTTTTTGTGCATACCATCCGGTCCAGGTGATTTGCTACTCTTTAGTTTGTCAATCTGACCTACTACATCTTCCGGGTTCCCAGTGATTTGGTTCAGTTCATCTGACTCATCAGCCTTGAAAACCATCTCCGGAACTGGTATCTCCCCAACATCCTCACTAGTAAATACAGAAGCAAAGAATTCATTTACTTCCTTTGCCAATTCCAAATGGTGAATATCTAAGTAAATTTAGGCTTTGAAAAACAGCTTCTGTCATAAAAGGGTCTACCTCAAAGATAGGTAGAGTGGATAAATAAAATTTTGTACAAAATTAGAAACATCAGAACACAAGAGGCAAAACCAGCAATGGCAGTCCATTTAAGTCTTATGCTGAGTACATAAAACAGCCCCCAGTAGTTTCCTCCTGCTGTTTTCCTCTACCAGCTCCATTGGAAACAAGGCTGGAATTTTATACAATGGAATGTTAAGGTTGTATGTTTGGCTGGAATTTTACACCATGGAATGTTAAGGTTGTGTGTTTGATTTGAATAGGTACCATTCTTTGTTAATCAGAACAGCAGTGAGTAACTCAGGACAACTAACTGAAGTGTAAATCTCCAAAGGGATTGTTTTGCATTAATTTACCTTAGAAGCACATTATAAATTAGAAGGGAAGAGCTCAGTAACCCACATTCCAGTGGGAGCACTGAGAGGAAAGGATCACCTTGCTGGTGGCTGAAAGGAATCAGTAAGTTTTTGCTTGGGACATTGTCTTTTTTTTTAAAGTATTGGGGCAAAGTTAACTATTTGGGAATATTATTTAGTGTGTTTGTGCTTTTAATAGTCAGTAAGGCAGTGAATAAACAAGTTAGACTGTATTTTTTTAAAGTCAGTCAATAAGGCAGCTAATAAGCAGTAGGCAGAGTGTTTATTTTTAAAAGTCTGTAAGGCAACTAGTAAGCAGAACTGAGTGTTTGTATTAAAAAAAAAAAACCCACAAAAAAAACAAAAAAGAAGCCAGAAAAAAAACCCCCACAAAAAAAAAAAAAAAAAAAAAAAAAAGAAGCCAGAAGTTAGAAATAAGCTAGGAGCAGTGTATACCTAAGTAAAAAGGTTGAAAAGTTCAGCTCAGTTACTCACCTTGGAAAGGTGTTGAGGTAGTGTGGTTTGGTTTGAATAGGTACCAACATTTGTTAATCAAGAGAGCAGTGAGTCACTCTGGCTGACTAACTGAAGTTAGACTGTTTGTATTCTGGTCGCCGCATCTCAAAAAAGATTTAATTGCGATGGAGAATGTACAGAGAAGGGCTACCAAAATGATAAGGGGAATGGAACAGCTCCCCTATGAGCAAAGACTAAATAGGTTAGGACTTTTCAGCTTGGAGAAGAGACGGCTGAGGGGGGATATGATAGAGGTGTTTAAAATCATGAGAGGTCTAGAACGGGTAGATGTGAATCTGTTATTTACTCTTTCGGATAGTAAAAAGACTAGGGGGCACTCCATGAAGTTAGCACGTGGCACATTTAAAACTAATCGGAGAAAGTTCTTATTTACTCAACGCACAATTAAACTCTGGAATTTGTTGCTAGAGGATATGGTTAGTGCGGTTAGTATAGCTGTGTTTAAAAAAGATTGGATAAGTTCTTGGACGAGAAGTCCATTACCTGCTATTAAGTTGACTTAGAAAATAGCCACTGCTATTACTAGCAACGGTAACATGAAATAGACTTAGTTTTTGAGTACTTGCCAGGTTCTTATGGCCTGGTTTGGCCACTGTTGGAAACAGGATGCTGGGCTAGATGGACCCTTGGTCTGACCCAGTATGGCATGTTCTTATGAGCCTTCATCTGCAAGTACTTGGTGATTTTTTTCCCATTTTATCTCTCCCCCCACCCCCACCATACCTAGCCTGGTCATTGCTACAACAGCCCTGGGCCAGAGGCCATGCCATGCATCCGGACTCCTTCCAAAATTCTGCAATCATGGATTCTGAATCTAGCCAGATGTCACCCTTAATTAACAACCATGATACCCCCTACCCCTCAATTGAGCTTCCTAACACTGCCTCTGCAGCACCCCTAGATGACCCAAGGAGAGGAAGACCTGACACAACAAACAAACTGGGGAATTACAGCATGGCAGTGGGCAGCATTTCACACATGCCATTTAGGGTTGCCAATGCTTAACCATCAAATTTCCGAATATTTGGAGATGCTGCTTCACTGATGGGTTTACAAATGTGTGCCTTTTATTGCCACTCTTCACTATTAGAAAAATACAAACATATAGTAACAGATAAAGTCCCATCTAGTCTGTTCAGTTTACTTGCTGCTACAGTGTCTTAGACCCCAACTGATCTCTGACTTCCTGTACTTGTCCCATGCTCTCTTTGGGGCCGATGCAATACAGTGCGCTCACACGAGCGCACTGTTTAACCCACTGTTGGACACGGGTTAAATAGGCGCTAATCCACCCCCTAATGCAATAGGGGGATTAGCGCCTATTTAACGTGCATCCAACACGGAGTGAATGAGTTAGCGCTTATCACATGCAGGCGTTAATAGCTGAGTGCACGCAGAAGATGTACAGAAAAGCAGAAAAAACTGCTTTTCAGTACTTCTTCAATAAAAAAATAAAAAATACCTCTGCAGACTGCCGAGTTATGAAGACAGACGCCAGTAAACTCAGCATCTATTTTCATTACTGACAGACGGCCGGTTATGAAAACCAACCTGAGTTAACCGGCGTCGGTCTTCATAACCGGCAGCTGCCGCGGGGTCACGTTAGCAAGGAGGCGCTAAGATCGCGCAAGCGACCCTAGCGTGACCCCCTAATTTGCATATTGCATGGCACCCCCTTGCAGGCGCCATGCGTGCCCTGAAAAGTCAGCACCCTCTTTCCGCAAACTTTATTGCATTGGCCCCTCAAATTGTTATTGTTTTGCATCTACCACCTTCCCTGGGAAGCTGTTCCATACATCCACCAACCCTGCTGTGAAATATTTTCGACGTTGCTCCTGAGTCTACCCCTTCTTTATTCTGAAAAATGTTTGCTTTTACCAGCCTAGGGGCCAAATTACTGTTTTATAACAATTTTTAAGCCTCTGATAAAATCATGGATTGAAGTCTACTTAAGTGACACAAACTAAATGTATCCAACACATATTGAATACATAGTAGCTACCAAAGCACACACTATATTGTATAACTGAAGGGGAGGATTGAATGCTACATTTTAGCCCTCCTTTTTCAGTACAGTACCCCAAACATTTTGTACAGTCTGGAAAAAATTAGGACAGTTGGCAACTTCATTTTAGTCATTTTGATTTGCCTCCTAGAACGCTCCATCCCAAATATATTGGTCAGGAGTATCTCCAAAAGGTCCCCTGCACAGCCATGCAGTTTCTATCACTCTCTATGAGAGTGACTGTCATTTTTAGGTTCTGAAAAGACAAAAAAATAAAACCACTAGAATGTCATCTTTTTATTTTTCTATTTGTGGGTTTGATTTTTTTTGTCACTCATTTTTGTTTCATGACAGAAATAAGAAACTAAACAAACCATGACATTTTACTTGATCACATGACTTGAGCAAAAGGTAACAAAATGCTCTACTCTGAAAAGTTTACTGGTTGTTCTTTCTTGTGGAAAATGGTGCTCTCTCTGCAACAAATCAAGACACATACTTTTGAATGCTTCACAACAGCATACCTCCTACATAACCAGCATAATACTCACTTAACACATACAATATGCATTCTGGATCGGACTTCTTCCTCATATTCAAACACTACCTATGCTAAGGGTGTGCACAGGATTTGTTTGTTTTTCATCAGTGCATTTTAAATTTACTTATGCAGATAAATTCAATTTTATGCATATAAATACAATTTTGCGTGCATAAAAAAATGTATGCATGTAAAACAAAAGCATGTCTCTAATGCACACTCATATACACCATTCATGCACATACACAATAACTGGAAATACACCACATACTATTTTACAAAATATTCAGTTACCAAAATAAATGTAAAATGTTAGTCTTTTTTTGTCTCTCTTTCCAAGGCCACTGTTCCCAGATGGGAGGTAGAGGATCTCTCTCAACATCTTTTGGAGTTTTGAAAGGCATTTTCTGTCTATCTTTGGGGTTGTTTTTTTTTTGGGGGGGGGGGGGGGGAGGAGCAGGGGAGGAAGGATCACGGGTCTTCCTACTGGAGGACCAGTATGTCAATGGTTGGGCATTGGTAACATGGGTTCTCCTATATGAACAGTGTCAAAGATCTTCCCCTATCTCCCATATCAGATTGTTATACAAATCTTTTCCACACCAAAATTTAAAATTTTCTAATGGGAACCCTTAAGGAGCTCAGAGCCAGTATGCCCATTGATTAAGCAGAAGGTATGTGAAGAAAGTTTACTTTCCCAACAGTTTCCTCCTGCACTTTCTGCTTCCAGCTTAATCAAAACTGGTCTCTGCTGAGCTACAGTGCTGTGAGTCTTTATTTACAACTACCCTGGGATATATTCTATTTTATATCCCCACTCCCTTAGCCCAAGCCATTGCAGCAACAATCCTGGTCCAGAGGCCATGCACCAGAGCTCCCTGCAATTGTGGACCTTAAGTCCAGACACTAGGTGTCACCCTCTGCGAGATGACTGGGATTCTTTCCCCCCAGGAGATGTGAAAGATTTTTTGGGTTTTGTTTTTTTTAAGGCAACGGAATTATGAACGTTAATGAAAGCTGAGCATGACAGCGGAAACAGGCTGATCTAGTCCCCTGACAATGTGGGGCACTGCATACAATCAGTGTCTTACTGGGTATATTTTACTAGAACATTTTAAATAAAAATAAACACAGATACAAATTGATTTAAAAAAACAAAATAACAGGCTGGGCTAGACCAGTTTTTGTTTTGCTGGTGCCACACAACTATTTATGTTTAAATATGTTTATTGGGCAAAACAAAGAAAAAAAAAAGACATGTAGCAAGCTATACAGAAGTGTATGACATACTTGGCTCTGATGCATGCCATACCCAAACCAATACAACAGCAATTTTATCTTTTTACCAGTTAACTCCCTCTCAACCCCTCCCACAACTACCCAACCCTTTGTCAGATAAAGTCCTACAAATGAAACAGTGGACATCATCAGCAGTCAATACTCATAGAAGACCATGCTACGTGCCATGCCCCATACAGGAATGAGGATACAGACTGCATCCAAATGTCTTTTCTTGTCATTCAGGGTGCCCATCTTGCCAGAAAAGAGTTCCATAAGAACGTCTGTGGATCTTGTTATGCCAAAACATGAGTGTAACATGTCTCCAGCAATGGAAAATTGAGGTTCTGGCCAAAAGAATCACCCTATGGGTCCACAATTTCTGTAAAGCAGTGTCTATAAAATAAAAAGTCCCCAACAGAGATACCTTAACACTGAAGAATAGCTTCAAACCAAGAATTCTCTCCATATATAAAAATACTTTCTTCTAAAAAACTTGGATCTTCATGCATGATCAAAAGGAATGGCCCAAATTACCCACTCCCAATTTACATTTCAAAATTATCAGAAGGAGCCACTCTGGCCAAATATGCCCATCTCTGGGGAAAAATAAGAACTTGTTAGCAATCTTGGGGTAGATTTTATAAAAGTACGCCCGCACGTACTTTTGTTCGTGCACCAGGCGCAAAGGAAAGTATGCCGGATTTTAATAGATACACGTGTAGCCGCACGTATCCTTTAAAATCCGGGGTCGGCGCGCGCAAGGCCGCCCAAAATCAGCAGCCTGCGTTCGCCAAGCCACGCAGCCTGCCTCCATTCCCTCCGGAGCGGCCTTGGAGGGAACTTTCCTTCCACCCCTCTCCCCTGCACCTTCCCCTACCTAACCCACCCCCCCAGCCCTATCTAAACCCCCCCCCCCCCCCCACACACACACTTTTGTTTTAAAAGTTACACCTGCCAGAGGCAGGCGTAACTCGCTGGCGTGCGATTCCCCGGCCGGGAGCTGTTTTGGAGACCTCTGCCATGCCCCCGAAAAGCCCCCGGGCCGGAACCACGCCCATGGCCCCGCCCCCAAATGACACACCGCCGCGACAAGTCCCCCCGACACACACACACACACCCCCCCCAGGAAAGGCCCGGGACTTGTGCACACCGCCGAGCCTATTCAACATAGGCTCGGCGCGCGCAGGGGGAACTTGGGGCAGGTTTTCGGTGGGTACGTGCATATCTTACGCGCGTACGCTTTTGAAAATCTGCCCCAAAATAAGCTTACATGGCCTGTATGTGCAGAATAGCCACTTGTAAGCAGTCAGATGGTTCAGGCTGTTGAAGCCTCTTCTCCAGTACATATCATACACTATTACTAAACAAGAAACAAAGACATAATACAAGGAAATGTTTACAATAGTCATTAAAATTTATGGCTAAAAAATATATATCTAATAGTCAATGAGTTCTGCTGTGAACCAAAAAGTTATTTGCCAAGTTATACTTCCATATTCATTTACATATGCTCATTGTATCCATTGTTTGTTTATCTGTTTTATTGTAAATAGTTTAGTTCACTGCATATTGTTTTCTGTAACCTAAGTTTGCTGTAAACCGATATGATGTAGCCACGAATACCGGTATAAAAAACACAAATAAATACATTGTATACATGACATTGTTTACCATACAATTATGGACACTGTAGGAAATAGAGACAGTTGCAGTTCACAGCTCTAACTATTTTATAGAAATATTTGATAATTATTTTATCTGACAGGGGTTGCTACTATACCTGAGGTTGCTTTTTTTTGGAAGTTACATTTGATTTCCTATTCTTGCAAGGCTTCTTCTGAATGTAACTCCTGCTCAAATCCAGTGGGGATAGTATCAACAGTAACACAAGGATGAACAAGCGTCAGCATCCAGAACTATCAATATAAATAGGACTTTCTTGAAGCAGCTTTTTCCAACAAAGAGTAAAGATGTTTTCTCCCATCCTTTTGGTCTCTATATTGTAGATTGTCTCCTAATATATAAAACTGACATTAAATATGTGCAATTCTCATTTTTGCAAAAGGAGAAGGAACCCCTTTTGCAGAAGCATGAAATCTACATCCAAGAATGCAGTCAGACAAACCCCACTCAGGTTAATAGGATGATGAACATCATATATACCAGGAAGCCTACATGTTGCAAAGAAAAGCAAAAAAAAAAAAAAAAAGGCAAACTTCTACATTTTCAAGTCTCAGAAATAAGTATTTATTTATTTATAAACTTTTCTATACCGATATTCGTAGCAACATCATATCTGTTTACTTTATAACAGCAGTAGGAAATTACATTGAACAGGGGGAGGCTAAAAAGGGATATAAAGGAACAGTAAGACTTAGCAAAGAAAAGACAGGAAAACCAATCAAGGATAACAGTTACTTAAATATAATACATATAGATAATTGTAGGAGTAAGTATGTCATAGTTCTTTCAAAAATGTAAGAGGGTATATGTACAGAGTTGAGCACCAGTTGCTCCATGAATGCAGTCACTGAATTTCAGACATCACAGTTTATTTTTTTCCCACGTTTATTAGTTTTCAGAAACAAACGAGACATGGTACACAACTGTAGTCAAGAACAAACCACACCAATATCTCTCAAAGAAAAAAAGAGAAACCTTTACTCGAGTGGCGGAACATTAGAATCATCTCCCTGTTAACCATAGATTCAATGTCTCAATTTTCTCTCCCCCCCCACCCAACCCCCTCCCCCATGGAGAATCTCTAAAACAAAACTTTATAGAAGTTTTACAAACATCTTATAGTGAAAAAAGCAAGTTTGCTTACTGTAAACAGTGTTTTCTGTAGTTAGAGTGAATGAGCCATGCTGATTGGGTGTGACGTTTCCCGGCAGCGCGGTTCGGAACCTTCTCCAATAGCAGAGCTTTTTGCTCTGCTCATGCGCGGGAGTTCCCGCGCGTGTACCTCAGTAGTCATCAACGGTTTACTTCAGTTGGTATGCAAAATCATGGACTATGTCCTTCCAAGTTCGCAAACACTGCCAGGGAGGTGGGCGGGTTCGCATGGCTCATTCACTATCTATGTAAAATACTGTTTGCAGTAAGCAAACTTGCTTTTTTCCATCGATAAGCGAGTAAATGAGCCAAGCTGATTGGGGAGACCCAAGCTGAGGATTGATACTTTCGATAAGACTTGAGGAGGAGATTGTCAGATCGCTCAAGCTATAATATGCAACCCAAACACCTAGGTAGCAAGCTCTGTGCACTTTGTACTCTGGTTAAGACTTCTCTCCCAACCAAACTGTCCACCTCTGCCTGGGGGCCTCGCAGGGCGTCAGAGGGAACAGTCTGTGTGACCAGATGACACAAAGTGAGTCAGGCGTGCCTCGATAAAATGAAGAAACGTTTCGGTACCCCAAAGTCCTCCATGCCTGTGGTTTCTTCGACACCCAAGGATCGTGGGGAGCTGTCCGAACCGCTCCCCCTCGCGGTCCCTCTGACTAGTACTTCCAAGGATTGAAGAGAGAGAGATTGATCCTCAATGGTCTCTCCACTCTCCCGGATCTCAGGGTCATTGGCTTCCTCGGCGCTGGGGAAAGACTGGGCCAAGCACCGGAAACGATCCCGTGTCAGCACAGACACCAGTCACTGTTCAGACACGGTTCCGGGTCTGGAGCAGATTCAGCGACCACCAAGCCGCCATCGAACCGGCACCGGCCATCGAAGGCCCCATCCTCCGGTGCCCCCAGTAGCCCGAAGTGTTCCCCACCAACACTGGTGCAGGATGCCGTGCCTCCTTGGAGACCCGAGGAAGAGCCGGTGACACCTCGTCCCCCTCCATCAGTCCTGGCCACCCAGGACTTACAGAAGAAGTTGAACTGCAGGGTGCAACTGGCGGTGCTCAAAGCACTACAAAGCGTTGAGCTGCCCGTGCCACCAGCCTCCAAGCCTCTGCCATCGATGTTAGCACCACTGCTGAAGCATCTGGTTGTCCTTCTTGGTGCCCTACCAAAACAATCGGTGCCCAAGGGGTCCTCGATGCTCCATTAGCCACCGATGCCCTCCACCAGAGAGATCCCAATTCTCAGGTCCTCTGAGGAGGAAGATATGGCTGGTACAGTGTAACCTCGCACACGGTTCCCTGAGCCATTATCGGTACCCTGAGGTGGCACAGACTGCAAAGGGGGACCCGACAAGGATTTGAGAAAAGAACTCAAAAAATTCAAGGAAAGTTGAAAATATTTGGAGCTCCACAGAACGCAAGGCAACTGTACTATGGAAAGGAAGAGACTGAAGGCGGACACGAGGATAGTAGCAGGCTGGGCATGCTCAGTCTGCTGGTCAAAGCTTCTAGAAACTTTGACAAACATTTTCCGTGTCAGGCTCCATCGGATGATATCACCCACATGTGAGGACTATCATTCTACTTGTCCTAGGAGAAAGTCCTTTTCGAAACTGCCATGCCAAGATTGTTAGAATTACAGGAGGTGAATAATTGTTGAGATTTCCTGTGAGCTTGTGTTCTTGCCTTATAATAGGCCAGAGCTTGCTTACAATCCAGTGCATGCAGAGTCTTTTCTCTTTGCGAAGTATGGGTTTTGGAAAGAACGTCAGGAGAGAAAGATTCATTTAAATGAAAAACAGACACCACTTTTGACATAAATTTAGGGTGAGACCGTAATAGCACTTTGTCTCACAAGAACTGTAGATATGGTGGAAAGTGGACCAAGGCTTGTAACTCACTAATTCGTTGGGCGAATGTAATTGCCACTAAGAATATTACTTTCCAAGTGAGGAACTTGTTCCATCATTGCAAGGGGTTTGAATGGACTGGACATGAGTGCAGGTAACAATACATTTAACATCCCACAGTACTGGTGGACAAATATCCCTTCATGAAGCGAGATACTAATGGATGAGTTGCAATGGAATTTCTCTCTACTAGTTGATGGTACATTGCAATAGCACTCGGACTCCGATGAAGTTTGAAGACCTGTCGAGACAAGTGGTATAGGTAGTTGAGTAGGAGCTTTGGAGAACAATCAAATGGGTTGAGTGTTTGTTTCTGGCACCAAAGTACATAACGGGACCATTTGAAGGAGTAATTGCGACAAGTGGAGGCTTTCCAAGAAGAGAGGAGAAAGCAGAGTTGCTTATCTGTAACATGTGTTCTCCTAGGTCAGCAGGATGTTAGTCTTCACATGTGGGTGACATCATCAGATCTGCATGTCCACAGTAGGGTCCCTCTTCAGTCTTGTAACAGAATTCACAAGCAAAAAAATAAAACAAAATGCAGGAGAACCCAACTCCGCGGGTGGCGGGCAGGTTTCCTGAGGACTAACATCTTGCTGTCCTAGGAAAACACCTGCTACAGGTGAGCAACTCTGCTTTCTCCTAGGACAAGCAGGATGGTAGTCCTCACATGTGGGTGAATACCAAGCTATAGGCTGCTCCCGGATACAACAATGACCAATAGCCACTAACTGGATGCCAACGGGCACAAAAAACTACAGTGCTGTTGGTAACAGAGGGAGGCAGCATGAACCCTAACACTGGGCCCTAGGTAGGGAGAGCTGGGTTTAAGGCTGGAAGAGATTGCGAAGGACAGATTTGGCCAAAGCTACTGTCGTGCTGACCATCCGCGTTCAAGTGGTAGTGGGTAGCGAATGTGTGTAAGGAATTCCACGTCGCAGCCCTGTATATTTCAGTCATGGGAAGTGCCGGTAAGTGGGCTGATGCCGCCATAGCTCTCACAGAATGAGCCTTGACACAGCCTCCAAGCTAAAGACCCATCTGCACATAGCAGAAGGAGATACAATCCACCAGCTGGTTGGACAGAGTTTGCTTGCTCACCGCAACTCCCAATCTATTCTTGTCGAAAGATAAGAAGAGTTGTGTGGACTTCCTGTGGCCTGCTGCACATTCTAGATAGAAAGCTAAGGCCCTCTTGTAATACAAACTGTGCAGTGCCCATTCGCCCTGGTGTGAATGAGGCCTCGGAAAGAAGGTGGGCAGAATGATTTGACTGATTGAGGTGAAAATCAGTCACCACCTTAGGTAGGATCTTAGGATGCGTATGCAGAACCACTCTATCATGAAAGAATTTCGTGTAGGGCGGATATGTCACCAAAGCCTGAAGCTCACTAACCTTGCGCCCTAAAGTGACCACCTTCCAGGTGCGAAACTTCAGATCGCAGGAATGCAAAAGCTCGAAAGATCTTGCACGAGCCATGACAATACCATGTTGAGGTCCCAGGACATAATGGGAGGCCGGAGGTGAGGCTTCAGCTGAAGCAGACCCTGCATGTACCAGCAACACCCTTCATTGCAAGCACTGATAGCACTCAGGTGTATCCTGATCGAATTGGTTTTCAACCCAGCCTCTAAGAGTTGCCACAGATAATCCAGCAGCATCGGAGTGGGACAGGCGAATGAATCCAAGCTATGACCCTCCCACCAGAAGAACCTCTTCCACTTCAGCCTGTAAGACATCCTGGTGGAAAGCTTCCTAGCAGCAACCAGCACCTGAGACACGTTATCAGAGAGGTCAAGGGACTGCAATACTAGCCTCTCAACATCCAGGCCATCAAAGCTAACGACTTGAGGTTTGGATGGCCAGCCTACCCCAATCCTGTGTAATCAGATCGGGGGAGGTCCCCAGGCTGATCTGATCTCTGATCAACAGGTCCTGCAGGAGTGGGAACCAGACCTGTCTTGGCCAATAAGGAGTCACCAGGATCATGGTCCCTTTGTCCTGATGGAGCTTCAAGAGAGTCTTCATTACCAGCGGAAGCAGAGGATACGCATACAGAAGACCCTTTCCCCAATGATGGGTAAAGGCGTCTGTCCAAGGCTGGTAGCCCGTCCATCCTGAACAGGGAGCAGAAGTGGCTCACTTTGCTGTTGCATAGGAGGAAGATCCAGTCCACTAATTTGGATCCAGCGCCCACTCGTGTGGTCAGAAAGCTCAACTCAGGCAGTCCGCAACCACATTCTCTATCCCTGCCAGGTACACTGTTTGTAGGAATATGCCTTGTGACAAGAGCCCAGTCCCATATCTGCACTGTCTCTTGACAGAAAAGGAACAAATAGGTGCCCCCATGTTTATGTACCATATCACCACCTGATTGTCTGTCTGAATCAGGACCACTTTCTGGGACAAGCAATCCTGAAATATCCAAAGTGTAGCAGATTGCCCAAAGCTCCAGGAAGTTCATCTGGCATTGAGATTCTTGAGCCGACCAATGACCTTGCGTACAGAGGCTGTCCACATGTGCCTCCCAACCCAGGAGGATACATTAGTGGTCAGTACTACCTGGGGTGGGAACTTGGAAATGGGACCCCCCTGCTCCAGATTGGACAGGTCCTCCCACCAGGATAGGGAGACTTAAAAAGGCTGTGTAATGCAGATATGTGCATTGAGGTCCTGGGTCGCCTGTGTCCACTGATACTGCAGCATCCACTGCGCTCTGCGCATGCAGAAACAGGCCAAGGAGGTAACATGGACAGATGCTGACAAGTGACCAAGACGAAGCAGAAAGCGAGCCGAAACCTGTCGGCATCAGCGGACCAAACTTGCAAGAGACAAGAGGGCAAGCGCTTTATCATGGGGCAGAAATGCCCTGGCCTGAACTGTGTTCAGTCTTGCCCCGATGAATCCCAAGTGTGGCATTGGGATGAGATGGGACTATAGGCAATTGATGACAAACCCCAGAGACTGCAGCACCCAAACAGTCAGATTGAGCATGGAGATAGATCTTTACTGATTTGGGGGGAGTGTGAGCTACAGCAACACAGGAAATTTAATCAAAATTGATGGCAAGATGAATGCAGCATCTTAGAAAATATTAGAGGAAAATTTGCATTCATCAGCATGGAAACTATGCATGGTGCACTCTTGGACTTTCCCACATGACAATGATCTGAAACAAGACCCAGTCGACCCTTCAGTGACTGCAGCAGAAGAAAGTGAAGATTCTGGAGTGGTCATCACAGTCTCTTGACCTCAACATCATTAAGCCACTTTGGAGAGAACTCAAACATGCAGTTCATGCTAGAAAGCCAAATAATTTACAGGATCTGGAGGCTTTTTGCCAAAAGGAATGGGCAACTTTACCACATGAGAAAATAAAGGGCTTCATTCAAAACTTTCACAGAAGACTGCAAGCAGTCATTGATGAAAAAGGGGACAATCTATGATATTAAGAACTAAGGGTATGAAAACTTTTGAACAGGACCGTTTTATTATTTCCTTTATTGCTATGGTTTAATGATTGTCTATTCTGTGATGCATAAAATAGTTTAATTTGAAAAACATTAAAAATAACAAAAGTGTTTTGTCTGATCACTCATGTTTTCTTATAATGTCACACATCTTACAGATTCTGCCAAGAGTACGTAAATGTATGAGCACAACTATGGTTGATGATGGCACATAAAAACCAATTGGCTCAGCCTATCTGCCTGATTATCCTAGAATACACTGAGAGGGATATATCCCAGCTATAGAAGTATGAGTATTTGTAGAATACCACTCCCTATCTTAGTCAGATTTTGTTGTCCTCGGGTAGATGAGCATACAATCTGCCACTTAAACCAATACCCAGTCCCCAATTATGTAATAATCTAAACAGCTACTGTTGTCCAAATCACTTGGTTTCTATACTGAGGCCATCCGAAGAGGCTGGAGAGATGGATCACTGCTGTCAGACAGGAGTAATGGAAGCAAGATCCTATTGGGCCTCATCATTACGAACAGGGGCGGATTTGGCCTATCGGGCATGCCCTGGTGGGCCGGTCACCCCAATCATGTGACATGTCTCCGAGAGTGGAAGTCAAGACCGGTGGAAACATTAGGCCTGGGCCTAGGGCGCCGTGAGCAGTGGTATCCCGAGGGGAGCCAATGCCCCCGGGCGCAGGAAGGCTCCCCTCGGGATACCACTGCTCGCGACACACAGCAGGCAGATTGGCAGGGCCGTGGTGAAGCTCACGTCACCTCCTCCTTCCTGCCTGTGCGGCCCCGGAAGTAAACGTTGCTGGAGCCGCGTGGGCAGGAAGGAGGAGGAGCATCAGTGCGTGCAGAAGAGGAGCCGCCGCCGCGAATCTCAACTCGCAGCGGCCCGAGAAGAGGAAGAGGCCCGGTAGCAGGGCCGCTGCAGAGCCCATCCTGCGGCGACCCGCGAAGAGGAGGCCCAGAGGTGAGAGAGAGAGGCTGAGGGTCTATAGAGTGTGTGTGCGCGTGTATGAGATGAGTTGAGAAACTGTGTGTGGGAGTGAAGATCTGAATGTTTGCAGAGACAGCATGTGAGAGCCTCTGTGTGTGTGAGAGAGACAGCATGTGACAGTGAGAGCCTGTGCTTGAGCAAGATAGGCTCTCTCTCACTCCCACATGCTGTCTTGCTCAAGCACAGGCTCTCACTGTCACATGCTCTCTCTCATACAATCATTCATACACACAGTCTCTCACTGGCACATGCTGTCTGACTCACACACATAGGCTCTCTCTCACTCGTGTGTGAGAGTCAGACAGCATGTGCCAGTGAGAGACTGTGTGTATGAATGATTGTATGAGAGAGAGCATGTGACAGTGAGAGCCTGTGCTTGAGCAAGACAGCATGTGGGAGTGAGAGAGAGCCTGTGTGTGTGAGACTCAGATAGCATGTGGGAGTGAGAGCCTGTGTGTATGAATGATTGTATGAGAGAGAGAGCATGTGACAGTGAGAGCCTGTGTGTGAGAGAGAGAGAAATGCAGGTGAGATTGAGAACCTGACTGTGTGTTTGAGGGAAGAAGATAGAGAGAAAAGAATTAGAAAAAAAGACAATATAAAAGGAATTGGCAAAAAAATAAGAAAGGGAAGGTGGGGAAAAAAAGCCTGTAACCAACCTATTAGAAAACTAAGATCAGACAGCAAAGGTAAAAAAAATAAATAAATTACTTTTTACTGATTGGCACATGTAATCTTTGGGAATATGCAAGAGTAACACTTTCTCTATGCGGATCTCACAATGTACGAGATCCGCATGGAGAAAGTGGAAGCCCATGGGGCCTGCACAGAGGAGGCAGCAGAATGGGCTTCAGTGTCAGTAGCAGCAATCGGCACCTCCCCAATAGCCAAGCGGCATCAGTGACAGTGGCAGCAGAGGAATGAGAGAGGTTCCGAGTTTTAATTATTGAATGTTATTTGATATATGTGCTGTTTTGAAATATTTTATTGGTGGTACGGAAATTTTCAAAAATTTGTATATGAGTTAAATTACTGGAGGTTCTATTCATCAGCAGTTTTGAAATATATATTTTTAGTATGAGTTTCCTATTGTGATTGATGTTTTAAAGTTCTTGATTTTATTGTTTGATGTTTTATGAGGAATGATAGTATTTTCTGTTTTTCCATTGCTGCATTACATATAGTCTAACTTGTTGTGATTTCCAGTTTAGTTTGTGCATTTCTGTGTATATTTTATGGTCCCTTTATTCTGTATTTGGTGACTCACCAAATTGTATGTGTAATTGGATACCCATGGGCCAGTATGGAGAAAAATCCCCCAGGCCACTATTTTCCCACAATCCGCCCCTGATTACGAAGACTACCTGCTCACCACCACTCCAGCTTCCAAGGTGTGGCACAGCCCGGCCACTGTCCTGTCTATATCTCCAGAGAGAACAAAGAACATAAGGCTTGCCATACTGGGTCAGACCAAGGGTCCATCAAGCTCAGTATCCTGTTTCCAACAGTAGCCAAGCCAGGTCACAAATACTTGGCAGGATCCCAAGGAGTAGAGAGAGTCCAAGCTGCTTATCCCAAGAATAAGTAGTGGATTTCTGCAACTCTACCTTAATTGTTAATGGATTTTTCCTCCAGGAATTTGTCCAAACCTTTTTTAAACACAACTACACTAATATCTTTCATTACATCCTCTAGCAACAAATTCCAGAGCTTAATTATGTGTTGAATAAAAAAATAATTTTCTCTTATTAGTTTTAAATGCATTACCCAGTAAATTCATTGTGTCCCCCTGGTCTTTGTACTTTTTGAAAGAGTAAACTGATTGCTTACTTGTTCCATTTCACTCATTTTATAGACCTTTAACATATCTCCCCCTCAGCCGTCTCTTCTCCCAGCTGAAGAGTCCCTAACCACTTTAGCCTTTCTTCATAGGGGAATTGTGCCATCCCCTTTATCATCTTGATTGACCTTCTCTGTACCTTTTCTAATTCTGCTGTATCTTTGAGCTGTGGTGACCAGAACTGAACAAAGTACTCAAGATGAGGTTGAAACCATGGAGTGATACAGAAGCATTATATTCTCTGTTTTATTCTTCATTCCTTTCCTAATAATCCCTAGCATTCTATTTGCTTTCTTGGCTGCAGCTGCACACTGAGAAGATTTCAATGCATTTTCAATGAGGACACCTAGATCCTTTTCCTGAGTGGTGACCCCTAATGTGAAACCTTGCATTTTGTAGCTATAATTTGGGTTACTCTTCCCTAAGGGGTAGATTTTTTAAAAAAGCGCGTTCGCGTACTTTTGTTTTCGCACCAGGCGCAAACAAAAGTACGCTGGATTTTATAAGATACGCGGTTAGCCGCGCGTATCTTCTAAAATCCTGGATCGGCGCGCGCAAGGCTGCCGATTTTGGGCAGCGGGCGCGCGCCGAGCCGCGCAGCCTGTCTCCGTTCCCTCCGAGGCCGCTCCGAAATCGGAGCGGCCTCGGAGGGAACTTTCTTTCGCCCTCCCCTCACCTTCCCCTCCCTTACCCCCCCCCCCCCCCCCCCCCGGCCCTATCTACCCCCCCCTACCTTTATCCATGGATTTACGCCTCCCGGAGGGAGACGTAAATCCACGCACGCCAAGACTCTACCCGGGATCGGTTCCGGAGGGCAGGGCCACGCTCCCGAAATGCCCCAGGCCGAAACCACGCCCCCGGTCCCGCCCCGCCCCCTTCGAAAAACCCCGGGACCTACACGCGTCCCGGGGCTCTGCGCGCGCCGGCGGCCTATGGAAAATAGGCGCGCCGACGCGCAAGGCCCTGCTCGCGTAAATCCGGGCGGATTTACGCGAGCAGGGCTTTTAAAATCCGCCCCTAAGTGTATCACTGTGCACTTGTCTACATTAAATTTAATTTGCCATTTGCATGCCTAGTCTCCCAGTTTTGCAATCTCCTCTTGCAATTTCTCACAATCCTCTTGTGATTTGACAACTCTGAATAATTTTGTGTCATCGGCAAATTTGATCACCTCACTTGTTCCCATTTCCAGGTCATTTATAAATATATTAAAAAGCATCGGTCTCAGAACAGATCCCTGGAGCACTCCACTATTCACCTTTTTACATTGGGAAAATTTACCACTTACCCCTTTGTTTTCTATCTTTTAACCAGTTGCCAATCCACAATAGGACATTGCCATCTATCCCATGACTTTCTAATTTCCTAAGCAGTTGTCAAATGATTTCAGAAATCCAGATTCACTATATCAACTGGCTCACCTTTATCCACATTTATTTATGCTCTCAAAAAAATGTAGCAAATTTGTGAGGTAAGACTTCCCTTGGCTAAATCCATGTTGGCTTTGTCCATTAAACTATGCTTATCTATATGTTCAGCAATTTTGTTCTTTATGATAGTTTCTACTATTTTGCCTGGCATAGACATCAGACTCACTGGTCTGTAATTTTCTGAATCAGCCCTTGATCCTTTTTTAAAAATTGGCGTTACATCAGCTACCCTCCAGTCTTCAGGTACCATAGATGATGTTGATAGTTTACAAATTTCCAATAGCAGATCCACAATTTCATTTCTCAGTTATTTCAGCACTCTAGTATGCATACCATCTGGTCCATGTGATTTGCTACTCTTTAGTTTGTAAATTTGCACTAGTAAATTTTCCAGGTTCACTGAGACTTGTTTCAGTTCCTCTGAATCATCACCTTTGAATACCATTTCTGGCATGGGTATATCTCTCAAAATTTTCTTTTTCTATGTTTTTTTGTAAAAAATGTACTTATCAGTTCATCACTCCATACTGGATCAAACGGGCAAATTATTATAAATGTGGTTGTTTGCAATTACTGAAAAAGTATCAACCAAAAGAGTCTTCAATTTACTCCTCAATAATTAAAGTCCTTTACAAAAAAATCCTGAAGGAATAGCCAAAACATTTTTAATTCAGAGAATTTTGTGACTTATCTGAATCATGATGTCATGCACAACCATCTCCTTCACGTATTACTATTTGCTGATCATCCTGGTTTAGGTTACTCAGATTAGTCTAGTGAACCTGAAGAGCAACTTGTTCATAAACCAAGCTGAGGTCAGCTAACGTTTCGCTACTCATGATTTGAAATCATCAGTAGCGGTGTACCGCAACAGAGAAATATATGGATGTTCAAAACCTACAATGAGTTGTGCCTTGATACAGCCAAATGGCGAAATGCTAGCTGACGGCTTGGTTTATGAACAAGTTGCTCTTCAGGTTCACTAAACTAATCTGAGTAACCTAAACCAGGATGATCAGCAAATAGTAATACGTGAAGGAGATGGTTGTACATGACATCATGATTCAGATAAGTCACAAAATTCACTGAATTAAAAATGTTTTGGCTATTCCTTAAGGATTTTTTTTGTAAAGTACTTTAATTATCGAGGAGTAAATTGAAGACTCTTTTGGTTGATACTTTTTCAGTAATTGCAAACAACCACATTTTTAATAATTTGCCCATTGGATCCAGTGTTGAGTGATGAACTGCTAAGTACATTTTTTTTTTTTTTTTACAAAAAACCATAGAAAAAGAAAAACATTTTTGAATAATAAAATTAAAGAATTAGGTGGTTGGAAGTTTTTAAGATCTATGATTGAAACAACCTTGAAAATGCAATGTTAGTCTAACTAGAATGGGCATAGAGTTTCTGAGGTCTTTTTCCTCCTTGACACAACATCTTTTTAAACCATAAAATTAAATTGTTTAAAGTGTCAGATACATGTGAAGCCTTTTGTTTTTTGATTTGCTATCTTTCATCTTCACATTTACCTGTTAATATGTTGGAATTTTTATGGGTATCTCTCTCTTACATGTTCCTCAGTGAATACTGAAGAAAATAATTCATTTAGCCTCTCTGCTATGGCTTTGTTATCCTTAAGTGCTTTAACCTCTTCATCATCTAATGGTCCAACTGATTCCCTCGCAGGCATTTTACCTCAAATGTACCTGAAAAGGGTTTTATTATGTTTTTACTTGCACAGCAAATTTCTTTTTAAATTTTCTCTTTGCCTTCCTTATCAAAGCTTTGCATCTGACTTGCCAGTGCTTATGTTGTTTCCTGTTATGTTCATTCAAATCAATTTTCCATTTCTTTTTTTTTTATATTATATTTATTAAAGTTTTATAGAAGCATACAAAGTAGAACATAAGCCGACATTTGTTCATTGCACCCTCCCTTCAAATGTAAGAGTGGTCCATACAAATAAAGAAAACCAACAATCTGGCAACAAAGAGGTAAGAGCCCCTGAATGAACAGAGGAAATCACAAGGGTAAGATAAAGACCCAACTTTGTTAACAGCAGTGCAATAAAAAACAGTCAAAATACAGAATACATAGCGTAGAAGATTAGATAATATGGTCCTGAATATGGTCCTGAATATCCCCTCCCCCCCCAGGGCCCCCTTTCTTTCTTTCTTCCCCTCCCCACCCCCCCTTATTCATGCATGGCAGGCATCAAACAGACAGTACATAAGGTGAGTATATAACCATATTATAAAGCGATAGCTTTAAAGAGAACCATACCATAACCAGAACATGTCTAAGAACGTGAGCGTGACCGTAGGATGAGCATATTGGAAGTGTGAGTAGAACTTCAGGTGTGGACAGACGAACAGTAAATGATCTTAAAGAAAGCACTCATTGATCATTCATTCGATCGCTCCCTGGTCTGGGACCCAAGGGTCCTGGCAGTTAGTATGTGGCAGTTGTAGCCGTGGAGTCGTATCATTATGACTAATCGATTTCAAACGGCCCCTTGGTGTTTGAGGGATGTCGAGGGTCGAAGATATGTCTAAAACAGGGCCCAAATCTCATCATCCTCCATCCCGGGCTTAGAGCTCTGGTGCTTTAAAAAATACATTTCGTGTGCGCAAAGGAGCAACATTTGCTGAAACCAGTGGTCTACATCTGGCGTGGCCTCATCTAGCCATTTGGTTAAAATGATCTTTCCAATCACTGACGCCTTAGCAAGAAACCGCATCAAGTGAGCTTTTTTAGGCATCATCAGTGGGAGAGTGGATCCAAACAACCACAGGCGGGGGTCCAAGGGAAGGGGACATTGCTAGAGAGAAGCACAGAACTGCAGCACCTCCTGCCAGAAACTTTGAATGTTGGGACAGTCCCAAAAAACGTGGTAATAAGAACCTGGGAATTGTCCACATTTTTTGCAAATTTTCCATTTCTTAAAATATGTTTCTAGATATTATAGCTTCTCACACCTCACCTTTCAACCATGCTGGTAGTCGTTTAGTCTTCTTTCCACCTTTTCTAATGCATGGAATACATCTGTTCAGGGCAACCAAGATATTATTTTTAAACATCCATGCCTAAGCTAAACTGTTAACCTTTGCAATTGCTCCTTTCAGTTCTTTCCTATTTTCCTCATTTTATCATAGTCACTTTTTTGAAGGTTAAATGCTGTCATAGTAGATTTCTTTTTTGCACTCCCTCCAGTTAAGTCAAATTTGATAAGGTTGTGATCACTATTGCCAAGTGCTTCCAACACTGTTACCTCTCGTACCAAATCCTGTATTCCACTAAGGACTAGGTCTAAAATAGTTTCCCTTCTTGTTGGTTCTTGTACCAGCTGCTCCATGAAGCAGTCATTGATTTTATCTAGGAACTTTACTTCTATAGAATGTCCTAAATGTAACATTCACCAGGTCAATACTGGGGTGACTGAAATCACCCATTATTACTGTGCTGCTGATTTTGTTAGCTTCCCTAATTTATTTTAGCATTTCATTGTCTGTTCATTCTGGCCAGTTTGACAGTAATACACGTCCATTACTATTTTATCCCCTTTTTCACCTGAAATTTCTATCCATTAAGATTCAACATTGCATTTTGTTTCCTGCAGAACTTTTATCCTGTTTGACTCGATGCTCTCCCCTAAAACAATAGTTTGTACAAGAGAAGCAGTTTGCACTACTGTCAGCTTCTCAGCCAGAGTATACTGAAACTCCAGTCTTCAAGTTCTAAACATAAACAAGGATAACCATTCAAGTATGATTGCTCATTTCACCACAGGGTTTCAATAAATCAAATACAAACTCTCTCTCAGCATGGGTTATAACCCATACAAGTTCAATAACAATTTCAGCTATCTTCAGGTCCAGTCTTACATAATTCACATCATCATCCAGTACCAAAGTCAACAATGCAGCTACTCATAAGCAGGTTCAATTTCAGTACTCTCTGTGCTCACATATAATCCAAATATCCTTTGGCTCACTTCTTGCAGAATATCATGGAGCTCACTTTCCAGGTCTGGCAGTACCGCTAAGCAACCATCAAGTTGCTAGATCATCTCTGATCTCAGAGAGTGAAATCACTGGTTCATTGCCAGGAAGCTTCATATAAGGTCTTTACATATAGCTCAGGTTACTTTCATGAGTGCTCTCCAGCGGCTCAGGAAACACCAACCTCCCAACCAGACAGACCCCTTGTGCAAGACGCACTAGCGGTCATCCCTTACAACTGCTTAGCTTGAGAGGTTTATACTTATTTTACAACCCTTCAACACAAACAGATGGTGTCTCTTACCATGGCACTGGATAATGTTTGAACTGTGTGTTGCTTGGACCAAGTCTTTGGTGATCATGCAGTATGCCTCTTTTCCCTGGCGCTGGGTCATCTTTCCAGCTGTTACAAGGGAAATGTCATCATTGTTTCCTGTCAAAGCTAAACAAAAAATAAAATCACAGGATGGTTCAGTACATTATTTGTGACTTTCTTTATGGTTACAGAAATTAGAAAGCAAATGTTGCTTACCTGATGTAACAGGTGTTCTCACAGGACAGCAGGATGTTAGTCCTCACAAATGGGTGACATCGAGGATGGAGCCCACCACTGAAAACTTCTGTCAAAGTTTAAACAGAACTTTGACTGGCCCCTACTGGGCATGCCCAGCAAGGCACTGACCCTGCAGCCAGCAGGGGTCTCCCTTCAGTCTGATTTTCAAAGCTACAGGCAGTGCCTAGAAAGTAAAAATAAAACGAACCCAACACCGCGGGGAGGCGGGCGGGTTTCGTGAGGACTAACATCCTGCTGTCCTGTGAGAACACCTGTTACATCAGGTAAGCAACATTTGCTTTCTCACAGGACAAGCAGGATGGTTGTCCTCACAAATGGGTGAGTACCGAGCTGAGGATGTCCCGACTTGCACCAAATGTACCCAACGGTGTGCAGCAGGCACAACAACTGAGGAAAAATTTGGGAAAGGGCATCCGCACCCTACCGGGTAGGTGGAAGGGTGTTGGTACATCAGGTTGGAAAAAGGTTACGCAAGACAGATTGGCCGAAGATGGAGTCCTGTCTTCCAGCTTTGTCCAAACAATAGTGGGCTGCAAAGGTATGGAGAGAACTCCAGGTTGCAGCTTTGCAGATGTCAGGAAGCGGCACCGAACGAAGGTGTGCCACTGACGTCGCCATGGCCCTCACAGAGTGTGCTTTAACACGGTCTTGAAAAGGAATGCCAGCTTGCTCATAGCAAAAAGAAATGCAGTCCGCCAACCAGGAAGAAAGAGCCTGCTTACCCACAGGTTGTCCCAACTTATTAGGATGGAAAGAGACGAATAATTGAGTGCTCTTCCTTTGGGAAACTGTACGGTCTAGGTAAAAAGCTAGAGCCCATTTACAGTCTAGGGTATGCAGGGTCTGCTCTCCAGAGTTGGAGTGGGGCCTGGGAAAAAAGATAGGTAGTACGATAGATTGATTGATATGAAACTCCGAAACTACCTTAGGTAAAAATTTAGGGTGAGTGCGGAGTACCGCCCGGTCCTGTAGGAGCTTAGTGTAAGGCGGATAGGTAACTAGGGCCTGTAATTCACTAACCCTGCGAGCTGAAGTAACAGCCAAAAGGAATAACACTTTCCAAGTGAGATATTTCAAGTCACAGGAGTGCAGAGGTTCGAAAGGAGGTTTCATTAGACGACCAAGAACCAGGTTAAGGTCCCAGGATGGGGCCGGAGGACGCAAGGGTGGCTTTAGATGGAGTAAGCCCTTAAGAAAGCGTGTTACTAGGGGTTGCACTGAAATAGGATTACCCCCAATACCCTTATGGAAGGCGGCTACCGCACTGACATGCATTCTGATAGAAGAGGTTTTAAGACCTGATTCAGAGAGATGCCATAAATAGTCCAAGAATTTGGTGATTGGACAGGAAAGGGGATCAAGGGACTGAGAAGTGCACCATGATGTGTACCTTTTCCATTTGTATGAGTAAGACTTTCTTGTGGAAGGCTTTCGTGAAGCTATCAGGACTCGAGAAACGAAATCTGAAAGGTTAAATGGTTGAAGGACTAACCTTTCAACATCCATGCCGTCAGGGACAAGGCTTGGAGGTTGGGATGGAGGAGGCATCCGTCGTTTTGAGTGAGCAGATGTGGGTCCTTTCCCAGAGGAATGTGCCTGCGGATGGAGAGATCCTGGAGTATTGGAAACCATACTTGGCGTGGCCAGTAAGGTGCTATCAGGATCATGGTTCCTCCGTCCTGGCGTAGCTTCACGAGAGTCTTTGACACAAGAGGGAGTGGAGGGAATGCATAGAGCAGACCGGTTGTCCACTTGAGGGAGAACGCATCCCTCGGCCGAGAGTGCTGGCTCCGAATGAGAGAGCAGTAATCGTCCACTTTGTGGTTCTGAGGGGACGCAAAGAGGTCTATGCGGGGAGAACCCCACTTGTGAAACAGAGAGGTCGCTACCAGAGGATCGAGTGACCACTCGTGTGGGTGGAAGACACGGCTCAGCTGGTCTGCCAATACATTGTCTACTCCCGGCAGGTAAGTGGCCCTGAGGTACATGGAGTGGGAGAGGGCTTCCGCCCAGATCTGCGCAGCTTCCTGACACAGAAGGAAGGAGCCTGTGCCTCCCTGCTTGTTTATGTACCACATGGCCACTTGGTTGTCCGTCTGGATTAAGATTATCTGATGAAAGAGATGATCTTTGAAAGTGCGGAGCGCATAGCGGATTGCTCGAAGTTCCAGGAAATTTATCTGGTGTTCGGCTTCCTCTTTGGACCATAACCCTTGGGTTTGAAAGTCGTCCACATGGGCTCCCCAACCGATGTGAGAAGCGTCGGTGGTTAGGATTACTTGCGGATCCGGTGGAAGAAAAGGTAAGCCCTGAAGGAGGTTGACCTGAGTCGTCCACCAGTTTAAGGATAGGCGCAGCGCTTGTGTGACTGTGACTATGGAGGACAGAGGCTGAAAAGCTTGAATCCATTGGTGTCGTAGAGTCCATTGTGTTACTCTCATGGCTAGTCGGGTCATGGGAGTGACTTGAACCGAGGATGCCATGTGTCCTAGGAGAATGAGGAACTGGCGAGCCGTGGCAGTGTTCTGAGACTGGAGCTGGCGAGCCAGGGACATTAGGGTGTGGACCCTCTGAAGAGGAAGGTAAGCCTTTGCCTGTAAGGTGTCCAAGTCTGCTCCAATGAAGAATAAGGTTTGAGACGGGACTAAGCAAGATTTCTCGTAATTGACAAGAAACCCTAAGGAAAGGAGTGTTTGAATTGTCAATTTTAGGGAGGATTGAGCTATCTGTTGGGTGGAGGCCCTGATTAGCCAATCGTCCAGGTAGGGGTAGACGTGGACACCTTCCTTCCTTAAGAATGCTGCTACCACTACGAGACATTTGGTAAAGACTCGTGGGGCAGAAGCCAGACCGAAAGGTAGGACACGGTATTGATAATGGTCGTGGCCTACGAGAAACCGCAGATATTTGCGATGGGATTGTGTGATCGCAATGTGGGTATAAGCGTCCTTGAGGTCGAGAGAGCACAGCCAATCCCCTCTTTGGTATTAGGAAGTATCTGGAATAGAATCCCTTGCCTCGTTGAGAGGGAGGAACGGGTTCTATAGCATTTGATTGCAGAAGAAGAGACACTTCCTGTTGTAATTGAGCCAAATGGGTGGATAGACTCCATGCTTGAAGAGGCGGGGAGTCTGCCGGAAGAGTTATGAAGTTGAGGTGGTAACCTTGTGCGATAATTGTTAGCACCCACTGATCTGAGGTGATCTGCAACCAAGGTTGTAGAAAATGGTACAGTCGACCTCCTACAGGAATGTCTGGAAGAGGGGTTTGGCATGTGTTCTCTACAGGGGAGTCAAAGGCCAACCGCAGGCCCAGGAGGAGGGGCTACAGTAGGCCTTTGTTTCCTAGGCTGACGCGGCTGAGGCCTAGTAGAGGATCGAGCTGGACGAGGCCTGGCCGATGGAGGGTAGTAACGGCGTGGCCGAAAGAACGACTTCTTAGTGTCCTTCTTAAGTGGTTGTTTGGAGGAAACCTCAGACGGAACAGAAGAAAGTTGTTTCAACGTCTCGTGGTGATCTTTCAATTCAGCTACTATTTGCTGAATTTGTTCTCCAAACAAATTGTCCCCTAAGCAGGGTAAATCCGCTAAACGATCCTGGACCTCTGGGCGAAGGTTGGATGATTTTAACCAAGCCCAACGTCTGGCCGAGATGGCAGTAGCTGAAACCTTTGTGGAGGCATCGAAGATGTCATAAGCCGTTCTGATCTCGTGCTTCCCCGCTTCAAATCCTTTATTAAGAAGGGCCTGAAGCTGTGGCTGGTATTGGTCAGGTAATGTGTCAGCAAAATCTTGCATCTGTTTAAGGATGGCTCTGTTATATTGCGTCATGTAGAGTTGATATGAGGCTATGCGAGAAATCAGCATAGCTCCATGGTACACTTTCCGTCCCACACTGTCTAGGAATTTATTGTCCTTGACCAGCGGAGTGGAGGAGTGTGGCTTGAGACGCTTGGCTTTTCTTTGTGCTGACTCCACCACAACAGAGCGATGATCCAGTTGAGGCTTTTGAAAGCCTGGTGCTGACTGGACGAGGTATGTGGAGTCAGCCTTCTTGTTAACTGGTGATACAGATGAAGGAGATTCCCAGTTTTTCTTTAAGAGATCGAGAAACACCTGGTGAATGGGGATGGAAGCGATGATTTTTGGAGCGTCCAAAAATTGAAGCAGTTCCATCATCTGGTGTCTGTCATCGGTCTCAGATTGCAGCTGAAAAGGTACAATTTCGGACATCTCCTTTACAAAATTAATAAAGGAGAGATCCTCTGGAGGAGATCTTTTTCTACTCTCTGTAGGAGAAGGCGGTGATGGTAAATCTGTGTCAGAAGATGTATCATCACCCCAGGTATCATAGGGATCACTTGGGGGTTGAAGCCCCGATGGACCTGGTTGAGGATCCGAAGGCATCGAAAGAAACCTTGGAGGAACCGGTGGTACAATCGGTACTGGGAACGGCATCGAGGGTTTCGGTGCTGCCGATGGAGTCGGTGCCGGTCTTGGAACCGATGGAGCCAAAGGATAAATCGGTGGAGATATTCGAGAAGGCACCGATGGGACCACCCCGGAAGGGGGAATCAGGAACGGTGTTTCTCCCGCCGATGAAAATCCAGTTGGAGACGATGGCGCTGTCGGTGCTACTGGAATTAGCGATGGGAGGGCATGTACAAGTGCCTCCATACGTTGTAGTAGCGGTGCCAGCGCTTCCACCAAAGGTTCGGTGGTCGGTTCCTTCCTCGGTGGCGGAGTCGGTGCCGGGGTCGATGCCGGTGGCGGTGCCGGAATCGGTGCTGGAGACGGTGCCAATGGAGGTTGGAATCTTTGCATCGCTTTCTCGATGGCCTCCTGGACCAGCCGGTCCAGTTCTGCCCGGAGACCAGGGGTAACAATACCCGGCTCGATGGGAGAGGGAGGCTGAGGCAGAGCCGGAGGGACCACCGTAACCGGTGGGATCACGGCTCCCACACCCCGAGAAGGTGAGGGTTTCCTCGATGCCTGCGAACGAGACGTGGACGGTGCCAAGTCTGAACGAGGCCTCTTAGTCGGTGGCTCGGCTTGTTCAGAGGTCGATGACTGTGGATCCTCGACAGGCCGAGACTTGTGCCGTCGATGGCGATGCTTGTCCTTCCGGTCTCCTCGCTCATCCGGGGAGGGGACAGGAGTCGACGGCCGAGAAGTCATCGACGATGGACGGTCACCGGAGGGTTGACGATGGTGGTGCAACTTCGACGGTGCCGGTTCCGATGACATCGATGCTATCGATGGCGTTGGGGTGGGTGCATGGAAGAGGAGCCCCATCTTCTCCATCCTGGCTTTGCGACCCTTAGGTGTCATTAGGGCACATTTGGTGCAAGTCAGGACATCATGCTCACTACCCAAACACAAAACACAAACCCTATGGGGGTCTGTGATTGACATAGTCCGGGTACAATCCGGGCATCGACGGAACCCCGTCGCCATGGCTTAAGGCCAAATTTAGTCGCGGGCTCGGTAATTGCCAACAGGCCTCAAGGGCCAAATTCGACGGTAGTCGAAGAAAAAAGGCAAAACACTTACCGGTTTCCGCGGAGGTGACAAAAATTTGTCGAAGGGAGACCCCTGAGGGGCAAATTTTCTTCGGAAAGAAAAATACCGAATTCCTGTCAGGAACGTGGTAAGAGAGCTCCTTTCACCGCGTGGCAACTGCTGCGCGGAAAAAAGAAGACTGAAGGGAGACCCCTGCTGGCTGCAGGGTCAGTGCCTTGCTGGGCATGCCCAGTAGGGGCCAGTCAAAGTTCTGTTTAAACTTTGACAGAAGTTTTCCGTGGTGGGCTCCATCCTCGATGTCACCCATTTATGAGGACAACCATCCTGCTTGTCCTGTGAGAACAACTATTCTGTAGCAAGCTGTAATGCAATTCCTTAGTCACAATTCAAGATAAGCAATCTAACCACCAAGAAACAAAGTGACTGTTACGACTGGGCTCCTGTCAGGAGTCGTGAACACCACCCAGAGGGGTGGCTCCAGGTTGAGAGAGGCAAGAATGGCTAGAACAGAGTCTGGGTCCAGGCTGGGTCAGGGCAGGCGGCAAGAGCAGTGTCTGGGTCCAGGCTGGGTCAGGGCAGGCGGCAGATAGCAGTGTCTAGGTTCAGGCTGGGTCAGGGCAGGCGGCAAGTAGCAGTGTCTGGGTTCAGGCTGGGTCAGGGCACAGTAAGCAGGACAAGGCAGGTCAGAAGGCCCGTAGGCCACACACACACACACAGGGGGCCCGTAGGCCACACACCGTAAGCAGAGCAAGGCAGGTCATAAGGCCTGTAGGCCACACACACACAGAAGGCCCGTAGGCCACACACCGTAAGCAGAGCAAGGCAGGTCAGAAGGCCCGTAGGCCACACATACACAGAAGGCCCGTAGGCCACACACCGTAAGCAGAGCAAGGCAGGTCAGAAGGCCCGTAGGCCACACATACACAGAAGGCCCGTAGGCCACACACCGTAAGCAGAGCAAGGCAGGTCAGAAGGCCCGTAGGCCACACATACACAGAAGGCCCGTAGGCCACACACCGTAAGCAGAGCAAGGCAGGTCAGAAGGCCCGTAGGCCACACATACACAGAAGGCCCGTAGGCCACACACCGTAAGCGGGGCAAGGCAGGTCAGAAGGCCCGTAGGCCACACACACACAGAAGGCCCGTAGGCCAGGTATGAAAAGCAAGGAAGAAGGCCCGAAGGCCGCGCAAGGCAAGGCAAGGAAAGGCCCGAAGGCCGCGCAGGGCAAGGCAAGGAAAGGCCCGAAGGCCGCGCAAGGCTAGAGCAGGGAGCCCAGGTGAGCTCGATGCCGAAGCACCGAGGCAACTGTCAGGCAGGGTTATAAGGGCACACCCAGAACATAGAGTGGACAGGGGAGATGGACTGGGCCTGTCAGGAGAGCCAGCACTAGAGGGACCCCTGGTGGTGAGGCGGTTGCACTGCAGCCAAGGTTGTAACAGTGACCAAGAGGCTCTCGCATCATTTTCCAGTAATAAGCACTTCATACCCTGAGGTTCGTAACCTATTTGGGGAAAAAGGCACAAGCCCATTGCCCTTTCCCAAGAGAAACTACCTGGCTAGTTCAAGAAAAGCAAGTTTGCTTACCATAAACTGTTTCCATAGATAGCAGGATGAATTAGCCATGCTGTCTGGGAAGCGTTGCAACCTCCAAATAGGCGGAGTTTCCTCAGTTAGTCACAGAACTTTGACTCTGTGCAGCTGCGCGGTGATGTTCCTGCACGATTCCCTCTCCTCTTCAGTTTATTTCTAGCCAGGCGAGAGGTAAAGTAAAAAATAGTATGTCCTTTGTGGGACTGTCTAGGGAGGGAGGAGGGAGGGATCACCTGGTTAATTCATCCTGCTATCTATGGAAACACTGTTTACGGTAAGCAAACTTGCTTTTTCCTGTCGATAGCAGGGCTGAATTAGCCATGCTGTCTGTGAGTCCCAAGCTCCCAGGTTGTGTCCATATTTACATGTCTTTGAAGGTTAGGACAGCAACCCATAGAGTATAGACGGTCTCATATATTTTGAAGTGTCGATAAGACTGCTGTGCCTAGCACTGCATCAGAGGTCATTTGTTGTTGAGACAACAGTGGGATGTAAAGGTGTGGATGGACGACCAAGTTGCCGCTTTGCAGATATCTATTAACGGCACTTTGTTCCAGTGTACAACTGATGCTGTTGTGGCACGCATGCCTGAGGCCTGTTTTGGAGTTTGATAGAATGTTTGTTGTAACAAAATAGAATGCATTGTGATAACCAACTGGCTATAGTCCTCTGAGACAGGTTGACCAGGATCATTTGGATTAAAGGAAAGGATGAGCTGAGGTGGTCTCATAGTGGATTGAGTCCTTTGTTTTTTTTGTTTTGGTTTTTTTTTTATTTTCAATTTCAAAATACATATTTCCACTTTTAACATGGTTATCAGAAAATCAGAAAACGGATATTTATACAAGTTATATCCAAATAACAAATTTACAAAACAGTAAATTCCTTTCCTGCGTTACTAAACCAAAGTAGGAGTCCGATACATGAGCAAGTCCCCAATATAATATTACCAAAAAGATGAGAGTAAACAGAACATTATTTCTATAACCAACTGTATTTAAGAAGCAGATTCTTCCCTTGGGTTACCTCGGGCCTCCAAAAATCTCTCTAGATGTTCCGGTTCAAAATATCCATATCTATTACCTTCTACATTTATAATACATTTGCAAGGAAACCTTACAACAATCTGAATACCAAATGTTCTTGCTTGGTTCGCTAACAGCAAGAACTTTTTTCTTCTCAATTGGGTTTCCTTAGCTAGGTCTGGATATATCCACACCCTTTGACCCAAGTATAAAGAGGTTCTTTTGACCAAAAATAATTTCAAAATTTTATCCCTTTCTGATGAAAGGTTAAACTTCACTATAAGAGTACCCCTTTTTTGTACCTGGGAACTTAAAGAGGTTTCTATAAGTTCTGTTACATTCAGGAACGTGTCAAGCACTCCCTGGTTTGATGTTTCCTCATTTTTCCAGCTAATAAAATAAGCATTTGATATAGATGGTAAATTTTCAGATGTTAATGATAATACTTCCAGGAAATAGTTTCTTAATTGCTCTTTAGGGGATATTAGCTTACATTTCGTAAAATTAATAATTCTTAAATTTGTGTATCTAATAGTATTCTCCATATTTTCTACTTTCTTAGATAAGTTTATTTCTCCCTGTATAATAGATGACTGTGCAGATTTAATTTGTTTCATTTCTTAATCAACTTTTGCTAAGGTCCCCTCATGACCTTAACTATTGGATTCAGATTAAACAAAGCTGTTTGCATATCCTTAATATTACTATTCAAATTTAAAATGTTAGTTTGTAATGCCACTATAGCTTGCCAAACCATATCTATAGTCACTTTTTGTGGATTTCCTGATAGTATGATAGGCACAGATTCTGATATTTGAAATGGAGAGGATTTCTGGTTGCCTTGGTTCCCCATAAAGGAGACAGATTCTGCTCCTCTGGAAGGGCAATCCCCTTCCCTAATTTCCACCTCGTATAGGGGAGGAGTCGGAACTCCTTCCCTTTTCTTTATTGCTAAACCCTCTCCATGATCTCCCTCAATCGGGCTTAGAACCTCAGACGCTATCCGTCAGGGTGCTAGGCCTAGATCAATGGTAGATGCAATAATCCGGGGTGGAGTAGGTGTTATTGGCGCCCCGGGACTTAGACTAACTTCTCCCAAGGGGGGATAGGCTTGCTCTCCATCTCCACCCCTAACGGGACCCTCCGGGGAATTCAATTCTGTTGATGAAAAATAGCCTGGCATGGTAGTTTGTACTAGGGTAGGTCTTAGAGGGGTCAAGGCGTCCTGTCTGACCTTTCCTTTTCTTTTAGTATGTGGCATTCTAGTCATAAGACAAATTACAAAAACAAACCATGAAAGATTTTCATTACTCACATTAATTCTATCAAAATATAGAAAGGATCAAAAGATTGCGGAATCAGTGAGTCGGGCTAGCCTCACAGCCTTCGCCGGTCTAAGCCGGACCAAGCCGCGCGCCCCTTACGGAGCGCGCGGCTTAGGCGGTGCGCCGTCTGCCGTTCAATTTATCGTCAGGCGCCGCCCGATGACGTCACTGGAGTGCCGCCTCCAACCGGAGTTCAAAGCTGTTCCGGGGTCTCTCACCTCCAATCTCACAGTGGGTTAGCGCTCCAGTCCTGGGCCCACTCGAAAGTCCCCCTCTCTCTTTCTCCACCTCGGACTCCGGTGCTCTCCGCGTCTGCCGTTCAATTTATCGGCAGGCGCCGCCCGATGACGTCACTGGAGTGCCGCCTCCAACCGGAGTTCACAGCTGTTCCGAGGTCTCTCACCTCCAATCTCACAGTGGGTTAAGCGCTCCAGTCCTGGGCCCACTCGAAAGTCCCCCTCTCTCTTTCTCCACCTCGGACTCCGGTGCTCTCCGCGTCTGCCGTTCAATTTATCGGGAGGCGCCGCCCAATGACGTCACTGGAGTGCCGCCTCCAACCGGAGTTCACAGCTGTTCCGGGGTCTCTCACCTCCAATCTCACAGTGGGTTAGCGCTCCAGTCCTGGGCCCACTCGAAAGTCCCCCTCTCTCTTTCTCCACCTCGGACTCCCTGAGTCCTTTGTTTATAGTAAGCCAGAGCCCTTTTGCAGTCTAGAGAATGCAGAAGTTTTTCACGGTCATTATTATGAGGTTTTGGCTGAAAATAGGCAGAGTAATGGTTTGATTAAGATGAAACATAGAAATTACTTTAGGTAAGAAGGTGGGATGAGGGCGAAGTGTTACTTTGTCGTGGTAGAATTCTAAATAATGGGAGTAATGAACTAAGGCCTGTAGTTCACTGACTCTCCTCGCCGATGTGTTTTCCATGTTAGGTATTTTATGTGACTTATGTCTAATTGTTCAAAAGAAGGTGGCATTAGCTGTTCCAAAACCACATTTAGGTCCCATGGCACAGGTGGTTTTGTCACCAGTAGTCTGATGCGAAGCATGCCCTTCATGAATCTGGAGATCAAAGGATGATTAGAAATCGATAGATCATTATAAGAGTGATGAAAAGCTGTAATAGCGCTGATATGTACTCGAACTGATGTGGTGGCCAAACCAGCTTCGTAAAGTGTATGCAGATACTCTAGTAGCTGTGTGGTAGTGGCTGAAAAAGGATCTAGGTTTCTTATCTTACACCACTTCTGCTAGCGTTGCCATTTTCCCGCATAATTATGTCTAGTTGTCTAGTTATGTCTTCCACACACATGACTTCAGAACGATCCTACAATCAATCATTTTCGCAAAGCTGGACTATTGCAACACCATCATGCTTGGTCTCCCTTCATCACACACCAAACCATTACAAATGGTACAAAATGCCTCCGCCCGTATACTCACCAACACCAGGAGAAGAGAACACATAACACCTATCTTGATGGACCTCCATTGGCTGCCCATCCACTTCAGAATAATCTACAAGGCCATTCTCACCATTTTCAAAAACATCCATCAATTAGCCCCAATCGATCTCCATATTCCCCTCCGATTACAACCATTCCACAAGACCGACAAGAGATGCTTACAAAGGATCACTTCAAGTACCTCCAGCCAAGACTACCAGACACATCACGCTTAGAGATCGGGCATTCTCCACAGCCGGTCCAACATTATGGAACTCCATTCCCCCGGATCTTAGAATGGAACCCAACATCTCAACATTCAAGATAAGACTCAAAACGTGGCTGTTCACGCAGGCCTTTCCTAACTCCAACCCCATCTAATCTCCCTTCACACAACAAGCTCCGCTAGTATTAGCGTTAATAGCCACCTTTCAAAATGTTATTTATACTTATATTTTACTATCTAATCTTCATTTCCCTTCTCATTCCAAGTTATTGTTTTCCCTTGTTTTATGTAACTGCTTTTCTGCACTTTTGTTAAATGGCAAAGTTTCACCCCTGTTTCTTGTGAACCAGCATGATGGGACCACCGTCTTGAATGTTGGTATATAAAAACCTTAAATAAATAAATAAATAAAAATAAATAATAGTTGAAGGCTTCCGAGAAGCAATGAGGATATCTTCTTCTTGGAAGGAAAGGCCTAGATGGTTTAATATCTGCCTTTCAATCTCCACGCCGTGAGATGTAGGGATTGGTGCATTGGATGGAGGAGGGAGCCTCCTTGTGTCAAAAGTTGCGGATGGTACTGCAGTGGTATTTGTGGGCATATGGAAAGTCGCATGAGATACACATACCATGGTTGTCTTGGCCATTCTGGGGCGATGAGGATTATGTCTGCTACATCTTGAATGCATTTTTCAATTGTCCGTGATATCAACAGAATGGGAGGGTAGGCAGACATTAAGCTCGATCCCCATGGGATGAGAAAGGCATCGGGGGCATATCGAAGTTTGCTGGGGTAGATGAAGCAAAAGACCTGAGTCTGACGGTTGACTTCTGTGGCAGAGGTCTATTGAGGGGAATCCCCACTGTTGGAAGATAGTTAAGGCGGTGGCCTTAACTATCTTTAATGTCCATTCATGTGGGTGAAAAACCCTGCTGAGGCTGTCTGCCGTTACGTTGTCTAGACCTGGAAGGTAAGTGGCCTGGGGGGATACCTGGGCTGTCATTGCCCATTGAAGTATTCAAATCACTTCTTGACACAGTGTCCATGAACCGAACCCTCCTTCTTTGTTTATGTAAAACATGGCGACTTAGTTGTTGGTGTACACCATGAGACATGTTCCTCGGACTTGAGAAGAGAAGGTCTGAAGTGCTCTCCAGATTGCATGTAACTCTAGGAGATTGATTTGGTACGTGGATTCCTGTGGGGTCCAAAGTCCCTGAGTTTTTAAGTCGCCTAGATGGGCTCCCCAACCCTTCCTGCAGGCATCCGTGGTAAATGTTAGCTGATGAGAGGGCACCTGAAGCTAAGTTGTTGGGGGGAGAGCCACCATTGAATGTCTGCTTTCATTGGATTGGTGAGTTGAATCCTGTAGTTGAGGGGCTGTAGGAACTGTGACCATTGAGTCTTTAGGCCCCATTGTAAGCGTCGCATATGCAGTCTGGTGTGGGGAATCACACAGATAGTTGCTGCCATGTGACCTAGAAGTTGAAGAACTTGGCATGCTGATGCTTGGTGTTTAACAGGCTTTGAACTGTGCAGTAAGAGTCTTAATTCTGTCCCTGGGAAAGTAGGCTTTCTTGCCCACTGTATTGATGAGAGTCCCTATGAATTGAAGAAGTTGTGTAGGTTGCAGGTGTGATTTCTCGTAATTTATGAGAAATCCTAGTTTCTGGAGACAGTTGATCGTGCGTAACGTATGTGCTTGTAGTGTAGACGGATCCAATGCCACTAGCAACCAGTCATCCAGATAAGGGAATATTTGGATCAATAGTCGTCTGGGATGAGCCACCACCAAATGGCAGAACTTTGTATTGGTAGTGCATGTTCTGAACCCGAAAGCAGAGGTAGCACCAAGAAGATGGGTGCATGGGTATATGGGAGTACACATCCTTCAGATCGATGGAGCATAGCCAATCGTTGGGCTGTAGCAGTGGCAAGATGTTCTTGAGAGAGGTCATCTTGAACTTTTCTTTCTGGATATGTTTGTTGAGGTATCATAAATCCAGAATGGGATGGAGACATCCCGACTTCTTTGGAATGAGGAAGTATTGGAGATAGAATCCTTGATTTTGTTGTTGAAGAGGGATTGATTTAATATATTTTTTAGTTTGAAGGTTCACTACCTCCATATTGAGGGATGATGTGTGGGAACATAGATTCCGTAGAGGAATGATATGAGGAAGGGATGGAACAGTCAAGAAGTTCAGGTGATAACCTTCCCTGATGATGTTGAGCACCCATTGATCTGTTGTGATGGATTCCCAGTGCTGTAGAAGAATTTTAGGCATCCCCCTATAAACTTTGGTGGTGGTGGCTCCATCATACTCAAAAAGACGGTGGTTGTTTTTGCTGTGGGGCAGGTGTTTGTTTTTGATGCCGCTGTTGCGCACATATTATAAAATCTAGGGTCAGCGCGTGCAAGGGGGTACACAATTGTGCAACTTGCGCGCACCGAGCTGCGCAGCCTGCCTCGATTCCATCCGAGGCCGCTCCGAAATCGGAGGGAACTTTCCTTCCGCCCCCCCCCCCCCACACCTTCCCCTCCCTTCCCCTTCCCAGAACCACCCCCTTACCTTTGTTGAAGAAGTTACGCCTGCCTCTTGGCAGGCATAACTTACGCGCGCCAGCCAATGGCCGGCCCATGATCCCGGGCATGGCAGCAAATGGCTGCTGTGCCTGGAGGCTCAAGCCACGCCACGCCCTGTGCCCCGGACCGCCAACGCCCCACCACTTTTTGCAAGCCGCGGGACATACGCGCGTCCCGGGGCTTGCGCTCGTCGCGGAGCCTATGTAAGATAGGCTCAGCGCATGCAGGGGCAGCTTTTCAGGGATTACGCGCGTAACCCTTTGAAAATCTGCCCCACTGGGCGTAACTTCTGGAGACACTCATATAGATAGTGTTGTATAAAATTGGTGATGTTGGATTCTAGTGGACAACATCGCGGAATGGTATACATTTCTGCCAAAATCACCTAAGCATTTGTTGTCATGCCCCAGCTGGTGCATGTAGCTTAGAACGTTTTGCTTTAGCTAATGCTGATTCCACCACTATGGAGTTACGAGGGAGTTACGAATCTTGTAATTTATGTCTATTTTTCTAGAAGTGGCAGTTATAGAAAAAGGTATTTCCCACATTTTATGGAGAATGTTGTCCAGGACCGAGTGGGGTAGTAATGCCATTGGTTCTGGAGGTGTTTCAAAAATTCTCAGAATCCCCATCATCTCCGCCCTGGGACCAGGGATCTTCCCGGTCTCTACCTGAAGGTTACCCACCTTCTCTATGAATTTGGCATATGTTAGGTCTTCTGGAGGCAAATAAAGCTCAGGAAGACCTTCAGGCGGGTCCGATGGCATTCCAGTGGAAGAATTTATCAAAGATGAAGACTGTTAAGAGTCCAGACTATGTTGGGAACCAGTGTAGGTATAACGCTTGTATCAGATGGTCCAGGCACTGGAGATAAAGGTGGAGAGACATTAGGAGATTCCATTGGTGGGACACCTTTTGCCTGCTCCAGATCCTCGAAGAAGGAACTCAAAACATTGAAAATTCTCATCATTGCGGTAGCTGCCAAGGTACCCTGAGGTGGTAAGTGTACTGGTGTGGGAGATGGCCTTGTAGGAATGGCAGCTAGTAAAATATCCTGAGGAGATGTTCTTTTGTGTTGAGATGTTGGCGGAATGACCGGTGATGGTCTAAAACACTTAGATAATGGAACTTGCAATGAAGGAGATAGCCTCTTGGTGCAAGACACGGAAGAGAGACCTGAGTAAGAATATTCACTTATTAATGTGTGTCTTGAAATGTGAGATTCCGGATCAGAAAGAATCTCGATATCAATGTCTGGACTTATGCTTGGAGCCCTTGGTGTTTCATGGGTGTGCTTTCTTTTCTCAGACCTTTTTGGCGTCGAATGAGTCATTGTATACTCCATGTGCGTTGTGGGTTCATGACGCTTCTCCTACAATGGAGTTCCATGCGTCAGCCGTGCACCATGCGTTGTCCGTGCGCAGACTTCTTTTTAAATTTCTTCTGCGTCAATGCTTTTGGCACCAGAGAACGGGGTCGACCGTAAACAGAGCCCTGTAATCTGGTCGACGCATCTCCGAGTCTTTCTCTGTGCGGTACCGTTGCTGGAGCCCCGGCTTTTTTAGGAGGCTCTAAGGGTGTATGAGACCCGGGCCTGGTACTAGACGTGGAGCAGCTCAGCTCAGTGGGTCCCAGGGAGGAGGCCCACTTGGTAGGGGACCTTACCTTTCTTCGACGGTCTAGGCAAAGAGTGAGCTGAAGTCTGTGGGGCATAGGAGCCTGTTCTCAGACGCTCCATTTTTGCTGCGCGTTGTCATTGGGCCCTCTGAGAAATGCGATCACAGTCTCTACATGAGGCTTAGTCGTTGTCTGAAACTTAGACCACTATTAAACTTCAATGATTTCCGCACAGTCCTACAAGCCACTATATATTTTCCAAACTTGATTACTGCAACACCCTACTATTAGGCCTCCCCAAAGCTTCCACCAAACCCCTCCAAATGCTCAAACACCGCTGCTAGAATCCTAACCAACACTCACAAGAAAGATCACATCACCCCCATCCTCAAAGACCTTCACTGGCTCCCAATCTTCTTTAGAATCCTATTCAAAACCCTCACAATCATCCATAAAACCCTACTCAACCAGGACATACACTGGCTCAATGACTCCTTACAATTCCACACCACCAACAGACCCACCAGATCCACCTACAAAGGAACCCTGCGCGCTCCATCTCCCAACCTCACTCATCTCATTTCCACGAAGGAACATGCTTTATCCACTGCTGGGCCCTCGATCTGGAATTCCATGCCCCCGGATCTGCACCAGGAACATTGTATTCAGAAATTCAAAAAAAAGTTAAAAACCTGGCTTTTCAAATGGGCATTCGCATAACTCCCCCCTCCCTCTACATACCTTATCTCAAGTTACTCCCACTGCCACTTCTCCCTCCCCCCCTGCCTCGCCCGCCTCCCCTGTTTGCAACCTGCCCCCTGTGAAAGTATAAATAATTCAACCACTCTGCCTTTTGTGAAATTGTAAATATTACAGCTCTGTTGATTTATATTAATGCTGTTAACTATCTTATTCTTCCTGCCCTTATTTTTAGCTCTTCCGGTTCAATGATTCTCCCTCACTTTGTTAAACCAATCTGTGTAAACCACTATGATGTGAAAACGAATACCGGTCTCTAAAAATAATTTGAAATAAATAAAATAAATAAGTATATGTAGCAATAATTATGTCCATCAGTGATGGACATAATTTTGCCACATTGACAATATTTAAAGCCAGATGGCTTCGGAGCCATCTGGAATTCAATTCTAGCTGAAAAATGCAAAAAAAAATTAAAAAAAAAAAAATCACAGAAAAAAATTTCTTGTGGAAAAAATTCAGTGAGGAGGAAAACCCCGTGTGCTATCGGCTCGGGGGAAAAAATAAACTGAAGAGGAGAGGGAATTGCGCGGGAACATCACCGCGCAGCTGCACAGAGTCAAAGCTCTGTGACTGAGGAAAGTCCGCCTACTTGGGGTCACAACTCTTCCCAGACAGGATGGTTAATTCAGCCCTACTATCGACGGGAAACAGAGAAAGGGATTCCAAAAGCTTCAGAATTCTCATAAAACTAAAAGATCTAGGAAATGGGAGGACTAGGTGGCTCAGGATTAAAAACATGGCCTTTTCAAAATGAGTTGCTGTTTCAGTAAAGTTGAAAAAAGGGCAACAGAAGCAAACAAAAGTCCAAAGCTCCAATATAAAACGCATTATGAACTGCTCAAAACAATAAAAAGTAGAACTTACCAAATAAGAACCAAAGGCATAGAGACCACAAAACTGATTTCCAGTGCGGTCTACAAGGTCCCTTTCATAAACACTTAAAAATGCATAAAACTCCTGAAAGGAACAAAGTCCTCAGGGCTGAAAGAAAAGATCAGTGATTTCACCATTCATGTACAGAGTAAAAATAAAAATATAATACATCTGTGACTAGCTTTCATCAGGTGAGCTCTTGAAAGCTCATCACAGATGTACTGAGTTAGTCCAATCACAAGGTTTCATTTATAACTTGGTTTTTTGACCCTAACAGCAGTCACAATGCTTTGATTTTGATGGCAAAAGAATTCATTTCTTACTTTTAATTTTATCAATGCAATTAGCTTCCTAAGACAAATGCAGGATAGATTTTCAGCACTGGCCCTGAGCATTCGGTATACAAAGGGGAAATAGTCACTTAAAGGTCACTTAAAAGGTCATAGTCTGTTTAATTTATTTTTACAGACAAATGGTTCTTCATTCTTGTACTGTGTATGTCCTTCAAATACAAGCTTGAAAATTAGGAAGTTTCTCAACAGAGAAGCAAAAGAACAAATTCTAAAGTATAAGACAACACAGGTCCTTGTTAAATGTAGGGTAGCAAACATAGCATTAGATTGCCCTCTGCTGGTTTCTATTTAGTAATGCCAGTGTCCTATGACATCTAGTGAAGTTTCATATCAAAGAGAAGAGAATCAATTTTGGGCCATTAACTTACAATAAAGAGCACATGAACACACATTTAGAATTCAAGACGCTGCAGACTAAAATGCATTTTATAAAACCAGCACAAGAATTATCTGAAGATAAGGATATTCAGGAGCTTTCACATCCAAAGAAGGAAACTGTACAATCTCAAAAGATGTCTAAAATTATCTCTGGATTTTTTTCAACATCACAACACGCAAAGAATACATGAACACACAGGAAATAAATCTAAAAATGTATTTCTAGTTTACCAAAAGTACAACATACAAATTGCTTCTATTAAAGAAATAAGCTATACTTATAAAATTGCCTTTTATTCGATACTTAGAATTTAATATTTTGGAATTTTTTAAATGCTAGTAACAATTAAAAATGCAACAATAGGTCTCATTTTATTATACCAGAACAATCCATCTGGCCACTGTTTATCACTGTTGAGCCTTGGTTGACGCTTCCTTTCCCCTAGGGACTTTTAACGCTGTTCCACGGAACAGAGTCTTAGTCAGAGAAGTTAAGGTTTCTAATTAGTCTAATAAAACTGTGAATACTATAATGCTTCTGTATAGATTTATAGTATGACTGCACCTTAAGTACTGTGTGCAGTTCTGGTCACCTTACCTCAAGAAATATAGTTGAACTAGAAAAAGTACAGAGAAGGATGACCAAAATGATATGGGATGACATGACTCCCTTATGAATAAAGGCTAAATAGCTAAGGCTCTTCAGTTTATACTCCTGGAGGAATTCAGCACACAAACATTTTAAATTCTATGCACAAAAATTTAAAATTATGCATACTTTATGTTGGTCAAAATAAGATACATGACCGTGATTAATTTAAAATGTAATACAGAAAAAAGTTATTACTTAAAGATGCAGAGTTTTAAATATTTTGAACAGAATTTCCCTAGAAGTACACTTTAAGTGTCCCTTCCACCCTCTCTCCCTACTCCCTTGGCCAGTCTCCTTTCACTTTGCTCTCTCAGACCCCAAATCCATCCTTCATTATCTCTCCCCTCCCCCTCTAGGCTCAACCCCCTTCCCACTCGCTCTCCATTCCCAGTTTAATCCCTTTCTCAGGACTGCCCCCCCCCCCCCCCCCCCACCATAGGCTCCTTCTATCCCTCTCACACACACACCCTCATCCAGGCTCCCCTTCTCTCTCACTTCCACACACATACCCTCCCCACCCCAAACCCATATAGGCTCCCTCTCTCTCTCTTGCAGGTTCCCTTTCTCATACACTAACCCTCACACAGGCTCCCTATCCCTCTCTCTCACACACACACACACCACCTACACATAGGCTCCCTCTTTCACAAACAAGCATCCTCACTTTCTCACATATACACAATCCTTTTTTTGCACACGCACATGAACTCCCAGTCTCTCACACATATACATAAATCTGCTTTTCTGAGGATAGAAGTTTGCTGAAGAAGTACGCATAAAGATTTAACAATTCCATCAATGCAACTACTTCTCCTCTCCTAATCTAACCATGCTCTCACAAATGTCTCTTCTCAATGCAGATAAGAGGATGAACAGTGTGGAATAATGTGTCAGCTTTCAGCCACACAGAGAGTGGACAATTTTCAGCCAGCGAAGTAACACAGGTAAAATATTTTACCCAAGTAAATTTCTTTGCAAACTGATCTATTAAAATCCTGTCCAAAAGTATTTACACTTGCACAGATCTCTCATAGGAGAACTGCCAAAACAGTGCTCCAGCTCCTCACTTGCAAGCCGACGCAATATCGGTGCCCAAAAAAGGCGCTCATGATTGAGAATCCGTTTTTCTAATGTGCACCCATCCTCCTTTTTCTGGGTGCACGATGCAGTAGGCAAATGAGCCACTGTGTTAAAAAGGAGGTGCTAGCAGTATTTTCTGCTTTTCTGTTAAGTGTTGGAGCTCCTCAAGACTTAATGCCAGCTCCGGGACTGGCGTTAATTTTTGCGAGTAAAAATGTGCGCATCGAGCACACATTTTTTACATAAGGGGGGGAATAACTAATAAGCTCATCAACATGGCATTTACATGTGATGAGCACTATTAGCTACATGCTGGTTTGGACATGCTAATACCTTATTGCATTAGGTGTTATGGACGTGCATCCAAAACGCGCAGCCAACCACGGGTTAAGAACATAAGAACATGCCATACTGGGTCAGACCAAGGGTCCATGAAGCCCAGCATCCTGTTCCAACAATGGCCAATCCAGGCCATAAGAACCTGTGCGCTAGCTTGAGTGCATGGTATTGTATCGACCTCCTAGAAAGCTGGAGCAAATTTCAACATCTATGCTCCAAATGTACAAAGGAGGGGTCTCTGCAAATATTTTATTCTAAACTGGTTGGGTCTTCTTTGCATTTCACCATGATTCATTTTTAAGACTGCAACATCTCTTTAGTAGTTTCATCTCTCTGCTGCTCTCTCACATCCATCAGTGTTCATTTTTTTCTGCTTTTTCAATCAAACTCTTTGAAGTGAGATGCACTCATCCATAATTGTATGGCATTTGAAATTCCCTGGCTAGCTATTGATGTTGTCACCATCGGAGTCCACTTAAGAGTTACAGGGAATTTTATAACTTAAGTAGTAAAAATGTGCCCAGATTAGAAACATTTTAAAATGTCCCCTTGGAAGGCAGATTTTCATTGTATCCTTAAAGTCTAGTCAATACATGTTCTACTTAACTTTGAACAAACTAGAATAAAATTAAACATGGAGAAGAACCATTTACACTAACCATTGGTATAGCAAGGAATGCTAAAAAGTTGCAGATATCTATGGAGACCTATATGTAATCCCCAGACAACAGATTGCCCCCATTATTTTTTTTTTTAAACAATTGTTTGGATTATAAAAATGCAGCTAAGTACTCAAATACTACAAGTGCTGTCACCTAGTAACCAGAAAAGCCATAACAGCAACCAAGTGATCATAAACAGAAAGGTACGGGTACCAAGGAAAAGCAACACAGAGCAAAAAATCATGTGCACAGGAGACAAGACAATTGATTATCAGCATTTCGAACCAGATAAGAGATTGAAGAAAGAAAATTAGTTTAGCAGACAAATTTATTTTGCTTTACTGATCTTAGAGTAAACTGGAATCTAATGGATTTCTTACACAAAGAAGAAGAAAAAAATGTTTCTTTGGTGGTTTGAGAGCAGTGACTGCTCTACCTTTCCTTAAGATATAAATATTATTGCATAATTACTTAGAAACAGGACTTAAGGATGGTGGTGAGTTTATTATGGCGGCAATCTGTAGACTTTAGAGGGAGTAAGATGCTGCATTTTGCTGCAGAGTTTTCAGAGCCACAGCTCAAAAAACAAAGTTAAACTTATTTACAGTCCTATGACCTAGTCAGACTCAATCACAGAAGAGTCTTTCCCCATCCAGAGAAGAACAGAATATCAAACATGTTTGAGTTTTGCGGGTTCAAGGGCTTCAAAATTGGTGGATGGCAACAAGCTTTAATAAAGAGACAACCAGATGTGTTCGTTCTGAATGTGTGCCACTCATTCGATTCTTTTAAATAATCAATGCAGAATATGGTACAGAAAATGATCAGTCACTTACGTGATGGTGGAAGAGTGTCTTTGATCTCACCCTGGTGCTGTGGTGGAAGGGCAATTGGCATTTAGAAAGCAGTGGAAAAACAGTCCAGGTCAGGGAGAGGCAAAATGAGGAAGCAGCACAACAAAAGGAGGAAAGAAAGGACAAGGAATACACATTAGTGAGTGAACATACGCACCAGGCACATCATGATTTAACATTAAATTTCAAAGACGTCTGCACCACCACGTTGGACTAAAGAACATTCAAGTGATAAACTGACACCTGTGTTAAGAAAATGCATTTAACAACTTGCATATCAGCAAAAGATATGTTAAGGTAATAAGAAAAAAATCAGCTTCTTGGTACAAGATTCTGTGCTCCTCAGAAATTTCTCCCCAACACTGTTGCAATTAATTTTAATAAAACTAAGCTTGGTGTTAGAGAGTTACTATAAACCTATCCAAAGATCTTCATTTTTCAAAATGCTAAAACTAGTCCAAGCTAACAGAAGGGATGTGAATATCACTTTAAATCTTATCTTTATTATCTTGATTTACACATAAGATTTCATGAATTTCTGATATGAGCTTACACTAGATCCCTGCTTCAGTATGCAGAGACTGAGCCCAACATTGCTGTACCTAGACCAGACATTCCGAGCCGTGGCCTCCCCTCTCCCCACCCCCTCCCTTTTATATTTTTAGAATTCTTCAGGTTTAGAATAGCTGTACACATGCCCCAGTTCAAATCTAGCATTCAAATATAAATCCTTTGATGTACTACTTCATACATGCCCCACAGTAATCTCTTACCTAGCCACAATGCTGTGAGATAGCCAGATCTGGTCCTCGAGTGCCACACGCTGGTCAGGTTTTCAGGAAGCAGTATATGCAAATGCTTCTCTTGAACAGTCACTGTGGATTATCCTGAAAATCTGACTATCTTGCGGCACTCGAGAACCAAAGTTGCCAACTCGACTGTTAGCTCTAAAATGCAGCTGGAAATTCATGAAACAAACAGAAGGTGGCGGTACAGACGATTTCATAATTTAAAATCTGTGTCAATGCAGTATTAACATGCTACATATATAGGAAGTAAGTTTAAGTGAAAATGTATACTGAAATACTGGTCCACCTTTAAGCTCATTTTCCTAGCATGAAAGGGAATGGACAAATTGGCCTTCCACATCCTTTGGAATTTTTTCCAGGCTTGCATTTACATTTTAGAGTAGACCATCATCTAGATATGCTTTATTGCTATGTTTTGCTGAAAGAGATATTGAACATACCTAGGAATCTTCGTTTTCAGTTTTTATTTTATCTTCCTTGGGAAATTATGAGTTAAAATGAGGGTTTTCCTCCCCACTACATGTTTTCCTGTTTCTTTTGTTAAGATAAACACTGATAAATTCCCAGGGAAAATAAGGAATCTTAATTTTCAGTTTTTATTTTAAATAGAAAACAAAATGTCTCAGATTGCTGTCAAGTTACAAACATACTTTTTGTTTTTTAATTTATAGATTTACTTATTACATTTCAAGAAAATACTTGAATTTGCAAGCAGAGAAAAGTAACAATATAATGATAGAAAATAACAACACAAATACTTCTGCATATCTAATCCTCAAATGGTGGATCCAAACACACCCACAGGAACAATATAATATACAATGCAATACAGGATCTGATACAGGAGCCAGTATTAAATGATCGATTAAGGCTACAGATAAATAGCGCTTAGCAGCTATAAGAGAAGAGATTACAGACAACTCTTTGCCCTTCAAGAAAGCAACAAGTTGAGAGGGCATATAAAAAACATAAGACAAATTCTGATATTTGACCATACATTTGCATGGATATTTTAGTAGGAAAATGACTCCCAGTTGTAGAACTTGGGGCCTCAATTGAAGAAATTGTCTTCTTTTCAACTGGGTGGATCTTGCCAGATCTGGGAAGGCACCGATTTTCATATCCAGGAACATCTCTGTACAATGTGGTAAGAACATTTATTTATTTTTATTTATCGAGTTTTATATACCGTCGCTCAGTTTCACCATCACAACGGTTTACAAAGTTTCGATGTTTAACAGAGGGTTCAGACATCCTCAAAATCCATTCCTTGTCAGATTCTAGTAAGAAGGAAACTATTAAAGTAGAAGGTTTGACTTGATCCCTTTGAGATGTTTCCAGAATGTTAGTAATGTCCAAACCAGGAATAACCAGAGTTAAAACCTGGAATCCTTTTTGAGAAGGAGAATCCTTTTTAAAAGGGGAGGGGGGGTATAGTACACTCTAGAAACTAATGGCAAAGCTTGCTCAGGTATTTTCAATATTTGTGCAAGATATTTTTTCCACATATCTTTAGGTGGAATCAAAGGATCTTTTGGAAAATTTATAAACCTTAAATTCTTCCCCCTTATTTGGTTTTCAAGGAGTTCCATCTTGTTAGAAGTTATCTGATTTTCTCTGATGACATTTTGAGTTAAATTGGAAGTTTCCTTAAATGTTTCTCTCAAGGAAAGATAGGATGCTTTATTTTCAGTCACAGATTGCACCACTATTTTTAATCTCTGATCCATGTTTTTAATAACCTCCATAACTGGTCTTAGTTGTTGGAAAATATTTTCATTTAGAGTTTGAATAGCATCCCATATTGAATCTAAAGAAATTATTTCAGGCCTTACCAGGTAATTTTTCAAGGCTGAAGAAATATTCATTTCCTCCCACTGTAGCTGGTGCAAGACTCTGCAATCTGTAGCCTCCCCGGGACAAGTAGACACTCCACTCGGCTCTGGTAAATCTCCCAAAGCACTCTTGCTCTCCAGATTTGCGATGGAATCCTCTCCCTCTTCCCCGAAGAGAAGATCATGGGCTGGCTGAAGAAGCTGGCCTCTGCCAGATTTTCCGGGGCCCTTCGATCCATCGGGGACAAAGTTGTTTGCAACTCTTGCAAGGCGACTGGTTCCACTTCCTCCCGAACACCCTGACGCAAGCTTCCTCCCGAAGCTTTAGCCTCCCAGACAACGTGGGCATCCATCGGTCCTAAAGGTAAATGAGCCGGTGAAGTGGTCAATCTCACGCTCCCGAGCTCGGTTTCCTTGCTGCATGCAGCATAAGGAAAAAAAAAAAAAAGAAGGCACCAACAGGAGCAAACTATAACGTATCTACTCAGGTCGCCATCTTGGATCCTACAAACACTTCTAATAATGAGAAACATAACCTAAGAAATACCATGCTGGGTCAGACTGAAGTCCACAGAGCCCAGCATCTGGCCTCACAAGCACTCGCTTTCAGCTCATACTGCCCACGCTTCTAAATGCTTTTCTACTCTGCTCTTACTCATTTGCACACAAATCTTAACACTGAAAATGCAACATGAACAGCTAGTCATGCCCTAGGGCAGGGGTGGCCAACTCCAGTCCTCGAGAGCCACAAACAGGCCAGGTTTTCAGGATATCCACATTGAATATGCATGAGATAGATTTGCATACAATGGAGGCCATGCAAGAAAATCTCTCTCATGCATATTCATTATGGATATCCTGAAAACTTGGCCTGTTTATTTATTTAAATTTATATTCCGCTTTTCGCACTTTTTTCAGTGCTTCAAAGTGGATTACATTTAATCTAAGTTTGTACCTGAGGCAATGGAGGGTAAAGTGACTTGCCCAAGGTGATAAGGAGCGACAGCAGGACTCGAACCCTGGTCTCCTGGTTCATAGCCCACTGCTCTAACCACTAGGCTCTCGAGGACCGAACTTGGCCACTCCTTACCTATGGCCTCTTTTTTGCCTACTTCAAATGATACCTATTTAAAAATAAAGGCCCTTGGGGGAGGAAATGATATCACAGAGGCTTTGGGGGAGGAAATGATGTCACAGAGGCCAATGGTCACTTAAACCTGGGCTCCTCTCCCCAGTGAGTGAATATCTTTGCTAATCGCAAGCATCCAGCATTATTTCCCTCCCTTCATACTCTCTCAGTGCGGGGGCTGTGCTGCCAATGTCCACAAAACGTAAATCTGTGGATTTCAAAAGCACGTTCCAGCTCGGGAGGCCGTGCTAGACAAAATGGTGCAGGAATCAGAGAGTACTCCTGAGGTGGTCTCAGAAGCTACAGTACGTTGCTACAGACAGACATGGATATGCCCATGAGAACAAAATTTAGAAACTTGTTTTGTGAGCTACGCCAAGATATCAAAAATTACAAAAAAGAAATAATGGACATGCTAGGAGATGTAAAAGAAGAGATGGACTCTCAGGTGGAAGAGTTTTGGCTTATGGGAAGGTGCTCAAGATGCTGCAGCAGAACTACGATGCCATCTCTTTCTCTTCCAACAAGCTTTCCCTGACGCTTAATTTTACTGTGACGGACAGACTTCCTTATCACTAGGTATCCCTTTAATTATGGACACTGTACCAAGTACAACTTTTAAGAACCTGCAACAGGACAACTATCTTTGAGTTCAAAATTCACTTTCTCATATATATATCTGGCTTTGGTTAACATTTATTTCTACGTTAAATAGTTATACTGCTTATATTAAATAATATAATTTATTTATTTATTACCAGTTAAACTATTATTTTAAGTTATCATTATGTTAAATTGTCTACCAGTTATACTGTTCCATATGTTCTACAGTTCCATGTAAAGCTCCGCTCTCTGTTGAGCAGTTCTTTGTTCTATGTAAACCGGAGTGATTTGTAGTCCCTACAAGAACTTCGGTATATAAAAAAATTAAAAAATAAAAATAAATAAAATCTCCCTCAAGCTTGAGAACATTGAGAACTGAACCCGAAGGAACAATTTAAGGTTCCGAGGGATACCAGAAACGCTGGAGTTCCAGGATTGAGCATAGGTAGTACAGCAGTTTTGCCGAACCATCTTAACGACTTCAGGCTCCCCGTGAGACACAGGGCCCGAAGCCAGTGAAAATAGAATGGGCACAGAGTGCTTGGCCAGACGTTAGTGAATTGCATGCTTTCATAACTTTATAGAAAAAGAGAACAGCAAATGACAGTGAAGTGTCAGGAAAAAGAGAACAGAAATGAGAGTGAAGTGGCAGGAAAGTGAAGTAACAATCTTTGTGGACTTATCCACAAAAAGTAAGTGGCAGGAACTGCGTGTGGTGGCACATTGCCTCCTCAGGTGGGACAATGTGCAATACAGATGGATTTACCCTTTTGGAATGCTTTTCTCTATTAAGGGCACATCCTACCACGTTACAAGTCTAACAGAAGCAACAGCAGCATTACTGGAAGCAGGCTATTCAGATCCAGACCAGGGGAAAGGTCCTTCGAACTCATCTAATCGGAAACCTGAAGCCCCCAGATGGCAAAGGGTAGAAAGAAGCGGCAGACGGTTAAGAAGGAATTTGGAGAGCTCCACCGCTTCCAAAGATATACCATGAGACTGAAATGACGTCAGCTGAAAGTCTTTAACAACTTCAGAAGTTTGTCAGGATATTTCCTTTTCTTATTTTTGTGTTACAGATATTCCTGGTTAACTTATTGGGATACTGTAAGCCCCAGGTTTGCATTAGCTGAGACATTTAACAAATAAGAGAAAATTGTTTGCGCTAACTCGCCAGGAGGGGGGAGACACGTGGGCCTTGATGGTTCGTCCTCCTGAGGGTGTTAAGGGACAGCCTTGTAGTGAAGGCTGCAACAACAGGAGATGGGGAGAGATTATAGGGAAGGATTAGGGATGTTCTAATAACAACACTAGTATGATTACAGGTACCCTGGAGGGTTTACATGTTAGGAGGCAACTGGAAACAGTCTATACGAATATATGGGCTTTTCTATCTGCTCAGGAGGATGATTTAAGCTGTACAGGAGCCTCACTAGTATTGGGAAATGGCTGAATTTAATGTACTATCAATAAATGTTAAAGAGCTTAACTCCCACCGAAAATGAACCAATACTTTTTACGGAATTGCAGCAGATGCAGATAACTATTACTCTAGTGCAAGAAATGCACTTGAAAAGTGCAGACCGCTTTGTATCCTGATCAATTTTGGGAAACATGCACTAAAGGTTCGAAATATTCGGGTGTGGATATCCTTATCCGTAAGGATTTTCTTTTTGACCCGGTCAATTGCGTGAAAGATCTAAGTGGGAGGTATATAGTCCTAGTGATTTCCGGGGGGGGGGGGGGGGGGGGGTGGGGATAAAGTATACGATTGTAAATTTGTATTTACTCAATGTACAACAAGGCATATTCTTTAAGAGTCTAGGTGACATACTGTTGCACACTTTGGAGGAATATCTTATAATGGGGGGGGGGGGGGGTGTGATTTCAATCTAACCCTCAATCCATCCCTGGATAATTCTTCAGGGGCAGGGATAGCTCTGGGGAAAGATCATAAGTGCCTAAAGGCATACCTGGCCAAGCTAAATGTCTAGGTGTGTGGAGATCTCAATCCCTAAATCTAGAAATTATGGTTTCTATTCTCGACCCTCAACTATTCATACTCTAGAATCGATTTGTTATTGGTTGATAAAGGAATAGTGAACTGTGTTTCGCAGGTTGTCATTGAGCCTATCACGTTGGTCAAGACTACACTCCAGTGTGGATGTCACTTGGATTCATTAACTATGACAAAGATAGACTGTTTGGAGACTCAGTGACAGCTTGTTGGAAGATAAGGAGTTTGTCCAACAGTTCCAGGGTGATATTCAAGAATATTTGCTATTCAATGACACTGGGGATGTCACTCTGATTGTACTCTGGGAGGGATTAAAGGCAGTACTCCATGGGAAGTTGATTGCTAGAGCTTCCCGGGTTAAAAGATAAAAGAAAAAGATAGGAAAATCCTGAAAGAAAACATCGCCACTTTTGAGTCACTTCACAAAAGGTCGCCTCTGTTCAAAATTGGCAGTGACTGGAATCTTGTAGAGAGAAATTGGCAATCTTTGGATACAGCCCAAATTAGTGCATCATTGAACATTACGCATCAGGTATACTTTGGGGGCCGGGGGGGGGGGGGGGGGGGGGGGGAACGGGGGACAAGGCGAGTAAATTACTAGCTAAAAATTAAAATTGTGCAAACCCAAAATAATGTGGTAAAAATTAAGCATGAAGCAGGAAGGATATTACAACTAATAAGGATATTAGAAGACAGAGAGATTCCTTCAGTTTTACCTCCTCTCTCTACAGTGCTGATCCTCTTATAGCTGAGGGTGATACTGAATGCTACCGTCCAGGATATTCCCTGCTTCAACTGGCTCTTGCACACAGGGAGTGTTTAGACAAGGAAAATTACACACTTGGAAGTTAAATTTGCAATCAAACAATTGAAACCTGAGAAATCACCCCGGAAATAGAATGGTTTAACAGCTAAATTTACTAGACTTTTCTCTACGCAACTCACACCACCTTTGACAAGGATGTTCAACCTCGCTCTGGGGGGGGGGGGGGATTGCACTATACTGAAGATTTCCAACAGGGCAGGTATTACAATCTTAGCCAAACCAGGACGTGATCCTTCAAAATGTGTGTCATATCACCCAATCTCTCTCATAAATATTGATGTAAAATTGTTAGCTAAAATTCCAGCTGATAGGCTCAAAGGAGTCATTGGTCAGATTATTTTCCCGATCATATCTGGGTTCAATTCCTAGGCAAATGGCTTCAGATATCCGAAAAGCAGTGGATTCTATGTGGTGGGCGCAATGGAAACGTACTCCCTTCTTGTTGCTAACAATTGACACTGAAAAAGTGTTCGACTTAGTTCATTGGCCCTTTCTATTTCATTTATTGTTGTTAAGGGTGCACTTTGGTGTCCTTTTTTGTCCAATGGATCCTTAAGTTATATGACTCTCCAGAGGCATGTATTAAGGTGAATGGGGGGTATTCGGAACAATTCCAAGCGAGAACGTGGCACAGACAAGGGTGCCCCTTATCTCCGCTGCAACTTGGCCTGCTGGCAAACGCAATTATAACAATTCATATGGAAAGGAAAGATTCCCAGAGGTAGGTAGAAGAGTTTTATATTTAACCTAAGTCGCAGGGGGGACTGGGGGTCCAACTTACATTAGTATTATGCTGCATTCCTCAATTAAGGGAAATTACAAACTGGCACAAAAACATCTAATCTGAAGCCTTGGGTACTCTTTGCGCAGGCACAGAGTACCCATGCAGCATGCCATTAAATGCACTTGTCTGGCATCCGAAAAAGTCATGGCGTACTATTCAGGTGCACCCCGACTCCCTATTGTATTCCCTCTGGGTATAGAAGCAATGGAAGGCAAAATTGATGGGTGAGAGAGATTATTATAGCTCCTCCCTCTTTCATAACACTTTTCTCCAGGACTACCATCAATAGCTTTCCAGGCATGGAAATCCAAGGGCATTACACGGATGGAACACGCATGGGGTTTAAATGGAGTATTAAACTTTCCTACACCATGTTTGCGATATAATTTATCAGAGCAGGAAATATTTGCCTACTTACAAATACAACATTTTCTGACTACCGGATACTCTAGCCGGTTTATTGAAGGGAATTTTTCTTCAAAAGTTTATGTAGAGGTGCTGACAAAGCAACAAATGTAATACCTAAGCTGTACTCTTTTTTTTGAATACTGATTCACAGGCCAAACCTTCTCATATAAAAGCTTGGGAGAGGGATTTGGGGGAAGACCTTTCAGAAGAAATGTGGAAGGGGCTATTTCGAGATATGGGTAAGGGATTAATCTCGTCCATTCCTGTAGAAAATGGCTACAAGCTGCTATTTTGATGGTACTAATACCCTGAGAAGCTGCATAGGATATTCCCTTCAATAACGGATAAATATTGGAAGGGTTGCGCTGAAATAGGTACTTTTCTTTCACTTATGGTGGGGGAATGTTCTCATGTTCAAGCTTTTGGGGTAAGATCTTTGAGTGGATTAACTCAGGTTGTATATGGATTCTGTATTCTCACCAGGCCAAGTTCTTTTAAATATTTCTGGATAGATGGGGGATAAATATAAATGAAAATTGGTTAAGCTAATCTTTGTAGCAGCACACTATGAGCTTGCAAGATGCTGGAGGACACCACGTCTTCCCACCTTAAAGAAACATAGAAACATAGAAATGACGGCAGAAGAAGACCAAACGGCCCATCCAGTCTGCCCAGCAAGCCACGCAGTCTATCCATCCCCCCCCCCCCCCCTTTTTCTCCCTCCCACCCGTCACTATTGGCTTCCAGCACCCTCCGGCCCCAACTCAGCCTTCCTCCACTCCTCCACCAATGCAGAGAGCAGCGCCGTATCCGCATTCCCAGTGAACATCCAGCTCAATCAGGGGTAGCAACCCCGCAGCAAGCAGGCCACAACCCCTGCCCATACTCTTACCCACCCCTGCTTGTTTGTTTGTTTTTTGGTTTTGTTTTGTTTTTTTTTGGAGATGGCAGCCCTCCGTGAAGGCGGAACACCAACCACTGGCCACTGGCATCCCGCTCCATGAATGCCTCTGTGGCTACTGCCGCTCCGTGCAGTGTTTTGCTGCCTCCTCTTTATTTACGCCCACTAGACTTGATGGATCCACAGTGTTTATCCCACGCCCCTTTGAAGTCCTTCACAGTTTTAGACTTCACCACTTCCTCCGGAAGGGCATTCCAGGCATCCACCTCCCTTTCCGTGAAGAAATACTTCCTGACATTGGTTCTTAGTCTTCCTCCCTGGAGCCTCAGCTCGTGACCTCTGGTTCTGCTGATTTTTTTCTGACAGAAAAGGTTTGTGGTTGTCTTTGGATCATTAAAGTTTTTCAAGTATCTGAAAGTCTGAATCATATCACCATCACCCCTGCTCCTCCTTTCCTCCAGGGTGTACATATTTAGGATTCTTCATCTCTCCTTGTATGTCATCCGATGAAGACCCTCCACCTTCCTGGTCGCCCTTCTCTGTACCGCTTCCATCTTGTCTTTGTCTCTTTGTAGATACGGTCTCCAGAACTGAACACAGTACTCCAGGTGAGGCCTCACCAAGGACCTGTACAAGGGGATAATCACTTCCCTTTCTTCTTACTCGATATTCCTCTCTATGCAGCCCAGCATTCTTCTGGCTTTTGCTATCGCCTTGTCGCATTGTTTCGGCAGACTTCATATCATTAGACACTATCACCCCAAGGGTCCCTCTCCTGCTCCGTGCACATCAGCCTTTTCCCCCCCCCCATCGAATACAGTTCATTCGGATTTCCACTCCCCATAATGCATGACTTTGCACTTCTTGGCATTGAATCTCAGCTGCCATATCTTCGACCACTCTTCCAGTTTCCTTAATATCCCCATCTCATTCTCTCGCACTCCTTCCGGTGTGTCCACTCTGTTGCAGATCTTAGTGTCATCTGCAAAAAGACAAACCTTACTTTCTATCCCGTCCGCAATGTCGCTCACAAAGATATTGAACAGGACCGGTCCCAACACCGATCTTTGCAGTACACCACTTATAACCGCTCTCTCTTCAGAGAAAGTTCCATTTACCATCACACATTGTCTTCTGTCCGTCAACCAATTTGCAATCCAGGTCACCACCTCGGCACACACTCCTAAGCTTCTCGTTTTATTCACCAGTCTCCTGTGCGGAACCGTATCAAAAGCTTTGCTGAAATCCAAGTAGATGACATCGAGCACTCTTCCTCGATCCAATTCCTTGGTTACCCAGTCAAAAAAGTCAATCAGATTTGTCTGACAGGATCTTCCCCTGGTGAATCCATGTTGCCTCTGGTCCATCAATTCTCCGGACTGTAGATAGTTCACTATTCTCTCTTTCAGCAGTGACTCCATTACTTTTCCCACCACCGAAGTGAGGCTAACCGGTCTGTAGTTACCAGCCTCCTCTCTGTTCCCACTCTTGTGAAGCGGGTCCACCACCGCTCTTCTCCAATCTCTTGGTACGCACTCCTGTTTTCTAGGGGTCTATTGAACAGGTCACACAGCGGACCCGCCAGAAAATCTGAGCTCCTCAGTATCCTTGGATGAATCCCATCAGGCCCCATGGCTTTGTCCACTTTCAGATTCTTTAGCTCTTCCCATACATTTTCTACTGTAAAAGGATTTTCATCTATTCCACTTCCCTCCAGTTTCTTGTTGTGTAGAGATGGTCCTTCTCCAGGGTCTTCTTTAGTGAACACAGAGCTGAAGTATTCGTTTAATATTTCTGCCATTTCTTCGTCTCTCTCCACACATTGATCATTACCACCTTTCAATTTCACTATACCACTTTGGACTTTTCTCTTTTTGCTGATGTATCTGAAAAATGTTTTGTCACCATTTTTTATCTCCTTGGCAATCCTCTCTTCCACTTGACTTTTTGCCAACTTGATTAATTTCTTCGTCTCCCTCAGTTGAAACAAATATTCTTCTTTGTGCTCCTCCCTTTGGGATCTTTTATATTTCTTGAATGCTGTTCTTTTAGCTTTAATTTTGTCAGCCACCTCCTTTGAGAACCAGATAGGTTTCAATTTTCTTTTGCTTTTCTTTACATTTCTAACATATAGAGCAGTTGCCTTGGTGATTGCTCCTTTTAGATTGGTCCACTGCTGATCCACATCTCTCTCATTCTCCCATCCTTTTAGTTCTTCCTCCAGGTACTTCCCCATTTCCTCAAAGTCCGTGTTTTTGAACTGTAAACTCGGGTCTTTGTGGTTCTTTTCCATATTCTTTTAGTGATATTAAACCATACCGTTTGATGATCACTGGTGCTGAGGTGGGCGCCCACCTGGACATCAGAGACATTATCTCCATTAGTGAGCACTAAGTCGAGTATAGTTCCTTCTCTCGTGGGTTCCAATACCATTTCTTTGAACAAAGATACTTGCATGGCATCCACTATCGCTCTACTATTTTTAGTTTCTGCAGATGGGATTTTCCAGTCTACATCTGGCATATTAAAGTCACCAACGATCACCACTTCTCCCTTCTTACCTATCTTATGGATGTCTTCAACCAGATCTCTGTCCAGCTCTTCCTTTTGGTTTGGAGGCCTGTAAACCACTCCAATATAAATGGACGCTCCGTCATCTTTTTTTAGGTCGACCCATAGAGCTTCTTCCTTACCCCAACTTCCTTGAAACTCAGATGCTTGGATGTTGTTTCTGACATAAAGAGCCACACCTCCCCCTTTTCTATCCTCTCTGTCCTTCCTTAACAAGTTATAGCCTGGTATTGTTGTATCCCATTCATGAGATTCTGTGAACCATGTTTCTGTGATAGCAACAATGTCCAATTCTGCCTCAGTCATTAGGGCCTGCAGATCTGGGATTTTATTTCCCAAACTATGAGCATTTGTGGTCATAGCCTTCCAGGTACTCTCTTTAAGGTTATTGCTTTTCCTGGACTCCTTATGAGACTTTAGTTGAGATTTGTTATTCACTTCACTCTTTCCTTTTGCAGTTGTGCCACTGTTGACAGAGTTATCCATCTCAATTAGATTTTTCTTTTGGTTATGGATCTTGAAATTCTGCATGCATTGTGTTTTTTTTCTCTTTTCTGGTAACACTTCAATGTTTTCCTCAAGAACTTCTTCAGTTTTTAATATAGAGAAGGCTTTTTGTTCTTTTTGCATTTGGTACATTGTGTGCCTCCTCAGCACAGGTCTAATTCTACCAGAGCCCACTGTAATCCTGGATTTTAAAGAATTTCTTAATGATCTGTTTGAGTGGGGGGGTATACCTGTTGGCTGCCCATCTGTCAAGAATGGGTGACTGTGGGTCCTACCTGAGCCTAATGAATCTCTTTTTCTTGACTCCTGGTTTTTCTGTTATATTGGGGAATTATTTTCTGAGTAATGCAATGTGGGTGTAATTCTTGTAATTGAAGCTAATTGAGCTTTAACCTCAGTCAGCTCCTTTTTCAAGGAAGAGAGTTGTGCACAAATTGGGTAAGCTCTAATTTTCCAGATGCTTTCCCTCAGAATAAAGGCTCCACAGCAGTTACATTGGATACTCCTCATTTTGGTAAATTTTGATTTGTATTTCCTTGACTGTTACCAATGTACTAATTTAACTTGCTGCTAATGTTAAGTTAGGCAGTCTTTATTAGAAAACAAGCCCCAGGGGTAGGGTGGGAGGGAGTCAAACAGTTTAATCTGGGACAAGCTGGGTAAAGCAGGGCACTTCCTGGAACATTAATAGTCCTTTATCTATTAAATGATCTCTCAGTACTTATGTGCCAATATTAAACAGATTATAAAGATAGCTCTACAATAAGAGAAATGCAGGTATACTGAATCTTAAAGCAAACGAATTAGCAAAGAACCAGACCAATAATATACTCCAGCCTGTGCACTGACCACAATGGCTCTCCTGCTCTCTAAGTTTACCTCCCCCAAGGTCTGAGACACACCCAATCCAGTTAGATCAGGTCACTTCTGGAAGTTTGTCTGTCCTTTTTGGTCAATTGTTTTAAAACAGTCTTTATGCCCCAATATTAAAATTTGAACAGATTATTTGTGCCAGCTAACTCCAAAAGAGAAAGAGATTTTAACAGATTAAAAGCTGGAGTGCTTTTTATTTTGGGGGTTTTTTTTCCTTAACTTTATAGCAGAGCAACCAAACAGCAAATTAGCTTACTAGAATAATATCTTACTATAAAGAAATGAAACACAGACTATAAAGAAAATGAAAACACAGACAGGAATTATTCACAGAAGCTTTCTACAAAACTTGAAAGTAATAAGCAAGAATACTTAGCCACAATGCAAAATTCAGTTCCACAAAGAGAAATCCCTCCAGCCTGTGCTGGAGGGATTTAAAAAATGGGACAACAGCCTCATTTGCATGGAGTTGGTTGCCTTATGAGGCTTGGAGTCTGTTTGATCGGGAGTGACCATCTCAGAGTCTGCATATTATAATTGAGATATATTCAATACGTTTTAGATAGAAAAGTCCTAAAGGGATGCCTACACATGCATATTTTACATCAACTGTATTCTCTTGGGGTAGGGAGGTGGGAGGGGATGGGAAGGGGCTGGGAAAAAGTGCTTGGAGAACACATTATATATTGTATCTTAAACAGCTGATACCGTACCACTTCTACCAGTTACTGACAGTAGTCTTCTGAGTTGTACATGATGTGTTACTACCAAGATTGATTGTTGTGTATTTTCATGAAAGTTCATATGAGACTGCAGTGATCTCCAAAAATATTACAATGGAAAAAAAATAAATGCCCTTAAGAGATAATACTTCAGAAATTAAAGGCCACAGATATATGAACGTTACAAAAAGTGACAATTTTAATAAACAGTTGCACAAGTTAGCAGGACTTTGGGGTTCATCCTGAAACCCATAAAATCTCTCTTGGTAAGGGCAGTGGCAGGCAGAGATGGCGACAACAATATCCAAGATAAACACATCCTGCTACAGATAGCAGAAACTGGCTAAGTTCAGTATGGTAAGTCACAAATCAGAATACATGCTACCTTCCCCTCATAGCCCTAAGTTTGAGAAACCCTTGGAGAAGGGTAATAAGAACTGTCCAGACAGGGCCGAAGAGAGTAGGGATTAGGCCCGTGCCAGCTAAGAAAAGTAGGCTCCTATGTAAGGTTCTGATGTGATACTTAAGAGAAATCGTTTTCTAAATTTCCCAAATAATTTTTTTTTAATTTAAGAAGGCTTTACAGCTTTTTTGTCAGCAAATTCTTCAATTACAATTGAAATTTTTATTTATACATTGTTGTGTCCGGTCACAAACAGCTGCAACCGCTCTGCCTTACCTCTTTTCTTCCCTTTTCCTCCTCCTTGGGCAAGATGGCTGCCTCTGGTGCCGAGTGCTTGGCGGGAACATCGGGGGCGTCCCCACCGCATGACGTCAATACCTCCGGGTATTTAAAGCCTCCGTTTCACTACCACCATTGAGTTAGCAAGGACTTCGGTTTAGCTACTGACCGCTCTAAGCTGCATGCTTAGACGCCTCTCTACTCTTCGGGCCTTGCTCCTCACGAAGCTCTAGGCACCCGCTCCTCAGGGGCTCTCGCTTCCAACCACCCTTCGGGCCTCTACTAACTAGACAACCGCTCCTCAGGGGTCTCTCTCTTTTTATTTGCAGGATCTACTGGACTATCAGGCACTCGCTCCTCGAGGGCCTATCAATCTTGTATCCTGCATCACGGACCTTCGGTCCCACCATCTCTACTGCCAGGAAGACGTCCACACTACGTTCCTGTGAGTACCTCTACAATCCGGTGCTCCAACTCCACTCACCAGGCTCGGCTTTACCCGCACTTCGGGCTCCCACCTATCGTAAACATCTGGGTGAGACATCTACATCTGAGACTGTCAGAACGTTTTGGCACCTCGCAGACTTCAGTGCCTTGCCTTCCTGCTTCATACCACACCCTAGATCTTATGTTCATCAACTCCCCCATCAACATAATCAATCCCCCCTCATATCTGGCAGTACCTTGGTCTTATCACTATATGATTCATACTACCATCACACTATCGCAAACATCCCTTACCCTGCCATCACAACCTATATCTTTCAAATACCGCAAAACCTGTACCTTGGACACCATCACACAAGCATGCTCTGACATAGCCAACCATCTTGACCTCTCGTCGCCAGACAACACCTTCTTCTCCTGGGTCGACCTCACCCTTAACATTGCCAACAAACTTTGCCCTTTAACAACAAAAACTATCAATCCGTCCCGTCGAAATAGAAAACCCTGGTACACACCTGATCTCAGAATTCTCAAAACTCAGCTTAGAGCTGCTGAAAGGTGCTGGCGCAAGCACCCCTCCCCTGCATCCAAAACCACCTATTACCAACGCATGCACGAATATAGATACTCCATCCTCCAAACTAAACAAGAATACTATGCCAGAAAGATACACGGGCTACAATATAACCCCAAGGCTCTTTTCTCAATTATTGCTGACCTTACCAGCCCCTCCCATACGCAACCACTAACAACCACCTCCAAGAATCACTCAATGAATTAGCGCACTTCTTTAGAGATAAAGTTGCCTCCCTCACGGCACACTTCTCTCATAACACCAACAATGTTATTCTTCCTATCCTCAGCTCTTCAGCTACTCTTTCCTCTTTTGATTCATCTTCCTCGCTGGAAATAGAGAACATCCTAAGAAAGATAAAACCATCCTCACATCCCTCTGAAACTATCCCCTCTAAACTCCTACTATCTATTCCCAAAGTAATCGCCAAACCACTATCTAACATCTTCAACTGCTCATTGGAGCAAGGCACAGTCCCTAATTTTCTCAAACAAGCAGTAGTGAAACCTTTACTCAAGAAACCTAATCTTGATCCTTCCACCCTGTCTAACTACAGACCTGTTTCCAACCTACCCCTCCTAGCTAAAATGCTTGAAAAACTAGTCAACTCTCACCTTTCCCTTCACCTCGAACAACAACATTCTTCCCTCAACTCAATATGGTTTCAGGAAGCATCTAAGTACTGAAACCCTACTACTCTCCCTTACTGACACACTTATCAAAGGAACCGATTCGGGCTCCTCTTATCTGATTGCTATGCTAGACATCACTGCTGTGTTTGACACTGCCAATCACTCTATCCTCCTCAACATCCTCAGAAGTATTGGGATTTCTGGAAACGCACTCTCTTGGATACAATCCTATCTACAAAATCGCTTCTTCACTGTCCTAGTTGATAACACTGAATCTAAACCTATCAGTCTTCCTCAGGGTGTCCCCCAGGGCTCCTCTCTCTCCTCTACCCTCTTTAACATTTACATGCTTCCCCTTACCACCCTTCTCACCAATCTTTGCATCAAGCAATTCATATACGCAGATGTGCAAATTCTCTTCCCCTACTCTGACTCCCTCCAAACCGCCCTACAAAACTGGGAATCCTGCCTTTCCTCTATTAACCAACTCCTCACAGACATGCACCTTGCTCTCAATCTTAACAAAACTGAACTCTTAATCATTTCCAACAGCCAGCCTCTTCCAGCTATCCCCCTCTCACATGCATCTACATCTTTCTCCTCACACACTCGCAACCTAGGTGTCCTCATTGATAACCAACTCACTTTCAACCCCTTTATTAACTCTATCATAAGAGACTACTATTTTAAGCTACAAACAATAAAAAAAACTCAGACCTTTACTACACTTTTCTGATTTTCGCACAGTTCTTCAGTATTATTTTTTCTAAAATAGACTACTGTAATGCCCTCCTCCTTGGCCTCCCTTCCTCGCATACCAAACCGTTACAACTATTACAAAACGCCGCTGCACGTATTCTCGCAAACTCCAAAAAAAGGGACCACATTACACCTACACTTATCGAACTTCATTGGCTCCCAATACCATCAAGAATACTTTACAAAGCTCTCTCCCTCATCCATAAAAGTCTGACAAATGAAAACCTCAACTGGATCAACCCCCCACTCCTTCACACTTCCACTAGACCTACCCGCCCTGCCCTCCAAGGAACCCTCCGCACACCATCAATCAAATCAATCAAACTATCCTCTACTATGTGCAGAGCATTTTCCCTTGCTGGCCCTACCCTATGGAATTCTCTACCTCCTGATCTACGCACTGAGACCTCAACTCCTAAATTAAAAATACCTACAAGAACTTGGTTGTTCCGTCAAGCCTACCCCCATTCGCATCCCTCCACGAAAAATACCTAACAGACAACCGAGTAGTTGACCTGTTATGCATCTAACTCTCCCCCTCTCAACTGACCTCTTTTTCCACCCTAAATCCTCTCGACCACCTCTTAGTCGTTTATGCTTCACCCCTCATTTTCTGCTACGCCCCCTCAAGAATCCTTTATGACTCCATAGCTCTCCCTTGCTTGCTCCCTACCCCTGGCTTTATACTCCACCCATGGCAACTGATTAAGAATGCCTGAAGAACGTGGTCTTTGATTAATCCATATCTCTTGTTACCTTGTATTATAGTTGTCGTATACATTGTTATGCTCCTCAGCATTATATAAAGCTCTTATTAATGTAGCTGCCTAAGATATCCCTATATATAGTCCTGGTTTTAATACATATATATCTTAACACATTTATATCTCTTATATATACTTTGTTACTTTTCTTTCGATTGTTCTCTATAAGGGCCATGTCCAAAAGTTATTAGTTGTATGTAAACCGATATGATGTGCAAACGGCTATCGGTATAGAAGAGACTCTAAATAAGTAAATAAATAAATAAATACCATTTATCTACAGCAGTACAATAAAGCCTTCCACCTACGAGTCTGCTATCTGAGTTTAGCCTATCACTGTGGTTCCCCATGGGGCCCCTCCCCGTGGGAGGAGTCATCTTCACAGTGACCAAGGGCCCACACAATGCCACAAACACAACATACATGTTAGAAATAGATATATTTACCTTTTTGTAAAATTTTGCCCAACAAAAGTAGGCCCCTTGAACATTGTAGGCCCTAGCCAAATAACCATGCTGGCATCCCCTCTCTCCTGGAATGTGTCCAGAACACAATTTATACTCTCTGCTGTTAAGACAGAGCATCTAGCAGCTTTTAGCAACTGAAGGGCAACAGCAAATTAATATACAACTGCAACTGATCAATCACAAGCTGTTCTGATTTGCTAGGAAACTACGGTAAATATCCTGCCTTATTGGTTACCCCTTTGTGCAATAAACTATTGACCCAGATTTGGAGCAAATCCACTGCCAAGTCAAATAAAATCAGAAGAGCACAAACAACAACTTTTGTTTAAATACTTTTAATTAAATATTTGAAGGCTACATTTGAAAAAGCAGCATCCATGATAGCACACTATTTTCTGAACACTGACATTCAAATTTAACTCAAAATCATAGGGCCTTATTCTTTGTGAGGTACCTATGAAGCAACTGAGCACTCTACACCCAGACAGGGTGGACTTCTTAGCACAAGCTGTTTCATGTTTGAAGAAACCCTATCTTAGAATTATGAAATTCTAGACATTATAGGGTTAGACTCATTAGGCCAGATCCTGTTGCCCAGTAGTAGTAGGAAGGGGGGGGGGGGGGTCACAAATGGAGGAGCAACAGGTTATACAACAATTGTTTTGTAACATTCATACACACTGGAAAACAATGACCACATAGGAATGATTTTGCAGAGAAAAAGCGGATGTTTTGATATTGTTCTCAATCTACAAAATCAAACATACAAAGCAAGACAACAGTTTGTATATTATTTTAGAAAGAGAGACTCACCAACAAAACTGTAGCTGTGAAAATCATTACCTTTTGATAGATATTTTAATATCACTTTAACTTTATGGCAGGTCCTGTGAATTGTAGTGGACCCCAAAGGAAAATCTTAAATCACCAGACATGCTGTATTTTAGACAGCTCCACAACTGTGCTTACTTCAAACATAAACCAATGAAATCCTTTACAAACAAAATGACCCACAAATAGGCCAGCTCAGGGGAAGTGCTTTGCATTGCCATGTGAAAAACAAAACCAGGATTTAATTCCCAGCGCTGTCTTCTGCCCTTCAGTCCTGCTGAGGTCTGGGCTACTGTAGAGGCAGTATTCATTCACAACTTCCTGGGAAAGAATCATTGCTCAATGGCAAAAACCTTAGAGGCCAGTTGAAGTAAAATAAGGTTTGCTCCAGCTAGTTTGTTAGTGATGCATCTATAAGGTTCCTCCTTCACATATTCAAAATCTTTTTAGGTGAGCAAGAACTTTTTATTAATTTTTTAATCCAATATCTGGTAAATACCTAATTTATATGACAATTGCTATTTAGCAAAACCCAATTTCCCACTAGTCACACTTCAGAATCCAAAATGATTTTGGATGTATTGAGTTTGCAGTCTCCACAGGACTTATTAACCACTGTAGAAAACGAACATGTCGACTAAATGTTGACTCTTTCAGGTTCTATCACAAACAGATCACCAGAATCTCAAACGGAACAAGCTCATCTCCATCTGATGCATACAATGTCCTTCAAAATGTCACCACAGAGACAGCTTAGAATGGACTGCTTTTTTTTCCCAAACCTTATAAATGGTCTGTTGATTAGGAACCTAAGACATGCACACAGAATCTGTACATTATCTTCAGCCTCTGGGGTACTGCTTCTACTCCTAGCACTGTAGTTATGAATTCTGGAAGATGAATGAGATTCTAAGCCTCTTGGAAAACTCTTGAATGCTTGGGTGCCTGACAGCATCCAAAACTGCTGCAGCCTCAGGCGGGCAATGCCTTGCTGCTAAACTGCATGAAAGACTGAAGTTAGCTGAAGCAGAGTGCAAGGGGGGGGGGGGGGAGAACCATGTAAGCAAGCAAAACATTTTTACTTTTGCCTTGTATTTTTTAAGCTAAAATGTTTTCCCCTTAGCTCCTAAAAACATTGGTTGATGCTCAAGTTTTCTAAATATTATTCCAACCCTGCTTATGACAAACTAGAGCAGCTTTTAACTATCTGGGCAGTTCAGGTAATTCTCTGCCACACAGGCGGCCTTGTGGTAAGGGGTGTGAGGCATTTGCCAAGCAACAAATCTCAGCTCTCTTCTAGATCAGGCATCTGCTAGAAGGGCTGGCTAGAATATGGAAGACTAAGCAATGCACCAATCTTAAAGCAAACATGGTTCTTATGTAATCAGAGAATGGCACCAGAAGATGCTCTAAAAGTACAAATTCAGTGTTTCCCCAACCCTCTCCTGGAGGCACAGCTAACCAGTCAGGTTGTCAAGATTACCATAATAAATATGCATGAGATAGATTTAAATACATGTATGCAGATCTTTCATGCATATTCATTATATATTCTAAAAGCCCAACTGGTTAGATGTGCCTCCAGGAGAGGGTTGGAAACACTGCTATAATTTCTTCTTTTCCAACAGTAGGAAACAAGTAGTCAAGCATAGGAAAACTGACCTGGTAGTTGGAACAAATAAGAAAGGCGAGTCTCCAGTTGTAGTCATGAATACACTTGAATAAAAACTGCATAGATGTACACATTCATGAACTTGTCAACTATTCTGTGCTTTGTTCTACAGTGTACATCACATAAAATCATACCTTGAATAAAAAAATTAATTTAGGAAAAGATTTGGAAATCACATTACAAGAACAAAAGTTCTACAATTCTTTACACACAACTAGGAAAATTTGAGCAATGCATATACTTGCAGAGGTCATTCTCTCATTGTCAGTAAGACAAGTTAAAGTTGTGTTTGTCAAAAGAAAAGACATTCCTGGTTTTGTTTTAATCATCATACTACACTGTGAATGCTGAAGACATTTAATCTGCTTTAATGCTGTTGGTTTTTTTGCTAAGTGTGAGCTCAGACCTCGAGCTTTGGATTTTAAATTTAGAGGAGCTATAAATCCAGATCTCTTTGACGGGATGAAAAATGCAATTATTAGAAGTAGTGATGTTATATCCCTTCAAATACATCTCTCATAACCCTTTTTTAAAACACAAATTCACCTGCAGCACTAATTCGCCAAAGAAATATTTAAATCATCCAGTCATCTTACTTCAACACTGCTAATCTTTGTGTTAGTTGTACGGAATTGCTGCTTTATGGTATTAATTCAATTAATTCATATACTGTAAGTGAAAGCTCTTGGTGAAGGGGGGGATGAGGGAGATTTTTGGGTTCTGACCTATTTGAACTGACATTTACTGAGTTAGTGTGCTATAATCTTTTACAACTACCTGGGATTTTTCCCCTTCCCTATTAACTCACTCAGCCCCATCACTGCAGTGACAGTCTTTGGCCAGACTAAGGCTCTTTCCAGAACTCTGCAATTGTGGGCCCTAAGTCTGGGCAGTAGGTATCACTGTTGTGCAATGACAGGGACTTCCACCCTCCAAGGCTGTGAATGCTGCCTCTGTAGCATCCACAGTCCCAAATGGCCCAGTATCAAACCAGGACTTCTAGATGGCAGTGAGACTAAGAGCCCGATATTCAAAAGACTTAAGTACCTAACTCTAAAAGATAAGCACCTAGACTTTTGAATTAAAAAACTGTCAGTCTCCAAGCATCTAAATTTCTGGGCACTCAAAGGCATGGCCAGGGCAGGAGAATGAAGTTAGGTACCAAATACTGATTTCCAGCACTGGGCCCTCTAAGTTTCCTAAATTTAGGGAAGTCTATACCTCACCTATATTTAGAAACTTTAATTAGGAACCCTATTTAGGAAGCTATATTCAGATGTTTGAAGACCTTAAGATTATTTAGGAAAACAAGGCTCAGGTGTACTATCAGGTGTAAAGTCCTTTTTGAATACTGGGTTTTAAGTCACTGGGCTGATCCTAAGTGAAACATTTTTCCAACCAATGAAAAGCCATTTATGGACTGAAAAGCAAGCTGGCTACCATAAACAGTGCTTTCCGTAGCTAGCAGAATGAATTAGCCATGACATGTGGGTGCCATCATCTGGTGACATCGAACTGACTTCTCTCTCAGCTAGTAGAGATTTTGCTCTACTGAACATGTCCATGAATTCCCACTCAGGCATTGCCTCATGACCCCAACTCAGTCGATTTAAGAGCTAAATCTAGCTAGAGGGTCAACCTCTGAAGAGGTGGGCAGGTTATGCATGGCTAATTCATCCTGTTATTTACGGAAAACACCATTTACGGTAAGCAAACTTGCTTTTTCCATCAATAAGCAACACTAGCCATGTCATGTAAGAGTTCCAAGCTAAGGGTTGCAGCGGAGCATCTACTGAAAACGCAACCCAGACCCACTGTGGAGAGTGGACTGCTGAATGAACAGGCTATGCAAAAGTGCTTGTGCCAATTTACTGTCATTCCCTAATAAACTGTCCAGAAAGTAATAAAACAAAGGTGTGTCCTGATGACCAAGTTGCAGCTTTGCAAATGTCAAAGGTGTAGCTTGTAGATGAGCCATGGCTATCACTTAACAGCCTTGTTAGATTCTATAACAGTGATGGCTAACCTGTGACACACCGAGACATTTTGCTGACACGCGCAGCGTTTTGTGGACTATCGGGAATTTTTTTTTTTATCGGCTGCGCAGAGCCTTTTTTTTTAATCGGCTGCGCCGGCCCTTTAAAACTAGTTTTTTTTTTATCCCCCCCAATGCCCGCGGGCGCAGCGACAGGCAGATCGGCAAGGCCAAGAAAAAGATCGCGTTTAAACGCGCTGATGCTCCTCCTCCTTCCTGCCTGTGCATCCCCGGAAGTAAACGTTGCCGGAGCCACGTGGGCAGGAAGGAGGGGAAGCATCAGCGCGTGCAGAAGTGGAGCAGCACTTGCGTTTACGGGCCGCCGCAAATCTCAAGTCGCAACGGCCCGAGAAGAGGAGGCCCGGTACCAGGGCCACCGCAGAGCCCATCCTGCGGCGACCCGCGAAGAGGAGGCCCAGAGGTGAGAGAGAGGCTGAGGGTCTGAAGAGGGTGTTTGTGTGTGCGTGTATGAGATGAGTTGAGAGATTGTGTGTGAGAGTGAGGACCTGAATGTTTGCAGAGTCAGCATATGAGAGCCTCTGTGTGTGTGAGAGAGACAGCATGTGACAGTGAGAGCCTGTGCTTGAGCAAGACAGCATGTGGGAGTGAGAGACTGAGTGTATGAATGATTGTATGAGACACAGCATGTGACAGTGAGAGAGAGTGTGTGTGTGTGTGTGTGTGTGTGTGTGTGTGTGTGTGTGTGTGTGTGTGAGAGAGAGAGAGAGAGAGAGAAATGCATGTGAGAATGAGAACCTATGTGTTTGAGGGAAGAAGATGGAGAGAAAAGAAACAGAAAAAAAGACAATATAAAAGGAATTGGCAAAAAAAATAAGAAAGGGAAGGTGGGAAAAAATAAGAAAGGGAAGGAGGAAAAAAAGCCTGTGACCAACCAATTAGAAAACGAAGATCAGACAGCAAAGGTAAAAAAACAAAATAAATTACTTTTTAGTGATTGGCACATGTAATCTTTGGGAATGTGCAAGAATAGCACTTTCTCTATGCGGATCTCACAATGTACGAGATCAACATGGAGAAAGTGGAAGCCCACAGGGCCTGCACAGAGGAGGCAGCAGAATGGCCTTCAGTGTCAGTAGCAGCAATCGGCACCTCCCCAATAGCCATGCGGCAGCAGTGACAGTGGCAGCAGAGGAATGAGAGAGGTTCTGAGGTTGCTGGCAAAAGAGAGGGGGGTCTGCCTTTAGTGTGTGCATGTGAATGAATGGGACTCTGCATGGGGGTGTATGTGTGTGAATGAATGGGACTCTGCAAGCATGAGTGTGTATGAGAAAATCCAGGGGAGTAAGAGTTTGTGTGTGGGGGGGTGGAGGGGGAGAGAGTGTTTTAATTGAAGATTTAGCCAATGAAATTCAGCAACAAAAAAGTCACTAAGCAGGTACGGTAAAGAATTATTTGTTTTTGCTTTATTAATAAATACAGAACATATATTAAAATTATAACTTTTTGTTATTAATATTAGAGCTACAAATATCACAAAGTTATGGATTTTTCTAGAAGTGACACACCACCCGAGTTATGCTCATTTTTTTTTTATGAATTTTGACACACTGAGCGCAAAAGGTTGGCCATCACTGTTCTATAATCTGGATGCTTGCTAGGAGTATAGCAATGTGCAATACAGCCTGCTAGCCAATTGCACAATGTTTGCTTGGCTACTGCTATTCCCAGTTGGTTAGGATTGCTGCAAAACTTAACAAGGTGGCAGATTTCATTTATAATAAACCAATGCCCTCTTACAGTCCAAGGTGTGGAGGACCTTTTCACTCTAATATGCACATGGCCTCGGGAAAAATGTAGGGAGTATGATGGCTTGATTAATATGTAAAGCTGATACTACTTTCATTAGGCATTTAGGGTGCATGTGAAGCAGCACCCTGTTGTGGAAGAACTGCATGTAGAATGAGTAATGTTTCTGCTACCAAGAATACTTTCCATGTTAGAAACATGAGAAGCTGACTCCAATGGTTTGAACTGCAGTTTCATGAGTTGTGCTAAGACCACATTTATGTTACGACTATGGCTGCTATGCAGCCGCCTCACCACCAGAGGCCCCCACGAGCATGCTCTCCTGGCTGGCCCAGTCCGCCCTCCTTGTCTACTCTATACGCCAGACTTCCTTTATAACCCTGCCTAGCAGATTCCTCGGTGCTTTGGCATCTAGCTCGTTTGGGCTCCCTGCTCTAGCCTCCCTTCTGCTCTGCTCTGTAGCTTTTGGGCTCCTGCCTTGCTCTGTAGCCTTCGGGCTCCTGCCTTGCTCTGCTGCCCCCGGGCATTTGTATTTTATGTTCAGTGTTAGTATTGTTTGGGTTAGTCTGTCTAGTCTTTGTCAGTCTTGTTTCCCCGGGTTCCATTAGTCCTGACACTAATACCTGCAGCAGTCAGTATCACCCTTACCTGCACGCTATCCTGTGTCCATCCTTACCAGCACCCAGTTCTGGTATTCTGATCACCTTTACCTGCATTCACTTTCACACATACCTCCATGCTGTTCCTGTGTACCAAGCTCACCCTTACCTCCATGCACCTTGTATTAGATTCCTCCAGCCTGATTCAGACACTCTCCAGCCAGCTCCCACCACCACAGGAATCCTCTGTATAACCCTCAGTTTCACTAGTTCCAGACTATATCCACACATTCCTGCCTGCACCAGCCAGTATCAGAGACTCTATTACAACTCCTGTTTCTCTCCTCCCTGAGTCACTCCTTCAGATGGTGTTCACTACACCTAACCAGTGCCCAATCGTAACAGTTTAGATCCCATGAACAAGTGGTTTCGCAAGTGGAAGCTTAGTCTGCAATAAACCTTTCATGAATTTTGACAATAAAGAATGAGTGGAGATAGGTTTACTATCTAGGTGAGCATGGTAAGTAGCTACAGAGCTGAGATATACTCCCACTGATGAAGTGCTGAGTTCCGAAGCATACAGTAAGAACAAGTACTGTACTTAAGCAAGTCCTTTGGTTTGCATGAGAACAGATACATGGAATTTTGCTGACACCATGTAGAAAATCTTTTCTATTAAAACTATAGGCTCACCTGGTTGATGGTTTTCTTGCAGATGTCCTCAACTTCCTTTGGTAAGGGCAATCCAGTAATTATTGAGCACTCAAATTCCAAGCCATTAGATTGAAGGACGATAGATTTGGATGAAATAGATGTCGTCCTCCTTGGGTTAATAAGGATAGATCAGAGAACTGCTGGATAGCTGCACCAAATATGCAAACCAAACCTGACTGGGTCATGCTGAAGCTATGAGAATCAAATGGGTCCTATCTTGGAGCACTTTTTACACAGTCCTGGATATTGGTGAGATCAGTGGAAAGGCACACATGAGATCTACATTCCAGCTGAGCAGAAAAACATCCTGAGTTGTACTGAGTTTACTAGGAAGAATGGAGCAGAAATGTTCTACTTGTCTGTTTTGTTCCGATGCAGTTTTTATCACTGGAAAACGTCCTCAGACTATATTGGTTTGGATTGCTGTAGAGGCCATTTGTGTAGTCTAAAGACTCTGCTAAGGTGATCTGCTAACGTGTTGGAGATCCAAGGCTTTGCTTGGTTGCTCATTCCAATATTTTTACTGCTTCCAGGCAGAGTCCATGATCCTGTACCTCCTTGTTTATGTAGAACATGGCAACTTGGTTGCTGGTTTGAATAAGAATGCTTTTTCCCTTGCATAGTTGACTAAAGGTTATTAGAGAACCTAATCGCCTTCACTTTCAAGAGAATGATTTGAAAATATTTCTCTTGGAATGACCATATCCTTTGAGTCTGAAAAGGGCCTGTGTGAACTCCCCAAAGTCTTGTGGAGACACCTGACACCAAAATTTCTTGGTGAGAGGGAAGCCATAATATCCCCCCTCTAGAATGTTGAGAGGATCTAATCACCAGCACAGATTTGGTTTCATTTTTATTAAAATCAGTACTTTTGGAGTCAAAAGGCTGACTGAGCTGATGAATGAAGACTCCACTGAAGATGTCCTATATGAAACTGGATTGCTGCTGCCATAACCACCACCAGAATAACCACCATGTCTCTGGCTTTCAACAGATGTGTGCAGCAGTCTGTGTACTAGTGACTTGAGAGTAGTCGCTGGGTCTTAAAGGAAAAACTTTGTCCTGCATGTTTCAGTAAATTCGATTCTCTGAGTGGAAATTATAATTGATTTCTTGAAATTTATTAGGAAGACCAGGGATTGCAAAAGTTGTATCAATGTTTGCAACAAGATTAGTTAAGTTTCCTGGGAATTTGCTGTCATCAGTCGTACAAGTAAGGGAAAGCTTAAATGCCCTGTTGAAAATGCACCGCTACTATAGCTAGGCACTTTGAGAAGATCCTTGGTGCTGGTGACAAGCCGAAGGGGAGCACTCTGTACTGGTAGTGGGAAGAGTCCACTATAAAACGTAGATAATGCCAGTGAAAGGGATGTATGAGAATATGAACATATACATCCTTTAAGTCCAGAAAGCACATCTACTCCCCCTTTCTGGATGAAGAGATGGATCATATATAGGCAATTCATTTTGAATTTCTCCCAGAGTATGTGCTTGTTCAAGCTTCTTAAATCCAGGATGATTTCCTCAGACCCTCAGATTTCTTGGGGATGAGAAGTAGTGAGAGTAGAACCCTTGGCCATACAGAGGGCAGGAATTACTACTAATCGCCTGGCGTTAGAAAAACGACTGCACCTCCAAGTGGAGCTGTGTCGAGTGAGACGGATCCGGATTGAAATCTGAATGATGAGAGTGCATGGGAAGTCGGAAGAAATGCAAGTGGTATCCAAACTCCATGATTTTGAGAACCCAGCGTCTTTTCTGATCTTGTGCCACCCCCTCCAGATAACACTGCATTCTCCATTCTAACAGAGTGGCTGATTGCTGGATTTGGAATGTGGTCAAAAACTTGGTCCAGGTTTGGGCTGGACTTGTGTGGCTTTTTAGCTGTGTTCACAATGTCTGAGATTAGATGGAAGTTGCTGGTGTTATGGAAGCTACGGAGAGGGATTGGACAGCTACGTTCTGTTCTTTAATTGTGTCACTATATCCCTGAGTTTTCTCCGAAAAGGTTATCACCAAGACAGGGAACAATTGTCAACTTTTCATGGACATCATCTTAATGGCTACTGACTCTGAACCAGGCCATGCTGTGTACTCCAATGGAGGCAGACGAGGATCATGCTGTAGTGTTAAATACCTCGTAGATGGACCATATAAGATGGTGCATACATTCTTCAGCATCAGAAGTTGTTGAGGGAATGCAAAGTCGCTATTTTGAGCCAAAAGGAAAGTTTTAATTTTAGTATACAACCAAGTATTTGACCATGTAGAATAATAGGTGGTTAGAAATTCTTGCATTTAGTATGGTGCTTTGAAACATCTTTTTGCCAAAATTATCTAAGAGCCAGGGATCCCTTCTTGGCAGAGTATTTGAGTATATTCTAGTTTTCTTCTCTACTTCTTTAAAGTTAATTCTACCAGAACAGATTGATGAGGTAGTTGCATGTTCCCAAACACTGGAGATTTTTGTACCCTGTATTTAAGGTCAAGTTTCATTGATACTAGAGTACTGGTCACAGAGTTTCCCACATTGTCATCTGTAATTCTTGCAGGATTTGATCGAATGGAAGAGCTGCTGGCTCCAATGGTGTTTCCAGGATTTGAAGGAGATCCATAACATTTGTGAGAGGATCCTCTACACACATTTATTGAAAGGGCTTTCCCCAATGTCCAAATATTTGAGTAGGAAAGCTCTTCCAGGGTAAGACTAGTGTTCTGAAAGTTCTGGAGAGTAACTATGTTGAAGAACCCTTGTCGGAAACCAAAGGTGAGGGAATTCTAATCTAGGACTCCAGTGAACAGGACAACTGAGGAGGGGGACCTTGGTTGCCTCAGTGGAGCCAGGTGGTTCTCCTCTGAGTGGCTAGAGACTATTTTAAGTGAAGCTACAGGCTTTAACTTCCTTGCAGGGATTCTAAAGGAAAGTGGGATAATTCTACATGGAAGAACAGTTAAAATCCTGGATCGGAGAGGTTGGATGGTACTCTCTTTCTTTGGCCACCACAGAGGTAAAGAAATCCTTCTCTAGATCCGCTATTTGACAACCATAAGAAGTTGCCATACTAGGTCAGACCGAGGATCCATCAAACCCAGCATCCTGTTTCCAAAAGTGAGCAATCCAGGATACAAATATCTGGCAAGTACCCAAATATTAAATAGATCCCATGCTACTTATGCTAGGGCTATTCCCTAATCAACTTGACTAATAGCAGTTTATGGACTTCTCCAGGAACTTGTTTAAACCTTTTTTAAACCCAGTTAAGCTAATTGCCTTAACCATATTCTCTGGCAACAAATTCCAGAGCTTAATTGTACCTTGAGTGAAAAAGAAATTTCTCCAATTTGTTTTAAATGTGCTATTTACTAACTTCATGGAGTGCCTCCAAGTCCTTGTATTATCTGAAAGAGTAAACAACGGATTCACATTTACCCATTCTAGTCCTCTCATGATTTTGTAAACTTCTGACATAACCCCCCCCCCCTCAGCCATCTCTTCTCCAAGTTGAACAGCCCTAATCTCATTAGACTTTCCTCATAGTGGAGCCATTCCATCCTCTTTATCATTTTGGTTGCCTTTCTCTGAACCCTTTCTAGTGCATCTATATCTTTCTTGAGATGCGGCGACCATGCTCTCTGATCCAGCATGGGTGGTGGAACATTTTCCGAACTCTGTAAAATCTGAGTCGGAGGTTGGTTAGAAATTAGAGACACTAGAGAGCAATTGAGATCTATTGTATTTAGTCATAGCCCTTGGTACAGGGCAAGAATGTTCTGGTGATTGGTAGAGACAGAAGTATTATATCTTATCAAAAATAATCATCTACTAGCCCAGTCCAGCTGAATAGGTGGTAGTGGCTAAGCTGTAGATTATTTTTGATGGCTAACATGCCTGCCTAGTGGCAAAAAGCTATTTTATGATACTAGTTCATATAATTTATTTTATTTACAGCTATTTCTTACTGGGTGGCTTACAATTTCACATACACAAATCAGAACATAATTTAACAAAACAACCCACAACCCTACATTTTCCCAAAGGCCTCCTGGAACAGATAAGCCTTCACCTGCTTCTGAAAGGTCTTATAACCCTGTAACTGACTGATTTCCAAAGGAAGCCCATTCCACAAAGAAGGGACAACCCAGAAGAAAGCTCTATTCCTGATCTCCTGCAATCTAACTTTGGTGACTCCTTTGACTGCTAATAAGGAAGCCCCCTCAGAATGCAATGATCATATCAGAGAATACCAAGACACTTGTGCCTTTAAATAATCCTGCCCCTCCGAATGATTTGCCCGGTGAGACAGGGATAAAATATTGATTATAATTCTTTGACAGGGAGCCAATGCAGGGACCTCAGTACCAAAGTAGTGTGGTCCCTCAAAGGAGTCCCCATCAGCCACTGAGCTGCAGCATTCAATACCAATTGAGTGCCCTTACCTGATACTTAGGCAAACCTATATATAGGGCATTGCAATAAACAAAGGCCAAAAAAAACACAAATGCTTGGATCACCACGCTAAAATCTTAAGAGATACAGATTTTTGGGTGGTCTTTTTTTTTTTTTTTTAATGCTATTCCCTTTTGTATATTGACAACTGTGAAGTTAACAGACATGAGCAAGAAATAAAGAATGTTTTAAGTGCCTGGTTCTTTGTGGTGTTTCTGGAGATCTGACAATGGTCCAGAGCAGGTAAGGAACAGTGGCTTTCACAACCAATAATGATGTACTTAAGTGAATTTCCTTGGCAGTGCCTGCTTGTTCAATCAAACTGAACAATCCTCTGAAAGTCACTTGCTATAAACAATTCAAACCACTAATTGCTGGATAAATTCCACCAACTACTTTATGTACATCTTGTTGGACACGATTAAAGGATATGTTAAAGTGATGGGCCTTTAAAAGCAGCAAAGCTACTTATGATCTGCATTAGATGCCCCTAACCAAAAGTCATGGAATTTAACAAAAGGATAATCATCAGCTGTATGAATTATCTATGTAATCATATTGTTACTGTATCCAGTTAGGACTGATCTTACATCACAACAGACACACAAAATAAGTGAAAGGGAATTGCTGAAAATTCATACATCACCACTGACAAGACACTCCATCACCACCACAGCGTTACCTCTAATCAGCCACTATGTAATGAACTCCAATCACCACCTTACATATCTTTAATTCACACCTTACAGCTTCCTCTTATCTCAGTTATTCTAGCCCATCTTTTAAATATAAAGCTACTTTCCCAGCCTGCAACCTGTCACACTCACCCGCAGCTATTCATGCTGCTGAAACGCCATCCTGCTGTGCCCCAGGACCTCCTATGCATGTGCGATGCAGTGCAGCACAGCACTTCTTAAAGGCCCTGTGGCAGTGAAACCCTTCAGTGGTGCTCACTGATGTCATCAAGCCTATTTAAACTCCAGAACTACAACAGGCAGATGCCTCAGCAACAGATCCTCCTGCTCCTGCAATGCAAGTTGCTATTCGCTGTCTTGTGCTTGCCCTGCCTCATTCTTCATGTTTTGCCTTTGTGTGCTTTGTCCTGCCCTTCCTTGTTATGTCTTCCCTGCCTTGGTCCTTTGTCTTTGCCTTGTCTGACTTGTGGTTTTGATCCTGCCTCGGACCCTGGCTATAGCTTTGGACTGGGACCTGCCCTGAACTCAGCTTGGACCTTAACACTGCCAAACTTATACATGTCCACACCTCGGCCTGGACCTCGACCCCACTTGCTCGCTGCCTGCCGTGACCTCGGCCTGCTACTTGACTCCATAAGGCTGCTCCTTACAGGACTCTAACCTAAGCCCTGCTGGCCCCTGGAACCCAAGGGCTCATCCTGCAGAGAACGAGGCTTGTATAGGTAAAGCCCCAGAACTAGTCTTTGTAAGAATAAATTCAGCTGCAGTCGGTGTGGGCCTAGTGGGATCGCTTGCTAGGCTGGGTCAACCATGCCACAGCTCAAGGGCTCACATCCATGACAAATCACTAAGAATCTTTCTTCTTTGGCAGGTCCCTAGTCAATCAGAATCCTCCAATTTTACAAGAGGCACAATAGCATTTAGTTGCATTTGTGTGATACAGATATATCATTTTGTTTCATTAATTATTGCAGTCTATCTCCAGAAGTGGATTAAAATCTTTCTTAAAGTAGTCATGCTCTCACAAGTTTGCATACATACTTTTAGCATTAAAAAGTAAGTGCAAAATTTAGTGCTGGATTTGATGGTTCAGTGGATTGCAGTTAGTTATAAAACCCATCAATTCTGGTTCATTGCTTACATGTTTTGATGATCATGGAAATGTGAACTGAAGTTACTGTTTTGTTTCAGTTATGAACAGGGTCGTGGTAGAAGAGAAACATAAATCACATTATATTCAAGAACAGTATCAAATACAAACCATAGCAACCACCAAGAGTTTGAGTCCAACAGCTTACGAACTTAAAATGCTGTCACACACTGTTGGTTAGTTCATCAGAAAAAAAAAAAAATCAGTACCATTCAAGATGATTGGCCAATTCACCTTTTCCAGTAAAGAAACACAAAATCTGCATGTTAGGCATATTCATGTGCCTATCAGAGATTTTACAGTTCTTTCAAGTCTCTCATAAAGGCACAAGATACTTTTGTGCACACTGGCAATGTAAATTTTAACTCAAATTAATTTAGAAAAGCTGCGGTAGATGTAGTGTATTTGGATTTTCAGAAGGCGTTTGACAAAGTCCCTCATGAGAGGCTCCTAAGAAAACTAAAAAGTCATAGGATAGGAGGAGATGTCCTTTCATGGATTACAAACTGGTAAAAGACAGGAAACAGAGAGTAGGATTAAATGGTCAATTTTCTCAGTGGAAAAGGGTAAACAGTGGAGTGCCTCAAAGATCTGTGCTTGGACCAGTGCTTTTCAATATATATATATATATATATATATATATATATATATATATATATATATATATATATATATATATATATATAAATGATCTGGAAAGGAATACAACGAGTGAGGTTATCAAATTTGCGGATGATACAAAATTATTCAGAGTAGTTAAATCGCAAGCGGATTGTGATACATTACAGGAAGACCTTGCAAGACTGGAAGATTGGGCATCCAAATGGCAGATGAAATTTAATGTGGACAAGTGCAAGGTGTTGCATATAGGGAAAAATAACCCTTGCTGTAGTTACACGATGTTAGGTTCCATATTAGGAGCTACCACCCAGGAAAAAGATCTAGGTATCATAGTGGATAATACTTTAAAAATCATCGGCTCAGTGTGCTGCAGCAGTCAAAAAAGCAAACAGAATGTTAGGAATTATTAGGAAGGGAATGGTTAATAAAACGGAAAATGTCATAATGACTCCATATTGCTCCATGGTGAGACCGTACCTTGAATTCTGTGTACAATTCTGGTCGCCGCATCTCAAAAAAGATATAGTTGCAATGGAGAAGGTACAGAGAAGGGCAACCAAAATGATAAAGGGGATGGAACAGCTCCCCTATGAGGAAAGGCTGAAGAGGTTAGGGCTGTTCAGCTTGGAGAAGAGACTGCTGAGGGGGGATATGATAGAGGTCTTCAAGATCATGAGAGGTCTTGAACGAGTAGATGTGAATCGGTTATTTACACTTTCAGATAATAGAAGGACTAGGGGGCATTCCATGAAGTTAGCAAGTAGCATATTTAAGACTAATTGGAGAAAATTCTTTTTCACTCAACACACAATAAAGCTCTGGAATTTTTTGCCAGAGGATGTGATTAGTGCAGTTAGTGTAGCTGGGTTCAAAAAAGGTTTGGATAAGTTCTTGGAGGCGAAGTCCATTAACTGCTATTAATCAAGTTTACTTAGGGAATAGTCACTGCTATTAACTGCATCAGTAGCATGGGATCTTCTTAGTGTTTGGGTAACTGCCAGGTTCGGCCACTGTTGGAAACAGGATGCTGGGCTTGATGGACCCTTGGTCTGACCCAGCATGGTAATTTCTTATGTTCTTAACTATTTGTGCAACTAGTGTAACAACCAATATACATATAATCAACTTTGTCTTTGAACAGCCAGTAAACAATGAATACAGAATATAAATCTGATTTTCAATTACTTTACCTTTATGGTGTTCAAGATAATTGAAGTGTTTGAAGCCTGTTTAATGATTTTGCACATTCTTTATCATGCTAAAAACAGAAGTTTATTCTATTAAGACCGCAAACCCGTCAGACAGTAGTATTTTAACACCCTAATTCTGAGCAAGCTACCTGCAAGTACTTCGGTTTCAAAAGTAAACCAGTTAAGTCCTAAAACTACAAATGTTCATACAAGTCCTGAATAAATCACTTGCCAAATGTTTAATGGTCTACTTTTTAATATAAAAAAGCATGAAGGATTTATATGGTTTATCTATTTGCATTTTTAATGTCAGTTTTTTTCGTTAAAAATATAAACTTACCAGCTGTGAAATTCCCTCATTTAACACTCAGATGCTAAAATATATTAGCAATAAGACAAGAAAGCACAGGATCAGCACGAAGAATCCTCAACTGTAGGTATATAAGGATAAAGTTGGAGAAACAGTAGGATCTGTGGCAAAGTAACAAGAAGGGGAAAGGGGGAAAATATATAGGTTCTGCAATCAGCTGTCAACACATTCTGTGTTTATGCTACGTTTGAATAAAGCAGCACCTACATCAAAAAGTCAAAGTGGTTTTAAAAATTAAATACCTTCCGAGAAGATTCTTTCCAAATTCGAGGCATGCTCTTTACTGGGACAAATGTTTTATGCATCAACTCACAGAGAATCCTTACTTATGAGGAAGTGTGGATAAAACCCTGAGATGGAACAATGCAGAACCTGCTCAATCAGGAATGAGCAGACAACAGCAGCTTGTGGTCTTTACTGCTGTCCTATTTTGTTACGATTAAAAAAAAAAAAAAAAAAAAAAAAAAAAAGAATACTCTATGAACTATCCAAAAGACATGAAGGTTGGAAATACCTTTTAGTGACAATCTGCAAGACAAATCTCTCTAATATCTAATATGTTAAATGCTCAGTTGATGTTTAATTAAAAAGTTAAAGTTTAATAAACAGATCATGAAAAAGAAATCCAGAAACTATGTTGGTAACACAAAAAACAGGGAGGAGTACTTACTCATCTCCTCTGCAGTTTGCTGTCAAACATTAGACAATTTTACAAGTCAGCAGTGTGTGTGGACATGCTTCACTTAATTATATATTTATGAAGTTAATGCAACCAAAACAATAAGTGCAAGATACCAGATTTAGAGATTTGACTGTATGTTACTGATAGTGAGAGAAAAGATCTATCAAACCTCATTCCTGTCACTAACATGCCCCCATACCTATCAAGCTCTATTCAGAGGAATCAATCCAGAACCATTGCCATATTCAAAGTGTAAGACAATAGCCCCTCGACCACCAAACAAGAACTACAAGCTAAAATTGCATTAACTATATAGACTCTGACCTGGTAAATTGTTTTTTTCCTGAGAATTTGAATAGCTAGCCCTTAATAAAAATTTCACCAAAACAAACCATGCATGGTGTACTTGACAAGAATGTTCAATCCTTAAGAATGCTTTTTAATTTAGTTTCAAAACTGTTCTTATTTCCCATACAATTACTTTTACTGTTTTTGTTGTACAGTATCCAACCTATAGTGACATATACAGTCAACACAGGCATCTTTTAAAAAATGAAAGGAAACCATAATAAGGAAAAAATATGAGAGAGAGAGACACTGCTGCCCAATAAGATTTAAAACACAGACAAAGATATAATTTGAGGAGAGACTTGCCAATGAGGCAAAAACTAATAAAATTTCAAGTACATCCAAGGCTTAATTCTGAGAGCACAGACTGGAAGGAATGAAGTTCCACCATTTTTTGTTTCAGTCTTAAAAAGCAGAACAACATGGCCCTTCTCTCCAGGCAGCCTGCAGGGAAGAGAAGAAGGGGTAAGCCTGGAGCAGACAACAGCCACTCTGTTCCCTAATCTAACCTCTCCTTTCCTGTTGGTCCCCCTTCACTCCAGCAAGGGAAGGGGTGATCCTGAAGCAGATAGCAAAATTGCTTACCTGTAATAGGTGTTATCCCAGGACAGCAGGATGTAGTCCTCACATATGGGTGTTGTCACTGGATGGAGCCCTATCACGGAAAACTGTCAAAGTTTCTAGAAACTTTTGACTGGCACACTGAGCCCACTGAGCATGCCATGATCCCTCAAGCCACAGGGGTCTCCCTTCAGTCTCATTTGTAGCAATGAGTGTTAGCGAAAAATAAAATAATAAAACGTTTCGAAACCAACTCCACGGGGTGACGGGTGGGTTTCATGAGGACTACATCCTGCTGTCCTGGGATAACACCTATTACAGGTAAGCAATTTTGCTTTATCCCAGGACAAGCAGGATGATAGTCCTCACATATGGGTGATTAGCAAGCTACAGGCTGAGTCATCTTTCTCGTGGACCAACAGCATACAACTTGTGCAACAGGCACAACAATTGGAGTACTGTTGGGAAAATTGAGGCAGTCTAAAATCACAGCAGGTTGGATGTGGAAGGAGTTGGGACTATACTGGAAATAAGTTCTTTAAGACAGATTGTCCGAAGATTGAATCTTGTCGTCCTTTCTTGTCCAAGCAGTAATGGGCTGCAAATATGTGAAGAGAGCTCCACGTTTCAGCCTTACAAATTTCAGCAAATCGGTACTGAAAGGTAGTGTGCTACTGAGGTTGCCATTGCTCTGAGTGCGCCTTTTCTCATCCCTGGAGAGAAAGGCCTGCTTTGTCATAGCAGAAGTCTATACAGTCGCTAGCCAGTTAGAGTGTTTGTTTGCCCACTGCCATACCGGGTTTGTTTTTGTCAAAAGAAACAAAAAAAAAAAAAAAAAGTTGGTTGGATTTTCTTTGGTCTTTAGTGCGGTCTAGATAATACACTAGCGTGCATTTACAGTCCAAGATGTGTAAAATTCTTTCACCTTGATGTGAGTGAGGTGTTGGAAAGAATGTGGGCAAATTTATAGCTTGATTCAGGTGGAAGTCAGTAACCACCTTGGGAAGGAATTTAGGGTGAGTATGGAGGACCACTCGGTCATGTGGGAACCTGGTATAGGGTAAGTATGTGACAAGTGCTTGTAACTCACTAACCCTTTGAGCAGATGTAGTGGCTACTAGGAAGAGAACTTTCCATATAAGAAATTTAACATCATATGAATCTATGGGTTCAAAAGGAGAACACATGAGCCTTGCTAGTACTACATTAAGGTCCCATTCTGTGACTGGTGTTCGCAAAGGGGGTTTGAGTTGAATTAAACCTCTCATAAACCTACTGACAAGGGGTTGCACTGATATCGGGACATCCCCAACTCCCTTGTGGTAAGCTGAGATAGCACTCAGAAGTACCCTTAGTCTGAAAGGTGCCAGAGATAGTCTAATAAAGATGACGTGGGGCAGGAAAAGGGATCAATACTTTTCTGCATGCACCACACGGTGAATCTTTTCCACTTACAACAATAGGATTTTTGTGTGGAAGGCTTTTCGTTAAGCTACAGGCACTTGAGAGACATTAATTGAAAGATTGAGTGGTTGCAGGATCAAGCTTTCAACATCCAGGCTGTGAGGGATAGGGTTCTGAAGGTTGAGGTGGCGCAAACTGCCCTGGTCCTGAGTTATGAGAGTGGGTGCTGAGCCTAGGAGAATTGGTTGTCTGATCGAGAAGTCGAGAAGAATGGGAAACCACACTTGGCAAAGCCAATACGGGGCTATGTGTATCACTGACCCCTTGTCCTGTTGTAGGTTCATCAGAGTTTTTGTTATGCGTGATGTCGGAGGATACACGTACAGGAGGCCTGAGTTCCAGGGGCGAGCAAAGGCGTTCATGGCTAACTGGTTTCTTTGCTGGTACAGGGAGCAGTATCTGTCCACTTTGTAATTCAGTTCGGATGCAAAGAGGTCTATTGTTGGTTGACCCCAATGTTGAAAGACTCTGGTCGTTACCGCTGGATCCAGGGACCACTTGTGGGGATGGAACTGATGACTGAGGCGATCTGCAACTACGTTGTGTATGCCTGCTAGGTAAGTGGCTCGGAGAAACATGGAATGTGTTAGTGCCCATTCCCAAATCTGCGTGGCTTCCTGGCAAAGGAGATAAGAACCTGTACCTCCCTGTTTGTTCAGGTACCACATGGCAACTGTGTTTGTAAGAGAACAGTCTTGTGTGAAAGGCAGTCCTTGAACGCATATACAGCATAACATATAGCTCAAAGCTCTAGGAAGTTTATTTGAAACGTTGCTTCTAACTTTGTCCAAGTAACTTGAGTCTGAAGATTTTCTACATGTGCTCCCCAACTTAAGGTGGTTGCATCTGTAGTTAAGGTTACTTGTGGAACTGGTTGCTGAAACGGTAGACCTGTTAGCAAGTTGTTCGTGTTCGTCCACCACAGGAGCAATGAACGTAATTTGTGAGTTATGTGAATTGGAGACAACAGTGGTTGAATGGCTTGGAGCCACTGTGATCTCAAAGTCCACTGTGTTACTCTCATGGCTAATCTGGCCATAGGGATGACGTGGACTGTGGAAGCCATATGGCCTAGCAGAGTTAGAAACTGATGGGCCGTAGCCATTGTTTTTGCGCACAGAGTTTTCGTTAATTTGGAGAGTGTGTCTGCGCGGTCTTTTGGTAGGAAGGCTTTTGACATGGTGGTGTTCAATTCTGCTCCGATGAAATGTAGAAGGTGAGACGGTATGAGATGGGATTTCTGTTAATTGATGAGAAATCCCAACGAGTGAAGCAGATTGATTGTGAGTTTGAGAGAGTCGAGAGCTCCTTGTTTTGATTGGTTTTTGATGAGCCAGTCATCCAGATAAGAAAAGACATGTATGCTTTTCTTGCGTAAATGGGCCGCTGCCACTGCTAGGCACTTTGTAAATACTCGGGGTGCTAATGCAAGTCCGAATGGCAGAACCCGGTATTAAAAAAGTGTTGATGACCCACCAGAAAATGCAGGAGCTGGCGATGAGGAGGGAATATTGGAATGTGAGCTTAAGTGTCTTGAAGATCCATAGAACAGAGCCAATCTCCTGCTTCAAGTAGAGGAAGGATGGGGCCTAGGGACACCATCCTGAATTTTTCTTTCCGTAGAAATTTGTTGAGATTTCGGAGGTCTAAGATGGGTCGTAGTCCTCCTGTTTTCTTTGGAATGAGGAAATAGCGGGAGTAGAATCCCCTGCCCTGCTGAGACTGGGGAATTGGTTGCACGGCCCTGGCTCTCAGCAGGGTGGATAATTCTGTTTGCAAAAGAGTGGTATTATCCTTGTGTATCCAGAAGGAGTTTGGTGGGGAATCTCTGGGTACTGTAAGAAAATCCAGATGGTAACCTTGTTTCACAATGGATAGTACCCAATGATCTGTTGTAATATTTGTCCAGTTGGGTAGGAAGAATGAGATTCGGCCTCCAACTGGCAAGTGTTAGATTGGGTTCCTGGAGTGGCTGCTGCTCTCTGGAAGGCTTTCAAAACCCCGAAGCTGGGCCTGTGTGAGGGGGAGATTGAGGTCTAGATGCCTTTGGTTGCCTGGACTGACCTCTCTGGGAAGGCCTTGTCGTCCTAAAACGAGGTGCTGGAGGGTAAAACCTTAGTGGTCTGTAATAAGGTTTCCTGGTATCCTTCCTGTTTGTTCGCCTTGCAGAAGATGGAGTTTCTATAGCCACAATGGAAAGCTGGCGCAGAGTTTCATTATGGCCCTTTAATTGCGCAACAGCATCTTGCACCTTTTCTTCAAAAAGGTTGTCACCAATGCAAAGGAGGTCTGCTAATTTCTCCTGAATTTCAGGGCGGAGATCAGAAGACAGATTCTTGCACTAATACCTGTCGCTGTCATCCATGAAGAAGTCTCAACAGTCATAGGCTGCACGTACCTCGTGTTCACCTGCTTCTAGACCCTTAAAAATTATAGAATTGAAGGAATCTTGGTGTTGCTGAGGCAGAGATTCAGAAAGTTCTTGTATCTGTTTCCATAAGTTTCGTTGATATTGCGTCATATATAATTGGTATGATGCAATTCTAGAAACAAGCATGGAACCTTGAAACATCTTTCTTCCCAGAGTATCCAGAAATTTCTGCTCCTTGCCAGGAGGTGTGGATGAATGTGGCCGGATTCGTTTTGACCTTTTTTGGGCGGACTCAACCACCACAGATTGGTGTGGGAGCTGAGGCTTTTGAAAACCCTGGTATGTGTTGGACTAAGTATGTAGCATCTGTCCACTTGTTCATTGGTGGGATTGAACAAGGATGTTCCCATAACCTGTGTTCAAGATCCACTAGGACTTCACGGACTGGGATGGCAAGTACTTCCTTGGGAGGATCTACAAATTGTAGAACCTCCAGAGTCTTATGTCTAGTGTCTTCTTCAGTTAACAACTGGAAAGGAATTGTATCAGATATTTCCTTAACAAAATTGGAAAAGGAGAGGTCCATCTTCTGAGGTGGAATCTATATCCACATCCTCCCAAGTATCCGATGATGGACGATGTGGAGGAGTTGAGTGAGGAGGAAAAAATGGCATCGAAGAATGTAAAAGCATCGATGGTTTAGGAAGAGACCTCGGTGGCACCGATAGTCGGGAGCCTCGGTTGAGAGATACCCGATGGCTCCAGTATCTGCTCAGGGAACGGTAAATTAAAACCTGAGGCTTCATCCTCCGAAGAACCGGGAACTGGTATCGGTGTTGGGTCTTTTATCAGTGTCATCAGTTTCGATGGCAGTGGTTGCAGCGACAAGGCACCGATTAAAGCATTGATTCTTTCGAGAAATGGCGCAAACACCAATGGCTCCGGCGTAGGCATCAGCACCGATGGCTGGAGATCCTGAAGAGCTTGTACTACTGCCTGACGTATGAACCTGTCCAGTTCCTCCCTTATAGCTGGTGAGGTCAGAGCAGCTATAGGGGGTGGCAGAGAAGGTGGAGCTGGCACTTCCACAGAGCCCTGTGGAGGCACAGAACCCGGCACCGATATTGGTGGGGATTGCCTTGGACTAAGAGACATCGAGGATATGGAAGGCTCCTCTACTCAAGCTCTCTTCGGTGGTGGCTCGATGGTTATCGGATCCGTCCCAGGAACTGAGCCGACATCGGGCATGAAAGTCCGTCGATGTAGGTGCCAATGCTTCTCTCGTTGCTCGGTACCTTTCTTTTCCAACACCGAAATCGATTTTATCGAGGACCGTGATGGCGTCGGGGATGGGTAGTCACCACTTCTTTCACGCCGCTTGGTTTTTATGACTATTTTTTTTAGCCGCTCCTGCTGGTGATGACTGTGTCGCTGTCGAGGTCAATGTGTTATTTGTGATAGTTGTGGGTGGATCCTTGGGCCGGTGGCAGATGACCACGCCCACAGGAGAAGATCCCGAGAGGGACCACCGGTCAGGCTCAGAGTTTGGGAGACAGACACACACTTAGTTCTTTTATTAAACAGTTTTTGAGAACCACCAGAGGTGACAGTAGTGAGCTGGAATAGCCCGGCTGGGCTGTAGTCCCTCAGGCATAGGAACAGCGATCCCAGGAAGGCTGGGCTGTAGAGAAACTGAGATAGTGAGTAGGCAGAGTATGCAAAGTTCAGGAACAGAACCTTGATGGTAACACTCACATGGTAGTCTCTTAGAATAGCCCAGGAGCTGGAATGAAATAGGCCCTCGAGGAGCGAGTAACTGGTTCCAGGGAAAGCTCTGAGAGAGAGATGGTAACTCACTGATGTTGTAGGCAGCGGTGACTTCCTGGCAGAAGTTATATTCAGTAGCAGGTCCAGGAACGTGGGCCCTCGAGGAGCAAGTACTGGTTCCAGACTGCGACCTGAAAAATAAGAGAGAGAGCGAGGCCCCTGAGGAGTGGGTACCCCTGGTAAAGTCCGAGGAGGCAGAGTAGCAAGGTATGCGGAGAGCGAATCCCATCCGCAGCGATACCTGGAGGCAGCTAGGTAGGAAACCCTTTGCTAACTCGATTAGTTAGCGAAATGAAAGACCTTTAAATATCCGAAGATGATGTCGTCATCTCAGGGGGACGCCCCTGAGGTTCGCGCCACTGCTGGTACTTGAGTCGGGGCCGCGCCGTGCGTGCACCCTTAGGCTTCAGGAGAATATGGCAGAAGGCAGCGTCTAGCCGGTCCGGGAACGCCGGAGGAGGTCGGCAAGATGACGCCGCGGCAGCCAAACTTCCATCAACCCAGGAGGGAGTTGCCAAAGAGGTAAGGAGGGCGGAGTGGAGACGTCGGGCAGCAACGGTCGCAACACAATGGAAGAAGTTGAATATGGAAAAGGCTTTCCATTTTCTCCAGACGAGCCAGTCTGCCTTTAGCCATCATTTCGGCACATTGAGGGCATGCAGTTACACTATGTCCCGGGCCTAGACAAAGTACACACTCGACATGGGGGTCAGTAATTAGGGCATTTTTTAAACCCAGTTGCCATTATCAAGAAGTGATTGAAGGCCGGACAGCCGTCGACCTTTGGCAACAAAAACCAACGGAATGGTATCGACCGGAAAAAGGGTTTACTCACCAATCGATGGAAAAAAAGGGAGAAATTCTGAACTTTTTCCATGAGGAAAAAATGTGTGAAATACCACACAGGGCTCAACCGCTAAGCTAACTGCAGAGCAGAAAAAAGAAGACTGAAGGGAGACCCCTGTGGCTCGAGGGATAATGGCACAGTCAAATTTCTAGAAACTTTGACAAAGTTTTCTGTCATAGGGTTCCGTCCAGTGATGTCTTCCATATGTGAGGACTATCATCCTGCTTGTCCTGGGATAAACTGCAAAGCAAAGTACAGGTAAAAAAGAGGGGTTGAATTAGCAAAAGGCTGAAAAGTGTCAACAGTAGTGCAAATTGTCAAAGCTTCAACTATGGTCTAAGTTTAGACTGGCACTATTGTGCATAAATTTCAGTCCTAGACGGTGGTGAATAGGACTTCTTTCGTCGGAAGAATGACTTTTTAGTATCCTTCCTGAATGGTTGTTTGGAGGCATAATCAGAAGGCATCAGAGAGAGCTGTCTCAGGGTCTCGTGATGGTCCTTGAGTTCCGCCACCGTTCGTTGAATCTGTTCGCCGAACGGATTGTCCCCCATACAGGGCAGGTTGGACAATCTATTCTGTACTTCAGGGTGAAGGTCTGAAGACTTGAGCTAGGCCCATCTTCTCGCCGAGATAGCAGCTGCAGATACCCTGGTAGCAGTGTCAAAGATATCGTAAGATGATCTTATCTCATGCTTGCCCGCCTCAAACCCTTTGTTTACTAGGGTTTGAAGCTGTTCCTGGAACTGCTGCAGCAGGGACTCTGCAAAGTCCTGTATCTGCTTGAATAAGACCCTGTTGTACTGGGTCATATACAGCTGGTAAAAGGCAATCCGAGAGATGAGCTTTGAGCCCTGGAAGACCCAGCATCCAATGGCATCTAAGAAGTTTTGCTCCTTGCCTGAGGGAAAGTAAGTATGAGGTTTTGCTCTTTTTGCTCTCTTTTGGGCAGAATCCACGACGACAGAGTGGTGATCAAATTGAGATTTTTGAAAACCTGGGGCTGTCTGTACCAAATAAGTGGTGTCAGCCTTCCTGTTGACCGGAGCAACAGAGCCAGGGTATTCCCAGTTCTTTTTGAGGAGATCCAGAAGAACTTGGTGAATGGGGATGGAGGTTATTTCCTTGGGAGCATCCAGGAATTGCAACAACTCCATCATTTGTTGCCTGTCACCGTGCTCAGTCTGAAATTGGAAGGGAACCAATTCAGACATCTCCTTCACAAAGTTTATGAAGAAAAGGTCCTCTGGAGGAGAACGCTTTCTGCTTTCAGAAGGAGAAGGTGGTGAAGGCAAGTCATTGGTGTCCGGTAAAGAATCATCTGTCCAGGTATCGTAGGGATCGGCATCTGCCCCTCTAGGAGCCCTAGGGGGATGGGACGGTGGAATCCCTGAAGGTCCTGGTCTAGGCTCCGAAGGAATCGAAGGAATAATTGGAGGCACCAATGAAGACATCGAAGGCAAAGGTGCAGGCATAGAGGGCATCGATGAATGGACTGGTGGCACCGATGGACGTATCGGCATCGATAGGACTCCAGATTGAGGGATGTGGAACGGTTTTTCTCCTCCTGATGACAAGATAAGTGGAGAGGGTACCAGAGCCATCGCTGACCTGGGATCCATCGGTGGAAAAGCAGCGATGAGCGTTTCCATCTTCGAGAGCAGCAGTGCCAATGCTGCCGGAATCTGTTCCATGATCGGTACCGGTGTCGGAGGAACTTAAGAGTCGATGCATCGCTTTGTCGATGGCCTCCTGAACCAGCCGGTCCAGTTCTTCTCGGAGACCTGGAGCAAGCAGCCCCGGCACCAGAACAGAAGAAGGAGGCAGAGGCATACCCGGGACCACCATTAAAGGTGGAGTCGTGGCTCCCAATCCCCTTTTGGGTGAGGGTTGCCTTGGTGACCCAGTCGCCGAAAAGGTCGGTGCCTTTTCTGGACGGGGTTTCTTCGACAGCGGCTCGGACCATGGCGAGGTCGATGATTTCATTCCCTCGATGGTCCAAGGCTTCCAATGTCTATGGCGATGTCACTCTCTACAATCCCCTCGGTTTTGAGGGGGAGTAAAGGGAGCTAAAGGCCGAGAAGTCGTCGATGCTGGACGGTCACCGGCCAGTGGTCAATACCGGCGCGAAATTGACAGTGCCGGTTCTGACAAAGTCGATGTAATCGACGGCGTCGGGGTTGGAGCACGGAAGAGAAGTTCGATCTTCTCCATTCTGGTCTTGCAACCTTTTGATGTTATCAGGGCACATTTGGTGCAGGTCAGGACATCATGCTCACATCCGAGATACATTACACAGACTTTATGAGGGTCTGCGATGGACATGGTGCGATTGCAGTCCGGGCACCGACGGAACCCAGACGCCATGGCCTTTGAAAAATGTAGCCGTGGTACGGTTGACGGCCAGTAGGCTGCGAGGGCCAAACTCGATGGGAAACTTACCAGAGTACTGCGGAGTCAAGTGCAAGGTGTTGCATATAGGGAAAAATAACCCAACCCTGTGGGGTTGGGTTATTTTTCCGTGAGGAAAACTTTTTCCGTGAGGAAACTTTTTCCGTGAGGAAAACTCCCGTCAGGAATCTCTGTGGAGCTCCTTAACCGCATGGCTACTGCAGCACAGAAAAAAGAAGACTGAAGAGAGACCCATGCTGGCTGCAGGGTTGGTGCCATGCTGGGCATGCCCAGTAGGGGCCAGTCAAAGTTCTAGAAACTTTGACAAAAGTGTTCCGTGATTGGGCTCCGTCCTGTGGTGTCGCCCATATGTGAGGACTACCATCCTGCTTGTCCTATGAGAATGGCTGTTGTGGATGCCTGTGTCCACCCAAAAGCTCCAGGATCCAAAATGCATATTCTCTCTGTCCTCAGTCGTTCAACACAATCAATTGCAGGTTCCAGGACCCAGCTGCTGTCACTGACATTACCCTGCTACAGTGCCCTCTGGTATCTTCTTAGCTGGCTTGTGGAGATGCCCATATCTGAGCGGCAGCTTCTTTGCCTGTCTTTCCTGGCACAGAAATCCCATTTGTCATGGCCCGGAGTACTATACCAAATGGGTCACAGGCAGAAAGGATCATGACATGAGGCATTGTTTTTGGTTTTTTTTCCTTTTCAGAATGAATACTTAATGGCTTCTGTTCTCCTTGTAATGCCCTTGGTCCCAGTATAAAAAGACATCAGAAACTAAATCCTTTCAATGCTGCAAAGGAGCTAAATAAGCTTTACCTTTTGTCATATGGCACAGGAGCAGAGCAAAAAGATACATAAGCAAATGAAGACAAAAGCTAAAGTGAAAATTCCACATTAAACAGCCCAATGGCAGCTTTTTGCAGAAACCTAATGAAGCTCATTCAGGTTCCCCTTTGAACCTATATTCTGAACATTCTGACATGATAATAGTTTGAACTTGATCACGTACATAAAATGGGGATTCTTTAATATTCCCCTATTGTATATTGTACACAGGAGGAAGATTTCTTCTTTCTGTGTGGATTTCCTTCAGAAATGTTCATTCTTTTCTGGGTAATTTGCAACTAATGAACATAAGAACATACCATACTGGGTCAGACCAAGGGTCCATCAAGTCCAGCATCCTGTTTCCAACAGTGGCCAATCCAGGCCATAAGAACCTGGCAAGTACCCAAAAACTAAGTCTATTCAATGGACAATTTTCTCAGTGGAAGGGGGTGGTCAGTGGAATGCCTCAGGGATCTGTATTGGGACCCTTACTTTTTAATATATTTATAAATGATCTGGGAAGAAATACGACGAGTGAGATAATCAAATTTGCAGATGACACAAAATTGTTCAGAATAGTTAAATCACAAGCAGATTGTGATAAATTGCAGGAAGACCTTGTGAGACTGGAAAATTGGGCATCCAAATGGCAGATGAAATTTAATGTGGATAAGTGCAAGGTGATGCATATAGGGAAAAATAACCCATGCTATAATTACACAATGTTGGATTCCATATTAGGTGCTACAACCCAAGAAAGAGATCTAGGCGTCATAGTGGATAACACATTGAAATCGTCGGTTCAGTGTGCTGCGGCAGTCAAAAAAGCAAACAGAATGTTGGGAATTATTAGAAAGGGAATGGTGAACAAAACGGAAAATGTCATAATGCCTCTGTATCACTCCATGGTAAGACCGCAACTTGAATACTGTGTACAATTCTGGTCACCGCATCTCAAAAAAGATATAATTGTGATGGAGAAGGTACAGAGAAGTGCTACCAAAATGATAAGGGGAATGGAACAACTCCCCTATGAGGAAAGACTAAAGAGGTTAGGGCTTTTCAGCTTGGAGCAGAGCGGCTGAGGGGGGGACATGATAGATGTGTTTAAAATCATAAGAGGTCTAGAACGGGTAGAAGTGAATAGTTTATTTACTCTTTCGGATAATAGAAAGACTAGGGGGCACTCCATGAAGTTAGCATGTGGCACATTTAAAACTAACCAGAGAAAGTTCTTTTTTACTCAACACACAATTAAACTCTGGAATTTGTTGCCAGAGGATGACGTTAGTGCAGTTAGTATAGCTGTGTTTAAAAAAGGATTGGGAAAGTTCTTGGAGGAGAAGCCCATTACCTGCTATTAATTTCACTTAGAGAATAGCCACTGCCATTAGCAACGGTAACATGGAACAGACTTAGTTTTGGGGTACTTGCCAGGTTCTTATGGCTTGAATTGGCCACTGTTGGAAACAGGATGCAGGGCTTGATGGACCCTTGGTCTGACCCAGTATGGCATATTCTTATGTTCTTAGGTAATGGACTTCTCCTCCAAGAACTTATCCAATCCTTTTTTAAACACAGCTACAATAACTGCACTAACCACATCCTCTGGCAACAAATTCCAGAGTTTAATTGTGTGTTGAGTAAAAAAGAACTTTCTCCGACTAGTTTTAAATGTGCCACATGCTAACTTCATGGAGTGCCCCCTAGTCTTTCTACTATCCGAAAGAGTAAATAACCGATTCACATCTACCCATTCTAGACCTCTCATAATTTTAAACATCTCTATCATAATCCCCCCTCAGCCGTCTCTTCTCCAAGCTGAAAAGTCCTAACCTCTTTAGTCTTTCCTCATAGGGGAGCTTTTCCATTCCCCTTATCATTTTGGTTGCCCTTCTCTGTTCCTTCTCCATCGCAATTATATCTTTTTTGAGATGCGGCAACCAGAAGTGTACACAATATTCAAGGTGCGGTCTCACCATGGAGCGATACTGAGGCATTATGACATTTTCCGTTTTGTTAACCATTCCTTTCTTAATAATTCCTAACGTTCTGTTTGCTTTTTTGACTGCTGCAGCACACTGAGCTGATGATTTCAAAGTATTATCTACTATGATGCCTAGATCTTTTTCCTGGATGGTAGCACCTAATATGGAACCTAACATTGTGTAACTACAGCAAGGGTTATTTTTCCCTATATGCAACACCTTGCACTTGTCCACATTAAATTTCATCTGCCATTTGGATGCCCAATCTTCCAGTCTTGCAAGGTCCTCCTGTAATGTATCACAATCTGCTCTGAATAATTTTATATCATCTGCAAATTTGATAACCTCACTCGTCATATTCCTTTCCAGATCATTTATAAATATATTGAAAAACACTGGTCCAAGTACAGATCCCTGAGGCATTCCACTGTGAAAACTGACCATTTAATCCTACTCTGTTTCCTGTCTTTTAACTAACTTGCAATCCACAAAAGGACATCACCTCCTATCCCATGACTTAGTTTTCTTAGAAGTCTCTTATGCAGGACTTTGTCAAATGCCTTCTGAAAATTCAAATACACCTTTATCCACATGTTTATTAACCCCTTCAAAAAAATGAAGCAGATTAATGAGGCAAGACTTCCCTTGGGTAAATCCATGTTGACTGTGTTCCATTAAACCATGTCTTTCTATATGCTCTGTGATTTTGATCTTTAGGATAGTTTCCACTATTTTTCCCAGCACTGAAGTCAGGCTCACTGGTCAACAGTTTCCCGGATCACCCCTGGAGCCCTTTGTAAATACTGGGGTTACATTAGCCACCCTCCAGTCTTCATGTACAATGGATGATTTTAATGATAGGTTACAAATGTTAACTAATAGAAATTTCATTATTGAGTTCCTTATGAACCCTAGGGTGCATACCATCCGGTCCAGGTGATTTGCTACTCTTTAGTTTCTCAAATCTGGCCTACTACATCTTCCAGGTTCACAGTGATTTGGTTCAGTTCATCTGTCTCATCACCCTTGAAAACCATCTCCGGAACTGGTATCTCCCCAACATCCTCATTAGTAAACACGGAAGCAAAGAACTCATTTAGTCTTTCTGCAATGGCCTTATCTTCCCTAAGAGCCCCTTTAACACCTCTGTCATCTAAAGATCCAACCGACTCCCTCACAGGTTTCTTGCTTCATATATATTTTTTAAAGTTTTTATTATGCGTTTTTGCCTCTACAGCCAACAATTTCAAATTCTCTCTTCGCCTGTCTTATCAATGTTTTACACTTAACTTGACAATGCTTATGCTTTTTACTATTTTCTTCAGATGGATCATTCTTCTAATTTTTGAAGGTTGTTTTTTTGGCTAAAATAGCCTCTTTCACCTCACCTTTTAACCATGCCGGTAATTGTTTTGCTTTCCTTTCACCTTTCTTAATGCATGGAATATTTCTGGACTGTGCGCCTAGGATTGAATTTTTAAACAATGTCCATGCCTGTTTAACACTTAACCTTTGCAGCTGCACCTTTCAGTTTTTTTCTATTTTCCTCTTTTTATCAAAGTTTCCCTTTTTAAAATTTAGTGTTAGAGCTGTAGATTTACTTATTGTCCCCCTTCCAGTTATTAGTTTAAATTTGATTATGTTATGATCACTATTGCCAAGTGGTTCCATCACCATTACTAAGAATTAAATCTAAAAAAGTTCCCTCTCTCGATGGTTCCTGAACCAATTGCTCCATGAAGCAGTCATTTATTACATCCAGGAACTTTATGTCTCTAGCAAGTCCTGATGCTACATTTACCCAGTCAATATTGGGATAATTGAAATATCTCATTATTACTGCACTGCCAAATTAGTTAGCTTCCCTGATTTCTCTTAGCATTTCATCATGTGTTTGACCATTTTGTCCAGGTGGACAGTAGTATACTCCTATCACTATACTCTTACCCAACACATATGGGATTTCTACCCATATAGATTCTACTGAGCATTTAGTCTCTTGTATGATCTTTAACCTGTTGGACTCTGTACCCTCCCGGATATAAAGTGCCACACCCCCACCAGATTGATCCTCCCTACCATTGTGATATAATTTGTACCCTGATATAGCACTGTCCCATTGGTTATCCTCCTTCCACCAGGTCTCTGTGATGCCAATTATGTAAATCTCATCATTTACTGCTATACACTCTAACTCTCCCATCTTTCTTCTTAGACTTCTGGCATTGGCATACAGACATTTCAAAGTGCGTATTTTGTTTGTATTAACTACCTGCTTTTCAGTTGATAGGGATAATTTAGAAATCTTTAGCTCAGGTGATTTTACACATATAGGCACATGGACTACATTTGCTTTTATTGGAAGCTCTCCGTTGGGACACCCTAACTCTCCTGTTTCATTTGTATCCTTCAAGGATACATTCCTCCGAACCATGCACTGCTGAGTGACTGTCTGCTTTCCCCCTTGTTCTAGTTTAAAAGCTGTTCTATCTCCTTTTTTGAAAGTTAGTGCCAGCAGCTCGGTTTGACTCTGGTTAAGGTGGAGCCCATCCTTTCGGAAAAGACTCCCCCTTCCCAAAAAGGATCCCCAGTTCCTTACAAAACTCTTGCCTGCACCATCGTCTCATCCAAGCATTGAAACTCTGGAGCTTTGCCTGCCCTCTGGGGTCCTGTACATGGAACAGGAAACATTTCAAAGAACGCAACCCTGGAGGTGCTGGATTTCAGCTTTCTACCTAAAAGCCTAAATTTGGCTTCCAGACCCTCTCTCCCATATTTTTCTATGTCGTTGGTGCCCACATGTACCACGACAGCCAGCATCTCCCAGCGTCATCTATAATCCTATCTAGGTGACGCATGAGGTCCGCTACCTTCGTACCAGGCAGGCAAGTTACCAAGCAGTCCTCACGTCCACCAGCCACCCTATCTACATTTCTAATAATTGAATTACCAAATATGATGACCGGCCTAACCCTTCCCTCCTGGGCAGTAGCCCTGGGAGACTTGTCTTCAATGCGAGAGGACAATACATCACCTGGAGAGCAGGTCCTTGCTACAGGATCACTTCCTGCTATAGCAGGGTGATGTTTTCCAACTGGGAGACCTTTCTGATCCAAAGCAGCACTAGGGCTGCCAGACTGGATTTGTCCCTGAAGGTCCCATCAATGTACTTCTCTGTCTGCCTCGGCTCCTCCAAGTTTGCCACTAACTTCCAGAGATTGGACTCGTTCCATGAGGGCCAGGAGCTCTTTGCACCGAATGCACACATACAATCTCTCACTGGTGGGCAAAAAACATCATATATGTGACTCAATGCAAAAGACTGGAAAGCCCCCCGCTTACTGCTGCCTTCATCTTAATTTTGTTGAGTTCCTGGTTAAGTTTAGGATACTAAGGGAGTTGGAATTAAGAATACTTTAATAAGTAAATACACCTGTAAATTTAATCAGCTAGTGTCCTACAAGGGGATGATTAAACTTTCAATAAAGGCTCGTGCAATAGTATGATTTAGATAAGAGCCTGATTGATTTTTAAGGAGAAAATGCCTCCTGCCTAAAAATCAAGGGTTGAGTGGGTGGGAAAGAAAGACACTAGAATTAACTACTTCTGGGGCTTGCTTATTATCTCACACACAAACTCTAAAGTATATATCCCACTATTTCACCTTTCTCCAAACTTTTTAAGTCCAAAAATTTCCCAAAGCTATACTTACCAATTCTCTTTAACCACCATTAAATTGATCTTCACTCAAAGAATTGAACAGCGCACAGGCTTCCGGTCCTCTTTTACTGCAAAGGGGGGCGGTGCCTCTGGAAGCTGGAGCTGTAGAGTTCAATCCCTGGATCGCTTGCTGTGACCTCTGGAGTCCTCTCCCAGGGGAATGCTGGGAGCAGTAGGCAGATGAGGCTTCTGGTCCTCTTCTACTGCAAAGGGTATGGGGCCTCTGGAAGGTGGGGCTGTGGAGTTCAATCCCTGGATTGCTTGCTGTGACCTCTGGAGTCCTCTGTCAGGGAATGCTGGGAGCAGTAGGCAGATGAACTTTCCGGTTCTCTTCTACTAATTTTGGGTAGGGGCCTCATACTAGAGTTGGCCGGAAGATGTGCTTGTGTTTGTTTAGATTGGGGTTGTGTTGTATTGATGGGGATTGGAATGGGTAAGGGGTTGAGGCATTATTGTGTTGTCTTAATTATTTGTAAGCTACTTTGATGTGTACAGAAAAGTAGAACAGTAAGTTAAATAAATATTTACCCAGTAATCCCATCTTCCAATACTACAGGAATTACAATTATTGCTAAGGAAGGTAAAGATTGTATATTATGCAGTTCATACACAAGCCTATCTCCTTAATTAATTACAACCTTAAGTACTTGCAAAAGTCCAGACTGGGAGGTTGAATAGGTTCATACGCCTATTAGTGCATAAGGATCAATCAGGTTTTATCCCCAGGCACATGACTAGTGATAATGTCAAAGATTCTGAATCTGGTACATTTTGCCAGGGTAGAAAAGACTCCTCCTGTACTTTTTGCATTGGACATAGAGAAAGCACTCAATAGGGTCCACTGGCAATTCTGGTTTAGAGTCAAACAAAATGGGGAAAAACTAACTTGGATACAAAAACTAAATGATCCCCTGGACACCTGTATCAAAGTAAATGGCGAATACCCCAGCAATTTTCACATAAGGTCAGCAATTTTCGAATTAGGTGGGGCATTAGGCAGGGGTGCCCAATCTCCCCATTAATGTTTCTCCTTAGTAGGGAACATTTTACTGAATGCATTAGAATAAATTTTGGTATAGAAGATATCCAGGTGGGAGATTAACAGTATAAAATTACTCTCTGCAGATGTTTTATTCACTTTAGGTTCCCCTAACATATAGTTACAAGCTTTACAGAACTGTTCAGGAGTATGTCAGGCTTCAAAGTCAACATGGACAAATCTGAAATTCTTAATATAACTGGGGGAAATTGATGTTCAGCTTCTGAAGTGTCAGTTTCCCTTTAAATGGGCTAAATCACAGTTGAAATATCTGGGCATTCATATAGAGAGGGAACTGAATAATCTTTAGAAAATTCATTATGTTCCATTGCTCTCAGAATTCTCTAAAGACCTGGAAATAGGAAAGTTTGGCTCTAACATGGCTGGGAAGAGTAGCAGTTATTAACAATGGATGTACTTCCATGTCTTTGCTACTTCTTCTAGACCCTACCCATGTGTCTGCCTGACAGTTTACAAAACTCTCCGGAAAGAGATTTTTAGTTTTATTTGGAACTATCGTCCCCAGAGGGTGGCTAAATCTGTACATATAGACTCTCACAGGTACACATACACATGCACCTACAAACACAATCGGTTAGCCTTTATTAGTTTTTTTAGATTTCTAAGGTTTATGCAGAAATGGCGCGAAAAGGAAGTATTTAAATATAAGCACAACGCGCAGCCCGGCACTTCCGGTTTGAAGCTAAGTGCGCGCTGACCCAGTGAATGTTAGTGTTGAAATCCTTCTGAATTTAGGAGTACAACAAAAGGTTTCTCCAGATTGAACTTGTGCTGGCAGACACAGAGACATTAGCTCCTTTGAAGTGACTGTGCTGATATCCAACTGCGGCTGTGAGTTTCTTTGATGTTTTAAGTACAGCATGACCGCAGCTTCTTGGCAGAAGTATACGGAGGTATTTGTGCCGGATAGATTTTGTAATAGCTTCTTATTTTATTTACTATTTGTGATTGTTCCATGCTTTCTCTTAGGAATTTGTTTTGTTCGTTTATCTAGTTTTTTTGAAGCCATAGAAATTTGCTTTGATTCTTGTTTACAGCCATCTGTTTAAGTTAGCATTTAAATCGCTGCTAGTAAATGTGCCTTCAGTACAATTTTGTAGTATGTGCCTTTTAGATATATCCTTACATTAGGCTAGTAGTTTTTTAAAATATTCTTTTTTTATAAAGTTGTCAGTACAAGAGTTGGTTAATATTATATGAATTAATCTTATATGGATTGCTCTCTGGCATCCTTTATTTTTGGCCACATACTATGGTGATTCTAGCAAGTTAGACTTGTAGATCACCATTTCTTACTGCTAAGAGTTAGCAACAGGGTATGGACTGCCCCATTAGGACATGCCAGTTACTTCCCTAGAGGCCCAGATTGGCTGCTGTCAGGAGAAATGATGCTGGACTCGATGGACCATTGTTCTGACCCAGCCTGATTCAAATACAAATTTAAGAACATTAAGAATCTATTAAAAGAACTAGCATCTAAGCAGAAGTGCATTTGGGCTCCTCATAAAGGGACTCTGATAAAGAGATGTTCATATCAAAACAGGTTTCCATAAAGAAGTCATTCCATACACATACTCAGAACTTTCTATTTCAGATTATGCAATAACTTATTGTTCATATTTGCTTAGGTTTCAAGTTTATGCAAAACTATGATTTTTTTAAATCAGTAAGCATATTAAAATCAGGATAATTCCTTCAAGACCTGATATCATGAGACTATCTTCTTTGTCTGATATCAGCTTCTGGACACATCCACTACAATGAACAAGAGGGGGGACTCTAACAGGAAGAAAGATTCTACAAAATACAGTAGTCCACATCCTACAAACAGCAGTATCAACCTAAATCTCAACCAAATTCAGACTGTTACTTGCACAATGATGTCTAGTTCACACATGTTACTATATACACACGGTGTATATAACAACAAGATTCTCAAGATCCGGAGCTCCTGATGAAGCAGTTTTTCTGCGAAACATTGGCCGGTTGTTGAGCCGGGCTGAAATTAAAGCATTTTGTGATTTCATATGCAAGCTGAGAGTGAACTAAGTGTGTATGTTGAAGAACGTTTAACACACAGTAACTACCGTGACCATATATTCAAAAAAAATTTTAAGTAAAAAAAGAAAAAGAAAGATAAAATAAAGACTGACCACAGATGATTAGAAGACCGGGTGGCCTCCGTTTGAAAGTGTGATGATGCGGCAAAATAATTTAAATTCAACGTTTTTCAAAATATTTTTTTCTAGTTTTTGATAAAAATATGGTGAGTGGCACTTGTGGTTAAACAATAACTGAGTTGGTATTTCCTTTTTGGATGTTAAAAATAAAAAGATACTACCAAAACAAAGAGCACTTCAAAAGGGTCCTGTCAGTCAAATACAGTAAGCAAAAGGCACTCCTCTCTTAATCTATTCAGCTTGTTGACTCAGAATCAATTGTTAGCGAAAAAAATTATTGTATAAATGTAAGATGCCGCATCAGCAAGCTTGCAGACGTGTCCAACTGTGCAAAGTTGGACCGTCCGGACTACTCCTCATTTGCGGCTCTTACCGGCTGTGAAGCCTGAAAAGGGGTTTTGAAATGCAGAAATTTGAATTGCTTAAAAGATGTTCCGTCAGAGATCACTGAGAAAATCTCCCGGCTCAATAGCTCAAGGAGAAAGTGCGGTCCTTGTGGCTGAACCAGCAGGGCCAAAAGATGAAGAAATGTGAATTTTTACTCATGGCTAACCAAGCCTATAACAGTGTGGCTAACAAAGCCTATAACAGTAATTGTGCATGGTATGTCCCATTTGTTGAAAATATGCAGATGTCTCTGTAATTACGGAGACCGCACTTTCTCCTTGAGCTATTGAGCCGGGAGATTTTCTCAGTGATTTCTGACGGAACATCTTTTAAGCAATTCGAATTTCTGCATTTCAAAACACCTTTTCAGGCTTCACGGCTGGTAAGAGCCACAAATGAGGAGTAGTCCGGACGGTCCAACTTTGCACAGTTGGACACGGCAGGCTTGCTGATGCGGCATCTTACATTTATACAATAATTTTTTTCGCTAACAATTGATTCTGCGTCAACAAGCTGAATAGATTAAGAGAGGGGTGCCTTTTGCTTACTGTAAAAATAAAAAGATTACATTTGTTTGCTTTAACTTTCTTTTAAATTTCCTTAATAAACAGTTTAATCACGACTCACCAAAGATTCTCCTTCTAGGAGACTCTCCATGCCCACACAATTGTCTCCTATTTCAATTAGAATGCCGCCATTCTGGCATCTGTATATCCTACAAAAGAAGAGAATCACATGGTCAGTTACAAAGAACTAATAAGATCAGAACCAAGGCAAAGCTTGTACATGCAGATTCAGCAGTTTGGTTAATGCTTAGGTTGGGGGTTAGTTTACTGTAAATCTACTCGGAAAGCAGCCAGGCTGCATTAGGCCATCTCTTTGCATTAAGAACGTAAGAAATTGCCATGCTGGGCATGTAGGACCAGGTAGTCTCCTGCAGGGAGTTTGATGAAAATATTGCCCTCTGTCTTATATACCACTGGAGATAAGAGTTTGAAATTTTGTATTCAGTTGTCCCTGTATAGCTTGAGATAGAGAGATTTTTTTTTAATATGCTGCCAGTTAATGAATAAGAAACATCTGTTTTTGACATTTTACATTTTTTGTACTTCACCTAGCATGACTTACTATAGGTGAAACAAATTTTTAAATAAACTAGTTTTTACATCTCCTCTTGTGTTCCTGATTTCATCAAAGGTATTGTAAAGTCACCACCAATTGTAACCCTGCAACAAATCAGACTATTTTTGTTATGTCTGTATAATATGAAATTAACAGGCATGACTATTATTGGTAGAAAGAATAACCAAGATAAAATAAAATGGAGACAGTTTGATAACAGCCTAAACATACTTTGTACAGCTAGAGAGTAAACTGAAGTCTTGGTTTCTCTTTTTTTGCATAAAGTTTATTGAATTTCACGAGTTAATACATGGAACACTATCGCCACATGAAATTACACAAGGTATCTACACCCCCCTCTCCGCAAACCCTTACACTACATCACAATAATGTGATGGAGAGTAATATAGCCTAATAAAACATTTTAAAAAATGGATATATAGATGGTATATTCTGCGCCCGATTGGCAAACAGAAGAGAATAAAAAAGAAAAACTAGGTTCCACCTCTCAAAAATTGCAGCTGTGCCTGGTGATGATAGTTCTGATTTCTTCTGGCCACGAAGTTATAAAACGTGTCCACGTTTTGGAAAATCGTTTTAAGTAAGCTTTTGTCTTCATCTGTATAGATTGGGATTCCAAGCAAAGTAATTCAACTAATTTTTTGAGCCATAGATCATCCATGGGATAGACCGGTTCCAGCCATTTCAAAAGGATACATTGCTTCCCCACGAAGCAACATTTAAAGAGGAACACGTTGCCTTCCTTACCCAACTTCGATTGTTAGACTCCATATCCAACAGGCAAATTTCAGCCAAACTTTTTAAAGAGGTCCCCCACCATCGACTAAGAGATTGAAAAATACCTTCCCAAAAGAGATGAATGTGTATGCATTCCCATAATCCATGGTGCAAGGTAGCATCTTTTGTGCCCACATTTAAGACAATTACCATGGTCTGTTATGCCAGCTTTAAAAGTACTTAATGAATAAATCATTCTATTCAAAAGTCTAAATTGTAATTCCCTAAGCATTACACAGATAGAATTCCTATACAAAGAATTCACACATACAAAGATACCACTATCATTAAGTTCAACCCGTAGATTTGTACTCCAGACCCTTGCTAAAGAAGTCAGGATCTCATAGGATTGAATGGAGTGTAACAATTTGTATAAACCCGACAATGTATGTTTCTTTCGAGTGCTTAAATGGTAAAACCTTTGAAAGGCCCCCGAGGTGTATTGAGCAGATAAGTGAAAAAGAGAAGTAATAAAGCTCCTAGTTTGCAAATAAGCTGGATAATGGTATAATAAACTCCATGTGAGACACGCAATAACTAAATGGGTGAATACTCCTAGTCTGCAGATTAATAAAGGGTGATACCACTGCCCTCGGACTCCTGCCAAGCTCTTTATAAATAATTATATACTCTCCCCATAAAACAAGGATTACTCTAAGAGGTAATAACAAATTTCTCCCACGGAAGGGCCAAATGCATTCATAAAGGTTTCCATGCAGCCCATGCAGCTTTAATCCAAAGAGAATTAATCAGATATAGAAGAAGATTATTCTTGGGGGAGTGAACATATAGCAAAGATAGTGGGGCTACCAGAGCTTTTTCTAATTCCAGGACAGTGAAAAGGCTGATATTGCCTATCAAAATCACTTATAAGAACATGAGAAATTGCCATGCTGGGTCAGACCAAGGGTCCATCAAGCCCAGCATCCTGTTTCCAACAGAGGCCAAACCAGGCCACAAGAACCTGGCAATTACTAGAGATTTGAATCGGAACCAGAATCGGATCCGATTTCAGTTCCGATTCACATCTCTATAGATGTGAATCAGAACCAGAATCGGATCCGATTTCGGTTCCGATTCACATCTCTAGCAATTACCCAAACACCAAGAAGATCCCATGATCACATGTCTCAGGCTGCAGGCAATGTTATAGAACCGGATATTGGAAAACTACCCCCTCCATCCTCTTTAGGTGCCATAAGTGTTTTTAAAAAAACATCCTTCCCCTCTTACCTCTCCAAACAAATTTTAATCAGGTTCATGAAATTCCTATATCATCCCTGTGAGACAGGATAACTGGAATCATTTGTAATGTAAATAAAAGTTGTGGAACGAGCATCATTTTTATAAGGGCTATCCGTCCCATGAATGAAATTGGGAAATGCATCCATTTTTCACATGTTTTCTGAAACTCAGACACAAGGGGAACAATATTCAGAGAATATCACGTTTGGGTCCCTATGGATATAGAGACCCAAATATTTAATCTTGTCCCACACCTATTTTAAAGGAAAGTTCTGTCAAGACAATTAAGTTGCTGGAAAGGTCTAAGATCTCCGATTTAGCCAAATTTAACCGTAAACTGGAGAAACTACCAAATAATGAAAAGATCTCCAGTGGAGGGTGGCTAATGTAACCCCAATATTTAAAAAGGGCTCCTGGGGCGATCCGGGAAACGTAAGACAAGTTAGCCTGACTTCAGTGCCAGGAAAAATAGTGGAAAGAGTTCTAAAGATCAAAATCACAGAACATAGCTGGAGGTGGAGGTGAGCAACCACGATTACCTGGCCGAGGTTACCTACGGGTGAGGACTGTATCCCGACCCAGAACGGGGGCCTCAGATTCAATTACCCGGAAGTGACGTCAGAAAGGGCGACCAGACTGGGACCTATAAAATCGCCTTAAAAGATTTGTGAATTCTGGGAGGTGAGAAACCGTGATTACTTGGCCAAGGTTCCCTGCAGGTGAGGACTGTATCCCGGCCCAGAATGGGGGCCTCCGACTCAATTACCTGGAAGTGATGTCAGAAAGAACGACCGGAATGGAACTTTTAAAAAAAAAAAAAAAAAAAAAAAATTCGGCCTTATAGCGGCGCAGCAAGCCACCGGCGCATCGCCTAAGGGGCGCGTGGCTTTGTTTGAAAAAAGGGAAAAATTTGCAATACTTGAGAATTAAAAGAACCACCTCCACCTCTGGTTAGCAGTTACTTTATTTATTTTACATTTTTGCTCACTATCTACCCAGCATAAGAGGATCCAAGTGAATAAAAAGTCTAAATACTGAAGTATATTTGGGAACTCCTATTTCCTATGAGTTAGTATTATTATGCCTCATAGTCAGCCCGATACTGTAAAACCGCGGGAGAGCGGACGAACGCCCGCTCTCCCGGCGCACGCACCGGCCCTTCGCCGGTGCGAGCTATCCAGTATGCTCCAGCATGCAAATTAGGCGACGCGGTGCAAACGAGGGAAAGGAGGCGCTAGGGACACTAGTGCGTCCCTAGCGCCTCCTTTTGGCCTGGAGCGGCGGCTGTCAGCAGGTTTGACAGCTGACGCTCAATTTTGCCGGCGTCGGTTCTCAAGCCCGATGACAACCACGGGCTCGGAAACCGGACGCCGGCAAAATTGAGCGTCCGGTTTTCGGCCCGACAGCCGCGGGCCGAATTCAAATTATTATTATTTTTTTTTTTTTTTTACTGTTTTTTACTTTTGGGGACCTCCGACTTAATATCGCCATGATATTAAGTCAGAGGGTGCACAGAAAAGCAGTTTTTACTGCTTTTCTGTGCACTTTCCTGGCGCCGGAAGAAATCAGCGCCGACCTTTGGGTCGGCGCTAATTTCTTAGAGTAAAATGTGCGGCTTGGCTGCACATTTTACTTACTGGATCCCGCGCGCATACCTAATAGGGCCATCAACATGCATTTGCATGTTGAGGGCGCTATTAGGTGCCGCGGGTGGGCCGCGTGTTTTCCTCCCCTTACTGAATAAGGGGTAAGGGAAAACACGCGTCCAGAGCAGGCTGACAGTGCGCTCCGACGGAGCACACTTTACTGTATCGACCTGAGTGTGAGGAAACACAGGGCAAAAGAGAAGGCTAACCCTGGAGCTTCTCCTACCCCTGATGTATCCGGTCCTATGGATGCCCATATTATCAGAGGAGGAACAGAATCGGGAGTGCAGTCGCTGAAGCAGGGAGCCTGGGAAAGTAACCCAGGTTCCGATGCTTGACTCTGATATCTCGCTTTCCCTGATAATGAGAGAAGCGCCTGCCAACCCTGCTACACTTAGGAACCCAGGGGTGGAACTAGCCCTATTGCATGCCGAAGCTGCTGGCAATAGGGGTCAGGCAGGGAATCCTAACCTGGGTGGAAGAAGTGAAGACACCGGGAAAACATGTCCCGACGAGTTGGATGGCAGTCCAGCCAGGGGAGAACAAGGAGGAACTGATGGACAGAGCTCTTCGACCCCTGCTGATTTGAGTTTAACACATAAATTACAGAAGCCAGCAGAAATAACTATGGAATCTGTGTGGGTAGCAATAGAAGGACTAAGTAATTTGATAGTAAACAAAATTCTCCCCATAAATGAAGTGGTAAAAGATCATGAAATGAGAATGCAGGCAGTAGAGAATACTATTAAAAGTGTTCTTTTACAGAGTACAGAAATGAAATCTACTGTAAATGTTAATAGAACATGTCAAGCGTCTTTTTTGAAAAACAATGTAAAAATGTTGAACAAGATAGAAATTATGAAAAATATGTTAAAGGCTAGGAATTTGAGGTTTGTTAACGTCCCTAGACTTTCATATATATCTCCAAAAGAGATGTTTAGAAAGTATTTAATAGAGATTTTAAAAGTGCCTGAAGGAAGTATTCCACCGGTGGTTAGAATTTTTTATTTACCGCAAAGAAAAAAAGATGTAGAAGAACTAAGAGAAACCCCAAAAACTGAAAACAAAATACCAGATTTAAACTTAACAGACATGCTGGAGTCATCAGACTCTAGCATAGCTGAAAAAAATACCTTGATTGTCACATTTGCACTAGAGACAGATAGAGAATGTATATTCAAACTGTTTTTTAAATATTGTTTATTTATTTATTTATTTATTTAACAGTTTTTTATACCGACCTTCATAGTAAATAACCATATCGGATCGGTTTACATTTAACAGAGGGTATAACTGAAGGAACAATTCAGGTAAACAATAAATAACCATAGATAGGAATAAGTCAAAGTTACAATCAACGGGAGTCAAGAACTTGGAAGCTTAAAAACAAGCTGGAAGGAAGATAAAGGCAAGTATTAATTATGAAAGATACGATAGAGAGAACGGGTTAAAGCTTGAAAGTGCTTTAACCTGGAGGTACCAGAGTCCATAGTTCATGAAAATAAATGCCAAGGCCGGATGAGAGTGGAAGCCATTAGTGATTGTCTGGAGGATCGGAGAAGGCTTGGTGGAAGAGCCACGTCTTGAGTCTTTTTCTGAAAGTTAAGAGGCAGGGTTCCAATCTGAGGTTTGCAGGGATGTTATTCCAAATAGATGGGCCTGCTATCGAAAAAGCTCTGTCTTTGGTCGTGGAGAGACGTGTGGCCTTAGTTGGAGGAAATTGTAGAGAGCCTTTGAGAACCTCTCTAGTTGGTCTGTTAGAGGAGTGGAGTTTGAATGGGATTTCCAAGTCGAGTTGAAGTTGATGATGGATGGTTTTGTGAATTAGGGTGATTGATTTGTATAGGATTCTAAAATTTACTGGTAACCAATGTAGGTTACTGAGGATGGGTGAGATGTGTTCACCGCGGCTGGTGCTGGTCAGCAGTCTCGCTGCCGCATTTTTTAACATCTGCAGCGGTTTGGTGGTAGATTTGGGGAGGCCTAGGAAGAGTGCACTGCAGTAGTCTATTTTGGCGAATAGTAGCGCTTGTAGGACTGTCCTGAAGTCCTGGAAAAATAGTAATGGTTTAAGACGTTTTAGAACCTGTAGTCTGTAGAAGCAATCCTTGGAGGTTGTGTTGACCATTTTCTTTAAGTTTAGTCGATTGTCTAGTATTGCCCCAAGGTCTCTAACATGCTTACAGGTAATGTGAGAATTGTGAGGTGATGGTGGCGGAAAATTGTTTTCATTTGAGGAGATGAGGAGTAGCTCTGTCTTTGAGGCATTGAGGACCAGGTTTAAGCTGTTAAGTAGATTGGTGATGGAAAGAAGGCAGTTATTCCAATGGGTAAGAGCTTTTGAGATAGATTCTGTTATAGGGATTAGAATCTGCACGTCGTCTGCATACAGACGACGTGCAGATTTTAAAATTTACATAATTTTAAGAATTTATATACGAAGGTCCCACTGTGGCGCGGAGGAGTAACATGCTAGCCAGCTGCCGAAGAAGAGGTTCAAAATGTGTGTGAAAGAGCAAGAGATTGGCCCTGCAAGGGCACGCTTGTGTGTGTATGTAGGTGAGGGTCCCCTGTATGGGTTTCTGTGTGAGAGTGCCTGTATATGTGTGTGTGAGAGGGTTAAAGTTTGTACGCTCTCCTCCAATCCACACCAATCTCACGATGACTAGAAATCTAAAGTTCCCAGGTATGGTGAGTGAAAGGTTTTTTTATCCTTGTTGATTTATTAGATGTGATGTCATTTTGTAATATTTTATTAGTGTTTGGCAATTCTATTCATGACCTGTTTTGATATGTATAATTTTTTGTATGGTTTTACTATACTGATTGATTTATATTTATTTCCTAATTGTTTTGAGGAACAGTGATGTTCTGCTTTTCCATTATTTATTTATTTATTATTTTATATACCGACATTCATCTCAATTGAGATATCACACCGGTTTACATTCAGGTACTGTAGGTATTTCTCTATCCCCAGAGGGCTTACAATCTAAGTTTTTTGTACCTGAGGCAATGTAGGGTAAAGTGACTTGCCCAAGGTCATTGAATACAGAATCTGGCTTGCCGTGGTTTCCAGTTCAGTTTTTGTCTGCATGTGTGTGTATTAGTGTGTAAGAGGGGGAAATGAAGGTGTGTGGGTGAGAGATAGAGGAAACGTTGTGTTGAGAGAGATACAGAGGAAGCGTGTGTGTGTCTCTCACACCCGTTGCCTCTCTCTCTCTCACTAAGCGCATGTGTGTGTGTGTGAGAGAGAGAGGAGAAGCATATTGTGTGTTTATGTGTACATGAGGGTCCCCAAGCTACAACAATCTTAGGATGACAGATAAGGATTTTAAAAATCTCCCACTTTTCATATTAGTTTTAATTATTGGGTGTTATTTGATGTGTCTGCTGTTTTGAAATGTTTTATCATGTTTAGTAAATTAAAAAAAAAATATATATATATATATATATAGCCAAAGGACAGGACATATATCCCCCAGATGCCAAATACTTTAGGTACACCACTGTCCAAAAGAGCTGTATGTGTTGGGCAATGAAAAACTAATATGCACAGGCTGGGAGAAGGTCCTTGGGGTGATAGTGCCTGGCAATCTGAAGGCAACGAAGCAATGTCACAAGGTGATAGCTAAAGCTAGAAGAATGCTGGGCTGCACAGAGAAAGAAATAATCAGTAAGAAAAAGGTGATGGTGATGCCTTTGTAAAGGTCCTTGGTGAAGCCTCACCTAGAGTACTGTGTTCAGTACTGGAGCCCATTATCTCAAAAAGGATACAGACAGGATGAAGGCAGTACAAAGAAGAGAGAAAAATAGTATGGGGTCTCTATCAGAAGACTTACATGGAGAGGCTGAAGGATCTGCATATGTACACCCTGGAAGAGAAGAGGTGCAGGGTTGATATACAGACCTTCAGATACCTGAAAGATTTTAATGATGCACGAACTTTGATCCTTTTCTGTTGGAAAGAAAACAGTAGAACTAGGGGTCACAAAATGAAAGTCAAGGGGGGGCGATTCAGAACCAATGTCAGGAAATATTTCTTCATGGAAAGGGTGGTGGATACCTGGAATTCCCTTCCCGAGGAGGTGGTGAAAACAAAAGCAGTCAAAGAATTCAAAGGGGAAAGCAATAAACACTAAAGGCTGAAGGATAGAAATGAAGAAAAGGATGCATAGGGGTAACCTGTTCAGTGTCAGTTATTACCTTTAACAATATGCATGAGGATTACTACACTTAACCAGTAAGCCTTGATGTTTCTGACAACTGCTCTATGCTTTGACGGCTTGGGGGTAAAAGGAAATTGGATTCAGAGGACAACCAACAGAGGCCCCAACTTTTATGGTCTGGGGTACCTATATGCAGATATAAGGAGAAAAGCACAGGACTGCTTCTATAGCCAAGTTCAAAGCAAAGCATGGCAAGCAGCATTGTCTGAATTTTCAAGAAGGCTCTTCACCCAGTAAAAATGTTGCTTTGTTAATATATAAGGCTTGGGGGTAAACTGCATAAAGCGACAATTGCTACCATAGGAAACTTGCTGGGCAGAAGAGATGGACCATTGGTCTTTTTCTGCCATCAATACTATATTATTAAGTTATTTTGTCAAAGTCTCCCTTTTGAAAGTTTAGTGATAGAGCTGTAGATTTACTTATTGTCCCCTCCCAGTCAATTTAAACTGGATCATGTTATGATCACTTTTGCCAAGTGTTCCCACCACCATTACTTCTCTCATCAAATCCTGCATTCCACCAAGAATTAGATTTAAATTAGCTCCTGTCTCTTCAGTTTCTGAACCAATGAAGTAGTCATTTATTCCACCCAGGAACCTTACCTCTCTAGCGTGTCCTGATGTTATATTTATCCAATCAATATTGGGATATTTGAACTCTTTCATTATTACTGAACTGCCAAACTGGTTACCCTCCCTCATTTTTAACCAATTTGGCAGTGCAGTAATAATGTGCACATCTCAAATGTATTGTCAGTAAACCACCTAGTTTAAAGTAGCAATTTAAGCAGTTTATCTTATGCTGATCAGGAGTGCATAAAAATATCCAACAGATGGTCTCGGGTTCTCTTCGTTTTCACTGCAATCAGGTCACCCTTCTGGAGAATCAGGTTCCTGTGAACAAGGAGAGCAGCCATGGACTTCCAGCAGGCAAAAAACATGTTAACATCACTATCCCAGGACAACAGATCCAGACATTACAGAAGCTTTTTTAAGTTATGCAGGCAGGGGACAGGAGCGCAGATTGGCTGGGCTTGGAAGGATGAAACTGGCAAGTACTCCAGAGTTAATGGATCAGAGCTGGGCTGAGCAGGGAGCCCAATCCTGAGGCTTGAGTTTTTTGAAAAGATTCAGGTGCAAGTTTCACGGATGTAAAGTTTGTGTGAACGGAAGACAGCAATAGTAGCAGCAGCAGCCCTGAATTTGACAGTCCAAGGTATTTGCTTTCATCATGTCTTCATAGATATGCATAGGATCCAAAAAGTTGATATTGACTGGATGTTACCACAATCACTGGCATAGGACTGGTGGATTTCTAATATGGCAACTTTTTATCTGGATTTGGCAAAAGAAAAAGAACTCTATATATTTTCTCAAGCAACCATCATACTTGGCCACAGTGAGCTGAGTGGCTTATATATGCAAGCTCGTAAGCTACTGGGCTTGACTAATCATAGGTTGCTGAGAAGTCAGTAATGCTAACACTGTGTGCAAAAGCAACTACTGTGTGAGCACTTATCTGGTTCCACAGTTGACAAAATGGTATATATATATAGTCCTGAAGTGCTGCTCCAACACTGCGGTGTTTCGGAGTATTGGACTCCTTCCTCAGGGACCCTCCAGGTGGTAATATACTTATAGTTTCTGTGTGGAAACAAAAACAGTTCTTGATTATGCCTACGAGGCTAAGGAAAACAATTGTGCGATATCGGGCTGGTGGGTAAAAACTTACGAAGCCTGTTGATTGCAGTCATTCTAAACGCTTATGAAACATCGCTAAAAGTGAGAATGTAAAATATAAAGGAAGAATAAATGTCCAGAATTTCTTATGAAGAAACTCAGCAAGAGTCTGCAAACAGAGTGGGTTGCTTCGTGAGTGTATGTACTTACGTGCACTATTGCTGGTGCAGCCCGACAGCGATTATGCCGCTTAATGACAGGAGAAATGCTGGGAAAAAACGCCGGATTTAAAGGCGAATCCTCAGAGTAAAATTATGCCGACCGGAAATGACATACATGAAGGAATTACTATCCATTGATTGACACACCATATATGGGCAATGACGTCAAGGAGGCGGCCATTTTAGAAATGGTGTGCATATGGGGAATACTGGTACATATATGAATATTCTTACAGAGATGACATGAATTAGAAGACATCTGGCAAACAATGCTGGGCCTCACAAATGGATACAAAGTTTGTCAAGACCACAAACTGAACAAGTGTGAGTCCAGCAGTACTAGCAAAATTATAAAATGAAGACATTGTTTGACATGAAGAATAGTAACTTCTTTTCCCCAGTGTAGTTCTCAAGTATTCACATTAAAACCTTAGGGACCTTTATGTGGTTTGACTTCCATTTTGTTTTGCTCAAGCCTGAACATAGTTTGATTCAATTGCACACTCCTTTTTAGGGTAACTGCATTCCCCATCTAAATAGCTTGTATCCCTCATATTAAATATCTGATTTTTTTTCTCAACAAGAATCTTCCTTTCACAATATTATCTCTTCAGGTGAGAAATAGCATTACTTCTTGAGACAGCTGAAAATTGTCTCGTATCTCTCAGCTGTTTCCATTGCTGTAGCAAAAGATGTCATAAGATTCTCATATAGAAACTGGTCCACAGTACTCTCTATTGATGCCACCTGGTATCCTAGAGGACATAGATACCATTTTGTCACCAATGCTTTTTGAAATCTTATGGGTATGGCTTCCTCTATCACACGAGTCACCTTCTCCTCTAATGGTATTAGCATAGCATGCCAAGTGACAGACTCACTCAGACAACACAAATACTGAAATGGCTGAAGCCATGACGTCTTCCAATTCATGATCATCCAGAGCTCATGCTGTCTCTCACCTATACTGCTGCCAAAAAAAAAGTGTCCCTTATCAGTAGATTGCCCAGGAAAAGAAACATAAAAATGCCTTACTCCTGAAACATTGCACTTAGGATAAATGGCAGGGATGCACATGGCCAACATTTTCATTTTGGTTAGTTTCTTTTGTTTTCATGCTTTTTTTTGGACTGAATTTCATTTTGGGGGGGTTTTGTTTTTTTCATTTAATTCAGTTTTTGTGTGTTTTGGAAAATACTGTGCACTAGTTTCCAAAACAAAAACAAAATTTTTAGGGCCATCTTTGATTCATTTCAGATTTAACAAAATGAAGACAGACATTTTCAGTTCCAAATACCATTTGTTTTTAAACAAATTTACTTCTCTAAGAAATGGCACCTCTTAAAACCCTTGGAGACACCACACCAAATGGGAAAACTCAGTATTAAAAATGTTGACAGCCCACCATAAAGGGGAAACACAAATGAGAAATGTCAATGGAATCCTGTAGCTTTAAGTGGCACAAAAAATATTCAATCTTATTGTATGAATGATAAAAGTCAAGGATTCCATATAATAAGTCTACTGTACCATATTTATTCAATTTCTTTGGTGTCAAAACCAGGTAAAAGGCACTTCGTTTTTTCAGAGCTACAAAATTATTTGAATAGACACTTTAAGCAGGGCTTTCTTCTGGTTTCTTAAAAAAAAAAAATATCCTTGGTCTCAGCAGCTCAATTCCAAATATCAAAGACGCTGTTTGAAAGGAGCTTTTCTGACTCCTACCTGCTTCTCTTTTCCTCCATTCTGCAAAGATAGGATGCTATATGGCAGTCTTCAAAATTAAACCCTTCTGAACAGATGTACACAAAAGAATTATGAGGCTCTCTTCTGTGACAGGAGAGAATCTTATTCACTGTCATAATTTTTACCTTATTCAGATGTGAGCCAATCAGATATTTATCTTCAAAGCATAACCCTATCGAGCATGCCTTAGAGGAAAAGTCAAATGATTATTGTTTTAACAAAAGGACCTTCTTGGCACAGACCCCATATGACGTTGCTTTACCTGACAATACCCCGAAATCAAACTGTGTCCACTGGGATGACCATCAGAATTATGAAAACCACAAATTGGCTCTTCATTTTAACAAAAAAATATCGGATCTCCTTAATCAGCTGATTCCAAACACTACGTCTCCAGATAACACATATCTTCCCCAAAATAAAGACATCCAGCTTAATGCCTTTGAACCCATCACAATCACAGAGATACAAAATGTATTAAAAAGAATGAAACCGTCATCACACCCATTTGATCAAATCCCTACCAAAATGCTTCTTCTTATCCCGGACACAATAGCAAAAACCCTAGCAGATATTATAAACTGCTCCTTATCACATGGCATCTACCCAGATGACCTAAAAACTGCCTCAATCAAGCCACTGCTAAAAAACCAAATCTAAATGCATGTGATCCCAACAACTTCCGCCCTATTTCCAACCTACCATTTATAGCTAAAATCATGGAAAAACTGGTAAACACCCAACTATCCAACTACCTAGAGGACCACAGTATTCTGTCCCCAAACCAATATGGTTTTCGCAAAGCCGCAAGCACCAAAACGCTACTAATTTCACTCATGGACTACCTACTCTCTGGTATTGATAAAGGCCAAGCATATTTTCTAATCCTCCTTGACTTCTCGGCGGCCTTTGACACCGTCAACCACGCCCTTCTTCTAAAACAGCTGGCAAACATTGGTTTAACAGGTGCCACACTAAACTGGTTCAAAACATTTCTAGAAAACAGAGGATACAGAGTCAAAATTCATAATAAAGAATCCCAATACCACCCTTCTAATAGAGGAGTGCCGCAAGGATCATCACTTTCACCCACCCTTTTCAATGTCTACCTGCTACCACTCTGCCAACTACTAACAAAATTAAGCCTGAAACATTTCCTTTTTGCAGACGACGTACAGATCGTAATCCCTATAAAAGAATCAATCTCAAAAACAATGGAATACTGGGACAGTTGCCTATTAGAAATTAAACTTCTCCTCAACAGTCTAAACCTTGTACTCAATGCTTCGAAAACAGAATTCCTGCTCATATCACCGGAAAACAATAACACACTTCCTAAACCACCCACACTCCTTCAAACAACCCACGTAAGAGACTTAGGAGCCATCCTAGACAATCGTCTCAACCTCAAAACATTCATTAACCAAACCACCAAAGATTGCTTCTACAAATTACATATCCTGAAAAGAATAAAACCGCTGTTTCACACTCAGGACTTCAGAACAATCTTGCAAGCAATAATCTTTTCCAAACTAGATTATTGCAACTCATTACTATTAGGCCTCCCAGCTTCTTACACCAAACCTTTACAAATGGTTCAGAACTCTGCAGCCAGAGTCCTTACAAATTCCAGGAAAATTGACCACATTTCACCTATTCTCAAAAACCTCCATTGGCTTCCGATCCACTATAGAATCATGTACAAAACCATTAACATCATATACAAAACTATCAACCAACACACGCAACTTGACCTACAAATACCACTTAAAAAATTCACCTCCGCCAGGCCTATCAGGGAACACTACAAAGAGTCACTCCAAATTCCAAAGGCCAAAACCTACCAACATAAATCCTTGAGTCTCAGAGCCTTCTCATCAGCAGGTCCAGCTCTCTGGAACTCGATCCCACCTGATTTGAGACAAGAGCCATGCTCTTTAACATTTAGGAAAAGACTAAAAACTTGGCTTTTCAAAAAAGCATTTCCAAGCCTTGAATAAAACCTCCTCTCACTAGCACTAACTCGTATGCAATAATGGAATGTAAACACGAATCAACCAACCTCAAACCCTCTCTCACTAATTCCTGCTGAATATTTATCATACTATTACCATTCACAACTGTCATATTTATTCATTTGATTACCTATGTACCGTTTCATTTTTCACTTGCTATTCTAATGTATCAATAGGCTGAAATGTAAATATTGTGCTGTTCAATTTCTCCCCTTCCATCCCAAGTTTATTTTCCTTGTTTTTTGTAACTTTCCCTCTCCCTTTTTCTGATTCACTGTATTTAAAGTTCAAGGTTCTTATTGAAAATATTGTTTTTTACGTTACGTTATGCTTTACACTCCTTGTTATTTGTAAACCGGGTTGATGTGATGCCTATCATGAAACTCGGTATAACAAAAACAATAAATAAATAAATAAATAAATAAATGAAAACCACAGGAAATTTCAACTTGTGCCTGTTTCTCTTTTATTGGATCCACTTCTAGCTGCTGAGTTAGTTTCTCCATAGTTCCAGACAAATATGCTGAAGCTACTACAATGAATACCATTTAAAAACATTTATAGCCCGCTTATAGGAAACATGTCATGCTAAGAGGGTTACAATACAAAATTTTTCATAGCAAATCAACAGATATATATACACATAATAAAAATACAATAAAATATGATAAAATAATAAAACCCATCTAACACAAAGTGATCACAAAGCACTAAAATTTGAGAATCAAGATTCACCAAAAACATCTTGGAACAAATAGACTTTTACCTGCTTCTAGAATACTTTTATATTTTCAATTGAACATAAAGCCTTGGGCAGAGTATTCCATATATCAAAAGCCCAATTTCTAGTTTTCTTTCAATGAGCTTCTTTTATGGAAGGAACCTTTAAAAGATCCAATTCCTAGGAACAGAGGGTTCAAAGAGGAGAATAAAATTCTACAAGCACTGACAAATAAAATGGTCCATCTATCTTAATTTAAAAAGTAAAGCCAGTAATTTAAAATGAATAATTTGTTTTGGGTGGGGGGGGGGGGGGAGGTAGCCAATGTAGCTATCATAAAAGAGGGCTAATGTGATCCCACTACAGGTCTTGCATAACCAGCTGAATTTTGTAATGCTCAAAAGGCACACACTAGAAGGTAATCCTATATATAAAGCGCTACAATAGTCAACTGACAATACAAAAGATTGTACTACTGTATGAAAATCACTTTGATCTAAAATGTATCTCACATGTCAAAGTATGCAATGAAAAAAATCCTGATTTAAGTACTGATCTCAACTATGGCTAAAAACTGAAGAGGGTCAAAAGTATCCCCAAATTGTTTTACGATGGAATGACGATCCCAGTTAAATCTATTAACTAGAAGAGCAAGTTTGCTCACCGTAAATGGTGTTTTCCGTAGATAGTAGATGAATTAGCCATGCTGTCTGGGACGTCCTCCGTGCCACTAGGTTGCGGAGTTCTCAAAGTTGAAAACTTATCTTTGATAGTGAGGTGCGCCTGCTTGCATGATCCCGCACTGCCTCAAGTCTCCTCAGTCTGTATCAAAGCAAGATAAGATGTAAAGTAACAAACTGTCCTAGGAAGCAGGAGGGTCAGCATGGCTAATTCATCTGCTATCTACAGAAAACACCTTTTACGGTAAGCAAACTTGCTCTTTTCACGTAGATAAGCAGTATGAATTAGCCATTCTGTCTGGGAGTCCCCAGCTAATGTATTGAGTGCATACAGCCCATATCATGTGTCCCTGATGTAACCAGAAAAATGCACTCAAGGCTTAGATCATAGGCAGACAGTTTTATGATGGTACTGTCTTAGTGGTATAGATATGTATAACACTGGGATCGTGTCTGTCCCGTGTTCGTTATCTGCAGACTGCTCATAAAGCAGTAGCGGGAGGTTATCAGATATAGCGAGGACCCTGGGTTTGTGATGTAAGTACCAGGGAAGGTCATTCATGGAGATGGTCCATTGAAGCAAGTACAGTATGGACATGGTTTATGAAATAGGTGGTAAGCCGGGTCTTTGAATGCTGCTGACAGCAGGGAAGAAAGCAGTTTGAGATCCAAGTCAAGAGAGAGTGTCATTGAAGATAGGCAGTCTCTGGTATTCGGGTTAAAGGAGATGTAGAGCTGTGGGACTCTGTAGTCAAAAGGATTGTGACGTTGTGAAAAACCAAAATGTTTGGTTTCAAAAATAATGTACGGAGGGTAAGCGCGCTATGGTAGGCTCCAGGTTTTTGGGAAAACCATGGGGCGGTGGATTGGTTGATGTAGAAGCCAACAAGCACCTGTGTGCGATAGGCAGGATGCGTATGCAGCGTAACCCTGTCCTGGTGAAAAACCGATAGGTGGTCAGCCCAAGAAGGGTTGCAGTGCACAATGTGCCTGGCTGAGATGGAGGCGATTGAAAGGTTGCCTTTAGGCGAGGGACATGGGTGAGAAGTGTGAAGGGGTACCCGTGGTGGGAGCATGAATGTGCTATATCACTCTGTGTATGTCCCATGGAATTATAGGCTGTTGGGCCGTAATCGGAAATGTAAGATCCCCAACATGAACTTGGAGGTGAGCGGGCAGAGAGCAGACACAGATTGAGGTATGTCCGAGCCGAAGCTGGTCAGAGGGCTCCGGGAAATGAGATGGAGGAGGACTGAAGACGGTCTGGTGGACTGGCACGGATAGCAAAAACACACGAAGGTGCAGTGTGTTCTTTTTCTTTGTTGGTAGTTTATACGAAGGAGAGTGCATTCTGTGACAAGAGCAGAATAGCTCCAAGCTCAGGGGAGAACCTGGATCTGGGGTCTGAGCCGTGCAATTTGAATGGGTGAAGCGGTGTAGAAATTACTGCTTGGGCGAGAAGGTTTTCCTGAGGGATCGGTGGGCTAACGATAACTGCTTTAGGGAGGTGTATTATGACTGGTTTAACAATAAAAATTAGGTATGCACAATCTACAATGTAGTTCTGAATAGTTCTGGAAGGCTGGTAATGGGAGTAGACCTTTCTCAGTCTACAAGGACTGCAACCTGTGAGAGAGGTCAGGCAGCATCAGCAAAATAGGTCGAGTAGATTCTGCTGCTCAGATGCGAAGAGGTCGAGATGTGGAAAAAGCCTAGTGCATCTTTCCATTCCCTGTTTTCTTTTTTTTTCTTTTTTTTTTTAAGTTGACGCCCCTTGAGAATACCAGTCAGGTATGAAAAAGTAAAGGTGAATGCCTAGAAGTTATTAACTTCAGGTAGAAAATAGGGACACAGGGAGATGGATCTGTTTTCTAACTGCTTGAGGATTCCTATTGAAGCTCTGCAGGGAATGAGGAACTCACTGTCCTTCTTTGGTGAAGCAGATTGGGGAAAAACATGATTGTTTGGGCGAAGCATAAGGATGAGTGTACGAAGGGTTCTCTCGAATGTCTGAAGAGTGGGTCAGGCCCGAAGCTTCAGGCGGGTGATGTGTCACGTTCGCTGTAAGTGGGCACAGTCTGTGAATCCATAAGTGGGTGAAAACAGGGGACTGTTTTCCACGGTAGTGGCGTATCGTGTGGGATGTGGTAAGCCCGCAAGTAACGCCAATGTGTTCTGCCATCACTTCGAGTCTCTGCGGCTTCTGGGGGGAGTGCGCCAGCAGCAGAGGGGAAATGAAGAACTGACTCTATTGGGTCCAGTGTGAATGGCACATGCGGTCTCGTATGAGGCGCGAGATAGAATGAAGATGTCCTGTGAGCGAGAATGGTGAGGACTTGTGTTGAGGTCCTTGGTAGTCGCTCCTGCGTTCAGGCTGAAGGAGGAGGATTCTGTCCTGAATGATTGAAAGAAAGGTTACAATGAACTGCAAGGCCTGTGTGTGTGTGTCACAGATGGGATTCTGCATACACAAATAGTGTGGATCAGGCTGGAAGAAGAAGGTTGGTCGCAGAGTGGATCGGCTAACTGCCACTCGCAGGTAGTCAGTCAGGCAGGAAAAATATCTGGATCCCATGTCATTGAAAGGTGTGGGAGTACCACCGCGTAATCCTTTGTGACGAAACATTTGGTGGCAAGAATCCATTCTTCACTGGGAATCCTCTGAGAGAACTCAGATTTAGGTTCGACAGAGGCTATAGTCCTCCATGTCAAGCAGAGTAGCGCCAGTGAAGGTTGGGGTGGGGGTGGAGCACCACTGAGGTAGCAGAGGCCTGTAGTGTGGTTTGCAGTGGGTAGGCAGCACAAGTGCAGCAAGAATGAAAATGGGAGAGAGAGCGCCTCCGTATAACGCCGAGAGTAAAGGTCGAATTGACCTGTGCTCTGGGATAGAATGAAGTGGAAGAGCCTGCTTCCCACTAAAGGTGGTGGGAATAGGGAGTCTAAGAAAAAACCTGATAGCTCATGGAAGCTGGCAAGGGTTTGAGAATGCCACCGCTTCCCCTGCGAACGTGAAGGTTGAAGTCGACACCAGTGGGTCAGTAAATCCAATATGGTCGGTAAGACGATACAGATAAAAATCGTCCGGTAATATGATTTTGATGAATCATCTACGGACAGAGACATGATCTTTATTTTCCATTTCTATAGGTGAAAAGGTTGTTCATCGCATGTAATTCGCAATTGAGTTTGGCAATTTTTGAGTGGATATTGAAAAAAACTTGTTACTTTAACTAGAAACTCTATTGTTTCCGCTAGTTTGTTACCCATAAGAATGCCAGGAAGATAAGGATGGTTCGGCATTTAATAGCACACTGTGCTCGTCTTTAAAAGAAGGTCAGCAACCAACGATCATTGTGTTGGCTGTGGATTTCATTGAAACAGCTAATCTTTATATAATTAAAGAAGGTGTTGTGAAGTTTCCAGTGTCCTGGGACAGAGGCTTCAGAGACTGGAGACCTGCGTGGAAGTTTATATCTCACAAACCATTTTGTTGTCCAATGTTGTGTATTGGAGTGCCTTTCCATTGAAAAGGCTGAGACATTCAATTCCCCCTACTGGGAGAATGGAGGAAGGTCAGATTTTTTTTATTTTGAGGTCTACTTGATAGGAAGCCAGCGGTCCTTAGGAGAGGGACACCGATGGCCTGGTTCTTATAGTGGGTGACGCCTGGTGTCGGGAATACTTTTTTTTTTTTTGTGGAAGTCAGTGAGACTGATTCGCCGAAGGAGAGACCTGTCACGGTGCAGTGCAGCAGGGTGTGAGAAGCACTCCTGGATAAATTAGCACCCCAGATAGGAGTTCCCGGAGAAGATTCCTGTATGGGCAGTCGGCGGAGGGAAGTCGGTGGCCACAGAAGGCTGCAAAATGGCAACCGCAGGTTAATGAGGACCCGTTGGGTGGCTGTTGAAAGTTGGCACCCTACAAACATTACCAGCTGCAAGAGCCCTGGTAGATGGAACTTCTTGAGGGATACTATCTGCTGAATTTAGCACTGTAGCTGAGCTGTAGTGCGTATTAGGTGCAATGACGCCAGCTGAATGTCGCCGTGTAGTATTTTGCAGCAGTATGAGTCCCGAAGGCCATGCATGTCCTCATAGAAGAGTCCTTGATCCTTGAACCTCACCAGTGTCCACAGAAGAAGAACCCCCCCCCCCCTTTTTTTTTTTTTTTTTTTTACCAACGTAGTGTAAGAAGGATCCTCGGGCAACCATGCCCCGACCAAGGATCCCTGGCAGTGCAGATGTATCGCGCACAATGTGGCTATGTTGGCAGCGAGGCACTTGGTCATGCCATGGCACGCATGCTGGCAGGGAAATGTAGGGCCGATTGGTCGACGTTGTACAGTCACGCGTCTGTGCGCCCCAACTGGCCGGGTAGTCAGCAGAAGTGGGAGCGTGCTGGCATTGCCGGTGGATGCATCGTATTATTTGTGCGGACACATTGGTGCCATTGTGAGTGCACCAGCAAGCCTCAGATGCGCTCATGGTTCGACTCACCGACGGAGGCGGTGTCTCAGTGGTCTGCATACGTTGGTGCTTCAACATGCCAGAGCATGCATCAGGGCTTCAGTACGCCCGCGTCAGGTCTGGAGCTTTGGTGTTCTCGGGCACACGTCAGTGGTTCCGGGGGGGGGGGGGGTGCACTTGCTTTAGAGCCCCTGCGCCCCCTCTCACTCAGTGTTTCGGCGCACTGGTGCCCACTTTGGGGCTTCCGTGTTCTTCGGGCACGAGTTGGTGCTTCGAGGCGCCTGCGTCGGAGCCCATATCAGCTTCCTGGTGCACAGGTGGATGCACTCGTGAGTTGAGCTGCGTCGGCGAAGATAGAGTCAGCTCCTCAACGTGCTGGTGGGTCGACTGGCCTCACAGTTAGCGCCTCCCTCCCCCCCCCCCCCCCCCCACCCGGGCTGCCCTCTGTGCCGACCCTGGCAAACCGGGAGGTCCACCGAGGAGGCTCAATGTGAAGGCCTCTAACAAGTAAGGGGGGGGGTGCCCCTATATTCACTTCTCGTAAGGACAGCTCTTCTGTGGTATTCTTGAATTATTTTCTTCTCTTTCTTCTTTCCTTTCTTTTTTTTTTTTTTTTAAGGAAAACTTAAGAAGGAGAGAGCTCCACACACTCAGTCACGCAGAAAAAAATAGACTGAGGAGACTTGAGGCAGCGCGGGATCATGCAAGCAGAGGCACCTCACTATCAAAGTGAAGTTTAAACTTTGAGAGCTCCACCACCTAGTGACACGGAGGACGTCCCAGACAGCATGGCTAATTCATGCTGCTCATCTATGTGAAAATTGGATATGTCTCAAGATCTGGAAGGGGTTTATTTTTTCAGAAAAAATATGCTACTTCAGTTTTTAATAAAATTTAGCACCATGCTGATCTCCTTCAACTGTTAATAGCAGAGAGACATTTAGAAATTCGATCCACTGTTGAGGACAAAAACATTTACTGGAAAATAAAGCTACAAGTCATCAGCATACAATCTGAACTCCACGCCAAACTGTTCAATTAAAAGACAGAGGGACCAGGTAAACATTAAAAAGAACGGCTGATAAAACAGAACCTTGCGGAACCCCACTACACAAATCGTACCAATCTGAGCAATTTCCTTGGAACCTAACTTGTTTTCTCATACCCAATTAAAAGTTAAACCATTTATAGACTAGTCCACTTACACCCAATTGTCTTAGATGAAATAAAAGTACCTTGTGATTTACAATGTCATATGCTGTTGTAATATCTTTAAAAAAACAAAAGAAACCCAGCAATTACCACATCATTATTATCTAAATGGCAAAGAACAAAATCCATTACTGAAACCAACAGGGTTTCTGTGCTATGGGTTTTTCGAAAACCACATTGAAAACAGTGCAGGACATTATTTTTGATCAAAAACCCATTAAACTGTTTGTACACCATCTTTTCAAGCAATTTGCCCAATGTGACTAAATTTGAAAATAGTCTATATCTCAGGAGATCATCTATTGGCAAATTACCCTTCTTAAACATAGGGCATACAAAAGGGTTTAAGCGATGGTGTGACAAATTCTTCAGAAGGAGATTGGTTAACTACAGAAGTTAAATCCTTTCTAGAGCCATTTTTATGTGCCTATTCATGCCATTCTTCAAGGATTGTTTATAATGCAATAAAGGTCAGTCCCACTGCATTTCATTTCGAAGTTATTCCTATTTAGGTGGTAAAGGGCGTAGGCTGCTTATTTTTATTTATTTTTTTTATTAAGGCCTAGCTTGTGATCCTCCATAAATGGGCTTACAAGCTCAGTCAGAACCTACACCCAACCCCAATGAATGCTACTTATGAGAGGAGGAGTCTGAAATTAAGCTACTATAGGTCTTCATTCTAAACAGGGATCAGCAAACTTTGAGCCTCTGTCCCACCCCCCACCCCCTTCCATCCATACAACATTTTGGACCCCCCAACCCATCAAAGTTGGGTTACATCGTGTATTTTATATATATATATATATATATATATTATAGAAATAAAAAAAAAAAAAACTGGCAATGTATGTATCTTAATTAGTGCTTACTGTATTATACAGAATAACCCCCAAAACAATTTTTGGAGAAAGGAAAAAAGCACTTTTTAACTTACATAAAAAATCATACCACAAATCCTTCAATGAATATAAAAACAATGAGTTTATTTCAAAATCATTAAAACAACCTGATTTTTTTCAATATTAATTTTTTATATAAAATTACTCATATTGAACATTCCCTTTGAGAATATTAAAGCAGTTCTCTAGTCAATCTCCACACATTAATATTTTTGACCCTTTCTACTATACTGCTACTAAACCTCAATCTCTCCCTAAACTGTTATACTTAGTACATTAAACATTGTTGATTATTGATAACCACATAACCACATTATTGATAACCACATAACATATAATTCTTAATACATGCATAATAGTATTATAGTTGTTGATTAACAATACTTCATTACAAAATTAAGACCACCCTTATGTGGTCTACACTATCACATGTAGATCTTAAAAATGCCTTTTTGAACTCCTTCATATGTAGTGTTTCCTGGTTATATGATTTTTCTTTCCCAACAAGGCCCTTGTTTCGCCTTCCTCGCTTCTTCAGGGGATTTAAACTCGAAAGAAATCAACAGTGTATAGATCACCCCCAACTCTCGATGTAACTCACTCTTCACTCGTTTCCACTTAATGATAGGCGAATCTCACGGAAGAATGTGCCAAAGGCATAAAACCTCTCTTAGACCATTGTTTTAAGATTATCTCAATCCCAAATTGGTAAACTTCCAAAATATTTAAGGAGAGTTGGAGCTGAAGGTTCTCAAAGTTGTTTTAGTTTGTACAGTTTTTTTCTCTTTCTTTATACCTTTTCCACCCTACCTATCAGTTCTTTTATGTTATATATAATGGTTTACTTTGCTCATATTTTACACCATTTGCTTTAACTATATGTTATGTTATACTGTTCATTGTATTTTCCTCCTTTTCAGTTCAATGTAAGCCGGCATGATGTGCCTTACGAATGCCAGCAAAGAAAAGCCTATAAATAAATAAAATTAAATAAATAAATAAATAAATAAACTGACATTATTTTCTGTCAGCCATCTCGGGTTAAGCGTTTCAACGCCGACTATTTCCATACCATCCCAATGAATCGTTAGCCTTTCTAGTTCTTTGAAATTTACTTAGTGCCATCCTCTCGACGTTTACCAGTCTCAAATCAAATATATATATACATATACACACACACACACCCCCCAAAGTTTCTCAAACCAGCCAATAAGCAATAAGCAATCATGCTACCAGACAGAATCAAAATTTGATTCTCCTCAGGTTGCTGATAGGAGCAATCAGATTTATTTTATTTAGACATTTTATATACCGTCATACCAATTAGTAGATCACAATGGTTTACAAGGTAGCATTCATAATTAAAACACACAACAGACAAATATGGATTGTTTACAGAGGTGGTATGCAAAGGCAAGCATTTATCGATCAAATCTATTAAATCTAATTTTCTAGTATATAAGGCAGATATTTTGCATAATGTATTGTCTGTCTCTGCGCGTATGGATGTGTGAGAGAATGGGTGCCTGCCTGTGTGTTTGAGGTAATCTGGGGGAGTAAGAGCTTTTGCATGCATAAGGGAAGGGACTTAGAGCCTGTGTATGAGAGTATATGGGTATGTATGAGACCATGTATGTATTTGAGAGAGAATGAACATGTAAGTTCTGTGTGAGCAAGAGGATAAGGTTTGGGTGTCCCCCTAATCCTCTACAATCTCAGGTGACTGGAAATCAAGTTCCTAGGTATGGACAGCAGGCGCTTTTTTATCCTCAGTTTTAATTATTGGGTGTTATTTGGTATGTGTGCTGTTTTGAAATGAAATATTTTATTGGTGCTTGGGAAATTTAAAAAAGAATAATATGATTTTAATAGATGTTCTATTTGTCAGTAGTTTTGAAATATTTATTCTTTTATTAGTATGATTCTACTATTATAATTGATGCTTTATGTTTCTTGATATTATTGCTGTATGAGGGTTGGTGATTCTGTCATTGTTACACTGTAGACAGAGTCTGGCTTCTTGAGTTTCCATTTCAGTTTTTGTCTGCACATTGCTGGCTCTAATCTGTTCACCCCCATATCTGTCTCTGCTCTATGCGTGTGACCAAGGGGAGAGATTTTGCTAGCATGTAGTGTCTGTGTAGGGATCTATAGCAATCAGGTTTGTTCTATTTCCCCCGCAGATGCTGACTTGGTACTCTGAGACTCAGTGTAATATTTACAGTGCTGCTTTTTCACAGATAGGGTTCTTGTTTGAGTTCTTGGTGTTACTACTGTTACATTATGATAGGTTTGCAGTATAGATTTTGAGTGTCTTTTTTACAATGTGTCTGGCAGTGGAAGGAGTTTGTGCTGCTGTTACTGTGAGGTGCCTGTCTGGGTAAGGTGTGGCATCTACCTCTCTGTTTGTGTATCTCTCATACACTGCAAGATCGGCATAGAAAATGTGCTTCTTTCGCTAATTCTAATACCACAGCAGGGCTTGCACAGCAGGGTGTCCTCTGCTCATCTGCTGGTGGGATGAGGTCCACTGGCTGCTGCACAGCTTCTCTGTTTTACGGCCACAAATGGGACCAGGTCTATCGGTGGCCGCATGCACCTTCCCCTGTGGTACGGTTTCCGTGGCCCCCTGGAAGCTCGTTTGCAGTGCCCCCCCCCGCCCCCCCATTTGCTCATCCCTCTGCTAAAAGATGGTTTTCTTACACATCAATTAAACTCCACCCTTTTCTCTAAAGTCCAACTATTGCAGCAACAGCCTTCAACAAGCAGCCAGAGATCATAGTTCTACTGCATTTTGCTTCTGCTATGAAATTCACCGTGTACCAAGGACTTCACCAGATCAGGTTATTAACTTGATCCACTTGGCTTTGCTTTAATCTTTTAGTCTTTCTGCTTATTTATGCTATATATCTAGGACAGCCTCCATTCTGACAAGCTTCACACTACAGTCATTCCATGGTAGCTCCTTCAGTCTACAAGGTCTACAGCAGTATTGTTCACAAACTTTGAGGATCTTTAACTATAGTGCTAGCTTATCTGCCTGAGCAGAGAAATCTGACTCACCGATTTCCACTGTGATGGTGCTAACGTAGTTAATTTTATTCAGTCCACATGATCAAAATCATGTCAGAAAGAAGTGACTAATGATGCAAATGACAGATTGCTATAAAAAGCACAAACTGTGTAAAATGCTAAACTGAAATTTGCAGTATTATTTTCAAGCTCAAAGATACTGGCTGCCTATATAGCCATGGGCAATACTTACTAAATGGCCATAATCTGATCAAACTAAACCACTGTTCAAACTATTTTAGAGAATATATTTTTATTTCATTGACAAACATTGATACTGAAATAGAATTGAATGAAGACAAAAACAGAATACAATTTCAAAAGCATCAATACTGTATTTCCTTTAAATTTAGCATGCAGATAAACATAAGAACATAAAACTAGCTAAAAATCAGACTCTTTTTTTCCACTGGTGTAGCCAGAAATGTATAACACTTTTTGAAAGTTTCTCTCATCATAATAAATGTGAGTAAACTGGGGAACCTCTTAGTGCAGTTTGTCATCAGCGTTATAGATTGATCAGATGGTTCATTACAGTGCTGTACACCTCCATGAAGAGGATCTGGAAGTGAATCCCAGACCAAGATTCTGCTCCCTGGGTTGGCAGGGGCTGTTGCAGATGCAAGGTTCACAAACCCCGGGGGCCAGGGAGTCTCAAGTCAATCATCACTCAGGGGGAGAGCTAGTGGCCTCATTCAGGAGCCATGTTATGTTCTGAAGGAAGCCAAGGCCCATGGCCCCTAGCTAAGTGTCATCATTGCAATGACTGGGCTAAAGGGATATTAAAGCACGGGAGGAAATCCCAAGTAACAGAAATTGCGGCAGAAAAAGACCAAACTGTCCATCCAATCTGCCCAGCAAACCCATAGCAGCACCCACCGCACTGTACAGTTCACCCCCATATTTATCAGTTTCTCAGACTGTAAAAGTCAAGACCCTTGTTTATTGCTGTCTGAGTCCTAGTCCCCATTATCTGTTGCCGCTAAAGCAGAGAGCAATGTTGGAGTTGCATCAAAAGTATCAGGCTTATTGGTAACAGCTGCACCAGCAAGTTATCCCCATGCTTGTTTCCCCAGACTATAAAAGTCAGGGTCCTTGTTGGTGGCTGTCTGAATCTAATTCCCCTTTTCCTCTTTGCTCTCTGCTTCAATGGCAGGGGGAAATGATGGAGTTGCATCAACAATATGAAGGCTTATTGGTTAAGGGTAGTAACTGCCGCACCAATAAGTTACACCAAATAAGTCACAAAAGGAGTCCAAGAAAAGCAGTAACCTGAACGAGAAAAGCTGGAAAGCTATGAGCACAAATGCTCGTAGTTTGGGCAATAAAATCCCAGATCTGCAAGCCCTAATGGTGGAGGCGGACTTGGACGCTGTTGCTGTCACGGAGACGTGGTTCACGGAATCTCATGATTAGGATACGGCAATACCGGGCTATAACTTGTTAAGGAAGGACAGAGAGGACAGGTAAGGGGGAGAAGTGGCTCTTTATGTCAGAAACAATAACCAAGCATCTGAGCTGCAAGGAAGATGGGGCAGAGAAGAAGCACTAAGGGCTGACCTAAAAAAAAAGATGACGGGGCATCCATTTTTATTGGAGTGGTTTACAGGCCTCCAAATCAAATGTAAGAACTTGACAGAGATCTGATTGAAGACATCCAAAAAAATGGGAAAGAAGGGAGAAGTGGTGATTGTTGGAGAATTTAATCTGCCGGATGTAGACTGAAGAATCCCTTCTGCAGAATCTAACAATAGTAGAGAGATAGTGGATGCCTTCCAAGGGGCTCTGTTCAAACAAATGATAATGGAACCCACGAGGGAGGGAGCTATACTCGATTTAGTACTCATTAATGGAGATAATGTCTCTAATGTCCAGGTGGATGCCCACCTCAGCACCAGTGATCATCATACAGTATGGTTTCATATCACAAATAGGATAGGGAGAAGAACCACGAAGACCTGAGTTTTGCAGTTCAAAAACACGGACTTTGATGAAATGGGGAAGTACCTGGAGGAAGAACAAGAAGGCTGGGAGAACAAGAGAAATGTGGAACAACAATGGACCAAACTAAAAGGAGCAATTACCAAGGCATCTAATCTATATGCTAGAAAAGTAAAGAAAAGCAAGAGAAAAATGAAACCTATCTGGTTCTCAAATGAGGTGGTTGACAAAATAAAAGCTAAAAGAACAGCATTCAAAAATATAAAGGATCCCAAAGGGAGGAGCACAAGGAAGAATATCTGGTGGAACTGAGGGAGACAAAGAAAGTAATCAAGATGGCAAAGAGTCAAGCGGAAGAAAAGACTGCCAAAGAGGTAAAGCGAGATGACAAAACATTTTTCAGATACATCAGAGAAAGGAGAAAAGTTCAAAGTGGTATAGTGAAATTAAAAAGTGAAAAGGATCAATGTGTGGAGAGAGACGAAGAAATGGCAGAAATGTTAAATGAATACTTCAGTTCGGTGTTCACTAAAGAGGACCCTGGAGAAGGACCATCGCTAGTTAACAAAAAACTGGAGGGGAGTGGAATAGATGTAACTCCGTTTACAGAAGAGAATGTATGGGAAGAGCTGTGGAAACAAAGTGGACAAAGCCATGGGGCCTGATGAGGTTTATCCCAGGATACTGAGGGAGCTCAGAGATGTGCTGGCGGGTCCGCTGCATGACCTGTTCAATAGATCCCTAGAAACAGGAATGGTGCTGAGTGATTAGAGAAGAGTGGTGGTAGTCCCGCTTCACAAGAGTGGGAGCAGAGAGGAGGCTGGAAACTACAGGTCGGTTAGCCTCACTTCGGTGGTGGGAAAAGTAATGGACTCGCTGCTGAAGGAAAAAATAGTGAACTATCTACAAACAGCAGAATTGCTGGACCAGAGGCAGCATGGATTCACCAGGGGAAGGTCCTGTCAGACAAATCTGATTGACTTTTTTGATTGGGTGACTAGGGAATTAGATAGAGGAAGAGCGCTCGATGTCATCTACTTTGATTTCAGCAAAGCTTTTGATACGGTCCCGCACAGGAGGCTTATGAATAAAATCAGAAGTTTAGGAGTGAGTGCAGAGGTGGTGGCCTGGATTGCAAACTGGTTGACGAACAGAAGACAATATGTGATGGTAAATGGAACTTACTCTGAAGAGAGAGTGGTGTTAGGTGGAGTGCCGCAAGGATTGGTATTGGGACAGGTCCTGTTCCATATCTTTGAGAGCGATATTGCGGACGGGATAGAAGGTAAGGTCTGTCTTTCTGCAGATGATACTAAGATCTGCAACAGAGTGGACACGCCGGAAGGAGTGGAGAGAATGAGACTGGATTTAAGGAAGCTGGAAGAGTGGTTGAAGATATGGCAGCTGAGATTCAATGCCAAGAAGTGCAGAGTCATGCCTATGGGGTGTGGAAATCCGAAAGAACTGTATTTGATGGGGGGTGAAGGGCTGATGTGCACGGAGCAGGATACAGACCTTGGGGTGATAGTGTCTAATGATCAAAAGTCGGCGAAACAATGTGACAAAGCAATAGCTAAAGCCAGAAGAATGCTGGGCTGCATAGAGAGAGAGGAATATCTAGTAAGAGAAAGGACGTGATGATCCCCTTGTACAGGGCCTTGGTGAGACCTCACCTGGAGTACTGTGTTCAGTTCTGGAGACTGTATCTCCAAAGGGACAGAGACTGGATGGAGGCGGTCCAGAGAAGGGCGACCAAAAAGGTGGATGGTCTTCATAAAATGACTTATGAGGAGAGATTGAAGAACCTAAATATGTATAACCTGGAGGAGAGGAGGAGCACAGGTGACATGATACAGACTTTCAGATACTTGAAAGGTTTTAATGATCCATGGCGAACAAACCTTTTACATTGGGGGGGGGAGGGGGGGGGGGAAATCAGTAGAACTAGGGGTCACGTTTGAAACCCCAGGGAGGAAGTCTCAGAACCAATGTCAGGAAGTATTTCTTCACGGAGAGGGTGGTGGATGCCTGGAATGCCCTTCCGGAGGAAGTGGTGAAGACTAAAACTGTGAAGGATTTCAAAGGGGCATGGGATAAACATTGTGGATCCATAAAGGCTAGAGGGTGGGAATGAAGAGAAGAGCCATGGGGGTGGCTTATGGAATAGAGGCTACTACCTGGTGATTACTACCCTTAGTCAAGAAGCCTTCGCACGGTTAATGCAACTCAACATTGCTCTCTGCTTCAACAGCAAGGGGAAATGTGAAAGAGAGGATTTCCATTCAGATAACAACCAACAAGGACTGAACTTCACAATCTGGGTAAACAAATAAGCGTGGGGGTAGCTTGCTTATAACAGCAGTTACTACCCTAAACCAATTAAGCCTGATACATCACTTTGAATGTATATACAGCGTTGCTCTCTGCTTAAATGGCAGGGATAAATGTGGAAAAGAGGATTTACATTCAGACAACAATCAACAAGGCATTGATCTGTGCAGTCTGGATAAACAAGCATCGGGGTAACTTGCTTGATACGGTGGATACTACCCTTAACCATTAAGCCTTATGCTCACCTTTGATGCAACTCTACCATTACTCTCTGCATCAATGGCAGGGGATGGCAGGAAATTTGAATCAAACAGTTACCAACAAGGGCCCTGAACTTGGTGGTTGGTGAAACAGATAAGTATGGGAAAATAAATGTGGGAGCTTGCTGGGCAGACTGGTTGAGCCGATTGGTCTTTTTCTGCTGTCATTTCTATGTTTCTATGCATTTTTTTCTTCATTTCCATCCTCTAGCCTTTAGGTATCCACAGTGTTTATCCCAATCCTTTGAATTCTTTCACTGTTTTTGTCTTCATCATCTCCTCTGGAAGGGCATTCCAAACATCCACCACCCACTCCATGAAGAAATATTTCCTGACGTTAGTTCTGAGTCGTCTTCCCTGGAGTTTCATTACGTGACCCCTAATTCTACTGATTTCTTTCCAACAGAAAAGGTTTATCGATTGTGCATCATTATTTATTTATTTATTTATTAACTTTTATTTACCGACATTCGTGAAGCACATCATGCCGGTTTACAAAGAACTCAGGCGGGAAATACAAAGAAACAAAGTAACAATATTTATTTATTTATTTATTTATTTATTTCACATTTTTCTATACCGAGCTTCATGGTTGAATACCATATCAGATCGGTTTACATCGAACGAGGGATAGAAACTTGTAACAAAAAACGGAACAATAAGTTATAATCAGAAAGAGAGCAAGAAAGTTACATTGAACAAGGACTATAAACTTGGAGGCTTTACAGCTTGGAAGTAAATAGAGTAAAAAAGGCCCGAGTAGGGCCATAACTTAAAATCAAAAGTCATAAGATAGTTTAATTGCGGAGGTATTGGATAAGAGGCATCTCACAAAGAAGGCATGGTTCCATGGCTCGTGAGTAGGATGGTAGATTATTGTGTGTCTGAAGGATCCAAGAAGGCTAGTCGGAACAGCCAAGTCTTAAGTTTTTTTTTAAAAGTTAGTAGGCATGATTCCAACCTGAGTTCTGCAGGAAGGCTATTCCAAATGTTTGGACCTGCTAGAGAAAAGGCTCGGACCCTGGTCGAAACTAGGCGAATGGTTTTGGTTGGAGGGGGTTGTAATTCTCCTTTGTGGATTTCTCTAATCGGTCTGTTGGATGTATGGAGTTTGAGGGGAAATTCAAGGTCAAGATGAAAATAGTTATGGATGGACTTGTGTATCAGGGTGAGAGATTTGTGAAGGACTCTGTAGTAGACTGGTAACCAGTGAAGGTTTCGGAGAATTGGTGTAATATGATCTCTTCGGTTGGTACTGGTTAAAATTCTGGCAGCAGCATTCTGTATCATTTGAAGAGGTTTGGTGGTTGAGCTGGGTAGGCCAGTGAGAAGAGCGCTGCAATAATCTATTTTTGAAAATATTAGGGATTGCAGAACAGTTCTAAAGTCGTGGAGATATAGGAGAGGTTTGAGTCTTCTCAACACCTGTAGTCTGTGGAAACAATCTTTGGTAGTCGAATTGATCATAGTCTTTAGATTAAGGCGGTTGTCTAGAATTACTCCCAGATCTCTTATATAACAATATAACAATATAACATTAATAACAGAACCAAAAATCAGAATACAAAAAGAACCAAAAGGGGCAAGGATGGCGGGGGGAGGAAGGGGGGAGGGAGCGGTGGGGGAGGGGGGATGGGAAAGAGGGGATGGGGAGCGGGTGGAAAGGCGTATCTAGATGAAGTATACGACAACAGAAAAAAATGAAATAAAAAATAGAAGAGGGAGACTATGTACAGTTGAAGTATGTACAGGTACATACCAGCTATATTAATTAGGCGACAGTATTCACTAGGATATAGTTTATTTAAAGGGAATCTGGAGGTGCAAAGGCGAGAGAGAGAGAGACTTTCAGATACCTTGCAGGTATCTGAAAGTCTGTATTATATCTTCCTTGCACCTCCTCTTCTCCAGGGTATACATATTTAGGTCCTTCAACCACTCCTCATGAGTCATTTGATGGAGAATCCCCACCATTTTGGTCACCCTGTCTCCAGAACTGAACAGTACTCTAGGTGAGGCTTCACCAAGGACCTTTACAAGGGGATTATCACCTTTTTATTACTGGTAATTCCTCTCTCTATGCAGCCCAGCATTCTTCTGGCTTAGATCACATTGCTTTGCCGTCTTCAGATTGCTAGACACTGTTACCCCAAGGTCCCTCTCTTGGTCCGTGCACAACAGCCTTTCACCTCCAATCACATACAGCTGTTTGGATTACCAAAACCCCAGATGGCATTGAATCCCAGCTGCCATATCTTTGACCACTGTTCAAGCTTCCTTAAATCACATCTCATTCTCTCTACTCCTTCCTGCATTTTCACTCTACTGCAGATCTAAGTATCATCCACAAATAGACTAGCTTTACCTTCTATCCCTTCCGCAATGTCGCTCAAAGATATTAAACAGAACCGGTCCCAACACCAATCCTTGTGGCACTCCTCTTAACACTGCTCTCTTTTCAGTAGTTGTGAATGCTCTATGTGCCACAGTCTAAAAGGCTAGATCTAATTAAGTTAAAGACACAAATATGCAGGAGAAAACTGAACAAAAAAAAAAAAAAAAGTAAACCAGTGCACTGATGTACTCAAAATGACCATAACTATGCATAAGAATGCCACAATTTTTTTTAAGCAAAAAAATTTGACAAATTATAAATTTTCAAAATAATGAGCTCAAAACTGACCTTACAGCAAGAGATAAAGAGTAACTAAAGAACCTGCATATATAAAATATGAGAGACAAATGTAAAAATGTAAGAAATAAATCACGGCAAAAACTCTGAATAAGATTAAACAAAAATACATTGTGACATGAGTATTGGTATATTGTAGGAGCGAAAATACCCAAGAAATTGAGTTAATTTAAGCACTGGTATATTTCTGATGTTATGCTACTGTGTAAATTTTTTATATTTCAGAATGATTATAGTTAAGTATTTAGTAGGCTCAGTGGTTTTATAATCTGATGAGATGCAAGAGGAAGAGATAATGAGAGGAAGCAGCAGGTTCTGTGACCTGCCGCTAGACATTTTCTCAGAGCTCAGTTAATTGCTTACCTGGAGTTCCATTTCTAAATTGTATTCTTTTGAAATAAGGCAGCATTGCTGCTTTGGTGCTATCTTTCATGATAATTCAAAGGTCTTACAAAGTGCAGACTCCCAAAAAGGGCCTTAAGAATGCAAAGGTTGCACATCATCATCATCTTTGGGTATATCTGTGTTCAGACTTTACAAGGAATTAATCCAAAGTCACAAACTTAACATCAAATGAGGAATGTGCACAAAAATGTAAAATTCTGCACAATTCTGTGTGCTTTATATTGGTCAAATTAACACAATATACATGACAGTCTAAATAAATAATTTAAAATGCAATACAGAAAAGAAATTACTTAAAGATGCAGAGTTAAATATTTTGAGCAGAATTTCCCTAGAAGTTCATTGTAAGAGTGTCTCTTCCACCTTTTCTCCCTATTTCCTTGGCCTGTCACTCTCTCTACCCTTCCCACTCTATCTTCACTCCCAGAGTTTGACTCCTCTCTCAGTACTGCCCTCACATAGGCTCCCTCTGTCCCTCTCACACACACAGAGCTCCCCCTCTCTCTAGGGCACACACACACCCCCTCATACAGGCTGTCTCTCTCATGCATATACACACCCTCAGACTCCTCCTCTCTCGCGTGCATACACACCCAACATAGGCTCCATTTCTCTCACATGCATACACCATCACACAGACTGCTTATGTCCCTCTCACAGACAACAGTACACTGGTTCCCTCTTACTCACCTCCCCCCTACACATAGGCTCCCTCTCTCTTACACACACATCCCTTCTTTCTTATACATACACACCCTCACACAGGCTCCCTCTCTCACAAACATCCTCACATACACACAATCCCTTTTTCACACACACTAGCTCCTAATCTCTCACACACTCCTTCACAATTGCCTCATACTGACTCCCTCTCTGTCTGGCACACACACCCTCTCTCACTCACCCCCCAGGCTCACAGTCTTACACATACACACTCTCAACAGGGCATGCTCCATTTACACTAAGAGCGGGACAGCCTCTGCTCACAATACACCGGGGCTTGCTCCATCTTCTCTGTGAGCAGGATAGTCTTTGCTTGTGGCATGCTGGGGCCTGCTCTATGTTCGCTGCCAGCAGGTCAGCCTCTGCTTGCAGCATGCCGGGGCCCACCAAATTCTATGCAATAGCGCAGAATTCCCCCAGGACTAAACTTAGTCTATGTACCCAGCACTAATTTCATATTTCATCATGCTAAAAACTACTGGGATCAAAATTTTCTCTCTAATTTAAATAAGACTGAAGGATCAAATATTAAAGTAGCTGGTAAAAGAAGATGAAAAAGAAAATTTAAGTAACAGGAACAGTAAATTGTGAGTCTAAGTCTCAAAATAGGCCTAAGTATTGATACTGCTGGAACAAAAATGAATATAGTCCCGAAGTTTCTACTTAAATAAATCTCAAATTTAGTTGATCAAGCATTTGATTATTCACCTTACTAAATTCCATCAAGGTGAGGTACAACAAAAAAAATTTCATAATACAGAACTTAAATAACATACCAGGCTATAAAGCACATAAAAGATAAAATAAAATGTCATTCTCCTTACCCTCTCGATTCAGATTCATTTTAACCCCCACATCTGATTCTCGATGCCTATACAGGTAAAGGAAAATTAGTTCTTACCTGATAATTTTCGTTCCTGTAGTACCACGGATCAGTCCAGACACCTGGGTTGTGACTCCACACCAGCAGATGGAGACAGAGCAAAACTTGACGGGCTCCCTACATATAGTAAGGTGCCACCCACAGCCCCTCAGTCGAACGTACTGTCAAAGCAAAACAAGTGCCCGACTAACTAACTATAAACTGCAATATATAAGCCAATTCAGAACACACCCCTGGCAGAAAACAGAAAACCAACAGAACCAGAGGTAGTGGCTGTATGCCAAAAACTCGCAATAATGCAGCCCGAAAATCAAAACGAGCGGACTCTCTCACTCTTCATCGTAAGCAGAACAGACGGGCGGGAGCCTGGACTGATCCGTGGTACTACAGGAACGAAAATTATCAGGTAAGAACTAATTTTCCTTTCCCTGTACGTACCCGGATCAGTCCAGACACTTGGGATGTACCAGAGCAAATTACCGAGGGTGGGAAGCAGAGAGTCCCGCTCGGAGAACACTCGCTCCAAAACCCTGAGACTCAGTTGCCTGGACATCGAGTCTGTAATGCCTAGTAAAAGTATGCAACAACTTCCACGTCGCCGCTTTACAGATCTCCTGCGAGGACACCTGAGAAACCTCAGCCCAGGACATGGCCTGCGCCCTAGTGGAATGAGCACGAAGTCCCCTAGGTGCCAACTTCCCCTGCAGGAGATACGCTGAACTAATCGCCTCTTTGAGCCAACGCGCAATCGTGGCCCGCGAAGCCGCAGACCCCCGGCGAGGTCCGGAGCAGAGGACAAACAAATGGTCAGACACCCTGAAGGCATTAGTCACCTCCAGATAACGAATGAGAATCCTGCGAACATCGAGTCTTCGCAACTCACTCGACCTCTTGTCCCCCGGATCCATGACTGAAAAACCTGGAAGGTCTACGGATTGATTCAAGTGAAAAGAGGACACCACCTTGGGCAAAAAGGATGGAACAGTCCGTAGGGAGACCCCGGTCTCCGAAAAACGCAGAAACGGCTCTCTACAGGACAGCGCCTGTAACTCCGAGACTCGACGAGCAGACGTAATTGCTACCAAAAACACGGCCTTCAGCGTAAGATCCTTCAGAGTCACGCGCTTGATCGGTTCAAAAGGCGCCCCACAGAGGGCTGATAGTACGCAATTTAAATTCCAGGACGGACAAGGATTTCGGACAGGGGGGCGCAAGTGCTTAGCCCCACGAAGAAAACGCACCACATCTGGATGACAGGCCAAGGACACTCCCTGGACCTTACCCCTGAGACAACCAAGCGCAGCGATCTGGACCTTCAGGGTACTCCAAGACAGTCCCTTCAAGAGACCTTCTTGAAGAAATTCGAGGACCGCCGGCACAGCTGGACGTATAGGATCTATGTCGCGAGTACTGCACCAGTCCTCAAAAACTGTCCAGACCGGCATGTAGGTTAGGGACGTAGACTGTTTCCGAGCCCTCAACAAAGTAGCAATCACGGACTCGGAGTACCCCTTATTCCTCAAACGCGCCCTTTCAAAAGCCAGGCCGCGAGACAAAAGTGATCCGCATCTTCCAAACAGACGGGTCCTTGTTGAAGGATGGACGCGTCCCCGTGAAATCGAAGCGGAGGCTCCGCCGCCAACTGAATGAGGTCCGCGAACCACGGTCGCCGTGGCCACTCCGGTGCCACCAAAATCACCGCCACCGGGTGCAATTCTATCCGTCGCAGGACCTTTCCGATCAGAGGCCACGGAGGAAACACATAAAGCAACACGTCCGTGGGCCAGGGAAGAACCAATGCATCGACGCCTTCCGCGCCCCGCTCCTTCCATCGGCTGAAGAACCGCGGAGCCTTTGTGTTGAGAGCGGTGGCCATGAAATCCAGGTGGGGCCGTCCCCACCTGGCACAGATGAGCCGAAACGCTACCTCCGGTAACTCCCACTCTCCTGGATCCAGCCGATGGCGACTGAGGAAATCCGCCTGAACGTTGTCCACCCCTACGATGTGAGACGCCGCTATGCCGCTGAGGTGCTGTTCCGCCCAGGCCATCAACAGACTCGCCTCCTCCGCCACTTGTTGGCTTCTTGTACCTCCCTGGCGATTGATATAGGCCACTGTGGTCGCATTGTCCGACAGAACCCGGACCGCTCGTCCCCGTATCCACGGGAGAAAGGCTCATAACGCCAACGACACCGCCTTGGTCTCTAACCGGTTGATGGACCACAGCGACTGCTGACTCGACCACTGACCTTGCACCGAGCGGCTCCCACAGACCGCTCCCCAGCCGGAGAGACTGGCGTCTGTCGTCACTACCGTCCAGGTGGGCATGAGCAGGGAGACTCCGCACGTCAAGTGGTCGGTGGAGAGCCACCAATGCAGACTGCCCCTGGCCCGAACCGTGAGTGGCAGCGGCCGATGAAACTCTTCCGAGACCGGCTTCCAACGGGACAGTAACGCTGACTGTAATGGTCGCAGATGAGCAAAAGCCCAGGGAACCAAGGCGAGCGTCGATGCCATGGAACCCAAGACCATCAGATAATCGCAGACCAGCGGGCACCGCATGGACAACAGATGTCTCACCTGTCGCTGTAGCTTGACCACTCTCTCTTGAGTCAGAAACACCCTGGCCCTCTCTGTGTCGAACAAGGCCCCCAGGTACTCTAACCGCTGAGTAGGCTGTAGCTGACTCTTGGAGAGGTTGACTACCCAGCCGAGAGATCGCAAGAGCTGTAGGACCCGGGCAATCGCTTGCCAACATTTGGCTTCGGACTTGGCCCGGATGAGCCAATCGTCTAGGTAAGGGTGAACCAGGAGCCCTTCCCTCCGGAGCTGGGCCGCCACTACCACCATGACTTTGGTAAAGGTGCGTGGAGCCGTGGCGAGACCGAACGGAAGAGCTCTGAACTGATAGTGCCTGCCTAGGACGCAAAACTTCAAATATTTGTGGTAGGCCGGCTGAATGCCGATGTGGAGATACGCTTCAGTAAGATCCAGCGACGCCAGAAATTCGCCCGGACGAACCGCGGCCACTACCGAGCGGATCGTTTCCATCTTGAAACGCGGAATGCGAAGGCATCTGTTGACTCCCTTGAGGTCGAGGATGGGACGGAAGGAGCAGTCTTTCTTCGGGACCACGAAGTAAATGGAGTATCTTCCCAGTCCCCGTTGTGTCGATGGAACGGGAAAATTGGCGCCGAGATCTTCCAGACGTCGCAGGGTCGCTCGGACAGCGTCCCTTTTGAAAAGAGCCTTGCAAGGAGAGACGAGGAACTTGTCCCACGGTAGTCGAGCAAAATCTAACGTGTAGCCGTTCCTTATTACGCCAAGAACCCACTGGTCTGAAGTTATCTTGGTCCATTCCTGGTAAAACAAGGCGAGCCTCGCCCCCACCCGTGGGACGGCCTCTGGAGGCTGCCGCGAGGAACGGACCCTTCTCGTTTTATTGGGCCGACTTGGACCCCGATCCCGACGGGGTTCCGCCAGTCCTGTTAAACCTCTTCCCTCGAAAGGACTGAGACCATGAGGAAGGTCTAGCAGAGTTCGAACGGTAGGACTGTCCCGCCCTCGCCGATCTCTGCGGTCGCTGTCGCCGGTTGGATCGAAAACGGTTCCGTGGAGAGAAGGTCGAACGATGTCTGGGCCTGTCCTCCGGCAATTTAAAAGCCTTGTTCTCGCTTAGGAATTGCATCAGATCGTCCAACTGCTTACCAAATAATAGCTTTCCCTTGAAAGGCAATGAGCCCAAGTGGGCTTTAGACGTACCATCCGCCGCCCAGTTATGGAGCCAGAGAAGACGGCGGGCAGAGATGCCAACACCATGGCCCTGGCTGATGTTCTCAGCAGGTCGTGCATAGCGTCCGCGCTGTAAGCTATCACTGCTTCCAAGTGATCCGCTTGCGAGGCCTCCCTGACGGAGAGGCCAGCATTCGCCTGCAAAGTTTGGGCCCAGCGGAGCCCTGCCCGCAACGCAAAATTACTACAAATGGCCGCCCTGACTCCCAGGGCGGAGACCTCAAAAACCTTCTTGAGTTGCACCTCCAGCTTCCGATCCTGGATATCCCGGAGCGCGGTAGCTCCGGTGACAGGAATGGTAGACCTCTTCGTCACTGCCGACACCGCGGCGTCCACTCGTGGGAGACGCAGCAATTCCAATACATCCTCCGGCAGAGGATATAACTTGTCCATCGCCTTACTCACCTTCAGGCCTAACTCCGGGGTATCCCATTCCCAGAACAGAATATCGGATGCCGAAAAATGGAACGGGAAAGCCACCGCGGGCCCCGCGAGGCCCGGGTCCATATTCGCCCCTTGACGGGTCTCTACCGGTGGGGCCTCCACCCCGAGTTCATCGAGGATCGCCGGGATAAGGGGAATCAGCTCATCGCGTTTGAAGAGCCGCACGACCTTGGGGTCATCCCCATCCGCCGCGAGTGTCCCTTTTTCTGTTCCCGGCTTGACTGGATCTTGATTATCGAGCCCCTCGGGCCCTTCCGCGGTCTCCGAGACCGCCCCCTCCTCCTCCGAGGAGGTAGAGTCCGTATCATAGTTCCGCGAGTCCCCTCGCGATGGCCTCTTTTCCCTGGGTGGACCCGGCGCTTTCGCATGTCGGATCGACCTCTTCTGGGGTTGGGAGCGACCCTCCCTGCCCCCTGGGGCCTTCTGTGGTCTGTGTTTGGATCGCTTGTATTTCGCTAATTTTTTTAAAAGCAAGGCAAAATCTTCTGAGAAAGACCCCTCAGAATCGGAGGAGTCCTCCCTCGAAACCAAACTCCCCGCTTCCTGGGCCCCTGGGACATCCCCCTCCAAACCGTGACGCTGAGGAGACAGGGGGGGCGGCTGGTCGCCATTTCCCAGGGCTTTCCTCGTTGCCTCCCTGACTGTATTCAAAATGGCCGCCGTTCCCGCGCTAAGCGGGAACGGATCGGCCCTGTCAGCTCCTGCAGACACGGCGCGTGGCGGCGATCGGGACCCCCGAGAACGGCCCCCTCGACCGCCCTCCGAAGGACCTTCGCCCCCCGACACGCAGTTCGCACAAACACCGGCTCGGGAGACCCACGCGCGGCAAGCAGTCCCCCTGGGCATCCCGGACCAAAGGCACCACCACAGTAAGCGAAAAAAATAAAATTTGCCGTTCCCCCGCGCAGCCCCGACGAGAACAGGAGAGAGAGAGAGAGAGCCGGCGCGTCAGAAAAAAATAAAGCCGAAACCTTTTTTTTTTTTTTGCAATACTTAGCCGCTGGCCGGGATACTGAAGACTGTCTGCTCCTGCGGGGGCGAGTGAACCGGGCTCCCCGGTGTCACCCCCGACGCTGCTGCCAGGCACGGCCGGGTCCTCGACCCTCAGCAGCGGCCTCAACTAGGGGAAATGATCCTCTCAGGACCTTTCAATCCCCCTGGGAGGCTCCACCGACAGGAGACTTCCTTGAAGCTAAAAAATTTTCAATCTTCTTCTTCTTTCTTTTTTTTTTTTTTTGTAAATTAAGATAAGTGTCACCCGCTACACTATTGTAAAAAATTCCCAAATTCCTTTATCCCTGACTAACTAAATCCCAGGGATCCCAGAGACTGTGGGTGGACCTGCCCCATCTGCTGGAGACAGAGTAAGACTGAGGGGCTGTGGGTGGCACCTTACTATATGTAGGGAGCCCGTCAAGTTTTGCTCTGTCTCCATCTGCTGGTGCGGAGTCACAACCCAGGTGTCTGGACTGATCCGGGTACCTACAGGGAATCACTTATCCGAACACTTGAGTAAACCACCACGTTCTAATTTTCTAAACTTTAAAAATAATCTTCTTTCCTGATCTCCACAAGTAATTTGTTCCCTATGTGGGACCAAAATAACTAAAAACAGTTTGCCATGTCAAAGAATCTACAGTGCCTAGGAGGAGAGATCTCTAGAAGCCCCAGCTAAGACGACCTCAAATCATGACAGTATATACACTTACTAACAAACTTGCCAAATATTTAGGAAGATTCAAATAAATACATTTAAAACCTATTCTGTCTCAACTACACACTGGTTACCAATAGAGAGCAGGATCAGATTCAAAACCCCTTGCTTTGTCTTTAATTGCATGAACAAACAGGCTCCAGAATGTCTCTCAACTCCCTTATGCCACCCAAGAGAGAACTCTTACCTTCCCAACTGGCTCTACTTTCCACCCCAGCTCTGATAAACTGTCCTGCACCAGACTTTGGGCCTTTAGCTGTTACACAACAAATACATGGAGCAAGCTTCCATTATCCCTATGTTTGGAGCCCAGCTACCTGTCAGGAAGAAGGTTAAAGCATAACCTTTTAGCCAAACAGTCCCAACAGAGACTTCCTGTCCAGCAAAGTATTTCTATTTCTACAGCAACAACAAAAGAACCTAGCTATGAATCTGACTTTAAATATATAGATCCTCAATCAATATTGTTGATTGAACACTACTGTAACTTACTTTATTTTATTTTTATATTTTTTGGCACTTCAAAGTGGATTACATTCAGGCACTGTAGTTATTTCTCTGTCCCCAGAGGGCTCACAATCTAAGTTTGTAACTGAGGCAATGGAGGGTAAAGTGACTTGCTCAAGGACACAAGGAGCAGTGGGATTTGAACCCTGGTCTCCCTGGTTCAAAGGGAGCCTACTCCTCCACTCCACAATATATATTGTATAATGTAAAAACTGTATAATGTAATCCACTTTGAGGCCTTTCATGGTAAAAAGCAGAATATCAAATACTAATTAATAAATAGAAACTGTCTAATCTTAAACTGGATTCTAGCTCCTAATGGCAACCCAATGTAGTTCTTGTAGAAGTGGAGACTATTTAATTTACGAGCTCCTACAATTAATCTTACTGCTCTGTTTCTGAGCAATTGTAGGTGATTATAACTTCACCTCACAATACATGATTATAAATCCAGAACAGATAACATAGTAAGTGCTAATAAGTAAGAATAATTTGGCTGACCCAGTCAGTCCAGTTACTGTTGCCTGGTCTACTGTAGCTCTGGTCATCACCCTGGTTTCTCCTTACCATCACTCTCTGTGCTGACAAAATCTCCCAGTTGTCAGCTATACAAGCTTGATTGCTCCTTAAACACTTTTCCTTTTGTATTGCATATCATGTCTCCAGGAATACATCAGATGCTGTGAATTAAGCTTCTAAACACAGGTACATATGGAAAATATATTGAAAATATCCAAAGCTGCATAGCATTATTTACTTGGCAACCCATCATGAACAAAGCATACAATGGTAGCCATAGTGTAAGGGAAACTATATAATAAACATTTTAAATAGTGATAGAAGGATAGCAGTATGTTATTTGATGCCTTTTAATTAATGTGCTAAAACTATATTATAGGAGGGAGGGGGAATCATGTGATGCTATAGAGCTGGCAACAGAATGTTGAAGGAGCTTCCACCAGCCACATTTATTTAGCCTTTTATATTCAATTTTTGAACGTTTGAGAGTGCTGTGAGAATGATTAAAGGTTGCAACAAAGGGTCTCTCTTAAAAATGTGGGCAGACAAGGCAGAAAAAAAAAGTGATAAAACTACAGATTTTCCTCCCTTTGAAAAGTCTGATCTGAGCCCAGATAAAGACTCATCATCTGGAGAAGAGGACTGGCCGGCTGCTGATCTCTTATTGGTAACTATAGACACACTCCACCAGCTGTTAGATAAAAGTATCAGAAATTTTTCCTAAGACCATCGACTCTAAATTAGCAATTGTGGTGGAAAAGGTTACTGAATTAGTTTTCTCTGTGTGAAAGTAAGGAAAACAACTAGAAATTGTCCAAACAAGGGTCAGAGGCCTGGAGGATGGATACAGCAGAGATGCTTACCTGTAACAGGTGTTCTAGGACAGCAGGATGTTAGTCCTCACAAATGGGTGACATCATAGGATGGTGCCTGCCATGGAAAACTTATGTGAAGTTTCTGGAATGTTGACTGTGCCCAGCATACCCTAAACCACATGTCCAAGCGGGGTTCTCTTGAGTCTTGTAAGAGCAAATTACGATTAAAATAAAAAACAGGAGACACCCAACTCCACACAGTGGCAGGCAGGTTTCGTGAGGACTAACATCCTGCTGTCCTAGGAGAACACCTGTTACAGGTAAGCAACTCTGCTTTTTCCTAGGACAAGCAGGATGGTAGTCCTCACAGATGGGTGAATCCCTAGCTACAGGCTGCTCCCCAACACAAAAGGGGACCAACAGATACCTAACCAGATGCCAACAGGCACAACACCACAAGTGCTGTTGGTAACAGAGGGGGAAGACAGCCTGAACCCAAACAATAGGCCCTAGGCAGGGAGAGTTAGATTCTACACCTCAAAGAGATTCCGAAGGACAGACTGGTCGAACCTACTGTCACATCGGCCATCCCTATCCAGAAAATAGTGAGATGCGAATGTGTAGAGTGAATTCCACTTCACAGCCTTGCAGATCTCCTCCACGGGAACTGCTCGCAATTGGGCCACAGACATTGCCATTGCTCTGACAGAATGAGCGTTGACTTGACCCCCAAGATGCAGACCTTCCTGGGCATAACAGAAGGAGATGCAGTTTGCTAGCCAACTGATCAGTGTCTGTTTAGCAATGGCAACTCCTATTACTGTCAAAAGAAGTGAAAAGTTGGGTGGACTGTCTATGGCTTTCTGTCCACTCCAGATAGAAGGCTAAGGGTGCTTGTCTGCCTTGGAGCAAATGGAGCCTGAGAAACAATGTTGGCAGGATGATTTACTGGTTAAGATGGAAATCCATCACCACTTTAGGCAGAAACTTTGGGTGTATACGCAAGACCACCCAGTCATGATAAAATCTTGGTATAAGGTGGATAAGTCACTAAGGCCTGAGCTTGCTGACCCTGTGCACTGAAGTGACCACAACCAAAAATATGACCTTCTGGATCAGGTACATCAGGTCACAGGAACGCAGTGGCTCAAAGGGACCTTTCATCAGCTGAGCTAGCACCACACTGAGGTTCCAAGACACAGCGGGAGGCCTTAGGGGAGGCTTCAGTTGAAGCAGGCCCCACATGAAGTGTACAACTATAGAACATAAGAACATGCCATACTGGGTCAGACCAAGGGTCCATCAAGCCCAGCATCCTGTTTCCAACAGTGGCCAATCCAGGCCATAAGATCCTGGCAAGTACCCAAAAACTAAGTCTGTTTCATGTTACTGTTGCTAGTAATAGCAGTGGCTATTTTCTAAGTCAACTTAATTAATAGCAGGTAATGGACTTCACCTCCAAGAACTTATCCAATCCTTTTTTAAACACAGCTACACCAACTGCACTAACCACATCCTCTGGCAACTAATTCCAGAGTTTAATTGTGCGTTGAGTGAAAAAGAACTTTCTCCGATTAGTTTTAAATGTGCCACATGCTAACTTCATGGAGTGCCCCCTAGTCTTTCTATTATCCGAAAGAGTAAAAAACCAATTCACATCTACCCATTCTAGACCTCACATGATTTCAAACACCTCTATCATTTCCCCCCTCAGCCGTCTCTTCTCCAAGCTGAAAAGTCCTCACCTCTTTAGTCTTTCCTCATAGGGGAGCCTTTCCATTCCCTTTATCATTTTGGTCGCCCTTCTCTGTACCTTCTCCATCGCAACTATATCTTTTTTTTTGAGATGTGGCGACCAGAACTGTACACAGTATTCAAGGTGAGGTCTCAACATGGAGCGATACAGAGGCATTATGACATTTTCCTTTTTATTCACCATTCCCTTTCTAATAATTCCCAACATTCTGTTTGCTTTTTTGACTGCCGCAGCACACTTATCCAATGATTTCAATGTGTTATCCACTATGACGCCTAGATCTCTTTCTTGGGTGGTAGCTCCTAATATGGAACCTAACATTGTGTAACTATAGCATGGGTTATTTTTCCCTATATGCATCACCTTGCACTTATCCTCATTAAATTTCATCTGCCATTTCTATGCCCAATTTTCCAGTCTCAGAAGGTCTTCCTGCAATTTGTCACAATCTGCTTGTGATTTAACTACTCTGAACAATTTTGTATCATCTGCAAAGTTGATTATCTCACTCGTCGTATTTCTTTCCAGATCATTTAAAAATATATTGAAAAGTATGGGTCCCAATACAGATCCCTGAGGCACTCCACTGCCCCTTCCACTGAGAAAATTGTCCATTTAATCCTACTCTCTGTTTCCTGTCTTTTAGCCAGTTTGTTATCCACGAAAGGACATCGCCACCTATCCCATGACTTTTTACTTTTCCTAGAAGCCTCTCATAAGGAACTTTTTCAAACGCCTTATGAAAATCCAAGTATACTACATTTACCGGTTCACCTTCATCCACATGTTTATTAACTCCTTCAAAGAAGTGAAGCAGATTTGTGAGGCAAGACTTGCTTTGGGTAAAGCCATGCTGATTTTGTTCCATTAAACCATGTCTTTCTATATGTTCTCTGATTTTGATATTTAGAACACTTTCCACTATTTTTCCAGGCACTGAAGTTAGGCTAACTGGTCTGTAGTTTCCCGGATCGCCCCTGGTGCCTTTTTAAATATTGGGGTTATATTAGCCACCCTCCAGTCTTCAGGTACAATGGATGATTTTAATGATAGGTTACAAATTTTTACTAATAGGTCTGAAATTTCATTTTTTTAGTTCCTTCCGGTCCAGGTGATTTACTACTTTTCAGTTTATCAATCAGGCCTACTACAGAGATGGGCATACCATCGACACCTTGGTGGTATGCACCAGTTGCACTGAGATGAACTCTAAGTTGGTCTTTAAGCCAGCCTGCAATATGTGTAGGAGATAGTCAAGCAGTTTCTGTGTGGGTCAGGAGAACGGATCTAGGGCCTTCTGTTCAAAGCACATAGAAAACCTCCTCCACTTCAGTCTGTAGGATTTTCTAGTGGAAGGCTTTCTGAAAGCCACCAGGACTCGAGACACATCCTCAGAGAGCTCAAGTGGCTGCAGGATTAGCCTCTGAATATCCAAGCTGTGAGCGAGAAGAATGCTGCAGCTTGCCCTGATCTTGTGTGATGAGATCTGGGGAAGTCGCTCTCTGGATGGATAACTCCCGAAGGAGTAGAAACCAGATTTGTCTCAGATAATGAGGGGCTATGAGGATCATAGTCCCTCTGTCCTCATGAAGCTTCAAGAATGTTCGTCAGAGGAATCTGAGGATACACATACAGAAGACTCTTGCCCCAATGGCAGCAAAGGCATCCAAGGCTGGCTCTCCATCTGATCTATACAGGAAAGTGAACAAGTCCACATCTGGGTTTCACCAGAGGCAGAAGTGGAAAGTGAACAAGTCCACATCTGGGTTTCACCAGAGGCAGAAGATCTGGTTCACTACCCCTGGTTCAGTGACCACTCATGGGGGTCTGAAAACATGACTCAGTCTGTCCACTGTCACGTTTCCGTTCCAACCAGAAAGATGGCCCCAGGCCCAGATCTGGACCGCTGTGCCTCCCTGCTTGCTGACATAGCACATTGCAACTTGTTTGTCTGTTTGAATCTGGACAATTTTGTTGGACAGCAGATCTCAGAGCATACAGCATGTACCTGATTGCCCAGAGTGCCAGAAAGTTGATCTGACACCATGCTTCCTGAGTGGACCATAGACCCTGGGTGTGGAGCCCCTCTATATGAGCTTCCCACCCCAAGGTGGGCACATCCATAGTTAGTACAATTTGGGTAGGGGGATTTTGGAAAGATATTCCCTGTTCCAAATTCGAGAGAACCCGCCACTAGGACAGAGTGTCCCGGAGAAACAGAGTGACTCAGATGCAAGCCCGGAGGCTCTGCGTGGCATGGCGCCACTGCGACCTTAGAGTCTATTGGGCTCTGCGCATGCAAAAGCATGTCAAAGGAGTGACAAGGACAACTGCAGCCATGTGGCCCAACAGTCTTAACATGTACCAAGCTGAAATCTGCTAGCTCTGGTGAATCACAAGCACTATGGACACCAAGATGACTGCCCTGGATTGTTGCAGGAAGGCTTTTGCCTGAGCTGTGTCTAGCAGCGCTCCTTTGAAGTCTAATCAAGGTGATGGGCTGAGATGGAACTTTAGGTAAATGATGATGAACCCTAGTGATTCCAATACCTGGATGATCAAGCGCAAAGACTGATCAGACCCTGTCTGAGAGGTGCTCTCGAGCAGCCAGCTGTCCAGGGTAAGGGAAAGAATGCACTCCCAGCCTTCGGAGATGCGCCCCCACCACAGCCAGACATTTTATAAAGACACATGGGGCTGATGCTAGCCTGAACAGCAACACTCTGTACTGGAAGTGCTTTTTTCCCCAGCACAAATCTGAGATACTTCCTGTGATCTGGTACAATCTCAATTTGAATATATGCATCCTTTAAATTGAGGGAGCAAAGCCAGTCCCCTTTTTGCAGGAGGGTGCCCAAGAAAATCATCTTGAACTTTTCTTTTTTGAGAAATGTGTTCAAGGCCCTTAGGTCTAGGACAGGATGGAGTCATCTTGTTCTCTTTGGAATCAGGAAGTACTAAGAATAGAATACCTGCCCTCTTTGCCTTCGTGGGACAGGCTCAACCGCTCTGGCCGTTAAGAGGGCGGAGTGCTCCCTTATCAGTACTTCCTGATGCAATATTGGCCTCCAAAACAGGCACAGAGGGGAATTTGGCAGGACACCCAATAGTTTAATTGGTACCCTTGACGGACAATGGACAGAATCCACTGGTCCGAAGTTATACTGGGCCACAGATACGTGAAGAACCGCAGCCTGCCCCCAACTGGGGGATCCAGCGTCTTGGGTACAGATGGCTGGCTTATATTCCCTATGATCCAGTCAAAACTTTGTCCTGGGATTTGACTGGGGCACTGGCTGGGACTTAGGAGTTCTCTGCTGCCTGAGACAGCCATGGGAACTCACCCGCTATGAACGGGAGCGAGGAGCTGGAGGATAGAACTTCCTCTGGCAGTAGAAAGACTTCCTCTGACCCTGTCTCACCAATCTCCTAGTTAAGAAGGGTGGGCTGGAAGTGCTGGCAGAGAGTTGTTGAGGATTTCATGGTGGTCCAAAAACCTCAGCCATTGCCCACACAAACCCTGCGAAGGTTAAGTCCTCTGGTGGAGACTTCCTTTGTTCCTCTGGAGGAGAAGGCTCTGAGGGGAGACCTTCCGAGTCATCCCCCCAGGGGGTCATATGGAGCTTCATCCCCACTGTAGTCTACAGGGGATGGAATAATAGCTGCTTGGCCTTCATCCAGATGCATGGGCACTGGTAGCACCAGTGCTGACCCCAGCAAAGCTGGACAGGGGGCTATATGTCTCGGCACCCCTGCCAGCCTCAGTGGAGCTTCCTCCTCGGAGGAATAGGCAATGACCACCATATCAGTCAGGGGAAGCATTGGTGCCCCACCAGGGATCGATAGCATCCCAGGAACTGATGCCAAGTCAGAAATGCACCAATGAGCACACTGACCTGTTCCAGCAATGGTTCAAGGACGGATAGTGTGGGCATCGGTACAGACAGTGCCATAGGCCCGATACCCTGCAGCGCTCGTTCTACTGACAGTTGGACTTGCCGCTCCAGCTCCTCCTTGAAAGTTGCGAATACCAACACCAACTGGGAGGCAGAAGGGGTAGCCAGATCTCCCTCAGAACCCAGAGGTGGATCGGTGACTGACACCAGGACCGGTGGAGACTGTCATTGACCCCCAGCATCTATGGAGGATTGGTACTTCTCACTGCGGGGTTGCTTCGGAGGCATCACAGCATGAGCCCGCACCTCCCCAAGCCTGGCACTTTGCATTTAAGGTGACCAGTGCCGATGCTTCCTCTGCTTCCCTCCATGGTCGGCCCTGTCTTTCCCCAGTGCCAAGGTCGATGGCGAGAAACCCGATGTCCTCAACCTGGAAGTAACCAACAGGGGCCAGCCTCCAGCGCCCCTATATGCCAACAGCATTGACGAAACCGGAGGCCCCACTGATGTCAATGGCGCAGTGTCCATCGGTGCAGCTCCAAAGTATATAGGTGCAGATGCCGCCATTGATGACTCTGAGTCTCTCGACCCAAAGAGTTTATTCATTTTATCGAGTCAAGCGCGACGTCCCTTAGGGGTCCATCTGAGCACACAAGTAGCAACACTGAACATCATGCGATGCTCCCAGTCAGAGGCCAAATATCTCATGAGGGTCTATAATGGACATGGTCCTTGGGCAAAGGGGGCATCAACGAAAACCAGTTGAGGCCATGACAAACGAAAAGAAAGGAGTAAAACTATAGTGATGGCAGATGGTCGAAGCCAGTGGGCACCAAGGCACCACCGCCACGGGAGGAATGAAAGTGAAAAGAAACTTACTGAGAACATCAAAAAAACCTAAGGAACCTACGGGGAGGAACAGAGAGAGACCCATCTTCGATAGATACGCGAAAAAACCTAAAATAACTGGTGAAAGTTTTCCAAAGTACAAACACACACAAGTGCAGAAGAATTTTGACTGGTCCAATGATTATCATTTACAATAATTTTAATAATGTTTATAAGCGGAAACTCCAGTGTGTTACAAATACTTGTTTAAAGGGTCCCCTGACACAGACCCCGTGTTTCGCCGACAGGATGTGTCAGGAGGGACAACACTTTTCAAGACACCAAAGGCAATTTTCCAAGGAAAAAGTCAAGAGCTCACCTAACTGAGGCGAAAGCTCCACGGGGGGGGGGGGGGGGGGGGAAGAGGGATCCCATGTGGTACAGAGTATGCTGGGCATGCTCAATGTGCCTAGTTAAAGTTCCAGAAACTTTGACATAAGTTTTCTGTGCCAGGCTCCATCTGATGTCACCCATGTGTGAGGACTACCATCCTGCTTGCCATAGGAGAACAAGGCATCCATGGAATGGATGGATCCATCACCTCAAAGCCCAAGGCACTCGATGTCTCTGGTTCCTCGAGTCTACAAATACCTAAGGCAAGGAAGGCCCTTATGGCATCCATGGCGGTCACGCGCCCAAGCACATAGACGGTGTCAAGGGTGACCATCGCACTCAATGGCAGTCCTTGTCCCCGACACGGTCCTGACATCAATGCATCAGAGCAACGGTGTGCTGGTCACAGAAGTGAACGAGCAACCATTACTGGGCATGGCACCGAAGGTGTGGCAACAAGCTGCTTGCCCAGGCTCCTGCTCACTTTCTCTCATAAGGAGACTGCACTGCCATACCAGCAAATAGGAGGGAAGGCTTTGTCACCCAGGGCTTCTGCCCGTGAAGGCTAAATCCTTTGAATGTGAGGATAAGCTTCCCCCCCCCCCCCCCCCCCCGGAACAGTGTGTTCCTCGATCTCTGTGCTATCTGAACTTCCATCAATGCCATTTGATCGGTGGAACATGGAACTCCTCTGAGTCCCCATGCTCAGCGGCATACACTGATCACCCATGGACTGCATTCAGTCAGCGCTGCCAGCACCTCACAAAGGTACAAAACAGACAGAGCAAGGAGAGGACGCAGACACTAAACTGCTGGTGCAGTATTTTTTTTTTTAAGGGATAGAAATAGACTATCAGACTGTACAGTGACTAAGGCCCGCTATGCAGCTGACAGACAGAGGAAAAAAGAAAAAGGAAAAGAAAAAAGTATTGTAAGGTAAAGGAAAGAAAAACAGCTGCAGCTCTAGAAAAAAAATCACAAAAACTGTGAGGAGAGCACAAAGCTCATGAGACACACGGCTCTGTGGAAAAATAGAGAGACTGAGGGACTCTGCATATGCTCAGTAGGGCATGTTTGAAAGTTCTAGAATCTTTGAGATCAAAGTTCCATGCTGGGCTACATCCAATGTCACCCATGTGTGAGGACCACCATCCTGCTTACCTTTGAGAAACAGGTTATACAGGACACCTGCTCTGGTCCTGTTCCAATATCAAGAATTCCTGATCTAGGATTCCAGCTAAAAATAAATGTTTATCAAAAGAACTCTGTGCTCATGGACTCACAGATACATTGTTCAGAGAAGGAATCCAGGGCCTGCAGCTTCCAAGGTCTAAAAGATCCTCATCTTACTGCCTGCTCTGACACACAGGGTAGCTTTACTGTGCTGGAAGAATGCTATGCCCCCCCTAGATGAATAACTACTTTTTTTTTTTTTTATTATTTGTTTATTGAGAAGAGCACAAACAATGAATAAAGACATAAACACACCATTAACAAAAGAAAAAAAAATGGTACTACAGAGATACACATGGTTCAGCTGCTAAGTATTGAAACAAGAAGCAGATTAGTGAAAAAGTCCTTTGAGAAAAGGCTACTCATTCGTCATTTTCCCTTACTGTGTCTTTTTGCTCCCCCTGATTTTTAGTTTTATCCCCTAATTTTCCCACCCCTCACCTCCCATCACCAACCCAGAGTAACATCAGTCATGATAGGGTATTAAAAAGTATCATTACATGGGGCTCCAAAAACTATTCCGGACCCATATGAAATGTCAAAGCTCATCCGGTGGGTCCACATCCTTCCAATGTGCTGCAACCAAATGCGCGGCAGTCGCAATAAAAGTAAACGTTTGATGTGGTTCGTCGTCCAGGGCCGGATAGGGAATCCCCAGTAGCCAATAATCAGCCTGCAATGGTATCTGGACCCCTAAAACCAAGCCCAACATGCATTGACACTGCACCCAAAATGGTTGGATCCGGGGATACTGCCACCACATGTGCCAGAAAGTACCTAACTGTAAGCATTGCCGCCAACAAAGAGGGGACCTGCCAGGTAGCCAGCGGGCCACACGTGCTGGGGGATAGTGCCACCGATACAATAGCTTATAACGATTTTCCATCATGGATGCGGACATGGAATATCGTCCCAACGTTTGAAAGCACTCTTCCCTTTTATCCATGTTCCACTGTGTCCCAAAGTCCCGCTCCCAAGCCAACATGCGAGCAGAGGAATGACTACTTTGAGAATATATTAGCTCTTAAACCTTGTATGTGAAAAAAGGGTGCATTCATACCCCTTCAGCAGGAGAACCTGAACATTTTGTTCCTAGTAATAAAATGTCTTTCTAGCAAACTGTCACAAACCAGCAAACATATAAAACTTCCAAAAGGATAGCTCATTACAATGAACTGTTTGGTCTCTGTAGATCAAACACAGGGGGTTCAAATTTGCTCCAGGCAATTTGATCTCATTTCCTATAGGGGACAAATCTGCACCTCTGATTGGATTCTCCAGAATTTGGTTTAGAATATCTTATTTGTGAGATCTGTGGCCCAGGGTATATAAAAAAGGTTTTCCTAGACCTCATCGATAAAAACTGAAGGGGAAAAAAAAAAAAAAAAAAAGACTCCAAAAAGCTGTCAATACAGAATTGGCTATACCAATATACTGCCAAGGCAATATTTTCTCTAGTGTACTCAGATAAGCTACCAGCAGATATTTGGATTGGATAAGTTCTTGGAGGAGAAGTCCATTACCTGCTATTAATTAAGTTGACTTAGAAAATAGCCACTGCTATTACTAGCATCAGTAGCAAGGGATCTTCTTGATGTTTGGGAACTTGCCAGGTTCTTATGGCCTGGATTGGCTACTGTTGGAAACAGGATGCTGGGCTTGATGGACCTTTGGTCTGACCCAGTAAGGCATGTTCTTATGTACTTGGATGTTGCTTCAACAATTATTTCTGATAGGATTGTTAGTCCTCTTTATTCTATTGCAATGCTGTCATTCATGGGGGTTCAAATGCAACTCTCAATATTATTTTGTAAAATCATAACAATGGGGTAGGGTTAAGAATGCAGACTCTGCAAACTTTAAAGAATGCATGTTGTCTAGAAACTTTGGGAAAGTATGGTCTGCATTTAATAACCCCAACTGGAGATATGCTTGCTTACGGGTGGCTCACTTCTTCACTAATCTAAACATAAGCCTTCCTTGATCCTCCCTACTGTTATAGTCTTTTCTGATTATGTGTGTTGCAACCTGGAATGTGGACTCTTGAGTCAGCCTTGTGGAGAAGAGTTAGAAGAGAAGATGGACTCCACTGAAGAGAAGACCGGTTAGGTGGCTGACCGAAAACAGTGTAGAAACGTCACCCTGGAAGTCCGTGGCACACCCGAGAGGAGCCCGTGAGCACCCGGACCGCTGGGACGTCGGCAACGGTGATGAAGAGGAAGTCTTCACCCTGGAAGTCCAAAATCCCCCCAGGAGGAGCCCGTGAGGACCTGGACCGCTGGGACTTAGGCGACGTTGATGAGAAGATAATCCAGGCGATGACACAGGCGGCAAACAGGAGAAGCGAAAGAGAAGCAGAGATCAAAAGCCAGAGTCAAACTATGGAATTTGAAACTGATACCATGGATTAGATCTGGATCAGCAGGCAGGAATCACAGGAGCTGGAGTCACTAATCAGGAGCCACAGGAACAGGAGTCAAAGGAGCAGAAGTCATAAACTAGAAACACAAAGGAGCAGAAGTCATAAACTGGAAACACAGAAGCTGGAGTCGAAGAATGGCAAAGACACTGAAGCAAACTCTGTTGCTAAGCGATTGTAAACAGTCAGATGCCGGCTTAAATACTTTGCCGGCGTCTGACATCAACCAGGGGGCTGTCCTTTGCCTGCCGGTGCTGAACCGTTAGCAGGACTTTTCCTCATGCGCACGCTCCAAAAGGGGCGGAGCCAAAATCGGACCTCGGCGATGTCTCCCTCGTGGAGACGCTGCCGCAACATGGCCTGGCAGGCCCAGCTCTAGCCACGACTTGGCCTGACCTCTCCTAAAGGAAACCAGATAAGGACCCGGTCGCTAGTCTAGCGACCGGGACCGCAACAATGTGTACATTTAATAGTATTCTAATTTTGAGGAACCACCTCTCTGGGAAAATGCTACTCCATTTCTTGAACTACTTATATTTGTGACTGAAGCTTTTTGTTTTATACAAATGAACCTCAAGGAAATTGTTTTCCTAATCGCTACACAGATCATCCTGCCTTACATTGATTTGCTCAATTTTTAATATGGAAAATTTACAAAAGGTTATCTGAAAACTGATAGCAGGTTCTTATAAGTTCTGTTTGGATCTGATATTCCTTTATCCCCTGATTTGGTATTATTTTAAAAGGACTGACAGAATGAACTTTGACTTGATTCTCAAGATACTGCCCCCCAGGGCATAACAGAAGGAGGTGTATTCTGCTAGCCAATTAGATAGTGTCTGTTTGGTAATGCCCAACTTATTCTTATCAAAAGAATTGGCTTCTGTCCGTTCCAGATAGAAGGCTAAGGCTCACTTGCAGTCCAAACTGTGCAATGCTCATTCACCCTGGTGCAAATGGGACCTGGGAAAGAATATTGGCAGGATGAATGACTGGTTAAGATGGAAATCAGTCACCACCTTAGGCAGGAACTTAGGGTACATATGTAAAACCTGTAATGACAGAATTTTGTATAAGGTGGATAAGTCACTAAGGCCTAGAGCTCACTGACCCTGCACACAGAAGTGACTTCCACCAAAAATATGACCTTCCAGGTCAGGTATTTCAGATCACAGGTGTGCAGCGCCTCAAAAGGAGCTTTCATCAGCTGAGCTAAAACCACATTGAGGTCTTAACACACAGCAAGAGGCCTTATGGGAGACTTCAACTGAAGCAGACCCCATATAAAAAGTACAACTGTAGGCTGTGCATAGATGGACATACCATCTACACCATGGTGGTATGCGCCAATCACACTAAGACAGACCCTAACGGATGCAGTCTTTACCTTCTACACCTATCAGAGGCTGGCTTAATCAAGTTTTTGCATGGAATAGGAGAATGGATCTAGGATCTTCTGCTCACACCACAAGGAAAACCTCCTCCACTTCAGTCCGTAGGACATTTTAGTGGAAGGCTTTCTAGAAATCACCAGGACCCGAGAGACATTTTCTGAAAGATCGAACAGCTGCAGAATTAACCTCTCAACATCCAGGCTATAAGCGACAAGGCCTGGAGGTTGGGATGCTGCCCTTATCCTGCATGATGAGATCTGGGGAAGTCCCCAGACTGATCGGTCTCCGGATGGGCAACTCCCAAAGGAGTGGAAACCAGACCTGTATCGGCCAATGAGGGGCTATGAGAATCATAGTCTCTCTGTCTTCGTGAAGCTTCAAAGAGTCTTTCCCACTAAGGGAATCACAGAACACATATACAGAAGCCCTGTGCCCCAATGGTGGGCAAGGGCATCGGAGGTTGGTTTGCCATCTGTCCTGTGCAAAGAGCAGAACTGAGGAACCTTCCTACTGCAGAGAGATACGAACAGATCTACATCCGGGTTCCCTAGAGGCAGAATATCTGATTCGCTATCTCCTGGTCCAGGGACCACCTGTGGGGTCTGAAGGCTCGACTCAGCCTGTCCACTACCCACATTCTCCATCCCAGCCAGGTACATGGCCCTGAGTACCATCCCATAGGACAGGCCCCACAACCAGATCTGGACCACTTCCTGACACAGGAGGTACAATCTTGTGGCTCCCTGCTTGCTGACATACCAATATTGCTACTTGGTCGGTCTAGATCAGGACAACTTTGTTGGATAGCCGAACTCTGAAAGTCCATAGTATGAACATGATCACCTGGAGCTCCAGGAAGTTGATTTGACATGAACATTCCTGAGCGGACCATAAACCTGGGTGCCAAGCCCATCACAAGAGCTCCACACCCAAGGGTAGATGCATCCGTGGTTAACATAATTTGAGTGGAAACACTCCGAAAGGAGATTCCCTGTTCCAGATTGAAAAGTACCCACCACCAGGACAAGGAGTCTCGGAGGGACGGGGTGACTTGGATGCAATCTTGAAAGTCCGGTGTGATCTCTAGGCATGTGTAATTGTGCCAAGGAAGTAACATGGTCGGTTGCGGCCATACAGTCCAACAACCACAATATGTGCCAAGCAGATACCTGCTGGTTCTGTTGAACTTCCGCCACAATGGCCGCTACTGTGCCAGCCCTCTGATGCGGCAGAAAAGCCTTGGCCTGAGCCATGTCTAGCAGGGCTCCAATGAAGTCCAATTGAGGTGACAGACTGAGATGGGACTTTGGGTAGTTTAGGACGAACCCGAGAGACTTCAACACCCAGATGGTCAAGCACATGGATCTGGCTGCCCCTGCCTGAGACATGCTCTTGATCAGCCAATCATCCAGATAGGGAAAAACATGCACTCCCAGCCTGTGAAGGAGCACCACCACCATTGCCAGGCATTCTGTGAACATTCATGGTGTGGACACAAGCCCAAAAGGCAAAACCTGGTACTGGAAGTGCTGTTCCTCCACTACAAACCGTAGATACTTCCTGTGGCCATGGAAGATTTCCATGTGGGCGTGTGTATCCTGTAGGTCGAGGAAGCATAGCCAGTCTCCTTGTTGCAAAAGGGGAATCAAGGAGCCCAGGAAAACCATCTTGAACTTTTTTTTTTTTAGAAATTTGTTCAAGGCCCTCAAGTCTAAGATGGAATGAAGTTGTCCTCTTCTCTTTGGAATCAGGAAGTACCTGAAGTAAAATCCCCACCCTTTTTGCTGTAGTGGAACGGGCTCGACTGCTCTGGCCATTAAGAGGGAGGAGAGCTCTGCTAGTCGTACCTTCTGATGCACTACTGGCCCCCAGTGCAGGCTTGGAGGGCAACGTGGTGGGACACCTGACAGATTTAATTGGTACCCCTGACAGACGATTGACAGAATCCACTGGCCGAGGTTACACTGGGCCACTGGTTCGCGAAAAACCACAGCCTGCCTCCGACCGGAGAGTCCATTGCCCCAGGTACAGGCAAACGAATGATACTCTCTGCAGCCCAATCAAAATCTCATCCCTGAGTTCAAATGAAGAGCCAGCTGGGGCTTAGGAGCTCTCTGCTGCCTGGGATGGCTGCAAGAGCTCTGATGTTGAGGATGGGATCGAGGAGGTGAAGATAGTACTCTCTTTGGCAAAAGAAGGACTTCCTTGGCCCTATCTAGATGGCATCCTGGAAGAGGACGACTGATCCAGAGTGCTGGCAGAGAGCTGTTGGAGGATCTCATGATGGTCCCTAAGTTGGGCCACAGCATCCCCCACCCTATCGCCAAAGAGATTCTCTCCTGTACACAGCACGTCAGCGAGTCATTCCCGTACCTCCAGTCAGAGATCAGAGGCCTGCAGCTATGCCATTCTGCGGGCACTGATTCCCGCTTCAAAGACTCGATGCCGCAAGGACCTCGTGTTTTCCCACATTCCAAACCTTTGCACACCAGCGACATGAGGGTGTCTTGCTGCTGTTGAGGCAGCTGCTCAGTTGCCTCCTGCACCTGCTTCCAGATGTCACGCGACTATAGACTCATGTAGAACTGGTAGGCAACGATGCAGACAAACATGGTGCCTTGGAACATTTTCCTCCCAAGAGCATCCATCGCTCTGTGGTCCATCCCTGGGGATGCCGAGGAGTGGTCTGAAAGTGTTTGTCCCTCTTGAGGGTAGATTCGACTGGTGGGGCAGCTGGCACTTATTTAATCTGACAGCCTTCTGGATGAGGTAAATCCTGTCCACCTTCTTGCCAGGAGACACTGAGGGGGGTGTTCCCAAATCCTCAGCAGCAACTCTAAAAGGATCCCCTGCGCTTGATCAGTAAGAGACCAAGAACCCCTGCCCCCCCCCTCCCACCCCCGAGGGCTGCAGGGCCAGGAGGGGCCTTTAGAGAGTCCTGGCAGTCGCCGACCATAGGAGTGACAAGGACACTCAATGGCAAATCCAGTGCCTGGTTGGTGAGGCTTGATGTAGTCTAAGCGGTAATGAATGGCATTGGTGGCCTGAAGCCCTCTCCAGAGGCCCCACACCTTGATGGCCTCGAGGGTGTCACTGGTATTGGGGCAGCACTGCATCACAACGGCATTGTCATGCATCTCGACTACCTAGTGGGGTCGACATCATCAAGGGCTTACCACTGATTCGACCTCACCAGCCTCTAGGGTGGCCATGCACACACCTTGATGGATCAAGGGCCCCGCAGGCATCGAGAGCACCACAGGCATCGAGAGCACAGAGGCATCGATGGTACTGCGGTCACCACAGCACTGAGTGCACAGACCATAGAAAGTGCACAGAGGGCATCGTGCCAAGGGGTCGAATGCCCTGAAGGCACAGAGGCAGAGTGCACAGAGGCAGAGTGCACCAAGGGCACCATGCCAAGGGATCAAGTGCATCAAAGGCACAGAGGGCACAGAATGCAACTTGCCGTGGTATCAAATGTATGGAAGGTGCCGTGACATCAAGAGCACTGTATCATCAACTGCGCCGCATCATGGCACCACGGCACTGAAGGTAACAAGGTCTCTATGCCCAAACCAGTGCAGCAAGGCTCCAATTTCACTGAAGCCGACAGCACCGAAGGCCACCTTGGCAACGTGGGTGGTCACACACCTGGACGCAACAAGGGTGACCCTGGACCTCGACAGCATCAAGGGAATCATGAAGATGGGACCGAGTCGGGGCTGGGGCCTAACATCGATGCGTCAGATGAACGGTGCACAGCACCAAAGTGCGACAGCAAGCTGCTAGCCCAAGCTCTGCTCACCCTCTCTCCCAGGGAGATAGCATTACCAAGGCTGGCAAGCAGGAGAGGAGGCAACAACATCCAGGGCTTCTGCTAGTGGAGACTAATTCCTCGAGACGTGGGGATGAGCTCTCCTTCCCACAGGAACTGCATGGTCCTCGATCCTTCCACCATCTGAATCCACCAATGCAGACCGATCAGTGAACCGCCATGGAACTCTGGCAAGTCCCCAGGCTCAATGGCCTACAAGGATCACCAACGGACTGCATAGTCCAGTCCTGTCAGCACTGTGCAAAAAAAAGAAAAACAGAGCAAAGAGAGGACACAAATACAAAAACCTGCAAGCATAGTTTTTTTTGTAACAGACTGTCAGGCTGCAACAAGGGAGAGCCCACCATGCAGCTGGCAGTTGACAAAAGAAACAAGAAAGAGAAGCTGCAGCTCTAGAAAAAAAAATCACTTACAAAGCTGTAAGAGAGCAAAGCTTAATACCGTGAAAAATGTTTTCTAAAAAAACAAAAAAAAAAAAAAAAAGAGAGAGCGCACAAGCTCCACAACCACGAGATGACAGCTCTGCGGAAAATAAGAGACTGAGGGGCTCTGCCTAGGGGGCAGAGTGATAACTACAGCTGCACATTCTCAGTAGGACATGCTGAAAGCTCTAGAATCTTTGAAGTCAAAGTTCCGTGCTGGGCTCCATCCGATGATGTCAGCCATGTGTCAGGCCTACCATCCTGCTTGTCCTAGGTTAATATGAGAACGGTAACGGACTTCAAAAGGGCATTGGAGACACAGAGGATCCCTGTGAAAAATGAAGTACCTATTAGAGATGTGAATCGTGTCATCGATCGTCTTAACGATCGATTTCGGCTGGGAGGGGGAGTGAATCGTATTGTCACCGTTTGGGTTTTTAAAATATCGTGAAAATCGTTAAAATCGTGAACCGGCACACTAAAACACCCTAAAACCCACCCCGACCCTTTAAAATAAATCCCCCACCCTCCCGAACCCCCCCAAAATGCCTTAAATTACCTGGGGGTCCAGCGGGGGTCCAGAACGACCTCCTGCAGTCGAATCGTGTTGTCTTCGGCCGGCGCCATTTTGCGCCGCCATTTTGCAAAATAGCGCCAGCCGAAGACAACACGATTCGACTGCAGGAGGTCGTTCTGGACCCCCAGGTAATTTAAGGCATTTTGGGGGGGTTCGGGAGGGTGGGGGATTTATTTTAAAGGGTCGGGGTGGGTTTTAGGGTGTTTTAGTGTGCCGGTTTTCCCGCCCTCCCCCTTCCCCTCCCCCCGATTTACGATTTTTTGACGATAAATCAGGGGAACTGGTATTGTATCGTGGCTCTAACGATTTTTGACGATTTAAAATATATCGGACGATATTTTAAATCGTCAAAAAACGATTCACATCCCTAGTGCCTATCATTTTCTTCAGGTGGCACTCAAAACTCCTTCTTTTAAAGAGTAGGCAGTAACAGCCATTCAAATTACAAGCAAACATATATACAGACATGCTATTTATATGTACACACACACACAGTAAATGCATACTTCTGATAAAACAAATCAAAGAAATTAAAGTTAGTACAATAAAAAGGCCAATTCAAAATTAGAAACATTAAACATCATAGAATTAGAAGCACTACGTGCATGTAAAGTCTCTCACTTATGTGCCACATTAAGGAAAACAAAATTGAAATGAACAAACCAATTCTGCCTAAGATGTGAAACCACATCATGTGGTGATTCTATAAATATGCACTGACTATCCAGGAAGCATTATTTTTCCCTCAACTGCATGGAAAATAACTGACGAATTATCGGTGAGGCTTAACTGGAAACCTTCAGAACATAGCATTTGCAGTCACTAGAGAACTAAGTAGGCAGCAAGCTACATATTGAACTTTTATATAGGGATGTTGGAATGGTGTTCAAACCAGCTATTACTGTTAACAGAAACAATCGAGCAGACACAAACAAGGTTGCTGTCTGCCTGCAATACAAACGTGATCAAAAAGAATTCCTACATACTGCCAAACACCACCATATTTGGGATATGAATTTTATTTTATCACCATTTCAATCCATCAGATCTCCACGAAAATCCAGCAATAATTGAAAGATTGGTCAAATACATAATTACCTTTTGCTTTGTTGTCTGGTACTGCATACTGAGCTGATGATGTTCATGTGTTAACCCCAAAAACTAAGATCCTTTTGCTGAGTGCTAACTCCTAATATGGAACCCAGCACTGTATACCTTGAATTAGGATTTTTCTCTATGTACATCACTTATCCACATTTAATGCCTCTGTATCGCTCCATGGTGAGACCGCACCTTGAATACCGTGTACAATTCTGGTCGCCGCATCTCAAAAAAGATAAAATTGCGATGGAGAAGGTACAGAGAAGGGCTACCAAAATGATTAGGGGAATGGAACAGCTCCCCTATGAGGAAAGACTAAAGAGGTTAGGACTTTTCAGCTTGGAGAAGAGATGGCTGAGGGGGGATATGATAGAGGTCTTTAAAATCTTGAGAGGTCTAGAATGGGTAGATGTGAATCGGTTATTTACTCTTTCGGATAGTAGAAAGACTAGGCGGCACTCCATGAAGTCAGCATGTGGCACATTTAAAACTAATTGGAGAAAGTTCTTTTTCACTCAACGCACAATTAAACTCTGGAATTTGTTGCCAGAGGATGTGGTTAGTGCAGTTAGTATAGCTGTGTTTAAAAAAGGATTGAATAAGTTCTTGGAGGAGAAGTCCATTACCTGCTATTAATTAAGTTGACTTAGAAAATAGCCACTGCTATTACTAGCAACGGTAACATGGAATAGACTTAGTTTTTGGGTACTTGCCAGGTTCTTATGGCCTGGATTGGCCACTGTAGGAAACAGGATGCTGGGCTTGATGGACCCTTGGTCTGACCCAGTATGGAAATATTAAAATTAAATTTCATCTGCCATTTAGATGCCTAGTGCCCATTCTTGCAAGTCCTCCTGCAAATCCTCTTGTGTTTTAAAAACTTCTAATAATTTTGCATCATCTACAGATTCAATCTCACTTGTTATTCCCTATTGCAGATCATTTATGAATATGGGGCACTTCACTATTGGCATCCCTCCATTGGGAAAACTGACTATTTAGTCCTACTCTGTTTTTATATGTTTTGATCAGTTACCAAGCCATGATAGGACGTTGCCTCCTATTTTATGACTTTTCTTGATGTTTGCTTCTGTCAGAGATGGAGAATACTGGACTAGATGGAGCTTTTTCCAATCAGACTTGGTGGTTCTTAAGATCCTTATGACCCCTGCAGTGTAGAAGTTCCCTGCCCTTTATCCCTACTTTTGATGGGATTCTTCCCAGTAGATCCAGTGTCCTACAAGACTGAAAAAGATATATCATTGATGGTTTTCTTGAACCTTAAAATACTGTTTTCTCTGCATCTGTTTAAAAACAAAAAGTTGCTTACAGCTAGCAGTAACCATCTTAACTGTTAAGTACTTTTTCTAAACTATTTTTGCACTAATTGATCTATCTTTCTGTGTAAACTGACTTTCCTTAGGAGTTGAATTTTTCCTAAAACTTGAATAGATCATTAAGTCAGTAAATTAAATTTAATTTACTTGTCCACAGTAACAATTGCTTATCAACATAAAAATGTTAATTGTAAAAGTCACTGTTTTGATACAACAAAATACCTGCTGTACACAATGTATTGCTCAAGAGCAATCAAATGGGCCAGTTTTTTATTAGATTTGTGGCACATGAAGTGGGTTGTTATTTTCTTTTAAAGTTCAGGGCATGTTGGAATTTGAGCAATAAGACTAGAGTATCTCCCTTAAAAAAAATTATCCAGGATATTAAAACTGCGGAAGCCATATAGTGCCCTTCTGTGTTCAGGACCTGAACATGTGAAACCGGCAGCTAGTTTTAAGTTTATGAGCCATTTAGAGCATTGCTGTGACAAAACAACTGCAACAGCTCTTCATGTTAAGAGCATAGATTTGAAGACCCTTGCAAGTCCTCTCAATTCTATGAAGCAAGTAGTGCAGAACAGAAGGCAGATGTGCCCATTGCCAAAGTCCATCCTGATACTTCAACTTTGCATTTCAGAAACCTATTGGTAGCGAATCCTCAGACTCTCTGTATGTAATAGAAATATATACTTTAATAGTGTTTCAAAGATGTTTTAATGTATCTAATTTTTTTTAGTAGCCCAGTAAAATCCAACTTGGTATACACTGCCATGAGAAAACATTGATAACCAAGTGGAACACAATAATACAAATTTTTGTTAATGTAGAATTAAAGATACCTTTTACCTGGACTAACACTAGCATTTGAGACCTTTGGGCCCTCATCAGGTCAGTGCAGAACAAGCTTATTGTGCACTGACTTGATGGGACCATAACTCTTGAAACCTAGTAAAAAAAAAAAATGTATTAGTCCAGTAAAAAGGTATTAACAACTTGTTTGACTTTTCTATCACTGAGCTTTGTGTTGTTTCTTAACAAAATAGAAACTATTTCCCTAAACCAACTTTCTCCTGCTATTGTGGACCAAGGAAGAAAAGAGATTCTTGTTGGTCTTCTCATTTAAATGTGATGCCATTATCCAGTCGAAGGAAGCAAAGTACCCCAACATGCCTTTAAAGTTACCAATCAATATATTATAGTGACATATAGAATACTTATTTAGAAAAATTATTTTGTACAAAACATCAATTTAAAAATCTCATTTCTTTCATAAGATACACATAGAATAAACCCAGGAACAATCTATACCCCACATTATACATAAAATAAACATTCATACATCCATTCACACATTTTTGTGGTTTGTTTGTTTTTAATTACAACATTCCTTTTTCAAATTTCGTTTACTTTTCTACAGAGATCCCAACATGTTTCGCTGTGAAGGCTTCTTCAGGGGAGCACACATTCAGTTCACATAGTTAAGAACATAAGAAAATGCCATACTGGGTCAGACCAAGGGTCCATCAAGCCCAGCATCCTGTTTCCAACAGTGGCCAATCCAGGCCATAAGAACCTGGCAAGTACCCAAAAACTAAGTCTATTCCATGTAACCATTGCTAATGGCAGTGGCTATTCTCTAAGTGAACTTAATAGCAGGTAATGGACTTCTCCTCCAAGAACTTATCCAATCCTTTTTTAAACACAGCTATACTAACTGCACGAACCACATTCTCTGGCAACAAATTCCAGAGTTTAATTGTGCGTTGAGTAAAAAAGAACTTTCTCCGATTAGTTTTAAATGTGCCCCATGCTAACTTCATGGAGTGTCCCCTAGTCTTTCTACTATCCGAAAGAGTAAATAACCGATTCACATCTACTCGTTCTAGACCTCTCATGATTTTAAACACCTCTATCATATCCCCCCCTCAGTCGTCTCTTCTCCAAGCTGAAAAGTCCTAACCTCTTTAGTCTTTCCTCATAGGGGAGTTGTTCCATTCCCCTTATCATTTTGGTAGCCCTTCTCTGTACCTTCTCCATCGCAATTATATCTTTTTTGAGATGCGGCGACCAGAATTGTACACAGTATTCAAGGTGCGGTCTCACCATGGAGCGATACAGAGGCATTATGACATTTTCCGTTTTATTCATCATTCCTTTTCTAATAATTCCCAACATTCTGTTTGCTTTTTTGACTGCCGCAGCACACTGAACCGACGATTTCAATGTGTTATCCACTATGACACCTAGATCTCTTTCTTGGGTTGTAGCACCTAATATGGAACCCAACACCGTGTAAATATAGCATGGGTTATTTTTCCCTATATGCATCACCTTGCACTTATCCACATTAAATTTCATCTGCCATTTGGATGCCCAATTTTTCAGTCTCACAAGGTCTTCCTGCAATTTATCACAATCTGCTTGTGATTTAACTACTCTGAACAATTTTGTGTCATCTGCAAATTTGATTATCTCACTCGTCGTATTTCTTTCCAGATCATTTATAAATATATTGAACAGTAAGGGTCCCAATACAGATCCCTGAGGCACTCCACTGTCCACTCCCTTCCACTGAGAAAATTGCCCATTTAATCCTACTCTCTGTTTCCTGTCTTTTAGCCAGTTTGCAATCCACGAAAGGACATCGCCACCTATCCCATGACTTTTTACTTTTCCTAGAAGCCTCTCATGAGGAACTTTGTCAAACGCCTTCTGAAAATCCAAGTATACTATATCTACCGGTTCACCTTTATCTACATGTTTATTAACTCCTTCAAAAAAGTGAAGCAGATTTGTGAGGCAAGACTTGCCCTGGGTAAAGCCATGCTGACTTTGTTCCATTAAACCATGTCTTTCTATATGTTCTGTGATTTTGATGTTTAGAACACTTTCCACTATTTTTCCTGGCACTGAAGTCAGGCTAACCGGTCTGTAGTTTCCCGGATCGCCCCTGGAGCCCTTTTTAAATATTGGGGTTACATTTGCTATCCTCCAGTCTTCAGGTACAATGGATGATTTTAATAAGTTACAAATTTTTACTAATAGGTCTGAAATTTCATTTTTTAGTTCCTTCAGTACTCTGGGGTGTATACCATCCGGTCCAGGTGATTTACTACTCTTCAGTTTGTCAATCAGGTCTACCACATCTTCTAGGTTCACCGTGATTTGATTCAGTCCATCTGAATCATCCATGAAAACCTTCTCCGGTACGGGTACCTCCCCAACATCCTCTTCAGTAAACACCGAAGCAAAGAAATCATTTTATCTTTCCGCAATGGCCTTATCTTCTCTAAGTGCCCCTTTAACCCCTCGATCATCTGACAGTCCAACTGACTCCCTCACAGGCTTTCTGCTTCGGATATATTTTTAAAAGTTTTTACTGTGAGTTTTTGCCTCTTTGGCCAACTTCTCTTCAAATTCTCTCTTAGCCTGTCTTATCAATGTCTTACATTTAACTTGCCAACGTTTATGCTTTATCCTATTTTCTTCTGTTGGATCCTTCTTCCAATTTTTGAATGAAGATCTTTTGGCTAAAATAGCTTCTTTCACCTCCCCTTTTAACCATGCCAGTAATCGTTTTGCCTTCTTTCCACATTTCTTTATGTGTGGAATACATCTGACCTATGCTTCTAGAATGGTATTTTTTTTTTAACAATGACCACGCCTCTTGCACACTTTTTACTTTTGTAGCTGCTCCTTTCAGTTTTGTTTTGTTTTTTTAACAATTTTTCTCATTTTATCAAAGTTTCCCTTTTGAAAGTTTAGCAGGAGAGCCGTGGATTTGCATACTATTCCTCTTCCAGACATTAATTCAAATTTGATCATATTATGATCACTATTGCCAAGCGGCCCCACCACCGTTACCTCTCTCACCAAATCCAGTGCTCCACTGAGAATTAGATCTAAAATTGCTCCCTCTCTCGTTGGTTCCTGAACCAATTGCTCCATAAAGCTATCATTTATTCCATCCAGGAACGTTATCTCTCTAGTGTGTCCCAATGATACATTTACCCAGTCAATATTGGGGTAACTGAAGTCTCCCATTATTACTGCACTACCAATTTGGTTAGCTTCCCTAATTTCTCTTAGCATTTCACTTTCTGTCTCACCATCTTGACCAGGTGGATGGTAGTATACTCCTATCACTATAGTCTTCCCCGACACACAAGGGATTTCTACCCATAAAGATTCAATTTTGCATTTAGTCTCATGCAGGATGTTTATCCTGTTGGACTCTATGCCATCCCGGACATAAAGCACCAAACTGCCTCCCGGGTGCTCCTCTGTCATTGTAATATAATTTGTACCCCGGTATAGCACTGTCCCATTGGTTGTCCTCCTTCCACCATGTCTGAGATGCCAATTAAGTCTATGTCATCATTCATTGCTATACATTCTAATTCTCCCATATTACTTCTTAGACTTCTGGCATTAGCATACAAACATTTGAAAGTTTGTTTTTTGTTTGTATTTTCATTCTGATTTTTAATTGATAGGGATAAGTTAGAATTTTTTTTAGCTCAGGTGAGTTTTTAGTTACAGGCACTTAGACTACTTTTCTTATTATTGGAACCTCACTGTCGGGATGCCCTAATTCTAATGCATCATTAGTATCCTTTGAAGATGCCTCTCTCCGAACTATGTGCTGCTGAGCGATTGTCTGCTTTCCCCTTTGTTCTAGTTTAAAAGCTGCTTTCTCTCCTTTTTAAAGATTAGCGCCAGCAGTCTGGTTCCACCCTGGTTAAGGTGGAGCCCCCATCCCTTCGGAAGAGACTCCCCCTGCCCCAAAAGGTTCCCCAGTTCCTAACAAAACTGAATCCCTCTTCCTTGCACCATCGTCTCATCCACACATTGAGACTCCGGAGATCTGCCTGCCTCTGGTGACCTGCGCTTGGAACAGGGAGCATTTCAGAGAATGCTATCCTGGAGGTTCTGGATTTAAGCTTTCTACGTAAGAGCCTAAATTTGGCTTCTAGAACCTCCCTCCCATGTTTTCCTATGTCGTTGGTGCCCACATGTACCACAACAGCCGGCTCCTCCCCCGCACTGTCTAAAATCCTATCTAGGTGACGCGTGAGGTCTGCCACCTTCGCACCAGGTAGGTATGTTACCAGGTGATCCTCATGCCCACCAGCCACCCTGCTGTCTACATTCCTAATAACCGAATCACCAACTATGACGGCCGACCTAACCCTTCCCTCCTGGGCAGTAGGCCTTGGGGAGATATCCTCGGTGCGAAAGGACAATGCATCACCTGGAGAGCAGGTCCTTGCTACAGGATTCTTTCCTGCTGCACCTGGTTGATGCTTTCCAATCATGAGACCTTCTTCCTCCAAGGCAGCACCAGGGCTGCCAGTCTGAAGTTGGGACTTGGCTACTATGTCCCTGAAGGTCTGATCTATATACCTCTCTGTCTGCCTCAGCTCCTCCAGGTCTGCCACTCTAGCCTCCAGAGATCGGACTCGTTCGTTCTCTGAGCGCCAGGAGCTCTTTGCATCGCATGCACATGTACAACTTCTCACCAGTGGGTAAAAAAATCATACATGTAACACTCGATGCAAAAGACTAGGAAGCCCCCCCTCTTGCTGCTGGACTGCTGCCTTCATCTCAATTTTGATCAGTTCCTAGTTAAGTTTTAGGTTGCTGTGGGAGTAGGAATGTGTCTAATTAACATCCTTTAAATGTATTAGTGAATTCACTATGTCTGGTAGTGGCCAACAAGGGACTGATCAAACTCTCAAAGTTTTTGTTGGGTTTTTTTGTTTTTGTGAAAGTGGCATCAGCCTATAAATTAAAGGATGAGATAGGGGTGGGTGGGTTGGGAAATCCAAACAGTCTAACTTCAGTTAGTCAGCCAGAGTGACTCACTGCTCTTGATTATCAAATATTGGTACCTAATCAAACCAAATCACACTACCTCAACACCTTTCCAAGGTGATTAACTGAACTGAACTTTTCAACCTTTTTACTTAGGTATACACTGCTCCTAGCTTATTTCTAGCTTCTGGCTACTTTGTATTAAAAAAAAGAAAAAACACTCAGTTCTGCTTACTAGCTCTGCCTGACTGACCATTTAAAAATACAGTCTAATTTGTTTATTCGCTGCCTTACTGACTATTAAAAGCACAAACACACTAAATAATATTCCCAAATAGTTAATTTTGCCCCAATACTTTTGAAAAAAACAATGTCCCAAGCAAAAACTTACTGATTCCTTTCAGCCACCAGCAAGGTGACCCTCTCCTCTCAGTGTGACATTTTACTCAAATTCTGATCGGGTTTTGATTCTTCATTTATATTTTCAAGCTATGAATATTTCTTTCATAGGTGGCATTTGCAGATTTTTCCTAGGCTACTAAGGCACACAAGAAAGCATCTCTTGATATGCGATAAGAAACTAGCCCCCAAACCAATAATCTCTTTTTGCCATTTCCATGCATTCCCTTGAGAAATTTGTTTTCCTAGATACTATTCAGCTTAGATATTAGGCAATATGTATGAAGCATTCTTTATTCTCACTGGAAGATCTTTTATTTACTGTTATTTGGACATTTTTCCTTCTTTCCTGCTCTCTCCGCCTTTCTGGGTTCCTCCCATCTTATGGTGCTCTGACAGCAATTGACTTGAAATTTGTATTTTGCTTTCCTGTGAAGATTACTGTAGCAAGTTTATGCTTGTGTATAATATATAAAATGATAAATAAAAAAAGTTTAAAAAAAAATGAAGGTACAGTTTAGAAGCAGAAACATGATGGCAGAAAGATCATATGGCCCATCCAATCTGCCAATCCGTCCAATTAATTTAGCATAATTCTCCTCACTTCCTTAGAGATCCCATGGATTTATCCCATGCTTTCTTGAATTCAGATACCATTTTTGTCTTCACCACCTCCACTGGGAGGCAGTTCTACATATTCACCACCTTCTCTGTAAAGAAACACTTCTTAAGATTACTTCTAAGACTCTAGAACTTGTATTGTGGACAACTACACCAGTGTCAACTAAACTTTTCAGCAGGTAGTTTTGCAGTAGTGTGTGGGCTCTGTTTTGCAGACCTGACCAGTTTTTGGGTAGCTCTCAGATTTTTCTTGTTCGTTCCACAGTATCTTATGTAGTTGAGGTTAAAAACAATCCAACTGTCATTTCATCAGTCCAAAACATTTTGTTACAAAACGTTTCAGGCTTATCATGGTTTGTTTTGCATACTTTAGACTATGACTTTTGATGAGGTCAAAGACAAGGTTTCCATCTGACAGCTCTCTCATACTCATCACTGTTGTGTAAGCAACTCTTACTGTGGACAACTACACCAGTGTAAGTAAACTTTTCAGCAGATAGAGCCCACACATCACTGGAAAACTGTTTTGCAGATCTGATCAGTTTTTGGGCAGCTCCCTTATTTTTTGGTCTTCTAGACCAGTGGTTCTGAACCTTTTTCCCATCGTGACACACCTGACAGGCCACGCTCACGTGTGTGACACACTGCTCACTACAATTCACAGTGGAAATAAAAAGTAAAGGTCCGGTAATTATTTTTATTGTTTAAATTGACACAAGGAAAAGATACGTATTTTGTCTTAACAGAAATTACATAAATAGTAAACATCCCACACCAAAACAGCACCAATTTCCAGCACTTAAACAGTAACCACCTTACCTAAGAAAAGGCAACACTGAAAATATTACACCAGGCCTTAAGACACCAATACATCTCCTATTAGGAAAACTACATGCCAGCAGAAAACCTCACCTGAATCACATGTGCTGACCCTCACCTAACAAAGAATAGAGAGACCAAAACGCATAACTAGAAGCATGCAGAAAAAACTAAATTGGAAACTGCAACAAGCCAGAGTCTCTGTATGCAGTGTAATAAAGGAAAAAAAGAAATATCACCCATCCTTATAAAACAAATCAAGAACTATAAAACCAGTAGCAGTAAAACCATACTAACAAAAAGAACAGATTATTTCGAAACTGCTGATGTGTGGAATATCCAATAATTAAAAACTCATAAAAAATTTCTAGATACCAATAAAATATTTCAAAATAGCAACTACAAAAGACCCAGTAATGAAAAATAAGGATACAAAAATGTTTTTGCTCTGCATACCTGGGAACCTTTGATATCCAGGTCTCCTGAGATTGTTTTGAATTAGCAGGAGGGGTGGTTTGCTTGGAACTTTCTCCTCTCTCTCAGTCACATACCAGCACTCTCTCACACTGGCTCTCAATTTCACACCTATACACACCATGCTCTCAGTCATTCACATATACACATGCTTTTTCTCTCACTTATATAGGCTCTTAATTACACATTTACACACATGCTCTCAATCACATACTCAGATGCTCCCTCACCTGAACCAGCTTTCAATCACACAGACACATATGCTCTCTTACTTATACACACAGGCTCTTAATCATACATACACATGATCTCTCTCACACACAATGGATCTCAATCATACACACATACTCTTTCACACAAACAGGTTTTCAATCACAAATTTACACATACAGGTTCCCAATCGTAAACTTACATTCATGCTCTCTCTTCTCACAGGCAGGCTCTCAATCATTCACATACATGCTATCTCACTCACACACACACAGGATCTCAAACACACATGCTTGCTTGCTCATTCACTCTCTCTCTCTCCCTCCCTCCTTCCCCGGAACTAGTGGCAGCAGCAGCCTCCTCCCAACCCTAACCTCCTTCATTTTCAACCCTCGCAGAACAAGGAGTCCCATCGGCCGCGGGTACTGACGTTCTTCACTTTGTAAACCTTTGTGATCTATATATGGGATGACGGTATATAAAATGTCTAAATATTAAATGCCTCCAGGAGAGATGGAAGAGAACAGTAATGGAATTCAAAAAGGAATGGAAGTGAAGAACTTAGGTAACTTTTCTGCTGTACATATAGGCTTGGAGGTGGCCTGCATGGAGCAGCAGTTGCTACTACTCTTAACAGAAGGCAATATTGGTCTTCGCTTTGATGGCAGTGGGAGAGAAATCGGATTCAGAGAAAGCCAGTGCTGGGCCCCACTTTTACGGCCTGGGGTACAAATAAGGAAATGTTACGGAAAAAGCACAGGATTGCATCCATGGCTAAGTCCAAAAGCAAAGCACGTTAAAGCAGCATTTTGTGAATTATCAAGAAAGCTGCTCACTCTGTGAAAATGTTGCTTACAGTAATTTTGTTATGGATTTGACAGTTGCTTGGTTTTGAATGCAAATATTACTACCCTCAGCAAAAGGCTTGGAGATAACCGGCATAGAGCAGCAGTTACTACCATAAGAAACTTACTGGGCAGACTGGATGGACCACTTGGTCTTTTTCTGCCATCATTACTATGTTACTGCGTTATATAACTATCACAACCTGAAAAATTAGAAGGGTCCGAGTATTTGTTCAAATGTGAAATGGTTTTCAAACAAGTCAACCAACTTTTTGGCCATTAACACCTTTTCAAAATAAGTAGTAATGACTCTACTGGAAGGATGTCCAAACTTATGCACATGCCATTTTTGCTGTTTTATTATTTTCAATCTGTTAAAATCAGCAGATAGTAATTTTGCATTAAACATTTCATAAAGGTGTCATGTAGAGGTTGTGTCAGCTTCTATTCACTTCCTCTTTCCTTCCACCTCTGGGTACCCCTCCCCCACCCTCCTCTTCCTACCCGGCTTCCCTTATACCCTTTACCCTTGATACCACAGCATTTGATTCTTATGATATAAGTTAACTTTGGTTTTATGAATCTTGTTCTCTTTTACCCTCGGTTTTTCACTTGGGACCTTCCTTTCAAGGTTGCTCAGCCCTAGGTGCTTCCACCAGGTTCTTTACCTTTGTTAGCGGCCAAGTTATTACCCCTTGTTCAATGTAATTTTCCAACTTTTCATGTAAACCGATGTGTCATGAATGTCGGTATAAAAAAAGAATTAAATAGATACTCATTGCCTAATTTTTGCATACAACTCTAGCTCCTCACAAACAGTCATCTGAAAATCATTTGAGATCAGGGCAAAGAAGAATAAAGAAAGAAATGTGGAGCCAGAAAATCAGTCAGAGACAAAGGTTGGAGACTATTTTGTTATGTGACATAGAATATTAAGAAGAAATACTCGAGGGGGAAGGGAAGAGGGAGGAAGAGAGAGTGCATGCAGCACTCACCTACTTCCTCCTCCCCAAACAAGTGAGTCACAGTCATCTATGGTTACAATGATGATTAAAACTAAAAAAGGAAGGCAAATCACAAAGATCCTTCCATGATTATATTAAAAAGGCAAGTCAAGAAAGAAGTAGAGAACAGCTGCACCATCGTACTTTCTACACAAGATGTTCACAATATCTTTTCAGTTCAATTACAGTTTGCTAACCACCCAGTTTTTCTTCTATAGTTAGTTATCTCTGAAGTTCCCACTATCCAATCCCAAAATACAGCTACAAAAATGATGCAGAAATTTTGGCATGAAATATTTCTTGCTATATGGATGGCTGAGGCAAGAGGCTGCAATTTGCCTGTGAGCCACTGAGTGGCCTAATAAGCTGAAGGTGAGCAAGTAGGAAAGGTTTGGAAATATTCTGAAGCACAGACCTGCAAACTCTGCCCCTGAGAAACCCGGTCTGCTCCTCTAGGCTTATGAAAGAATCTCTGAACAATATCTTGCTCCTGGTAATTTGAGGGCTGTTGAGCTGATGCAATGACCCTGATGTGACAGTCCATGAACACTCATTGCTTAAGTTGTCTGTATTTATGTTGGATTGCTTACTTGAAGGTTCTGAACCTGGAATGGACCTGAGATGAATAAAGCAAATAGGACTTGTATGTAGATGCTTAGTACTGAACTCATTATTGTCCAAATGTCCTCGCAAGTAAAAGTATTGCTTATGTTTAAACTTGCATTCTGTGAGCCAGGATGCCAGTGTTGTGTTACTATTCTAAATAAAACCAAAATTTGAACTTTACAAATTTATGGCTTTCAATTGCAAAGGCTCAAAACCAGGTAACACCTGAACCTCAACATTAAAGTGGATTATAGACAGGGCTTCTAAAGTTTTTATACATTGTAAATTTGTGTTTATTTTCCAGCTATTTAAAGGTTGAGAGTACAAAAAAAATAAATCAGAGTTTATAAATGTTTTCACAGCAAAAGTATTATTGCTGGATACTTTTTTCTGTTGAATTAAACATATATTTGTGCAGCAGGGGTGTGATCAGTGTGGAAAAGGCAGAAAAACAGAGTGGAGATTCAAAGCAGGCAAGGGGAGGGGTGAGAGAATACTAGGGGAAGTGGTGTTTTTTCAATGTTTGCCGGATAAACACTTTTTGCATCAGGGTGTTTTTATCTGTGTTTTTCAGTTAAAATATAAAATCAGAAGCCCTAATTACAAAATAGTAGGATGCCAAACTTACTGTTGTACACCAGGAATATATAACAAACACCAGGATGCATATGATCAAGTTTAAACAAGATCCTGTAAGAACCATTTGCTATGCAAATTTTAGTCCCATTATTTCTCTAGAATAAACTATAGACAATCCAGCTCCCTCTGTGGCAGCTGCACTCTGCAAAGAAAAAGTCAAGAGGTCTTAAATGTGATACACAGAAAGCTGTTTTCTAAGATAAATGACTATGGTCTGGCTTACTGCCCATTTCCTGTTCAAACAGCACTGCAAGTAGAAAAACAGCCATTTCTAAATATGCAAGAGTTGAGTTGCTGTACACATATGGGTAAAAACCTGGGCACAGTGATCTCAGAGCAGGTACAGTATAGCACAGCAGACTATACCCATCATCCCCTTACATGCACTTAAGACATCAGAAATAAGCAAAAACTGCAGACTGAATTTATGACAACATTTGTATTAAATAATAAATACAAGGAAGAAGACACCAAGATATGGGCAGCACATTTCTATGGATGAAATTTTGTACACAGGCAGAAAAGCATTTAGCAAGATATGCATCAAGCTCTAACTACTATTTCTGACGGTATATATCTAAATATCTATGCACACACTACACCTGAGGGAATTCTGCATACTTTATATTGGTCAAAATAACAATATATGTCACAATCCGAGTCATTAATACAGAAAACAGTTTTTACTATAGGTGTGTCCTTTCCACACACTCTCCCTATTCCCCTGGCCAGACCCCTTTTACTCTGCCCTCAGGCCGTAACTCCTCTACTATCCACTATTCCCCGCCCCCACCTCTAGGTTCAACTTCTTCCACCTTCTCTACCCCCCAGCCCTCTACTCCTGAGGTCTGACCCCTCTCTCATACTGGTTTTCACATAGACTGCCTCTGTCCAACTCTCACACAGGCTCTTTTCCTCCACATACACAAATCTCTTACCTACACCCTCAATCAAGCATATAAGCTCCAAATCTTATTCATATGTACGCCCTCTCCTTCTCTCTGTCATTCTGGGTCTCCACTGTCTTCAGCTGCAGGAGGCATGGACTCTGCCTTCAGCCCTGCTGGGCTTAATCTTTGGCCATGAGTAGGATGGGTTTGAGTTGCAGCCACCAGGCTACTCTCCAGATTCTATGCAGAATATGAAAATGCTGCTCAGGAGGAGAATTCTGCTCATATTCTCAGCTGTGCAGTTGTGTAGAATTCTCCCCGAAGTAATATATACACACACACCCACATCAAATCATTCATAAGCATTACTGAGTCCAAGAGGAGTGGGAATGAATGATGTTCTATGCCCTTAGTTTCTTTCTTTGTACCTCCAAGCTCAGTTGGAATATACCCTCAACTGTGAATATATTGCAATGATTCTTTACCTGCAGTTACCCTATCTTGTGATTAGGAGTTAGTAAACTCACTGGCTTGCACAGTCCTTTAGAAAGCACAGTTGCTTACTGTAACAGGTGTTCTCTTAGGATAGCAGGAGGTTAGTCCTCATACATGGGTGACATCATCAGATGGAGCCCAACACAGAAAACTTCTGTCAAAGTTTCTTGGAACTTTGGCTGGCACACCGAGCATGCCCAGCATACTGCCATCCTTGCAACCACGTGGGGTCTCTCCAGTCATGCCCTTCCGGAGGATGTGGTGAAGACCAGAACTGTGAAGGACTTCAAAGGGGCGTGGGATAAACACTGTGGATCCATAAAGTCAAGATGCTGCCAATGAAGAGTGGGTGACTCGCCAGAATGATGGCTACTGCCTGGAGTCAATACCCTTATTAAATAAACTTACACATGCTTACTGTGACTCCAACATCGCTCTAAGCTTCAACAACAAGAGGAAATGTGGAAAAAAGGATTTGCACTCACAAAGAGGGGAGTAGCTGGCTTGTTACGGCAGTTACTACCCCAAATCAAAAAAGCCTGATACTTCACTTTCAATGCATATACAGCATAGTTCTCTGATTCAACGGCAGGGGAGAAGAAAAACTGATACTTCACACATCCAGCAGAGCTCTCTGCTTCAACGGCAGGGGAGAAGAAAAGAGGGTTCGCACTCACAAAGCGGGGAGTAGCTGGCTTGTTACGGCGGTTACTACCCCAAACCAAATGTGCCTGATACTTCACTTTCGATGCACATCCAGCATGGCTCTCTGCTTCAACAGCATGGGAGAAGACTGATACTTCACGCATATCCAGCATAGCTCCCTGCTTCAACGGCAGGGGAGAAGAAAAACAACCAATAAGGGCTGTATAACATAGTCTGGGTAAAACAAATAAGCATGGGTGTAGCTTGCTTATTGCCGCGGCTACTACCCCTAACGAATCAAGCTAGATATTTCACTTGGATGCAGCTCCATCACTGCTCTCTACATTAAAGGTGGGAGTGGAAGGGAAATAGAACCAAGAGCTAAGAGAAACAGATAAGTATGAGAGAAAAAATGTGTGAAGCTTGCTGGGCAGACTGGATGGGCCATTTGGTCTTCTTCTGCCGTCATTTCTATGTTTCTATGTTTCTATGATACAATAAAACAACAAACCAACCAGGAGAACCCAACTCCGCATTGCGAGGGGGATGGGTTTCGTGAGGACACCTGTTACAGGTAAGCAACTGCGCTTTCTCATAGGACAAATGGGGTGAATCCCACATGGGTGAATCTCTAGCTACAGGCTGGACCAGAACCAGCAGGACCAACAGACCAAAGCAGTTGCCAACGGGCACAACAACAGAGCTGCTGTCGGTAACAACGGGGCAACCGGAATTAAAAATCAGGGGGCCACGGTGGAAGAGTTGGGTTCACAGCTGGAAGAGGTTTCTCAGGACAGATTGGCTGAATCTGCTATCCCGCCGGCCATTCCTGTCCAGACAGTAGTGCACAGTGAAAGTGTAGAGAGAACTCCACATTGAAACCCTGCAGATCTCTCCCAACTGAACTGCACGCAGGTGGGCAACACTGTGGCATGGCCCTCTCCAGGTGCAGTCCCGCCTGGTCATAGCCTAAAGATACAGTCTGCTATCCAGATGGAAAGAGTCTGCTTGGTAACAGCCCTGCCAGCCAATTGGAGTCAAACGAGATAAACAGCTGGGTGGACAGCCTGTGGTCTGCTGTACGAACCAGGTAGAAGGCCAGGACCCTCTTACAATCCAGCGTGGGCGTCCTCTCCCAGGCTGGCATGAGGCCAGGGGAAGAACATAGGTAGCACAACAGGAGAGTCTTCAATACTAATGCAAGAGGCGGATAGGCATACAGGAGGCCCGTCCCCCAATGAGCCGCAAAGGCGGTCAGATGGTGGGCCTCCCATGGCCTGGTCAGAGAACAGCGTCGGGGCACCTTCATATAGCTGGGGGAGGCGAACAGATCCATGTCTGGGGTCCCCCAGAGATGGAAAAGCCGATGTGCTACCTCCTGTTTCAGGAACCACTCATGAGGTTAGAAGGTGCGGCTCAGCCAGTCCGCTAGGGCATTCTCTGTGCCCGCCAGGAACACGGCCTGGAGAAGCATCCCCTGCTCCAGATTTACACTGCCTCCTGACAAAGGAGGAAGGACCTGGTACCCCCATTTGTTGATATACCACATGGCCACTTGGTTGTAACGAGGATGACCTTGTTGGCCAAACGATCCCGGAAGGCCCAAAGGGCGTACCAGATCGCCCTCAATTCCAAAAGATTTATCTGGCACTGCGACTCCTGCACAGCCAGAAATCCTGGATACAGAGGCCATCGATGTAGGCTCCCCACCCCAGGTGGGGTGCGTCTGTGGTCAGCACAACCTGAGATGAGGGTGTCCAAAAGGGGATACCGCACTCTAGGTTGGGAGGAGATGTCCACCAAGTCAGGGAGGTCCTGAGAGATGGGAGACACCTGGATGCAGACCTGAAGGCCTTGGGTGGCTTGCCGCCACTGGGAGCACACGGACCACTGGGCTCGTCACATATGGAGACTGGTGAAGGGAATGACATGCACGGCTACAGCTATGTGCCCCAAAAGCTGCAACATGTGCCACACCGAAACCAGGCTGTTCATCTGGATTTCCCTTGCCAGGGATGCCAGCGCACATGCTCTGGCAGAAAGGCTTGTGAAGCATCCAGGACGGCCCCAATGAAAGCCAGCCGCGAGGAGGGCTGGAGGTTTGACTTCGGGTAATTAGTTAAGAACCCCAGATACTCCAGGACCTGAATAGTACTGTGAAGTGCCCCACCCTGCGTGTCATTTTGCACCAGCCAGTCGTCTAGGTATGGCAACACCTGGACGCCGAGCTGGTGCAGATAAGCCCCCACCACAGCGAGACATTTCATAAATACCCATAGGGCAGAGGCAAGGCCAAACGGGAGCACACAGTACTGAAAATGTTGAAGCCCCACCACAAAGCAAAGATACATCCTGTGACTTGGGAGTATTGCGATGTGTGCGTATGTGTCCTTTAGGTCGAGGGAGCAAAGCCAGTCCCCTTGGTTCAACAGGGGAATTATGGTGCCTAAAGATACCATATTGAACTTTTCCTTTTTTAGAAATCTGTTCAAGGCTTGCAAATCCAGAATGGGTAGAAGGCCTCCGGTTTTCTTTGGAATCAGAAAGTAACGGGAGTAAAAACCCAACCCTGCTGTTCCTGCGGAACTGATTCCACTGCCCTGGCTTGGAGAAGGGCCAAGAGTTCCTCTCGAAGCAGGTCTGAATGCAAAATAGGGACCCCACTGCAGGGCTTGGGGAAGAATTTGGTGGAGTGTCCATGAGATTCAGCCAATAACCCCGCCTGATGACGGACAGGACTCCTTGATCCAACATCATGGTTGGCCATCGGTCCGCAAAGAAGCAGAGCCGGCCTCAGACCGGAGGGTACCCTGGCACCGGGAGAGATGGCTGGCATATGCTCCCTCGTTGCCCTTGTGCATTTTTCACATTTTGCTGTCTCAAAAAAGAAAAATCAAAATGCATTAAAGTAGGAGCTTGTTTCACTAATATAATTCTACACTTTCATCAAGAACAATTATAGAAATATTTCAAAAGTAATAAATAAAAAAAATCCCGTAGCAAGCCTGGCCTGGGAGGCTGGCTATGGGCATGGGCCCAGCTGCTGGCAGGATCTGCCCCTGGCACTTGCCTTCTGTGGCCTGGAGCGGGGGGGCCCAGAGGGAAGTACTTCCTAGGCCTATAGAAAGGACTCCTCAGCCCCGGGTGGAGCAACCGCTCGGAAGAGACCAGTGAGGCCAAGGTTCCGGCAGACAAGTGCTGGAGGGTCTCGTGGTGGTCCTTTAACTGCGTGACCGCCTCCCTATAACCAAAACTCTGAGGCTCGAAGCCAGGCCAGTCGACTGGCAGAAATACCTGCCACTGCCATATGCCTGGCCATCTCGAAGACATCATAAGTAGCATGCACCTCGTGCTTACCACATTCCAGGCCCTGTTGGTCGAGGGTCATGAGAGTTTCCTGCGGCTGCTGCAGCAGACTGTCTGCCACATTCTGGACTTGTTTCCAGAGGTTGCGGATATACTGGGTAATGTACAAGAGATAGGAACAATCTGGGCTACTACCATGGAACCCTGCTATACCCTCCATCCCATGGCATCCTATGCCCGGTTATCTTTACCTGGAGGAACTGACACATGGGTTTTTGCCACTTTGCCTTCCTCAGCACTGATTCAACCACCACCGACTGGCGGAGAAGCTGACACTTTCCGAAGCCTACAGTCTGCTGTACCAGATACACTCCATCGGCCTTCCGGTTAACCGGGGCAACAGAGAGGGGGTGTTCCCATAGCCAGAGAAGCAGGTCCCAAAAGATCTCATGCACCGGCACCGCTACGATCTCCTTCAAGGCATCAACAAACTGGAGGATCTCGAACATTTTATGGCGGGCAATCTCTTCCGTCATAAGCTGGAATGGGATAGTTTCCACCATCGCACAGATGAACCCAGCGAAGGTCAAGTCCTTTGGAAGGGAACACTGCCGTACCTCCAAAGGGGAAGGATCCAATGGAAGGTCATCGGAGTCCATAGATAAGGCATCAGAGGCATCCTGGTCCCAGGGGACATATGAACCTTCGGGCTCCTCAAGACCACCCAGAGAGGGGGGCGTGGAGCCCCTGGCAATGCCTTAGGAACAGGCGCCGGAAGGCTCAGGGGAAGCAAGGGGCCCAGAGGACTAGGCCCTGGCCTTGGCCCAGAGGGACCTTGAGGTGCGGATGGCACAGATGATGGTTCATCGCCCGAAGAGTCCCCAATGAGGACCAACTCGGACGCCTTGCACTTTTTTGCCCTATGGGACACCAAGGGATCACAAGGCACAGGCATTAACTGGGTTGGGAGGACAATGAGGGGGGTGTCAAATCGGCCCCTAGGCACTACAGTCAACGTCGGCGCAGGAGCCGGCCTCGAAGGACTCTGTGAAGGCACCGGGGGTCGAGGATTGCACTGGTATCAGTGGCGGGGCCATCGGCTCCTACTCTAGCAAAGCGCATTCCACTGCCAGGCACACCTGATACTCCAACTCTGCCTTGAAGGCCTCTGGCGATAGCAGAGGCTGAGAGGAGAGGGTTGCGCCAGACTCCTCTTTGGCACCCCGAGGAGAGTCTATCTCTGACACTGGAATCTAGGCAGACGGCCCCAGACCACAGACATCAAGGAAGGATTGTGCCTTCTCGTGTCTAGGCCGCTTATGCGGCAGGGCGACAAGCACCATGGTGCTTACTAGTCCAGATCTGTGCTTGGATGGGGACCAGTGCCAATGTTTGTGGGATCTCCCACGGTGCTTGACCCAGTCCTTCCCCAGTACAGAGGACAATGATGATGACCTGAATGTCCGGAACTTCAAGGACACACAGACCAGCCGATCCCCAGAGCCCCCCTGCCCCAAAAGCTTTAGGGGAAGTGTGGTGACCGGAGGACTGAGGGTAATCAGTTCTCCTCGTTCCTTGGCGTCGAGGGTGCAGACACCAGCATAGAGGGGTTGGATTTGCCCACAGCAAAGACCTTCTCCATTTTATCAAGCCTGGCCCACCGGCCCTTCTGGGTCATCTAAGCACACAATTCATAGCTGCAGACATTATGCGATGCCCCCAGGCAGAGGGTGCACACCTCATGTGGATTTGTCAGGGACAAAAGTCCAGGGACACTGGCGGAAGCCTGAAGCAGCCATGAGGCACACAGAGACCGCGAGGACATGACGACCAGTGGATATGGAAGGAGGAAACAGATTATCAAAGAGAGCCAGTGCAGGAAAAAAAAAAGATGCGAAAAGAAATTTTCGCAAAGAAAAAAACTAGTTTTCCACTAAGAGGCACGAGCTCTACCTCCGCGAGATGACAGCTCCGCGGAAAAGAAAGGACTGAAGAGAGACCGTGCGTGGACGCAGGGATAATGGCATGCTGGGCATGCTCAGTATACCAGCCAAAGTTTCTAGAAACTTTGACAGAAGTTTTCTGTGCCGGGCTCCATCTAATGATATCACCTATGCGTGAGGACTACCATCCTGCTTGTCCTAGGAGAATAGTAATACAGATGTGAAACCATTACAAGTGTTGCAACTATCCATCTGGACTTCCTTCTTTTTAGGTCCTGATATATGGAGCAGTTATACCCTCCAATACTGCTTCCATGATCTAGACCTGTAAAAGACAGGTTAGGCTGGTATCAATTCCCACATGAAGGTCGTGCAATACCCTCCATATAAGAATGCCCTCTTTTTTTAGCCAGTGACACATTAACAGACTAAACCTTTATCCCCCTCCCGCATACTACATAATCAGGCTCTTGCTTTTTATGCTAAACAAGATTTTCCATTTCCATTCTGTGCTTTATGATGGTCAGAATAGCTAAAAAGCTTTTGCTCCTTTCTTACCTATTGGATAAATGTTTGGTGCCCCAAGTCAAAAGAAATTTCATTTTCAGTCTCTTAAAGCTCAGGGGACATGCAATTCTCCTGTGTAGATCAAACCTGTGCTGTGTTCTGAAAATCTAAAGCCATATTTATTAATGTAGTGAAAGATATTAGAAGCTTATAATTACTAATTAAGAGAAAACAACATAAGGAACATTTTGGAGGATCAGAAAAAAATACCAGATTCTACTAGATAATTAGCAATCAAAATAAGATGCACATTTAATTTGCCTTGCACCAGACCATCACAAAATAAGAAACAGTTGGTAGATCCAAGAAAAATTCAAGACTTGGTAGAGAAATATTACCAAAACATACAACCAGCATTGACTAAATTTCTTTGAGAAAGTAAAGGTTAATGGATATGACTGATGAATATACCTTTAAATAGATTTATATGGTAATAATTTTTATGCTATTATTCAACAACTAACCCAAACCATGCCAATTGACAAAGTAGAACTTCTTTGTGAATAACTTCAGAGTTATGGGATCTATCTGAGAAGGGGAGTAGCGGGAGTTATGAGGCACACTAACCATATAATAGTATTTCTCAGTATAGAAATTTACCTAGTTTCTCATTTTACAAAATAACCAATTTCTAGACTTGTTTCTTACAGGGAAACTGTCCTGATACAAATAGGAGTACTCTATCTATTGCCCTTGTTTGTCTTCACCTCCCCCCCATGTTTTCATTCATTCTTCTCTCATATTTCTTTCTATCACAGACTGAGCACTTCATGACCCTGACTCACACTTTTACCATGCCCTCTGTACCCTAAAAACTTACAATCCCTCTTTTTTTTTTATTCCTAAAGTGAAATAAGCTAGTTCATTTTGAAAGCTGCCAGGCACCGGTTAATAGTTATAGCTATATGCAAGATTTATGTGCAAAAAAAACAAAAACATCCTGAAATATTCAAGCATTTTTTTCCTACTATAATCTGTGACATAACTGTGTCAAAGGGTACAGAAATATACAGCCCAGATTATAGTACAGATAGCTATAATAATCAATGTGCAGTGGTGTACTATTTCTGATGCGCTATCACTGCTCTCATTACATAGCAAGAAGTTAAAAAAAAACAAAGAAGATATTAAAAAGAATAGGTTTGAACTTCTGCCTCAAACATCTCACAAAGAAAGCACAAATGCACCTGTAGATTACTGAACCATTCCAATGACTGGTTAATTTTTTTCCTCTCCCTCTTTTCTTAGGGAAGATATACATCCACTGTAAAGGGCTGATGCTTGTACGTCTTCCCACCCTTGTGCATTTTTCACATTTTGCTGTCTCAAAAAGGAAAAATCAAAATGCATTAAAGTAGCAGCTTGTTTCACTAATATATTCTACACTTTCATCAAGCACAAACAATTATAGAAATATTTCAAAAGTAATAATTAAAAAAAAAAAAGTCTTCATTGCACAAGTCTTCACATCTTTTGTCACAGCATATCCAAAATGGCTCTGGTTCAAAAAAATTGCTTTAAGGTCCATAATAAATTAAATAGATCCACCTGTATACAATCACAATAGCTAATCAGATTTGATTTCTCCTGAATGAGGAACTGAATGGTTTCTGCTGTGTGAAGTGAATCTGAAGCAAAAAGGTCAAAACATGGAACAAAGAGTTGCTGAAAGAACTTAAGGGCTAGGAAGATATGCAATCAAGACTTTTTATTTTTAATTATTTTGAATATTTCTATAATTGCGCTTTCTTGATGAAGCTATATTGTGAAGGTCAGTGAAACAAGCTCCTAATTTTAATGCATTTTCATTTGTGAAAAATGTACAAGGGTATGAAACTTTTACAAGGCATTGTAAGGTGAAATTACACTTACCTGATAATATTCTCTTTCCTTGAATATTGCTAGACCAGTCATTACAATTCGGATTTCCCTCCTCCTCGGCTTGACAGAGACCACACCTTTTTCATGACCTCACTTAGGGTTATAAAGGAAGCGTGACACTGGCCAAAACCAGTAGCCTACTGCCAAGGCAGCGTGAGCACCAGGAATCCCCTTTACACTCCATTCTTGAAACATACACTATGGGGTACTGAGACCCATTCTGAGCGAGGTACAAATGTAAAATGAGGAAAAGATATAAGCAGCAGCAGAAGGGCGCTGGCAGTCACGTCTCACTTGATGCCCTTAGTCCTGACCCTCCTCGCCCTTGTCTTCCTAGATGGGGATCCTGAATGGTCTAGCAATACTCAAGGAAAGAAAACCATCAGGTAAATATAATTTCACTTTCCTTATCATATTGCTAGACCAGTCATTACAACTGGAGCTTTCCAAAGGTTCTCCTGGCTGGGGTGGGGAAAGATGGCTACCTTATCAATCCTTGTCTCGAAGTCAGTGATTGACTCGGACTGTGAGACCAATTTATGGTATTTAGAAGAAAGTTGCAAGGCAGCAATGTGGTTGTCCTTGCATCTTTCTTCTAATGAGGCTCAGGTGCCTCTGCCCGGGATGATGTATGTGCCTTTCCAGGGTGAACCTGGAGCCCTATTGGGACCTGCTATCCTGATAATAGGTAGGCCATTGCAATTGCTTCCTTGATCCTTCTGATATGGTGGCCTTAGAGGCAGTCTACCTCATTTTGGGCACTAAATATCAGGAGCCGCTCATCTGCTCCTCTACAATGTTAGGTATGTCAAGAGAATCCAATGTATATTCAATAATCACAAGTTTTATATTTTTCCTGCCAGCCACTGCTGCTCAATAAAACAAATCGGAAGGTGGTCCCACGTAGCGTTTTTGAGGTAATATGAACTCTATGTACCTTTTAATTAAGTTATATATATGTTGTTTTGTATTAAATAGACAGTTTGTCTTATTTTAACAAATTTTTACTTTTAAACTTTTAGCCCCTGATGCAGCCTTGTTTGGTGAAACTCAGCAGGTGTCAGGCTTTTTAATAAAATTCCTTCCACAACATATGATTGTCCCCTTGTTGTTTTTTTGCCTTAGCCACTGCTGCTGGACAGGGCTTTGCTTTCCATGGAAAGGAGATACTAGCTCAGGTAGTAAGACTGAATCAGACCTTGAGAAATTCCTGGATATGTATTCTCTGCAATACTGATCCTGCCTCTCTGAGATGGTGTCTTAGTCAAGCAAATTACTTTGATTAAGACAGATCCCAAAACAGCCCTTCAGGAATGCCTTTTTAAATGGCCCAAGAGGCCACCTGCTCAAGGCCTTCAGAATCCAGATGATATCCTGCTCTATACCTCACCCCACCTGACAAAGGAGATGAGGCATTATAGTTCCTTGAACTACCTTGACACTTACAAGCCATACGTCTACATATGAGTGTGGCCTAGTGTCCTGCGTATGCCGGAATGCTGGCATCACTACTGCAACTTTAATGAAGGTTTTGGGTGCTTTGCTAGGTCAAAAGCCACTGCTGGGATTGGGCATATTTTCCCCATATACAGAGCCTCACTGAGCTCCGATTACACTTAGATGGGGATATGGTGGTGAGGTTCCGTTGAGTCAGAAGACAGCAGTAATTGTCCCTGCCCTCACCAGCGACATCCCTGACCCCAGCTTCCATCAAGAAATGGAGCACATGCAGGTACATAATGGCCTCCCTTTAATTTATTTATTTTTACCATGCCCTATCTTAACAAGTTAGCAAGACTTCTCTTCTTGAAGCCTCTGAGGTCAAAGGTCCTCAAGGATATCCTCCCCGGGTTGTACTTATTCCTTGCCCAGAACGCTAAGGCTATTACCATCTGGGCTGAACCTGGGCTGACTAGGAACCCCCATACTGTGGCTCGGGCCCCACTGCCTCCATAAATGAAGGCTTGCAGAATTCTTGCCTAAAGGGGGTTATTCTAGCCAATATACTGACCTTGAGTGCTGATTCCCCCCACCCCTTCTACCATGATACCGAACTTGAGCATGCTTGCCAAGGAGGAGTACCAGCTTGGGAGAATGTGAGTAGCCTATTCCTCTCCTCCTGAGGCACAGGATAGCTTGCCTAATACTCTTCCTCTCATTTTTGCAAAAAAAAAAAAAAAAAGATGCAAGCAACCACTATCGTGGAAAGGAGGACTGCCAGTTCTCTTTTCCTGGGATAGTCTATTAAATGGAATTACTGATTTCTAATGCTAGCTATCTTTCCTCCTCCAGGGTGGCCTGGAGCTTGAGAGTCTTCTTAAAGGGGTTCAGGATTTTACCTCAGCGGCTAATGTTGATCCTTAGGGAGCAGAAACTCAGAGATGCATAGGTTCCTGCATGGCTAGATAAGCTTTGTGCATCAATCTCAAGCACAGTGGAAAGGAATCTCTGCTAGGAAACTTTGTAGCCCTCTTGAGCTTTTTTTTTTTTTTTTTTTATTTGTTTGCTTTATTTATTTTAGAGGGGGGGGGGAGAAAAGCAGGCTTTCCCCAGATATTATCCTGGGGCTGGCCCCTAGCATGTCCCCAAAGGGAGAGGGGGACTTCCTTCCGTTGATGGTCCTATGCTGTTCTGATCCTGCTTATCTGCCCTGGATCGGACAAAGCTCAAATCTCAATTGCCATTATTTAGTTTGAGGGACAGAGTGATGGTTTTTCCACCTTAAAGATTCTCTGCTAGGCTTTCCTTGAGGCAAAAGGTGTCTTGCAGACACCTGCCGGACTTCGTGGCTGGGGCCTTCTCAGACCCCCTCTGTACAACACATGAACTGAGCCTGTAGCACTACAGGGCTGTGAATTGCACCCTCCCTTTTTAAGGGCTGCTAGGGCTGAGAGTGCCATGTACCCCCAAGGGATGGCTGGTGACCCAGCTACAGCATTCTTTAAACAAACCAGCTCCTAGCCTTCCCTTGCAGCAGGGGGATAGTATAGGATGGCTACCTTCTGGGGGGAAGGGGGGTTTGTTTTTGTTTTACTCTCCGCTTCAGGTTAGTTTGAATACTTTTAAGATGTGTAATAGCATTCCTGCTGTTAGCTATACACAAAACTTAGGAGGTATTTATGTCCCAGTGAGTTCATACATTCACCTTGCTTTAGTTAACTGACCCTCAGCTTCTAACAAACTGTGATAGGATGAAATATGCACAAATGCAGCCAGAGGCAAATCCTTTCGGTCATTTTCTAGGCCAATCACACCTCTTGCCCTCATGTAATAGGATCACTCTGTAGCCTGTAGAACACTGAGCTGTACCATTATAGACCAAGAGATCTGCAAGCTCTGAGATAACTAGGCTTTGCTAATTACCAATCAACTAGTGCATTACAAAATGTTTGGTGTATGCTCCTTCTGCAAATTGGTGGTGTGCTATCCTTACTGCTGGGTTAGCACTTGAACTGCAAGAACTACAGTTCTACTTTTGCACTACCTGAACTTGAATTTCATAGTAGTATACTGCAGGGCACTTTGTGCTCATAATGCAAGGTTACTGTTACGTTCCGGCTACTGTGCATCCTCCCCTCCACTGGGTGACCCCAACGAGCTCCCCTCTGAACTATACTCTCCGATAGGTCCCTGGTCTCATGCCTCAGCCGGTCCTACAGCCTCCGCTCCACCAGGGGACCTCCACAAGCTCACTTCCCCATCTGGCTAAGCTCCTTTTTTCTGCCTGCACCATACCCAGTCTTCAGCACTACTTATCCAGTCTGTCCCTTGCCTCAATATTTCAGCATCGAGTTCCATTTGGCTCCTTGCTCTAGCCACTTCTGCCTTGTGGCCTTCTCACGCCTTTCCTTGTTTTGCTTCATAGCCTTTGGGCCTTCTGATTTCAGCTGTGCCTTGTCTTACCTTGTGGCCTTTCAGCCTTCTGTTCCCAGTCTAGCTTTGCTTTGTATGCTTAGGGCTCCTGGCCCTTCCATTGCTCTGTGGCCTATCTAGGCCATCCCTAACCTCTGGCCTCTCCTGTCTCCCCCGCCTTTGGGTTTTCTTGGTCCATGTTCCGTGCTGTCCTTGTCCTGTCTCAGTCAGTCCCAGTTCCAGCCTGTTCCTGAGTTCCAGAGTTTCAGTTCAGCTCTTACCAGCACTCTGTCCTGAGCTCCAGCCTTGTCTGCACATTGTTCCTGAGTTGCAGCATTGCCTGCCTTGCTCCAGCCTCACCAGACTGCCCAAGTCTAGCCCTAGCTTCATCATGCCATCCTGCACCACTCTGTAGAAGATCTGCATTGCTTTTCTTTTCATTCATCCTGTGCCTGTGACTGACTATATGCAGTGGTATTGGATGATTTTTTTTTTTATAGCATAGTACATTTTATTTTATTAGTTGGAGGAAGGACTTGCTACCTTGGCAGTAAGAATGGAAACTGGTATTGGTGCTTATATAGACTGGACTATGGAAGAAACAAATAGTAGCCCCCAGCAGGAAGAAATGGCTACTTTCTTATATTGCTAGACCAAATGGGATTTCCCTCCTCCTCAGCTTTACAGAGAGGATAGACACACCTTTTCAATTACCTCACTTAGGGCTATAAGAGAGGCATGGCCCTGGCCCTCCAGCAACAGCAGACATATGAAGAGGATATATAGCTTCCAGAGTTAGAGTATACCCTGGCCTGGTTGAGTCCTTGTTGCTTCTGAGACAGCTACCCCTAGGGGTTATTCCTCCCTGTGGAAGCAGTCTCCCTAGGCTTTGCCCTGGTCAAACTCCTGGGTCATCCCAATGGTGGCATTTCCCAGGCCTTGTCCTCGTTGAGTTCTTGGAGGTCCGTCCTTGCCTGCAGGCCTGCAAAACCTCCAGAGAATGGTGCCTGGCCCACTACCCTGCAGGGGCTGTAATTTCCCCAGAGCATAACAGTTATCGCTTAGCTGCAGAGATTCTCACAGGAGGCTTGTAAAGCACTCTTGCTCTCTCCTCCCCTGCCTCTCTCTCTCAAAGGTGAAGGACCAGCAGGTAAGTAGCAGCTGAGCCAGTTTCTTTGTGAATATACATATGCTGGAGAGAGGGATGCAACTGAGTATCTGCACTTATTGCAGAGGAATGGGTAACTCCCTGCAGTTAAACTATGGCCCTGGTCTTTTTTTATAGCATTAAGTGCTACATTTGTTTAACACCTACCAGTTTTCCAAGCAGACTTGGTAAGGCCTGCAAGAATACTGCAAGGATAAACAATATCCAGCAGGAACCAAAGTAAGCTGGGTATAACAGGCTCAGCTATCGCAGAGCTGATAAGTCCTTTACATGCAGTAACCCTGCTCAGGGTATAACTTGTTGCAGTGTAGTTCAAGTTTTTTCAGGTGCAATGCCTTTCAACAAAAGTGTAGCTTAATGGGCATAGGTTTATGGGGAAATCTGTAACATCCTTAAAAGATATTCAGAACTTACCTGAGCTATGAAGCGAGAAGTTTAACTAATTATCTCCAGCTGCAGAGAAATCATCCAGGTGACCTGACTGACCATACCCTATACTCATACTGGCTGAGGCTGGATCTCGCCTACTAATAAGGGTAAGGCTCTGTTAGTGGAGCCAGCAGAGGGCTGCAGGCTCCTCTTAAAAGGTTTGGGGAGCAAGCAGATTACAACCCCACAAGAAGATTCAAGGTCTATGAATGTTATACTGTCTCTGAGCTAGTCAATGACCTAAATTATGCAAAGACTTTCAGCACATTCTCCTTTACATTGGATATGAAATTTTTCTTATAACAGCAAGTTAGAGCAGACTGCCAAACATTGTTTTCCATATCAATTCAAAATTTATCAAAACCAAGAAAACTGCTTAGAAGTACAAATGAAAATAAAGGGCTACAATTAAAGTCAATACCTGCACATAGAACATAACTCCTCAAAAGTAAAAAGTCAACAGCAATGCATCCAACATCAGCTCCTCAAAAGCAACATGATAAAAAGATCAATAAGAAATAGTTCATGAGTAATTTGTCTGTACAGTACTAACTGTGAATCTAAAATAAATCTTCAAAGAAAGAATTCCTGAAACATCTGGTAAAAAGCATTAGACTGAACTAAATACATTCAGAATAAAACAGAAGGATAGTCCAAACAAGAATGTCCTTCCACTGGGCAGGCGGTCTGCACTCACCAGATCCCAAGGGTGGAAAGTGAGTGCGGTCACTCAGCTTACAGCACCGCTTGCAAGGCCCGCTGGCCACATGCCCACATGGACTGCTACACAGTTGAAAGCCCTTCTAGTTCTGGTTTTGACACTCCCCATTATCCCTTACATGTCCCCCTATAGCTGGCCCAATGGCCCAAGTGAGGGCCACTATGCCAGCAAGGGAGGATACAGAACAGAGAACTGGACAGTGCTCCAGCATCTACCCCTGTCACCCTTCCTTGCATTAACCATATCATGTATTGCTTAATAGCATGGGGGGGTGTTTTTTAATTTGTATTTATTATTTTTTACTTTATTTACAAAAACAAAGAAAAACCCACATTTCCTTTTATAATTTGATTAAGAGCAAAGTACACATTCAAAATAGCTTTTATTAAAACGGACAACACAACTTACAACAGTTGATCTACGAGAGGGAGGAATAGATAATCGAGGAGATCTAAAGAAAACTATGTCTTAGGAAATGGCTTAACAAAATTTCAAGGTCTACACTAACGAATGCCATTACATGAGATCATCAAATGGGAACTGGTGAAGATGTCAATCTTTCGAATTTAGGAAGATTTCAATTGTTGAGTGAAAAAAAATATATATGGATTATATTTAACTGAACATTTGCACAGGTACCTCAACAAAACAGAGGCACCTAATGACAACTTCCTGCCTCAAAAATAAAAATTATTTCCTGCTCAGGTGTGATTTTCAATACATTTGGAGAAATTCTTAAAGCTTGGCCATAAAATAAAGAGCTTAGGTTCTGAAAATACAACTTAATTATCTTACTAGCATTCTGTTCAGTAATAAAGGAAACCATCAAAACCTCTCATTCTATAATGTCAGGGCCCTGAATTTTCCAAAAAATTAGTCAAATTAAAGGGTTCAGAAGAAACCTATGTAGACAGATTCTGTTGCAAATATAAAAACATGCTGAGCTAGGCTGAAAAAAAAAAATTAATCAAGGGAATTTGGACAAAATGTAATATGCCAAAAAGTACTGCCAAAAAGTACTTCCATAGCGTCATAAGCGACATCTCATCCGTAATTTTAGGGAAATTCAAAATACGAAGATTCAAACACTTAGAATGATTTTCTCTGTTCAAGTCTCCTGGAATAATCCAAGCACTCCTTTGCAACAGCAGAATTAAACACACTAATATCTTTAATGTCCCTTTCTAAAGCGGTGATCTTATTACCATGAGTTGTAAAAGGCCTTCAGGCTGACGCCCCAGAGGGACATTTGATCAATCTTGACCGTACAATCCTTCAAAGTCTTTTTTTCTCATCTTAAAAAATTTACAAAATGTTGAAAAACAAAAAATATTAATATTTTTAACGATGAAAAATTTATGATAAATTGGGGCAACATTATATTTAACATCAAGACATGGTTATTCACTCAAGCTTACACATGATTCTAATCTTCTCCCTCAAAGCTTCCATTTGCCTTTCCTCCCTCTCTATCCTTCCTCTCACCCTTCCTTTTCATCTCCTTATAGCCCTAGAGGATCTTATAGGTACCACCTTCCCTATATATCCCTTCCACCTTCCCCCCTTTGGATACGCCCCTGCTTCTCTCGTATCGCCTCCCCTAACATGTAAAGCCTGATTCAGCCCTTCTCTCCCTACTTTTTACCCTTTCCCCCTACCTTTCCACTCCCCTATCTTTCCCCGTCTTACTAAGTTATTTTCACCAATGTAAATATTTAAGCTACTCTTAAGTAATATCCTAAGTTGTTTTTCCTATTAATTACACTTTGCTACGCATATTTAACTAGCTTAACCATTGTTTGCCTCCCCAACTTTGAGATGTTCTTTATAATAGTTTTACCATTATTAACTTGTTTAATGTACAATGTTTAGGCTTATAGTTAACCCTTACTATCTTGTTTTATGTATAACGCTTAGGCGTATGTTATTATGTTCTCTGTACACCGACGTGATATCTTGATAAACGGCGGTATATAAAAACCAATTAATTAATTAATTAATTAACAGCTAGTTATTTGGTGGTGCAATATTGCTATGGAACATTGAGGGCTGGTAGCCTTGCTTGAATAGGGTAAGGCTGCTCAGTAACAACCAGCCAAGAGTTGACTTCCAAAAAGGACTGCAGCCTTGCTTAGCCCAAGACAGGTTGATTGTTCCAGAAGCAATTATCATGCACATACCCCATACCTTGGTGCCTCCCATCTCTCCCTTTTTACTAAAAGGGCCTAAATATAGAAAGACTTAGGTACCTGGGCTAGATTCCCTTGTCAGGTTATTAATAAATCCATAGCCTTATATATTTCCATTCGATCACACAGCTTCTGAATTTGTTTACTGTGTCACTGTGACGGAGAACAAGGGCAAGTACTGGTTGGTCACAATTATTCATTATTGGAGGACAAGGGGGTTTGGAGTATTAAATGGCAGATGAAATTATGTGGACGTGCAAAGTAAGTATACATTTCTGGGCTCCATATTAGATGTCACCACCCTGGAATTACTGTAGACATTACTTTTAAATCCTCAGCCCAGTGCAGAAGGAGGTCCAAAAAGCAAATTAGAGTATTATACATTATTAGGTGAGAATAGGAAAAAAAAAAAATAGAATAGCATGGCTCCATATCAATCCATGGTGTGACCACTCCTTCAGGCTGATGCAATAAGATACGTGTTAAAAAGGGTGCACAGCCACCTCTTCTGGATGCCCAATGTCATATTTTAATGAGCTGCTGCTTTAAAAAGAACGCGCTAGGGAAGAATTGTGTGTCCCTAGCGCTCAAATGCATGGGGCACCCAGGAGACGTGGCTGAACACTCACAACTGCATCGGGCGCTGAATACAAGCACTCATTTATCTGCTTCAGGTCGATTTCTGGATACCAAAATACACGCACAATAGCAAGGACTTGGAGCGTATCTATTGTGCATGTATATTATGCGTCCAGAATTTTTTCTCATCAAGCCATTACATTATACCTTTATTCTTAAACAACGCAAGCAGTAGGTGATTAAGAGCCACACAGAACACTTTTTTTTTAATTTCTCCTGAACCCGTGGATTGATTTAACAGAAGCTCCAAGACTGGAGTTCAATTTATCACATTAAAAAGTGTGCATTGACACCCAGCGATTTTCTACATTGGGGGGGTAATAGCCTCATCTACAAGGAATTTACATATAATGAGCAATTGCTCTCTACATCAATGGCGGGGATGGAAGGAAATTAGAACCAAAAAAATTACTAATAAGGGCCCTGACCTCAGTGGTCAGAGTAACAGATAAGTACGGTATGACAAAATAAGCGTGAAAGCTTGCTGGGCAGACTGGATGGGCCATTTGGTCTTCTTCTGCCGTCATTCTATGCTAATCTCGAGCATCCAATAATAATTTAAATAATTGTATTTAACTATGTTTTTATGTTAACCCATATGTACAGTATAACCCTGGTTTCCCACACCCTCTAATCCCACTCCCCCTCCCCTCCCCCCCCCCCCCCCCCCTTTTTCATCCCCTCCCCTGTTTATTGTATCAGGTTCATTGTAAAGCCCTGTTGGCTAGTTTATTGTTCTATGGAAACCGATGTGATGTTTTCCTAACGAATGGCGGTATACAAAACCTTCAAAATAAATAAATGCGTAAACCTGTGCGCTAGGCTGAGCGCACTTTATTAAGTCAGCCCCTTTGAGTATTGTGTGCAGTTCTGGTAACCCCTTCTCAAAAAAAGATATAGCATAACTAGGAAAAAGTAGAGAGAAGGGCAACAGTTCCCCTATGAGTAAAGGCTAAAACAGATTAGGGCTCTTCAGCCTGAGAGAAAATATGATAGAGGTCTTTAAAATCCTGAGTGCGTGGAATGGGTTGAAAAGAACGGTTATTTACCTTTTCACATAGTACTAGGACTATGGGTCACTAACGCACATTTAAAACAAAATCAGAGAAATTATTTTTGTCACTCAGCTCACAATTAAGCTGTGCAATTTATTGCCAGAGAATGTGGTAAAGAGTGCAACTGGGTTTAAAAATGGTAGACAAAGTCCTGGAGGAAAAGTCTGTAAACCATTATTGGCCACATAAACATGGGAAAGTCACTGCTTATCCCTGGTTATGAACAAGGAGGGGTAGATTTATTCTTTCAGATCCTGCTGCGTTCTTGTGACCTTGATTAGCCACTGTTGGAGACAGGATGCTGGGTTTAATGAACCTTTGATCTGACCTTAAAGGATAATCATTTCTATTTCAAACAACTTTCTAAGATTCATAATGGATACAAGATGCTATTCAAAAAGCAAATGATAGAGGACGCATACGAGGAGAGCAGGAAGTGACCTGTATGCCACATTGGAAACCCTATTTCTTTAGTTTTTGTTATAATCAAGTAAACAAAGGTTAAATTATAATTAAAAAAGGCAAATGATAAAGGGAAATACATTCTATACTTGCATTTAATCTTTTAAATACCTCTTAACAGAAATAAAAGAACACTTGCTTTCGCTGTATAACAGATTGTAAAAAGTTAAGCATAACAAATAGAATAGCCAAAGGAAAAAAATTCCTTCTGTTTGGAAACTTCTCCAAAGGGGAACAACATTCACTTCTGTTGGCTTAAGTAGGACAAGAAGCGAGTCTCTACAGTAAAACAGACCGAAAAGGAGACACCAACTACCCATCATTATTTATTTATATTCTGGTTTTCAGCACTTCAAAGTGGATTACATTCAGGTACTGTAGGGCTTTCAGGAGAAATCTAAGCACCAGTTAAAACTGTTACAATGGGCAGTTCATGGGAAGACTGTCCCTTGAGTGGCCACACTCATTTTGGATGCCGCCGACCTGCTTAGACACCAGGAACGCAGCCATCGCATCTCCTCCCGTTCCCACTGTGCTGCCCACTAGGAGTGCATTTGCACAGGTTCTTGGGCCTTATAGGCCCTGCGGCAGGAAACACCACAGTGGCCCCTTCTGATAATGTCAGACTTTGGCTCCATTTAAGCCTCACTCTGATGGACTTCCAGCGCTTCAGCAATGGATCTACAGCTTTGAGTAGTATATGTTGCTCTTGCATTCCTGATTGTCCCAAGTTCCAGCCTCCTGTGTGCCAGCTTGTTCCTTCCTTGTCCATTCCATCTCATCCAGCTTGCCTTCTTGTTCCGGTCTCATCCAATGTCCCCTGTGTGTCTTCGTCCATCTCTGGCCTAAGCCCTGCCGGCTGCCACAGCACAAGGGCTCAACCTGCAGGGGGGGGGAGGGGGGGCGGCTGGTATAGATGGAGTTCCAACCTTTCCCACTTCAGGGAGCGTTTGCCAGCTGTCTGCATAGGCCTCGTAGGTTCTCCTACAAGGCAGTATCAATCAAGCCACAGCACCAAGAGCTCACTTCCATGCCACGCATGACAAAAACATTTCTCACATCCAAACTTTTGCCCAAGCACTAGGATACAGGAAACAATTCCTGAGTAAGGTACATTTACATTGTGTGACCACAATAAAATGATTTTTTAAAAATCTGCTTCGAATAACTCAGCATATAAAACAAGATAATACAGTACTTACAAAAAGTTTCTAATCTTATTACCATTAAAAAAAAAGTGGTAACTTTCTATCCAGCCCCATAGCTTGAAAACAGCACCACATACTAGACTCAAGGGAGTTTGAGATCTAAAGTTATTCCCACTCAACACACAAAAATTTTTTTTTCAAAATTCTGCATCCCATTGGAGGAATTGCTCAGGTGCACAATTTAAGGGGCCAGACCAAACAAGATCACTTTAAAAGAGCTGTTTATTGACACCCACTAGAAAGATAATTCATCTGGTCCATCTACTGTTAGATGGCCTCTGCTCTTGCAGCAGTGGGTATGGCGATTCCGTGCTGAGCTCTTTTGGGCCTACCACCTCTGGTTGTCAGAAGCTACAAAGTCCAGTAGTTACATAAATCACAGGAGCTTAAGTAAGCAGTCACTGCATCCCATGGTATCTCACCTGATAAAGCATTTTCCCCCACTGGGAACAGGGAAATATGTACAGTACCCGAATGTAATGCACTTTAAAATGCCTGAAAAGTGGAATATAAATCAAATAAATATTTGTTCAATCTTACTGCAGAATATGCTGTCAAAGACTAAATCTGAATACATCATGGTATGTAGAATTTTAGCTGATTCACTGGACACTAAAGCAGAAGTCTGGCAAAGAGGATAATGAATTGAGAGAACTTGCAGCCCTTAAAGAGAGGAGGCCGACAAAGTAGGCTCAAAAGATAAAAAAGAAACCACCCAATTTTCACTCCATGTAGTTTCAGTCAAACAGGCACATAAAAGGGCCCACTTCAGTAATGGAGGCAGTTAAGGCAACATTACCTTGCAGGTGAAAAACACAAGAAACTGAATGACAACTTTGTCTTAGAAGAATATGATTTCTTTACCTTTCTCCTTAAATTAAGCATAATTACAATGAATCTGTCTTTACATATATTGTAAGGTTCAACTTGAGCATTAGGACCCACACATGATATGCAAACATCTTTTATGTCCCTAGAACAAGATTCAAAGAGCATACAGAGGTGTGTGATGTACCTTTAAAGGAGAATGAAGTCTTCTGATTTAAGTAGGTCAAACAAACACACAGCAACTAATTTGAGCCCACACAATGAAACAGTGATATTGATATATACTACCTGGCAGATGTCTAGATTTGAAACTAAAGTTCAATTTTGTACATCACTATCAAGGCCTAGGAATATTCTGCAGTTAATGCTTCAGCATGGAAGCCCAGTTCATCGCTAGATAAGTGGCCGGCAATCTGGGCAAGAGATGTCCCCTTCCAATGATGTGGTGGATGGTCCCTCTCAGATGATGCATTTGACCCTGCTGCTCAATTGCACTCATTGTAACTTAACTAAAACAGTCTGCTCTCCCACCATCCCATCTCTCCAAACCCCCCTGCCCCCCAGCTTGCTCTCTCTCTCAGCTCCTCTCCTCCACCTACTCTTCCCCAACCCAGTCAGTCTCAACCACTATTTGCCTCTCCTACCAATAAGCTTCCACCATCCTGTCCCCACTCCCATGCTCTCCAAGCCGGCTCTCTCCCACCCCACCTTCTTTGGAGGTGGCATCAAATATCCAAAACAGCTGCTCTGTTTTGGGGAGTTTTTTTGTTGTTTTCTTCTGGCACTGCATGGTACTCTGCACTGTTCCCCCAGACCTGAGAGAATAGCTCATAAGTTCGGGAACACACAACTCAAAACTCAATGAGAGCTGTGCCATGCAGGTAGAAAACAGAACCGCTGTCGCCATCAGCAAGATTCCAGAGAAGGTGGGGGAGCTGCCACTAGGGTTGCCAACTGGCTCCAGGTTTTCAGGACAGGTTGATCACTCTAGGTTTTATCCCAATGCATGCATGGACTTTTAGTCTTGCTTTTCATAGAGAACTAAATAGGGACATCAGAACCACAAGACCCTGAAAGCAAAATGGTTAAAACCAGAACTGGATTAACTTCTGAAAATCTAGAGCCATTTGGTAACACTAGCTGCCCTGGCTCCTGGCCTCACAATGAAGAACACTTTCCTAGTGAAATCAGAACTGTGAAAGTTATTTCCAAAAAATGAATGTAACCTGCAGGGTAGTGACAGTACAAGCATCCACTCATTGTCGTGTCAATATGCCTCAACCCTGCTCAAGAAATCTTACCTTCTCAGGGCCTATAGCAGTGATGGCAAACTCCAGTCCTCGAGTGCCACGAACAGGTCAGGTTTTCAGGATATCCACAATGAATATACATGAGATAGATTTGCATACAATGGAGGCAGTGCATGCAAATCTCTCATGCATATTCATTGTAGATATCCTGAAAACCTGGCCTGTTTGTGGCACTCGAGGACTGGAGTTCGCCATCACTGGCCTATACAATTGCTGAAACATCAAGGTGCCAATTACTGCAAAACAAGGACAGTGGCTTTTTACTGATTTACACCCCTGCCCACAAAGAACTTTACAAAGACCACCAGATGGCTTTGAGATGATAATACATTTTCAGTCACTACTGAACCACGTTGGATTTCAACTAGTGACTTCAAAAGTAAAAAGCTCTAACATGAACCAACTTCATCCAGGCTATCTCCCAACCTGTCTGCAGATAAGAACAAAAGGGAAAAACAGGAAACAAACACAAAACAGTGGCAAAAATCCTTTGTGAGCATGGTCACCAAGTGACTAGGAACTCACATTTCAGTTAACTGAGCCACAAAATGACATCCTGCCGCCCAATACTGAATTATGTGCTTAAAACAGCATGAACAGAAGAGTGAGAATCAATTTACAGAATATATTTTACTAAACATATTTCAAATGAAAAAAAATTTCTTAGTTTCCAATTTTCATTGATTTTTTTTTAATACTATTCTTCTCATCCTGACCTATTTCACTCTCTTTCAAGTTGTTAAATTTTGATAATACATTTGCTTAAACCTAGCATCACATCTTTAAACCTCTGTCTTAAAACAGTCAGCTACCTCACACACACCATATCCAAAACATATAAATCCCATTTAGCGAGTTCTGAAGAGGCTGGGAAGGAGAGAAAAACAGGAGTGTGGCACAGATAAGATACATACTCACAACTAGAAATGTTGGAAAACAAAAAAGTACCACAGCCTGTATTTTCTTGCCAGATTAATTGATGCCGAGGACTTGCCAGGCAGTTAGTCATTTCCTTTATATACAGGAAACATGCAAATACACCACTAAATGGATTCTGGTTACAGCTCTTACCACACTTTGATAAGATCTGTTTGGAGGTTTCCTGCACCTTTGTACTCGCTATTTTGTTTTTCAAATTAATGTTGCGGAAGAGCCCTCAAAAAGGCACGGAAACTTGAAAATAAAGGCAGCACAGCTAGTGCAAACTGGCAATCATTAAAAAACAAATCTAACCCCATTAGAAATGCCATTATAATGGAGATGCAAATATGTATGCCAATATGAGGAGAATTACTGAAAGGTTGAGGCAGTACCCCTTACTACTTTAATAAACTATTCATGACCAGCACCTGCTTCATTAAGGATAGTTATACTGTCCATGAAAATGTACATCCATGAGATTAGAAATCAAGTAGCCAACCCAGCACTTCCCTTTGATCTAAACAAAAAGTTCTAAGTGAAATATAAACATTCATTAGCAGACTGAAAGGATTTTTCATTTTACTGATTTATTTTTTTAAATGGAGGCAGTACATTGGTTCCTTAACAGAATGAATTCCAGGGTCCAGTCCTCCCTAGCCTTTCTAGTTTCTTTACTATTCACCCTGGTCATCATATTGTCTCGGTCAAGGATCTGTTTGTTATTGGAGTGGGATGCAACAGCATTCTGTAAAAACATATACACTTTAAAAAACAAGACAAATCGATTTAAACACACATTACAAATGCCATTTAACTTGAGTTGCTAATATATTTGTTCCTATCCAAGAAGGAGAATTGTTGAAAGGCTTGGATAGTCCTTAATATCTCAAACTAAATATTCATAATAGTGAATCTGGCACTAAGTCTCTTCTTACATTGCATCTACACAAAAAAAAACCCTAGATTAATCAGATCCTAAACACGCAAAAAACCCTAGATTAATCAGGTCCTAAACACGCAATCTCAGGTTCTGACGTTTATCTGATTCTTGGTTAATATTAGACACATGAAAAAAATGCATCTTATCTTTTAAGAAAGATGAATAACTGACATGGACATCTTTCATGCTAGTTTTGATATAAGAGCTCTACAATAAGACTGACAACTATGGTCCAGTGCCCTTGCAGGATTTAGCAAGCAAAAACCTCTCACTTATTCCAACAACTTGGGAGGAAGGAAGACCTGGATCTTTGCCTGTGTTGAACAGAGCTCCTAAGAATTCTAGGGTCTGTGAGGGCTCCAGATTGCTTTTTGCGTGGTTTATTACCCAACCCAGTTTTTCCAAAAGCTGGATCACTGTGATTGAGGCTCGTTGGCTCTCCTGTGCAGTTTTTGCTCTGATCAGCCAGTCAGCTAAATAAGGGGTATATTAATTCCCTACTTGTGCAAGACTACCGCGACTACTACCATGACCTTGGTGAAGGTAATTGAAGCTGTTTCAAGTCCACAGGGTAGGGCTTAAAACCAAAAATGATGGCCCAAAAGGGAAAAAAAATAAATAAATCCTTGAAAGCTCGACCTTGTGAGGATATGGAGGTAGTCCTCCACCAGATCCTCTCCTTGTCTCACAATCACGACTGAGCAAAAGGTCTCTATTCTGAAATGTGTACCTTCAGACATCTGTTGACCCCTTTCAAATCTAACATAGGATGAAAAGTGCCATCTTTCTTTGGCACAACAAAGTAAACTAAATATGTTCCTTGCCCTTTCTCTTGGGGTGGCACCAGAGCTATGGTTTCCAAGGCCTGCAACTGTCACAGTGTTATCTTTACCACTTCCCTCTTGACTTGCGATGTACTGGGAGAAAAGATCTTTGGGACTGGGAACAAACACTCTGGTGCATAACCTCTTAAAATTATTTCCAGGACCCACTGGTCTGCTCTCACTCTGTGTTCACCCACTGGAATTACTTGCAGAGGGGCCTGCTGGACATCTTTCTTGTGCAATTGAGGGTCTTTTGGTCCCTTGAAAGGGTTAAAATCTGCCTCTCACCCTCTGAGCCGCCCATGTTCCTGATGCTGTGGTCTTACGTTTATACCTACGTTGCTGGCGTCTAAGCCCTCGAGTGGCTGAACGATTTTGTCTTCTAGGAGTCTTTGGGTTTCCGATTCCCCCAGCTCTTTGAATAACTTTTCTAGTTCTACCCCAAAAAGCAGACCCCCTTAAAAGGACAGCTTACACAGACGTGCTTTGGAAACTAAACCCACCATCCAACTGTGTAACCAGAGATGCCTCCTGGTTACAATCCCAGAGGTCACGGATCTGGAAAATACATTATATGATCTGATTGGACTATCTGCCAGGAAAGCAACTGCTGACTTCAGGCATGCACTTTTCAAGGCTTTGGGGGGAGTTGCTGGATCCCGTGACACCTAACCCTCACAAATTGAAGCCCAGAGCACAACAGTTCCTGTGGAGGCAGCTTGCTTCAGTATAACCTTTATTTTCCTATCCTGCAGATCCCATAAAGCTGAGCCACTCTCAACAAGTATGGTAGTCCTGTGATCTACTGCTAAAACAGAGGCATCCACTTTTGGGATCCTCGGGAGGCTCTCCTTTTCTTCTGCAGGTAGGGAGTACAATTTCCCCATCACCTGCCTCCTTTAAAGCCTCCCAAAGGGGCGGCACATTCTGTCAGCACCATTTGCTTTAGGGCATCATACAGAGGAAAGGCCCTTAAATGCTCTCTCATCCTTTGCAAGATGGGATCCACCTCAAAGGGTACATCAGCTCTGCTGTCTCAAATCTTTAGTGCCTCCTGGACTCCCGTAACGAGGGGTGCAAGCTTCTCCTTGAGGAACAGCCCGGTCACTGAGGAATTGTCCTTCAATAAGGCCTGCCCTTTCTCCGGCAAGGATAGCTAGGTTTTGAATCAAAAATCAACTATCACTCTTCGCCAGATTCTGGTACAGGAGTGGTGATAGGAGATGCCTTTCTAGACATATTCTATAATGAAGTAAACATGCCTATTGGCATTGTCATCTGTCAATCTATCTTATGCTATGAATCAAGCATGCGTGAATACAGCTGGGTATAATTGTGTTCAGTAAGAATGGCAACAGCAACAGGAATGGTGGCAGCAGCAGTAGGGAGCACAGCTCTGATCCCGATGGTACTGCAGTGATAACCCTATTCCAGCTATAGCTAATATGGCAGCTTGGCATTCTGTATCTGAAAGCTGCGGTTTTGGTGCTGCATTGCTAATTCCACAGCTACAATCCTCTTCAGTGCTAGAACAAGTCTAATTTGTGCTATGCAGCTATATGCATTTCCTAATGTATTTCAGTCCAAAATTTACAGACTCAGTATTTCTCATACTTTAAAAAAATAAATAAAGATGTTCAGGTCAGTCTGGGAGCTAGTTAGCTTGGTCTAGCAGAGATTCGCACACCTCAAAATGTTACAAAATAAGGCCTTTTTTTATGTATTAATCCATTTTTACTTACAATTGCCTACAAAATTCATAAATAAGAATACTATCACTTCAGGTTTTTTTCTAAAAGTTGTGCTGCTGCATGCAGGCTAGACTATTTAAAATATTTATATGCCATCTACACTGACTGTCATGCTAGGCAGATTACAAAGCAAACATAAAACAAATCACAAAATCGACAAATTTACTTTTAAAAAAAAAGCAGTTTCTGAAATGCCTCTTTAAATAGAATAGTTTTAACTGCCTTCCAAAACAGTTTATAAAACTATATAAAAACTAAATAACAAAAGGGAGTCTGTGACTGAAGGGAATGGCAAATCTATATAGAACCTTCCACCTCCAAGTCTCAGTATCAAATTAAGCCCAAGTCAGTGAGGCCTGAAAGCCATCACCATCTAAATGAAGTTTTGAGATGTGTGTGAACCAAGTTGATATCTGCCAGTGCCTGTGTTATACATGTTCTCTTGACAGAGAACTTTGTTTTCCTGTACTGTCCATCAGACACTTCCCTTGAGCACTGCATTCACTTTAACATATACACATGATGCCTACTAGACTGGTCCTACACTGAACTTTGCAGTTAATGCTTTTCAAAGCTCTTGCCACACTGACTATATGCTATTGCCGTTCACTACTGTGACCCTTGCATTTCTGCACCCAAAGTGTAATAGCTTGATAATTGTCTTGTGCAGCATTTACTACAATTATTTTGAAATATTTTGTAATTGACATCTCAAAAAAACACTCATCAACAATAAACAAAAGGACCAAAATCTATTTGTCTGACGTGCCAAAAGTTAATTGGTAGGCTAGGACTACAAACAAGTTCAACTCCCTTCTAAAGTGATGGATTTACAATTTGGAGGTTTTCTTTTAACACAAACGTTGTTAAAATATTACTAGTGTTACAATAAAAATGAGTATCTACCAATAAAGTTATGGAAGGAGTAACATAAATAAGAAACGTACTTAACGCATAGTTTTGTTGAACTCGTTAGTTCATTAGAAGCACTATCTATCCCACAGTGAAGCTGGGTAAGATCCTCAGCCAGGCAGTTCCTCTCTTGCCAGTACTGTGGGGGGATGCTACAGAGACAGTGTTTACACCACTGGTTGAAAGAGGATCGCAGTCATCACACAAGCATGACACGGATTCAGAGCCCACGTGGAGCTCAAAGGCAGTCACAGTCTGTGGACCGTTACCGTGATGGAGGAGGTAGAGAGAAACAACATTAGAGCCAAAATGGGGCGTGGGGGGGGGGGGAAGAGACCGCCGTTGGCCGTGAATGAAAGCCAATGGCACATCAGCTTCGTGTCTCCTCCATCTCAAACCATCATAGCAATGGAGCGAGCTGGGTAGGTGGTTTTTAATTATTGGGCTGGAAGCTAAACGTGCGAGACAGACCAAATTCATGGAATCTGTCAGGAAAAGTGCTCAGTTTATACCGATAAGTAATATTTCCAGTCAGAATGAATGACAGAAAAGATGACCATTGCTATTACCATGCTACGTCAAGCTGTGTCTACCACACCAGAACATTTCCAACCTACAATTTCCATAAAAGATGCGAATGAAAAAACTATTACCTCAGAAATATCCACTCCGCAACCGAGAAAAATCAGAAGACAACACTTCCATCGTTAATCAAACTAAGGAACGCAGCGTAGTGGTGTGGAGAGCTTTTCCAGAAGAAACTTAAACACACATCTCCCAGCGAGAGCGGAGCGTTGAGCAGAAGAGAAGGGCGCCCAGGGAGGGAGGGAAGCCGGAGGCAGACAAGCTCGGGGTAAAGGGGGCACAACAAGAAAGCAAGCCGGGGTTCAGAACGGGGAGGGGGGGGGGAAAAAAAAAGCCGGCCGGGTCTCAGAGTAAAGGGGAAGGTCAGTGCCGGTCGAGGCTGTCATTCCACCCCGCCCCGGAGTAGCGGAGCGGGCCACACTTTACCTTCTGGTTCCGCCGCTCTCGGACGCCGGTGATCGCGTTCTGCGCAGGGCGGGGAAAGGCGACGGAAAGCTGCCCCTCCCCCTCTCGCCCGCCTGACGGTTAAAAGGAAACCATTTGCTGCGCGCGCTCCGTGCTAGCCTGATGCGCCTCACCGACCGCAGCCTCTCAGGCGCTGGCTGATCCTGTCACTCCGTTCGTCGCCCCTCCGCCTGAATCACGGCTGCGACCTTCCGCCCAGCGCGTGCAGGCCCCGCCCCCAAGCTGCCCCAGGCTCTCAGCTCTCCTCCCCAATCACGTGCCGCGGGAGACGGTTGCAGCGGGGCGGGGGCGGGGCGTGCGAAACTGGCTCGGATCAGACCCTGAAAGGGTGGAGCGTATGGAAATTAGACGGCGCGAGGAAGCACGTTCCCAGGTGATCGGATTGGTGGGTTCCGGATGCTGTTTTCCACACGTCGTGTGTGTAAATCAGTTTTGCTGCTTCTGTTAGAGAAGAAGGTGTGAATCAACTGAGCCCTGGAACACTTAATATCTCCTCTGCTCCTTTCCCGGAAGGTCGTTTCCTTGTTTTACTGTTGAGTGAGTTAGTCCAGAAGTAGCCTGTGCTGGTTTGAAGATATGTGAATGGACTGGTGGTATCTACTCCAGGATTAAGATTCAACGAAAAGAGAAACTGCTTCACTTATAACTGTGGCCTAAGGCCATCACTGTGAAAAGAACAGGGAGTGAAACAGGTCTAATCCCGAAGTGAACAATATTAACTAATCTAGAAGGAGAAGGGTTCGTGCATGTTCTTTTTGGTGCATACAGAGATCGTATTATCTATTTTCCGTAAGGTGGTGCAGCATATTAACATTTCCATCACAATAATAAGTGCATATGGGAAACCAAAGTAAAACCAGAGACCAATTGGAGTTTGGTATTACAGGAAGGCCGAATTTAAGATTTTGGTACTCATGGGCAGAGTGCCACCATGATGTGGTGGCACTCTGCCCATGAGTTGAAGTTGTGCCAGCACATATCCCTAATGCAGGCAGAAGCTGACTTCTTTGTGGTTTGTATCTTTGGTGCCTTAGGCCAGGGCTTTGCAAACTGTGGGTTTGGACTCCAAATGTGATCACAAGAGCCTCAAACAGCTGCACTCTTCAGGCAATAGCAGCAGTGTGGGGACTGTGAGCCAGCATGTACTCACAGGCCTCACCAGTGCATGAGTTTCTGTAGTAACCTGCACAAGGAGGGATTGGAGCTGTTTCAGGGCCTGTGAGTTTGCATTAGCTCTCGTACCCCATGCTGACATTCATTAGGAAAAAGTAAAAAGTCATGGGATAGGTGGCGATGTCCTTTCATGGATTGCAAACTGGCTAAAAGACAGGAAACAGAGAGTAGGATTAAATGGACAATTTTCTCAGTGGAAGGGAGTGGACAGTGGAGTGCCTCAGGGATCTGTATTGGGACCCTTACTTTTCAATATATTTATAAATGATCTGGAAAGAAATACGACGAGTGAAAAAATCAAATTTGCAGATGACACAAAATTGTTCAGAGTAGTTAAATCACAAGCAGATTGTGATAAATTGCAGGAAGACCTTGTGAGACTGGAAAATTGGGCATCCAAATGGCAGATGAAATTTAATGTGGATAAGTGCAAGGTGATGCATATAGGGAAAAATAACCCATGCTATAATTACACAATGTTGGGTTCCATATTAGGTGCTACAACCCAAGAAAGAGATCTAGGTGTCATAGTGGATAACACATTGAAATCGTCGGTTCAGTGTGCTGCGGCAGTCAAAAAAGCAAACAGAATGTTGGGAATTATTAGAAAGGGGGAATGGTGAATAAAACGGAAAATGTCATAATGCCTCTGTATCGCTCCATGGTGAGACCGCACCTTGAATACTGTGTACAATTCTGGTCACCGCATCTCAAAAAAGATATAATTGCGATGGAGAAGGTACAAAGAAGGGCTACCAAAATGATAAGGGGAATGGAACAACTCCCCTATGAGGAAAGACTAAAGAGGTTAGGACTTTTCAGCTTGGAGAAGAGACGACTGAGGGGGGGATATGATAGAGGTGTTTAAAATCATGAGAGGTCTAGAATGGGTAGATGTGAATCGGTTATTTACTCTTTCGGATAGTAGAAAGACTAGGGGGCACTCCATGAAGTTAGCATGTGGCATATTTAAAACTAATCGGAGAAAGTTCTTTTTTACTCAACGCACAATTAAACTCTGGAATTTGTTGCCAAAGGATGTGGTTAGTGCAGTTAGTATAGCTGTGTTTAAAAATGGATTGGATAAGTTCTTGGAGGAGAAGTCCATTACCTGCTATTAAGTTCACTTAGAGAATAGCCACTGCCATTAGCAATGGTAACATGGAATAGACTTAGTTTTTGGGTACTTGCCAGGTTCTTATGGCCTGGATTGGCCACTGTTGGAAACAGGATGCTGGGCTTGATGGACCCTTGGTCTGACCCAGTATGGCATTTTCTTATGTTCTTACTATTGCTGTTACTGCTTTCAGGTTTGGAACCAGATAGGGAGGGCAGAGTGTGCCTGGAGTATGGAGATTGCTGCTGCTCTTCTCTCCTCAATCACTGCTAAACCTACCTAAGAGAAAAATGTTGCCCATGTAATCAGTCTGCCTTCTCTTCCCACCAGTTGTCATCCTGGGCCCAAAAGAAAATGTTGCTATGGACCTTGGTCAGAGGGATGTTTAGAGGAGGGACTGTTTGAAGGGAGGGGTTGGCTATGGAGTGTGAGAGAGGGGGAATGACCGAAGGTCGACTGGGGGGTGTAAGAGAGGAGTTGTGAGGTTATATGAGATCAGCTGGAGTAGTGTAAGAGAAGGGGGAATAGGGTGAGGGAGAGAATAACAAAGGATCAGTTGGTATAAGAAAGGTTTGGGAGGTGAGGGAGGATCAGCTAGGGGGATGTGACAAAGGCTGGAACGGGTGAGAAAAGGGGATTGGCTGAGTAGGTGAGAGGAGCAAGGATGCATAGAGGGGATCAGCTGGAGAGGCAGAGATTGAGGGGGGTTCTGCTGGAGGGGAGGTGGTTAAGACAGAAGGTCCTCTGGAAGTTGAGAGAGGATCGATTAGAAAGGGAGTAGGTTTAAACGGGATCAGCTGGCGTGCAGGGTTAGTGAGAGTGGAGTGATTATTGAAGGGGAATTGCTCCCCCATTCATTTGTTTTGATAGACCTCTGGGGTTGTGAATTTTCAGGTGATAAAATGGGTTACCCTACTGGTTAAAAGTTTGGGAAGCCCTGCCTTAGGGGGCCTGTATTAAGGAACCTTAACAGAGTGAAGGGACTGACAGGCTTTATCTGCCATTAGCTTCTATCTAAAAACTCTGCAGTCATTACTTCTATAGCAATACAGCTGTGGGTATGTATGCTCCTACATACAAGGGATAAACAGGAAAAAGGTAGTGCAAATCCTGTTTTCAGTAGGAGGAGGCAAAGGGATTACAGCATAAATCTGAGCAAACAAATCACCCAGCTGTCTTTGTTTTACGATTCTTCTCATCTGAATTTGCACAAGTTGTCACTTTTCTTTGAGAAGAGGTACCTCACAGAACACACATAATATTGAAAGGGTAAGCGTTCACTGCTGTGAACGCTTACCCTTTTTCTCTTTTGTCAGTCTATAAATGTCTCCACATGAGAACACAACCTATAGCTCACTGTAAAGGTACTTTCGTATGACACAGTCAAGAACTGGAAATTTATTTTTTATTTTCTGTAATTGCATTTTGGCAGAATGATCCTTAAAACAGCGGAAGCCAATACTCCAAATACAGTAAATATAAAAAAAGCTGTCAAGTGATTAATCAAATGGCATATGTTTAATTCCATTGACACAGTAATGGTGAAAGTGATATAAATGTAAGTTTTGGCGGTCTTGTCTCCAGTGCTTGCTAAAACGTGAAGTCTGTTGTGCCAATCAGTGCCAAATTCTCTCATTCTGAAATAAGAAAGACATAGGGCATTATTCAATACAGATTTTTTTCAGTAAGAATGGGAAAAGATCTTTTGGAATAAGGCCAACACCTCTTACTGTATTCTCAGTCTTTTGACTCAGGACAAGGGCACAGTGTAGGGTCTGAGCTAAGAGTTGAGGACATTTTTGACTTAGAGTGAGAAACTCTATAAAATAGACTTAAGGTCCATGCCACCCAATTGTCAGCCCGATCCAGTAAAGTCCGTGGGAGAGCGGACTAACGCCCGCTCTCCCGGCGCGCGCACCGGCCCCTCGCCGGTGCGAGCGATCCAGTATTTAAATTAGGCGACACGGTGCAAACGAGGAAAAGGAGGCGCTAGGGACACTAGCGCGTCCCTAGCGCCTCCTTTTGGCCTGGAGCGGCGGCTGTCAGCGGGTTTGACAGCCGACGCTCAATTTTGCCGGCGTCGGTTCTCGAGCCCGCTGACAGCCATGGGCTCGGAAACCGGACGCCGGCAAAATTGAGCGTCCGGTTTTCGGCCCGACAGCCGCGGGCCGAATTCAAAAAAATTTTTTTTTTTTTTACTTTTGGGGACCTCCGACTTAATATCGCTATGATATTAAGTCGGAGGGTGCACAGAAAAGCAGTTTTTACTGCTTTTCTGTGCACTTCCCTGGCGCCGGAAGAAATTAGCGCCGACCTTTGGGCGGCGCTAATTTCTTAGAGTAAAATGTGCGGCTTGGCTGCACATTTTACTTACTGGATCGCTCGGGAATACCTAATAGGGCCATCAACATGCATTTGCATGTTGAGGGCGCTATTAGGTGCCGCGGGTGGGCCGCGTGTTTTCCTCCCCTTACTGAATAAGGGGTAAGGGAAAACACGCGTCCAGAGCAGGGTGACAGTGCGCTCCGACGGAGCACACTTTACTGGATCGACCTGTCCGTTAGGGACATGATTATGTTCTGTCCATTGCCAAAAAATGGAATCCTCAGTCATTATCTCCTGTCTAACATTCTGCCAACTTCACAGGTCCATGAACTCACTCATATGGACCTCCAAACTAAACAGACTTATGGTTTTGCCTTTTTGATAACCAATTAGCTCATGGAGAGGAAATAGCAAAAAAGTTGCACCAAATTAGTCTGGAGTCCTCAAACAGGTCATCTTCCTTCACTTCATCCCTCTCCCTTTCCTTTGGCCATTGCCACCCTCTCTTCCTTTTCTGAAATCACAGTAGAGGAAACTTCTCACCTTTTTTTCTTCCATCATCGCTACTTGTTCCCCTGACTCCATTACCATCCAGCTCCATTTCCCCTGCAGTCACCTCTTCCATCTGTCATATCTTCAGTCTATCACTTTCCACCACATCTGTACCTGCTGCCTTCAAAAAAAACTCTCATTGGAACCTAACCGTCCTACTAAATACCATCCCATCTTTCTCTTCCCTTTTGCATCCAAACTACTCAAATGTGCTGTTCACTTCCATTCTCTTGACTTTCTTTCATCTCAAGGCATTCTCAATCCATTCTAGTCTGGTTTTTGCTATCTACATTTCACAAAAAAAAAGCTTTTAACATTTCCAGTTACCTTTTTATAGCTAAAACCAAAGATCTTTTCTCGATCTTCATCCTCCTTGATCTGTCTGCTGTTTTTGACACTGTTGACTACCACATACTCCTTGAAACTCTGTCTTCACTTGAATTTTGGGACTATGTTCTGTCTTGGTTCTCTTCTTACCTCTCCCATCTTAGTTTTAGTGTGATGAACCCTCCTCTACCGTCATTCCGCTATGAATTGAGGATCACGTCTCTATTCTAATTCCCTTAGTGTTCTAATCTTGTCTCATGGCTTTCAGTACCACCTTTATGGTAATGACTCCCAGATTTACCTTTCTACATCAGATATTTCATTAGGAAGCCCACATCTCATCCTCTTGTCTGATATTGATGCCTGGATGTCCCACCGCCACATTAAACTCAACATAGCTAAGATAAAATTTCTTATCCCACCACCACCACCCAAAACCCACTTCATCTCCCTTTCTCCATGTCTTTGGGCAACCCTGTTATCTTCCCAGTCCCCTTCATATGTAACCTTGGGGCCATCTTCAACTTCTCTCTTCTCTACAAAGATCCAAAACACTGCTAAAAGGTGTCCTTTTTTTTTCTCTATAACAGGTTGACAGCTCAAGTTCTCAAATACTGCAAATTGGTTGGGTTTTCAAGATATCCACACCGAATATGCATGAAAGGCACAACTCTGAAAGAACTAATGTAAGGCTTCTCAAACCTGGCCTGGTAAAATAATTGGCATCCATATTTCTCTGATACAATAGCCCATGGCTTCCCAAACCTGTCCTGGTCACCCCACAGGCAGAAGGGTGTTGAGCACGATGGTCGCACACGGCTGCGACCTCTCATTGTCACCTTTTTTCCCTGCCCAGTCAATCATGGGAAGAAAGGCAGCCTCCGCCAACCAACGCCGGCATCCCCTGGACGGCGTAGGTGCTGCTGACCGCCATCTTACTTCCAGAATCCCCTAGGCGCTTGCGCAAGGGCCTCCTTTTGTATACGTCATGGCAGGAACCTCAGGGGCAGCCCCAGCCGTATACATTCCGTATATAGCTGGGGTTGCGTTTCTACTTCTGACTTGGCACGGAGACCACCGACAGGCTTTCTAAGTGGCAGGAGCCGCTTTAGGAGTCTCCATGTGGTCAGGAGCCGTCGCCAGTGTCTCCATGCGGCCAGGAGGCCACCAACCGTACCTTCGGTTCCTCAGGGGAAGAGGGCCCTCAGCGCCAACCTTTCCTGAAGCCGCCTCTGGTCTGTCCTTCGCTGCAGGGAGGCTGCCTGCCACATCAGGGCCTTGTTTGCGGCCTAGTTCCTGCTCCTGCACTCTGTATCACAGCAGAGCTGCTGTCCGTGGTCCTGCCTCCTCTCCTAGGGGATGAAGCCGTGCCTCTTCTCCCTTCTTAAAGGGACAGCGAAGGAGTGGTGCTTTACTGATGTCATCATTGGATCCGCCTCTTCTGCAGTATAAAAGTTTTCAATCTTCATTCCTTCCTTGCCTTTGCAAGGAGCTAGTCCTCCTTAGAAATTCTCTGAATCCAGCTTCTCGTTGGCACTCTGTTCTTCGTTGGAATTCCATGTCTTCGTCCTGGTCTCTCATCTCATCAGCTTCTGTGTTCCTGATGTTCGTCCTCTCGGTGTCTTCTCATCTTCGTATCGTCTCAAGGCTCAAGTCTTCGAATCTTTTCACCTCTTCAGTCTTCTAACCAACCCTGAATTTCCAGATGTCCTGCCACTGGTCCTTCTCTTCAATCTTCTAACCAATCCTGAAGTTCCAGATGTCCTGCCACTGGTCCTTCTCTTCAAATCTTCTAACCAACCCGGAAATTCCAGATGTCCTGCCACTGGTCCTTCTCTTCAAATCTTCTAACCAACTCGGAAGTTCCAGGCGTTCTGCCACTGGTCCTTCTCTTCAAATCTTCTAACCAACCCGGAAGTTCCAGACGTTCTGCCACTGGTCCTTCTCTTCAAATCTTCTAACCAACCCGGAAGTTCCAGATGTCCCTTCTCTAGTCTATCTTCTAACCCTGGAAGTTCCAGATATCCCGCAACTGGTCCTTCTCTTCGAACTTTTTAACTCGAAGTTCCAGATGTCCTGTCTCTGGTCCTTCTCTACAAATCCTTCAACCTTTCCTTCGACAGCACCTCAACCAGATGGATCCTGCTTTTACCTCAAAGCTCCAGTGCCATACTCCATGTCCTACTTAGGCTCCTGCGCTGAGTCCTGGGCCCCGAGTCCTTGGTTCCTGGGGTTCGGCCCCTAGGTCCTTCTCTAAGGTCCTGTTTTACTGCTAGGATCTCCGGAATCCCCTGCAACTGTCTCACCTTGAAAATGAACTCTAATAATGTCCTGCTCCATATGACGTGGTCTGCTTGCCTTGACCGGCTGGGTGGGCGCGTCTCGGTTCCAGTCTCACTGAGTCTTGTCATACCTTACCCTGGATTTACAATCAGCCTGGCTGGGGAACCTCAAGCGTGGTCCGCAACCTGCTAGGCCTGGCAGTGTAGGGCGCATGATGTGACAGTACCTACTCAGTATTTCTCCAAGCAATTTGTGATTCTTTCTGAGTCCTTCTTCAACCAACCTTGAGACCCGTCTCACCTCCTCTTCAATCAACCATGAGTCCTGTCTCACCTCTTCAAGCTACCTGTCTTGGGAACCTCAAGCGTGGTCCCTGACTTGCCTTGCTGGGTAGTGTAGGGCGCGTCTTATCGCAGTACCACCTCAGACCTTTAAAACCTTGAGATTCCACCTAAGTTCTTCTCTCCTTCAAGTCTTTGTGAAACCCTCATGTATCCTGAGTCTTCGTCTCTTCATGAAACCTTCACGTCTTCATCTTCGTCTGATGTCTTCATCCTCTGACCACTGTCTGCCTTGTCGCAGTTGCTGCTCCTATGCGGCAGGTCCAAAAGGGCTTGGAGTAGTCTGAGGACCACTCATGAGATCAACATTGCGTTGTTTGGGTCCCCTTCTTCTGCGTACAGGTGTGGCTCTGGTTGGGGCCATTATTCCACAGCTACAGCCCATATTGGGACACTCCTCACCTGCCTCGGCGCTTACCGGAGCTCCTCTGCAGCTGCGTTGTGGCCCAGGAGCACACAATATTATCAGAGATGAGTCCGCTACTAGCATTCCCACAACAGATACCAACATTGCTTAAGTCTCCACAGTGTACCCCGTGCCTCGGGCCACTACCGTTCTTCAGCATTATCGCTTCTACATATCCTGAGCTGCAGGGTATCGCTGCATCTACTGCAAGGTCCACTTCTTGGTTCCTGTATCTCAGACCTCTTCTACCTCGTCACCTACAGTACAGTCATCCTTTGCGTACCCCGTGCTGCAGGCCACTACCGGATCTGCACTTCTGAGATATCTCTACCAGCCTGCAGGAATCTCCTGGTGTACTCCACGCTGTGGGCCACTACCGGACCTTCTCATCTGCAGTACCACCCTGGGTATATCTTATAGCTCAAGAACTGTGTTTTATTTGCATTTTCCGCTCCACGGGATATGCCTTATCTTTCTCTCTAATAAAGTCTCTCTCACAGCTGTGTCCAATGTCGCTGAGACCACGCCCACCGATGATGAGGCTCATGGGGCTCCTCCCTGTGCGTGGAGACATCTCTCATCTCGGCCCAGGGTTCACAATTTCCTACAAAATCATAACAAAGGGTTTTCAGGATATCCACTGACTATGCTTGAGATAAATGTGCATTCATTGGAGCCCCAGTATATGGACATTTATTTCATTCATATTCATTGTGCACATCCTGAAAACCTGACTGGCTGTGAGTTCACTGGGATGGGTTTGGGAGGCACTCTGTGGAAGGGTGAACTTTGTGATCTATTCTTTCTTGCTATGACACCTTGCTCATGCAACATAATTGTCATAGAAAGTCTTGCAGTTTGATGTTACAGTCGGATAGCGATGATGATGACCACAAATCTTTTGATTTTGGTGGTGAGGTGCTGCCATCTAATGGAGCTCAGGTGAATACACATACAGACAAGACTGGGTGCAAAGATGCAGCCTGAGACACCCCGGAACATTACTGGAGCCCAGGAACTACAGGCTACTCTGAGGCAGTAGCTCATCAGAGGAAGATTCACATTCTCTTCAGTACTTTGGAAATAAGAAACAGAGCCAGGAGGGGGAGTGAAAATGTGTGGGTAGTGATAAAGACATCTGAGCTACAAGACATGGAAATCTCTCATTATGAGCCATAAGAAAACTGGAAAGCGTGTGAAGGGACACTATATACAGGTGTGCAGAAAACAACAAACATAGTCTCAACAAAGTAATTGGCTGCTTAAGTTCTGCAAATTTACAGAAAATATCTCTGGACATGTGCAAGCTTGCATCTGTGAAATGGCACCATAGATTACATATTTCTAAAATGATTATATCAATTTACAATCAGTGCAGTGATGTCACCAGATATAGGCATAGCTGATCTGCTAATTTGTTACCATGTATAAAAACTTAGAGTACTGAAGAGATAGCAAATTTGTGATATGTTCCTCTATATAATAAGTAACAGAAAAGACAGCCCGGGGGGGGGGCTGTGTTTGCCTCGCTTCTCTGTTGACAAGCAAGGCTGAATGAGTTATGATGCATGGGTGATATAATCCAATGGCACGAATGGACCCTCTTAGCTGATAGAACTTTTGCTCTACTGAGCATGTGCAGGAGTTGCTTTATGAGCCCCTCATTTTATTTGTCCAAGCTTCAGCATGGACCTGTACCCTCTCTCTCTCTTTTCTATAGTGATCTCTTTATATTTTCCAGTGTGGCTTTGTTGCCTCAGCCCCCTAAATAGATCAGTGTTGTTAAAAAATAAATACATTTCATCACAGCAAATGTCTGGCTCTAAGAAGTCCACCATCAGTGGCTTCAAGGATTGCATGTGTGGTAAGAAGATGTCCATCACTGATGGCCAAGACATTTGTTACCGGTTTCAAGGGCCTGGCCACAAGCTAACTGCTCTCACTGCAAACAGATATCTCCATGAACTCAGAAGTACAGAACCTGGAAGAGGGAGAACTATGTAAGTCTCCAAAAAAGCTGCAGCCATTCCTCCTCCCAAAGCGAAGCCTCTTCTAGCTCCCCTGGTTCAGAGTTGAGCAGGAGCTCATGGAGTAGACCACCCCCTACTTTTGGGCCCCTCCTTCTTGGGATCAAGCAAGCAGTGAAAGTGTCTTTCTTGGCATCTGCAAGCCCCTTGTGAGCAAAGCAGGGCTTAGGGCAAAGTAAGAAAAAGAAACATCATTCCTCAAGAGCTAGTGGGCCTGAAGAAGCAGCACCAATCTGTGGCACCAGAGGCGTGGTGAATGCATGAGTCTCAGCATACTATTTGCTGGTGCATCAAAGCCTGGCACCTTCGACACATTGAGTCCTAGAGTTGTCAGCACATGGAGCCTCGGCACTGACAATGCTTCCTCCTTCAGTACTGTCATATCAGACAAGGGATCCCAGAACATCTTGAGCCTCAGAGCTTGGATCGGTGTCATCAACGCACCAGGCCTCAGTGCTGCCAATGCAGCTGTTACTCAAATCGCCAGACCTTTTGACACATTCAGGGAGGGTGGGAGATGTGGAGAGAGACCTCCTGCACTTACCTCTTCCTGCCTCAAGGGCTGTTCCTCCATTGAGGCTGCTAGGGAGACACTAGTTCCCATCTGCTTGGTGGTCCCTTAATCTCTAACTGCCCCTGGGGAAGATATTGCAAAGTCTAGAGGGTCTTTGACGAGGAGCCCATCTTGGTTTCTGAAGAGGATGTTCCACCCACAACACCTGGCTAGAGGACACAGCAACCCTTAGACCAAATGGCAGAGTTGATAAAGACTTTCTTTGCCTCCCTGGTAGCTAAGGACAAGTCGAGTATTCTTCAACTTCTGTTATCTAGGGTGTCTGATTTGCTCCCTTAGGAAGGAGTCCCCTTTGCCCCTGATCCTAAGAGCAACCCATCAGAACTCCCACAAGGGGGTTCGAGTCCTCACCACTTTCTTGCAGTGGAGTCCAGTTAATTGGAGGACATTCCCCAGGAGTACACCATCTGAGGTGACCAAGGACTTCATCTCAGGCACCTACATCATCATTTGGGTCCTGGCTCAGCATCCCTTGTCCTTTCTGATTAGAGGAAGGACCGACAGGAATCCTCTCTTAACACCTCCGATTCCCTATCTGAGCCTCTGGAATACTGTTCTCTATTTGAGGTCCTCTCCTATTCCAGAAAGTCGCTGGAACTGAATGTTCATAAGAACAAGGACACAAATAGATAGTCCGGTATCCTAAATGTTTATTGAGATTAAATAATGAGAGAGATATATATTACAAACCAGAAGACTTAAAAAGGTTTCTAGAAGAAAAAAACTATTAGGGAGAAATGTAGGCCAAATCGATAACTGTTAAGTAGAGATTGAGAGCTAAACTTTCTACTATTGGTAGATAAATTGCCTAGTTAGCTCAGACTTTAAGATGTTTACTGCAGATTACATGGTAAATAGGACATCCTTTGTTTAACCTTTAAAGATTACTATTCAAAAACTTAAATGTTTATTCTTTTTTCAATGTGACAATTCTGTGTTTAGTAATGTTAAATATTACTTATTTTTATGTATCCGCATTGTATTTTGACAGTTTTTTGTCATAATTTTCTGAAAAAGCAATAAAATATAAAAAAAAAAAAAAAGAACAAGGACACTCGTACAGAAGGCTTTGGCCTTGTCCAAATCCTAGACACCCCTATTGAGCCAACAGCAATTCCAGTATATTCCATCCTGCAAGAAATACAGGTAGTAATGTGGGACAATCAGATTCCCTGTGCTTTAGTAGCCAGAAAACTAGACCTAAAGTATAGAATCCACAAAACCCTGGGTTTTGGCATGGTTGAGCTGCCCTATAAATCAGTTGTCGTGGAGTCAGCACTAAAGCAGGCAAAGAAAATGAGAATATACTACAAGGGTCCACCAAGGAAAAGTCCCAGACTGCTAGACAACTTTGGGGAAAAGATGTTCCAGAGCTCATTGCTTAATACTTGCATTTCCACACACCAGTTCTACATGGTGCATTACATACATGACTATATGCAGAAACTAAAACCACTGTTAGGCCCAGTTTATTTATTTATTTAAAACTTTTCTATACCAACATTCATAGGAATATCACATCGGTTTACATTGAACAGGGGAAACAGTTAACTCTTTGGAGAAGGAATTAGAAATTACATGGAACAAGGGAGAAAGGAACTTGGGTGTAAAGGAATAGAAAAGAAGAGTCGAGTAACAGCAACAAGTATTTACACTTAGAGGTATTTGCTTAAAAGGAAAATATGCTAGGGGTTAAGGAAAAGGGGGTAAGGGGGAGGAAATTAAGAAGGAGGGGAGGGAGTGAAGAGGAAGGACCTTAGAAGTATGGGTTAATCACAGCCCATTTGGTTGAAGGAGCAGAAAAGGATCATCTTCCACTATCAGCAGCATAGCAGGGAAGGAAAATCACCAAGTTGGTTATCACAGTTGGAACAGGCTGGACCTAAGAAAGTTTAGCCTTCCAAATGATAGTAGACCAATGGGTTTACCGGGGTGTGGACTTAAATGCAATGTGGATGAACACCAAGGTTGCTACGTTCTTCATAGCCAAGCCCCAGCAGCATAAATGTGTTTGTTGCCACGGCTCTTTCCACTCTGTCTTCCCACCATGGCCCCTGATAGGCAAAATGATAAAAGAGGAAAGGACCATTCATCCACAGTGATGTTACTAGCCTCCAACTTGCCGAAGAGGCTCTGGTAAGAAGCCTCAGGGCAGCTGCTGAGTGGGCTCCACTGCACTTTCCTAAGGAGCAGGGCTTTCTCTGTCAAGGGGTGGTTTCAACAGAGAACCTGGATCTTTTCTCTCTTACAGCCTGAACCTTGAATGGGCATGGCTGTGTAAGTCTGCCTTAGCCATGATCTCAACCGATCAAATACAAAATAAAAACTTGCCATTTGTAGCATATATCAGGGATTGGTAGATTTCGAGGATCTCTGCAATGAGCAGGAAGTCTGGCATACTGCAAATTCTTAGACTTCAGCAGTCATGCCTGGTTAAGGGGCTGGCTCTTAAAAGTTTCAGATAGCTGCTATTTCAGGCTATAAGCACCAAGTAACAGTGCAACTGCATGTTGGGCAGTTTCAGGGAGGGGTAAGATCAGTCTGTCCACCATTAGACTGATAATACTCCAATGGGATCTGAATTGATCTCAAATGTAATGTCAAGGGCCTTAGTCAAGCCACTCTTTGAGCCAATCAATTGGGCCTTCTTAAAAGGACCTGTCAGCGCATGGTTTGGAGAGAAGTATCTTCAAAAGATACCAATGATGAATTAGAATTAGGGCATCCCGACGGTGAGGTTCCAATAATAAAATAATAAAAAAAGTAGTCCAAGTGCCTGTAACTAAAAACTCACCTTCGCTAAAAAATTCTAACATCCCTATCAATTAAAAAGCAGAATAAAAATACAAACAAAAAACAAACTTTGAAATGTTTGTATGCTAATGACAGAAGTCTAAGAAGTAAGATGAGAGAATTAGAATGTATAGCAGTGAATTATTTATTTATTTATTTAACATTTTTCTATACCGACCTTCATGGTTAAATACCATATCAGGACGGTTTACATCGAACAGGGATAAAAATAATTAGGTAAAGGAAGAGACAAAGTTACATTAAACGAGGACCGTGAACTTGGAAGCTTAGGTAGCTGGAAGAAAAGAGATAAAGTTAAGTAAAGAAAAGAGAAATAACAAATTCCGGACTAGAGATAGTTCAGAATAGAATTAGTCCACATGTTAGAGTTGGTATCCATGCTGTCCAGGAATCAGATGAGGGGAGGTATAATTGTTCGTGAGTAGATAATGTTGACATAGACTTAACTGGCATCTCAGAGACATGGTGGAAGGAGGATAACCAATGGGACAGTGCTATACCGAGTACAAATTATATCACAATGACAAAGAGGAGCACCCGGGAGGTGGTGTGGCACTTTATGTCCGGGATGGCATAGAGTCCAACAGGATAAACATCCTGCATAAGACTAAATGCACAATCAAATCTTTATGGGTAGAAATCCCTTGTGTGTCGGGGAAGACTATAGTGATAGGAGTATACTACCATCCACCTGGTCAAGATGGTGAGACGGACAGTGAAATGCTAAGAGAAATTAGGGAAGCTAACCAAATTGGTAGTGCGGTAATAATGGGAGATTTCAATTACACCAATATTGACTGGATAAATGTATCATCGGGACATGCTAGAGAGATAAAGTTCCTGGATGGAATAAATGACAGCTTTATGGAGCAATTGGTTCAGGAACTGACAAGAGAGGGAGCAATTTTAGATCTAATTCTCAGTGGAGCACAGGATTTGGTGAGAGAGGTAATGGTGGTGGGGCCACTTGGCATAGTGATCATAATATGATTAAATTTGAATTAATGACTGGAAGGGGGACAGTAAGCAAATCCACGGCTCTCGTGCTATCTCCTTTTTAAAAGTTAGCGCCAGCAGTCTGGTTCCACCCTTCCCCAAAAGGTTCCCCAGTTCCTAACGAAACTGAATCCCTCTTCCTTGCACCATCGTCTCATCCACGCATTGAGACTCTGAAGCTCTGCCTACCTCTGATGACCTGAGCGTAGAACAGGGAGCATTTCAGAGAATGCTACCCTGGAGGTTCTGGATTTCAGCTTTCCACCTAAGAGTCTAAATTTGGCTTCCAGAGCCTCCCTCCCACATTTTCCTATGTTGTTGGTGCCCACATGTACCATGATAGCCAGCTCCTCCCCAGCACTGTTTAAAATCCTATCTAGGTGACGCGTGAGGTCCGCCACCTTTGCACCAGGTAGGCATGTTACCAGACGATCCTCACGCCCACCAGCCACCGAGCTGTCTACATTCCTAATAATCGAATCACCAACTATGACGGCCGACCTAACCCTTCCCTCCTGGGCAGTAGGCCTTGGGGAGATATACTCGGTGCGAAAGATCTCGCTCTTCTCTTTAATGTTCTGAGCTGGTTCACAAACCCGTGTGCCTTTAAGATCCAGAACATTCCATCTGGCACCCTTAAAGGTGCAGGGGTTCACGGGCCACTGCAAGGACACCAGCATTTGGGGCTCTTGCCCTGTTTGCCAGTGTATGGAAAAGCCATTGCTCCTATCAACCCAACCACCCTCCTTCCATGGCCCCTTACCAAATTCTCTCCTATACTTTCTCCATGGCCTCTTTCTCTTTCCTCCTCTTCCATGGCCCCTTCTTGTTACAGTTCCCAGTCTCTTGCTCTGGCCAGCCTCTGTCACAGTCCTGCCACTTCCTGGTTCGGCCCTGGACTGCTCCTCTCCTCCCCCTCTGCGGCAGAGGGGTGCCGCCATCCTGCCCTCCGCATGGGCCACCTCCCAGCCACGGTAAAAGAACGACACCATGCTGCCCTGCTCTGCCCCTGCTCCTAGGCGCACGCACCACCAGTCAGGATTTAAAGGGGCTGAGATGGGAAAGTTCCTACTGCCCCTAGTGATGACGTTGCCAGCCCTGGGTATATAAGGCAAGCTCTGACAGTCAGAGCTTGCCTTGGCAACGGGTCTCCTCATTCTTATTTGCTCAAGTTCCTGAGTTGATGTTCCAGTTCCTGTGCTCCTGTACCCGCTGTCTGCTTTCTGACCTCTGGACCAGACCTGACCACATATCCCGCTGCTTGCCTTGACCTCTGGACCGGACCTGACCACGTATTCTGCTGCCGGCCTCTGACCTCTGGATCGGACTTGACCACGCTTCTGCTGACTGCCTCAGACTTCTGGACCGGTCTACGCCTCGTGCCTCTGTCCTTCTGGACCAGGTCTGGCCCCGCTCTCCGCCTAGCCCACTGGATTGGATCTGATACTACCCCAGGCTCCAGCCTCGGTCTTCTCTCTCCTGGTTGCCACCGTTCTCCCTCATCAGCTCCCTGGGACTATCCATGCGGAGAACATAAGAACATAAGCAATTGCCATGCTGGATCAGACCAAGGGTCCATGAAGCCCAGCATCCTGTTTCCTACAGAGGCCAAAACCAGGCCACAAGAACCTGGCAATTACCCAAACACTAAGAAGATCCCATGCTACTGATGCAATTTATAGCAGTGGCTATTCCCTAAGTAAACTTGATTAATAGCCATTAATGGATTTCTCCTCCAAGAACTTATCCAAACCTTTTTTGAACCTAGCTACACTAACTGCACCAGCCACATACTCTGGCAACAAATTCCAGAGCTTTATTGTGCGCTGAGTGAAAAATAATTTTCTCCGATTAGTCTTAAATGTGCTACTTGCTAACTTCATGGAATGCCCCCTAGTCCTTCTATTATTCGAAAGTGTAAATAACTGAGTCACATCTACTCATTCAAGACCTCTCATGATCTTAAAGACCTCTATCATATCCCCCGTCAGCCGTCTCTTCTCCAAGTTGAACAGCCCTAACCTCTTCAGTCTTTCCTCATAGGGGAGCTGTTCTATTCCCTTTATCATTTTGATTGCTCTTCTCTGTACCTTCTCCATCGCAACTATATCTTTTTTGAGATGCAGCGACCAGAATTGTACACAGTATTCAAGGTGCGGTCTCACCATGGAGCGACTTAGAGGCATTATGACATTTTCCGTTCTATTAACCATTCCCTTCCTAATAATTCCTAACATTCCATTTGCTTTTTTGACTGCTGCAGCACACTGAGCTGACAATTTTAAAGTATTATCCACTATGATGCCTAGATCTTTTTCCTGGGTGGTAGCTCCTAATATGGAACCTAACATCGTGTAACTACAGCAAGGGTTATTTTTCCCTATGTGCAACACCTTGCACTTGTCCACATTAAATTTCATCTGCCATTTGGATGCCCAATCTTCCAGTCTTGCAAGGTCCTCCTCTAATGTATCACAGTCTGCTTGTGATTTAACCACTCTGAATAATTTTGTATCATCCGCAAATTTGATAACCTCATTCGTCGTATTCCTTTCCAGATCATTTATATATATATTGAAAAGCACCGGTCCAAGTACAGATCCCTGAGGCACTCCACTGTTTACCCTTTTCCACTGAGAAAATTGACCATTTAATCCTACTCTCTGTTTCCTGTCTTTTAACCAGTTTGTAATCCATGAAAGGTCACCGCCTCGTATCCCATGACTTTTTAGTTTTCATAGAAGCCTGTCATGAGGGACTTTGTCAAACGCCTTCTGAAAATCCAAATTATACTACATCTACCGGTCCACCTTTATCCACATGTTTATTAACCTCTTCAAAAAAATGAAGCAGATTTGTTAGGCAAGACTTCCCTTGGGTAAATCCATGTTGACTGTGTTCCATTAAACATGTCTTTCTATATGCTCTACGATTTTGATCTTGAGAATAGTTTCCACTATTTTTCCAGGCACTGAAGTCAGGCTCACTGGTCTATAGTTACCCGGATCGCCCCTGAGATCTTTTTTAAATATTGGGGTTACATTGGCCACCCTCCAGTCTTCAGGTACAATGGATGATTTTAATGATAGGCTCACCTAAGACCAGCTGGCCCCGGTACTCAAGGGCTCAACCTGCGGGGAACGTGGGCTGATAGTGGCGAAGCTCCAGCTGGCCTCTTCTTTCCATCTGGCCTCGCCACCTCGGGCCAAGGAACAATGAACGCAACACTTCTTGAGCTCTCTTCCTCCTATGCTCTCCCCCTACCTTGACCCTTTCTCAGGTCTGCTTCCCTCCTACCCTCCTCTCCATGGCTCCTTCCCAAGTCGTCGTCTTGATGTCCCCCTTCCGTTTTTTGACTGGCTCGGCAGCAGCAATAGGAGGGAAAGTCAACATGGGGCTTTCCTATTGCAGGGATTTCCATGGTAAGAGACAGCCTGTGTGGGTGGAGGGGGCAGGGTACCGCAGAGCCTCTGCAGGATGAGGACTCTCTAGGCACGCTATGAATTTCCTTCCTGAAGTTGCTGCTGCTGCTGCTGAGGGGCCAGTATAGGGGACAACCTCATGACTCCAAGGCGAGAGGGCAATCTGGACAAAGGTAATCGGGGGAGGAGGGGTGAGGGGAGACATCCCCCCTCTATGAGTGTCTACATGTTAAAGCTGGCCCTGGCTACAACTCTAGGGAGAGGAGCAAAGAATGTATGTCGCCCCAATTTGTTTGAAAGAACTATAAAGTCTGAATGTTAAAGTTTATGATAATATATTAGCCTTCTTTGTAATAATTCGACATGGAAGGAAATCTAGGGCATTAAAAGCATGTTGATGTGCCTGCCTCCAGGAAAGGAGAAAGGGTGAGCTTGCTCTTGTCATAATATGTATCAAGACCACTTAAATGAAGGCAGACTTTTTGGAATGAGCACTCCATAAAGATTATCAGAAAAACTAGACATTTGTGGCACATGAAGACAGCACCAAAACTAGTGACAAGTTTTTTTTATAAACAATAGTTTTATTTCATATCTTTCAAAATAATTGAAGATACTTTTTGCTGTTTATATATAAACTGAAATTGTCAGTGTTTAAGTGTCTCTTGCATGAAAAGTAAAATATCAGACAGTATTTAAAAGTCCCTTTCACAATGGATTCTTCTGTACTTTGGGGCAAGGCAAATTGTCAGCTCTTGATAATTCTAGACATTTTACCAGAGCTGAAGGGAAATCTGTACCATGTAGCACAGTCAGCATGTTCTGTGACCTGGCATTCATCCCAGCTGTGCATTATGATTTATCCTAGACATAAACTGTCACAAAACTAGCAGTAGGAAGTGATTCAGATAGGAAGAGATGATTTTCCTCTTATCATAGTAGAGATTTGTGGTAGTTGTATTCAGTTTAATATTAAGACAGAGAGGATACTTAAAAATGTCCCAAACTGGGCATTAGGGCTCGTAGCTCTCAACACCCTCTCGGGAACAGCTCCATTCTTCACTATGTCATTCACTTCCACAATAAGCTACCTAGAAGTGTGCTATAGATGGCATATAAATATTATAAATAAATAAAATTGCTAGCCATTTAAAAACATTCACTCATTTTTTAGCAGGTATCTGAATGGCTTCTGGCTGTGTTGCTCTTTGGTTGAGACCTGTACTGAAGTGCCATTTGAGTCAGTGTTGCTGTATGCTTTGATGGCAGCCAGAACTCTCTGGCTACCTACTACTCCTACTTACCATTTCTATAGCACTACGAGATGTATGTAATGCTGTACAAATACATGTAAGAGAAGATCCCTGTGATGTAGAGCTTATAGTGTATTTAAGAAAGACAAACAGGACAGATAAACTTAGGAAGTTTTATTTATGTTGTGGAAAATGGTTAAGACCAGTAAGTGTTTACACAGGAGAACCAAAGGCTAAGATTTAAAAGCAGCCTGAAAAAGGTGGGGTCTTAGTCAAATCTAGCCTAAGGTCAGAGAGAGAAAACATAATACACAGACTCAAGAAGTCTGTTCCAGGCATTTGGAGCAGCAAGGTGGAAAGCACAGAGTCTGGAGAAGGGCACAGTTAAGTATGACTTGCCCAATAAGTGGAGTTCATGAGGAAGGGTGCAGGGAGAATTTATGAGGAGCTGCAGAATGAATGCAGAGTAAGAGGAGCTTAAACTGTATATAGGAATGGGTAGGGAGCCAGTAAATTGGCTTGAGAAGAGTGTTATGTAGGTTTAGTGACATTGATGGAAGAACTTAACTCTGAATAAATTGCAGAGAAGAGAACTGGTTCAGTGGGAGACCTGCGAGAAGCAAGTTGCAGTAGGCTAAGCAGAAAAAAAAAGCACTAAATAAATTAAATAAGGTGAGAATGTGGATAAGGATTTTGGTGGTGTGTTCAAGAAGAAAGGGATGGATTTTGGTGGTGATACAGAGAAAGGAAATGACACATTTTAGCATGACCCCCAAGGTTTTGGGGTTGAGGGGACAGGGAAAATTTCAGTGTTATCCACAGAAACAGAGAGGGGGAGGAAAGAGGTGGCTTCAGAGGGAAAGATAAGGAAGTCTGTCTTGGCCATGTTGAGTTTAAATGGTGGTGGGACATCCAGGCAGTAACGTCATCAAGCAGGTTGAGATTTGGGACTGGAATCCTGGTGAAATTTCTAATGTAGAGAAGTAGATCTGTCAGTCATTGGCATAAAAATAGTACAGAAAGCCATGGGAGGAGATCAGAGCACTGAGGAAACAAATATAGAAAGAGAAGTGCCAAGATAGAGCCCTGCGGCACACCAATTAATAATGAGATAGTAATGGAGGAAGATCTACTAGAGCAGTGGTTCTCTACCTTTTTTCTATTGGGACACACCTGGCAGATAATGCTTACAGGCGTGACACACTGAACACTTGACCATCACGGGACTAAATGTAAACATATACTCTGCATCCACAGGAACCCACCCCTGCTCCCCGTCCCCAAACAATGGATGCAGAGCAAAACTAGGATATTTCAAATACAACTCGCTATATTAAAAAAGATATTCTGATTCTGGTGCTATCTCAGTTAACAGAAACACAAACTCCCTTATTACCCAGGCACATTGTAAAATACAAAACAAAACAAAAAAAAAAAGCACATATGTACAAACCTTCCATACCATTGCATCACTAATTCCAAGAACTCAAACAGCAATAGCCCTTCCTATGAAAAGGCAGCAGTGCAGCACCAACGCATGTCCTATTGAGAATGAGAAAATGCAACAAAGAAGATTGATACAAATTCCTACCTACCAGTAAAATACCGCTCCTCAGTCACACATACAGATCTGACCTTCACCAATTACAGAATAAAAGAACACAAATTACAAATGTGGAGACATAAACTGGAATGGAAACCTCAAAAAGTCACTCTGCATGCAGTGCAAAACTGGAGACATAGAAACAGAAATACATTTCCTCCTGGCAAGGAACAAGGTGGGGCAAGATGGTGGCATACAGCCGGTGAGAGAACGCTGTCCCTAGAGTTTCCTGAAGTTTCGTCAAAATGCCTGCAAAAAGAAAGGGGAAAACCCGGATATACCTCTCCAACCCTTCCCCGGTAACAGGACAACGATTGATAACAGCCTTCTCACCGGCATTGACAAGTAAGGAGGAGAAAGCCCCCACTTTGGCGTTAGAGGAGGGAGCCTCAGTGTCGCAGGGGGAAGTGACCCTTAGCCCTCCTGATCCCCAGCGCCCAATAATGACATTTTCCACCGAACCCCCACTGTTGCCGAGAAGCAGCTTAGCGAAGGAACGGCTGAAATACCGGCAGGAGAGGAACAGAGAGGAGATATTTGTAGTTTACCCCTTTCTCCCAAAGGAGCCTCCGTGATGGGGGAAGGAGAGTTGGAGGAAGCAATGAGAACATCAACCCTAGAGGGAGGAGAAAAGGAGAAGGGTGGAAAGCTGATAGCACCGGCGGAAGAAAGGCTGGAAAAGAAAGTGGGTGAGTTTGGCGACTTTCATTTGCCACCTAAACCAGCCATTGTGACTCTAGACACACTTTGGGACTTAGTAGCCGGTTTAGGCAAGTCTTTTCAAGATTCCAATGCAAAAGCGGATATTCTTAAAACAAAAGTGGAGAATCTGGAAGTGAAAGTGAATAATGTGGAACCCAGGATAGAAGTGTTGGAAGCAACACTGAAAACTAACTTTGAATGTAATGTGAAGTTAATTAAAGATATAACAAGTGCTTCACGCAGAATTGAGAATTTAGAACATTTTTCCAGACATCTTAACCTAAGATTTCTGAACTTTCCAAAAATAGTGGGACAAGCAGCAGATATAACTTAAAAAAAGATATAACTTAATTAAAAATTTTAGAAAATCTGAAGCTTGATGAGAACAGATTACCCTGTATTGTCAAGTTATTTTTCTTACCGGTCTCATTTAAGGACAGACAAGAGGCAGAGAACCAGGTCGAGATACTGGAGAATCACCCAATACCTGGAAGATTCCACAACGGAACTTTGTGAAAGATCTACTCTTCTGGTAACATTTGCCTCAGAACAAGATATGGGCATTGTAATGAAGAATTTCTTTAAGAATATGATGAGCCCATTTTATTTATTTTAACATTTTTATATACCGATAGCCATTTACACATCGTACAACAGAATAGGGGGGCCCTGAGAGGCCATATCCTTTACATGGAACACAGAACAGCAACAGATAAACATCGAACAATTTGGTGGAGCATTTGAACTGGTAAAAAACGAACATAAATAGATAATAAGTAACTTGCATAAATTTGAGTGGTGTATCTACAAAGAAGTTAATTTGATGAAGAAGGTATTCTGTTTAGGAGAACAGATTATAAGAAGTTGAAATGAAAAGGGAAAGAGAAAGGAGGGGAGAAATTGGGTATGAAAAGAGGGGGGGAACACAGGGGGGAGGAGACGGAGTGTTAGAGGAATGTAAATCTAGAAGCATGTAAAAGGCATTGGTCTGGATGAGATGGAAGGGGGGAGCTTAGCGGCACTTAAAGGACAGATGAGGGGGACAAAGATGTGGGCAAAGAATAGGTTTAGGTGTGAGCCTGTTGAAACAGCCAAGTTTTTAATTTTTTTATGGGGCTCCGGAAGAATTTTTCCAGACTTTGCCCGAGTAACGCAGCAGAGAAGAAGGGAATTCCTGTCTCATGGGGCACAAGTTAAATCTATGGTTTATTCATTTGTTTTAAGATACCCCTGCAAATGCATTATGAAGCTACAGAAAGAGTGTTTTATTTTCTATTATCCTGAACAGCTTAAATCGTTCATTAATTCTAGGATGATTACTGTTATATCTCCTAGTTAGTACTAAGTTGGGAACATAAAGTGTGTATTTTTGTCAATTCACATAAAGCTAATTCTTTTTCGTATATAATGAAATTGTTTGAGTTACTTTGAATTCTCCTGTATATTCGCCCCCCTTATATGTTACTTTAGGGAGGAACTTATATCAGGGTTTTGATTTCTATTGTTATATCTTTGTATAAAATGGATGGTAATATGATATAAATGTTCCTATTTTTCTTTTAGTAAGAAATGTCTTACCACTCATTATTATTACACCGAATACAACAACTCCAAAAAATACATCAACTTCTACAAACCTTGCTCCAGCGAAGACCTTACTGAAGCCCTCCCCAGCGCCCTAACCACCTTAGACCTCAACGATCCAAACACGGCCATTAATTCCTGGATTAACATCAATGCTGAAATTGCCAAAACCAAATGCCCCATCATCTCCAAAGCAATCAACAACAACAACCCCCACAAAACACCATGGTACACCCCTGAGCTGAAAAACACCAAAAGACTACTCCGACAAGCTGAAAAAATCTGGAGAAGACATCTTACTCCACCCCACCTCGACAGATACAGAACGTTACTCCACATCTACAGAACCGACACCGATAATGCCAAGCGAGAATTCTACGGAAAGAAAATCTATCAACACCAATACAACCCCAGAGCCCTATTTGACCTAGTCTCCAAACTGACGCAACCCAGCCACCTTTCTCCAACCACAGGCAGCAACGCAAAGACCTGCGAAGAACTTGCCCGCTTCTTCTCAGATAAAATTACCAAACTCATAACCCCCAACCCCCACACAAATGAAGAAATCCCAACCCTCCCCAAAACTGCACCCCCCCCCCCCCCACCTGGTCCAACTTCCAACTTATCACTTCAACCAAAGTAAAGAAAATCATTCAGAAAATAAACCCAGCCATACACCCCACTGACCCCATCCCGGTCAAGACTCTCAAACTCATCCCAGATCTCATCGCCAAACCCATCGCGGACATAATAAACACCTCACTTGAACAAGGCATCTTCCCTGAAGCCCTGAAATGTGCCATAATCAAACCCATTCTCAAAAAATCAAATCTCAACCCCACCGACCTCTCCAACTATAGACCCATCTCAAATCTCTCATTCATATCCAAGATCATTGAGAAGCACGTGAATCTCCAACTCTCTGAATACTTAGAAAACCAAAGCATTCTGTACCCCACCCAACACGGTTTCAGAAAATCCCTCAGCACCGAGACTCTCCTCTTATCCCTCACAGACACAGCGCTAAGAGGCATCGAAGCCGGTCATTCCTACCTTCTCATCCTACTGGACATCTCTGCTGCAATAGATACTGTAAACCATGACATACTACTAACCCAACTAATGGAGATTGGGCTAGGTGAAAACAACCTCAAATGGTTTAGATCCTACCTATCCAACAGATCCTATAAAGTTCGCCTCAACATCTGCAAATCAGAACAATTCCCACTCCCACACGGCGTACCTCAAGGATCCACTCTCTCCTCTACCCTGTTCAATATATATATGCTCCCTCTCTGTAAACTCCTCTCCAGCCTGGACCTCTCATATTACATCTACACAGAAGATGTCCAGATTCTTCTCCCCATCAAAGAAAACATACCAAACATCATCTCATTATGGGAATCTTTCTCCATCCAAATAAAAAACCTCCTCACTCAGATATCGCTTACTCTCAACTACAAAAAAACATAAATTCTACACATCTCGCACAAACCCACCACAAAAACGATCCAAGACATCACCCCCACTCAACTACACACCAATCTCACCAACGAAGTAAAAGACCTTGGTATCACCCTGGACTCGGAACTCAACATGAAAAAACATATCAACCTAACAATCAAAGAGGGCTACTACAAGCTTCAAGTCCTCAAAAAACTCAAACCTCTACTAATCAACTATGATTACTGCACAGTACTACAATCCCTCATACTCTCCAAGCTGGACTACTGTAACTCCCTCCTCCTCGGACTCCCTGCCTCCACCACCAAACCTCTCCAGCTTCTGCAAAACGCAGCAGCCAGATCTCTCACAAACACCAACCGCTCATCACACATCACTCCCATTCTAAAAGAACTCCACTGGCTCCCCATAACATACAGGTCACAATACAAAATCCTCACCCTCCTGCACAAAACCATCAACAACGAAAAAATCAAATGGCCAAAAGACTCTCCCCAACCCCATGACTACCAGAGAAACCTGCAGTCCCAAAACACAGGCCTGCTTGCCATCCCTCACACAAAACTAGCTCACCTTACCTCCAACAGACAATGTACCTTTTCAGTAGCAGGCCCCCCCCCCCCCCCTCTGGAACAAGCTGCCCACCCAACTAAGACTGGAACCCTTCACCCAATCATTCAAAAAACAATTGAAAACATGGCTATTCCAAAAAGCCTACCAACACACAGACTAATCCCCCCCTCCCCATCCTACCCCTATTTTCTCACTGTTTACTATGTCTCACTCTCTGTTACCATGCTCCTCCTCTCCAATGTTTCCATGTATCATTATTAAGACACTTTAATCTCATGTTAAAATGATTATATGCTATATTGTATTTGTTATAAGGCACCTTAGCCTAAGTTTTAAAATTTAATATTCAATGTTCAATCCTTAATGTTTAATGTTGTAATGTATCTATAGTAAGACACCTCCATCATACTATTCCAACAGTTATAATGTGAACCGATGTGATGTACTTATGGCTCTTTGCACCCCATCACTCCTCTTCCATGCCTCCATCATCCTTCACTTTTCCCTTTTAATCTGCTCACACTCATATCCCTGCCCAGCATTCCTGACTCCCCACATCCTCTTCCCTGTGCTCCTTCTCTTCTCTGCTTGACTCTCCCTACCTGCCCAGCTACCCTGACTCCGTTTCCCATCCCTTCCTGCTCAACAGCCCCCACACTCCCTCTCCGTTCCACCTTCATCTTTCTAGCATCCCCAACCGCCTTTCCCCACCCTCCACAGGGTGAAGAGATCATCAGCAGCATCACTCCCAGACTCAGCAGGGGAAGATAAAGTTTGCGTCCCATCAGGCCCAGAACAGCAGGAACTGGCAATATTTCACTCTGATCTGGGTAAAGGAGGAAACAGCCTCCCACTGGGCCAGAAAGAAGAGAAGGAAGAGAGAGTAGCCTCCCATCAATTAGACACAATGTAAGAGAAGTCAACCAACTCCCATCTGGACTGATGAGACAGCCATTGCTGGCCCTGCGACACCTCCCAGGACCTTGTGACACACCAGTGTACCCTGACACACCTGTTGAGAACCACTGTACTAGAGCATACACTAAAAACATAATGGGAAAGGAAAAGAACCAAGATGGGACAGAATCTTGAAATCTAAGTGAGGACAGAGTTTCAAAGAGTAGGAGGTGATCAACAGTGTAAAAAGCGGTGGATAAGTCACAGAGGATGAGAATTAAGTAGACCCTTGGATATGGCTGGGAATAGGTCAATTGTGACTTTAGCAAGGGATATTTCTTTGCAGTATAAAAAGTGAAAGTCAGTGGATCAAAAATGACTTGGTTTAAGATGAAAGAAAGTCAAGGCACTGGAGATGAATGCAGTAAAGGATTTAGGATTCTGGTGCCCCTAGGCACCGTTGGTGCTGTTGCCTCATCATCCACCTCTCCACACACCTCACCCCACCCCAAGGTTGGACAACAGGGAGCAGAAGGTCTAATGCATAATCTCCTAATTTTCTGAGTCAGCTCAGGGGTAGATCCTGTGGGAAAAATTTAAAAATTCTGAAGCAAATTGGCAAACGTTTCCATCTTTTATATTACATTATAAAATAAAGTAGTTTTAGACTATAACTTAATATCATTTATTTTATTTTTATTGGGTGAAGAAAAGTGATCTTAAGTATCAGTACTGGGAAGAGACCACAGGGACAGGAAGTGAGGAGGATGACGAATGTGGTGAGGAGAAAGGAAGGAGTGTGAAAAGAGGACTAGGGGCAGATGGGAGATGAGGAAGAAAGAGGTTCTTGGATTGAAGGGGAGAGAGCAGTAGGAAGGGGTGGGGAGTGGATTGCAGGATCTGGGAGAATCAAGGGAGGGAGGATCTGAATTGCAGTAGGAGGGAGATGAGGAAGGTGTCCCTACCATGCTCCAATCCTGCTCCTCCTTACATCCCCTTCTCTTACATTTTACCCAATATGGCATATGCATACACACACACAAACACAAGAACACTCAACCCTTGTTCCTTTCTCACACCCCACCCCAGCCAATCCCCCTCTCATCTCCCAGCCTCTCTTCCCATCCTCCAATGATCTCTACTCGGCCCCTCCTAAGTTTCCCCCAAATTATTCTCCTTTGCACTGTCTGCTGCAGGCTCTCCTGTTCCCTTAAGGGAAGGAGCTGGATCAGCAAAGAGAGGGCTGTTCTCTGCTGAGTGAGATTCAGCACAGCTGAATAGAGTTGTGCCGTCAAAAAGGATTTTTCTTTTTTCAGTTTGTTTCATTTTTAAAATTCTTTTTTTTTTTAATTTTTGTTAAATTTTAATTTTTGTGTGCACACTAAATCAAAATAGTGTCCTCTAATTTTTTTCAATGTGCACTAAAAACCGAAACTGAATGCACATCCCTACAGCTGAAAGTCAGCATATCTTCAGCCAGGGTGCTGCCCCCCCCCCCCCCCCCCCCCCCCATTTCTCCTGCCCAAGGCACAGGCCTGGAGTGCCTATTGCCAAATCCAGGCCTGGGTGAACAGCACCTTTGAGTAGTTTGGATGTGAAAGAAAGGAGGAGGAAGATAGGACAATAGTTAACAGGGCAGGTAGGGTCCAGTGAGGGTTTTTTTGAGGATTGATATGACGGCCAGCATAGATTAAGGGTGTGACAGCGAGGATGACAACAGGAGAGATAGCAGTGGGTGGGAGTGGAATCAGAGAAATAGGTAGGGAGTTTGGAGGGGGGAGAGTTGATCTGCAGTTTCCTCCTCTGTGATTTCAGAAAAGTAATGTGGAGAGGAGGGGGTGGGGCTGGAGGTGACCGGTTGAAGAGCTCCTGATTAATCTTGTGCACCTAGTCATGGAAGTGTTCAGCCATATTCTCACAGGACAAGCAGGATGGTAGTCCTCACATATGGGTGACATCACAGGATGGAGCCCAATCACGGAACACTTTTGTCAAAGTTTCTAGAACTTTGACTGGCCCCTACTGGGCATGCCCAGCATGGCACCAACCCTGCAGCCAGCAGGGGTCCCTCTTCAGTCTTCTTTTTTCCGCGCAGCAGTAGCCACACGGTTAATTTTCCTCACGGAATTATTTAAAGTTAAATTGCCTCACAGGGGTCCCTCCGTTAACTTTTTCAGTCCGCGGTACTCCGGGAAGTTTTTACCCGTTTTCCGTTGATTACCATCGAGTTTAGTCCTCACGGCCTACTGACCATCGACCATACTGTGGCTTGATTTTTCTATGGCCATGGTGTCGGGGTTCCGTCGGTGTCCGGACTGTACTCGTACCATGTCCATTACAGACCCGCATAAAGTCTGTGTAATGTGTCTTGGACGAGAGCACGATGTCTTGATCTGCACCAAATGTGCCCTAATGACACCAAAAGGTCGCAAGGCTAGAATGGAGAAGATGGGACTTCTCTTCCGTGCTCAAGCCCCGACTCCATCCATTGCATCGACGTCATCTGAACCGGCACCGTCAACATCATGTCAGCATCGACCACCGACCGGTGACTGCCCGGCGTCGATCACTTCCCGGCCTTTGACACCCTCTTCTCCCCCTCAGGACCGAGGGGATCATAAGGAGAAACATCGCCATCGGCACCGAAAGTCTCAGACCATCGAGGCATCAAAAGCATCGACCTCGCCATCGTCCGAGCCGCCGCCGAAGAAACCCCTTCCAGAAAAGGCACCGACCTTTTTGGCGACCGGGTCACCGAGGCAATCCTCACCCGACTGGGCATCGGGAGCCGCTACTCCGCCTCTAACGATGGTCCCTCCGGCTATGCCTCTGCCTCCTTCTGTTCCGGAGCTGGGGCTGCTTGCTCCAGGTCTCCGAGAAGAACTGGACCGGATGGTTCAGGAGGCCATCGACAAGGCGATGCATCGACTCCAGGTTCCCCCGGCACCGATATCTGTGCCGATAGTGGAACCGAGCACGACCCGATTCCAGCAGCATTGGCACCGCTGTTATCGAGGATGGAAGCGCTCATTGCCGCTTTTCCACCGGTAGACCCCGGGTCGCGGATGGCTCTGGTGCCCTCCCCGCTGACTTTATCATCGGGAGGAGAAACACCGTTCCGCATCCCTCCATCGGGAGTTCTGCCTCAGCCATCGAGATCAATACCGATACCACTGATGCCATCGATGCCTGTGCCAGGGCCTTCATTGCTTTCATTGGTGCCTCCGATTATTCCTCCGATGCCTTCGGAGCCTAAACTGGGACCTTCAGGTATCCAACTACCCCGTCCCTCTACAGTTCCTAGAGCGACAGGATTCTGATCCTTATGACACCTGGACTGATGATTCTTCACCAGACACCGATGACTTGCCTTCACCACCTTCACCCACTGAAAGTAGAAAGTGTTCTCCTCCAGAGGACCTTTCTTTCATAAATTTTGTGAAGGACATGTCTGAATTGGTCCCTTTCCAGTTACTGATGGAATAGGACGACAGACATCAAATGATGGAGTTGCTTCAATTCCTGGACGCGCCCAAGGAAATCACCTCCATCTCCATCCATCAAGTTCTTCTTGACCTTCTCAAAAAGAACTGGGAGCATCCTGGCTCCATTGCACCAGTCCACAGGAAAACTGACTCTACCTATTTGGTGCAGTTAGCTCCAGGCTTTCAAAAGCCTCAGTTGGATCACCAGTCTGTAGTGGTTGAATCTGCGCAAAAGAAAGCAAAAAGGTCGAAAACTCATACTTCCTTTCCCCTTGGCAAGGAACAGAAGTTTTTGGATACTATTGGTCGCTGAGTCTTTCAAGGATCAATGCTGATCCTCCGAATTGCTGCTTACCAACTATATATGACCCAATATAATAGGGTCTTTTTAAAGCAACTACAAGACTTGACAACCTCCATGCCTCAGTCACTTCCAGAAAACTTCCACACCCTACTTAATAAGGGTTTGGAGACAGGCAAACATGAGATTAGATCATGTTACGATATCTTTGACACTGCAACCAGAGTGTCTGCAGCCGCTATTTCAGCAAGACGATGGGCTTGGCTCAGTCTTCAGACCTTTGTCTGGAAGTGCAAGAGCGGTTGTCCGACCTCCCCTGCATAGGAGACAATCTCTTTGGCGAGCAGATTCAAAAGACAGTGGCTGAACTAAAGGACCATCATGAGACTCTCAGACAGCTCTCCCTGATTCCTTCGGATTATCCTTCTAAACAGCCTTTCCGGAAGGACTCTAAAAAGTCTTTTTATAGACCAAAGAAGTCCTACCTGCCAGCAGCCAGATGCCGGTCTGCTAGACCATTCCTCAGATCACAGTCTCGTCAAACCCGAAAGCAAAATCCACAGACAGCCCCCCAACCGGGCCCTGCTTCTGGTTTTTGACTCTCATATAGAGAGCAGCAGCCAGATTCCAGTACCAAATGTCCCAGTAGGAGGCTGCTTGGGCCATTTCAACAACATATGGCAATCAATCACCTCGGACCATTGGTCTTAGCAATAATTGCTCAAGGCTATCATCTCAACTTTCTCTCCATTCCTCCGGATTCCCCACCTCTAATGATGTGGAAAACATCCGACCATTCATTGCTCTGGAGCAGGAGGCCTCCCTCCTATTCCAGTCCAGAGCAATAGAACCAGTACCATTGCCTCAGCAAGGCCTCGGGTTCTATTCCCAGTACTTTCTAATCCCCAAAAGATCGGGAGGCATCCGTCCAATTTTGGATCTACGAGCCCTCAACAAGTACCTTCAGAGAGAAAAGTTCAAGATGGTAACCTTAGGCTCCCTGCTTTCTCTTCTTCAAAGAGGGGACTGGCTTTGCTCTCTCGACCTCTAGGACACATACACTTATATTGCGATAACTCCATCTCATCGCAAATTTTTGAGGTTTCTCGTAGGCCCCAAGCACTATCAATACCGAGTGCTTCCATTCGGCTAGCATCTGCACCACGAGTCTTTACAAAATGCCTTGTCGTGGTTGCCGCCTTTCTCAGGACTCAAGGTGTTCACATCTACCCTTATCTGGACGACTGGTTAATCAGGGCTCCGACTCAGCAATCCGCTCTGTCATCCCTACATCTCACCTTAAACACTCTACTTTCACTAGGATTTCTCGTCAACTACGACAAATCCTCCTTAGTCCCATCTCAAACCTTGTCGTTCATTGGGGCAGACTTGGACACCTTACAGGCAAAGGCTTTCCTGCCTCGACAACAAGCCCTCACTCTCGTGTCTCTGGCGCATCAGCTGCAGTCTCAACGCTCGACGACTGCTCATCGTTTTCTCATCCTCCTAGACACATGGCGTCCTCAGTTCAGGTCACACCAATGGCCCGCCTGGTCATGAGAGTCATGCAGTGGACTCTAAGGTCGCAATTGACCCAGTCCCTTCAGCTCCTGTTGACCATGGTCCACGTCACCAACTCACTCCGTCTGTCTCTCGCCTGATGGATGAATCACAACAATCTTCTACAGGGTTTGCCCTTTCAGGCGCCAAACCCTCAAATAACTCTAACCACCGATGCTTCCAACTTCGGGTGGGGAGCCCATGTGGCCGATCTCCAGAGGAAGCCAAACACCAAATAAATTTCCTGGAGTTATGAGCAATTCGATACGCTCTCACGGTATTTCAGGATCGCCTGTCCAATCATGTCATCCTGATCTAGACGGACAACCAGGTGGCCATGTGGTACATCAACAAGCAGGGAAGGACAGGATCCTACCTTCTGTGTCAGGAAGCTGCACAGATATGGGTGGAGGCCCTCTCCCACTCAATGTACCTCAGGGCCACCTACTTGCTGGGACTGGACAACGTGTTGGCAGACAAATTGAGTTGCAACTTCCAACCGCACGAGCGGTTTCTAAACCCCTCAGTAGCGAACTCCATCTTCCAAAAATAGGGTTATCCTCAAATAGACCTCTTTGCGTCACCCCAGAATCGCAAAGTAGGCAATTTCTGCTCTCTCACTCGCAGCCAACATTATCCACCAAGAGACGCGTTCTCCCTATCATGATCAACCGCTCTCCTATATGCATTCCCTCCACTCCCACTTCTCTCGAATACTCTCGTGAAGTTACGTCAGGACAAGGGAACCATGATCCTGATAGCACCCCACTGGCCCCGCCAAGTGTGGTTTCCAATTCTTCAGGATCTTTCCATTTGCAGGCACATTCCTCTGGGAACAGACCCGCTTCTAATCACTCAAAACGACGGGTGCCTTCGCCATCCCAATCTTCAGGCCCTGTCCCTTACAGCATAGATGTTGAAAGGTTAATCCTTCAGCTGCTTAACCTTTCTGATCCAGTCTCCCATGTCTTGATTGCTTCACAGAAGCCTTCCACGAGAAAATCGTATTTCTACAAATGGAACAGGTTCATGTCATGGTGCTCTTCTCAGGCCCTTGATCCCTTTACCTGTCCAATCCCGAAGTTTCTAGACTACCTCTGGCACTTGTCAGAGTCAGGTCTTAAAACTTCCTCCATTAGAATGCATGTCAGTGCGGTAGCCACCTTCCATAAAAGTTTCAGGGATGTCCCTATCTCAGTACAACCCCTTGTCACACGATTTTGAAAGGCTTGCTTCACCTCAAGCCTCCACTGCATCCTCCGGCCCCTTCTTGGGACCTCAACCTGGTTTTGGGTCGGCTCATGAAACCACCATTTGAGCCTCTCCACTCCTGTGAACTTCGCTTTCTCACATGGAAAGTGATTTTCCTTTTGGCAATCACTTCCGCTCCCAGAGTTAGTGAATTACAGGCCCTAGTTACCTATCCGCCTTACACTAAACTTCTGCAGGACCGGGCGGTACTTCGCACTCACCCTAAATTCTTACCTAAGGTAGTGTCAGAGTTTCATCTCAACCAATCCATTATACTACCTATCTTCTTTCCCAGGCCCCATTCCAATCCAGGGGAACAGGCTCTGCATACCCTTGACTGCAAACGGGCTCTAGCGTTCTACCTAGACCGTACAGCTGCCCACAGGAAGAGCACTCCATTATTTGTGTCTTTCCATCCTAAAAAATTGGGACAGCCTGTGGGTAAGCAGACTCTCTCCTCCTGGTTAGTGGACTGCATATCCTTTTGCTATCAGCAAGCGGGCATTCAACTCTAAGACCATGTTAAAGCACACTCTGTGAGGGCCATGGCGACTTCAGTAATACACCTACGATCGGTGCCGCTTCCTGACATTTGCAGGGCTGCCACTTGGAGTTCTCTTCATACTTTTACAGCCCACTATTGCTTAGACAAAGCCGGAAGACAAGATTCCATCTTCGGCCAGTCTGTCTTGCGTAACCTATTTAAGACATGACGTACCAACACCCTTCCGCCTGCCCGGTGGGGTTCAGGATGCCCTCTACCAAATTCCACCCCAGTTGTTGTGCCTGTTGCACGCCTTTGGGTACATTTGGTGTATGTTCGGACATCCTCAGCTTGGTGCTTACCTATATGTGAGGACTATCTGCCCGCCACCCCGCGCTGTTGGGTTCGTTTTATTATTTTATTTTTCGGCACTACCTGTAGCTTTGAAATAAGACTGAAGAGGGACCCTTGCTAGCTGCAGGGTTGGTGCCATGCTGGGCATGCCCAGTAGGGGCCAGTCAAAGTTCTAGAAACTTTGACAAAAGTGTTCCATGATTGGGCTCCATCCTGTGATGTCTCCCATATGTGAGGACTAACATCCTGCTGTCCTGTGAGAACACCTGTTACAGGTAAGCAACATTTGCTGTCTGGACAGAGAAGGAAGGGACGTTGGAGGTGGAGGCAGTTTAAGGGAGTTGAATGTAATTGTGCTATTTGTGGAGTAGTGGGTGTGCTTCAGTGACTTACAGGATGAGGCTCCTGGTGGTCTCTTGCTGAATTATTTATAGAAGTGTCTCACCAAATGCATCAGGCAGGGCTGTTCTTAAGAGGGAGTGGGATGGTGAATGGAAGCAACCACCAGTTTCTGAGTTAGACATAGGCAATTCCCTTGGGTGACAAGCCCACAGCCCAAAAAGCTGTGCAACCGTGCCCAGCAAAATATTTGGGACTTTCACATCTCCAAGGTCTCCCACCCTGCATAGGGGAGCTAAACTCTTGAATCTGTCCCTGGCAACCGATTTAGGCCCTACCCTTTGGTGGGTGGGGGGCAGTGCTGCTGTACTAACCCTTTCCTCGACACTATACTGCTTCTGCTTGCGCGGGGGTGGAGACATGCATGTCAGTAGTCCAGGGTTCCGCACATTCTGAAGGTCAGCCTTAGTAACAAAGCAGGACAGAGCCCTTGATTAAAAGAATGGCCGTTCTCTATGTGTGCGCGTGCAGTGTAAATAGAGGAAGGCGGGTTCGTTCTCCCTCCCCTTGGATTGCGCGAATAGGTGCAATGCCGTCTCCAGGTAGGGCAAGAATGCTAACAAGAGTTTACTCCTCGCCCACGTAGCGCAACCCCTAGAGCACTCCTTGACTGCGTGCCGTCAAACTCCCCCCCCTCCCGCGCATGCGTGGGTCCGGCGCCCTGCTTCTGTGGTTACCCATGATGCCCTGCAGGATTTCCCAGCAAGATGGCGGACAGTATGGATGAATACGAGAAGGAGGCGGGCTGCGTCCCTATCCTGCACGCCGAGGTGAGTCCGGCCGTGCCTGCGCCTCAGTAGTGCGGCGCATGTAAGCGGAGAGGGTGCGGGTTCGGGTCCTCCTGCGCTGGGTGTTAGTTAGCGGCTCAGCCGGTGGCGACCTCACAGAATTCAGGCAGCGCCGCTGATGGGATACGGGAAATCTGGAGATATGCAGGAGGAGGAGTCCGCCTTAGGAAGCAGCAGCCGAGCTCCTACTCTGGTCCTCAGCATCAGCACCATTCTTCGGTCCTCAGCATGGAGACTTAGTGCGGCCCTGGGCATCATCGATACCTTTCTCCTGCTCCTAGCATGGAGACTTGACTTGGGCCCTAGCATGAACATTTTCCCAGCATTGGCACCACCCATAGACAGAGTGTACCTGCTGGTTTCTTGGGGATCACTTTTTCACTCTCTGACAGCAGGAGATCCCCCACCCCCCCCGCAGCCCTTTAGCCTCAAAGATCATGTCCTAGAGCTAGCTGTGTTTTCCATTCCCTTTGGGTCTTTTGTGGAAACAGAACACACTGTTTTAACAAAATTTGTTGCGGCTGTATAATTATACATGTACTTTTTAAATATTCACAAACTGATTTTGAAAACAAGGTACCTGTGTACTTTGTGTTTGAGTATTGGATTATTAATTTGATTAAAAGTACAAATTGATTCTTACATCTTTTAAAATTGTAGCATAAAGTATGCATGTTAGCTGCATGCTTACAAATCACATACTTTTTAAACATGAATTTAAAAGGCCTCTCTCTTGCATACTGCCAGAAGAATGTGTATTATGAAAGTGAGCATGTGCTCTTGAGTGGTTGACTTTGGTAAAAATGTATCCCTATATAAATTAGGTTTAATGAGCCAGCATTGTGGGCTCAATAGTTTTCATTTGTAATACAGTGGGCAACGGCAGTTTTATTTAGTGCAAGAGGTTAATGATCTATGAAGGATTTGAAAAATCTAGGGGAAAGGGGACAGCTGGATAATTACACTACAGGTACATGTTACTGATTCTGTTTCGGTGGGCAGAAAGTAACTTCTGGAGGTTGTGGAAATTAGCCTTGGTTTTTGGATAAGCAGATTGGCTTTGTTTTTGTATAAACGGACTCAACCCCAGATTGTTGGTAAAAAAATGTGTACTTTAATTATATGCCTTGCTGAACAGTGAATATATAGGAAACGTAGGTTGTAATGACCTTTGGTGGACCATCAGTGTTTCGAAAACTCATGCATAAGAGTTTGATCGGCTATATGAATAATGTATGTGTGGTATATAAATGAAATGTACATGTTTTTAGTTGGTTCCATTAAAGGTATCATGTCCTTAGGAACCTTTTTGCTTTCAGTTATTATTTTATTTTTCCTGGGAATTTATCAGGGTTTATTACAACAAGAACAAAAAAACAGGAAAAATAAGTGGAAAAAATAACTCGTTTTTCCAGGTAAATATCATGTTTGTTCTTGTAATAAGCACTGATAAATTCCTGGGGAAAAAAATAAAACTGAAAATAAAGGTCCCTATAATATACATTCTACAAATATTGCAATTTTCTCCGTATAAACAGAAAAATATCAACAGGTCTATCCAGTCTGCCTATCTAGGACCAATACAGCTACTAGAACTCTGCACTACATTAGTGCATATAAAAATATGTACTTTTCTTGTGCCAATTAGAAATGGATAATGTTTTTATAGCAATCAAGCCTAAAAGTGGTTCAGATAAAGAATTGCTTCATTTTGCATATGATATATTGCTCATGCTGTATGAAAGGTTGGGCCTGCTGTGGCTAGATCTAGTTTCTCGCTTGTGCTGGGATGCCTTTATTATTTCCTTAAAGCAGCACTATCATTTTATACTCTGCATTTTGTTTTGTTATTATTGTGATACTGTTGTTTAAAACATTTGTAAGTTTCTTCAACCATAAAGATGCACTCTGAACCCCATACCAGCATTCACTAAAGAGCAGACTTGGAGTGAGATTTTTATGATGGAAATTTGGGCATGCCAAATTTTCTGAAAGATGAAGACAAGGCACAGTAATATTAGGAGAAAAAAAACAAAAGTAGACATAGGAATATATGAAACATAGAAAGCACTACAGTTGAGAAACACAGGTTCTAATACTGATGTTCTAACAAGTTGAAGAGCAGTAGTATTGAAGACAAGATATGTACCACTGCCACAGTACCCCTGCAGCCTTAATGTGCTGTGTGAAGAGAGCACAGAGCATTTTGCTCTTGCAAAAGTGTAGAAACTCCAGCCATTATCCAAACAGAAGTGGTACATAACCTCTTTTTGTCTTTCTGGCCTTGAGTCACAGTTGCAGTGAATTGGGTTGCCAAATCCTAAATTAACTTTTTTTTTATCATAACAGTTAAATTTGAATTTCATTTTATTCTGTAGTTTTAAAATTTATAATTTGTGTGGGAGAACCACATGTGGTCTCTATGGTGTCTGAAGTCCTGGTATCATAGTCCTGGGCAGTCTGTCTCCCACCTTCTGTGTACTCCATTAGCCTGTTAGCTATCGAGTGTGATTTAAAATGTTATGCATAAATCCTGACCTTTGAATGGTCTAGCATCTCTGCAGAATTATTTGGAGCTATACATTCTACTTATCACTTAATGCCTTTTTTTTTTTTTTTAGAGTAAGCTGGTTTTCCTAGGATCACTCAGGCTTGCTGGGCTTCCCCTCCCAGAATCTAGATCTTTGTGTAGTCTTTTCTGAAAGATGCAAAACCTGTCGAAAATGAAAATAATTGTAATCCTACAGTGTATTTACTTCTAGTCAAGAGTGAAGCAGTTGGCTTAGTGGCAAGTATAGGAAATATGAAGTGTTGCTGCCTGCACTGCTGGACCCATACTACCCTCAAACACATACTTACTGACAGCTGAACAGCTCTGCCAAACTAGAGGTGTGGTCTACTTAAAGGACAGAAAAGGGTTCTGGATTTTCAAGTGCAATATGCCCCCCTGCCAGTTACAAAGGTATAAGGCCTTGCTCTTCTGTTAACTTTTTTGGGCAAAATTCATAAAGTTTTCTCTCCTGTTTGCTTTGTACAGAAAGAACTCTTAAGTCAGGCCTTTGTGTATAACATTGAGCAACTGATTCTTCCTTAACGCTGCCTAACTGTTGTAATTGGGTAATATTTCCTTCTCTTTAGTGGCTGATGTGCAATGCTCGTAACCTATAATGACTAGCAATTTATTCTAGAGGTTGCAGCATGCATGCTATGTAAGTACTAATTGCTTAGAAAACATTATCACTTAAATAAACCAATTTATTATCAGTTTTCGTTTGTTTGGAAATTCTACATCAGTTTAGATTTCAAAATTTAAAAATATATTGCGGTAATTAGTGAACCACAATATTCTCATTATACTATGGATCAAATGGTGTGAAGAGCTGAAGAAATTCAATGAGCAAAGATATGCAAGTTGCTTACTTCCATTTCCAGAATGGGAACTTATTGCTGATACAGTGAACCCTCAAGGTTCCTCAAAAATGAATTCTTCCCAACAAGATGCAGAGATGCTGGGTCAGACTGAGGTCCATCAAGCCCAGCATGCAGTCTGCAACAGTAGCCAATCCTGGTCGCAAGTACCTGGCAGATTCACTAAATAAAATGTCTCCCTCCTGTATTAGAATAGATCCTCCCATATCAACATTCACTAAAGAACAGACTTGGGGCGTGAGAGAGATCCTCCCACAAGACTGAACATGTAGGGCATGGGTTCTCAAACCTTTTGCTTCTAAGACCCCCTGTTTTGAAATTTATTTGGTCACTCGATACCATGAATGTTTTTTCTGTTTATAAATTAGCTAAACAAACATATTTTATTTTTCATTAGTTTACAAAATCTGTTTCATGGAACCCCAGGCAGCCACCAGCTCCCGGTTGAAAACCCCTGAGATATAGAGAACTTTGGGTCCTTATTGCAGGTGACCCTAAACAAAAAGCATGGGAGTAACCTCAAACCTTGTTCTGAGAGCAGACGATAAATCCTTTTAAATAAATAAATAGCAACCCTAAAAAGCATGCTGGGAAGACTGGATGAGTTATTTGTCTCTGTCATCCTTTACTATATTATTACTATGTCATCTGTTTACAATAGCAGTCTGTGGGAGTGGCTGCAAAAAGCAAGAGGGATTCCTTTATTATGTCATTCTGCCTATAGAATGAATCAGCACACGCACTATTATTAGTTTTCCATTGAGCAAAAGGAGGGCATTACTTTACAGAAGTTCAGTTAAGAGTGGAAGGAAATTTGCCTCTGAATGGATTGTGGGTAACGAGATTTCTACTTCATTATGTTTCCTTGTTATTGTTTTTCATTGCTCTCATGTTTTGTTGCATGTGCAGTCAGGTACTGGAAATCTGTCTTATACACCATAGCTTTCAATGGAATTCAGTTCAGCCTCAATCTCAGCCAGCACTGGCAGATTTGTGACTTTATATAAGGGGTTTAAATAATTGGTATAAATCTTCTTTGAAACACTTCTCAATAATAGGAATAATCAAGTTGCTGATGGTTTTAGTTGTTGGCAGAGAGAAACGAGACATCTGTTTAAATGATTGATCCATGTTTTGTAATTAAATTATTTCTAATAAAAGTCAATTTAAATCATTTTTTACTTAATTGATACTTTGAGGATACATTGTTTTTCATTTATCAAGCACCTTAAGTTCACAGTTAATGATAATGTTTCCAGTGAAAATAAACTTTGAAATAATAATTCATTTTTGGTGAATGTGTAACCACAATGTCTAATATCTTAAATGTTACTTAATAACTGTATTGTTGGTTTTGTTCTTCCCAGGTTCAGACATAAAGGAATGTGTGCATCTAACTCACACTTCCATAGGTTGCATCCCAACACATCATGTAAGGGATTCCCTTTGCTCACTGATGTTCAAGATTGGGACTTAGCACTAGGTCAAGGCAGGTCATCGGCATGTTGGCTGTAGCCTAAACGGCATACAGATGGGTGAACTTTGCTTCTTGGGAACGCTATATTTGTTAGCATGGTTTCCACCTTAACCTGTATTTAATAAGACCTTTGGGTCTAAAACCTTGCATATTCAAATTGTAGGTACTGTTGCACTTTAAGATATTTAAGCACTTAGTTTTAGTAACTAAAACACTACATTTATTAGAGTTGATATATTGGCTAATATAAGCAATCTCTAGGTGGTGCACAGTAAAAACAAATATGAAAATGTCACGCAAAGTGTCTTTGCATGTAGCTAAGGGCAAGCAAATTGCAGGTGGCACTGTGATGGAGCGATTTACATCTCATTGCTACCATTAGTACATCAGACCCAAAAAGTGAAATTGCTTTATGGAAACGTCTTCTAAATGATTTTCTCTTTAAAAAAAAAAAAAAAAGTATAAAAAAATAGTTTAAAAATTTGTTGTAAAAATAATCCTATGATTTTGAGAGAGAGTTGCATGCAACGCAACTTTGTATAGCATGTGCAATGTTAAGTAGTCTCAAAACAGGTCACCGTGCAAAAGAGATGCATAGAAACAGAGGGCATGATGGCAGATAAAGACCTTATGGTCCATCCAGTCTGCCCGACCTCACCTCCCACTTAGCTTTACAATCCTTTCCTCTCCCTAAGATTCTGTGTGTTTGTCCCATGCTTTCTTCAACTTTGTTTCCATGTCCACCAATTCCACTGGGAGGTTCTTTCATAAATGCTATGCAATAATGTTTTTTAACAGGTAAAACTTAAGTGTGAAGAGTTAGCTTACCTCTCATGGAAGGCATGAGGAATGGCGTAAACTGTTATACATTTTTGGGCAGAACAGAGAATGCTCTGCCTAAGAGATAAGATTGGGGCGGGGAAAGATGGACTATAGATGAGATAAGTGACTAGAGAATGCAGGAATCAAGAGAATTTAATATATATATACAATGATGAAATTAGAGAGACCCTGAGAGCACAGTATCCTATGTAACATTGTTAGAGCACTAGTTGATGTCATCAGCTGTTTCCTTCTAAATTGACAATGGTATTGAGTGAGGATTGTCATGGAAAAAATGTTTCTAAACTTTGCCAAGTGGACTCCAATTTTGATAACGTATGACTAGATCAGCTTCTGTGTAAGCATTGGTCATCTGGTAACTGAATTAGTGTTGGAAGTTGTTAAGAAGTGTTTAGGCGTGTGGCCATCTCATAAATAAAATTGTGGCCCAGTTTTTCGTTGTTGTCATTAGTCAGTTTACTGCCACGTTCATGTTGCTAGGCCATATATATATGTAGCAGTCTATGGGACCTATTTACAAAAGAGTTTCTCCTATTCTTTGTCTCTGGGGAAAAATGCTTAGCAAATAGGGCCCTATGTTTGTAAAAGACTGCCTCTTAAAAAGTGGAATAAAATTGATTTCTCTTAATATAACTGGGTTGTTAAATATTTATAAGCTGATTTGATTGATCCCTTGGTGTGAAACAGCAAATGCCAAACCAACAGAAAATGTTCATTGCTTTAGGCATTTGGACAAGTTTTATTTTGGAACTGGTAATCTACGTATGATCAACTCATGGTTAGCCTTAAAATCAGTAGAGCATGATTTCCTTTTTTTGTATTGGGTAGAGGGACCCGACAAGATTGTCCCTTTTCTTTATTGCTGTTCGCATTGTCCTTGAATATTTTTTTTTTTTTGTATTTAAACGGTTTTTATTAGGAACCAGCATTCAAAAAAGTAAGGGCAGTATAGAATAAAACATGTGACATGTATATAACAGAATAGCGAGATACAGTCCCCAATGAACAACAAATCAAAAAGAACAACAACTGGCACCATATTTTCCATCATCAACACATAACCCCCCCCCCCTCCCATAACCCACCCCCCGACCGATCAATAGGTAAAACAAACAGTACAAGGTGCATAAGAGTCACTGTGCCCGATGAAAAAGGGAAAAGCAGCATGGGGAATATGGTAGATTAGAGGACCCCTGCGGCGGTCAGCACTCCCAGGTTAGGACACCGAGGTGTCTTGAGCCGCTAGCCATCGTGTATAAGGGTCCCAAATTTTCTGGAAATCCTTGAATATTTTGACTCAGGCAATTTGAGTTAATAAAGATATTGTAGGCGTATAGATTGGTGATAGAGTACACAAAATTGCATTTCATGCAGATGAGACAACCTTAGCATTTTGTAAGTTTTCCATGTTTGTCTTTGTGGAGAGTTTGGTATCTCTTCTGGGTATAAACTCGATTGATTCAAAATCTCCGATTCCCTTCAGTATGTCAGAAGAGTTGATAACGCGCCTGGCAGTGTAATAGTTTTCAGTATCAGGGAGTTAATATACCCCTACTCTGTTAAAGGATTCCCATCAACTGAGTTTCCCACCTTAACTGGCTCAGCTGAAAAGGGATTTTACAAGATGGTCATGTGTTGTAGGATCTCTAAAAACTAGAATTAGTGTTACTAAAAATTTTCCTTGTATGATACCTGCCTCTGTGTGTGTTAAATGAAATAGGGCCCTTTCTCTGTATGTCTGGAATGATAAAAGAGCTAGTATTGCCCTTAAGTTAATTGTCTCTCTAAATAAATGGGTGGCTTAGCCTTACCCGATTTCAAGAGATATTGAACTGCTCAAGTCAGTGGCTATTTCCTGATTTTTTTTCCCCATTTGTTGATCAGCACTATTTGCCCTTTTAATCTAACCACCTTTGTACACTTACCCTCTGCTGAAGGTGGTGTTTGGGAGGCTCTCTAACTCTGTGCCCCCCCCCCCCCCCCCATGTACCACAAATCTCTTTTTCCCAGGGTTTCAGTGCCCAGTCAGATTCGGATGGTTTAACTGCTGCTGGTGTTTGCAGAGTCTTGGACTCTGTGGTGGAGTCCTCATTCCATTCAAGAGATGTTTTTTTTTTTTTAGAGAGAGGACCGGTTTGGTGTCTCTTCCTGTGTTCTCTCTTCAAATTGACCATTTCCTTAATACTTAAAAGGCTGTTATATGGCAAAGAAGGCTTGAAGCTTAATATTTTTTTGCAGCCTGATGTGGTCCTACTGAAAGTATAAGTAATAAACCGTTTTATTCAAACTTTATTAAGATTATGAAAAAATTCAAAACCAGAACATTGTAGAGCTGACATATTATTATGAAAACTCTATACAAAAATGCAGAACAACCACTTTTATAAAAAATATAAAACAATAACAGGAAGTTAGACACAAAAGTCCTATTCCATGAAAAAACCGCAATAAGCATTAAATACCGTCATTCCATTCAGCATAGTATATAAAAGGAGACTGAATTAATTAAAGAAGGACAATTTGTCTTTAATTAAAGTGTTTAAGCATTCTGTTTCAAGGCTTCGCCAGATCTTAGTATGGATAAGGCAAGGCTCAGCGGGCAGAGCCAGGCGCTATGAGCTGGGGAGCACCTCGAGCACTGCTAGAATCACCTGTCCCACCGCGGCCGAAGGGAAGCCTGGGTTGGATGGGGATGTGTTTTTCACCCGTGGTGCCATTGGCCCTAGAGCCGGCTCTGCCGGTGTTTGAACGTGTTTCCATTTAAATGCAACAGTCATTCTAGCAGCCAAAAAGTACCTTTTTTAACGTGCTTCCCCCTCCTTCAAGTATCTGGAGTTTCTTTCCATGTGCTATGTAGAATGGCAGGTCCAAGGCATGATTGATAGTCTTATCAAGTGTCCAGGTGAGTGGTGCAAATTGAGATTTAAGTACATTTCCACACCTGAATCTGCTGTGCTTTTGTCAGGGACATGCCACACATTAGGGAGCTGTTCCATTCCCTGTAGCATTTTTATTGCCCTTCTCGGTACCTTTTCTAGCTCAATTATGTCCTTTTTGAGATGGGGTGACCAGAACTGCGCACAGTACTGAAAGTGTGGTCGCACCATGGATCGATACAGAGGCATTATATTAGTCTCTATTCTCCATTCCTAGCATTGTTTGCTTTTGTGACTGCTGCTGCACAACACAGAACTGAAAAGTTTCGAGTATTGTACGTAAGAACTTCCAAGTCCTTTCCTGGGTGTGATGCCTAATATGGGATACAGCAGTGTGTATCTGTTGGGATTATTTTTTCCTATGTGCATCGCTTTGCAGTTATCTATTTTATATTTCTTCTGCCATTTAAATGTCCAGTCTCTTGCAAGGTCCTTTTGTAATTCTTCAGTTTGCAGCTGATTTAACTGTTTTGAATGGAGGTGGCAAGCGAAGGATGTAAGGGTGAGAACACTTGCCCTCTGAAATATTTCCTCAAAGAAAGATTTGCCTCTGCTGCTTCTTTTCGAACTGCCGCGATTACTATCAGCTGTCGCTGACGTCATTGGAGGAGGGGCCGGTAAGGCTTAAAACCGGAACCCCCTACACCAAAGTTCGAGGTGGCAAGCGAAGGATGTAAGGGTGAGAACACTTGCCCTCTGAAATATTTCCTCAAAGAAAGATTTGCCTCTGCTGCTTCTTTTCGAACTGCCGCGATTACTATCAGCTGTCGCTGACGTCATTGGAGGAGGGGCCGGTAAGGCTTAAAACCGGAACCCCCTACACCAAAGTTCGAGGTGGCAAGCGAAGGATGTAAGGGTGAGAACACTTGCCCTCTGAAATATTTCCTCAAAGAAAGATTTGCCTCTGCTGCTTCTTTTCGAACTGCCGCGATTACTATCAGCTGTCGCTGACGTCATTGGAGGAGGGGCCGGTAAGGCTTAAAACCGGAACCCCCTACACCAAAGTTCGAGGTGGCAAGCGAAGGATGTAAGGGTGAGAACACTTGCCCTCTGAAATATTTCCTCAAAGAAAGATTTGCCTCTGCTGCTTCTTTTTTGAACTGCCGCGATTACTATCAGCTGTCGCTGACGTCATTGGAGGAGGGGCCGGTAAGGCTTAAAACCGGAACCCCCTACACCAAAGTTCGAGGTGGCAAGCGAAGGATGTAAGGGTGAGAACACTTGCCCTCTGAAATATTTCCTCAAAGAAAGATTTGCCTCTGCTGCTTCTTTTCGAACTGCCGCGATTACTATCAGCTGTCGCTGACGTCATTGGAGGAGGGGCCGGTAAGGCTTAAAACCGGAACCCCCTACACCAAAGTTCGAGGTGGCAAGCGAAGGATGTAAGGGTGAGAACACTTGCCCTCTGAAATATTTCCTCAAAGAAAGATTTGCCTCTGCTGCTTCTTTTTTGAACTGCCGCGATTACTATCAGCTGTCGCTGACGTCATTGGAGGAGGGGCCGGTAAGGCTTAAAACCGGAACCCCCTACGGCGCGCCGTCGACGTCGGCGCGCTGCCGAAGCCGCGCGCGCCAAAGGGGCGCGCGCAGCTTTGTTAGAAAAGAAGCTGCTTGATTTGTTTTCCAATGTGAACTCAGAAAACAAATATGTAAGTACACTTTAAGCTTACCCTACTGCGCTTCAAACCTCCATTTAAGACATTGAACATAGAAACTGTGACATAAAGTTGAAATTGGTTTTGAATATGCCCCATACCAAGCGGAAGGCCCGCATAAGGGAGGCAACAACTTCGTCTCCCATGCTGGGTCAGTCTCAGCCTCAAATATCTACTTTTTTTATGTCAGCGACAGGAATTAACCCGGAGGACAGGGCCATTGGGGAAACAGACTTGGAGCGAGAGTCAGTCTCCCCGGCCGAGGCCATCTCGTTGAGCCCCGGGGCTCCCAACACACCCACTCCACCGGTTCCATCAAAAGGGGAAGATGCCCTTCTGACCATTGAGCCAAGGGACACTCTTAACCCGGGAGTGGAGATAAAAGACTTAACTGTAGAAGGTGGTGAAGAGGTTAAGCTTAAAACTGATGTGATTATTTCTTCTTCTGTCACTGAAGTAACAATGGATGTTATATGGTCTGCTATCAAATCTTTAGAGAAAGCAATAATAAATTTAACAGCAACATATGAAGATAGTCAGAAAAAATCAGTAGAAATGGGAAAAGTAGTGAATACTAATAAAGAGAAAATTGAAAAACAAGAAGGAAGAATCTCTAAGATCGAAGATATTAAAAAAAATCTCATTAAATCAGAGAGTTTAAACGAAAAACGCTATGAATATATAGAAAACAACTTAAAGTATTCAAATTTAAGAATATTGAATTTCCCCTACCAAAAGCTGATAGCCCCTAAAGAAATGTTTAATGAATATTTAAAGCAAATATTAAAAGTACCAGAGCAGGCTATGCCAGCTATTGGGAAAATTTATTACATCTTAAATAAAAAACAAAAAAAGGATAGTCAGCCAGAGCAATCCATTGATTTGTCAGGTATTATAGAGATGTCATCTGAGACAGAAATATTGGAGAGAGAAGTCTTGTTTGTCTCATTTATATTCCCCCCCAGAAAGGGATACAATACTCAGGTTATTCTTAAGAAACAGAGAGTTTAAATTTCATGGTCAACAAATCTGGGTATATCCCGATTTATCAAGGGTAACACAAACTAGGCGGAAAGCTTTTCTGGGGCTAAAGAGTGAGTGCTTATTAAAAGGGATGAAGTACTATCTTAGATATCCATGCAAGTGTGAGATTTGGTGCGAAGACAAGAAATATCTTTTCTATGAAGTCACTGCGTTGCAAGCTTTTCTAAAATCACACCCTCCAAAATCAGTTAAAGTTGGGGATTAAATATAAATAAACTGTTGCATGTATTTCTTAGAATACTTACCTTATAAATTCGCTTTATAATGGGTTTCAATGTCTAATAATTTCCTATATTGTTTTTCTAATTACTGATTGGAAAAAAGGATGAGTAGCAAAATCTGTACTAGAAGATACAATATATCTTACCAAAACATTTTATGTTATTATAATCAGTAAAAATTGATAAATAAAGAATAAAAAAAAAATAACTGTTTTGAATAATTCGTCTCATCTGCAGATTTGATCTCTAGTGGTTCCCTTTTCTAAATCGTTTATGAATATTCTACAGCCCAGTCCCAGTACAGATCCCTGAGGCACTCCGCTATTGACCTTTCTCCATTTGGAAAAGCCAGCTGTATTTAAAGTCCATTGGTGATCTAGAAGTACAGTGGTTAAAGTGTAACACTGTGCCAACCATGGGTTGTCCTGTGCCCAGCCTCCCTCAGCCATGATACTGCCGTCCGAAATTGACCCCCTGCCACCAGTGTGGCCTGACTGCCACCATTCTTTGGTTCATTGGGCTCCTCTTAGGCACACACTCATGTTCTTCTCTAGTTAAGTGCACTGTGGCGGAAACGGGATTCAGACTTCCCGTAATGATGTCACGGGCCTTCTCTATTTAAAGGATGTTCAGCATCTCCTTGTCTCCTCGGCAATAGGTCTTTCCGCCTAGTCTGCAGTGCATGTTGCCTTCATTCCTGCTCCTGCCTCCGCACCACTTCCTGCTCTTGCCCTTTCCAGTCCCAGCCTTGCTCCAACGTTTCCTTCACTCCCAGGCCTTGCTCCTGTTTCTTGTCCAGTCTCCTTAGTCTCTTTGCCTTACTTCTTGCCTCTTCGGACCAATTTCTCAGGCTTGACCCTTGTTTGTTACTTGACCTTGCGTGAATGCTGCCTGCCCCAACCTCTGCTTGGATTTCGCTTCTGCCTGAATATTGCCAGCCCTGACTGCTACCTGGATCTCTACCTTGCTGGTACATCGCCTGCCCTGACCCTTGGCCTGTTTTTGGACTTCCTTTGCTTATACCTCACCTAAATCTTCCCAGCCTCCAAACACAAGGGCTCAACCTGTGGGGAATGGGGTTGGTACTGGCGAAAACTAGCTCCTGTCCTCGAGTATGTCCACCTATTGACAGCGTTGGCCCAGTGGGTTCTATACTGGCTCTCTCATGGCTCAGTGCAAGGGCTCAGCGATCATGACATAAAGGCTCCAGATGAACTATTGTCATTTTTATATAAAAATGATATCCTAGGACAAATGAGCAATTGCTCTTTTGTCATGTTGAACTTATTAACTATAATTATTATTCATTTTTTTAATTAGCATAATTTAAAAAGTAGACTGTAGTTGGGGTAACTATCACTGTTACTTATTTCTATAGCACTACAAGATGTGTAGTGCTATAATAGGTTCATATGGTGCTTGATTTGTGAAGATTACAATATAGTTAGAGGCACATGGACAAAATAAGAGGCCAAGGTGAAGTCACTGAAGACTGGCAGGGGCTGTCTCCATGAAATGGGGAGGGCAAAAAGATAGGAGTGAATGGCTTAAAATGCAAGAAAGTCAAGGCAGCAGAAGTGAAATAGCATGCTTAAATAGTTTGGATGTAAAACAGAGGAGGGAGATGACATACATCTCCTATTCTCAGTAGCTGAGTGCATTTCTACAGCATTCTCTAGAATTTCTCAATCTAAATGCTGTCTCGCTGAAGGCGCAGAAACACCCTTGTTCTGAATTTACAGAAAACTGAAGCGCTATGAGCTTGCCACAGTCTAATTCCTGATTAATTACATTCCCTATCCATAGATGGGACTCGGATTTTGGACCTGAGGTTCTTGTTAGTCTTTAGCTGTGGTTATAATCTGTCTTAAAATCAGGATTTTTTGAAATGGAGACTTGGTGGCTGAAATATGTTATTTATTATTTTTTTTATATACAGACATTCTATCTGAGATATCACATCGGTTTGCATTCAGGTACTGTAGGTATTTCCCTATCCCCAAAGGGCTTACAATCTAAGTTTTGTACCTCTCAATGATTCCCATGTTATTCTTCAAGCCTTTGTCCTGACCTCTAGTAACTATTTTAGCTCTTTACAGTGGCCTCCCTAAGTGTCATATAAAAGTTTTAAATTGCTTGAAAATGCCGCAGCTCATATGGCTTTTAGTAGCCTGTTCTCTTTAAGACCATAAATCCCCAATTTTACAACTTATTTATTTATTTTATTTATTTGTGTTTTTATATACTGAAATTCAGTTGGGGTACCATCGTCTCGGTTTACAACATATACAATATACATGTACAGTTTACAGGGCATTTTGCTTACTTTAAGTGGTTATAGTTTACAATGAGTACAATTGACAGCACATTTTGCATATAGTAATTAATATCGTTATATCAGGAATCTAAATGGCAATTAGATAAACTTCACTGGTTACCTGTTGCACAGAGAATTGTTTTTAAAGTCGTCAATGCAATTATAGAAGAAAGTGAGAACATGGATATCAGTGTTATCATCCATCTGGGAACCAAAGACCTCACTAGAAACGGTGTCTACAAGGTACAGAAATATTTCCAAAATCTAGGAGAGAATATTAGGCACATGGTAAAGACTGTTGCCTTTTCAGAAGTACTACCTATTCAAGGATAGGGAAAGGAAAGGTTATGCCATGTAGATAATTTCAATATCTGGCTTAAAACCGGGTATATGGAAAATAGTTTGGCTACATTGGAGGCTGGGGTCATGTATGGAGCAATAAAAGATTATATAGTAAGGATTGCCTTCATTTGTCTATGGCAGGAAAGTAGGCCCGGTGCCACTGGGTGGGCAAACCTTGTAATTGCATAGGGCAGCATTGGGAGCAGGGAGAGGCCTGTGGTGCCGCCGTTTGTCCTGATCCCACCGGCAGCAGAAGAAGATGCCCATGGTGCCGCCATGGGCATCTCACTCCCACTTCTCAACGACAGTCCCAGGGTGACTGGAAATCAAAAGTTCCTAGGTATGAAGAGCGTGAATTTTTAAAATCATTTAGTTTTATTTTTCAGGTGTTATTTGCTGTGGCTGCTGTTTTGAAATATTTTATTGGTGTTTGGGACATGTAAAAAAAACTTGTATCTTAAGTTTTTAATTATTTGATCTTATATTCTTCAACTTTCTTAAAAATATTAGTATGTTTTTAGTTTTATGATTATGTATTTTATTTCTAGATTTTATTGTTTGAGGAATAGTGATGATTCTGTTTATTCATTGTTGTACTGCTTAGAGTCTGGCTTCTTGCGGTTTCCAGTTCAGTTTTTGTCTGTGTGTTTGTATTTCTACTTTATGGTTGCTCTATTCTGTATTTGGTGAGGGTCTGTTTATGTTCTGCAGGTGACTGAGGTGAGGTGTTTTCCTAATAGGAAGTGTATTAATGTTTTACAGCTTTCAGGGGGTCAAGCTCACACCCAACACACATCACAATAGGCCTAATATCATATGGGTTCCAAATGTTAGCGCAGATATTTGCGCAGAAAATGGCAGAGGAGACCCCGGCATGCCGCAAATGGAGCACGCTGTTTGCGGTAAAGATGAAGGCCCTGATGAGCATGAATTTATATAGAGAAGTGTGTGTGTGAGAGAAGGGGAGGATGAGAAATGAGGGAGGGGTGAGAGCGGGGGGAGGGCCCTAACTTTTACGGTCTGGGAAAATAAATATAGGGATAACCTGCATGGTGCAGCAGATGCTGCCATGGGCTTCCTGGGCGGACTGGATGGACCGTTTGGTCCTTTTCTGCCGTCATTTCTATGTTTCTGTATGTTAAGTGCTTTGCTTTGTATTCAAAGCTGACATCAGGGAGGAGCTGTCTTATTTTGCTGATCGGCTTATCAAATATACACCCATAAGGATTTTACATTTTGCTGGGTGTCACCTATTAACTGTGCAACAGTAAAAGATGCATGTCTCCAGGAAACACTGAAAATGCATATAATAGTGGCAGGTCCTACCCTATGGAACTCTTTGACAAATGAGCTACGTCTGACTGAGGATTATAAGGTTATTTGCAAAGGTTTGAGAACTTATTCGTTCCAGGCAGTGTTTTATAATTCTATAGGTTGCTGTTCCAGTAGACATAAGTTAGTATGACAATTTGGTGCTATTTGATATTTGGTTATTTTATCTTTTCTGTTTAGCATGGTTTCCCAAATAAGCAGAATGTGAATACTAAATAGTTCAGTAAAGGTTTTTTTTGAGGCATGGTATCATGACAGTATGTTTGAAAGCAGTGGAAAGTGATAAACTGAGAATCAGTAACAGAGGCCGTAAAACATCTAGAACTGAGGGGCTAAATAGGAATGGGGTCAGACAGACACGTGATGCATTCGGAGGAGGAGAGAAAATGGGCAATTTCTTCTTTGTCTTCAGAGAGAGAAGAGAAAACATGGCAGAAGGAAAGAGGAGAGGATTGAAGAGATGGAGGGGGTTATTGTGGAGAGCTCAAGGTGAATTTTCTGAACCTTGTCATGGAAGAAATCAGCCAATGTCTGGGCAGAAAGTGAAGAGTGGGGGAAATGTAGGGAAGGATGGTGGTGGTTAGAAACAAACATGTCTGACAAATAGACATAGAGCTTGGGTGACTTAGAGATAAAGCTTTGGTGAATCGGACACATAGTAGTCTTGCTTAGCAAGTGCGATTGTAGACTTGGTAGGAGGTGAGCATGAATTTGAAATTGTTCAGAGTAGTTAAATCACAAGCAGATTGTGATAAATTGCAGGAAGACCTTGTGAGACTGGAAAATTGGGCATCCAAATGGCAGATGAAATTTAATGTGGATAAGTGCAAGGTGATGCATATAGGGAAAAATAACCCATGCTATAATTACACGATGTTGGGTTCCATATTAGGTGCTACAACCCAAGAAAGAGATCTAGGTGTCATAGTGGATAACACATTGAAATCGTCGGTTCAGTGTGCTGCGGCAGTCAAAAAAGCAAACAGAATGTTGGGAATTATTAGAAAAGGAATGATGAATAAAACGGAAAATATCATAATGCCTCTGTATCGCTCCATGGTGAGACCGCACCTTGAATACTGTGTACAATTCTGGTCACCGCATCTCAAAAAAGATATAATTGCGATGGAGAAGGTTCAGAGAAGGGCTACCAAAATGATAAGGGGAATGGAACAACTCCCCTATGAGGAAAGACTAAAGAGGTTAGGACTTTTCAGCTTGGAGAAGAGACGACTGAGGGGGGGATATGATAGAGGTGTTTAAAATCATGAGAGGTCTAAAACGGGTAGATGTGAATCGGTTATTTACTCTTTCGGATAGTAGAAAGACTAGGGGACACTCCATGAAGTTAGCATGGGGCACATTTAAAACTAATCGGAGAAAGTTCTTTTTTACTCAACGCACAATTAAACTCTGGAATTTGTTGCCAGAGAATGTGGTTCGTGCAGTTAGTATAGCTGTGTTTAAAAAAGGATTGGATAAGTTCTTGGAGGAGAAGTCCATTACCTGCTATTAAGTTCACTTAGAGAATAGCCACTGCCATTAGCAATGGTAACATGGAATAGACTTAGTTTTTGGGTACTTGCCAGGTTCTTATGGCCTAGATTGGCCACTGTTGGAAACAGGATGCTGGGCTTGATGGACCCTTGGTCTGACCCAGTATGGCATTTTCTTATGTTCTTATAGAAAGTCCGGAAGGGAGCGGGTCTTTCACCTGAGGCATTCTGCAGAGCAGGTACAAGAAGGTAGGAAACTAACTTTCTAGATGAGCCAACATTTTTTCTTTTTTTTCTCCCCTAACACTGATTGACTACTTAAGCTCAGTCACCGAAATACAGACATTAACTATAGCAATGTGCTATAATCTCTTTAGATTAGCCCAAGATAGAGTTTGGTATGCCTCGTTTAGGATGGGAATGGGTAGGACATGAATGTATAAAGCAGGGAACAGCATTGGGTTGCAACAAGAAATTGACAAATCAATCCTCTGACAAAATAGTGGTGGTCAAGGGAGATGACACAACAGTAGACTGGATGCAAGGATCGATAGTTTGGAGATTCCTAAAGGTGTAAGTGCTGACGGTGTGAAACGAAGGAAGGGGGATTGAGTGTGAAAGTTATCAGATCAGAGAGGGAAAGAATATTGATGGAGGAGTCTGAAAGAGTTGAAAGGCAGTGGCCATGCTGGTGAGTTGGGGCACTAGAACAGAGTTGAAGCTCAAATGAGGCAGTTAAGGCAAGGCCATTCCCCTCCTAATAATTCCATACATTGTTTGCTTTTTATGATCGCCACAGCACACTGAGCCAAATAAAAGGGAATATAAGATTACTGAAGAAAATTGTGGTAAATGCAACTCCCATCATAGTCCTGAATGTGCCTATATCCTTCTGTAGTCACCATGGATTCCCAGCTGATAGAAACACAGAGTGACAGCTGATAAGGACCACAAGACCCGTCTCGTCTGCCCAAAGTACTTCTGATGCAGTGCCATAGAACACGGTTGTTCTTAGGTTTTACCTTCACAACTAGGGATACTCTGATCTTATCCCATACTTTATTATGATTTTGCCTCCATCACCTGTACGGGAAGGCTCTTCCGTGCATCCACCACCCTTTCTGTGAAGAAATATTTTTATGATGTTATGCTTTAGTTTCACCCCTTGGAGCCTCCTGTCCTGACCTCCTGTTTTAGGACTTACTGTTTACTGGAAAGTGTTGGCTTCTTGTCCAAGTATTCCAATTGAATAAGGTTGGCAAGCAGTGGAATCCATAATCTAAGTACAAATCGTGCATTCGAGGGCATTTCTGAGCATCCTGCCATGCCCACTGTTGTGCAAACCAAGCACTTAGGCCGTAGAACTGTGCCACGCATGCATAGATGCTAAGGGTCTGTCCCGTTCGCATGTCAGTGAGGCGGAAAGGATACTGGCCCTACCTGTCAAAACAATAAAGGGGAGGACCCGGTTATCAGAGCTTGTTTTGGTACAGATGTTAGTTTCCGGCAGAATAAACACCCACTCTACTGGGTAGGCTGAAAACGGAGAATACGAAGTGTGGAGGGATTACCTTGTTAAAAAAAAAAATCTCCCAGAGAATCTAGCTCACCGAAAAAGGATAGTCTCCTTTTCTCAATCAAATGAAGATGACTGTACCACCCAAGAAGAGGCCTCCAAGTTTAATCATTTTAGAAGTGACATTTCTATTATTAACTTATATTTTTATTGTATAGACCATACTACATCTAAGCATTTTTCTTACTGTTTGCAAAACCACTGTACAGGGCTTCCAAATACCATTGAAGATAAATGGGAAAGTGGATACTGCACACATTTAGAAGGTGCATGATTTTCGGTTCATAGTCTTTGGGAGCCCTTTCTGCTGTCCTTTACAAAAATTGGATTGCTGGTGATGAAGTATCTCAGCATATAAGATTATGTAAATAAATCAATAAAAATCAAGATGAATGTATTTTTAACCATCTAAAAAATTCACAACGGGAAATACTTTCTGGCCTTCACGTGTTTTTAGGGCTGTGCAGCCTGAAAATTTTCTTTTTTGTGTTGGGTTTTTTGTCTCTCTTTTTGGTTTTGTTTTGCGTTGTGTTTTAATGCGCACTATTTATTTATTTATTAGATTTATATTCTGCTGTTCGGCACATCCCTGCATATTTCATCCCCTAAATTTTACAATATTGGACCTCTGCTGAGTTTACAAAGAATTTTCTTCAGTCACTGTGAGAAAGATCTCTTTCCACTGGCTAATATTTGGAATGAAAAAGTTTTATTTATTTAAAATTTTGTTTACCACACATTCCAATGTTCAGGGTGGTTTCCAGCATAAAAACATACATAAAACAATACCATATATAAACAGAACCTGCCTAAAGGCCGTGTGCGTAAGGGATGTTACATATTTTTTGACTCTAGAAAACAAGTCTCTCAAGTTAATTTGAGGCTTCGAAAGCTTGTTTTGAACAGCCAAGATTTTTAAGGTCTTTTAAAAAATATTTTGATGTCATTCATATTTCTCAGACCTTCTGGCATGGAGTTCCAGTTTAAAGGACTGGCCACCAAAAAGGTGCCGAGTCTCCCTTCCCCCAGGTGTCCTTGGCGTGTTGTTAGTACTGTTTAGTTAGTAGGCAGGTTCGCTGTGGTGCATGGACATGGAGCGCTGTGCCCATCCTGTAGTCATTAGTACCCAGTGAGTATCTCATGCAGAATTAATAAAACTTTGCACTGTGTTCTGTATCAGGAGCCAGCATACAGTGCCGGCATTATATGATCGTATTTTGGGTGACCAGAAAGTACACGTGCAGCCGAGCTGTGGAGTGGTTGGCATGCTCTGTGTACTTCCAGCTTGGCCTATTAATAAGGAACGGCAATAATCTATGAGTGTTCGGAGAACTGGGCGAAACTCTTCAAAATCTAGGAGGGGGTTGTAATCTCTTCACTCTACGCAGTTTGTAATAGCTTTTTCTAATTAGGTTTTTAATATGTTTCTTCATAGTTAAATTGGTTGTCCAAAGTTACCCCTGGTCCTTTACTTTTGTGGCATCAAATTGAAAAGCGGAAGCCCTTCTGTATGAGATCATCTTTATAAAAAGATCTGTTTTCTGAATATTCAGAGATAAACCCTTACATACTGGGCTGTTTTTCAAAGTCTAAACTTTTTTTTGTAATAAAAGGAGACATTGATACCTTTTCATTTGACATAATCACTATGAAAGCACTACAAAAGTACTGAACGATACTAGATTCTTGGCAGGTCATGATACTTTTGGACTAATATAATACTTAACCAAATATGCAGGAACCTTCGGAGCCACATTGTTCCTTCCTTCTGTAGCACCCGTTCTCTCTCAAATTCTGCAACAGAAATGTTTCTGAAAAAACTGTACAAGGCAAACGCCTGGGCATGGTCCATTCTACCATATAGGCAATTTGTGACTCTTATCTGTGCTCTCTTTTTGTGGATTTGCATTAGTGCCAAATAAAAATTCAGAAAAAAAAAATGGTCATTCCAGTTACAACCAGTATTCATCCTACACCTTCATCACTCTTTGCCGAATTGCAACCTCAGGGACTCTCAAATTCTGTTTGTCTCACCATAAATATAGACAGCAGCTGCGAGAAGCAATCTCTTTCATTTCCCTTCCCCTGGGACGTGACATATGTGCACTAGAGCTAGTAATTTTCGATTCTTCGATTTTTCTTTCCTTGTGAAATCCATTAACTGAAGATCAGTCTGTATACGTGCATTTTCTTTTCCCTCCCTACTACCCTAAATTGGCTCCAATATCATGTTTGAAACTGGAAGTCAAGTTTCCTTTCAAAGCCTTATCCCACTGTATAAGATTCCTGTTTCCTGCTTTCACATTGCGCCGGGTGAATCAGTAGGAGAATTCTGCTGCTGGATCAGTTGCAGTAAAACCTCAACGACCAATATTTTCTCTCTTTTCCCCAACACTAATTGTGGGTAGTAATTTCAGCTTGGTTCCTAAAATACAGGCGTTAACTATGGCTGTTTGTTCAGAATAGCCCAGTGCTATTAGTGTGATCTAGCTGGGTAAGTGGAGGGGAGTCCTCTAAACTTTAATGAAAAAAGTGATAAACTATGTCTTTTGGGCTGTTTATTGAAGGACTAGTATATAAATACTAAACTTTCTCAGTATTTTTTCTATAAAAATATTTGTGAGGTTTGAGGCATCTCCAAGCATAGACTGGTAAAGACTTGGAAAACCAATCTCTGATCTCTTTCACTATCACCATATGACCAAAATTGAGTTGGTCACTTGTATCTCCCCTTGCTCAGACTTTGGTTGCAGACTCTGTGGGTCAGAAATCTTGTAGCATGATTTTTTTTTTTTTTTTTTTACAGTGGTGGCAGTGTAGGTCAGGGGTCCCCAAATTTTTGATGAAGGGTGGGGGGGGGGGGGAGCACAACATTTCAAATCATCAAGATGGCCATGGGGTGAGACCCCATCAGAGAGTATGCTTTCGCTCAGCAAGGAGACCTAAAAGAGCTCTCTTGCTGATTTGAAATGTCGGGGAAGGGGGAGAGGTAGGGTGCAGATACTGGGAGATGTGGCTCATGGTCATGCTGGCAGTTATTATAAGTTTGTATTTCTTGGAAGATGGCAACCTTTCTACGAACTCTGAGAGCTCTGCTCAAAATCCTCCCTTTCCCTGCCTCAGTCCTGCCATAGCATTGGCCCCCTAGCATCTGCCCCATGCCTCTCTCTCTCTCATGTAAATAATGGGGGCAGTAGGTGCGGCATGAATTGAGGCTGCTTAGAGTGACTTACTGGGATGGGCTAACTCCCACTGACAGACATCCCAGGCTACGGCCCGATTCTCACCCTGCATCTGGCTCCTCTCTCCAGTTAGTGAGCAAGGCTGGCAGAGGAAGCAACAAGAACACCCAGCCATGCAAATCACTACGCACATGCGTGTACAGCAGTGCAGTCTCATAAGTCTGTCAGACGGAAGTGACGCTAAGAACCGTGGTAGAAAGTATGTCCCACACGAATCAGAATAAACTGGCTATGGAAAACATTTCTGGGGATATTTCATGTATCAAGAAAAAGAATGGAAAAAAAATAAAGTGAAGACTCTGGTGCTCAGGGAATGTATGCTGGAACACAGACTACGCCAGGACTCCTTTGGATTCAATCTCTCAAAATCGGGAAGAAGCACCTTTTCCACTGAATGGACGCCATTAAGAATGTAGAGAATTTTTTTCCGAATTTTTGTATTAATAACCCTGAATTGTAAGTTTTTGTTGTGGTGTATATTTAGCTAAAAATATTTTTTTAAAAAAGGGGCTTTGTGGTTTGTGACTGTCAGAAAAATATTTCTCTAACACTATTTTTCGTAGCATGTTCATTACCAATCAGAAGGGAAATACTTGCAACCTCTGACTTCTTTTAGTGGTTTTGATTTTTTATGGTATCTTGGTCATCATATTCTTGCTATCAGTGTCCAGAAGAAACTAGAATCCCAATGGTTTGTTTCTGACCGTGCTTGACAGTGTAATATGTTTTGTACCCAATACGCATGGTAAATGTCACAAGGCAAGGCAGCGATAGCTCAGTGACCTCCAGCTCTTAAAGCGCCAGAAGGCTACAATACTTTTACCTGTCATAGGTCAGTGGGCAAGTAAAGTTTATTTATTTATTTTATTTATACTGTTGCACAGAAACAAGTTCTATCTCCACGGTTTACAGTAATCGCATTTTAAGAACATGATAAAAAGAGAGAGAAAAATAACAATATATCTTCAAATATCCAAGGACTAAAATTCTATCAAAAACTTTCTAAAATAGGACTAAGATTAATATTAAAATAGATAAGAAACAGATTAAAAGGGAAAAGCTAAACCATGTAAAAAACCTGGATTGTGCTTCAGTGACCATTTCAAAAGTGTGTTTAAAAAGCCACGTTTTGAGATCTTTCCTGAATCTCTTTAAATTATCTTGTAGCCGTAGTTCTTGAGGCAGCTTGTTCCAGAGGGCTGGCCCGGCAATGGAAATTGCACTGGCCCTTACTTCGCTTAAATGTGCAGACCTTACTGTTGGTACTGTCAGAAGGGCTTTATTGGCAGACCTGAGATTACGCTGCGGGATATGTAGTTTTATTGTAGAATTTAACCAGGCCGACATATCACTATATAATAGTTTGTGAATAATGCATAAGGTTTTGTATGTTGTTCTGCTTTCTACTGGCAACCAATGTAAGTCCTTTAAAACTGGAGTAATGTGATCGTTTTTTCTGGTATTTGAAAGAATGCGAGCTGCAGTATTTTGTAGGACCTGTAAAGGGCGCAGTGTCACTTTTGGAAGTCCTAGCATTGTGGAATTACAATAGTCTAATCCGGTTAATAGCAGAGCTTGAAGTATAGTTCTGAAATTTTTCTTTGAAAGGAATAGCTTCAAATGTTTTAACATCATCAATTTACCAAACCCTTCTTTAACTTTCTTGGAGATATGAGCTTTAAAATTTAGTTCATAATCCATGATTATTCCTAGGTTCCTTGTTGTATCCTCAAATTTGTAACTGGTTATGTCATTGAGAGTAACAACTTTCTTTTCTGAGTTCATATTTTTTCCGGTCTAAAATCATATACACAGACTTCTCTAAGTTTAAAATTAATTTCTTTTGGGTTAAAAGTTGTCTAATTTTGAGATACGTGTCTACTAGTTTAAAGGTAGATTCTAAACCGTTTTCGATTGGGAATAAAATCTGAATGTCGTCTGCATAAATAAAATAATTTAGGCTAAGACCGGTTAAAAGATGACACAGTGGAAGCAAATAAATATTAAAAAGAGCCGCTGACAGAGCAGAGCCCTGAGGCACTCCTGTTTTTACTATTACTTTCTCAGAAACAGTATCATTGATTTTTACTGTGAAACTCTGATTCTCTAAAAAGGATGTAAACCATTTCAAGGTGGTTTTGGTTAAACCTATATCCTGTAGTCTATCGAGAAGAATTTGATGATCCACCGTATCAAAGGTGGTGGATAAATCTAAAAGGACAAGTAGATAACTTTGTCCGTTGTCGAAACCTCTGAGAATATTTTCAAATAATGAAAGTAAAAGTTTCAGTGCTATGTAATTTTCTAAAACCGTGTTGGGATGGATTATAAAATTTCATTCATTTCTAGATATTCACTTAACTGACTACTTTTTCGATTAATTTAGCTAAAAACGGCAAATTTGAAATTGGTCTGTAATTTTTTAGGCCAGTGCTATCTAGATCTTTTTGTTTCAATATTGGTTTTACAATTGCATTTTTTAACATCGGGTGCAGTTTCCCTTTCACAAGGGATTGGTTTACTACTAAGGTTAAAAATGGGGTTATAATTTTGAAGTGGCATTAGGGAGGAGGCAAAAGCAATGGAGAGTGGACTAAAACATGTACGAATGGTAAAGATGGAGATAACAGTAGATGCTTTTTATTGATGAAGCACTCCTAAAATTGGTTTATAAGAGAGGTGTGGGAAAGCAGTAGGATTTAGATTTAGGAAGTCAGACAAATGAGAAATTGAGTACAGAAATGGTAGCATCTCTTCCTGGATCCAGAGGGAGGAGAGTGGTTCTTAGGCTTCACAAAACCAAAGTGACAACGGGGGCTTTATCTCCGGTAACGGGGATATAGGATCATTGTGCTAGCTCCGCTAGACTGACTATAGAAATCGGAGAGTGACTATAGGAGCTTCTGGTCTTGTATTGGTAAAAAAAAATAAAATAATTGTGAAATTATTTTAAAGGGTTTTGAAATGGTCTAGACCATTTGGTTCCCAGCCCTGTCCGACTGGCTGGGGAGTCACCAGGTCAGGGTTGGGAGCCACTGGTCTAGACTTTGGCTATGCAATGGGAACTTTAAAATCGATTGGGTAGCAAAGAAAACTTGATAGAGAGAGACCCGATGACTTCTGTAGTTTGATCACATGTGCAAACACCTATAATAGAAGTTTGCAATGTTGTGAAAAATCCAGAATAGTGTTGAATTAGTTTGATTGTCTTTTGTAGTAAAGTGCAGCTATACTGTCAAACCCAACACAGATCTTTTAAAAGATCATCTATTTAAGATTTTTGAGAATTGGTTGGATTGTTTGCATCTGCTTTGGATTTTTCCTATTGCTGAGATCTACAGTGGGCATATTTCCCTAACACCCTAAATCGCCACCTGCAGCTTATACAAAATGCTGCTTGCCTGCAAGATAATGAATGCATGCACATTTGATCAAATAGCTCCAATCCTGAAAAGGTTACACTGGCTACCAACACTTTTACCGCACCAAATTCAAAATCCTGAGCCTGACTGACAAATCCCTCAAAGATATGATCCCAACCTACCGTAGCAGATTCCTTACCTCCAATAAACCTGCCCGTGCACTATGATCAACATCGCAGGCCCATCGTGTGGGTGCCATTCACATCACAAACACCAGGAAAAGGACATTTGCAGGCTTGTTCTGACCCTTTGGAATTAATTCCTCCTTACATTAGATCTACCCCTGTCCTCCCACACATTCAGAAAACTTGGGTCTTCAAGGCAGTTTTCAGTTCTAGCCAATCCTAAACCCATTAAAACTACAGACAGATTGCTGACTTGTTGAACCATGCTGGATCCACTGAAAATCCCTTCTATTCCCACACAAGATACCCAGTTGACCTTATTAATTGGAAATCTAAAATGTGGTTCTCTTGCACAAAATTTTGTAGTCCCAGTACACTATTTGCTATCTTGATATTGACATAAGAACATAAGATTTGCCTCATGAGAGGCTTCTAAGAAAGCTAAAAAGTCATGGGATAGGTGGCAATGTCCTTTGGATTACGAACTGTTAAGACAGGAAACAGAGAGTAGGATTAAATGGACAATTTTCTCAGTGGAAAAGGACAAACAGTGGAGTGCCTCAGGGATCTGTACTTGGCCCGGTGCTTTTCAGTATATTTATAAATGATCTGGAAAGGAATACAACGAGTGAAGTTATCAAATTTGCAGACGTTACAAAATTATTCAGAGTAGTTAAATCACAAGCGGATTGTGATAAATTGCAAGAGGACCTTGCAATACTGGAAGATTGGTCATCCATATGGCAGATGAAATTTAATGTGGACAAGTGCAAGGTGTTGCATATAGGGAATAATAACCCTTGCTATAGTTACACGATGCTAGGTTCAATATTAGGAGCTATCACCCAGGAAAAAGATCTAGGTATCATAGTGGATAATACATTGAAATTGTCAGCTCAGTGTGCTGCGGCAGTCAAAAAAGCAAACAGAATGTTAGGAATTATTAGGAAGGGAATGGTTAATAAAACGGAAAATGTCATAATGCCTCTATCACTCCATGGTGAGACCACACCTTGAGCACTGAGTACAATTCTGGTTGCCACATCTCAAAAAAGATATAGTTGCACTGGAGAAGGTACAGAGAAGGGCAACCAAAATGTGGAAAGGCTGAAGAGGTTAGGGCTGTTCAGCTTAGAGAAGACACGTCTGAGGGGGGATATGAAAGAGGTCTTGAATGAGTAGATGTGAATCTGTTATTTACACTTTCGGATAATAGAAGGACTAGGGGACATTCCATGAAGTTAGCAAGTAGCACATTTAAGATTAATCAGAGAAAATTCTTTTTTCACTCATCGCACAATAAAGCTCTGGAATTTGTTGCCAGAGGTTGTAGTTAGTGCAGTTAGTATAGCTGGGTTTAAAAAAAGGTTTGGATAAGTTCTTGGAGGAGAAGTCCATTAACTTCTATTAATCAAGTTGACTTAGGGAATGGCCTCTGCTATTACTGGCATCAGTAGCTTGTGATGTATCTAATGTTTGGGTACTTGCCAGGTACTTGTGACTTGGATTGGCCACTATTGGAAACAGGATGCTGGGCTTGATGGACCCTTGGACTGACCCAGTATGGCAATTTCTTATGTTCTTCTGCCATACTGGATCAGCCAAAAACTCCCTTAAGCCCAGTATCTTATTTCCAGCAGTGGCCAATCCAGGTCACAAGTACCTGACGGGATCCCAAAAGGTAAATAGATTCCATGCTGCTTATTGTAGGATTAAGCGATGGATTCCCTCCAAATCCTCCGGCAATGAATTCCAGAGCTTAATTATGCGCTGAGTAAAATAATATTTTCGCCTATATGTTTTAACTGAACTACTTAATAACTTCATGGCATGTCCCCTAGTCTTTAGATTTTTTGAAAGAATAAATAACCGATTTGTGTTTAACCATTCCATTCCGCTTATTATTTTATAGACCTTTATCATATCTCCCCTCAGCTGTCTCTTCTCCAAGCTGAAGAGTCCTAACTTCTTTAGCCTTTTCTCGTAGGGGAATCATTCCATCCCCTTTATCATTTTGGTAGCTCTTCTCTATACTTTGTTCTCTGTATTCAAATTCATGTATTGATGAAATTTGTGTTTTTATTCTTATAATTTTCCTGCAAGTTGCTTTGAACTCATTTGCTGGAAAAGCATGTCATAAATTATGACATGACAAGCTTTCTGCATGATCTCAGCAAAACAGATTAAAAAAACCCCTCAAACCAGGCTGAAATCCACCTGATTCGTTTGAATAGAATTAGTTTGCACAGCCCTCCTGATTAAGTATGGTCTCGAAACTGGCATTGTTTTTTGTTTTTTTTAAAGGATCCCTCTGTAACGGGCACTGAACTGCCTGTGTTTAATAGAGTGAATGTGATTCCCGTAGTGTATGAATGGCATGCACTGATTTACAGCATTGTGCTCAGTTATTTGTGCTAAAAATAATTGTCTTTAGTAACAGTAAATGACAGCAGATGAAGGGCAAAATGGTCCTTCCAGTCTGCCCAGCCAAGTTGCTTAGGGTAGTAACTGCTGCTCTGTGTAGGTTTCCCCCATGAAAAAAATGTTACAGTGAAAGTTAATTGCCCCATTTTTTCACTTCTGTTCTGCTGCCACTCCGTGTTTGTCCCACTCCCTTTTGAATTCCATTGCCGATCTTGTCTTTACCACTTCTTCCGGGAGGGCATTGCACGTGTCTGCCACCCTTTCCATGGAGAAGTGTTTCCTGTCATTATTCCCGAGTTCGTCCCCCCCTTTTAGAGTTCTATATCATGGCCCCTAGTTTTGCAATTTCCTTTCCGCTGGAAAAGGTTTGATTTTTGTGCATCATTAATTCCTTTCAGGTATTTGAAAGGCGGTTCCAAGCTGCAGAACTCTATCAATCACCATAGTACGGTCTCCTGACACATTGTTTTCTGAGTACTACTGTGCCAGATTCACAACAAAGCTCATTGTAAAAAAAAAATAATCCATTCTTACGATGCCTTCTGTGGGAGCAAGGAGCCTTAAAATCTCTGGAAATAAACTCTAGTCTTGGTGATAGAGCTTTGATTCCTCACTGGAAATTACATGAGTGCAGGACAGGAAGACCTCACATTCTGCACTTAAGTCTCAGCTGAATTTGCATCCTGCTCCGGACCTCCTCCGATAGATTCATCTTCTGATGCCAATATGTCAATGCCTGCCCCTGCCACTGAGTGTGCTGGAGGCACTGGACTGACGTTGGCCCTCCAGCCTGGGCTATTTAAAGCGCCTCTGTATCAGCTGGCATACACCACCGGTGTCTCCGTTTACATCTCCTGCGGTTCCAGTGAAATGCCAGCAGCCTGGTAAGCCTTTGCCTCTTTTTTTCTCCCTTGAAACTGAATGTTTAATTAGAAACGCCAGCACTTGTGTAAGCTTTTGTTTTTCTCTCTCTCTCCTTTTAAATTTCCAGCGCTTCTTTGTCTCTCTGTGAAATGCCAGCACCTGTGAAAGCCTGCGAAATTCTCTCAAGCCATTCTCTCTTTAAGAAAGCAGAGGAGGCAAATCCAGCCACCACCATCACAAGACTATGGCAAGCAATTACGTCGTCGGATTTCATGCTCTTAACTTACTCCCAGTATCAAATTCTCGTTTTAGTTGAACGTGGGGTCTTGGCAAGTATCAGGAGTGTTTTCTTTAAGATTGTTAATCTGTGATGGAGGATTTGTACCAGGGAGCAGGAAGAATAAAGCTGGGCAGAGAGAGGCCTGCAAGGAGGCAAAGTGGGGTCCATGAGTGGAGTTAAGGGAAAGAGAGCGAGAGAGCTCCAAACCCACCTTGAAAATAGAGCACAGGAAGGAAAACGGGGCAGGAGGGCTGAGAAGGCACGGAGAGGGAAGCTTCTAGCTAGGCAGGTGAGGAAGTGGGACCAGGTAACTGCCTGGCTGAGGGGCCTAGGGGGCTCTGTTTATTTTGAAACACACAGGTTTAGTTTGGTTGATTACCATGGTTTGCTGTTAGAAGTGAAGCTAAAACTCTTGCGTTGGGAGTTTGTTTGTTTGTTTGTTTTTGCAACACCTCTGATGGGCGCTCTGTACGGATCAGGATGAAATAAAGTACAAGAAACGTTTACTCCTGAGACTGGCGGCCTGCTCAGTGGGGAGACAGAGGAAGTAGCCCAGACCCCAGGCCATTCGCAGCACCTGCCAGAAGAAAGGTGCAAGGCAGCCTGCAAATCTACCAGGAGACAGCTGGGTAGTGGTCACTGGTTTTAGTTTCCAAATCATGAAAAGCTCCAGTGCAACAGAGCTGGAAATATTTTAGCTGCATTACGTTTTCTGCCACTGACACTTTGAAGCGAGATCTGTTCGAAGAAGTCCTATGTACTTGGAGACTTAAGCAAAAAAAAAAAAAAAAGAAAATGTGTCAGGTTTATAGCAATATTTCCTGTTAGGTGAGTAAGCCTTTTGCCTTGCAGAAGAAATGGGCTGAAAATACTTCACAATTCTTTTCACAGACGTGAGTCCTTGGGCTGTGGCGTGGTTGGCACAGCCTAGCAGGCAAAACCGCCAGTTGATGGACTTCCTCTTACTAGGACTGGAGCTGGAGCTTCACCTATACCAGCCCCATTCCACGCAGGTTGGACCCTTGGGTTCCAGGGGCCGGCGGGGCTTAGGCGAAAGTCCCGGGATAAGCGGTCAAACGAAGTCAGGATACAGGCCAAGGTCGGGGCTGGCAGCAAGTAGGCAAGATCCATGCCGAAGTCAGGGCAGGCATTGAGAATCAGTGTCTGAGTCCAGGCCAAGGTTGGGGCAGGCAGAGGTCCAAAGGAGTAGTCTGTGTCCGTAGCAAAGGTCAGCACGAGGTGGCAGGCAAGAGAGAGTCAGAATGCATAGTAGAGGTCAGAACCAGGAATCAGGCTAAAACAGACAGGATAAGGCAGGACAGACAGAGGGGACCAAGGGAAGGCAACAGAGAGGCAGGGAAACAAGGCAAGATGAGGCACAGAGAGGTAGTAACATGCCCGCAGACAAGGCAGGAGGAGCTGTTGCTGAGGTGCCAGCTGGGAGCATGCCCCATGCTTCCTGCCACGGGGGCATTAAGAGTTGATACATGCCTAAGGGGGGGAGCCTTGGGGACGATAGTATGGCAGTGTCCTTGCCGCTGCGAGGTTTGTGGCATCTGAGGATATGTGCGGCTGGTCGTTGCAAGTCTCTCGGTTTAAGTTTCTGGAGGAAGCGCTGATGGAACTATTTAGTGAGTCAGGGGGCTTGAACATTGGAGGCAGGCTCCCATGCGTTTTCTTCAGGGCCAAAGCCCTTCCACACAAGAAAATGTGTTCTGATGATCCATGAAGTCTGAAGATGTGTTGGAAAAAGAGACGAGCCAATTCTGGCACAGATGGAAGCCCAGGAAGTGATGTGAAGTAAACCATCTTAGAAAATCGGTCCACCACAACCCAGATAGAATTAGTGGTGAACCATTAGAGAGGGGTACGTCTGTGATAAAGTTTTGCCACATGGGTCCAGGGTTTCTCGGGGAGCAATGGCTGTAACAGTCCCTCAACGGCGAGCATGGTAACTCTTATGACTTGCACAATTGGGACAGGACTTCACATAGCATTCATTGTACATCATGCTTTACTTGAGGCCATCAGTAGTGGCAAAGAAGTAGCTCCAAGGTCCTAGCAATTCCCGAGTGACCTGCAAGGCGGGAGTCATGGGCCCATTTCAGTGCTGTCTGTGCCGGTGCAGTCGGTCGTGGGACTGTCCTGCAACCAGCCAAATATGTTTCTGAATTCCAGGACAGTTGAGCTACCCCTGCCTGCACCATAATAGCACATGCTTCAAACACAATTTGTAGCATGATGGTAGCGCACTGTATCAGTCTGACTCTTTAGTGCTTGCTCTGCTTTTTAATTTGGTAGTTATCAGATTAGAGAAAAATGTTCATTTCCATTATTCCTGCATATACTGGACCAGAAGAATGTTGTTCCTTATTTTTGCTTCATGAATTGCCATTGCTTCAGGCAATGGATGCTGATGTTAATTGGGCAGCCATTATAACTGCCTCTGGCGAAGGGCAAGGGTGTTCTTTCAGTTCAGCTGGCAAGATTGAAAATGACATGGAAATTTATAAAGCCTGGGTTCTACCTAAGTGGAAAACCACTTGCGTTATATAAAGTCCAAAGTGCATGATGAAAGATAAGGGGCAGGCACAGTAATCTGTGTAACTTCAGCTTAAGGGGTGAATTTCAAATTGTCCAGCTTGAGATAAACTGTGCTGATATTCTTTACCCATGGGCCTTGCCCCAGTTTTCAATCAGAAAGGACATGCACGCTTTTGCTTTGAAACTGGCCGTTGGTATAAGGTATACGTGGAACTTTTTGCATGGGTACTTCTTTCATGGAAAACAAAGCGCACGGAGTTCAAAATGCAGTCTTGGAGTGTTATTTTCTTCCTTGGCACTAATCATGTCCCCAGGCCCATCTCCTCTTAATGCAGCTAAAAATCAGCATGCTGTTGAGCAATACTCAGATTTCTAGCTACATGGAGAGAGTCCATCAAGAACTTTACCTGCTTAACTCCACTTTGAAAATTGCTTTCCCCATGTTTTTTGTTTTTTTTTGAAACCTTTATTTATCACAGTTTTCAATAACATGAATCACATCACAAATAACCTCTTGAAATTTGTTACAGATGGGTAAGATCCCCTGGTCCGTGACCGTGGATCATGATAGAAATAACAACAATATGAGACATCTGATATAGAAGAAGGAATGATGATTAACAATATAGAAGGGGATGTATTGAATACAACAAGAAGTTATTACTTTCCAGCTTGCTCGATTCTCCCCTTCTCCCCTTCTCCTCCCCCCCTCCCCCCCTTTCCCTCCCCCACCCCGAGCGCTATGAAGGTTAAGATGAAAGAAGGATTAATATAGCACCAACAGCCAAAGACATTAAGTATAGAAGTAGGAAAACATAAAATAATCTTATCTGATGAATCTCAATGGTAGCCGAACATGTGAAATAGAAAATAAACAGTCAGTGTTCAATTGTCTCTGTGTGATTTGTCCGTGGGTAGAGTTGCAGAGGTCGACTGCTATTGTCTAAACCAGCTATAACTAGGTCTCCCAGGACAAAATCTGAGTAGCAGGATTAACCTAAGGGTCAGAAATTGAGAATAACAGCATCCTCAAATTGAGGAGGCCAGGATTTTGCTGCGAGCCTTAGGGTTGAGAGACAAGAGGTATGGATTCCACATGTCCAGGTAGAGGTCATAGCGTCGTTGAGATGGCGATGACTTCGCTGACATATGCTCAAAGATGGCCAGTCTGTGAAGTCGTAACCTCCACTGCGTAATTGAAGGAGGTTCCTTCGCCAGCCACTGAGTGAGGATGGTCTGTGTGGCCAACAAAAAAGCTTTGCATAAGAATTGGCCCATGGGATAAGTAGTTGGGTCCGAGAGCGTGTTTTTGATGATGTGCAGTAAACAAAGTTGCGGGTTCAAGGGCAGATTAAAGGCTAGAAGTCCACTCAGGTAACGAAGGATCTTGGTCCAAAAACGCTGAATTAGCTCACAGTCCCAAAAATTGTGAATCAAAGTCGCAGGCTCCTTACCACACTTAATACAAGCGGCTGATGGCGTCAGCTTCCACTTATAAGCGAGAGTAGGCGGGATATAAAGTCTGTGCAGTAGCTTAAACTGAGTTTCCCTCAATTGTACATTTTCAACATAGGTGGCGATGCGCTGAAAACCTTTAGTTATATGAGAGGGAGAGACTTGGCAATGTAAGTCCTGGGACCATAAGGCCGCCAATTTTATAGCCCTGTCCGAGGAGATCAGGAGGTGAAGTTTCTTTACCATTGTAGAGCATTTCCTTGAGTTCGAAGTAGGCATGAGGAATCTGTCCAGGGACTCGTGTATAGTGGTATCAGTGGAAGATCGTCCCCCACTCCGTAGGAAGTGTCGGATCTGCAAATAAGCAAAAAATGTAGTAGAAGGGAGATTAAAGCGAGACTGTAAATCCTCAAAGGAGTGGAGACAATTGCTCACAGGATCAAACAATTGATGCACATATTGCAGTCCTAGCACGGTCCAATGTTTAAAAGCAGATGCCTCCCAGCTAGGTGAGAACGCTGGCAACCCCACAATATTGGCGAAAGTGAAGGTCCCCCAGGAGATGTGGAGTTGTGTGCACAATCTCTTCCAGGCCGTGCGACTGCTTTCCCCATGTTTAACCATGCAGGGTAATCTCTGCTTTCTGGTTGACAGCAGGCGACGGGCAATCAGAGTGCTGCATGCATCTGAGAACACAACACCGTGAAGGTGATTTTCAGAAGCATTTCCGTAGGTAAAACAGTGCCTTTCCTGTGAAAATGTCTTATTACAAAAGTACCCACACAATGTATGTGTAAACATACTCACTGATGGCCTGGATGCACTCAAGTTTACCCAGACTGGACAGAGGCATTCCCAGGGGGTTTTCACTTATGCACTTTTGTATTTTCAAAAGCGTGGGCAAAAATGTCCTTGGAAAAATCCTGCATACATATTGGCAGGATTAATTGTGTGCAGGTAGTTTTGATGGTAGAATTTTCAAAGACAAAGAATGTGTTCTCTTTCCCTTATGATAATTGGTGTAACTTATGTACGAGTATGTCTTTGGTGGAAAATGTAAGAGCATAAGAAATTGTCATACAGGATCGACAAAGGGTCCCAGCATCCTGTTTCCAGCAGTGGCCAATCCAGATTACAAGTACCTGGTAACTACCCAAACAGTAAATAAATCCCATGCTATTAATGTTGGTAATAAGTAGTGGCTATTCCCCAAGTCAAATTGGTTTAAAGCAGTTTATGGACTTCTCCAGGAACTTGTCAAACCTTTTTTAAACGCAGCTACGTTAACTGCCTTAACCACATCCTCCACCAGTGAATTCCAGAGCTTAATTGTGCGTTGAATGAAAAATAATTTTCTCCAATTTGTTTTAAATGTGCTACTTGCTAACTTCATGGAGTACCCCTAGTCCTTGTATTATCTGAATGAGTAAATAACACCCAAATTTACCCATTCTAATCCTCTCAAATTTTATAGACCTCTTTCATATACCCCTAAGCCCTCTCTTCAGGCTGAACAGCTGTTCCATCCCCTTTATCATTTTGGTTGCCATTCTTTGTACCTTTTCCAGTGCAACTATATCTTTTTTGAGATGTAGTGACCAGCATTGCATATAGTATTCAAGGTGCATTCTCACAGTGGAGTGATATAAAGGTATTATGATGTTATCTGTTTTATTCACCATTCCATTCCTAATACTCTGCATTTTTGACTGCATGCTGCACACTGAGCTAAGGATTTCAACATATTGTCCACTAAGACGCCTCAATCTTTTTCCTGTGTGGTAACTCCTAATATGGGACCTAACATCTTGTAAGTACAGCATGGGTTACTTTTCATTCAGGCCGATACAGTAAGGGCGTGTAAGAAAAAGTGCGGCAGTGCCAGGCGCACCCTCGTTTGCCGCACGCACAGTCCGGATCACATGCTGCTCGATACAGTATTTAAATGGCATGCAAATGCAAGCCGCGTCCATGAAGCGCAATCCGTTTTACTGTATAGGCTCTATACAGCGCCTATACAGTATCCTGGGTGCGCTGGAACCTGTCATTTCAAATGTCATTTCAAATGACGTTTGAAATGACAGGTACCAGGAAGTGGATGGTTCTCCTACAGACCCCGCTGCCTTGAGCGCCCGGCGCCAGCAAGCCCCAGCAGCCAGCGATCGGAGGCAGGGAGCGCAACAAAGCACCCTCCTTCGGATGGGCAAGAGATGAAATTTCACAGTCCCAAACCAAACCAATCGTCAGGCAAGCCCCAGCAGAGAGAGATGAAATTTCACAGTCCCAAACCAAACCAATCGTCAGGCAAGCCCCAGCAGAGAGAGATGAAATTTCACAGTCCCAAACCAAACCAACCCAATCCAAGCCTCAGCAGAGAGAGACGAAATTTCACAGTCCCAAACATTCCCCCAGCCACCACTCACCTGCCCTGGCCGCGGCCACGCAAGCCCCCAGCAGCAGTAGTAAAAGGGCATCGAGAGAGAGCGGCTTCAGCAGCCCCCGGGGAGGGTCGGGTGCTCCCCATGCGAGGCAGCTTCCAGCAGCCCCGCCGGCGAAGGTGAATACGTGCACGCCTGTACGTCCAATATGGGCGCTCAAGGCAGCGAAGGTGCATGCGCACATGCTGTGACCTGAGCGCCCGGCTGGACGTCAGAGGTCACAGCGTGCGCGTATTCACCTTTGCTGGCGGGGCTGCTGGAAGCCGCCTTGCATGGGGAGCGCCCGATCCGCTGAAGCCGCTCTCTCTCGCCGCCCTTCTACTGCTGCTGCTGGGGGCTTGCGTGGCCAGGACAGGTGAGCGGGGGCTGGGGGAAAGTTTGCCCGGGACTGTGAAATTTCGTGTGTCTCTGCTAGGGCTTGGATTGGGTTGGTTTGGTTTGGTTTGGGACTGAAATTTTCGTGTGAAATTTCGTAATTTACCGCCTACCCTGACCCTGGCGTTAGTGTGAAACCACACTAACGCCAGGGTCAGGGTAGGCGGTAAATTAGCAGGTAAAAGACACGGCAAGATAGCAGGTTAAAAAGGAGATAGTCAGGGCGCACGTTACTGTATGGGAAGGAATAGCTAATCGGATCGTTTACAAACATATACATGCCGCGGGCGGAAAGGGATACGCGTCGAGTAGAAGAAGTGGTAAGGATCGGTAAAAACAGATAGTGAATCACGGGTTAGACTTGCGCGGCCAAATTGTGAGTACACAGCGGGTTAGAAACGGGGTAACTGCGGCCGCGCTTTACTGTATCGGCCTGTCTATGAGATAATCTTGCACTTGTCCACATGAAATTTCATCTGCCATTTGAATGCCAGTCTCGCGGTATTTTCCTACAGTTTATCACAATCTGTTTATGATTTAACAACTCAGAATAATTTTGTCATCTGCAAATTTCATCACCTCACTTATTGTTCTCTTTTCCAGATCATGTATAAATATATTTAACAAACACCGGTCCCAGTACAGATCTCAGAGGCACTCCACTGCTTACCTTTCTCCACTGAGAAAAATAACCACTCAGTCCTACTCTCTTGTTTACTATCTTTTAACCAGTTTGCAGTCCATAAAAGAAAACATTGCCTCCTATCACATGACTTTTTATTTTCTTAGGATTTTGTCAAATGCCTTCTGAAAATCCAAATATACTACATATACCAGCTCACCATTATCCACGTTTATTAACCCCTTCAGAAAATGTAGCAGATTTGAGGCAGACTTCAGTTATGTAAATCCATGCTGGCTGTGTCCCATTAAACCGTCTGTCTATATGTTCTGTGATTTTGGTCTTAAGTATAGTTTCCATGATTTTTCCTAGCACGGAAGTTGGGCTTACCAGTCTATAGTTTCCCTGATCATCCCATCAGCTCTTTTTAAATATAGCGGTTATATTGGCCATCCTCCAATCTTCAGGTACAATGGACAGTTTTAATGATAGGTATTACTAGTATTAGATCTGAAATTTCATATTTGAATTCTTTCAAAACCCTGGGGTGTATACCATCTGATCCGGGCGATTTACTACTTTTCTACATCTTCCAGGTTCACAGTGATTTGGCTCAGTTCATCTGAATCATTGCCCTTGAAAACCATTTCCAGAACTGGTATCTCCCCAACATCCTCATTAGTAATCACAGAAGCAAAGAATTCATTTAGTCTTTCTGCAATGGCCTTATCTTCCCTAAGTGCCCCTTTAATCCCTCGCTCATCTAGCGGTCCAGCTGACTCTCTCGCAGGTTTCCTGCTTCAGGTATATAGGCTGTTAAAAAAAAAATTACTCTTGAGAACGCTATACTTATTAAAATGAAATAAACATGTCAGACTTATCCATAACATTCTCTTTCTTTGACATTGTGAAGGTGTTCTTTATACCTTCAAAATCAATTAAAATGATGTAAAACAAAGCTATGCAGAGCATTGTCTTTTAGTTTTTCTTAAGCTGTTTGAATAAAATGCTAATTGCAAGCCCTGTTTCAGCCTTGCTGACTCATAGGCTGTATGGTTGAAATATGTTCGGGGGTATAATTTCCTGTCCACCAGGAATCATTAGTTCCCTCCCCAGTGGCACTCAATCACTTGGCTCAGCCTGTTACTTCTAGAGCAATGGAAGGCAGACAACAGCAGAGCACAGACGAAAGCACAGGAACCACAGGAAATTAAAAAGTTATCTTCTGCTGCACTAAGGAGTGTTTTAGAGAACTGAACTATTAGTCTGGAGAGGATTCCTAAAACACGTGTTTTAATCCCCGCTCTGTGATTTTTAACCCAGTTACTGTCTCTCTCTCCAGCTCCGTTTTTTCCATCTGCAGTAGTTGGATAATTAAAATAACATTTGTTCTTTTCCTGTCCTCATCCTTTATATACAGCTCCAGTACCAGAAATGTAATCCGCTTTGAAGTGTCTTAAGAGGCAGCATTTAAATCTAATAAATAAATTACTAGTCTATCCACCAGGGTCCATGCGCACAGGAGTGTGTGAAGCCTTTTGATGCCTAACACGTCATGAAGCCAGTTGTTATAACTAAGGCTGCAAGTAGCAGACCCTCGATGAAAGTGGGGTTGCTGCAGTAAACCTACCTGTGCAGCGTTCGCTGAGCCCTGCTCCTCAGGTGACAAGCATCCCTTGTGGCAGCTCTCTCTATTCCACTGGAGCAGCACATTAACATTTCCAGTACGACTCGCTACTGTGCTAATGAACAATCTGTCCATAAGCTAAGGTGTGGCAGCTCACTATTCCACTGGAGCAGCACGTTTACATTTCCAGTACGACTCACTACTGTGCTAATGAACAATCTGTCCATAAGCTAAGGTGTGGCAGCTCACTCTATTCCACTGGAGCAGCACGTTAACATTTCCAGTACGACTCGCTACTGTGCTAATGAACAATCTGTCCATAAGCTAAGGTGTGGCAGCTCACTCTATTCCACTGGAGCAGCACGTTTACATTTCCAGTACGACTCGCTACTGTGCTAATGAACAATCTGTCCATAAGCTAAGGTGAGGCAGCTCACTCTATTCCACTGGAGCAGCACGTTAACATTTCCAGTACGACTCGCTACTGTGCTAATGAACAATCTGTCCATAAGCTAAGGTGTGGCAGCTCACTATTCCACTGGAGCAGCACGTTTACATTTCCAGTACAACTCGCTACTGTGCTAATGAACAATCTGTCCATAAGCTAAGGTGTGGCAGCTCTCTCTATTCCACTGGAGCAGCACGTTTACATTTCCAGTACGACTCGCTACTGTGCTAATGAACAATCTGTCCATAAGCTAAGGTGAGGCAGCTCACTCTATTCCACTGGAGCAGCACGTTTACATTTCCAGTACGACTCGCTACTGTGCTAATGAACAATCTGTCCAGAAGCTAAGGTGAGGCAGCTCACTCTATTTCCACTGGAGCAGCACGTTTACATTTCCAGTACGACTCGCTACTGTGCTAATGAACAATCTGTCCAGAAGCTAAGGTGAGGCAGCTCACTCTATTCCACTGGAGCAGCACGTTTACATTTCCAGTACGACTCGCTACTGTGCTAATGAACAATCTGTCCAGAAGCTAAGGTGAGGCAGCTCACTCTATTCCACTGGAGCAGCACGTTTACATTTCCAGTACGACTCGCTACTGTGCTAATGAACAATCTGTCCATAAGCTAAGGTGAGGCAGCTCACTCTATTCCACTGGAGCAGCACGTTTACATTTCCAGTACGACTCGCTACTGTGCTAATGAACAATCTGTCCATAAGCTAAGGTGAGGCAGCTCACTCTATTCCACTGGAGCAGCACGTTTACATTTCCAGTACGACTCGCTACTGTGCTAATGAACAATCTGTCCATAAGCTAAGGTGAGGCAGCTCACTCTATTCCACTGGAGCAGCACGTTTACATTTCCAGTACGACTCGCTACTGTGCTAATGAACAATCTGTCCATAAGCTAAGGTGTGGCAGCTCTCTCTATTCCACTGGAGCAGCACGTTTACATTTCCAGTACGACTCGCTACTGTGCTAATGAACAATCTGTCCATAAGCTAAGGTGTGGCAGCTCACTATTCCACTGGAGCAGCACGTTTACATTTCCAGTACGACTCGCTACTGTGCTAATGAACAATCTGTCCATAAGCTAAGGTGTGGCAGCTCACTATTCCACTGGAGCAGCACGTTTACATTTCCAGTACGACTCGCTACTGTGCTAATGAACAATCTGTCCATAAGCTAAGGTGTGGCAGCTCACTATTCCACTGGAGCAGCATGTTAACATTTCCAGTACGACTCGCTACTGTGCTAATGAACAATCTGTCCATAAGCTAAGGTGTGGCAGCTCACTATTCCACTGGAGCAGCACGTTTACATTTCCAGTACGACTCGCTACTGTGCTAATGAACAATCTGTCCATAAGCTAAGGTGTGGCAGCTCACTCTATTCCACTGGAGCAGCACGTTAACATTTCCAGTACGACTCGCTACTGTGCTAATGAACAATCTGTCCATAAGCTAAGGTGTGGCAGCTCACTCTATTCCACTGGAGCAGCACGTTTACATTTCCAGTACGACTCGCTACTGTGCTAATGAACAATCTGTCCATAAGCTAAGGTGAGGCAGCTCACTCTATTCCACTGGAGCAGCACGTTAACATTTCCAGTACGACTCGCTACTGTGCTAATGAACAATCTGTCCAAAAGCTAAGGTGTGGCAGCTCACTATTCCACTGGAGCAGCACGTTTACATTTCCAGTACGACTCGCTACTGTGCTAATGAACAATCTGTCCATAAGCTAAGGTGTGGCAGCTCTCTCTATTCCACTGGAGCAGCACGTTTACATTTCCAGTACGACTCGCTACTGTGCTAATGAACAATCTGTCCATAAGCTAAGGTGAGGCAGCTCACTCTATTCCACTGGAGCAGCACGTTAACATTTCCAGTACGACTCGCTACTGTGCTAATGAACAATCTGTCCAGAAGCTAAGGTGAGGCAGCTCACTCTATTCCACTGGAGCAGCACGTTTACATTTCCAGTACGACTCGCTACTGTGCTAATGAACAATCTGTCCAGAAGCTAAGGTGAGGCAGCTCACTCTATTCCACTGGAGCAGCACGTTTACATTTCCAGTACGACTCGCTACTGTGCTAATGAACAATCTGTCCAGAAGCTAAGGTGAGGCAGCTCACTCTATTCCACTGGAGCAGCACGTTTACATTTCCAGTACGACTCGCTACTGTGCTAATGAACAATCTGTCCAGAAGCTAAGGTGAGGCAGCTCACTCTATTCCACTGGAGCAGCACGTTTACATTTCCAGTACGACTCGCTACTGTGCTAATGAACAATCTGTCCATAAGCTAAGGTGAGGCAGCTCACTCTATTCCACTGGAGCAGCACGTTTACATTTCCAGTACGACTCGCTACTGTGCTAATGAACAATCTGTCCATAAGCTAAGGTGAGGCAGCTCACTCTATTCCACTGGAGCAGCACGTTTACATTTCCAGTACGACTCACTACTGTGCTAATGAACAATCTGTCCATAAGCTAAGGTGTGGCAGCTCTCTCTATTCCACTGGAGCAGCACGTTTACATTTCCAGTACGACTCGCTACTGTGCTAATGAACAATCTGTCCAGAAGCTAAGGTGAGGCAGCTCACTCTATTCCACTGGAGCAGCACGTTTACATTTCCAGTACGACTCACTACTTTGCTAATGAACAATCTGTCCATAAGCTAAGGTGTGGCAGCTCTCTCTATTCCACTGGAGCAGCACGTTTACATTTCCAGTACGACTCGCTACTGTGCTAATGAACAATCTGTCCATAAGCTAAGGTGTGGCAGCTCACTATTCCACTGGAGCAGCACGTTTACATTTCCAGTACGACTCGCTACTGTGCTAATGAACAATCTGTCCATAAGCTAAGGTGTGGCAGCTCACTATTCCACTGGAGCAGCACGTTTACATTTCCAGTACGACTCGCTACTGTGCTAATGAACAATCTGTCCATAAGCTAAGGTGTGGCAGCTCACTATTCCACTGGAGCAGCACGTTTACATTTCCAGTACGACTCGCTACTGTGCTAATGAACAATCTGTCCATAAGCTAAGGTGTATGCAATCTGTTCTTAGCATCTGGGGATTTTTTTTTTCTCGCAAGAAGACCTTGGGAATACCCGCATTAGAACTTTCGCAGGTATGCAGGCTCCACAAGCGGCCCTCAGAATCCAATTTATGATATTACACACAGAGCATAAAACTGGTTCCTTAACAGCCTGCACCTCCCAGGGAAATCTCCTTACCACAGCGCATGCATGAAACAATGGATGAAAGGAAAATCTTTGATTAATATTGACCTTTTAAACCTTGAAAAGATTTCCGTTCATACTGAACAGTAATCTTATTTTTAATTCATGGTAATTTCCATGAGGATGCTAGGAAAGACAGTGGCAAGCGTAGTGAATTTTAAAATGAGTTCACTTTGTTACATGGAGGCGTAAGAGCAGCTCATATAAACTGTGCAGTATAACAGCATGTGAACTTAACCTTCTGCGTTCAGACGGTGCTTTCCTTGGCGTAGTGCCCCCTTCTCTATGAGAGAAACGCTCCCACGTTTCGTGCTCTGGTGGACTCCAGAACTTACTGGACTCCACTTTTATCCACCGTCGTAATGTGTGTGCGGGTTACCTTTACTTGTCTTTGCTGCCCTCTTCAGTGAAAGATATTTGGTTCCTGAGCATTCGGCCCCTTTTGAAGGCAGTTCAGGGTATTATATTTGAATAATTAGCCTGTTAGTTTCATGTTGTACCCTGCTTAGGGTGTCATGGTATAAATTAAGCGAGTTGTACATCTAAAAAGTAAATGAATGATTTGCTGCTTTCGTACTGAAAAGGTCTTAGCAGGGATAACCAAGTCTTGTTGTTCTTAGCCTCTGAACGGTGTAGCCTAAGTTTGAATGAGTAGATAAGACAGTGGGAGTTAACTCCACAATCGGGGAAGGAGCTCCCCTCAGCTCTTTTTCAGTTTGTCTTTGGAAATGGGAGGCTCCAAAGGGACTGGAGGAGAGCAGTCCAGAAAAAGAGGCAGCCAACTACAGATCTGTCAGTCGGACTTCAAAACGCTGCGAAATACAGAGCTGGAGGAATTAGGTAGTCAGGCTCTTACTGTTGGCAGCTGGGAGGCATCCCTACAGCAGTGAAGGTAGGGGCAACTGTGTTACAACCATCGAGATTGAACTACTGCAGCCATAATGATCTGAGGGTGCAGCTAAGGATTCATTTACCTTTCTGAAAGTCTGTGAATGAGGAATGTTTCTTCAGAATTTTCTCTCTGTTGCAGTTTCCCTTTTTAATACTATTCAACTTAAAAATCACTATAAACTATATAGTCTGCAAAGCCCTGTCTCTCAGGCAGACACCCCTATTATGCTCTTTCTTCTACAAAATGGAGCATTAATGTGCCAGTCTTAAAAAAAAAAACAAAAAAAAACAACCCATAATATTAAAATGATGTTTTTATTTAAATAAATTACATACATGTTTAACAAATATACAAAATACTCATATAAATTATCAATAAGCTAAATGTTTAACAATTACCCATGCATAATAACAATAGTCAAACAAATATTTTTCACAGAAATCATAAAATCAAGTCTAAGCTCAATTTTCTGCTACATTTGAGCTGGTATTTGAATGGCAGCAGAGTCTTCTATTGCAGTGTCCCCATATATGATTATATAGCTCGCGTCAGACAATGTAGAGAATCCACAAGCTGTGTTGATTAGTCGGTCATCCTTACGTTACTGAAAACACCCCAAGAAAAGACTTCATTTCTCCAGTGATGGCTTCCTTCGGGGGAAAGTTGCAAGTACATCGAAGACTCCAGAAAATAGTCTTCATATACAGAATGAAAATCAAACTGGTGACAGGATAATGAACTTTTCTTAGCAATGTGTTACAGAACGCTCTTTTGACATTTTATAAAACTCTGCCTTTGTTCTTCTATCAACAGCGGGAAACCCGTTTCTCTCCTAAGTTTTGTTTTCATTTTAATATTTCTGATAGTAATTATCAAAGGAAGTAAACTTGTTTACGTGTATAATATGCACAGCAAAAGGTTTTCATGTATTTGCTTCTATCAGTTGGTCTCATGGTTATATCTGTCTGTGGCCACCACGGTGCAAGTGTGCTGCGGCCAGCGCATGGCTCAACGCACGTCCATAACCCCCGATGCAAAACGGGGCTTAACACATCCAAAGCACGTGTCCAAACGAGCGCGTAGCTAATGATGCTCATCGCATGTAAATTCATGTTGATGAGGCTTATCCTCCGATGCAAAAAAAAAAAAGAGTGAACCCAATGCAAATACTTTTACCCTGAAAAATTAACGCCTGCCCTGGAACAGTGTGGATTCTTGAGGAGCCGCAAAAGTTTTCCTCCGACTTAATATCTTGGCGATATTAAGTCAGAGGAACCGAAAAAGAACCGTAAAAAAACTAAAATAAAGAAGTGTGCCGGTGGCTGTGCACAGGTTAGGAAAACGGACACTCAGTTTTCCTAACCCACTGACAGGCGCCCAATGCCAAGGAAGCGCTAGGAACGCAAACTTTTTTTCCTAGTGCCTCCTTTTTACCATGGCAGCTGATTTACATATTAAATCGGGCGCCCTGGAGAGGTGGATTAGTGTGCATTAAGAGAGCGTCCATAGAAAACACGCTGTTATTGCATCGGCCTGAATGTGCTCAGTCTGCAGAGCCCTGTCTCTCAGGCAGACACTGGCGCTCTCTTATGCACACACAGGTTTTTCTCTTAATTTAATACATTAAGAGAATATTTATCTTCTTGATACTGCTCCATTGCTCATGTTGATGTATTGCTATTTGAAAAATTTAATAAACATTAAATAAAAACAAAAAGTATCTTTTTTTCCAATTTTGGTTTTGAAAATTTACTTCAGTTGTGTGCTAGACAACCTGAGCAACGCTGGGTACTTTTCGCTAATATGCTCTGTCTGTGGAGAGCCCTGGCTCTCTCACACAGCCATGGGCAGGCATGCACGCACATATACACGGGTCATCTTCAGGCACTGCCAGACCTCCTCCTTCAGCTGCCACAGGATGGGAACCGCAACGGCCATCCTGGGGGCTGCCTTTTCTGATTGCGTGAGCCTGAGTCGTAAGTGGGTGAGCCTGTGGATTGTGAACTGATTAAGAGAGAGGAAACGGAGAGTAAGACTAACTGGTCAGTTTTCTCAGTGGAGTATGGTAAATAATGCAGTACCCCAGGGACCTGTACTGGAACCGGTGCTTTTTAGTTGTCTTCTAGAACAATTACTATTTAGTGCTCTCTAGAGTTGGGCAATGAGAGGCATCTAATATACTGTCAGTGTAGTTCATGGAGAGATTCCCTAGGTTTCTGTATGCTTGCTGTTAATTACTTAACAAAATAAAACAATATTTATCATTTTCACTTTTGTTCAGTTTTAAAATTTGTTATGGACCAGGCAACCTTAGGAATGTCATAAGCAGTTTTCATTAGTACATTAATAATTGTGAACATAATATGACTAAATATCGCTAGAATCTTAGCATTTTTAGAGACTGCTTTAGCATTAATATAAAACATTGATCAGATATGCCAATCCATGATCATTCTACTAACATACAAATTAATTTTAAAGAGACGAGAAGAAAATAGTTTCTTTTAGCCAGAAAAATGTTTCGGTGAGCATGCACTGCTGCTTTAATTTGATTGAACATTTACATTGCTCTTTATCTTACTCGGCACATAATTACTATGAAAGCAAAATGTATTTCTGGTTCTCTCCTAAGTTGTTTGTTTTCAGTTTAATTTTATTAATAGTGGTAACTATCAAAGGAAGTAAACTTGTTTACCTGTATAACATGCACAGAAAGTTTAAAAGCAAAGGTTACTGTCTATGCATTCTGTAATCGTGTGCAATAGGCCTTGCTCTAGAATATTCATTCTTTCAATGTATGATAACGTTTGAGAGCATCTCACAGCAATCAATTCATAAGAAAGGGTGAAAAAAGATGGATGAATCTGTAGCTTTAATTTTATTCAAATAATTTGCCATCGCTAAAGGTGACCTGCATAAAATAAATGGAAACCTTTTCCCAGACATGTAGGGTGGCACTATATTTTGTCTCTGTGGTTTTAGTTATTCAGTTTCACTGCCACCTCTCAGGTGCCTCTCCTCCCTGAGACACTGTCCCTAGTCAGCCGGAGGGGTGCTAACTTGGATTGCTCATAGCAGCCTGCTGTTCTGGGCTGAGGGTTTGTCTTTCAACCCTGTAACAGCTTCAGTAACTTGCTCTGTAGGCCCTGGAATAGTCTCACATTAAGAACAGCTGCTGCTTCTAGGCCAGATGTTTGGTTAGTTATCCTGCATCACCACTTGCTTTCTGGGGAAGATCCACCCCACTGGCTGAGTAGTTTCTGTGAATTTGAAAAGAGAACATAATTTTTTCAAGCTGTTTTGTTGTAGGGCTCCTCAAGTTTTTTTTCTTTTCTTTTTTTTTTTTTTTTTTCCTGGTTGGGGTTACCTGCTGCTTCTATTTTGCCAGGGAAGGTTTATCCAGTCCTGGTTTTATCCCACTACGTGCACAGATTTGAAGTTCTGATGTCCCTATTGATTTTCCTAGGGAAAGCAGGAATATAAAACTAGTCCTGAATTGGCTTGTCAGTAAAAAAAAAAAAAAAAAATGGAGACAGTTGGTAACGTTCCTTCTGCTTTACTTATCCTGCTGCACAGGCAAAACATTACAAAGAATGATATAGGACTCACCAGGAGCTGGAACCAGCTGGCCTTTGGAGCTTCCCTTAACTACTTACTAGGGTTTAGAAAACTTCAGAGGTGCTAAGTGGAATGCTGCAGGGGAGGGAAACAGGCTGCTCTCCGAGGACAAGCAGGATGGGTGACATCTTCGGATGGAGCCCAGTCTGAAACTTTGATCTCAAAGATACCAGATCTTTCAGACACGCCCTACTGAGCATATGCAGGTGTATTTATCACCCTGCCCCCTAGGCAGAGTCCCTCAGTCTTTTTTTTTCCGTGGAGCCGTGTGGTCGCAGGAGCTATGTGTGTTACGGTATTAGGTTTTGCTCTCTTCTTTCCACTGTCTGCCAGTTGTATGGCGGGCCTTAGTCGCTGTGCAGCCTGGCAGAGTCTAATACTATCCCTTATTAAATGCTGCACCTGCAGTTTGGTATCTGTGTCCTCTCCTTGCGCTGTCTGGTTTTTTTTTTTTTCTTCCTTTCGGGCTGATTCAGTAAAGTCCGTGGGAGAGCGGACGAACACCCGCTCTCCTGGCACTCGCACAGGCCACTTGCCTGTGTGCGCGATTCTGTATTTAAATTAGGTATTGCTGTAGAAACCGGCAAAAGGAGTGGCGGCTGTCAGCGGATTTGACGGCCGTTGGTTCTCGAGCCCGCTGACAGCCACGGGCTCGGAAACCGGACGCTGGCAAAATTGAGCATCCGTTTTTCGGCCCGACAGCCGCCGACCCATTTAAAAATTTTTTTTCTTTTTTTTTACCCTTCAGGACTTCTGACTTAATATCGCCATGATATTAAGTCGGAGGGTGCACAGAAAAGTAGTTTTTACTGCTTTTCTGTGCACTTTCCTGGTGCCGGCAGAAACTAGCGCCTACCTTTGGATAGGCACTAATTTCTTAAAGTAAAATGTGCGGCTTGGCTGCACATTTTACTTTCGGTATTGCGCGGGCATACCTAATAGGGCCATCAACATGGCATTTGCATTTGCCACGAGTTGGACGCGCGTTTTCCGCCCCTTACTGAATAAGGAGTAAGGGAAAACACGTGTCCAAGGGCAGGTTAACAGTGCGCTCCGTTGGAGCGCACTGTACTGTATCGGCCTGTTTGTCAGGTGCTGGCAAGACTGACAGAATGCAGGCAGTGGGTGATCTGTGTAGATCTCAGAGCTTGGTGACTTGCCTGAGTTCTACCCAGGCAGGAGTTCCATGTTGTTTCACTGATCGATCAGTATTGAGAGAGGTTCAGATAGTGAAGAGATCGAGGACCACATCGTTCCTGTGGGGGGGGGGGAGGGAGAGCTCATCCTCCCTACATTGAAAGGAGCTAGTCTTCACAGGCAGGGAGCCCTGGAAGATATAGCCTACCCTCCTACTTGCCTGTGATAACAGTGCAGTCTCCTTGTGAGAGAGGCTGAGCAGGAGCTTGGGCAAGTAGCTTGCTGCTGCATCTTCGGCGCCATGCCCAGTATCGGTTGCTTGTGCACATCTGTGACCAATGCACTGATGATCTGACTTGATGTCAGGACCACGTCAGGTACCAGGACTGCCATTGAGCGCCATGGTCACCATTGATGCCATCAAGGTGCCTGGGTGCCCTCTATGCCATCAAAGTGTGTGATCACCCTTGATGCCGTAAGGGCTACGTTCTACAGCAAGCACCATGCATTATTTGAATGCACTGGCTGGGCCTTCTGTTCCATAGGCATCTGCAGGCGCCGTAGAGTCTCGATGCACCAGAGGAATAACATCTACCTTAGCAACATCAAGCACCTTGGGCCTTGATGTGGTGGAGTAACAGTGCCGACCTCGTGTCAGGGACCAGAACTGTCATTGAGTGCTGTGGTTCCCCATCGATGCCTTCAATCTCATCGCAGTACTTGCCTCAATGCTGTGGCCATCCTTGATGAGATCGAGGTGCAGGACAGCCATGGAGGCCATTGGCATGTTGGCCAGCGATGCCATTCATTGCCGCTCTCAACGATGTCAAGCACCATTGACAAGGCTCTGGGATCACTATTGAGCACTGAGGTCACTTTTCGAGGCCATCGACTGCCGGAGCTCCTAAGAGCCCTCGAGTGCCTCTGAAGCCCTTGGACGATCGGGGTTTCGGAGAACTTGGTGCTGTTGAGCTCCAGGGTCGCCATCTTCTTAAGGCACCCTGGAGTGCTGAGACATTCAGGCACAGTGGTCCTGTGCCCTTGAGGCTCCTTTGCAGTATCCAGACGGGGCACCGAGGGGCATCATGCTGTCCCTTCATTGGCCTATGTCTGTCGGGCACCATGGATACTGATGATCTCATGGGGTCCTTGAGCCACTGGCATCGGGGGCATCAGAGGCCTTGCCTGGCTTCATACACCATCAATGCTAATGAACACTAGGGTTGCTGTCAAAGCTATCGTTAGCCATAGCCACTGGCGAGGGATGCCATCGAGCTTGCAGCATTAATGCCCCCGGACATGTAGGTGAGCCAAGGGTAACTGTTGATGATGCCAGCAGTCATCGGTTCCTTTGGACACCGATGAAGTGAGTTGGGGCTATGTTTGGACTGAAGAACCTTTGCCTGTAGATGCCCCTGGCATCCTTTGTACTGCAAGTCCATCGATGTCTTCGGACACTGGGGTCTCTTATCGGTGCTGCCAGGCTGTCGATGTCCACGGGCACCTGGGGCACTGGGGATGGCGCAATATGCCATCAAACTAGTCAAGATATGGATAAGCATCAAAATACTGGTTGCAGCATTGTTTGGTGTCATTGATGCGATCCATTGTTGGTGAGTGCAAGATCACTATGGGCCCCATGGGCGCCATTACCACGGTGGGCACCAGTGGACGCTTTCAGATGCTGCATGATATTACCACAGAGCATCATGGGCACCGTTGGTTGCCATGGACTTCGCAGCTGCCGTTTCATGAGGGAAATGGCGGTGAGCCATTCCAGATGCAATTTCAAGGGCTATATTCAGTCTCTTGGAGCTTTATCAGGTATTGGTGGTACCATGGGAGAGATGCCATAGAATGCCATCCACCAACATGCCCTATTCAGAGCCCCAGTGGTACTGGGGACACCGTTGTCACACTCCTGTTCACGCCATTGGGAGTTAGTGCAGCTTGCGTGGTCAGGTACGACAGGGGTCATCTACTCCAAGTACCTAGGGCTCTGGCAGGCGGCATTCTCTCTGTCGGTACAGTACACAGCCATGCCAGGGTTCTACCATTGTCGTGTCAAGGTATCAGCCTCCTTGTCTGTTGTGCACCATAAGGTCCTAGAGAGCATGGTCAAGGAAGGCACCATCACATACTCTGTGATTGCTTTTTGGCAGCGCGTAGCCACTGACTCTAACAGGTATTGCTCGGTCCTTGCTGTGCTGTGAGATTCTACTCACAAGCATGGCGAGTGGGTTCGTAGGTGTGCCACCAACCGTAGGATGGGGTATCACTGTATGAGCACTAGTCTGTGTGCTTTTACAGCGGAGAGCACTATTCTTCCAGTTGCCGTCTACTGTATGGGTGTGTGTGTGTGTGTTCCCTCGTGGTGAGCACAACAGGCTGTGTGCCCAGCCATAGGACTTACCTAAGACTGCGTTCCTGGTCGAGCGCCTATGGGAGTGGATATCAGGAGAGGTAGTTTTGGGAGTCTCCCCCTTCCTCAGAAGAGGACTAGGTCTTTCGACCCCTCCTGTGTTAGAAATCCCCTTTGTGGGGAAGCCCCTGGGGTTCCGTCCCTTGCAGGTTTATCACCAAACTGGAGCTTTGATTCTTTTGAATCAGTGCATCTCCTTGTAGGAGAGGACCGGGGGACAGTAGCGGCCGTCGTTGGATCATTTTTGCTGGGGTCCCTCCATTGATGACCGTGATGGCCTACCCCATCTGAGGGTGGCTGTAAATGGCAGATATGGTCGCTTCTGAACCTCAGTGATCAGTGACTGTAACCCAACTTTCACCTGGAGAGTTGGAAGGATTTTTGGGATTGGGAGGCCCCAATTCCCGTTGCTTTCCTGTCCTTTCAGGAAGGGGAGATATGACTGGGTTTCCAGGGTGATTCTTATGGATCCCTGCCTGGTTGCCCACCCCTACAATTTGTGTCGCTCATTCTCTGTTTCCCGGAGAAGGGATATCACTGCTTCTGATGGCACGATGGATAGCCCTGCCCTTGACGATGCACTGTTTTCCACAGTGAGCTTCAGGCCTAACTTATCTCCCTGCTCAGGGGTTTGGACTAGCGATCCCCTGAAACTCTTGATGCTGTCCTGCGTGGTCAGCTATGTCTGGTACTTTGGCACGTAGGGCTTGTCAGATTCCCTGCTTTTGTTGCTGAGTATTCTTTTAAGCGTTGCTTGGGTTTTTCTGCCCATTGTGCGTATCAGCCAAACATGGGGCACACTTCTGCAGATGCATTCTGTCCTTCAGATGCCAGTGGACCGCAGTTTCTTTCTGGGGAGTTCTCTTGCCCTGGTTAGTTTTTTGGTTGTCTTGAAACATCAAAGGAAATTGTACTGTCTTCGACCAAGAGTCCTCCTCTTGTTTAAATTTGTAGACTCTTTCCTGTATCCAGGAGGTTCTAGACCTATTGTCAGAGTTTCCTGATCTGAAACCCTGTTTGTAATGTTTTCCTTGCATGTTTCTTGCTGGCACTCGCATCACTCCTCTGCCTTAGGCACTCCTGCTATGCAGTAGGGTTTTGTGTCTGTCTTTTCTATGGATCGGCAGTCTCACAGGAAAAAGGGAGAGAGGCAGTGTGCGGTTTCCTGCTTTGTCTTGCTTGGACAGCCTATAGCTTGGGATTCACCCATGTGTGAGGACTAGTATCCTGCTTGTCCTCAGAGAAAGCAGAGTTGCTTACTTGTAAAGGTGTCCTCCGAGGACAGCAGGATGGTAGTCCTCACGAAACCCTCCCACCTCCCCTGGGAGTTGGTTTCTCCATGTATGAGCTATATCATGGACTAAGAGACTCTGCTTTAGGGGGCAAGTTGATGACTACAGCTGCACATGCTCAGTAGGGCATGTTTGAAAGTTCTAGAATCTTTGAGATCAGAGTTCTGGACCAGGGCTCTATCCGATGATGTCACCCATGTGTGAGGGCTAACATCCTGCTGTCCTTGGAGAACACCTGTTACAGGTAAGCAACTCTGCTTTTAAGTTGCGTATAGTTCTACTTTGAGCCACCTTACAAGTGGAAAACAGTGAGGAATTTGTCACTTGTTTTTATGCGCCTTTTAAAGTACATCTTTGTAAAAAGGACAGCCTTCATACTCTCGTGTGTTACATGGGGAGAAAGAGAGGAAATGCAGTCAGTTTTTTAACCTGTTGATGTGTTTATTGGACAGACTCCATGCTGAAACATGAAGTTTTTCTGAGCTGCAAGTGACCGCCTATTAAAGCGCTGATCCAAAAGCCGTTATCACAGTGATAAATCTGTCTTTCACAGGAGATCAAGCCCCAGAGCCATTATAACCATGGCTACAGTGAATCCCTTGGACGCAAAAGCCATATTGATGATTACAGCACCTGGGATATCGTCAAAGCCACACAGTAAGTGCTTGCTTGTTTTCACAGGAGGGGGCTGAATTGGCAACCATTTGAAACTTTTGCTTCCTTTTGTCAGACGTAAAAGTGCTCTTCTGCAGTCTGGGTATATAGTATATCCTATGCACACAGTACACTGTCTCCAGTTTGCTGTGATCCTGTGACTGCAGCTGCTGCCACACAGTTTGCCTTTTGCCATGAAAATGTGACCAACTACCAGGTGGACCAGCCTGACCTACCATTGCCGCCTTCTTCCTGACAGACTGCTGGACAGGCCAAAACCAATGCCCCGCTGACCTGTTAATGCTTTTGCTTCCTGCCACTCCTCTGACCCATCTAGCACGGCCCAGCCCAATATCTTCCCCCACCCCCAGTGCAGTTCGGCTCAGCCCAGCCTGACGTTTCTTCCCCAGCACAACTGATGCTCAGTGTCTCCTCCCTGCATTCAGTGCCGCAGGAGAGGAGGACAGAATTTCCCTGGACTGCCTGACTGATTTAGGAGGAGGGCTGAAGTAGACTGCTACAGAAAACGCAGCATCGCAGAGAATTGTTGAAACGTGCCCATGGATGTAAGTAAAGAGCAGCTGAGGAGGAAGGAGACTGCTAGAGGAATAAAGAAATCGAGAGCAGGGGAGAGGAAAGGTGACACTTTTGGGCAGGAGAGAGCCTACAGAAAGTGTGTGGGGGGAGCGGTAAAGGAGAGAAAAGCAAGTGGGAGAGAAGAGTGAAAAATAAGAAAAAACCAAGGGAGAAAGAACTGAAATAGCAAAAATAAATTAATAATAAACACAAGAAAATGGCACACAGGTTGGAAAACGTGTTTTTTAAGGAGCACATTTTTTGTGTATCTTAAATGCAAACTATACAAATAGGCTGCTGAATAATTTTTACTTTTTTGCCACCGAATCTAACTCCGATCTGCTACAGAAAACGCAGCAACAGAGAGAATTGTTGAAATTTGCCCTGGCTCCAGACTGCGTTGCTGTATGTTCACTTTCACTTGCCTTTCGTTTAATCCTCTTTCAGACATGCAAGCCCAGGGCTCCCTAATATTCCAGTCTGCTTTGGTTTGAGACTGAAATGCCCCTCTCCCTCTCTGTCTCTGACAGGTGCTTCAGAAGCTGCCCTAATATTAAAACTGACGAGACACAGTAAGGATTCCTTTTAATAGTAAAACCCACATCAATATCATCATGAAGATAGCTGTACTAAAAATATACTTGATCAGAAAACGTTTTAGTAGGAGGAAGCCCAAAAGAAAGGGCGAGCAGATTTTATACCCATGACATACATTTGAATTGCTTCGTGGGGTAATCTTCATATATCCACTCTCCCTTCAGCACCCTAGCCCCTCTGCTCATCTATGAACACAAGAGCTTACTCAAACCCTTACATAGAAATCATGCTCTCTGGGCAAGTTAGTAGGTTAAATGACAGCTTGCAGTGCCAGGATTGAAAATCTACCTGCTGTTGTGACCCATATCTTCCCATAGGTAGCTGAGGATAGGGATTACCTTTCCTGGCATTATAATAAAGCAGGAGAAAGCCAGAGTAGCAGGCAGGTGGCTTGAACAACCCTGGAAAATTAAAAAAAAAAAAAAAAAAAAAAGTTGCCTGCTATGAAAGCCATGCAGTTAACATATTAAAATATAATGTAATGTGATTTGAAAGACTCTTGTACTTTACTGGATTATTAAAATCTATTTTGGCACCTTTACTAGCTTTTCTCCCCCTTCCAAATTCTTCAGATTTTTTAAAATATAAAAAAAATGAGTGAAAATGTCCAACAGGTCCATAAAGCTGTCTCACAGAATCCAAAAGCTGGCGCAACATTCCTTTTGGTGCTGAACCGGTCCACGGCGGTGATTGCTGCATCCAGTGGAAATTAATAGCAGCTCGGACACGTTTACTGGTTAATGTTAGCACAGCACTTCAGTATAGTAACTTGTGGGTTCTGTTCAGCTGTTTGAGTGTGAGAGCATAGCAGTCTGTTTATTTTTGTATATTTACCTCCTACCTTTCCACTGGAAGCCCAAGGTGAATTACATTCCGGTATTGCAGGTATTTCCCTGTACCCGGAGGACTTAGTCTGCCTGATTTTACTAAGGCTTTTCTGCCATTCTGTGTCTATGGGAAAAATGCTAAGTAAATGAGGCCCTATGTTTAAAACAAATCGGAGAAAATTATTTTTCACTCAACATACTATTAAATTCATTGCCAGAGGATGTGGTTAAAGCAGTTAGGGTAGTTAGGTTTAAAAAAGGTTTGGATAAGTTCCTAAGGGAGAAGTTCATAAACTGCTATTTGTCAAGTTGACTTAGGGAATAGCCCCTACTTATTACCAGCATTAGTAGCATGGGCTCAATTTGATGTATGAGTACTTGCCAGGTAATTGTTGCAAACAATTCTGGTCTGACCCAGAATGACAACTTCTTATGTTCGTGCCTCACGCAGTGGAGGGTGAAGTGACCTGCCCAAGGTCGCAAGCTTACGGCGGTAGGATTTGAACCCTGGTTTCTCTGGTTCAGAGCCCACCGTTTTAACTGCTAAGCTGCTCCTCCACTTGTAGCTCTGTGTTTTCTTGGAGGAAAGGTTACATTAGTTTTATGTATCCTCTGGCAGAGAGAATTTACCTTTGCACGCACCTTGGGTACATCTTTTTTGCCCTTTCTCATTGCAGCACTTTCACCTGATGCTGTATATTTTCCTTTTTAACATCTCGAAATGTAAAATTCCGCCTATTTCCTGTGGTGTATTTACTTGAGTTTCATTTCTTTATTATGTATCTCAAAGATTTCAAACACTGGACATCTTAGTTTTCAACCTTCTCTAATTTTTTGAGGCGTGTTGGAGCACGAGAATATGTGAGGAGGGTCAGAGAGTTTTCATGGGGGTGGGGGGTGGTTCTGATGTGTGCTGTTCAATAGGAAATAATGGAGGAAACAAGATGTGGTTTTTATGCTTAAGCTCCATTAACGCTGAGGACAATTTTCAAAGCAGTTTACCCTGGTAAAAAGCATTTTTTCGCCCCTCAACTTACCAGCTATCTGAAAATTGCCCTCCCCCAGTGCAGTCACAACACGCGGCCTTTCAGCCTCCTCTGAGAGGAGATGTTCCCTGGGGCAAGAGAAGAGCGTGTGTAGATGGCATTTTCAAATGGCCATGAGTACTTCTCCAGCAAATCTCAACCTGCAGAAGAAGCAGGCACAGGTGTCCGCAGTTCCTGTACACCTGTGGCAAGTCTCAAAGCAAAAGAGTTTGAAAATGGATGCAAAGTCTATAAGATCATTGTCACCGGGCAGACAGCATTAAAATTGCCTGTAGGCTGGCCAGCAAATATGCACACGGGTTATACCAGTTTTCAAAGCTGAGTTGAGCCCGGCAAAACTACATGTTCACAATTGCAGCTGCTGTTTGGTGCGCAGAGAATTTACACATGTACTTTAAGAACATAAGAAATTGCCATGCTGGGTCAGACCAAAGGTCCATCAAGCCCAGCATCCTGTTTCCAACAGAGGCCAAACCAGGCCACAAGAACCTGGCAATTACCCAAACACTAAGAAGATCCCATGCTACGGATGCAATTAATAGCAGTGGCTATTCCCTAAGTAAACTTGATTAATAGCCGTTAATGGACTTCTCCTCCAAGAACTTTTCCAAACCTTTTTTGAACCCAGCTACACTAACTGCACTAACCACATCCTCTGGCAACAAATTCCAGAGCTTTATTGTGCGTTGAGTGAAAAAGAATTTTCTCCGATTAGTCTTAAATGTGCTACTTGCTAACTTCATGGAATGCCCCCTAGTCCTTCTATTATTCGAAAGTGTAAATAACTGATTCACATCTACTTGTTCAAGACCTCTCATGATCTTAAAGACCTCTATCATATCCCCCCTCAGCAGTCTCTTCTCCAAGCTGAACAGCCCTAACCTCTTTAGTCTTTCCTCATAGGGGAGCTGTTCCATCCCCTTTATCATTTTGGTTGCCCTTCTCTGTACCTTCTCCATCGCAACTATATCTGTGTTTGAGGTGCGGCGACCAGAATTGTACACAGTACTCAAGGTACAGGTACAATGTCACCATGGAGCGATATAGAGGCATTATGACATTTTCCGTTTTATTAACCATTCCCTTCCTAATAATTCCTAACATTGTTTGCTTTTTTGACTGTTGCAGCACACTGAACCGACGATTTTAAAGTATTATCCACTATGACGCCTAGATCCTTTTCCTGGGTGGTAGCTCCTAATATGGAACCTAACATCGTGTAACTACAGCAAGGGTTTGTAAATTGAAAATGCATGCACATCCAGACTCCGCTCCCCTGTGCATGTAAAAGTACACACATCAGATTTCTAAAGGGCTATTTCTGGTGGTAAAGCACTACTTTACCTGTCTCCAGAAGTCCTCTTGAAAACTACCTGCTAGGGGGCAATTTTCAAAGCCATTTAAATGCATAAAACCCAGGTTTATTCAGCATAAATGACTTGTAAAATTACTCAAAATTACTTGCTATAACCTCATAATTATATCTGAGCAGTGAAAGAGACCTTCAAACATGGATCTGGCTTAGTGCACAGGCCTCCCCACTATAATCATCGGTCTCTGATTTACAGCCCTTTTTTAGGAGGGAGGGAATTGTTTAAATGCCATCCTTGGTTGGCAGAAGCAGTTTAAGAAATCTGGGAGGCAGAAGAACATCGAAATGCAGTGATCATGTTAATGACAGCTTTTGTTGAAGTAATATCGGATAAATATTGAGTTGAACACATTTAGGATTGTGATTTGCAAAGTTTTTACTGGATTTAAATCATCCCAAAAGAAAGCTTAGAGGCCGATGATTATAGGGGGGAGGCTGAGGTACTAAGCCAGATTCGTGTTTGAAGGTCTCTTTTTCTCTGATTTTAAATTCACATGTACAAGTTACACCCTGCAAAGAGCAGGTAATTTTGTTATGTCATATAATTTTCAAAGCGAACTTCTGCAAATAAGTTTGCTCTGAAAATTAATGTAACTTGTGGTAGCGCTGTGTACCTGACAGCAAACATTTTGTTGATGCTGTGGAAAGAAAGTATTATTTCAGCTTTCCCCAGAGTAACCCAAATTAGAGCTGCAAAATGCAAGGTTCCACAGTCACCACTCAGGAAAAGGATCTAGGAGTCATTGTTGATAAAACGTTGAAATCTTCTGCTCAGTGTGCAGGAGCAGCAGCCAAGAAAGCAAATAGAAGGCTGGGGATTATTAGGAAAGGAATGGAGAATAAAACAGAGAATAGCATAATGCCTCTATCACTCTATGGTGTGATATTGATGGAGTATTGTGTGCAGTTCTGGTCACCACATCTTAAAAAAGATACAGCAAAATTAGAAAAGGTACAGAGAAGGGTGACCAAAATGATAAAGGGTATGGAACAATTTTCCTATGAAGAAAGGCTAAAGAGGTTAGGGCTCTTTAGCTTGGAGAAGACACAGCTGAGGGGAGATATTTTAGAGGTCTATAATGAGTAGAATGGAACGAGAAAATGTTTATCAGTTTTTTTTTTTTTCTTTTGAAAAGTATAAAGATCAGGGGACACAGAATGAAGTTACTGGGTAATACATTTTAAAATTAATAAGAGAAAATATTTTTTTACTCTGCGCATAATTAAGCTCTGGAATTCATTGCCAGAGGAATGAGTCCATTGACCATTATTAAGGTAGAGTTGCAGAAATCCACTGCTTATTCTTGGAATCTATTTTGGGATCCTGCCAGGTACTTGTCACCTGGATTAGCCACTGTTTGAAACAGGATACAGGACTTGATGGACTCTTGGTCTGATCCAGTATGGCAAGTCTTATGTTCTTATATTCCAAACCTCTCCTCTAGCATGGCCTGATCTTTCATTAGATAGTGCCTTTCTCTTACCGGCTGCTTGGCAGCGGCTGCATCAGCATGATGCTATAAGAGTACTACAGTACTTTAAAAACAAAATTGGTAAAAGTAGCGGTGTTGTGGTCCAGCCCTCTAAATTCTGTCATTCTGCCCATGAACCCAGTGAGCTAGAATTTGCAGCTGTCTCTGGTATAAATAGCCTCTCGGTCTCTTCCTTGTGAAGCATCTGGAATAAAGCTCCGAAGTGCTAGTCTTTCTGGTCCAGAACTCTCTGTTCAAGTTCCCGTCACAAGGCGTCTCTCCTGTGGTCCAGCCTTGCACGCTGATATTTGCTCTAGTGCTCCCACTGAGGCCCTGAGCTCGGGGGTTGAAAGCTGTACCGCAGACCCAGTAATCAGCAGTTTTTGTTTTTGGAAGGGAGGCAGCTTCACCTGGATTACTACTTGGAAACAAGATGGACTTTTCATCTCCCTTCAACCAACATCTACTGTATTGTCATAAAAGAAAGTTGTGCCCTCTCTGCAGTATTTCGTAAATACCCAAAGCAAGTAGTAATACTTAACCTGTGTTTCTAAATGACTTGTTGTTTTGAAATTCTTTAGACTGCTTTCCTGTAGTTCCGTTGAACAGTTGTAAATAGTTGCATTTGGAGCAGGGTCACTAATTACTTCTCGTGGAAGGGCATCTGATTTATTCATAGTGTAATGTGGAAGTTTATATCAAATGCATGACACCAGGGTTGGAAAAGACTGGGAAGGAGAAGCTTTATTTCCCGAATTATGGAGCCTGTTCATGCGAAACTGCCCCCAGAGCAGGTTACAATAAAACATAAATATTGTACTATACTTAACCAAGATAAAAACAATCAAATAAGTTCATAATATAGCATTGGCAGTAATAGAAAACAGTGGATGTAACAGGAGGGACGCATTTCCCAAGATTCTTTTCCTCTCTAGGCAGTGGAAAATAAAAATATTTTCAAAGCCCTTCTAAAAGGCATCAAATCACCTAGTCAACGCAGCACTTGTGGCAGTTTATTCCACCAAGTTGAAATAGCACAAGAGTGTGCATGGCTGAAAATTGGTGTGCACCTAAACAGCTGTTAAAAATGGAATTACTAGGAGATTCTTTCCTTGGGAACGCAGTTAGCAGGTGGGTGAATAATGCGCTTAACCACGCCATTAAACAAGCTGGACCCCAGGCATACAAGATCTTAAAACCTTAAATGTGACCTGTTGGGCAATCAGTAGCCAGTGTAGTGGGGTGGCATGATCTCTAGACCTAACAGTCTAGATGCCACATTCCGTTTTTGCTGTAGACTCCTTAACAGTAGACTTCAGCACAAGGCATTGCAATAATCTACACACAGTGGATGTGGAGAGATGCTCTCCTACATATAACCATATGAAGTAAGGGACGAATATGTGAAGGCAGGTAATGCTGTTTCAAAATTAAGAGAGCAGTGCTCTTGTGAGTCTTCACAGTGTTCAACTAAGCAATTTATTTATAAAACTTGTAGAAGTACGGTCCCCCGATGGGGCTGTGTCAGAAGGGTCTCATACAACGAATCTTTTATCTGTATAAAGAACAAATTAATTGAAAACATCACTAACAAAAACAGCAAAGACAGCACTGAGAAACTGTACCTGCCAGTATGAAAATCTTTGAGAGTCATATATAAGGCCACACGTAAAGGTCCTGTTAAGTTAAAAACTTAAACTCAATTGGGATATGTATTCAAAAGCCATTTAGACGAATAACAGGAAAGTTATCCATCTTAATTGGCTTAGCCGCATTTTCAAAATTTAACTGGGTAAGTCAGGGGTGTTCCTGGGGCAGGAGGTAGGCGCTCCGGGGAGGAGCTTTGTTAGCTGGTTAACTCTGGACGTGCCGTAGAGCAGGTCTAAAGTTGGCCGGATACCACATATCCAGCTAACTGTAACTTATCTGGGTATATTCAGCAGCATGGCTGTGTACATGAGATTGAAATTAAAACACAGAGCGACTGTAATGTACCAGTATAAAGAGTTAGGAGCAGTCTCAGTTGGCTATAAGACTTTGTGAAGGCAACCTAAGAGAAGGAAACGTGAAAACTTTCACATGCACTGTAACCAAAATGCTGATATCCAAGAGAGTTAAAGGAAACACAGTATTGTACATACCAAGATGCCAAGGGAAAAATATGCAGACATGAAGCACAAGCGGCAAGGTTCACAATGTAGGCACTTACAGTATAAAGAAGGCAAAAAAGGCACCCAAATTTTAAACTATTCAGGGTAAGTAATGTGATCAGAGATAACCAATAGAAGTAAAGAAGAACCAGCCAATAGGAGCTGTCAAGTATAACACCACAGGATTACAAAGGTGACCAGGAAAGGGACTAAAGAAAGGAGAGCCATAGAATTTTGCGATTGAGGCCGGAAGGTATCGAGGAACAAAGTTTGAACCTTCATTTTTGTTCACATCTAGTGATATGTAAAGAAGTCACCGCCTTTACTATGGGGATTACTTTGTTAAGAACATAAGAAAATGCCATACTGGGTCAGACCAAGGGTCCATCAAGCCCAGCATCCTGTTTCCAAGAGTGGCCAATCCAGGCCATAAGAACCTGGCAAGTACCCATACAATGCCAAGAAACCGAAGGTCAGAAATAGTATGTGAATGTTCCTGCCAATGAGCGACCAGGGCAGCAGCCAGCCTGACTGTTCTCTATGATACGGGTTTTGAGTGCACACATAGGTTTCCCTACATAAATAAGGGGGCAAGGGCAAATGATGATGTAAACCACACCTGTGGAAGGGCATTCTGAAAAATATTGAAGAGGGTAATGCTTTCCTTTAGAAGGATGTACAAATATAGAAACTGATAGAGACAAAGGGCAAACAGAGTAGCGGTTAAAAGGTGAATGTCCAGAATGGGAAATCTCCATTGTATGTGGATAGTGCAGTTTTGAAGGAACTAGATAATCTCGTAAGTTGCTGCCTCTACAAAAGTCAAATCATGGTGAAGTTCGGAATACGGAGTATAGAGACGCCATATGATGGCGCAAACTTAGTTAATCTTTTCTGAAAAAGGAAGGATACACGTAAGGTGGTCGGGATTGTCTTTGGAGCTTGAAAGGAAGAGGAGGTCCCTATTAATGTAGAGTGCTGTATAAGGGGTAAAAATAGCGTGTCGAAAACGCGCATCCAAACAGGGGCTAACGGTGCACTCGGCCTGAGCACACTTTACTGCATTGGCCCTCTAGTAAATAATAGCGGCTGCTCTTTTTGTAAAATACTGTCTCACCTCTCCTGTGTATGTAGCTGCTGGTTTATGATTTTTACATGCATATTCCAGTCCAGTACCCTTTTTCAGCATGTCACTTTCAGGCTAGATGTGAATCTGACAGGAATTTCACACCTCACATCTTTTACTAATCTTGAAATCAATGGGATTAATTTAAAAAACCTTAAATAAATAAATCATCATCAATCCTAGAAGTTGTATATCTTATGTTTCTTAGACTTTCTATTTATTTTCTTTAATCAGAGCTTTTGTGAACAAAAGATGTGAAGCTGTTTAAAAATGATGAGGCTGAGCTACTGTTTTCTTTGGGCAGGGGTCCTGCTTAATTGCCAGTATCTAAAGAAATCTCTGACAATCATTGGTTCATAGGGCACGAAGGAGAGGTAAGGTTGTAATGTTTCACTTGCATTCATTTTGCTTTGCCTTTTTCTTAAAAGGTATGGAATCTATGAGCGCTGTCGAGAGCTGGTGGAAGCAGGTTACGATGTACGGCAACCAGATAAAGAGAACGTTACACTCCTTCACTGGGCTGCTATCAACAACAGGATAGATCTGGTTAAGTATGTATCGCTGTGAAAGCCAGCCATACGTTTGCTAACTGGCTGCTGATGGCAAAAGCCAGCAATAGGGCCCTTCATGCTTCTGGTCTTCAGGTGTGGCTCTGCAGTCAGATACTGCTGCAGGAGAGAGGCTGCCCAGGAACACGTTGCACAGGATATGGTGCAGGTGGCTCTGGAGAAAACTCTCAGCAGGATGTTAGGGCTCCTAAGGGAGCCAGATTTCCAGTGTTGGTCAGACAGCAAAGTTATGCATGCAGTCTACTAAAAACTGCAGGGCAGGCTTTGTAAAATGTAAGCGGAAGGATGTTAATGCTGGCATTGTGATGCAATTCCTGTACGATGCTTTGAATAAAACTACCATAGGACTGTACCATAATAAATCATTTTCACTATTAAGAAATGGCCGGCATAGGTAAGAAACTTTCCACACTGTTGTTTTGTTTGTTCATTGTAACATATTTTGCACAGAGCATAGCTCCTGAAGACTGGTCACAAATGCATGAAATGAATCCATCATATCTAAATGGACAATGTTATGTCAGCTATTACATGTCAATTGGCCTTTTTTATTTCACTAACAGAAAAAGAATAAATAACAGAAAGGTCTGGTGCAATCTCCATGAGAAATGAGGCTTCCATAAAGAAAAGCCTTGTCAAAGCATGTAGCCCATGCATCAATTACTAGTCATATATTTAATGCGGCTAATTCATTTTTATTATAGAAAAAGCTTAAACCTGTCCTTTGGAAAATGTATCTTTCATCAGTCCTCTCTAATCTTTCCTTGGCTGTTTTCAGATCGAAAATTTTATAGAGGAGAGTTTTTTTGGGTTTTTTCAGCGCTTCAAAGTGGATTACATTCAGGTACTGTAGGTATTTCCCTCTCCCTAGAGGGCTTACAATCTAAGTTTGTACCTGAGGCAATGGAGGGTAAAGTGGCTTGCCCAAGGTCACAAGGAGCGACAGCAGGACTCGAACCCTGGTCTCCTGGTTAATAGCCCACTGCCATGGGGAATTCTCCTTAACAGAGAGTGGCAGAGCCTTAGAAAGTACAGAATTGCATATTTGTGGGCAGTTGTAGTGTATTGCAGAGCATTTAGGATGCTTGTGAAGTTTGGGTATTGGATGGATCAAAAGGTTTATTTGAGGCACTGGCTGCTTGTGTTTTTAATTGCAGTAATTCGGAAGCCGGTGCTTTTTAATATATTTATAAATGATCTGGCAAAGGGAATGACAAGTAAGGAGATTAAATTTGCAAGTGATGCAAAATTATTCCGAGTTGTTAAATCATGAGTGGATTGTGAGAAATTGCAGGAGGACTTTGGAAGACTAGAAGATTGGGCATCCAAATGGCAGATGAAATTTAATGTGGATAAGTGCAAAGTGATGCACATAGGGAAAAGCAACCCATATTGTAGTTACACAATGTTAAGTTCCATATTAGGAGTTTTACCACCCAGGAAAAGGATTCGGGTGTCATTGTGGACAATACTTTGAATAGTGAGCTGAGATTTTAGCAGCAGTCAAAAAAGCAAATAGAACCTTAGGAATTATTAGAAAAGGAACGGAGAATAAAACAGAATGTCGATCCCTCTGTATCATTCCATGGTGAGATTGCATCTAGATTACTGTGTGCAATCTCAAAAAAGTTATAGTTGAACTGGAAAAGGTACAGAGAAGGAAGACCAAAATGGTAAAGGGGATGGAATGATTCCCCTATGAAAAAGGCTAAAGAGGTTAGAGCTGTTGGAGAAGAAACATCTGAGAGGAGATATGATAGAGATCTATTAAATCATGAGTAGAATAGAAGAGGTAAATGTGAAACATTTATTTACACTTTAAAAAAAATACAAAGTCTAGGGGACACACCATGAAGTTAGTAAGTAGCACATTTAAAACTGGAGAAAATTTATTTTCACCAAATACAGTTAAGCTCTAGAATTCACTGCCAGATGATGTAGTAAAGACAGTTATCATAGCTGGGTTTGAAAAGGTTTGGACAAGTACTTGGAGGAGAAGTCCATAAACTGTTATTAACCAGACAGGGAAAAGCCACTACTTATCCCTGGGCGTTGGCAGCTTGGGATTTATCTACTGCTTGGGATCTTGCTAGGTACTTGTGCCGGGATTGGCCACTGTTGACAACAAGATACTGAGCTTGATGGGCCCTTAGTCTGACCCAGTATGGTATTTCTTGTGTTCTAAACCTGGAAAGCTTTTCACTGGCTTGAATCATGGAAACACCTGTTCTGATCCTGTTGTACTGTATTTGTTTTGTTCCATAATATATTTATTTATTTATTTATTTAACACTTTTTTTATACCGACCTTCATAGTAAATAAACCATATCGGATCGGTTTACATAAAACAAGGGTATAACAGAAGCAATAAATAAAAGTAATTAACAAGAAAAGAGAATAAGATAAAGTTACATTTAACAAGGAGTAAAAAAACTTGGGAAGCTTAAGAGCTATGTACTAAGGATTGCTAAAGTAGCTGTTACTATAATCAAACTGGAATGGTGCAAGGTTAAGGCACTTTAATTTACACCTCAGAAATTCTGGAGACACATAATTGATCTATTACAGATTTCTGATGTGAGCAAGTAACAAGTATTGCATTTCAAGCCTGTTTCTCTTGCCAGAGCGCTGTCTGTTTGCATGGATGATTCTTTTCTCAACGGGAAAAAAAATATTCAGTGCTTGGCTGGCAGGGTGGCACTAACTTTGCATTAAAGGTAAAAATGGAGATTCGCTAGGTTATGCCAGCAGTTAAAAATGCAATGTAACATTAATATAATTCAAGGCCGCAATTAGTTAACATATTGTGGCTCAGTTGCTGCCATTTGGAAGGTCCTGATTTGATTCCTGGATCAGGGCTTCTGCACCCTGGGTTGGCTGGGGATGCTGCAGAGGGCAGTATTCACAGCCCCAGGGGAGGACGGGCAGAGGCAGCTGCCGTCATCAATAGGAGCAATATGATTCTGGAAGGAGCCTTGGTGTATAGCTCCCACCAAGACTAGGAAGAGTGGGAGGGGTGGTATATTAAGACAAGGAAGAAATCCCTGGGTGGCTGCCAATGAAGGTTTATGGCACCAGGATCCCAGCGTTGGTTCCAGCTGACCTGGTAGAAAAAAAGAACTGCTGGGTATGTGTGTATGTCCTTGTGTAGATATGTCTGTATACCTTGCTGGCTTATGTTGCTAATTTATTTATATCCTAAACGCAGGTGATTCCATCGACTCTGACTGGTTAGTTTCACATGGAAACAGATGAGAGCAGAAAAAACCCCCATCTAGTCTGCCCAATTTATCTAGCCTTACAATCCCCATCACTCTCTTGGAGATGCCCTGTATTTATCCCATACTTTTTAACATTTAGATACCGTTTTTGTTTCTACCACCTCCACTGGGGGTCAGTTCTATGAATCTACTTCCCTCTCGGTAAACAAATATTTCCTAAAATTCTTCCCGACTCTACCCCTTTTCACTCTCATCTATGACCCCTCATTCTAGAGCCTCCTTTCCATTGAAAGAGGCCAATGTCCTGTGCATGGAAACTTTGGGAGATTTTTAAATATCTCTATCATATCTCCCCTATCTCGCCTTTCCTCTAGTGTGTATATGCTTAGATTTTTAAGTCTATCCCCATATGCTTTAGAACAAAGACCACTGACCATTTTAGTATCCACCCTCTGGACCGGTTCATATCCTTTTGAAGGAGGGACCTCCAGAATTGTACACAGCGTTCCAAGTGAGGTCTTACCAGGGATCTTTACAGGGGCAAAATCTTTTATCCTTGACTACTGTGAATTTTAACCAAAGAGTTCAGTCATATTAAGTTCTCAAGAGCCAAAATCTTCCTGCACACAACAAAATAATGAAGAGAGAGCTATAGAAGTTTCTCTTCAGAGCAAACCTAGGCAGAAGGCTGGGCTCTTCTGAGTTGCTAACTAAGATTTTTACCTTAGTTGAGGGGTCTGTAGCAGCATTTAATATTTTACAGCACTTTTCAACCTTAGGGCCAGGTTCACTAAGGCTTTTCTTCCATTTTGTGTCTATTGGAAAAAAACCTCGTAATGAGTCAGGTACTCAGTAACAAAAAATAAGCAGCATGTGCCACAGGAACTGTGCTTTCCAAGCAAAATCTTGCGTAAACCTGTGAAAAGGTTAAGAACATAAGAAAATGCCATGCTGGGTCAGACCAAGGGTCCATCAAGCCCAGCATCCTGTTTCCAACAGAGGCCAAACCAGGCCATAAGAACCTGTCTGTAAAAGTGTATCACTACTAGTAGTGGAGTATTACTGCTAACAGTTGCTAAATATGAATGATAATTTGTAACAAAAATAATTAAGAGCCAGGTTCATTAAGCCTTTCCCCCCACAGACGCAGAATGGGAGAAAAGTCTTAATGAACCGGGCTCCTAAATGCAATTCTTTTCCCTGCAAAACAGGTTCTACATATCAAAAGGTGCAATAGTAGATCAGCTTGGAGGAGACTTGAATTCTACTCCACTTCACTGGGCAACAAGGTAAAAAGAAATTTCTACAAATACTTTTTTTTTGTAAATTCTGGCTTTTCCTCATTTTTGAAGATAGCAGTTAAATGAATTGTATGCTGGCAGTGTATTTGTGTTCCTAGCGCCAATAACATCACATTCAAAAAGGAGTCCAACAGACCCCCCGCAGGATGGTTCTTAAAATCTGAAGGGAGGACTGATGCACACTCTCCTCTGGGCTTCCCTGTGAGTCTCTCCTCCTCAAAGGGGTGCTGTGCATTATTATAAAATTATCACCACTTGATCAGTTGTACCCTTTACATATTATTATTCCCTTATTCCAAAACATTCCACTGATTTAATTTTTAGGGTGGAATGAGCCACTGTCCCTTAGGCACCCCAGTTTATGGAATCCTTGTTGAAATTCTCTGTAAGTACCGTTTTAATTTAGCAGAATGTACTGAGGTCAATATAAATGCTACATGTTCCTCATTAAATGGCCTTTAAAGTTTAATTATTTGTATCATACAAAACCAAGAATTAAATGAAATACATATTAATGAACCTGCCAACAAATTCAGGGCAGATGAAACTGCTGGCTCTTTGTGCGGATGTGTGATCACAAAGAAAGTGTGTGAACTCCAGCTCGGAAAGGCGACAGGTAGCAGACTGCAAGACTTAGATTTGTTGGCTTCCATTCAATTTGTTCTAGAGATTGTACAGCAAAAAATATTTGTAGAGACCTCTTCTGCAAACCGTGCGCAGTTGTGAACAGTCAAAAGAATCACCTTTGGTAGCGATTACAATATGTTAGTTTGCTAGGAGTAATACCATCCATAAGATGAATTTTGCTGGAGCCTGTACAGTTTTCAGCCCCTGCAAACCCAAATAACACATTGGAGTCACCAGTAAAAGCACCTAGGTCATCTCCTGCCTAATCAATGCCCCCAGAAGAGAACGTAAGCTTCATCCAAGTCTGAGTGGTTCAGCTTGTTCATGTTTTTAAAATAAATTGTAAACCAGTTCAGCCAGAGAGATGTGTTCTCCAGCATGGTGGACCATGCAATTTGGGAAATGCTGTTGCTGCTTCCTCAACACTTAGTTGAGATTACGTTTAATTGAAATCCACATAAATTGTTTTCCTAGCTTACCCTAAGACGCATCATAAAAGGACTGTCTTTTTAATGTCATTTGAACTAAAGTAGCCACTCAAACCCTCCCTCTCCCTAGAGTAGGCTCCCATTTACCATTAAGATGAAAGGAGAAGGAGATCAAGAAGAACATAAATAATATACTTTCTAAAAAAAAAAAAAGGTTTGACTGTTGTTTCTAATAATAATCTTTGCACTGCTCTACTTTTCCTTCTGCTGATGGGGGTGATGCATGGAGCAGAGTCTGCTCAGTGCTAGGGGACATTTTTCTGCAAGAGAGAGCTTTTAAAATAGAGCCAAGTGATGCAGGAGCGCGTTTGCTGTGAAACATAATATAGATATATTTTTTGAGAAACGCGACCTTTGTGTGATTTTTGACCTCTTGAGAGCAGAGGGGCCCACCTGAGAAAAAGGGGAACATACTTCCAGCTGATGTACACAGCAGTAACAAGAACAGAGCTTTACATTTCTTCATCAGGCGTTTGCATACCCAAGTGTCAAAGTAAATAAAAGAATATCTACAAGTGAATGTGTGGTGAAGTGATTGACTCTGTGCACTCTCTCTTCTGCTTTAGACAGGGTCACTTGTCCATGGTTGTACAGCTGATGAAGTACGGGGCTGATCCCTCGCTCATTGATGGGGAAGGATGCAGCTGCATTCACCTGGCTGCTCAGTTTGGACATACCTCAATTGTTGCTTATCTGATAGCGAAGGGACAGGTAAATACTTAAACCTCAAGGGTGGGCGGGGCAGGCTGGAATATGGACAGCCCACAAATCCATCTGAGAAATCCCAGCTTGACTCGCATTTTGGGGTTTGATTCACTTCTCAGTACTTGTCCGGTACAGATTTATTTTTCCTCTTGCTTTTGGATATGGATGTTCTCATACACACAGTTATGTTTAAAGAATCCACGGGCTCACCAATCTGCTAAAATCTGGATTCATGCAGAGGAAATCAGAGGTTTGAAATGAATCAAACCTGCTTCTTGTCACTCGAGTACATTCAGGTTAAATATTGACAACTTGGAGGCAATTCATGCCCACCCCCAACTGAAATATAGATTGGACTTGTTGAAAGCAGCAATAAGAGCTATCTGTTTTTATTTTTTGATTGAAAAAAAAAAAAGAAAAAAACTATGCCTGCCCTTCTTTTTTTTTTTTTTTTTTACACAAAAGTGACTTTTTAAATAATTTTAAATTCCTAGCCTCCTAGCTTCCTATCAGGTCGCTAGCCATAGGATATGAAACAGATATCTTCTCATTCAATGCAGGAATTGTTCATAACACCTTCATTAACTTAGACACAACCATATAACAGCAGGCTCACAGTATTCGTAGTCAGTCTGGTCTGGTCAGAATATACCAGTTAGGTTTTCACATATATTGCAAATACTACCAACAGGTTCATCAGGGTGCTTCACAGATACACAGAGTTACGAATCTTCTCATCTAGGTTCCACAGCACGACCCCCAGCCCTCCAGTTGCCAGCAACACTGGGATATCCCCAGTGATCCTTCATGAACTGCTGAGGACCATTCTGAGTCCTCCCAGATGAGGCCTCAAGTCTGGCTGAAGGCAATCTCGGCTGCAAATAACCAGACCCGTCCTGTGGCTCACGGGCAGGGCACAAGCCCTTCAACAGGGCAGTCCCCAGTTCAAAGCCTGGTCTTGCTCTTTTATTTCAGATAAGCCAATGTACTGAGTAGAGGGGTACACCAGGTTGGCACCTCAGGGAGTCCTGAGACCCTGAGGAGATGGGAAGAAGATGTATAAGCTGGTGCACAGCAGCGATTATACATCCTCCAGCATTTGAGGACCCATAAAGAGGTGCAGTGTAGGTTGGAGTCAAAGAAGCAAGAAGAAAGGTGAGCAGGACCTGGACTGCACCGTACACTGTGATCCATTTTACAGATTTCTTCTAGGCAGAGTGTCAGAAGGAGAATTTCTGGTTCCAGAGAGGAAGATGCAACGTATTCAAATATGTGGGCCCTCAAATTTTTACCAAACATCCACAGAACTTCCAAAAGCAGCATAGAGGAGTTTGTGATGAGAAGCAGGCACAGGATCCACAACCAGTGGCTACTTCTCATTATTAAATAGTTGGGGGTTGTGATAGCCACCTGAGCCTCTCAACACCCCGTTTTATTTAGTGCTAACAGCTTTTTAAAAATTAGATTTTACTACTTTCAAGTAAAGAGTAAAGGAATGAGAGCAGGTGGAAAATACTTAAATATATAAGGAAGCATACAGTGATGCGGGGGAAGTGGTGAAGCCCCTCTCTTTAAGGCACATGGAGAAGCTGTGGAACTGGAAGGAAGTGACATCATGAGAGAGGGAGGATGTTAGCTGAATATTTAAGGAGACGCCCCCAGCTCCAAAAAATGTAAAAATATGACACACAAGAGTCTGGGGAATAAAAATAATAATGTCCTATCTATGTTTTTTTTTTGTTATCCCTCATTTGTTTATCATTACTCTTTATCATCAGACATATAGAAATGTGCCAAGCTCTTTATTAGGAGGGAGTGGAACTGGTGCTAAGGTGCAGTAGAGAATGCAACAGCTTCTGTAGTCATCTGCTGAGCACTGTAACCATAGTTAACTAGCATAACTCCTAAAGCATGCAGCTGATATTTTGTGGGATGTATTGCTGGCCATTCTTCTTTTCAGCAAAGATGCTAACCATCTGTTAACATATTTTGACTGCTTGGTTGCATCAATGGTTTTGACTTTCTTCCGATGTGTCAATCAGTCAACAGCAGCAGATGATAGTGGAACTTTTGTATTCCTGTCCCCTTTTTAATTGCATTTCTCATCTAATTGAAGCTATAAAAGCAGTCGGGGACAAATCCAGTTTGGAGGGAGGAATGCTGCATACTAGTTCTTATAATGGAAGCCTAGCTTTTGGAAAAGGCTTTAGTAGAAACAAATTACTTTAGTTCCAATGAGTATTTAACGGCTCCTGCAAGATGGTTTGACATATAAAAACAATCACTAATCAGATCCGATCTACGAAATCCGGTAGTTATCAAATTTCCTTATTTAACAGGTGCTTTTTTATGGTTTTGCCATTTACCAATTTATAATCTAGCTTGAGAAAATGCAGTTGGTAATCTAGTATGAGGAAAAAGCAGTAAAAACATCCCATAGATGATTTTAGAATGTACCTGCATCATTGGTTTAATGACTAGCAAATATGGTTGTGCCAAACCTGTCAAATATTAAGCATTAAAAAAAGCTCATTAGCAGTACTGGCTTGGCAGTGCTGTGCTCTACTATGCAGGGAGCTGGGTTCAATTCATGGTTTAGGTATTCCACGCCCAGACCAAGGCTGACATGGTTGCAGAGGCAGTGCTCACAGCGTCTAGGGTGGGAGGAGTCATAATTGTCATCCACTGGTCACACCTAGTGAGCCGATTGAGGGCTCATAATTGCAGTTTTCTAGAAGGACTGAGCCCTGGTGCCTCGGTCCCGACTGAGGGCTCTTTCCAATGGTCAGACTCAAAAGTAAGTTGGGAGGGAGTATAGAGTAGAGGGAACAAGCTCCAGGTAGCTAAGAATGAAGGCTCATTGCACCAGATCCCAGCCCTGGTTCTGATTTGAGCTGGAAGCACAAAAGATCTGGAAGAAGCTGACAGGTTGAAAAATAAGAGCCATTAGGCACAACAGTCTGAGCTGCTGCCTTCTTATTTAGGGCCCGATGTGATTTAAAAAAAATAAGTGCTGAATTTCAGCATGTTTTCTTTACTCACGAGCTAAAAGAAAGTTAATTACCAATGTTGTAAGCTAATGCATCACAAGTTTTAAAAATGTGCACTAACTCAAAAATATGTGCATAAAACATGTTTTTATACAATGTTGTATACAGAAAACATGAATTGTGCACAAAACCAGAGTCCAAGTCCCCTGAATTTCAGATTCGGGAGAACACTAGACTAACAATAGCCTCAGAAGTGTGAGTCAGCTTTACTCCTCCTCTGACCAGGAATTAAAGTTCCTGCATTAAAAAAACAACACTTTTAAGCCTTCAGGACTTTGGTGCACTTCTTTGCATTAGGGACCAGTAGCTAATGTCTTCAGTAACCTGGGGTTTGCATGAAGGCATGCTAAAATGTATCCACATTTTTGTGCACAAAACTTCTTGTTGAAATCAAGAGTAAAGTTGTATGCAGAAAAATGTGCATAGAACAGCATGTTAGTATGTGTACACAGCCTAGTGCACCTTATTATATTGTTGCCTTGTGTTTACACTCGTAGCTTTTCTGCTAAAAGAGTATGAAGACCCTCTGTCTAAGATGTTGATTTGAAAAAGTGCTATTGAGGAATCCCCCAGTAAGCTGGCTGGCATCTGTACGTTTTATCTGGTTCTTTGTCCACTGTTGCAAATGATTATCAAAGCATCTGATAGAATCTTACTAGAAACTTCATACAGAGCAGCATTTTCAAAGGACTCATGTGGACAAGCATGTACGATTCCTTCAAATTCTGGCAGAAGCAGCCAGCGTCCCTCTTATGAAGGAGGTGGAGGTGAGCGCACACAGCTCTGTGAGAAGCACAGGTCATGAAATCAAATAATGGATTACTGGGCCACTTCTAATTTGAAAAACAAATCCCACAGGCTGCTCTTTTCAAATATGATGAATGGGTTGCAGTTGTTTGACTCATTCTAAAGACTGCTGGATTCAGAGGAACCCTTTCTGTTTGTACATAAATGTAAGAAACCACCACTGATCCCATAAAACACATGGGAGATGCAAGCAGAGTATGTGTGTGAATTTTTTTTAATTAGAAATAAAGACCTATAATAAAACCAAGATAAAAACACAACTAATTTCCATTCACTACACTGATAAAACTGTACATACTGTCCTACAAATATAAGCACAATGTAGTTTGCAGTTTGGATCCACCATTAGGAATGTGCATTCACTGGTCATTCGTTTTGCAGTACGCGCCTACATTTTTCATTGTACGAGCAACAAACAAATAAACAAATGAAATGACTGACCAACGAATGCACCATATCTCAGTTTCAACATCTGCAATTGTTGCATGCAAGACCTTTTGGTCTGCTAATTGTTGAGGATGGCCCCTGAAGTTGCAGAAGCTTGCTGAGGCCAACTCACAACCAATGAAATGTTCTCATCATTGGAATGGATGGACACAAGATGAAAAAAAAGAGAACCACCAATGGGGACTTAATTTAAACTTTTTTTTTTGTCTGTTTGAGGCATATGACTATTTTAAGATCCTTTTAAAATTTAGAAAATAGGCTTCTGCCTAACTCTCATAGGTCTTACCTTCAGTGGAATGCTTCCTCTCCACTGTTTGTTTGTTTTTTTTCCTTTTTGTAAAATCTCTCTCTCTATCAGTATGCCTCTGAAGATGCTGTGCAAATCACAGTTGACAAGTTTTGTTTATTCTACAACAGCAGCAGGGGGGAGGGTCTGGAGATAGCTCAGCAGTATGGACTTTACCAAAGGAGCGAGCTGTGAAATTCCAGAGCTGTGCACCAGTGAAGTTTCAGGTTTCTACCTCCGCAGCAGCCGCAGGGATGCAAAGAAACATCTTGCAGAAGTCCATCCCTTCTGGCACATCTATCCTCTGAGATGAGGCAGGAGAGGGAAGAGAGCTGCAGTTCCACTGTTAAGTCAGCTGGCGACTTGGGATCTGAGCAGAGTCAAGCTGATTCAGACAGAGCAGCTGTTTAGGTTTGTAATCACCGCCCTGGAGACTGTATAGTATGCAGTTTAGGATTTTAAAAAGTGTCTTTTTTCCTGAGATCCTTCAGGGAAGAATACACACTCTGGAAGCAAAATTGGAGTCTCAGCAAGGGGGGGGGGGGGGGTTAAAACTGTTTCCACTAATTTTTTTCAACTTCAGGATCAAATTAAAGATTATTATACCTATTAAAATTGTGGTGGCAAAAGATAAGCTAATTTATTTTATCTTTTTTATTTAAAGCATTTCTAGTCTTTCCCAGCTAAATGGATGCCCAAGGCAGTGTAAGCCATTATTTACTAATTTATTTATTTAGGAACTTTTTTATACCGATATTAGTGGTTACATCATATCGGTTTACATCGAACTGCAGGTAGAAAGTACTTGGAACAGGGAAGGGGAGGGGGACTGCAATTAAACCAGAAGCCAAGGGAAAGAAAAGGAGAGAGGAACTGGAGAATTTAACTGGAGAGAAACATGTTACCTTAAAGAATGTAACAATTAATGACTTAGAGGCAGTAATGAAGCGATGGGATTAGTGCGCAGGGGACCTAATCTGGGTTTGCCTGCTTGAAGAGCCAGGACTTCAGCTTTTTCTTGAATTTGATGGAGCAAGGCTCGAGGCGGAGATCCGTAGGTAGTGAGTTCCTAAGGGTGGGGCCTGCAATGGAAAGAGCTCGATCCCTGGTAGAGGTGAGGTGTGCATTTTTAAGGGATGGGATGTGGAGAGTACCTTTCAGGGTTGCTCTGGTGGGGCGGTTGGAGGGGATGAAACGGAGAGGCTCGTCAAGCCAATTGGAGTTGTGATTGTAGATGGATTTGTGAATAATGGTAAGGGTTTTGTAGAGGATGCGTGAGGGTATCGGGAGCCAATGGAGATCTATAAGGATGGGGGTTATGTGGTTGGATTTGCGGGTATTAGTAAGAATTCTAGCAACAGCGTTCTGCAGCATTTGTAGCGGTTTTATGGTAGAGTAGGGGAGGCCTAGAAAAAGGGAGTTGCAGTAGTCCATTTTAGTTGAGAGGGTCGCCTGTATAGAAACATAGAAATGACGGCAGAAGACCAAACGGCCCATCCAGTCTGCCCAGCAAGCTTTCACACTTTTTTTTTTTCTCTCACATACTTATCTGTTTTCTCTTGGCTCTTAGTAACCTTTTTTATTCTATTTCCCTTCCACCGCCTCCATTAATGTAGAGAGCAGTGTTGGAACTGCATCTAAGTGAAATAGCTTAATTAGGGGTATTAACCACCGCAATAAGCAAGCTACACCCATGCTTAACTGTTTATTCAGACTATGTAATTCAGTCCTTGTTGATTGTTGCCTGAATATAGATCCACCTTTCTTCATTCCCCCCTGCCGTTGAAGCAGAGAGCTATGCTGGCTTTGCATTGAAAGTGAAGTATTGGTCTTGCTCCCCTGCCGTTGAAGCAGAGAGCTATGCTGGGTATGCATTGAAAGTGAAGTATCAGCTTTTTTGGTTTGGGGTAGCAACTGCCGTAACAAGCAAGCTACTCACCGCTTTTTTGTGAATGCAAATCCTTTTTTCCACATTTCCTCATTGCCGCTGAAGCTTAGAGCAATGTTGGAGTTGCATTAACCGTGTGTATGTTTATTGAATAAGGGTATTATCACCAGGTAGTAGCCATCGTTCCCGTGCTGCTTCTACGTATCCTGTGTGTGATATGAAACCATACCGTTTGATGATCACTAGTGCTGAGGTTGGCGCCTACCTGGACATCAGAGACATTATCTCCATTTGTGAGCACTAAATCGAGTATAGTTCCCTCTCCCATGGGTTTACCATTTGTTTGAACAAAGCCCCTTACAGGGCATCCACTATTTCTCTACTATTGTTATGACGGTGTTACTATGTATGACGGTATTTACTATGTTACAATACTAAAAAAAACCATTCAGAGGATAATTTTCATGCCAGCACGCAGGTATGCCGACTTGCACCCAGGGACATGGCCATTTTATAATATGCGCGTGAATGTTCTGAGCGATTTTAAGTGGGCGCGCACAAATGCCACCTCTACTGCGTAAGTGGAGGGATTTCAGTAGATGCGCACCAACGCAATTACCAGTTTCCTTGGTTCATTCCCAGGTAAAGGATAGGACTTCCTAACCCCCTTACTTAAATAGCCTTCCTTTTATCCTCTGGTACCAAGCCTTCACTCCCTCTGGTATAAGCCTTCACTCCGGTTTACAGGTATAACAACTGTTTACATATAAAAACAACGGTTTACATTAATAATTATACTAGAATGGTATAATAACTATAACAGCCAATTTTTTTACAACGTTAACAGTAATATAATGTTTAACATTGAATATATTGATTGTGTAAGGCGAGATAATATTTTCTAGAGATAATAGGATATAGTGATTATGTTGTCTGAGAGGATAATTTATGGTATTTCTCTGGAGTTGATTTGAATGTCATGAAAACATGACAGTTTAAATAGGGGGGGGGGGGAAATGTGTGGGGGTTAAGGTGGGTGAGATTAATTAGTATGCTTTCATGGCTAAGTAAGAGCGTATGTAGACAGAATTTCTTAACTCCTATGAGCCCTGGGGGCCTCAAAAGTAGCTGCTATATACATATTATAGATGAGGGGATAAGGAGGCTGAAGTGATGCATAAAGATGGTGGTGTTTAACCTATCAAGCAACAACAAAAGGGAGCCAAGAATGGTCCTTTATATACAATAGCAAATCAGCAAAAGGTATCTGCCAAAACTTTTTTAACAACGCTAGACACCTTAGTTACAATTTATGTGGAAAATGTGGAGAAACCGCATTAGCTAGCCTGACAACGTGCTATGCACTTAGCAAAACCGTCCGGTCTTTTAATCATTTGCGGTTTGTGAAGGCTATATAGGAGCATCTGAAAATGCTTCAGCCAGAGATGTAAGAAAAAATGTTGGTATTAAAATATATATGTTATGTCCATCTGTACCCGTTAGATAATAATAATTGACCCGACAGCGGCCGGTGTTTCGCAACAGGATAGTTGCTTCTTCAGGAGTCAAGATGACAACAATAGATTTTCTAAAGGTAAATAATACAGAGTAATCAGACTTAATATGCCAAAAAAGAATTTATAGGTTACTTAACTTTTATGTAGACGGTGTAGCGAACCTTTTCATTTGGACAACAGGTCAGTGGTGCGGGACAGAGACCGCATTGAACCAGTTTTGGAGATTAAATAGCCCGCTAAGTGCATAGCACGTTGTCAGGCTTGCTGATGCGGTTTCTTCACATTTTCGACATAAATTGTAACTAAGGTGTCTAGCGTTGTTAAAAAAATTTTTGGCAGATTCCTTTTGTTGATTTGGGTGTTTAACCTATGCCATCTTTATAGGCTTGTCGAATTAACCAACAGGCTGATACATTAACCCGCGATTGGACGCGCGTTTTCGACGAGCTAGCGTTACCCCTTATTCATTAAGGGGTCAAAAACGCGCGTCCATCCCCCCTGAACCTAATAGTGCCCGCAACATGCAAATGCATGTTGATGGCCCTATTAGGTATTCCCGCGCGATTCAGAAAGGAAAATGTCCAACCAAGCCGCACATTTTACTTTCAGAAATTAGCGCCTACCCAAAGGTAGGCGCTAATTTCTCTGAGCACCGGGAAAGTGCACAGAAAAGCAGTAAAAACTGCTTTTCTGTGCACCCTCCAACTTAATATAATGGCGATATTAAGTCGGAGGTCCTGAAAGTTACAAAAAGTTTAAAAAAAAAAAAATTTGAAGTCGGCCCGCGGCTCGAAAACTGGACGCTCAATTGAGCGTCTGCTGTCAAACCCGCTGACAGCCGCCGCTCCTGTCCAAAAGAGGTGCTAGGGACACGCTAGTGTCCCTAGTGCCTCTTTTTAACTATTTTTACCGCCGACCCTAATTTGAATACTGAATTGCACGCACAAGAGAGTGGCCTGTGCCCGCTCTCCCGCGGACTTTACTGTATCGGCCCACAAGTTTTGAGTAGTTTTTTAAATAGTTTTGTGTTTTGTAGTCTTAGGTTTTCTGGTATATAACTTAGCGATGGTATAGAAAAGAATTTAAATAAATAAATAAAGATATTCTACAGACTTGGACCGGCTATCGAGACTGCTCTTTCTCTTACTGTAGTAAGATTGGCAGACGTGACTGAGGGGATAGCTAGCAGGGCTTTATTTGTTGATCTTGTGTTACCTTGTGGATTATGTTTTTGTATTACAGTATTTAGGCAATTGACTTCGTTGTTATGTATTGATTTGTGTATGATGGATAGCATTTTGTACTCTATTCGTTTTTCAGTGGGTAACCAGTGCACTTCTTTTAGTACGGGGGTGATATGTTCTGTTTTTTTGTGGCCGGTAAGCATTCTAGCTATGGCATTCTGTAATATTTGAAGCGAACGTGTGGTTGTTTTGGGCAGGCCTAACAGTAGCGAATTGCAGTAATCAGGGATTGTAGTATGGTTCTAAATTCGGGTTGGTTTAGGCGATTCTTCTGTTTGTATTTTCTTCTACATATATAATTGGTTGCGTGTATCTTGGTATTGCACTGCATATAATGTAAAATTTGAAAAAAAGCCTTATAAAATAATGCCCAGTTTGGTTTGCTTATTGGTCTTGCAACAGCAGATGGTGCTATAGGACTAATTAAACGCTTTAACCTTGTAATAGCTATGAAATTTCTTTCCTGTGTGCTCTGTGTTGTACACGGACTCTCTTTGGAGAAAGCAGACGCTCAGGACAGCAGCCATATTCTATGTTCTGTGTGGCGCACACCAGAGGTGTATTTAGCACAGCTGCGGAGTGGCAGAAACATCCCAGCAGTACAGAGGAGTTACAATGCACTCCGATAATTCACTTGTCCTGGACAGGGATCAGTTCCTCTCTTAGAGATCATGTCTCCAAAAGCAAAAAGTGTAGAAACACCAGCTACCAATAAAACAGATGGAATGACTTTGTTGTATGAGTGGCTGCTCCTCCCTTCCCTCTAATTCAAAGATAATTTTGATGGCATTTTCCTCACTAGACAGGTACATCACCACCATGACAGGAATGAACCTCGTTCGTAAGCCAGGGTATGTTAGACATGATCTCAGTCTCTTACATTTACTGTTAATGCCCTTCTTAATACTTGCGTTGTACCAAAGGGTTCCTAGGATGTAATATGTGCAGGCAACATATCAAGGTTCACTTGGAAGTCCTTTTTTAGCAGGCCAGTGTCATCCAGTACAATTGGAATCATTTCTGCCACATTTTCTAGGTCTCTGATTGCATCTTTTGGTACGAGGATCTCATTTCTTGATACTGAAACATCTGTTAGTGCTGTCATGTGCTTTTCTCCTTTACCACAATATCTGGTTTTCTTGCATCAAGCTTTTTATTGGTTGGAATAGAAAAGTCCCAGGTGATCACAGCTCTTCATTTTCTACAGTTCTCTCAAGCTTGTGATATTCTAGTGCATACAGTTTCCAGTGGCTGAGCCATCCCACCTTATTATACTTTTCTATGTACAGGCCTTCTGACATCAGTGATGAGAAATGTAACCTTCCCTGTACGTACCCGGATCAGTCCAGACGGTGGCTTATGTCCCCCGTCCAGCAGATGGAGTCAGACAAAGCTTCGGAGGGTGCTGCCTTATAAACCAGTGCACCCTCTGCCATTCTTCAGTATCTTTCTGACTCCAGCAGATAGGAGTAGGGGAACCTCTGATTCCCCAGTAAATTGATAGGAAGCTTGATTTCTTACTTTTCTACTTTTAAGCTTCTTCCTTCATTCGATGGATCAAGTTGTTACATTTAAAAAAAAAAAAGAAAAAGACTACTCATAGCTTGCAGACAGATGTTACTTTTTCTCACTGTCTTCTGTCCTTTCCCTGTTTGGCTGTACCGGGGTAAGTTTTTTGTTCTTGCTTTGTTTTTACAGGGATAGTTTCTAACTCAGCTCTACTGGGGGGGGGAGATGCATGTTGGAGGTTCCAACCTCTCCACCCCTGCCGCGTCCCGACCCGCTGCCCCGAGAAGCACATTCCTTGGGGCTGCCAGCCACAGAGAAGGTTACATTCCTCTGTGTCGCCTGAGAATTTGATCGGGTCGGTGAGAGAGGGCAAGCAGAGGTTTTTTCCGCTGCCCGCAGCACTGCCTGCTAATTTCCTCACGGCTCCCCCCCCCCCCCTTCTGCCATGCCGAGGGCTTACCGGTGTTCAGCGTGCGGTGAGCCCGGATCAAGGCTCTCTCGTGAGGGGATATGCACGAGGTGCCTCCCCAGTGGGGAGGGCCCCTCTCAGCCGATGGAATGCTCCGTTTCGCGCTCTCAGGCGCGCCTTGACAGGCAGAGGCTGGCCCTGATCCCGCTTAGTGCAGGAACGGCGACCATTTTGGATGCAGAGCCAGCTGCCCTGGCGCTCCCAGAAGACAATTCGGAAGGCATTTCTTCACTGTTACCGCTGGTTTTAATACCAGTTCCTCCTCTGGGACCCTTCTTACCATCAGGGGATCTGTTGCGACCGTCACTGCGACTCCTCCTGCTCTTCACGGACGCCTGGTTGCCGCGGTGTCCGCCTGCCGTCCTCTCCAGCGTCCCTGAACTGGTTTGGGTGCTACCTCCTGCCATGTTCTACAGATACCTTGGGGCGCACGCGGCCCTCATTCTTATTTCTTCATTGGTGCGTTCCTCTGCGGTGTCCCCCTGTGATAACGTCACGCTGCCCGGATATTTAAGCCTACATTTTATTGCTGGCCGTTGAGTTAGCAAGGGGAATTCTTAAGATGGGATTCGCTCTCCTTACCCAGCTACTCTGCCCCTCCAACTTAATTGGACTCTTTCTGCTAATGGGGTACCCGCTCCTCGGGGGCCTCTTTTGCTTCTTTCAGGTCGCTATCAGGTAACCGGTACTCGCTCCTCGAGGGCCCATGTTCCCTGACACGTTGCCTGCAACTATCTCCTCTTCTACTTGGAAGAATTCGCTACAGACATCATCAGTGAATACTACTATCATCCACTCCTCAGAGCTGTCTCCTTGGAATCAGGTACTCGCTCCTTGAGGGCCTGCCTCCGTTCCAGCGCCAGTGCCATCTCCTGTGTGAGTACTTTGCCAATGAGTCTCCCTGCTCCCAGGGATCTGGTACTCGCTCCTTGAGGGCCAGCTCTCCCTATCTCGGGCTTCTCCATATTTGGGACTCTGTGAATGTTCTATTGTACTCATTCTTTCAGTTCTCTCCACTACAGCACTGCTACTGGAGGAACCGCTGTTCCAGCGCCTGGGGAATACTAGTCTAGGGTTACATCTTCTACTCACTACTGCCACCTCTGGTGGCTTCTCAAACTGTCTAAATAAAGATAAATCTGTGTTTGTGTGTTAAAGAGCTGAGCCTGACCTGTGGCCCCTCATGGGATTTCCCCCCCGTGGGCGTGGTCAGTTGCCACAGTGTCCAAGGGTCCACCCAAACCTCACTAATTATAACAGGATCCCCCAGTTTTGCCTCCCTTGGGCCCACCTCCGTTTTCCACGGACTTCGTGCTTCTACTTCATAGTGCCTATCTGGCCAGGATGACCCAGCCTCTGGATTTGGCAACAGGGCCTCTGCCTCCCAAAGTGCTCAGGACGGCGGATTCTCCTCCCGTGGGAGTCTCCCAGGGAGTAGGGGGCTTAGGGGCGGGGACACCTGTGCCCCTCAGGGGTCCTCCAGGGTATGTTTGGTACAGACCCCTGAGGGGGGGGTGGATTTTGTTCTGGACCTGGATGATTCCCTGCTTACTTCTCAGATGGAAGGGGATGATCCTAGAGTTCTGCGGATATTCCAGAGAGACGAGTTGGACGCCCTCATTCCACATATCCTGCAAGAATTGGATACTGAGGCCCCTCTGGACCCACCTGGTCCCACTCCTTCGGTGAAAAAGGGAGACACCGTGCTTGCGGGGCTACGCCCTCTGGCCAGAGCTTTCCCTACCCATCCTACTTTTCTTCAATTGTTGGCTAGGGAATGGGATTTGCCCGAAGCTTCACTTAAGGTCAGCAGAGCAATGGAAAAGCTATACCCCCTCCCTGAGGACTTTCTGGAGCTGCTTAAGGTCCCGAAGGTGGACGTGGCGGTTTTAGCAGTCACGAAAAGAACAACCATTCTGGTGACGGGAGGCACAGTTCTGCGGGATCTGCAGGATAGGAAACTAGAAGTCTATCTCAAGAGTGTTTGAGGTTTCCACACTGGGAGGTCTGGGCGACCATCTGTAGCTTGCTAGCGCAAAGAGTGGGACTTTGCTGGGTGCAACAGCTACTCACCTCACAAGAGCTACCGCCGGAGGAAGCACAGCAAGCAGACCATCTGGAGGCTGTCATAGCCTATGGAGCAGATGCGCTGTATGACCTTCTCCGAGTTCTGGCCAGATTAATGGTCTCGGCCCGACGCCTTCTCTGGCTCCGCAACTGGTCGGTGGATTCCTCCTCCAAGACACAGTTGGGATCGCTACCTTTTAAACGGAAATTTCTTTTTGGGGACGACCTGGACCAGATTATCAAGTCCCTCGGAGAGAATACGGTTTACAGGATTCCGGAAGATAGGCTGCGGGCTACTAGAATGTTCGGTGCCTTCAGAAACCGGTTCCGCAGTCAACGCCGTTTCCGCACTACAAGACAGACGATGCCTTGGGCGCCTTCTTCCCGATCTCAGTCCTGGTCCCGTTCCTTTTGAGGCCGCAGACCGGCACGTGACAGGATGGCCCAAGGGGCAACCTCCAAGTCTTCACAATGATGCCAGGCTGACCCACTCCCCGACCCCCAGGATAGGGGGGCGGCCCTCTCTTTTCTACGAGGAGTGGGTCCAGATCACGTCCTGGATATTCTAAAGCACGGCTGCGCATTGGACTTTCCTCGACCCTTAAGAGACAGATTCCTCTTCTCTCCCTGCAGACCACCACAAAAGCAGCTCATTGTGCAACAGACGCTCAACAGGCTCCTAGCCCTCGGAGCGATCCTCCCAGTGCTGCCAATGGAAGTTGAGTCCAGCCATTATTCAGTCCACTGAATAATAGCCGCCCAATTTTGGATCTCAAGATGGTCAACAGTTGCTCATGGTCCCACATTTCAGGAAGGAGACCTTGCGCTTAGTGATTGCGGCAGTACATCAGGGAGAATTTCTCGCCTCCCTGGATCTGACAGAGGCTTAACTTCACATTCCCATCCTCAAGGGGCATCAGTGCTTCCTTCGATTCAAAATACTGGGTCAGCATTTTCAGTTCCAAGCTCTACCTTTTGGCCTGGCGACCGCCTCCCGGACATTCACAAAGGTAATGGTGGTGGTAGCGGCAGCTCTCCTTTGGGAGGGAATTCTGGTTCACCCATATCTGGACGACTGGCTCATTCGAGCAAAGACCTTGAGTCAGTGTCACCGGGTGGTCGACAGAGTTGTACATCTCCTACAATCCCTCAGTTGGGTTGTCAATTTCGCCAAGAGCATTCTTATTCCATCTCAGTCTCTGGACTTCCTGTGAGCATGGTTCGACACAGCGGCGGGCAAAGTCTTCCTGCGACCAGACTGGGCCCAGTCACTCCTAGCGCAAGTACAGCGCTTCTCTTGCCTCTCCTTTCCCACGGCTTGGGATTACCTACAGGTCCTGGGATCCATGGCATCCACTATCAATCTAGTGCCCTGGGCTTTTGCACATATGCGTCCTCTGCAGAGAGCATTACTCTCCTGATGGAGCAGCTACAAAGGTAAAAAGTGTGCAAGAGGCATGGTCATTGTTAAAAAAAAAAAAAAAAAACACAAAAAAAAAACCCATCCTAGAAGCACAGTCCAGATGTATCCCACACATTAAGAAAGGTGGAAAGAAGGCAAAGTGATTACTGGCATGGTTAAGGGGAGGTGAAAGAAGCTATTTTAGCCAAAAGATCTTCATTCAAAAATTGGAGGAAGGATCCAACAGAAGAAAATAGGATAATGCATAAGCGTTGGCAAGTTAAATATAAGACATTGATAAGACAGGCTAAGAGAGAATTTGAAAAGAAGTTGGCCGTAGAGGCAAAAACTCACAGTAAAAACTTTTTAAAATATATCCGAAGCAGAAAGCCTGTGAGGGAGTCAGTTGGACCGTTAGATGATCGAGGGGTTAAAGGGGTACTTAGAGAAGATAAGGCCATCGCGGAAAGATTAAATGATTTCTTTGCTTCGGGGTTCACTGAAGAGGATGCTGGGGAGGTACCCGTAATGGAGAAGGTTTTCATGGGTAATGATTCAGATGGAATGAATCAAATCACGGTGAACCTAGAAGATGTGGTAGACCTGATTGACAAACTGAAGAGTAGTAAATCACCTGGACCGGATGGTATACACCCCAGAGTTCTGAAGGAACTCAAAAATGAAATTTCAGACCTATTAGTAAAAATTTGTAATCTATCATTAAAATCATCCACTGTACCTGAAGACTGGAGGGTGGCTAATGTAACCCCAATATTTAAAAAGGGCTCCAGAGGCTATCCGGGAAACTACAGACCGGTTAGCCTGATTTCAGTGCCAGGAAAAATAGTGGAAAGTGTTCTAAATATCAAAATCACAGAACATATAGAAAAACATGGTTTAATGGAACAAAGTCAACATGGCTTTACCCAAGGCAAACCTTGCCTCACAAATCTGCTTCGCTTTTTTGAAGGAGTTAATAAACATGTGGATAAAGGTGAACCAGTAGATGTAGTGTACTTGGATTTTCAGAAGGCGTCTGACAAAGTTCCTCTTGAGAGGCTTCTTGAAAAAGTAAAAAGTCATGGGATAGGTGGCGATGTCCTTTCGTGGATTGCAAACTGGCTAAAAGACAGGAAACAGAGTAGGATGAAATGGACAATTTTCTCAGTGGAAGGGAGTGGGCAGTGGAGTGCCTCAGGGATCTGTATTGGGACCCTTACTTTTCAATATATTTATAAATGATCTGGAAAGAAATACGACGAGTGAGAGAATCAAATTTGCAGATGATACAAAACTGTTCAGAGTAGTTAAATCACAAGCAGATTGTGATAAATTGCAGGAAGACCTTGTGAGACTGGAAAATTGGACATCAAAATGGCAGATGAAATTTAATGTGGATAAGTGCAAGGTGATGCATATAGGGAAAAATAACCCATGCTATAGTTACACTATGGGGTAGATTTTTTAAGTTATGCGCGGGCATAGATTTGTTTGTGCAACCCGGTGCAAACAAATCTATGCATGTTATAAAATCCAGGGTCTGTGCGCGCAGGGAGGTGCACAATTGTGCACCTCCCTGCGCACACAGACCCTGCGCGCCGAGCAGCCAGCCTCAGAGGGAACTTTTTTTTTCCGGCCCCCCCCCCCCCCACCTTCCACTCCCTTCCCCTACCTAACCCACCCCCCAGCCCTAACTAAACCCCCCCCACCTTTGTTCAGAAAGTTACGTCTGCCATTCCCCAATCCGGGGGCTGGTTCGGAGGCCTTGGCCTCGCTTCCAGAACGCCCCCGGGCCGGCACCACACCCACTGACACCGCCCCCGGAACACCCCCGAATGCCGTACCGCCCTGGGACTTACGTGCGTCCCGGGGCTTTGCGCGCGCCGGCGCACAAGTCCCCTGCACACGTAAATCCGGCTGGTTCAGTGTGCTGCGGCAGTCAAAAAAGCAAACAGAATGTTGGGAATTATTAGAAAGGGAATGGTGAATAAAAAGGAAATGTCATAATGCCTCTGTATCGCTCCATGGTGAGACCGCACCTTGAATACTGTGTACAATTCTGGTCACCGCATCTCAAAAAAGATATAATTGCGATGGAGAAGTTACAGAGAAGGGCTACCAAAATGATAAGGGGAATGGAACAGCTCCCTTATGAGGAAAGGCTGAAGAGGTTAGGACTGTTCAGCTTGGAGAAGAGACGGCTGAGGGGGGATATGATAGAGGTGTTTAAAATCATGAGAGGTCTAGAACAGGTTAATGTGAATTGGTTATTTACTCTTTCAGATAATAAAAAGACTAGGGGGCACTCCATGAAGTTAGCATGTGGCACATTACTAATCGGAGAAAGTTCTTTTTCACTCAATGCACAATTAAACTCTGGAATTTGTTGCCAGAGGATGTGGTTCGTGCAGTTAGTATAGCTGTGTTTAAAAAAAGATTGGATAAGTTCTTGGAGGAGAAGTCTATTACCTGCTATTAATTAAGTTGACTTAGAAAATAGCCACTGCTATTACTAGCAGCAGTAACATGGGATATACTTAGTTTTTGGGTACTTGCAGATTCTTATGGCCTGGATTAGTGGGCTTGATGGACCCATGGTCTGACCCAGTATGGCATGTTCTTATGTTCTTATCTTTAGGTTTAATTTCACTACTGCTCAGGCATTCCTTTGTCAAGTTTTGATCCACATGTGTTTCTGCAGTAACTCTTTATTTTTTCTACTATGTTTATGCTTTTGCTTCTCCCCAGACAAACAACTCTCAGTATACTTAATTCCGCTAACATCTCAGCGTTGGTTTGGAGCAGGCAACGTATTTGTCTTAGAGTAATTTGCATAAGTACAATCAAAGCTTGTGAAACCAAACCGTTTTTCTCTTGAACACTGAGATATAGTAAACATTTTATTTAAAGGTTCATATTCTTTCTGGTGTGCTTCAGTGGAGCACATTCCATTCTATCACGAAAATCACCTGGCAGCAAGGTTAGCTGTACACCCTTCTTTAAAGTAAGCCTTTCACCATAGTTATACCCACTAAATACAGTGTCTGAGGAACATAATTCATGGTCTCATTAGAAAATGAAGTGTTTTGTTGAACATTTTGCTCCTTTTGTATTGTGACGCGTGTTTTCCTGAGGGTGTTAACTGTAAAGAGATAAGTAGAGGAACATGAATGCTAATGCAGCAATACTAGCAAAAACTTTTTGTAGATTGTTCCTTTTAATAAGTTGTTTCAGTTCCACCCTGTGAACCCAGAGTGCAGGACACGCTAGTGCCAGACAGCCAGTGCTGCCGCAATATAGATGCCTGATACACCTTAGCCTTATGAGTTGTGATCAGCCACAGAAGAGGGTGACATCCTCAGATGGTGCTGAGATGGATAGCTTTCCAAGACCACCTCATGCAGCCGTCATTGCTGTGCGACTCTCCTCAGTCTATTTTCTTCTGCTAGCGCAAAATAATGTTTTCGTGTGCTCTAAAACTAAAGCCAATGGTTGTCAATTTTGCTTCTGGGCGTGTTTTTTATTTTTTACTTTTTTCTGATATTTATTCATTTATTTTGGATTTGTGAATCTATACCCTCCCTCCCCCCCCCCCAATCCCTTTTTTCCTTTAAGATTGAATTTCATTTAGCATCACTCCTTTTCAAGATGGCAGACGACAAGCTAAGGTGCAAGAGATGTCCCCATTGCCCTTCTAAAATGACTCACAAATCAGCATGACCGCTGTGTCTTGGCCTTCCCATGATGTTCCTAAATGCATGACCTGTGCACACGTGGCCATAAGGTCGAGAAATTACACCATGAAGGAATTTGTAAAATCTTCTCATTCTTCCACCTAAGTATTTAAGATAAAGCATTCTAAGGTGAGAGGTCATTGCCTAAATCAAAAAAGGCTCAGTGCTCTCCTGATCAGCACCATGAGTCTGAAAACTCTGTGCAGAAGAGGCTGTTAAGTCCAACACGCCAAAGCATGTATGCAAACCAACAGACCATTGGCGCAGAGTCAATCCTCTTGATCACAATGTTTCATTGGTGCTATCCACAAGCAAAATCATGGTGCCATTTTCTGTGCAAAAACTTAGGCTCAGAAAAATCAAAACATGATCAAAGCTTTCAAATTCCAGTTTTGATTCCTGAATCAGATAGTTCTTCCTACAACTAAGGAACATTCCATGGTTAAGAAGATGTGGACTGAATGTATAAAAAAAAAAGTACTAACATGCTACCTCCTCTTCCCTTGGAATAGGTGTGTCTCCCATTTTAGAGTCACTGATGCCTAAGATGGAAAGTCAGTCTACTAATTTGCCTTTTCAGGCTAGAGAAAACATATCTTAGTTTTAGTGTCATGGCTTACCGTCATCTGGGGCAGGACAATGTCAGAGGAACCTCCTATAATGCTATCTGATTCACAGAAAGGCTCTGAATTTTCTTAAATTTCTCCAGTCTTTATTCTGATGATGATGATGATCTATCTGATCCCTCTCCACAATCTCCTAGGCGTATGTATCCTCCTGAGGATACAACACATTCTGCTTTTTTCAAAAAATGACCAAAGAGATTGCTTTCCTCTGTAAACAACAAGGGTAGAAGATACCTTCACCTTCAAAAAACAAACAAAAAAAAAACAAACCTCAAGAATTATACCAAGCTTTCTGACTGTAAGTAACTATCTTTGAGAAATGTGTTCCAGAAAGCTGTTAGCAGATCATTCAGGCTCCAGCCAATGATCTGTTAGACCAGCGGTTCTTAACTGGTGAGTCGCAACACACCAGTGTGTCACCCAGCACACGCAGGTGTGTCGCCACAATTCCCGGTCCCCCGCTGGCCCACCTGCTCTTCCTATTCCAGCGAAATGGAACTCATCCTCTGCCTAGGGCAGGAGAACTGGAGTCAATGGCACCAGCATGGTCTCTTCCCCCCCCCCCCCCCCTCCCGCGACCCAGAAGAGGAAGTGGAGTGCAGTGGGAAGAAGTGACCCTGTTAGGTAAAGTCTCTGCAGAGTCGGCCCGAAGAAGAGTAGTGTTTGCCCCCGTGGTCCATGGGATTCCTTTCTCGAGACCGTGAGGGCTGGAAGAGGAGGAGGCTATTGCTCCTGCTAGCTTGGTGGGGAGTAAGCAAGTGTGTGTGTGTGTGTGTGAATGACAGCATGTATGTAAGTGTGTGATTGTGATTGAGTGCCTGTGCGTAAGTTGGGGAGAGAGCATGTGTATGTATGATTAAGAGCCTGTGTGCAATTGTGTGACTGAGAGCCTATGTAAGTGAAAGAGAGAGCATGTCTGTGACTGAGTGAGGAGAAATTTGCAAACAACCCCGCCTCCTCCTAATTCACAATGATCTCAGAGCACCTGGAAATCAAACTTTTCCCAGTATGGAGAACAGATCATTTTTTTAATCCTTATTTTTAATTATTGGGTCTGTGTGTCTGCTGTTTTGAAATATTTTATTGGTATCTAGAAATGTTTTATATGAGTTTTTAATTATTAGATATTCCATTCATCAGCTGTTTTGAAATAATCTGTTCTTTTTATTAATATGGCTTTACTGCTACATTTCTTGCTTTATTTTATGAGGACTGTGATTTCTCTTTTTCCTTTGTTGCACTGCATACAAAGACTCTGGTTTGTTGCAGTTTCCAGTTCAGTTTTTGACTGCAGATTTCTATTTATGTGTTACAGTCTCTTTATTCTTTGTTAGGTGAGGGGCTACTGCTGCATGTAGCGTCTAGGTAGGGCTCTATAGCAATCTGGCTTGTTCCATTTTCCTAATAGAAGTATTGGAGTTTTAATGCCTGGTGTAATATTTTCAGCATTGCCTTTTCTTAGGTAAAGTGGTTACTGTTTGAGTGCTGGAAGTTGGTACTGTTCTGGTATGGGAGGTTTACTATTTATATAATTTATGTTCAGAGAGAGTACTCAACTTTTTTTCTTGTCATTCTTAACCATAAAAGTAATATGCAAGTTTTTTTGTTTTTTTTTTAATTTCCACTGTAGATTGTAATGAGCAGTGTGTCACGCATGTGAGAGCCATCTGTCAGGTGTGCTCAACTGAAAAAAGGTTGAGAACCACTGTGTTAGATCCTTTGTTCCAAGAGTCACAACCTAGAGAAGACATCATTGGTTTATTGAACCTCCAAATTCAGTTGTAGAACCAAATACGTAGACTACAACAGGAACTTCAGACACATTATCAACACTTCCAGTCTCTCAAAACTGGATATCAGGTATAAGATTCAGTCGTGTCCAGACCATCAAAAGGTCCAACCAGCCTGCCAATCAGTAGTGGTATAATAAAGTTAAAAAGATCTAAAAATGATTTGAATATCCATCTGTGGAAAGTCCCTGCCTTATTGGAGAACACAGCAAATGAGATTTTCGAATAAGCTATTTTAAGTTCTAGAATAGCTGCGCATCAATTATACATAGTGCCGTATATGAATTCTTGTTCACAGAATCTATAGGATATGACTCAAGAACTTCCATTAGTTTGAAGCAGTGTTTCATGTCCACTCTCCTCACAACTTAAAAATGTAATAAGCACCTCATCAGATCAACCTATGAGACTTATAACACTTCTTCCAGAATGTCAACAGTAGCCATTGGAGCCAGAAGATTAGCTTGGCTTTGAACTTCTGGGCTCCATGAAGAGGTACATGAAAAACTAGTTGCTAATCCATCTGAGGTAGATAATCTCTATGAAGAAAAAGTGAAAGAAACAGTAAATCTTAAGGATCATTGTGCTGTTCTCCTGACATCAGCGGCAACAACGTAACAACATTCTACATTGAAAAAGCTTCAACTTCAGTACTACTAAAGGCAATATGTCTGTTCAAGAAGAACATAACCTTATGCTTTTCAACGACAGTGCTCACAGTAGCCCAGGCAGTGTATCAGAGTGCAGCCAAATATTTGCAGCTTTCTCAAAATTAAATCAAACCAGAATTTTTGACTACAGTAACACACAATTCCTGATTAACCTTAGTCTTCCAGTGGGAGAAGACTTCATTGCTGCATGGTCTTTGATAATGGATATTTGGATTTTAAATATGAAACAGCAAGGGTACCATTTACATTTCAAATTTCTCTCCCCCCCAAAATCCTTTAACTTCTGCAATAAGAACTGTCAACCCTATTTTTAGCCAGTGCAGAAACATCTGTTTAAATAGGTTTGAACGCCAAGTACTTTCTAATTCCTGAAAAGACAGGTGGACTTTGTCCTATCCTGGACTTAGGAAACCTCAACAAGCATCCGAAAAAAGGAAATATTCAAGATGAATTCCTCAATTGGAGATCAATGACTATCTACTCTAGATCTCAAGGATGCGATGTACACACATTGTAGTTCACAAAAATTATAGGAAAGGTCTGTGTTTTACAGTACAAAATGATTATTATCAATATTGAACTCTCCCTTTTGGTCTCTCAGCAGCTCCAAGAGTGTTCAAGACAAAAATGCCTTGCAGTAGTTGCTGCTCATGTAAAGCTACATAATGTATTTGTTTTTTACTTCTAGATGACTGGTTCATATCGGCTCATTCTGTCACTCTTCATATGATGAGAATCAATAGTAAACCCTCTTATTGATAGACTTTCTAGAAACCCCCATCTCAGTCCAATATAAGGGACAGCTTTTCTTTCTCTTCACAGACCAACATTGATGAACAAAATTCTGATACTCTCCAAACACGTTATGGCTTGTCAGTCTATGCAAATATTGGGTCTCATGGCAGCAACAGTCCATGTCATCTTTTGCACACCTTGCCATGCGACAAGCTCAGTGGCATCTAAAATTGCAGTTTAACCAAGTATCTCCTACCACTATCTTTTACTGAGCAAATATCCACTATTCCACTAATGTGTAGGTCCCGTGTAGGGATCTATAGCAACTTGACTTTTTTTTTCTGTTTTCCTAATAGTAGGTGTATTGGTGTTTTAGGGCCTGGTGTAATAATTTCAGTGTTGCCTTTTCATATGTAGGGTTGTTAGTGTTTGAGTGCTGGCAGTTATGGTAGTTTTGGTAAGGGAGATTTACAATATTAAAATTGTAATTCAGTTTACTTGTGGCTGAGCCCATATCCATCACACATATTACAGTAAACCAAATATTAATTCCAAGGGTCTTTTTTACAGGGATTTACAACACTGCAGGTAAATATAATATGCATGTTGTAAGTGATATTTTTACCTCAGAAGACTGTACTTTAAATGTTCCTGTAAAATCTATTATTAATACATATTTAATTGTGTGTGGGGAGGGTGTGGCCAGCGTGGGTGGCAATCTGTAAGTTTTTCACCTAAGGTGCCTAATAACCTTGCTGCTGCCCTGTGTCTCCTCCCACCCCAATTCATTCAGTCTCTGTCCCCGTCCCATCAAATAAAGTCTAGCTTCCTCCTTCAATCTGTATTTTTAAAACATGACACCTCACACCCCTTCAGAACCCATGGTCAAGGGAAAGGGTATTAGGTACCCTAAGCAAACCTTACAGCCTTGCACACATGCCACCCCCCCCACACACACACACGCATGCACACACTCCTACACCCTCTATAGACGCACACATTATGCATTTATAATAAATTTTATATGAAAAAGAACATTCAAAAGTATAGTCTTCTGAGGCAAAAATATCACTTACAACATGCATATTATATTTACATGCACTGCTGTGGTGCCGAGCAGAAAACTCTGCAAAAAATTAGACTTTTTGTAATGTGGGTTGGGTGTGGGCTTGGCCCTCAAAGCCATGAATAAACAGAATTACCATTACAATATAATAAATCTCCCTACCAAAACAATCCTACTGCCAGCACTCAAACAGTAACAACCTTATCTATGAAACGGCAACACTGCACATATTACACCAGGCCCTCAAACACCAGTATACTTCTTATTAGGAAAACAGAGCAAGCCAGGCTGCCATAGATCCCTACCCAGAAATTACATGCCAGCAAAATGTTGCCTCGATCACATACGAAGAACAGACAGACCCTGACCAAATACAGAATAAAGAGGCCAGAAAATTTAAACAAAAATGTACTAGGAAGAAGAACTGAACTGGAACCCACAACAAGCCAGTCTCTATATGCAGAGCAACAATGAAAAACAGAAACATTGCCATGTTCTTAAAACATTAAATAATAAAATCAAGAAATATAAAACATCAATCATAATAGTAAAATCATATTCATAAAAAGAATAAATTTCAAACCAGTTAATGAATAGAATATAAAAATTTCTCAAACACCAATAAAATATTTTAAAACATCAGATAAATTAAAAATCCAATAATTAAAAAAAGTTCTAATATTTCCCTCCAAAAAACAAAACAAAATATTTCAAAACAGCAGAAACATCAAATTATACCCAGTAATTAAAACCAATAAGAATTACAAAATCTCCTCTCCATACCTGGGATCTTTTGATTTCCAGTCACCCTGAGATTGTCGTGGATTGGAGGAGGTAGGGACACACTCACACACGTCTATGCTCTCACACACACTTCCTCTCTCATACACAGGCTCCCTCTTCCTCACAGGTACATTATCTAGGTGTGTGTGCGCGCCTGTGAGAGCCTGAATGTGACATATAGGCGCTCTCAGACACACACATGCACATGTACACAGGCGCTCACGTTGTCATACACACGTACATGCTGTCTGTTCTCTTTGGGCCATGGTGGGATGAGTTCCACCATGACCCCGCGGGGCCTCCTGTTGTCTTCCGGCCATGGTGGGATGAACTCCATCATGGCCCACAGGCCTTCCTGTGTTGGGGAGAGGTGGAGCAGAAGCTGTGCGCACCTGCGTGAAACCATATGGACGGGTGCACACGCACGGAAACAGATGAGAGAGAACACCGTGGCCTTTCCTTATTCTTGGCCACCGCCAGGTTTGGCTCCACTGGCAGCCCCACAGTCTCTTATGCTTCTGCTCACCTGCTATCACCACTTTCAAATGCACGGTATGCAGTCCAGTAAGGATGGGCAGGCTATTCAAACTTTGGACTGCAAGAGAGCTTTTTTATTCTGTTTACAAAGAACAAACTGCTACAGAAAGTCTTCGCAATTGTTGCTTTCATCCCAGTCAAACAAAGTTCTTCAGTTACAAAGAGAACTTTCAACTTGGATATCTGATTGCATCTCCTACCGCTTTAATCGATCAGAACTCTATCTCCAAGCAGCTTCCCTAGCACATTCTCGCTCTGCCTGCATAGATGATATATGCAAGGTTGCCACTTGATTGTCCGTCCATATTTTTACTGCTCATTATTGCCTGGAACATTTTTTGCATCAAGACATCAGTTTTGGACAGACAGCTCTAAAGAGCTTATTCAATTGATTCCTTCAACTCTTCCTCCAGCCTCTGGCATGTGCCCTTGTAAAGTAAACATGTAATTATATGTGTGTAGTGCTTGGCCTGGGAGTCCCCAGATATGTGGCTATTAATTGTCCTGGTTGTCTATGGAAAAAACAGTGTTGCTCACCCAAAAGAGGTGTTCTCCACAGACAGCAGGATGAAGCAGCGACACAATCCCACCCTCTTCTCCTTGGAGTTGAAGGTCAGCTTGCTGCAAAGACTGAAGAGACTTGTACTGCAGCAACTACACAGAAGGATCCACACATGCTCAGACTTCTTTGGTCTTTCTAAGCTCTGAGGGAGCACGTTCCATCTCTGCATCATTGGATGACGTGACCCAGTTGTGTGATTTGTCCTGCTGTCAATGAAGAATACCTGTTGTAAATGAGCAATTTTGCTTTACCTCCTTAATATTAGCAATCCTAGTTAGCCCAAGGTGAGAATCCAGCTCGAAGACTCCCACGTGGTAGTTTTGAGCTCAGTCAGTGCTATGGCCCTTTAATGACATCTGATTGTAATTACAGGTTTCACTCTACCATGATAGATTTTTTTTAACTAGTATTGTTCTTTTCAGGATGTAGATATGATGGATCAAAATGGGATGACTCCGTTAATGTGGGCAGCTTACAGAACACACAGGTAATATATTGAGCATATTTATTAGTTCAGAATACTATACGTTGCAATTGCTTCTCAAAACAAATCTTTCAGTTTTCACTTTTGCAGCATGATTAATTCTACAGCGCCTTCTAAACAAGTTAGTTGTATGGGAGTGGGGCTCTTATGTTTGTGATAAAAGGGGCTTTGTACTCTATGCTGTAATATCAAGCACATATCTCTCACTGCACCCTACAAACTAGTCCATGATGAGGCTCCTTTTTGTGGTTTCATGATATAGAGCCTTTGTCCTCTGCCAGAATAAGAGAATGCATTGGACAGTGGCGTGTTTCTCTGTCTTGGAGAAATGCCCACCCAGCTGAGATCCTCACTCACTGAGCAGAGCCAGAAAAAGCATACAGCTTGATCTGAGCTGTGGCATTAGGCATGTGGATGACACTTAGAACTGGTAGAATTGCAGTAATTCTCACTTGGTTCTGCTCTATTTTTTTTTTTTTTTTGTAGTGTGGATCCCACACGATTGTTACTCACCTTTAATGTGTCGGTCAATCTTGGTGACAAATATCACAAAAACACAGCATTGCACTGGGCGGTTCTGGCAGGAAATACTACCGTCATTAGTCTTCTCCTAGACGCTGGGGCAAATGTCGACTCTCAGAATGTCAAGGTAAACGGTAGTCTGTTGTATATCATAAATGTCTTGCTGTTAAAAGATGAGGAAAGCAGACCAGAAAGGATGGATGCGTTTTAGTTGTTAATGTGAAATTTCTCTGAGCATTCAAGGACACTAACCTTTACTTATGCAGCTGACCACGTAAATAAAGAAAAGTTAGGAACTGGACGCTTTGGTGGATGAACCACTAACCAGAGTACATGTTTGAACCCAGAACTTCAAATTTTGTGAATATATAGAATAAAATAGTGTGGTTGCCATGTTAGTCCACGTGAATATACAGAAAACAGGTCAGTAAACAAATGTATAAGGTAAAACCTTTTTATCAGGCTCAGTTTGTTGTCTGACTTGCTTTTAGGAGTTGCACGCCTTTCAGCAGGTCAAAACAGAATAAGCTCATTTTGTTTTGGCTTGATGAAGGGAGTATAACTTCCCAAAACAAGTTAAGAAATGCATTGTTAGTCCAATACAAAGGTATCAGCTTATGTTTTTATGACCTATAAATATTGATATGCATACAGAGAGAATTGAGTGTTTTTTGGCCCACTAATTTCCTCTTGCTCTTTTTGGGCTTTCAGATCAGTTGAAACCATTCTCTGTGGCTTTACAGAACCATGAATCTTCATTTGCCCACCATCCTGCATTTCCCCCTATTTTTTTTTTTTTTTTAAACATCCCTTCCCATCCAGTTCAGTCATCAGCACGACAGCCTTTGGCCACAGGCTGCAGCTCCCCCAGAGCCTGGTTCCTTTGCACCCCGAGTCTGGACACTAGGTTTCACCTTTGTGCATCCCCACCAGCTTTGGGGCTGTGAACTCTGCAGTATCCCCCCAGTCCCAGCCGGCCCAAGGAGCATAAACTAGGCTTGGAGTGAAACCCTGCACTGCTACTGAACCATCGAGCCAGCCCTCGTAAACATATTTTTAAACAGTTGACCCAAAAAGCATCAATTAGTTGCATCTGGTTTCTCAGTTTTAAACTCAAGTTTGAGAAGAATTCATTAAAAATCAGAAGTGCCAGCTGACTGCTGCTAGGATTATTAGTCCCTTCTATGGGTAGTTTGGCTATAATTTAATTTTCAGCCACCTTTCTTCTTCATTTTCTGCATACTGGTTAATGGATGGATGGATGGATAGATGTGCTCCCAGTGGGTAACCCACATCACAACTGGCATACCAGTACAACAGTAATTAGAATTGGCAAAAAAGCACAATTGCTACCATACCAAATAAAGCTCAACATCCACGGCTAGCTAAATATTCACACACAGGCCTACCTAAAGACCCAAAGGCCAGATAGCCGCTGGGGGAAGCTCTTAGCTTTGATGAGTCATGAGATGAGCAGTTCCCAAAGAAGGCGCCATTAATAAACATGATTCAGAGGCATGCACCTATCAGCCCAGTGTCTATACCAGGAAAGACGAGTACATAAATGAGTAGGACACAGGCCATATAAAGACTGGTTAATATACCGAGCAATTTTAAAAATGATACGCAAGTCAATAGACAGCCAATGAAGGCTGGGCACTGTCCCCATAATTGACACTAGACACAATTCATGCAGCAACATTCTGGACCAACTGAAGACAGCACAAATACTTTTTTGGCTACCCACCCAGCAAACTATTACTATAGCCTAATCTGGTAAAGAATAGAGCTTGCAGAGCTTTTGTCAGTTTATCTTTGCCTCAAAAAGGGTTTGCTTGTAGAATCAAATGCAACATAAAAAAAAAACAGTGCGGCAAACCTTTTTGACATGAGGTAACATTGACATAACTGCTCTCTAAGGTAGTTCCCCCATGTTTTTTACTTGGGCACTTACTAGAAGTTTATGATCAGATAACCAAGGACACAATCTAGCTTGCTAGGCCCATCCCTTCCAATCCCCAGTTCTTCATATTAAGGAAGCCAGTTCTCAATTGCAGTTAAGCACTCAGTCAATTTGTGCAAGGCTCCCTCACGATTAGAGCCCAAAGAAAGTTACAGCTACCGGTGGCCAGCATACAAAAAGGCCCTAATAAGCTGTCTCAACAAAAGCAGATACACATTAAAAAGAAAAGGAGAGAGGAGATCCTTGGGAAACCCCTGAAACCACCGGTATAGAGGAAGACTGGAAATTATCCATCATAAAAAAACTGAGTTCTGTCCCTTAGACATGACAGAACCAATGAAAAGCTTGTCCTCCTTTACCTAAAATATATCAATCTGACAAGCAAGATGCCCATGATGAAGTGAATCAAAAGCTAAAATAAGATCCAGTAAAACCAACAAACTCTCCTCACCCTTAAGTCTTGGTAGATGCAGGTCTTCTGACTTAGCAAGCAGTATGGTTTCTCTGCCTTGACCTGGCCTGAAGCCTGATTTAAAATGGATCAGAATAAATGTTATCTTCCAAAAAATCAGAAAACTGGACCATAACAGGCTTTTCAACAGTTTTGCCAAGAATTAGCTCTCAACCAGTAATTACTGCAATCATCAGTATCCAAATGATACTTTTTGTGCATAGGGCAGATTGCAGCTGATTTAAGGGCACCAGGAAAAGAACCCTGCTGCATAGATAAAGACCCACTCAACCCTTGCTTAGATCTTATCAGTGAAGAGGTGCATGAGTCGCGAGGACTCATATAGTAGGTTGCGTTGAACTTAAAATTTCTTCTACCTATTTAATGCTGACCTGATGAAAACGGTTCCATACAGCCTAACCTCTGACCCTATCTAATTTCCGTTGTAATTCCTGCCGAATCCTGGCCACTTTCCCTGTGAAAGAATTGTATAATCACGCTGGGTAGTCTGCATTGATTGGATAAGGTATTTAATAAATTGATACATACAAATGGCCCTCAATTTCAACACTAATTTTATTGTGGCAAAGGTCTGCCATGGTCCATTCATAAATTCTTTAATTTGTGCCAGGAAATGCTCCTTTTTAGTAAACTTTATTATTTGCTTGTATGATGCCAGCTGTGCTGTCCAGAGTCCCTGACAGTTTTACGCCATCGCCTTTTCTAGTCTCCTGTTCAGTCTCTTTTTAGAACCACGTGGAATCATGCAGGTCCTTAGTGGGGCAATAGTATCGCCTGCATGAAGTCATTACACCCTGATTGAAGAGTTTTATTTTCACAGGAGAATTAAGAGTTGGCTTGGGTTTAAAAGATTTAATAGGCCGATGCTGTAAAGTGCGCTCAGCTGAGTACACTGCTTTAACCCCGCTGTTGGACGCATGTTCATCAAATACAGGTCAATGAGGCTATTAGTCATTCGCCCAGGATAGCGAAAAAAATGTGCGGCTGATCCGCACATTTTACGCTCAGAAATTAGCACCCGCCCAAGGGCAGGCGTTAATCTTTGAGCAGCCCGAATATGTGTACCGCAAAGCAGAAAATGGTGCTTTCCTGTACATCCCCCGACTTAATATCGTAGGGAGAGTGAGAAGACGGGCAGGAATGTGTGCTGGTGGGATCTCAGAGGGCAGCAACTCCTTAATAGCTGGAAGCTAGATTCATTGTATTTATCCTTCTCCAGACTGCAGTGCCGTGTTGATCACATTTTGTAGGAAAACCATGAAAAATTGCTTCCCTGTATGTGCTTCATTTGGTGTTAAGCCTCTTCTATATTCTTGGCAGGGGGAATCGCCGCTTGATTTGGCAAAACAGAGAAAAAATGTCTGGATGATTAACCATTTGCAGGAGGCGAGGCAGGCAAAAGGGTATGATAGTCCTTCCTTTCTGAAAAAGCTGAAAGCTGATAAGGTGAGACGGTGGTGATCTTTCAGAGTTGGGGGGGGGGGGGGTGGCTTTAAATTAAGGTTACACATTCATAACAAGTGTTATACAGCTATGATCTAAGAACATTGCAAACACCAATGTAGCACTGAGGTCTCAGGGCAAAGAATTTTATGTTTGAGTGATAAGTCCTAGCTTCTGCCATTCTCCTGAGCCAAAGCATGCACCTTTCTCATTTCAGGGATCAGGGTAACATCAAACATATACTGGGCCTGAATCATAGAAAGCAGGGTTCACGGCTGTTACCAGAGCTGCTATTTGTTTCCAGTTTCTGAACAGTCCTGCAGGCCATGCTCCATGCAAGCATCTTGAGTCATGGTAGCGTAGTAAATGATGGCAGAAAAAGACCATCCAGCCCATCCACCTCTACCCAGTTCTTCTGTCCCCACTGCTAACAGTGTGTGACTACCTGCAAGATGTCTCCTTATCCAGGACAATCTTTCTTCCACTCCACCTTCTGGAGTAGAGGAGCTTATAAGATCCTCACATAGTCCCTCCAGCACCCCTTTTCCACAGGGCTCTGTAATAACCTAAATAGCCAGCAACATCAGATCTCCTGCTTAGCCTGACACACAAGCCTGGCCACATGAGTGCCTACATTTCTGCTAGGACTTGTGGCCTGCCAGACAGACCCAGCTGCCAGTCGATGCTACCATGACAACCCGGCCATATGGACTAGCAACCTTTCATATTTGCCATTTTGCTTTCTACTCGTGCCAGTTGTAGCAACTAAGGATCCTCTGTGCTTACTCCATGCCCTCTCAAACTCTGTTATCATTTTAGCTACCAGCACCCACCCTAGGAGGGCGTTCCATGTTTGTCCACCCTTTCTGTGAAAAAATGATCTGATGTTTCTCCTTAATCTCCCCCTTCAGAGTCTCTTATTGTGACCCCTTGTTCCATACTTAGCTGAGCTACCCTGCATTCTGTCTGTTGTATTGCATGAAAAGTGTTGGGTTGGAAATCAGTTAAGCAATGCGGAGTTCATTAATGAGAGCATGGCATAGAATTGAGCTAATTACAGAGATCAATTTGTCATCTTTTCAAGGTTGTATGATAAGCTGATCCACTGTTATTACTGTGATGTCTCAGCAGAATTTATTGTTATAGAAATCCAAGTGGTTTGCTGCTAATGCATTTGTAACACAAAAGATAGCAAGATGAGGTGTTTCTAATGAAGCACTGAAGCGACAGGATATGTGTTGCACTGGAATTGGGCTCACCTAGGTGTGCTATTCGGCAGAAAGCTGCTGAGTGCTATTTATTGCATTCAAGTGCTTTAATTACACTGCACAATAGCTTGCCCGTTGTCATTTTTTGATTATAAAATGAGTACTTAGACAATAGTGCTGAACAGGTCTGCACACCTAAACAAGTTTAACTTACCCAGTTAGCAATGTTGCTGATGTGGTCCCCATCTCACTTTGAATTTGCTTCAGTTTATATTATAGCAGCACTGTAATGCCATCAAACTGTTCTGATGGCTGGCTTCAGATATTTCTCTTACAGTCCATTTCATGGCCTTCATCCTCACAAAGCAATGAGGCATGTTTAGGAGGCAGATAAAGCAGCATTGGGTTCAGATGGATTTCTGTTCCTCTGCTTCTGTCCTATCACATGCTCCTGTATTCTTCTTTCTGCTTTTAAATAATTGTTTGCCCTTCTCTAGACAAGCTATAAAAAATAAAAGAAAACTTAGAAACATAGAAATGGTGGCAGAGAAGGACCAAATGGTCCATCCATCTGCCGAGCAAGCCTATGGTAGTATCTGCTGCACCATGGAGGTTACCCCCATACTTATCAGTTTCCCAGACTGTAAAAATCAGGGCCCTTGTTAGTTGCTGTCTGAATCCAATTCCCTTGTTCCCCCTGCTGTTGAAGCAGAGAGCAATAATGGAGTAGCATCAAAATTATGAAGGCTTATTGGTTAAGGGTAGTAACCACCACACCAGCAAGTTACCCCCATGCACTCTTTTCTTCATTTTCATCCTGTAGCCTTTAGGGATCCACAGTGTTTATCTTATGCCCCTTTGAATTCTTTCACTGGTTTTGTCTTCACCTCCTTGGGAAGGGCATTCCAGGCATCCACCACCCTCTCCGTGAAGAAATATTTCCTGACATTGGTTCTGAGTTGTCCTCTCTGGAGTTCCATTTTGTGACCCACCTAGTTCTACTGATTTCTTTTCAGTGGAAAAAGTTTGTTGATTTGTGCATTATTGAAACCTTTCAGGTATCTGAAGGCCTGTATCATATCTCCCCTGCACTTTCTGTCTTCTGGGATATACATATTTAGATCCTTCGGCCTCTCTTCATAAGTCATTTGGTTACCCTTCTTTGGACTGCCTCCATCCTGTCTTTGTCTCCTTTGAGATATGGTCTCCAGAACTGTACACAGTACTACAGGTGATGCCTCACTAAGGACCTGTACAAGGGGATTATCACTCCCTTTTTCTTACTGGTTATTCCTCTCTCTATGCAGCCCAATATTCTTCTGGCTTTAGCTATCGTCTTGTCTCATTGCTTCGCCGTCTTCAGATCGCTAGATACTATCACCCCAAGATCCCTCTCTTGCTCCATGTACAACAGCCCTTCACCCCCCATCACATACAGCTCTTTTGGATTACCACACCCCAGATGCATGGCTCTGCACTTCTTGGCACTGAATCCCAGCTGCCATATCTTTGACCACTGATCAAGCTTCCTTAAATCACGTTTCATTCTCTACTACTTCTGGCGTGTCCACTCTGTTGCAGATCTTAGTACCATCCGCAAATAGACAAACTTTACCTTCTATCCCTTCCACAGTGTCGCTCACAAAGATATTGAACAGAACCGGTCCCAACACCGATCCTTATGGCACTCCATTAACACCGGTTTCTTTTCAGAGTAGGTCCCATTTACCATCACACACTGTCTTCTATCCGTCAACCAGTTTATAACCACGCTTACTCCCAAGCTTCTCATTTTATTCACAAGCCTCCTTTCAGCAAAAGCTTTGCTGAAATCCAAGTAGATCACATTAAGTGCTCTTCCCCGATCCAATTCTTTAGTCACCCAATCAAAAAAATCAATCAGATTTGTCTGACAGGACCTTCCCCTAGTGAGTCCATGCTGCCTCTGGTCCAGCAATCCTCCTGACTGTTGATAGTTCATTGTCCTTTCCCTCAATAGAGTCTCCATTAATTTTCCCACCACCGAGTTGAGGCTAACTGGTCTTTAGTTTCCAGCCTCCTCTCTGCTCCCATTCTTGTGAAGCGAGACCACCACCACTCTTCTCCAGTCATGCAGCACCACTTTTGATTCCAGAGATCTATTGAACAAGTCATGAAGCAGACCTGCCAGCACATCTCTGAGCTCCCTCAGTATCCTTGGATGAACCTCATCTGGCCCCATGGCTTACCTTGCTCAGTTCTAGCTTTATTGTACTGCAAACCCCAGCCAATGCACCCAGAAAACAGTAGGTTGGCATTTGAAGTAAGTAAAAAATCAATATTTCTATTGTTTTGTAATATAAAAAAAAGGTTCTCTGTCAAAAGGCAATTCACAATACTTTGGTTTACCAAAATATAGATTGCAAGCTTTATAGTTAATACAGGATGCTGCCGGCTGTTTAATTACATTGTGACCAGTTTAAAATCATATTACACCTGTGTTGCAAAGGTTTCACTGGTTGCCCGTAGATCAATGGGTCCAATTTTAAAATGGCAACTCTAATTTTCAAAGCCCTCCAGGAAGAAGGGCCTTCTTATCTCTCAGAACATTTAGTAAAATACTCTCCTCCTCAGTCCTTATGATCAACAGATATATCTTTTTTTAGTAATACATCACATAAAATTGTACATCTTCAGTCCATTCGCTGTCAAACACTTTCAATAATGAGGCCTACCCTTTCAAATGAATGACCTAGAGAGCATCATACGATGCTAGATTATAAACTGTGTAGAAATAATTTAAAAACTTATTATTTTAAATTAGCCTTTTTCTGATTTCTAAAGCATTTTAACATGTTATTTTTGTTGATGGGTTTTACTGCTTGTATATTTTTTAAAATATTATGTATGGGTTTGTTGGTTTTTTTTTTTTTGCTTAATCTATACAGTTTTATTTTGTTTTTGTTTTCTATTTATTTTAAATTCAGTATGCCTGTTACTGTAAACTGCTTAGCATGGTCACACCAATTAGGCGGTATAAAAATAAATTTTAAATAATGTCTTTACATTCTAATCTGCTTTGCAATAGTGTCTAATGGTAGATGGTGGTTTACTCTTTCAAAGAGTACAAAGAATAAGGGACAAAAAGTAAAGTTACTAGGTAATACATGTAAAACTAATAAGAGAAAACATTTTTTTACTCAATGCATAATTAAGCTTATTGTTGCCAGAGGATGTGGTGAAAGCTGTTAGTGTAGCTGTGTTTAAAAAAGGTTTGGACAAATTCCTGGAAGAAAGGTCCATTAACCATTTTTAAGATAGACTTAGGGAAATCCACTGCTTCTCCCTGGGTTGAGCAGCATGGAAAATGTCTATCCCTCGGGATCCTGCCAAGTACTTGTGATCTGGATTGGCCACTGTTAGAAACAGGATACTGGGCTTGATGGACCTTTGGTTTAACCCAGTATGGCAAGTGTTGTGTTCTTATTTTATTTGAGGGATCTGACAGAATATTAGGAAAACAGTAAATAAGCAATAGATATATAAATGCCCTTCCCTACAGAAGTGTAACAGGATCTCATTGGTTTTGCAGCTTAGGTGTGACATTGTTTGCTTGCCAGAAACTCCTGGTATAGTCAGAATTCAAATTTTAGAGAGCAGGTGACAAGGCAGTTTCCTTGCATATAGTGCATACTTACATACATTGACTTTTTTTTTTGTAAGATTGAAGTTTTTTTGTAGATGGACTATTTGATTTTCTCCAAAATGTTAAATACTTGTTCTTTTTTAATACAATTCAAAAGATCAGATATGTAATGTTAAAATGTACATGGCAGTCAGAAGGTAATTTCATATCATCTTCTGTTAACCTGTGGTGATACTTGTTCCTCTGATGATTAAACTGAGCAGCTGGAAGTCAAGGGATAACCTCACAAATGACTAAAGGTCTCATTTCTTTAGTGTGTAAAATCCCTTTTGTGCAAATAACTCTGCGTTATAAAACTGAATGTGAAGCTAAGGTAACCATTTGTGTAGCTGATGCCATTAGCCCATGATTGTTCCTTTTGACGATGGATAGATACAGAGGACTGTGGAACAGAGGGACTTGATTCCCCAAGCTGCTCGTGAAAGGTAGAAATCACAGAGCAGATACTCACTAGCAGCCTTAAGGCTAGTGACTTTACACAGTAATATAGTAATGACAGCAAATAAAGCCCAAATGGTCCATTCAGCCTGCCTATTAATTTGCTTATGGTAGTAACTTCCATTCCATGCAGGTTACCCCCATGCATTCTGTTAAGGGTAGTAACTGCCTCTCCGTGCAGGTTACCCCCGTACATTCTGTTAATCTTAGCAGTGCCATTGAATACTAGAGGGCATACAAAATCACTGCTTACATAGGGCATTCAAAATGATCTGCTCAGGTAGGAAGGTGTGGCTATTGGATTCAAGATTTATTTCTGAAGATGGTCTTGTGGGTCAGCTATGGGGTAAGAGACCTGCGTTACATCGTCTTGCTGGCGGAGTACGGAAGTGTTGCAGAGATGATGTGCTCAGGTGCCAGGGAGAGGGAAGGTTACTGCTGCTGGGGCCACCTTCGAGTGGTACTGAAGGGTTGAGTTTTGCTCTTGGCCTCTTAGAGCTGCATGGTTAGTTGGAGCAATTGCCCTGGGAAGGAAAGGAAAATGAATTTTTTCTGAAATTGCGTATCAAAATGTTTTCTTTTTTGCAGGAATTCCGTCAGAAGGTGATGCTTGGAACGCCCTTCCTAGTGATTTGGCTGGTTGGGTTTATTGCAAACCTTGACATAGATTCTTGGCTCATTAAAGGGTTGATGTACGGTGGCGTTTGGGCCATGGTACAGTTTCTTTCAAAGTAAGTGTTTTGTTAATCTTCAGAAAGCTCTAATGAAACTGCATTATGTACTATGAAGCCTTTTTCTCTTTAGCACTCATTGATTGAAACAAGTTATGCTGTATTTTTCCATCTAACTATGAGTAGCTGAACTCTTTGCTGTAATCTTATTGTTTTCTTTTTTCTCTGTTTTCTGGCTAGATAAAATATCTTTTGTTTTTCCTAAGACTCTTTGCTTTCAGATTTTCTGAGATTTGGTACATATTTATTTTATAGTACTAACTGGCTAGTCAAGTACTTGAACAGGGCAAAAAGATCAATAGTATTAAAGACAAATGACCTTTATTAAAACAATTTAGAGAACAGTTAGACTCCACTCCAAAATAGCTATTTTTTTTTTTTATAGAGAAGACATAGAAGATAGGAGCCTTCATAGATAAGATTAAGGTGGAAAGAATGAAGAAGTCTGGTGTGCTACTGTTTTTTTCAGGCTTATTATCCACCTCACCCAAGGAGTTGGTGGTATGAAGTCATAGTTCCTTGATGGGTGCCACAAATTAGTTTCAAGTTACTTTTTGTTAGAATTCAGTCCAAGAAGGTGTGCCACCTGTGTATTTCAGGTAATGTAAGCATTCCTTATAGAAAAGCTTAAGTAGGGAGCAGTCTGACTGGCTAGCAAACCTTTTAATCTTTTGTAAAAGTTAAAGTATAAAACAAGTTTGGATGGGTAACTCCATGGAGCAGCGATTCTCAACCAGTGTGTCTCGTGCTACCGGTCTCCCGCTGCTCTTCCTTCACTGAGCGAGAGAGGGACAATCTTCCACTGCTGCTGTTGCCGCCCGGGCTATCAGCACGTTCAAGCCCGGATGGGAACAGCAGCAGTGTTAGTGGAGGCTGGCAACTGCGGCTGGGCCTTTTCTTCTTCCCGCACCTGCCCCCTCCCTGGCCCGGAACAGGAAGTGATGTGCAGTGGGGTGCGCGGGAAGAAGAAAGGGCCATGCTGCACGAAAAAGTAGCGGCGGCAGCGGCAGCCCCGAGCAGTAGCGTGGGCCCGAAGGAAAATCAGAAGCAGCCAGAAATCGGCACAGGAGACGACAGAATTAGCCTACCGTGGCCGATGGGATTCTTCTTTCTTGGCCTGCGGGGGCTAGAGGAGGAGGCTGCTGCAGCTACCATTTGTGCTCGGGGGAGGGGGGTGCAGGAAATGAGAGAGACAGCCAGCCTGTCTGTAAGTGAGAGAATGTATATGTGATTGAGAGTGTGCATGTGTAACTGTGACTTAGAGCCTGTGTATAAGTGAGAGCATTTTATTGAGATCATCTATGTAAAGTGTGAGAGAGCGAGCATGTGTGTGATTGAGAGAAATTGGTCAGAGAGGTGATGTGTGTGTATATAGGAGAGACAATTGAAGTGACTGTTCAGGGAGATGACTGGAGTGTGTGTGTGTGAGAGAGAAAGTGATTATGGGAATGAGAAGCCTGTGCTTGTGGAGAGAGAGAGCATAGGAGTGAGAAACGTGGGTGTGTGAGACGCAGCATGGGAGTGAGAAGCCTGTGTGTATATGTGCATCAGAGAGAGAGACTGTTCGGGAAAGTGACTGGTATGTGTAAGAGAGAGACTGGTCAGGCGATGATGTGTGAGAGACAGAAACTGGTATGTGAGTGTGAGAGAGAAAGAAAGTGATTATAGGAATGAGAAGCCTGTGCATGTGGTGAGAGCTAGCATAGGACTGAGAAACCTGGGTGTGTGTGAGAGACAGCATGGGAGTGAGAAGCCTGTATATGTAAGATAGAACATGGAAATGGGAAGCCTGTGTGTGTGCATGAGAGAGAAACTGATCGGGAAGGTGACTGGTGTGTATGTAAGAGAAAGACTGGTCGGGAGATGATTGGTGTGTCAAAGACAGAAACTGGTCGTGGGGGTGTAACTGGTATGTGTGTGTGAGACAGAGAGACTGGTCATGGGCCCTAAGGAAGAGGACCATGAGTACAGAGCTTCAGCCACTACTGCTTCTGGTGTGTGCTACTGGCCTGCATGGAAGAGGAGTAGGAGAGCTGCTGGAGAGGGTTAGTAAAGGTGGCTTTTTAAGTTTATTTTTTTGATTGACTGCCATTTTAATTACTGACTATTATGTGATGTGTCTGCTGTTTTGAAATATTTTATTGGTGTTTGGAGAATTTTAAATAATCTTTATGCGTTTTTAATTGTTGGATATTATTCTGTTCATAGTTGTTGTGAAACCTTTATTCTGCTTATTAGTATAGTTATACAATTATTTCTGTGTTGGGATCTATAGCTGCTTGGCTAGTTCTGTTTTCCTAATAGGAGGTGTATTGGTGTTTAGGGCCTGATTTAATATTTGTAGTGCCGCCTTTTCATAGATAGGGTTGTTACTGTTTGAGTGCATTCCATAATACAAGTGTAACTGTGTGCGGATTAGTTTATGTGCATTACTGCAGATCCTGGGAGTATGTTAGGTCGGTTCTGTATGTGTTAGCAAGGTGAGGTATTTTACTGTATCAGTCTTATTTGTTGAATTTTCTCAAAAGGACATGCATTGGTGATAAACTGCTGTCTTTTCATAAGTAGGGCTATTGAGCCTGGTAGTTGGAGTTTGTGTTGCTGTTACTGAGATGACACTAGAAGCAGAATATATTTTTTGTAAGGTGAGTTGTACGGGGAATGTCATAATTCTGCTTTACATCCATAATTGTGGGTCAAGGGGGTTCCTGTGGATGTAAACTGTACTTTTACATTTAGCCCTATGATGGTCGTGTATTCAGTGTGTCATGCATGTGTGTCCCGACAGAATAAAGGTTGAGAACCACTGCCATGGAGTAGCCAAAATTGCCAAAAGCGTTCTGTATTGAATGCAAATTTCCAAAATATGTATGTTTGTTTGAGCATGAAACATGGGGAGGTTGTGTGTGTGTATGTGAAAAACAGTGAGACTTTTTCTCTGTGTGTGTGTGTGTGTGCATGCATGAGAGGGAGAGAGGTGTCACTTTTTTGTGCCTGTGACAGAGAGGCAAGACTTGTGGGTGGTTCTTTATGCAAGAGGGAGAAACTGTGTTTATGAGAACGAAAGGCTGTTGCTATGCGTCTGAAATTGAGACTTTTTTTGTGTATTTGAGAGAGCTTGAATTTGATTATGTGAATGAGTTGGTGACAAACTTTTTGTCATTTATTTAGTTGGCTTTGTGAAATAGAGGATATTGGTGTGTATGTGTGTTGGAAAGGGAGTACGTATGCAACGAGGAGGCTGTGTGCAAGAAATTGTTTGTACATGTGTGTCGGTCCTTGCCGATTTTCGTCTGTGCTTTTTCAGCCTAGATGGCTGGTCAGTTTATATATGTAAGTTTCACAGCATAAGAAAATTAGGCACGCTGATATGGGAATGGACGCCATCTTGCTGCATCGCATATAAACAACATAAGTCTATTTTTCTAATGCAATGAAACTCACATGTGTAATTTTCCTGGCAACGAAAAGATATATGCGCAAGTTGAAAAAGAACATGGCCAGAAATTGGCTTCAGTATAAGGCACTCTCCAGCACATCTTGTAAAGAACTCCAGAAAATGGAAGAGAAATATTCTCTCTGGAGGAATCTGGAGAGAACTCCCTCCCGTCTGGGAGGCTGGCTGGAGGACTGAATTAAGGGCTCTTCCACCTGAGCCCATTGTGCCGCGGGACACTACCCGACCACCCAATGAAGTCGTCATCCGGGGACCGACAACCAGATAAAGCCAGAGAGGCTGCGGCTTCCTTTGGAGGAATCTGGAGAGAACTCCCTCCCGTCTGGGAGGCTGGCTGGAGGTCTGAATTAAGGGCTCTTCCACCTGAGCCCATTGTGCCACGGGACACTCCCCGACCCCAACAACGTCATCATCCGGGGACCGACAACCAGATAAAGCCTGAGAGGCTGCGGCGCACAGCCACTGGCACACTGCCGAAGCCGCATGCCAAAGAGGTGCGCCCCTTCTAGTGTTTTTCTTTAATACTTTTTTTATTGAAGATATATGGGAAGGAAGAGGAAGACCAAAGTCCTGACGTCATCGCCTGGTTTGCCGGTTGTGAGAGGACCCATGGACTCAGGGTGAGTCAATTTATGAGAAATTCTATCCCAGAGATTTCTTTTTTGTCAAGGTCCTTAGAGAGTCCTAGCCAACCACCGTCACCTCACATGTTGATGGATTCTCCTGAAGCTAATCCTCAGATATTACAACAAAAACTAGATCCAGTAACTGCTACCTCACTGGCTGGCATAGCAGAAATTACTGAGCACAAGAGGACTCTGGATCTCATCCATTAGAGGTGCCTTTTCAACCTGGAAGTTTTGGTTCAGAGACTATTGATCCCCAGAATGTAACGTTAGTTGATGTGTAGAAGGTACTTCTTAATATGGAAAAGTCACTATCATATTCCATATCCCAGTTTGGTAAATTTTCAGTTGAAACTAAGAATGTCCTTGATGACCATGGTACTCATTTAATCCATTTGCAAGCCACTTCAATGTCTACAACATCTCAAATATCTTCCTTACAATTATCTAATAATTCCTTTATAAAGGATAGTTTAATGTTACAAAAACATCTTGAAAATTTGGAAAATGAGATGTGTATAAGGAATCTTCATTTCCTAAATTTTCCTGTCTCAAGGTTATTATCAGCTACTGAGTTCAAAAAATATCTTGGTGAAGTTTTGTCTATTTCCCTCTGTAAAAGAAATGATTATTTCTAAAATGTATTATATTCCTAGATTTAAGATTAGGTCAGAAGGGAGGGAAGAAGAACTTGGATATATTGCAAGGGGATAGCCCTAATTTGACCTCCTTTTTGGAGGCTTCTATTGATGATATACCCACCAGAGCTACTCTCCTGGTATCATTTTGTAGTGAATAAGATAAAACTTTGGTGCTTCAGAAATATTTTAAAAATAAAGATCTTCTTTTCTGTGGTCAAAAAATTCAAATATTCCCTGATGTTGCCAGAAGCACTCAATTGAGGAGGAAACAATTTTTGGTATTAAAGCCAAGGGTTTTATCTCTGGGGTGGTTTTTTTTCTTAAAATTCCCCTGCGAATGTCTTGTTATGTACCCGAAGAACAAGTTTATATTTCAAGACCCTTCCCACCTTGATACTTTTTTAGTGGATAAGGGGATGTGATAAGGTGTAATATAATGTATTTTGTAAGGTATACACGGCATTTAGTTGAATTTATCTTTACATTACTGTAATTATTACAGATTTCCTTTTGATCTTATTAGGTCTTGCCTGAATTAACCTCCCATGATTTGGGGACTAGTCAATTGGAATATATATTTTTCTTTTGGTATAAGTGGATAATGTATAAGTCTGCTTGTATTCCAATATATTTACTTTATGTATATTTTTAATGTATCTTGTTAAAATTCCAATAAAATATTAATAGTCCTCTTTGGGGAGAGAGGACGTCTGAATGTTCCATAAGTACCTTGTGAGCAATTTAGGCACAATTAGAGGTAACCGAATGCTCATCATATGTAATACTCAGTTTAGATGCCCTACAGAGGTTAATTTGTTATACATAACCACAAAAGTTTCATTTTTATTTTTTATTTTTTTTAATATATATCTTGCTTATCTAAAATCCTAAGTGGGTAACACCAAAACATTCATAAAAAAAACATAGACAGAACATAACACAAACAAACTATATATTTGACTTTGCTTGTGAACCATGAGGAAGACCCTCTCTCACTAAAAGAAATATTTAAATAAAAGAAGAAATGTTAATTGTCAAAATCCTGTATGTACCATGGAGAACAGACATGTCAGAGAATTTTAAAAAATGTCTTTAGGCTTGTGAAACTGGTCTCTTTAAGGCTGCAATACTTGCAAGTCAATCATTTTCTACCACTGTGTAGTGGTAATTTAGTAAACACTTATACAATTCCTTAGTTAATAGTTACACTAACCCTGACATGAACAGGCATGTTAGAGCTTTAAAAAAACCTCTTATTCCATGTTAAGAGATTAGCACGGTTAATATTAATTTCATGCTCTTCCTTAAGTCCTGGTTTACTGAGGCTTTCTTTTCTGTTCTATGCCTAGGGGGGAAAAAGCTTGGTAAATCAGGACCTTTAATCTAATACACTAAGTAGGACGTAGTTTTTCAGGATTCTTGTAAGCGAGAGCCCAAGGAAGATATCGAGCTTTTGTGTAGTAGCTTCAATCAACTTTTTGTATTTGTACAAGACAATGTACACATTTTAAACAAGAAGTTAGGAAAATCCAAATAGTGTGTAAATAAAATGAAAGCTGTCGCAGAAGCCTATTGATATGACTGTGGATATGCTACGTATTTCTACCTACTATTAATACAGTCTAAAAATCTTATAATTCACTGGATTGTGACGTAATTGGATGTGTTTACCACTGTAGATCCAGGGACTGAATGCAGTTAATATTTTGTAAGGCTTTGCTGACTTACCGTGAGGATGTGGGTTTTTAACCTCAAAAGTGGATGTCATTGGAGAAGAGGTCCCCGAGCTTGGCTGAGGCTCAAAGCATAGCACACTTTGGACAACGATCCTGGCCTGCTGCTGCACTTTTCCAACTGGATTCCTGGAGAAGTGCACTTATTTTATTTTTTAATGGATATTTTAAACTTTTTTTTTTTTTTTTTTTTAATTTTTGTTCTTTAGTCACATCTACTAAATTCCTCCTCCTGATCTATAAGGAGTTTGGTGTCACCTTGGTTGGAGTTCAGAAGATTACGTTCCCTAGCGGAGGCTTATCGCTTAATAACTTGGAGTAAATGATGTATCTCCTCTCCTTTTCTTAGATATTGTTGATAGGTATTTCACATTTTGAGTATGTGGCTGACTACAAAGCAGCCAGAAATGTGAAATAAAAGAATTGCTGTCAGTGTTCAATTTCTAACATAGGTCTCTGCTTTATCCCATCAGTCATAAGTGATCTCTTCCTTCATTAATAATTGCAGTATATTTTATGGCACTTTGCCTCTGTCACAGAGTGCAGATGGGAAAGCCTTCACTGGGACGTCGTATGTTGCTTAATTCCAAAATTCCAGCAACTGAGTCTCCTGCTGTGTAATCTTGCTACATACTAACCTAGTAGAAGACAACAGATAGACTAAATTGACCCATCCAGTCTAGCCGCCAAACTAGCCCAGAAAATATTTCCTATCATTAGTTTTTCTCCATCAACAAGCCGGACTGAATTAGCCATAATATGAGTCACATCATCTGATGGCACCAAACAGTCCTCTCTCTCAAGCCCAGTAAAGTTTTACTATTGAGCATGTGCAGGAGTTTCTGCACTTGTGGTACCACATGAACCACTCAGTCTTTTTTTTGTCTGAGCTTCCGCATGGATGTATACCCTCTCTTTTTTTTTTTTTTTTTTAAATCTTTTACAGTCTTTTTTCAGCTTTTTTTCGTGTTGCCTCACTGCCTCAGCAACCCTCCTCAACAGAATGTTTTAGTATTAAACAAGAAAGAAGAAAACTTATTGGGATGTCTGGTTCCTGTAGCTTCAAGGACTGCATCTGTTACTGCAAGATGTCCAGCATATCTGCTACAAGTACCTGGGACTTTATCACAACTCTAATTGCTATGACTATGGTTAGAGGTTGCCTGGATGCCAGTGGAACAGAGCATGGAAGATGGAGGAGCTCTGCAGGTTGGTGAAGAGATTGGGCCTCTTAAGGCTCCCTCCATGCCAAGTCGAGCAAAGGCTCTTCTGGCAGGGCTCTCTCCCACTTGTGGCACCAGACTCTAGATCTGCTGTAGCTCTAGGATCGAGCAAGCAGTAGGAGCCAGCATGCTTCACGGTGCACTCCTGAGTCTAGTCTCCCTCTCTGGGCTCACCAGTATTGAAGAGAAAGCACCATACAACTCAGTTGTTGCCAGTGGGGTGGAAACCATCAGCACTTAAAGCACTGAGCACCATCAACGCACAGACAACACCACCAATGCCAATTGTGATCCTGATTCCAATGGGTCCGGCAGGGATTCTTCACAGGTTCCCTCATCTTTTCTGGTGCCTCTATCACCATCTCACCTTTTTCTGGATCCCAAGCCCTCCAGAGCTTCATTAGTGTCAACTATCTGGAGCACCCAGTCCAAATCCCTCCCACTGCATTTTAAAAATCCAGACCTTATCTGCTTCATTGTGCCCTTGTTCTCCATGAGTCTCTTAACTCAGGTAGCACAGGAGAGGTCTCTAGCTGGCATCTGGTGCATGCTTCTCGAGGCAATGATCCTATACTAGTCTCAAAGGAAGATATCTCTTTTCCATCTCCGTCCCGGAGGACTCAGCAATCAGTGGACCACATCATAGAATTGTTGAAGACTTTATTTACTACTTTGGTGGTCAGTAACAAGGAAACCCTTAAGCTTCTCCTGTCCAGCATAACAGATTTGTTCCCTCAAGGGGAAGTCCCTTCCACTTGCATACTGCGAGAACCTGCATCAGAAATTCCAGCGGTGGTAGACCACCTCCTTCAGGCAGGCCATCCCTCTCTGTGGAAGAGTCCAGCCAGCATTCAGAGGATGAAGTGCAGGACATGGCCAAATGGGACCTTCCCCGGGAGTTTATCTTTCCGAGATAGCCGAAGTCTCTGTCTCGATCGCCATCATCTTCATCGGGGTCATGGGTTAGTATCCCTCTGTTCAGAGGAGAAATCTATGAGGATTCCCTTAGACCACTTAACAGAGCTGCTGAGGCGTGAATCCCCCACTAGAAGACCTCTCATGCTTCAGATTCCTGGAAAAATTGGGCAAGGCCATTAAAGTCAACATCCGAATGGACAAGGACCCTCCACCTGGAAGTTATCTGCCTAAGCTCCCACTCCATGGGCTTGTTTTCGCATTAATAGTTTAATGTTCTTGTTCCCAGTTATGTTATCCAAGTTATTCTCTCCCTGTTCTCTGTAAGACACCTGTTGTCATTGTTTAATATCTGTTGCAATGTAAACCGGAGTGATAAGTAACTCTGTTACCTGAACTTCAGTATAGAAAAAGATATATATAAATAATAAATAAATACTTCGGATAGTAGAAATGCCTTCCGAGCCAGCAGCGCTTCCAGGTCATCAGATTCTAGAGGTCTTGCAAATGAGAATGAGGGATATTCCAGTCTCCTGTCGTCTGGTAGCCAGGAAGCTGAATCTCAAATATAAAATGCAGCAGGCCCTGATTTTAGTGTAGTTCAACTGTCTCACCAGTCTGTGGTGGTAGTTTGCTTTGAAGCAGGCTAAGAAAACATGAATATTGTCCAACACATTCCTGACCAACTTAAAGAAGAGAGTCTTCCAGAGCACAATGCTAGACATCCACATTGCAGCCACCAATTCTATATGGTGTAATACTTACATGACGGCATTGACAAGCTGAAGTGCCTTGTGTGGAGTCCCTGCACAGAGAGTAAGAGGGTTATTACCTGGCTCTCCTAGATGCTTTCCTAGACTGTGAGTGACACCTTATCCGGTCAGTGTATGAATCCTTTTACCTGGCACTTCTCCTGGCCCCCAGCGCTTCATCAGCATTTGGCTTTCAAACCAGATCTGTCTCACTTGACTCAGCTTTGTCTTGAGGTGGAGCTGCTTCTCAGTTAGCGGGTGATGGAGCCCGTCTCTGCCTAAAATTGTGGAAGTCAGGAGGATTGAGACCACATCATCAGACTTCTCAACTGTTTATGTTCTATGAACCCAATAGAATGGGTGTGGCAGTTGCCAAACATACTTTATCCAGCTGGCTAGCGGACTGTATTACATATTGCTCTGCATTGGCCGTTCTTCAGATTACAGAATCTATAAAGGCTCATCAAGTGAGAGCCATAGTTACAGTACTTCCTTTGCTTATGTAAGAGCCATCTCTATTGAAGACATCTGCAAAGCTGAAACTTGGTCATCTGTACACACTGTTATATCCCACTGATGTCTGAGTAATCGCTCAAGAAATAACAGTAGCTTTGAGCAAGCAGTTTTGCACAGCCTCTTCACTTAACAGTCCACTCTCCACAGGGGAGCCAGGTTGTTTATACATTGGGTACTCCAGTATGCAACCCTTATCTTGGGACTCACCATGTGTCATGGCTAATTCAGCTTTGTTGGTCAATGGAAAAGTGAGTTCACTTGCTACTGTAAATGGTGTGCATTGTAGATAGCAGATAAGTAAGCCATGCTTAATACCTGCCTGCCTGTATGGAGAGTTGACTACCTAGCTAAAGCTAAATTCTGTAAAGGACTAAGGGGTTCACAAGGCAGCACATGTGGGAACTCACGATGCCCAGTAATAAAACTTTACTGAGCTGGCGAGATGGGTCTGTTCAGCACCATCAAATGACGTTGCCCAAATGTCTCCTCTGAGGCCAGAATCTTTAGTTCTAGACTCTGGCTACACATGATCCTCATCCACTGGTATCTTAACCTTCCTCTGGTATTCTCATAGCTAATCTAAGCCCTGTTAGATTTGAGATCTGAACTCTGGTCACTACTGTCAATTACAGAATGTGCCTTGGCTTTATCCTCTTTGCTTGTCTGTAAGGAAAATCTGATGCGTTGAAGATCTGTTAAAGCATTTGCTGGTCTGGTTTGTTTAGTTGAGCTACTGCATCATTACTGTAGTGGAGTATACAAGCAGGGGGTGGTGAAAAATCAGGATGGTGCTGTGCATGTTTTATGAGACTCCAATTGGTCTGTGTTATTGTCAGTTCTAATAGTTTACAATGTAAGTTTATTCAGGAATGTAATCATCATATATGTTGCAAGGAAGTTTTTAGGAATAATGTGTAAACAGGACATTGTCAAGGAAACACGTGTTAATTACTTTTCTTCTTTTGCAGGTCATTCTTTGATCACTCCATGCATAGTGCACTGCCCCTCGGAATATACCTGGCAACCAAATTCTGGATGTACGTGACGTGGTTGTTATGGTTTTGGAATGATATCCTTTGTCTTGGGCTTGCGGATGGCTTGTGATGTTTGATCACGTGGAAGAGAGGATGGGTTTTATATGAAATGCTAATAATTCAGTGCAGTTTCTACGCCATTTAAATATCTCTTTTTCTGACCCAGAAGTTTCCTCCTCTCCTTTGGAAATCCAGCTTAATCAGACCCTGAGCTGGGATCAGGGCTCATGAGCCTGCATTTGCAAGTACCTGGGGATTTTTTTCTCCTATTTTTTAATGTGTTAATTTATTTTGATTTATATTCCCTCTCTCAGTCAGTTGAAAGTGGATTATGTCCAGGTACTGTAGGTATTTCCTTGTCCCCAGAGGGCTTATGAGGCAATGGAGGGTAAAATGACTTGCTCAAGGTCCCAAGGAGCATCGGTGGGATTTGAACCCTGGCTTCCCTGTTTCAAAGCCCACTGCTCTAACCCCTAGGCTAACATATAAAAAATATAGTTGAGATGGAGAAGGTACAGAAGGGCGACCAAAATGATAAGGGGAATGGAACAGCTCCCCTATGAGGAAAGACTAAAGAGGTTAGGACTTTTCAGCTTGGAGAAGAGACGGCTGAGGGGGGATATGATAGAGGTGTTTAAAATCATGAGAGGTCTAGAACGGGTAGATGTGAATCGGTTATTTACTCTTTCAGATAATACAAGGACTAAGGGGCAGTCCATGAAGTTAGCATGTGGTACATTTAAAACTAATCAGAGAAAGTTCTTTTTCACTCAACGCACAATTAAACTCTGGAATTTGTTGCCAGAGGATGTGGTTAGTGCAGTTAGTGTAGCTGTGTTTAAAAAAGGATTGGATAAGTTCTTGGAGGAGAAGTCCATTACCTGCTATTAATTAAGTTGACTTAGAAAATAGCCATTACTATTACTAGCAACAGTAACATGAAATAGACTTAGTTTTTGGGTACTTGCCAGGTTCTTATGGCCTGGATTGGCCACTGTTGGAAACAGGATACTGGGCTTGATGGACCCTTGGTCTGACCCAGTATGGCATTTTCTTATGTTCATACGTTAGTCCACTAACTTGAGGTAGGGGTGGGGAGCATATACCAGAGCTCATTCCTGAATGCTGTAATCAATGGCCCTAAATCTGGCGACTAAGTGTCACCATTATAGGAGGACTGTGACCCTTCCCTTTCCTCAACAGGCTGAGAATGCTGCCTGTGCAACATCCCCAGCTGACTCAGGGAGCAAAAAACTTGAACTGGGAATCACAGATCGGGTCATCCACGTGTCCATGTGCACCACTGCCAAGGAGCTGGTCCTTTAATGCATCCCTACTGCATAATTGTTCCTTGGTTTGAAAGGAGCAAGACTTAAAAAAAATAAAAGAAAAATAGTAGTACTTGTATTATTATGTTGGAACGCTTTTGCTCAGACCTTTTCATAGACATGTCTGCTGTGCTAGTGAGTGATGTGTTTTCCATATTTCTATACCAAAGTAATTTGACAGGTGCTTGTATTTCTTAGCTGGAGGCCGTCAAATGTCCAGTGAGCTCTCTTCTGTTTCTCCCTTTCCCTTTCTCCCCTTTCTCCTTCCCCTCCTTAGGATTAGCATGGCACACAGATCATATAGGCACCCCCTTTTCCAGGTTAGCTGTGCATCTGACCTCTTCCTGGCATCCTTCTTTTAAAACAGCACAGACTTCTCCTAGCAAAATTACAGTGAATAAGAGTTTTTTTTAAAGGGAATAAAAAAATATGATAAAATATGATCATTCATGTGCAGAAAATGTATCTTAAATGATGGTTATCTACATTTTCATATTTTGTATGAATTGATTAGTACATTTACTAGTCCTTGCAACTCGTTGCTCCTCGGCAGCTTATAGAAGCTGATATAATACTAGCCCCTCCCACTCAGCTGCAGACCCCACCCATAGCAAATATTGTATTGGCTGAGCTTTTCTCCTGCTGATATCACAATGCTAGCCCCTGTCATTCAGCCATGGACTCCACCCACAGCAAATACTGTACTGTTTGAGTTTACTGGGGGCATAATAATACTGAAACACAAGTCGACTATGAGATGCACCTACTTTGCGTTATACTAGAAGCATACCCTCTCCAACTTGTCTCTTATGTGTAACTTACAGCACTGCTTACATCTAGTAGTGCTACAGAAATAAGTCATAGTAGTAATAGTTTAGATATGGAGTGTCAAAATGTTGAATGTAGATCTCCTATTAGAGTTAACTGAGTTCTGAGAAAAGGCCAAGCAACAGGCTGTGTGTGTTTATCTCCTTGCTTCTTCTCAGATCCTTCCCTAGGATCTGGTCATGGCCCAGGTTAAGATGCTTCTGAAGTCGGTAGAAGGCACTGCTAGTTTAACAAACGAGAGGGCTAGATAATGTCAGCAACTTTTAATATCGTTTGTCAGAAATGCAAAGTCAAAAGTAATAATAAACAACAAGATTGTAAGCTAATAAAATGTGGTATCAGCAAGCCATGTCTCATGTGATTAAACGAAACCATCGCCGGACTGATCAATCATTTACCCCAATACAAATTTAAACTATTTTTTTGGGAATTTTTGTCAGCAAATAAAATGGAAGATATAATCCTAAACACCCAAAAAAAACCAACCCACCCACTGATCGAGAATACTCTTTATGAACTGCTCATACATCTTATTAGTTTTGTTGAAAGTCATGCAATGAAGTACGAATCCGTCTTAGTCAAATTGGCTGACTGAAAAACTCTTCTTTAGACTGGTGGGTTGGGCACTGTCATAGCGTAAAAGGTAGTTGCAATCAGTGGCCTTTCGATATAAAGACGTAGTGAATTCAGAAAGTCTTCGTAATGGTTAAATCGAGGAAAGCAATCTGTTGTCTATTTGTCTGTAACAACAATTCAACCAATGTACTGGTATATACTATACAGCACACTGTCACCGACAAACTTTTGTTAGACCCTCTGTACACGAGCAGGCATATATAATTCCATCTCGTTTGTCATAAGGGGTCTCATTACTTTAATTGCGAATCACACCTATATTTTGTTTACTTCAAATTTTTCAAATTTTCTTTAAAAATATCCTCACAAAAATTCATGGGGAAAACTCCCAACTAATAGAGTCACACGGATAATATTTATGCAGATACTTATCCACGATGAATAGGTCCCAAACATCCCGACATGGCCATGTTTCGGACCGAAGTCCTGCTTCAGGGGAATAGCTCGAAATCAGGAAACCAATTCAACGGAAACAGGCCATCTTTTGCTCAAAGAAGTTCCATCACAAGCGGCGATTTAGTCCGTGCATATCCTTTCCTAAATGCAAGCTGAACTTCAACCCGCCTAATTTGTCTATTTGTCTGTGCCATAAATTTCAAATATGGATTGAGAGAGTTGAGCCACGAAATAAAATGCTGGAACTCATCAGTATAGTGTCTCCATATTAGTAACGATGAGGGAAAAGGATTATTTCCATGCCACTGTTCCCCAAAAAGACCATGGTACAGCCATGGGGACTACCATGGCCCCGCATCTGGCTAATTTATATGTTGGCTATTTTGAGGAAAAGTGGCCTGGAAATCCTTTTGCCTCATTGTAACTAATATGGAGACACTACATTGACGATGTATTCATCGTGTGGAAAGGAACAAATGGAGTTCTAGCATTTTATTTCCTGGTTCAACTTTCTCATCTACATTGAACTTTATGGCACAGACACATAGACAGCAGATTGCTTTCCTTGAATAATCCATTACGAGGACTTTTTATTTTATTTAGCTTCTGCCTTTTCATTGTAGTTCAAGGTGAGTTACAGCCAGGGTGTACAGTAGGTATCTTTCCTGTCCCCAAAGGGCTCACGATCTGAGGCAATGGAGGATGAAATGACTTGCCCAAGGTCACAAGGTATGGCAGTGGGATTTGAACTTTGGCTACCTCTTTATATCGAAAGATCACCGATTGCAACAGCCTTTTACGCTATGGCAGTGCCCATCCCACCAGTCTAAAGAAGTCTTCCAGTCAGCCAGTTTGACTAAGACAGATTTATAATTCATTACATGACTTTCAACTACAAGCTAATAAGATGTTTGATCGTTTCATAGAGAGAGAATATTCTTGATCAGTGGGTGTTTTTTGGGTTTTTAGGATTATACCTTCCATTTAATTTGCTGCACAAATTGGAAAAAAATTGTTTAAATTTGTATTGGGGTAAATTGATCAGTCGGGCAGCGGTTTAGTTTAATTGCATGTGACATACTTGCTGGTACCCCATATTATTAGCTTACAATCTTGTTTACTGTTACCTTTGACTTTGCCTTTCTGACAAACCATATTATTGTTTTGGCTTAGTCTGTGCCCCTTTCTTTTGGTGGTGAGCAACATCTCATAAACATGTATAGCATTACAGATACAGAGCTACTTTACTGCCGTAAGCAGGATGATTTACAGAATTCTTGACACAGTAGTAATGGAAATGCATGCCTTAAATCTGTTGCTTTTCATGTCAGGATTTAGGGAAGGGGGTGCATATTTCTACAAGAAATACTTCTGCTGAAGAGTTTCCCGTGCTGCTACTTATTTCTTTAGCAGTACTCAGCATATGCAGTGCTGTACAGAAGATACTTAAGAGAGAGTTCCTTCTCTGTGGAGCATCCAGTCCAGCCGAATCACACAGATAAGACAAGCCGGAAGTTTCAGGAAATTTATTATAATAAATTTGTTTTAAAAAAAAAATCAAGCTATGATGAGGAGGAGCTAGGATGGAAATCAAGGTCATCAACTTAGCAGTAATGATCTCTTTTTCACTAGACAAACTCTGACATTTATGAGCAGCCTTCAAGAATTCTAGGTTCTCCATCGGGCAAGTACAAAAGTGGTTATGTTGAAGGAAGCATATCTCTCAGAAGCCAGTCAGAAATGTGTAAGGTTAGCTCAGAAAAAATGTATCCTTTGACCCTGGGTTGCTGGACTTTATTTCCATGTCTTAAAGTAGACTTAACATATATGACTTTATGCAAGATGTAAGCATTAGGTCAGCCGTAAGAGTTAAAAGCCTGTTTTTTTCAGCTAAGCTGATGGTATCATATAAATCTTTGGTCGTTACATTTTAGAGCAGATTAAAATTAAATTGAAGGAGCACATATAAACAGCAAAATAAATTGTCCATGTATATGCTGATATTCTTGTTTGTTTCTCCTTAGCCAGTAACTCTCCACACAAAAGACAGCTAGAGTTAGAGTTAAGCAGACCCATAATTCCTTGCACAGCCATTCTGTGCTGTATAATGGCCTGGCTTTCACAATTAGTGGCACACTGTGTTTTTTTTAAACCGTAAAGATGACACAGTGTAATGAGACACATTCTTAAAGCTGGCACATCTAGTCATTCTTTTTGTCAATTTAAATTGTGAGCACTGTAATAATTTGTCAGATTCATTTTAGAGTGAATTGCTTTTTGATCTTGTTTAAAATGCAAAAATGTACTAGGCATATCTTTTTTTATTTCTTTTTTTTTTTAATTTGTTAAATGCTTCAGCTGGAAAACTTGTTAGATGTAGATTTGTGTATTTGGACAGCTTTGTGTGATTAGTTACTGCTGTGCATACTACTACTTTATTTATGATGCTATAGACAAAGGAATAGTTTGGCATTGTTTTGAATAATGTTCACAACTTTAGCTTAACCATGTAAACTTGGAAAAGGAAACTCATCCCAGCATCCAACAACTACCCTACTGGAAAATATAAACTGATCTAGCGTAAGTGAACTAGATCCTATATGTTCATTTGCTTCCATATTTCAATATGTGAAAAATGTGCTCTTTTTAAGAAATGCTTGATGCAGCAGCCTTACCATATTACTGGTTCCCAACTCCGGTCCTTGGGGATCTCGAACAGGTTTGGTTTGCAGGTTGTCTGCAATGAATACATTAGTTACGTTCATACATTTGATCTAAAAGCTGGGTTATATTTTGGTTACGCTGAAGCCAGACCTGTTTTGAGGCCACAAGAACTGTAGTTGTGACGCACCGACATGTAACATACCATCCTTTCTCTACAAAAGCAGATCATATAATAAACACTGTATCTGAAGTATAAAGTCCAATCTTTGTTCACTTCCAGTTCTCTCTCTTGCCTGCCTTTTGTATCCTCCCTTGTAAAAGAGTTTCTGAGATCCCAAATATAGTATTTGTTATTTGTGAAACTTTTAGGACTTAATTATTGTACCATAATGTTTCAATTAGAATATATTAGTAACAGTATATAATTGAGACCATTGTTTTCGTTAGTTGAAAATACTTTGGGCCAAACTGAACTTTTACTTTAAATAAATAGAATTTAAAGGGTAAATGTTAATTGATGCAAACATTTAATTTCATTACATTATGAAGTAGCAGAAGTGGGGGGATGTGGCATTTACTTGTTTGAAAAACAAACACAAGCTAAGAAACTGGATATTCAAGAAAGCTTGAATTTTTTGAAGAATAATAGCGATTCTATGGAAAATTCCACCTCATAATTTAGCTTTTGTGTTGTTCCCTAAGAAAATATAACTGTAGCCAACCCTGAGTGCTTTGGCACAAGAAACCAAGTTTGAATTGTGAGGCCTGCAGAAATATAGGACATGTTGCTTTAATTAATTGCATACTTCTTCATAGTGAAAAGTAAATATTTTGCACAGTAGTTCACCTTGGATTTTAGGTGAGCAGGAATGGATGGTGCACTTCCAGCCCCCAGATTCTGGATGGGAAAGGAATAGCACAGTCCTGCCCTCTCTGCCACCTTGTAAGTAACATGCTCATTCCTAACTGACAATAGCAGTAAGGAGACTTGTTTAGTGAGAGTTCTCCAACATAGCCACAGAGAGAGCAAAACATTGAGGCACCCGTGCTCAGCTCTTTCAGGCTGACAGTGCATAGAGATAAATCTACAAATGGAGGATTAGAGAATGTTCAGGGCACTTTTGAAATCTCTCCTGTAGATTATTGAAGTGCTACAACTGAATGACATTTTTACTATGAATTGCAAATGCTCCATGTTTTACTTTCAATTTGTTTGCATTTTTTTAATATGAATTCTGGATTTCATATATCGAGTATAGATTGAAAAGCAATTTGTGGATTTCATGAATAAGAAAACCTTTAAATATATTTTCTCATACTGCTGAATAATGCAATACCCAGTCATTTTGAGAGTGCAGTTTCCTAGTCATAACTGTTTAGGCTCTCTCCATTTATGTTGTAAAATGCTTTCTGCAGTGCTACTTTTTTGCTGCATGGCCTATTCATGCATTTCATTCTGGATGCTTTATACAAGTGACAGTTACACAGAGCGCTGCAGCCAACTTATTCACTTGACCCATCAATCTGCTTAGAATCATGGACTGTTACAGCAGATAAGGATTGTAAGGCCCATTTATTTAGATCAGCCTTTGAGGATGTCTTACTAGCAACTGGGTTTGTCTGGCAGGCTGTAAGTTCTGTAATAATGCTTGCAGAGGCCAGATGCTTGGGCAATACTAGTATTGTCAGCTATTTAGATTATTACAGAGCCTTGTGGTTAGACATGGGAAAAGCAGATGCTGGAGAAAACTAAGTGGAGATCTTGGATGCTATACTACCCAAGATGTTCAAGAACAAAGGAGGAAGTCAAGACTGTTGTGGATAAGGCAAAATCTTGCAAGGCATCACACTCTGTGACTGGAAGCTAGGGTGCATATTTAGCAGAGAATAACTAGGCAGACTGGATGGGTCAGTTGGTCTTTTTGAGCCAACACCTACTATTACTGTCTAGACTGCCTAGTTTAAAGTTGTATTTAATCATGGATACTGAACATTTTATATTCCCTTGGCCTGGATTGGACTGGTGCCTCAATTTTAACACATGGGGGTGTTTTTTTTTATTTCCCGAGATGGGCGTCATGACACTGTGTACAAATGGCATTTTTTAACATTTCAGTGCACTTTTTCTAAACCAGTTTGACTTTTGAAGCTGTACTGAAATCATTTTTAACACAATGGAGTTTGACTTCATAAAATCCTTGAAATGTGTTGTCTTCAGTTACTGCATCTAAACCTAGACCTTTTGACACCACGGCCAGGACTTCAGCCACATCCATTGGAGCTTGAAGGCTCATGTGGTTGAGAGCCTTGAAGATGTGAATGTTCCCTGTGTTGGGGAAAACTTGTTTGGTGGCAAGGTAAGGGACGGTGGCTCTGATTAAGGAGCATCAGTCCACCTTTCAGTCATCAGTGGCAGCAGTAGAGGGGGGGCTAACTGACCCTAGTCTGACAGTAGTTTTCCTATATCACTGGGCAACAAATTTTCACAAAAGTCATGTTAAGGAAATGAAATTAGTCACTTCTTATAAATTTCCATGTGCTAAACACGAATTTGACTGTGAAAATGCTAAATTGGCTCTAGTTTTTTTGTAATATGCAATAATATAATTACATCTTGAATTGTATGCCAATAGTAGGAGACCTACGGTTAATACCGTTTGAAAAATGAAGTCATAGACTACGTCTTAGATTTCTTTGCTTGTCTCTTGTACACCTGTTCGGGAGCATCTCTGCGGAGTGTCCAGCAGTGGTCAGCCAGCATGAATATTTCAAATGCTCACCCTTTCTGACTGGGCTTCATATAGTACACTGCTGACGTCAACTTACTCAGCAGCAGCATGGCAGTAGAACTGCATTGCATCAGAAAATGATGTAATAAACTCTGGATGATGTGTGCATGATGGTATTATGCAATATTACATCATTCTAGGCTTATTTAGGATGTTGTTTATCCTACTGGATAAATTTACATGACTAAACATAGAAAGTGAACTATATTAAATATCTTCAAAACGAGAGCCAATAAAAACTTTTCATGGTCATATTTGTGTTTAGCACATCAAGATACTACAGAGTAGGACCTTTTTAGGTCAGTAACACTTTCATTGTTGCCCAGTGTATTCATCCATTCTTCCAAAGACATCCTTCCTCTCTTTTCTGCCCTTTAGCTTCTTCCATTCTTCAACACTAGCAGTTTCCCACTAGAGTCGAGTGGAGGGAAAGGCATCGATCGAAGACTCAGCAGCAGCAGTTACAGCCTAAGCTCAGGACCAGTTTTTGATGTCCTTGAGGCCCGCCTCTTCCTATGAGGAGGAGAGACCAATCTGTCCATCTCTTAAAGGACCAGTGCCAGCAAGTCAGGTGGATTGAGATCTGTTCTGGACTTGCAAGAGCAGAGCAAACTGTTCCATTCATTCAGCCTGGGGATTGGATGTGCACCATGGACCTGAAAGGCACTTTCCTTCGTGAACACCATTAATCCAGCAAATTTCTTGTCTCTGCCCTTCTCCACCACCACCAACTCCTGAACCCATGCTTTCTACTGTGCTATGCTGTATGCGTGTAGTAGATTTCCTGAGTCCAAGTCATGCTCTCTGCTTTAAATCCTAAGTGCTTCTCTGCAGTAAATACACTTCCAAACTCTTGTATGTTATGTATGTATGTCTTGACTAAACCGAAAGCTCCATGAAGCAAGGACTGTCTCTCATGTGTATTTATACAGCACTGCATATATCTAGTAGTGCTTTAGAAATGATGAATAGTAATAGTAGCAGCTTATGTATGCATCCCCATTCACCTCTCTCAACCGGAGGTTCTTCAGGCTTGTGGTGAAGGAAGTGCCCTACCAATGTAAGATGTTTCATCTCTGCGGCCTCAAGAGTGTTCACAAAATGCCTTGCAGTACTGACTGCACATCTGCATTGGCAGGAAGTCTGCATATTCCCTTACCTGGATAATATGTTGGTGATGGGTCCGTTTCCAACAGGAGTTTTGGAATCTCTCAAATAGACTATTTGACTTCTCCAGTTACTAGGGTTCTTGGTCAACTTCTCCAAGTCCAACCTGACCCTGTCTATGTATCGGCTCTCTGACTCTCATCACACAGGAGAGCGGTAGGCTCTGCCATCCGACCCTGCCATCACAGGCCTCCTAGCAACGATGTAGAATGTGCAGTAGGCACCTCCTTACTCCTTCCTAAGGAGGAGGACAGTGTATAAATTTTGGCTGCAAAACCTTCAATCAGAAGATCTTACAAATTCAAGGGGCAGAGGTTCTTGATATGATGAGGGACTTGTTTCAATATCTATTCTTCCTCTCATCCTCTGGCTAAACACCTCTTCAGTTCATTTAAGTGCCATTGCAGCATATCACCAACAGATGGAAGGATTTCTGATCTTCCTCCACCTGTTAGTATCAAAGTTCATGAAAGGATTGTGATGTTCCAAGCCTCTGGTCAATAAATTTCTAGTGCAAACATGGCCCTTGCTCAATTCATGAACCCTCCTTTCAACCTTTTGAGTCAGTATAATTTAAGTTTTTCGCCTGGAAAGTATTTTCTTGTTGCTGTCACTTTGGCACAAAGAGAAAGTGAATTATAGGCTCTGGTCTTGTATTCCCCAAACCTGCAATTTTTACAACAGAGTGATTCCATGTATTCACCCTAAGTTTCTTCCAAAAGTAGTATCTGTATTCTATGTTAACCAAACTATGGTGTTGCCTAGTTTCTTTCCAAGAGTGCATGTGCATAGAGGAAAAAGGACTCTTCATCCTTTGGACTGCCCTAGCATATTACTTGAGAAGGTCTCAACCTTATCGTCAACCTTCTCAGCTGTTTGTATCCTAATAGATTGGGACAAGCAGCTGCTAAAAAAAACCTCTGCCTAGTTGGATAGTAAACTAGATCGCACACTGTTACGCATTGGCTGGCTTTTAGATTACACACTGTCAAGGCTCATCAAGTGAGGGCCATGGCCACTTCAGTGGCTCATTTCAAGTCACTTCCATTAAAGACATTTGCAAAGTTGGTACTTAGTCATCATTTCACACCTTCTTGTCTCATACTGTCTCAGCAATATGTCTTGAAGAGATAGTAACTTTGGACAAGCAGTTTTGCGCAGCCTGTTCACCTAGTGGGGTCTGCATTGCTTGTTTCAATAGCTACTCTATTTGCAACTTCCCACACATTAAGAACATAAGAAATGCCATACTGGGTCAGACCAAGGGTCCATGAAGCCCAGTATCTGGTTTCCAACAGTGGCCAATCCAAGTCACAAGTACCTGGCAAGTACCCAAACAGATCACAAGCTACTATTGCTTATTAATTACTGTAATAGCAGTTTATGGATTTAACCTACTACTAGGTGCAGAAACTACTATTTCTGCACCAGTTAGTAACTTGAGTTCTCTGTTCAATGCACAAAATGTTCAATGTAAACCAACTTGATGCGTCCTTTGGGCGTGAAAGCCGGTATAGAAAATAATAAAATAAATAAATAACCTCAAGGAACTTATCCAAATATTTTTTAAACTTAGTTGCACTAATTGCTGAAACCACATCCCCTGGCAATGAATTCCAGAGCTTAACTATGTACTGAGTGAAAAAGAATTTTCTTCGATTAGTTTTAAATGACTATTTGCTAACTTCCTGGTCCTTCTATTACCTGAGAGAGTAAATAACCGATTTACATTAACTTATTCAAGTCCTTTCATGATTTTATGGACCTTCCCCCTCAGTTGTCTCTTCTCCAAACTGAACAGCCCTAACTTCTTTAGCCTTTCCATGCCCCATTTCATTTTGGTCATCCTTCTCTGCACTTTCTCCAGTGCAGCTATATCCTTTTTGAGATGGGGTGACCAGAATTGCACACAGTATTCAAAGTGCGGTCTCACCATGGAGCGATATTGTTGTGTAGCCGAAGGGGAATGTGGACCCCTTGCCCGAGGGGGAGTTGGCATTATCTACGAGGGCAAATCCCCACAGGTCCCCACCGTCGGGAGGCGAGGCTGAACTGAAGCAAGGGCCAGCTGAAGCTTCATCAATACCAACCCCATTTCCCGCGGGTTGAGCTGGTCTTGGGTGGGCCCTTATGAAGACGATAGTCGTCAATTTTCAGTCCGATGTCGGAAGCCAGAGAGTCGCCAATAGCCAGTCCAGAACAGAACAGTGCTCTCTTGTGACTCGCTACCTGGGTAACATCAAGCTAGGTTGAGCGAACATTGCACAAATCTCATCTTTGAGAGAGTTTTCTCACTCCGAAGGTCATCAAATCTTCACAAGAGAGCACTGTTCTGTTCGTACATCTCACTTTGAATGTCAAAGTGGCCCCTAACCCCCTACACTAATACCTAAACCTCACCTCGAGTTACTAGGTAGGCCTCCCAAAGATATATAAATACCTATCTAGGGTAAGGGCATTATGGCTAGGCGCTCTCTCTCCTCTCGGTGACTCTGATAGTAAACATGGTCCCCCCAGTGGTTGTATGTAGGAAATACCACAAAAACTGCAGTGTTAGCAGAAAAATCAGTTTGTCTTAGGGAGTAATTTCAGAAGGATTTATGCCTGCGGGGGGGAGGGGGAGAGGGATTTGTGTGTGGGAAGTGTGCCCATAAATATGCATGCACAAAGTTGCACCCACTTCTGGTCTGGCACCGGTGATGTGAGCAGATTTAGCCGCAGGTAAAAAAAGGACCCAGAAACTTTAGCTCAGGGGTAGGCAACTCCAGTCCTCAAATGCCGCAAGCTGATTGGGTTTTCAAGATATCCGCACTGAAAATTGATGAGCCGTATTTGCAAATGAATCTCATGTAGGGTTGGTTGTGGGTATCCTGAAAATGCGACCTGCTTGTGGCACTTGGGGATAGGCGTTTCCTAGGCGAGCTGTTTGAAAATGACCCTCCCAAAGCGTGCGTGAGCTTTTGGGGTGACTGGCTCCTCTGGCCTCGGTGAGTAGGATTGTTAACACTCCTAGTTTGTTCCTCATTCTCCGGAGTAAAAGATTACTTTTTCCAGCAACACTTTTCACTGGCTAAGTACAAATGTAGACAATGGGAAAGAATCCAGGAGGAAAACTGCCAACAAATTGAGTGGTTTTCCAGCTAACCCTATGGCCCTTCTGAGAAGAGAGAAAAAGGTAAAAAAAACCAAACAACCCCCCAAAAAACACCCTCTGTGTTCAGTCTCTAGCAGTGACTCCTCTTGTATGTGCTAGCACTGAATAATTTTTATCACCACTGTTTACTGCTTTTTAGTAATCTGTTAAATTATAACTCGAGAAATGTTAAATTAACGAGCCAGCTCTTCAGCAGTGAAATGTTTTATTAATAGCAGCTTTGGACTTTAGCAAACAATGTCTTAAACACTATAATGGAGTAGCCTACTGGTTAGAGCAGTGGGTTATGAACCAGGGAGACCAGCGTTCAAGTCCCACTGTCGCTCCTTGTGACCTTGGGCAAGTCACTTTACCCTCCATTGCCTCAGCTACAAATTTAGGGGCTGATGCAATACAGCACCTATACAACCTGCTTTTCTGTACTGCTTCCTACTTAATATCAAAACTAAACAAGCATCGTTTTTCCAAACCAGTGCTGGCTGATGCCGATCGGGTTCTCGTTAGCAAGAAGGCACTAATGCGACCCCCTAATATAATATTGCATGGCGCCCGCTTTCTGCCAACCAGGGATAGGGAAATACCTACAGTACCTGAATGTAATCCACTTTGATGTGCTGAAAAAGTGTGAAAAGCGGAATATAAACCTCTAAAAATAAATAAATAATGCCCAAAGCTATGTCCTGCAGTGTTTTATTTACAAAGTTTTCTTGGACCATAAAATTATTTCCAGCTTGATAAAACAACAGCTTTTAAATGCTAATTTGTGCGTAATATTTTTCTGTCACTTTTGTAATTTTAAAGGTTGACTCTAAAATGATTGCGTGAACTTGTAAATGGCTGTCGTGCAGACTGAGTAAAGAATGAGGAATTTCCGCTATTCCATAGTGTTCCTGATTACTCCATCCCATATATGGGCTAAAGCAGTTTCAAAGTTGCTTGGGCTGTTTGCTTTAAACATGTGCAGTAATTTATGGTAACATGTCATTTTTTTATTTTTTTTAAACTAAGGCAAACATTTATTAAAGATAGAATTGTGATTACTCACCATGAGTAGATGTCAAATGTGTAAATCAATTTAGAGAGCTGGAGAGCAACATTTTCAGAAAGAAAGTTGAAAATATGTTTTCATACCCTTATGACCAAAGGATACTAGACTATAATGTTTTAAGTAGTACCATGCAAAGCCTTGTGTTTTTTACGTGGGGAAAATGATTGTTTTAGAGAAAAAAGTTTTATGTTTCAAGATTAAAAAAATCAATCAAAGCTGCCTTTTTTTTTTTTTTTTTTTAAGTGTTATGATAGAACCAATCATGGCTAGAGCTGCAGTTTTTACTACAAGACGTTGGTTGGCCTGGGCAGATTCCTTAACTTTGCACACATCTGGATTTTCTGTTTGTTCATCTCCCATTCCTTGCTAATAGTATTGCACTTTTCTACAATTTTGGAAAATCCTGGAAATCAGATCCAGGAATTATTAAAGCCACAGAAGAACATAAGAAAAAGGTAACACGTTCACCTTTTGATAATGATAAAACATTTGGCGTTGTTTGCTATGCAGTGCATTAAGGAGCAGAGGTGGCATTCGACTGAGTGGGAAAAAAGCGATGACTTGGGTTTTCTCTGGACACTGTAGAGTTCTTAGTTACTGTTCATTAATGCTTAGATAACATATATTACGTGAAATGGTTGAAGCTTTGTAATGTTAATTTAAGTAATATAATTACAGCTTATGTTTAAGTTGTGCCAAATTGGCCTTCAGCGGTTCCAAAAGAGGAGAAATGTTTACAACAGTAACTCTGCTAAAACTTGTGTTGGCTGTGGCATCTCATGGAAAATGATTTTTATGTTTTACTTGTTTCTCCAAAGTTAAATAATTAAGATGGATTTGCATTGATTGGTTGATTGGCCTGCTGCGTGTTGTCCCAAAGAGGAAGCCAGATCTTTCTCTTGGCATCTGCTAATTATCCTGTATGCCACAGGTACCTGTCGGATTCCCTAATATAATAATCAGACGAAACTTAGTGCATCTTTTAGAGCTGTTTATTGTCTCTTGTTTTTGGAGCTATTTCTAGAGTTTTATATCATTATCTCTGTCCGGGCTTGGCTTGGCTTCTCCCCTATTCTCTTTTTTGGGTTTGGCTGCTAATTCATCTTGGTTTTTCACACATTGAGATTGCAAGACCCTGGTGACCTTTACTTGTTCCAGTTCAGATAATAAGTTATGTATGATCAGAAATTATCTTTTCTTTTACCTCTTCATTTTTCTTTAAGGGAATATTATTCTTTAACTTATTTACAAGGTTTTAGTGAATATTCTGCATACCCAGCTTAGGAGTTCTAAGCATCAAAGATAAATGTTTAAATACAGCAATCACAAAGACAACTGTTCAAAAAGAAACATACACATAAATCATCAGACAAAATTAAAACCAAGATCAGCTGAGCACATCCCAAACAACCACCTAATACTCAGTAATGGTTAAGTTATGACAATCCCAACAAAAGGGTCTAGTCGACTACCTTTCCCAAAAGAATGGGTAAAATAGGTTTCCATATTCTTCCAAAAATTCATGTAATTAAATTCTATCTTTCGGGCCGATTCAGTAAAGTCCGCGGGAGAGCGGGCAAATGCCCGCTCTCCTGGCGCGCGCACAGGCCACTCACCTGTGCATGCGATTCAGTATTTAAATTAGGTCCGGCGGTAGAAACGGGCAAAAGGCACTAGCGCGTCCCTAGCGCCTCCTTTTGACCCGGAGCGGCGGCTGTCAGCGGGTTTGACAGCCGATGCTCAATTTTGCCGGCGTCTGTTCTCAAGCCCGCTGACAGCCACGGGCTCAGAAACCGGACGCTGGCAAAATTGAGCGTCCGGTTTTCGACCAGACAGCCACCGGCCGACTTAAAAAAAAAAAATTTTTTTTTTTTTTTTTTTTTTTTTTACTTTTTTTACCCTTTGGGACCTCTGACTTAATATCACCATGATATTATTTATTTATTTTATTTATTTAAGGATTTATATACCGGGGTTCCTGTATAATATACATATCACCCCGGTTTACAATGAACAGTAACTATCGCTTCAAGTTAGCAGTTTACAATGAACATGGTTAATCCAAAATAACAGGAAAAAATATATAATAATGTTAACAATTAAGAAGTAAATAATAAATAGATAAAATAACAATTAATAAATAACTAATAATAAATAAATGAAGAAAAAATAAATAAATAAAATAAATAACTAACAGTAATATTAAGTTGGAGGGTGCCCAAAGAAATAACACTTCCCCGGTGCCCAAAGAAATTAGCGCCTACCTGTGGGTAGGCGCTAATTTCTGAAAGTAAAATGTGCAGCTTGGCTGCACATTTTACTTACTGAATCACGCGCGAATACCTAATAGGGCCTTCCACCCCTTACTGAATACAGGGTAAGGGAAAACGCGCGTCCAATGGCAGGTTAACAGTGCGCTCCGGAGCGTACTGTACTGTATCGGCCCGATTACTTGGAAAGGATTCCATAGTCTAAGCCCTGCCACTGAAAAAGCCCACTTTTCAGTATGAGCCAATCGCTGCTCTCTGAATAAGAACATAAGAAAATGCCATACTGGGTCAGACCAAGGGTCCATCTAGCCCAGCATCCTGTTTCCAACAGTGGCCAATCCAGGCCATAAGAACCTGGCAAGTACCCAAAAACTAAGTCTATTCCATGTAACCATTGCTAATGGCAGTGGCTATTCTCTAAGTGAACTTAATAGCAGGTAATGGACTTCTCCTCCCAAGAACTCATCCAATCCTTTTTTAAACACCGCTATACTGACTGCACTAACCACATCCTCTGGCAACGAATTCCAGAGTTTAATTGTGCGTTGAGTAAAAAAGAACTTTCTCCGATTAGTCTTAAATGTGCCCCATGCTAACTTCATGGAGTGCCCCCTAGTCTTGTTGTATTGCTTGGAGGCAAAATACCAATTTCAATGGCCACCTCCTGCCATTCCTGTCCTCTAGTCTAAATGCATGAAAATGTATCCTTTTCCTGCCATGGACAAATGTAGGCCATCCTTATCATATGGCCTTTTACTGCTCCATACACGGCCCCAGCCTCCCATGTATCCAAAACCATTTTTTACACCATGTATTGACTTTCAGACTCTGCTTCATGGTCTTCATTACTGTAGTGCGGTCTTTTTGGGCCTTCCTGCTGCTGCTGCTACTACTACTATGTGAGCCCTGTAGCTGGCACAAAATGCAGCGGCAGGCGTGGTAGTGGGTGCAGCCAGGTGCCAACGTGTTACAGTAATTTTACAGTCTTTACACTGACTGCCGCTGATGTGTCAGGAAAAGGTTTTAAACTCTTTTTTTAGGTTATCAAGGTGTTACATTCCATTGTTCTGGTGTGCATGAGGCGTGTATTGCCCCTACAAGTTGCTTGAGGTTCCATCAATAAAGTATTCTTGTCTGTATGAGACTAGGGGACAGGTATTTGTGGTGCCTGGCCCTGAATTATGGAACTGCTTGCTTGATGATGTATGAAATTATTCTGAAAAAAAAAAAGTTAAAGGTTTTCTTAAGCAGGCAGTTGGTGGATAGGTTGTAGAGCGGCATAGGTAAGATCATTGTAGGCAGAACTGAATGATAGATCTGGCAGTATTCTAGTTTTGTCTGGCTGTATCGTGTTCTTGACTGTTATTATGTGTGTGAAGTTATACTTTGCTTAGGTTATAAATTTTATAAATAAATAAAATGAGAGACTTGGTGATGTTACTGAATGTGCAACTGTTGGCAGGGTCTTGGGTATACAGTGTCCTTAGGATAAGTTAGCATATAGTTTATTCTGGTGCTTGGGCACAAGGTTTCTGCTTTCACCTGTCTGGGTAGTAAACTGTCTTCTGTCTTGTCCATGATGTCCCCCTAGAATCTTGAGTGAAACAAGGAATAGTATAATACAGTGTACAACTATCTTAAAAGTGGTAGAAGTCATCTAAGGTGTTAGCAATTAAGGGATTAATTGGAAAACCTTTATGTGGTTTGAATATTGCTCCCCCTTCATGCTAGATTCAGTGGCGAGAAATCCCCATGCATGCTTTGCACTTTCTTCAAAGCAGTGAGCAAATTACCCAGGTACAAAAGTATCTGCCTTCCCCTGCCAGCCGGCACTTTCAAAGACAGACTCCATGTGCAGTTTCCTTTTGAAAATTGCCTCTGAGATTTGCAAATTCTTATCTTTTAAAGTAAAAGCAGCTAATAGCACTTTTCATGTAAAGATTGCTTGAATCCCATGCAAGCACATGCCTCTTTACTTCTCCTTTAACCAAGCTCGTGACAAAACGGAGGCATTGTGTGGGACAGGATAACCAGGCAGTACTACAATTGTAATATGTCATTTGTTACTGTTGTAATAAAACATTTGTTGCTATGGCAGAATACACATTTTTTAAATAAAGGCAAAGCAGGTAGATGATGGAGGGTCTGTGGCAACACAGTAAGCTGGGATAACTGGGGAGACTGGGTGGGACAAGAAAGCCTTATCTGCCAGCAGCCACTGCTTCTCTGGCATTTGAGAAGACTTGATTTGGGTTTTAGATTTCTTCATGAATTTTTATATGCATGTCAAAGAGACATATGCCTTTGTGAAGATAGTTGTTGAATTTCAATAAATCTATGTGCAGCACAAATACATAAGTTTGAACAATTTAAAGATTACTTTCATCTTGAATTAACAAATGCCCAAACTGATAGCATAGAGATAGTGCCGTTTTTCCGCCTCGTTATCTGAAACCCAAATAGAAGATAATATGAATTTGACATTTTTGTTATCAGTAGACCAGAGCAGATGCTAACAGAAAATGTCAAATTGCATGTAAGAGTTTAGAAATCATCCCCTGTAGCAACAATAGTTGCATCGGATTATAGTGTAAAATTAGGGGGCAAGTCAGAGGCATGATCTTTCCTTCATCTGATTGGTTGAATATCTTTTAAGGGTTTTGTCCATGGATTTTTTTAAGCAGCATACTAACATCAAGTATTTTTTTGTTGTTGCAGACAATAGTTGAACTTGCAGAAACAGGAAGTCTGGATCTCAGTATATTCTGTAGCACTTGTTTAGTAAGTATATTCGGTTTTTTAATTACTTTTCTAGTCAGTTTACAGCTTGCAAAAGGTCAGCATTGGAGTGTTAAGGATTCTATTCTATTTATCCACTGAGCATGTGCAGTGCCTTAACCATACTCTGGGGAGATCTCTTCTGAAGGGGCAGGAGGGTAATTTAGGCACAGTCAGCCTGTCCTTGGCCTTTCAGCCAAGACTTAAAAAAAAAAAAACTAAGAACCCAACTCTCAAACCTGTCTGTGGTACAGCATTCGTGTGCATAAGTGAACGCATGAGATTAATTAGTATTTTATAAACTGTGCGGTGGGAGCTATTCAGTTTATAAAGTATTGCATATTTCCGCTCCAAAAGTATGCATGTATGTTTCAATAAACATGGACATTTCCAGTGCAAGGAAATGCGTATATTCTGTACCCACTTTATAAACGCATGCACACATTTTACATGCAAAATAATTGACACTATGCGAGTAAACACCTAGAATTAAATGTGGAGGCAGGTATTTTATAAAGTTGAACTTGGACTCGCCAGTTCACCCAGTCCTTCTCCAATTCACCTAGATCCTCTAGCACTTCACCCTGACCTGCCACCCGAAAACTGCAGACGAGAGCCGGCCTTTGGGTAGGATGGGCTGGGCAGTCGCCTGGGGGCACCACCAGCATGGCTGGTCAGTGCACTGCCTGTTTCCTGAGCTGCGGCTCTGCACATTCTGCCTTTCCTAGCGCAGTTACTTCATGTTTCAGACCGGAACAGGAGATAAGAAAGGCAACACTGCAAAAAAAAAAAAACCGCTGATGTCAGCACCAAGAGGCAAGGGGAGGAGACCAGCCGAGTCACCGGCTAAAAGGAAATGTCAACAGCAGATAGGCCCCCCCCACCTTGAAAGCCAGAAAGAGAGGAGAAGGATAAACTAACAGCAATGGCAGCATTCTGGGAGGAGAAGAGGCCTGATCCGGCCTGATTAGCCCAGCACAGCACAATACTTACTGGCCCTCCTGCCTGCAGAGCCTGCACTGAATTGCATGCTTTGGCTTTTACCGGCACTGCATCTGAAGAAAGGACTGCTCACTCTTACACCTAACTCCGTTTTGCCACAATAAGTTCATTATATGCGAAGAATCTCTCTCCCTCTAGTGCGTCCAAGTCATGAAAACAGCATATGCCCATGGTCTAACACCTCTGTCTTTTTTATGATCCAGCTGTGATTCAGGTTCTTCATGAACTTAGCTTTCAGGAGTATACCCAGTAAAATATCCGCTTCTGTGCAGAGATTGTCACTGTACAAAGGGACGTTCTTCCCCATAACAGTTTTATTTCTGTGTTTGAAATACATTGGGGGAAAAAATCCTGACTTAGGGAAAGCTTCATCTGAGAAAATTCATTGTAACCTTTTATTTAAAAAATGCTTCCTTCTCTCGCTTCCCTGTCCAGAGCAGTGAGCATGATTCCATTGTGCAGTATTTGGCTCCCATCCAGCTGCTGTGCTTTGCGTTCAGAAAGCAGGCCATTTCTGAAAGTGAGGTGCAGAAACAGGTCAGGGGCTATAACTGAAGAAAAGAAAAAGCTGTATGAATCAGAGTGAACTCATGGTCTGTCTGTGCCAGAATTAATCAGTGTGAGATGTTTGTGAAATTCACTTAAAATCCATTACATTTTTCTGTAGTTACTCCAGTTCACAAAGATTATCATAGTTGAAAATTGTATATGTGTGTGTGTGTATATACAGTGGTATTCAAAAGTATTCAACTCCTTAAATAGATTTGTGTGGATTACAAATGATGGGCAGATTGTTCCAGACAGTATGTTTATTGCAAACCTGTATGCTCTTAAAGTAAATTTTCAAAGTCACAATTCATTATTTCTCTGCATGTTTTGTAAAATAAAATTAAAAACTGAAAAATGCTGCTTGCATAAATATTCAACCCCTGTGCTGTGAAAGCTCCAAGTTTACACAGATGAAAGATATTGCCCTAACAGTTGGCTTACAATTGGCCTCTAACTGTGAATCATTAAAAAAGGTAAACTTTTCTGGATAAAAGACCCCCTAATTCCAGTACCATTGGTCAGACTGAGAATCTGAAGGAAAGCTGTGAAAATGAAGACCAAAGTGCATTCTAAGGAAATTAAACATAGTTATAGATAGGCATAAGACAGGAACAGGCTACAAAATAATATCCAAGTGCATGGATATCCCAGTGAGCATTGTTGGATCAATTGTAAGGAAATGGAAGCTGCATCATAGCTCCCCGACACTGCCTAGACAAGGCCTTCCCTCTAAACTCAGCATCACAGCAAGGAGGAGACTTGTGAGGGAAGCCACAGAGAGGCCAACAATCACTTTAAAGGAGCTACAGTGTTCAGTGGCTGAGACTGGAGTGGAGGTGCATCAGTCAATCATATCAAGAGCTCTGCATACAACTGGCCTGCATGGGAGGGTGGCTAGAAAGAAGCAATTACTGAGAAAACACACATCAAGGCACAGCTGGAGTTTGCCAGAAAACATCAGAGTGACCCAGCTAAAATGTGGGATAAGGTTTTGGGGTCAGATGAGTCAAAAATGGATCTTTTTGACCAAAATTTAAAATACTATGTGTGGTGCAAACCTAACACTGCCCATTCCTCAGCAAACACCATCCCAACAGTAAAGAATGGGGGTGGCAGCATCGTGTTAGGGGGATGCTTTTCCTCAGCAGGGATGGGGCATCTTGTTAAAATTGAAGAACAGACGGATGGTGCAACATGCAGGCAGATACCGCACGACAACCTGCTTCAGTCTGCTAAAAAACTAAAACTTGGGAAAAGTTCACCTTTTAGCAGAACAATGACCCCAAGCACAAGGCCAAACTAATACAGGACTGACTGAATATAAAGGTGAATGTTCTACAATGGCCAAGTCACAGTCCAGATCTCAATCCAATCGAGAATCTGTGGCACTATTTGAAAATTGCAGTCCATAAATGTCATATAACCAACCTGAACAACCTGGAGCAAATCTGCCAGGAAGAATGGGCAAAAATCACTCCCAAACAGTGTGCAAAGCAGATAGAAACTTATCCCTCAGACTTAAAGCTGTTATTGTAGCAAAAAGTGATTCTACCTAGTACATAAGAACATAAGAAATTGCCATGCTGGGTCAGACCCCAAGGGTCCATCAAGCCCAACATCCTGTTTCCAATATTTATTTATTTAAAAACGTTTCTATACCGTCGCTAAGTTATATATCATCTCAACGGTTTACAAATAGGCACATAGACTAAGGTTAGTAAATCTAGGATATCGTGCATTCTAACAGGTGCCAATAAAGTTCGGTTACAATTTCATAAATAAAATCATTATTTGAGTAATGTTGGTCAAGTCCAGGTATATTATTGCGTTACTATCTCTTTGAGATATTACTTCTTAAATGTAGGATTGAGTAAATTCATTCTCATATGCATTACTCTGTACAATAGTGGCCAATCCAGGCCATAAGAACCTGGCAAGAACCCAACCACCAAGAAGATCCCATGCAACTGATGCAATTAATAGCAGTGGCTATTCCCTAAGTAAACTTGATTAATAGCAGTTAATGGACTTCTCCAAGAAATTATCCAAACCTTTTTTGAACCCAGCTACACTAACTGCACTAACGACATCCTCTGGCAACAAATTCCATAGCTTAATTGTGCATTGAGTGAAAAAGAAATTTCTCCGATTAGTCTTAAATGTGCTACTTGCTAACTTCATGGAATGCCCCCTAGTCCTTCTATTATTCGAAAGTGTAAATAACGGAGTCACATCTACTCGTTCATGACCTCTCATGATCTTCAAGACCTCTATCATATCCCCCCTCAGTCGTCTCTTCTCCAAGCTGAACAGCCCTAACCTCTTCAGCCTTTCCTCATAAGGGAGCTGTTCCATCCCCTTTATCATTTTGGTTGCCCTTCTCTGTACCTTCTCCATCACAACTATATCTTTTTTGAGATGAGGCGACCAGAATTGTATACAGTATTCAAGGTGCTGTCTCACCATGGAGTGATACAGAGGCATTATGATATTTTCTGTTTTATTAACCATTCCCTTCCTAATAATTCCTAACATTCTGTTTGCTTTTTTGACTGCTGCAGTACACTGAGCTGATGATTTCAAAGTATTATCCACTATGATGCCTAGATCTTTTTCCTGGGTGGTAGCTCCTAATATGGAACTGAACATCGTGTAACTACAGCAAGGGTTATTTTTCCCTATATGCAACACTTTGCACTTTTCCATATTAAATTTCATCTGCCATTTGGATGCCCAATCTTCCAGTCTTGCAAAGTCCTCCTGTAATATATCACAATCCGCTTGTGATTTAATTATGCTGAATAATTTTGTATCATCCGCAAATTTTATAACCTCACTTGTTGTATTCCTTTCCAGATCATTTATATATATATATATATAAATAACCAAATATATATTTAAAAGCACTGGTCCAAGTACAGATCGCTGAGGCACTCCACTGTTTACCCTTTTCTACTGAGAAAATTGACCATTTAATCCTACTCTCTGTTTCCTGTCTTTTAATCAGTTTGTAATCCACGAAAGGACATCATCTCCTATCCCATGACTAGTCTGAGGGGGTTGAATACTTATGCAAGCAGCATTTTTCCATTTTTAATTTTATTGTACAAAAAAATGCAGAGAAATAATGATTTGTGATGTTGAAAATGTGCTTTAAGAGCATACTGGTTTGCAATAAACCTGCTGTCTGGAACAATCTGTGTAGGTGTCATTTGTAATCCACACAAATCTACAGACTGTTTAGGGGTCGAATACTTTTGTATATATATACATTGTATATATGTATATATACAAAATATATATAATTTATTTTTAATATGAGTTTCATCAGAGGCGTTTTGAATGGTGACAGTGTACCAGCATCTGAGTCCATTGTCAGGCTAAATTAGTACATTTAATGGGTCTTGGTTGAATATCTCTGCTTACACTCCAGGAAATTAAAATATTTGCTGGTCTCATTTTGGACCATTTCTGGTGCTCTAGGTCTGATGGGTATAGTGTTGATTATTATTCATGCTTTGATCTCAAGTAATTTCTGTTGCAGACAGTTCATGGTATTGTTGCAGTTACTTCTTTTCCTGCTAGTCAAGGTTTTCTTTAGTTTTTCAACTAAATAGTTTTAAAACTATTCAAATAAAGAGTAAAAATAATTAACAGGAGGAAATCATAGGAATGAAGCCATATTTATATTAGTGATAGCAGAAAGAACATGGTCATCTTTTCACAAGTAATATTATCCTTGACTGATAAACTTTAAATTATGTAACTGTTCATATAACTATTGTCTCTTTCTTCATGTTGATCATTAAAGCAGAATTTCAGCTTAGAAAGAAAAACCAGCTCGAATGTTATGGTTTTGGTGGTAGTGAGAGAGAGAAAAATTACTTCTTAGCATAAATTATTTTCCTCTATATGCCTTTCATTGCTAGGCTGCTAGTTTGAATCCTATATTTGGGTTGAAATTGAGAACCTATACAACATGGAGGGTCAATTGGAGAAACAAATAATAATTGCCAAAGTAGTTTTAAACCTCCCATTTAAAAATATATACATATATTTATATAGAAGTATATATATTGTGAAGAACAGAAAGCAGGAGGACCCATCTCCTCCCAGAGTTTACGCTCTCTGATGGCCATTTCTTCAAGTTGTGTGGCTGGAGGAAACCCTGCTGCCTCAGTGAGGATGAGCTCCAAAAGCCACCGACTGACCTTGTGTGATCCTTTGCTTCTTAGCGTCTGGAGGGATAGTACAGAGTGAGATTAGCTGGTGCCATTTTTGAAATGTCTGGCAGTGGCAGATTGGTGTGTGTGGGGGGAGGGGGTTTGGAGTTTAATCTAAAAAAATTTAACTTCCTTTTAAAGATGAAGTCAATTTTAACAAATTAGCAGGTAGATTTTTAAAGGGCCATGCATGCGCCTGTAAACGTGCTTGTGTCACCGCGCGTATGTTTGCAGCTCTACACGCATATCTTACGCACGCTCGGAGAGAGAGAGATAGCGAGAGATCCTCTTTATAAGGCTCAGCCTGAACTCAATATATGGACCATTGCTAAGGGGTGATTGATTCGAGGTGAGTTTTTGGGTGGTGGGTTGGGGTTAGGGGGGTAGTGTTACAGACACATTCAGAGGTATTCATTGTGAAAATTGACATCAGTAAAGAATTATAGTCCTTATAAGTGATAAAAAGGAGTTGATTTCTACAATGCAGCTAGCAGAGACTGCAGTGTACAAATCAACTCCTCTTGTTAGAATTTTCATCGCTTATAAGGTCTAAAATAAAGGGTATGACACATTCTACAATTCATCAACTTATTAAAAGTTTTCAAACTGGGGCCCATGTTAGGTTCCATATTAGGAGTTACCACCCAGGAAAAAGATCTGGGTATTATAGTTGATATTACATTGAAATCGGCTCAGTGTGCTGCGGCGGTCCAGAAAGCAAACAGAATGTTAGGAATTGTTAGGAAGGGAATGGTTAATAAAACGGAAAATGTCATAATGCCTCAGTATCGCTCCATGGTGAGACCGCATCTTGAATACTGTTTACAATTCTGGTCGCCACATCTCAAAAAAGATATAGTTGCGATGGTCACCCTTCTCTGTACCAGAGAAGGGTGACCAAAATAAGGGGCATGGAATAGCTGCTCTATGAGGAAAGGCTGAAGAGGTTAGGACTGTTCAGCTTGGAGAAGAGACAGCTGAGGAAAGGATATGATAGAGGTCTACAAATCATGAAAGGATTTGAACAGGTTAATGAGAAACGGTTATTTACTCTTTTGGATAAGTTAGCAAATAGCACATTTAAAATGAATCATAGAAAATTATTTTTCACTTAAGTTTTGGAATTTGTTGCCAGCGGATGTGGTTTAGGCAGTTAGTGTAGCTGGGTTTAAAAAAGGTTTGGATAAGTTCCTGGAGAAGCCATAAACTTCTGTTAATCAGTAAGTAATAACCACTGCTTGTTGCCGGCATTAGTAGCATGGGATCTATTTAATGTTTGGATACTTGTGACTTGGATTGGCTACTGTTGGAGACTGGAATCTGCGCTTGATGGACCCTTGGTCTGATCCAGTATGGAATATCTTATGTTCTATATGTTCTTATGACTCGAGGACCAGGTAAACCAATATGTGGCTCTGCTGTCTCCTCCAAGTGCAATACCTGTCACTTTTTCCAGCACTGTATCTTACCCTCCCTAAACAATTCACTACTTCTATATTTCAATGGGGGAGTTCTTCTGGACCCCAACTTTGATCATCCAACAAGAAAGCAGAAAATAATGTGTCTGGGTTTCACCAGTTACTAATAATTGCCATTGATTTTCTAACTGGGGATAGTAGGAGGAGTTTTGTTTTTTTGGAATTCCTCCCATTGCTGTAACCCCACCTTTTTGGGGGGGGGTATGTAATCTCCTGGAGCATGCTCGGTGCTTTAGTGGGAAGGAGATTCTGAAGAGTTGGTGAGGAGAGCAGCTGGAGATCCCCAAGGATCTCAAGCAAGTTGTGGGACGAGTAGGAGATCCCCCCTTGGACTTCAGCTTAGGAGAAACATTCCTTCAGGATTTCAGTCACAGTTGAGAAGTTTGGATCCCCTTGGGATTTTTGAGGAAGAATAGTGGAGTTGAGGCTTCACAGAGTCTAAAGAGAAGATTTACCACTACTTTTTGGGTGGGCCTTTGCTCATCACTCTTCATATTTAGATACTGATGGACTTCTGAATAAGATTTTTGGACTTTAAACTTGACCATTCTGAAGGGAAGGGCATACCCCTGGTATCCAAAAGGATTGAGGCAAGGTTCTTGTTTCCTGAGCAACCTGAAGAAGCAAGGGTAAGGAGAAACTGTGATATTTTTGAGACAAGAAGTTAAGGGTCTAACTCCTGTTGAGAATTTTCCAGTTGAGAAAGAAGTTTGAGTCCGACCAAAGTAGAGTTTCAGATGTTTTTTGTACTTGGGAACACTTACCCTGGAGTTTTTGTATTTGGGGATTTTCTTCTGCCTTGTTATTGACTTTATGCTGGAACCCCCTTCCAGTTACCCAAATCTACAAGGTGAGAACATTTTCTCCATGGATAATGATGCAAGGGAAGTGAGAAGAGAACTAACACTCGAGATGGACAAATTGACCATAATATTCATTGCCATCATATTTCTGATGCGGGTTTTGGTTTGTGGTATTGTGGCCTGCATCATCCTTTTTAAGTTACGGTAAAGATTTTCATTTGAACGTCTGTTACAGGCACAAGTGTGTTTTTTCCTACCAGTTCACCCCTTTTTGCCTTACTAGGGGATAGAAGGACCTCTTTGTTCCTCGGGGTTTCTTCCTAATTGTTCTGATTTTTGCTTCCCTACTATTGTTCCTCACCATTTGGCACCTCCTGGAGAGTTTTGAATTTAATTGTGAAGTTATCACAGAGGTGGTGAGAGACAGTTACCATGACCTCATCAATATAAAAATAAAAAAAACCCTGGTAATTGTTTTTCATTGGCACCTTTAAAAGCAGTATTAACAGAGGGGTCAAAGGGCAAATGCAACCAGAACCTGAATTACCCCTTCTCATTTCTAGAGGTGGTCCCTCCAGAGCAAGATTGAAATACACTGGCAGGGCAGGATGGGGACGTTTGTAATGACATTAAAATACAAGGACCACCTATGATTGATTTACTACTGAGATATCAGAGAGCAAGGCAAGAGCAGGCTCATTTATATTCTCACCTTGACTTTATGGCTTTCTGCCCTAAGACACTGTGAGACTCTTATAATAATAATAATAATAAGGGCATCCTTTGGAACCATGAGTAGATAAGTGAATGAACCACAGAAACAGCAGTGTTCAGAATAATTGTCATATACAAGGTACAGACAGTGGCTAGAAAAAATAAGTCAAGATATCCTTGAACTGTCAGAAGTAGGCAACCATTTAAAAGTAGAAACATTTTCTGTCCCTCTTTCTGTCTCTGTAAATAGCATACCTTAGCTTTTTTAGTTGAAGCTTGATTATTGTTCATAGAAACAGATGTACTAATGTGGGAAATATATTTAATACATCTGAATTCACATCAGTGTTGCTAAATTTTACTGTTTTGTCATCTTATAAATTTCTCTTAATAGATCAGAAAGCCAGTGAGATCCAAGCATTGTGGCGTATGCAATCGATGTATAGCAAAATTTGATCACCACTGTCCATGGGTGGGTAACTGTGTAGGTAAGTGTAAGAGGTGCTGACAGCTAACAGTTGATTAGTCTGAGTTTTAGCTAATTGGCAGAGTGAGGTAGTGGATTCTCAACATGAAATGCGTCATTTGTAATTGGAGTAGCATCTCCCAACCCTGTTCAAGTAGCAGCACCATTATTCTGATTGCTCTCTCTTGCCCTGCCATTTTGCATTTTGTCTCCCCCTCCCAATTTCCCAAAATATTTAAAGCAGGTCTTGGTGACTAACCATCCTTTTATTTTCATCTGTGGTGAATAGGCTCCATTAAACCATGTTATTTCTGGATTATTCCTACTGTCTACCAAGAAAAATGAAACTTTGCTTACAAATCTCACATTTCAATATGTGAGCTATACTCAGACCTCCAGTTCAAACTGCCAAGGTGTGATAAAAGCACTGTTAACTTGAATTTCTAAATTAAAAGCAAACCAACAATGTTGTTGAGAAGAGATAATACAGATGATCCATTCATCAGGCTAATGGGATATTTCCTTTCTGTTGCCTTTCATTTATGATTTAATAATACATTTACTTATATATTGGTTTTATATACCGTCGTTTGGAAATACCATCACAACGGTTTACAAATTTGGAGCATAGTCATAAAAGATTAGGATAAAAGAATAAATAAAATCAGAGATTACAACTTACTTCATAATAAGGATAGAAAGAAAGGAGAGAAGCTTCGTAAATAAAACATTCCCCTGCGCCGTAGGACTCATATGCAGTAAATACTTCATAGAAAATTAATCTGAATCCTGGTAAGCCTTTGTAAACAGCCATGCCTTTAAGCCTTTTTGAAATAATTTTAAATTGGGTTGTAGGAGGAATACAGACGGGAGAGCGTTCCAAATTTTAGGGCCGGCTAGTGATAGAGCTCTTGCTCTGACCTGGCTGAGGTGAGCTGACCGAACTGAGGGGATAGATAAGAGGCCTTTGCTTGCAGATCTAAGGTTCCATTGAGGAATATGTAGACGCATGGCGGCATTTAACCAGTCTGTCTGTCCACCATAAATAATTTTCTGTAATAAACATAATATTTTGAAATCAATCTGGTATTTGATTTGGAAGCCAATGGAGGGATATTAAAACAGGCATTTATATGGTCAAATTTCTTTTTTTCCTGTCAGGATTCTAGCGGCTGCGTTCTGTAAGGTTTGTAAGGAACGGAGAGTAGAAGAAGGAAGACCAAGTAAAAGGGAGTTGCAAGAATCAGTGTTAGAGAAAATCAGTAATTGTAATGCAGTTCTGAAATCATGTTGAGTTAGAAGCGGATTTAGTCGTATTCCTTAACCCTAAGATTAATCACTAATGACCCCATAACCCAAAAACTCAAATGCTTTATTCAAAAGCCTGTTTTATGAATTCATTGTTTAATTTTTATTTCTCTTCTCAGTAAACATGTGCAAGAAATTTACACTACGCAGCCTTCAACTGGTTTGTAGACTTCCTCGGGATTAATGATCTTCTCCTTATTTTTAGGAGCTGGCAATCATCGTTATTTCATGGGATACCTCTTCTTCTTGCTCTGTATGATCTGCTGGATGATCTATGGGTGCATCTCTTGTAAGTGGTCCTAGGTGTATTTTGAGGTATTTCCTAAAGCTGTAGGGCATGCAGGTCATGTGTTTGAAAGATTAGCTGCATGCCTTGGCTGGTGTTGATTAGATGTTTTAAGCCCTCTACAATGTGCATTAATCCATGTAAAAGCTTGGCATGAGGTGTCTGGTTACCATTATCAAGTGACGAGCGAACAGAATAAAGCTAAAAACTGGGATAGGCTGTATGGTGGGAGTTAGGGAGATTACTCCATTAGTGCCAGAAATCAAAAGCTCTTCCATAGTATGCTGTGTTTAAAATTGATTCTTTAAAGAGGATGTTGTCATGCTCTGCAAATCTGTGTGAAAATAAGGCCTATTGCATCTTTTTTTTTGTATCTGTTCTAGATTGGGGAATCCACTGCGAGACCAGCTACACAAAAGATGGTATTTGGACATACATTACCCAGATTGCCACCTGTTCCCCTTGGATGTTCTGGATGTTTTTAAACAGTGTATTTCACTTTATGTGGGTGGCTGTGTTACTTATGTGTCAGATGTACCAGGTAGGAGACTTCTTATTCTTCCACTATATATACCTCTGGGAGTTAGAAATCCCCTTCCACAAGCTGTAACATCTTGCATTAGATCAGCATAGGAATTATCCCGAGATAATATTGTACACGAGTGTTTGAGACCAGATAAGTTTCTGTCCTTTGGGTCTTGTTTTCTGCTGTAACCCAGGCCGGGTTGCAGCCATTTCCTACCACTGCATGTCCAGATCACAAATCGTTGTTAGGAAGGTGGCACACGTGCTCTGTATGTCATCTGGTTACTCTAGTACTAAGCCTGGAACTGTTGTATACCTGCCGCCTTGCCACAGGAGGCGATAACCCTACTTTGGCAGTGTTCTTATCTGAGTTCATAGTTACACGGTGATTATACTGCTATTCTGTTTACTCTTTTAGTCATTACCGCTAAATGTATTATTTTATCCACTGTATTCCTTTAGAACTTAGTTCTACCCCTACCTCACATTCGGACTTCCTCCTTGAGAACTAATGAATGTGATAATTTTGGCTGTCGAAATGTAATTCATTGATTTTTTTTTTACCTGAGAGGTAATGCAGTAAAGAGTATCACTTTAGTACATTTCTTCTGATGGGGCAAAAAGAGCCCTTAGGGAGGTAATTTTCAAAGGAGTTATGCACACAAATGTAACATACTATCATAGCAATTTTCAAAAGCCATTTACACAAGTAAAGTGTCCTTACGTGAGTAAATCCTGTGGACAATTTAGTGACATATATTGAAGCAATTTTCAAAAGCTCACTCACTTGAGTAAAGTACATTTACTGAAATAAAACCCAGTTTTACTCATGTAAATGCTTTTTAAAATCAGGCCCTAAGTGCGCAAGGGCCTACACACAGAAAGACCTGAAACAAAGCACAGATACTGATGCAATCATCAGTGAGCCAGCGAGGTGCAAGCTCTAGCATTATCTTTCTACCCTTACACCTTGTAAGCGATTGTCAAGGAGAAAGCATCTGGGTAGTACCCACAGGCCTTGCTCTTGCTATATCTGCAGGAAAAGCTGCAAGTGCATTTGTAAACTGAAATATATGGTCATGCTTTCCCTCTCCCAACCCAAACAGGCTTCCTGGAACACCCTTTCTTTCAGTGGCTAAATATAATTGAATTTTGAAATGACATGACTGTATTTATCCACTGTATCTGGGGCAGTTCTCTAACCCAGTACTTCTAGGCGTAGGGTGATGAGATATTGAGATCCCTTTGAATATTGACTTCGTAATGTCAATGTGTGTGGGGATGGATTCCGAAATCCCCTTTATTTTTACTGCATTAAAAATAAAAACTGGTGAAATATTTTCAGTTTTCTCTTTGCATAGTGCTGTATATGTTTCCTGAAACATGCATGCATTAAAAAGAGACATAATGTTCCCTAATGTTATTCTTTGGCAGATATCCTGTTTGGGCATTACTACAAATGAAAGAATGAATGCAAGGAGATACAAGCACTTTAAAGTCACAGCAACTTCTATTGAGAGCCCATTCAAGTAAGTTTACTTGGGGGGAATCAAACTGAACACTCCTCAGGGTGCTATACAAAAGAATAAGATCTTTAGTTCCAGACAGGTACAAACACCTCCTAACTATTAATTGTATATACTGTGAAACTGGTAACATTAGAGCAGTGTTTCTCAACCCTCTCTTGGAGGCACACCTAACCAGATGAGGTTTCAAGATATCTGAAATGAATTTGTCTTAGATTGATTTGCATACATTGGAGACCCAATCCTTTCTCATGCCTATTCATCGTGACAATCCCTAAAAACCCAACTGGATAGGGTTCCCTCCTGGAAGAGGGTTGGGAAATGCTGTATTAGAAAAATGTCCTCTCATATTGTGAGGTGGTTTCATGACATTACAGATTGATTGTGACGGATCTCAGAAATCAAAGTGTATGAGCACACTTTAATTAGCAGTTCTGGTGTAGAAATCAGCATTAGCTCGAGAAATAAGGAGGTCTGTTGATACATTTGTGTGTTGGTGGAACAAGTATCCAACTCCAGTCCTTGGTTTTCAGAAAACCCCTAATGAGAGAGAGATTTGCATGCGCAAAACCTCAGTTGCATGCGGATTTCTCTCATGTATATTCATTAGGGATATCCTGAAAACCTGATTAGTTGGAGGTCGTCAAGTACTAGAACTGGATAGTTGTAGAAACACCTAGGGGTCGATGCAATACAGTGTGCTCAGCCGAGCACACTGTATAACCCGCAGTCGGACGCGAGTTGAATAGGCACTAATCAGTTCCCTAATGCAATAAGGGGATTAGTACCTATGCCTCCAAAATACATGAATATAAGCTCAACCCCAAAGCTCTATTCTTCTATGTTGCAGATCTCACTAAATCATCCCCACCCTTCATCTGACACCGAAGCCAGTATTAAAAGGGAAGAACTCGCCTTCTTTTTCCACAATAAAATAGCGAACATCCTCCTCAGATTCCCTGTCACTTCCCATCCCATCCCCCCACTCCCAATCATCGCCAAGGCTAACCTTGACTCCCTCGACCTTACCTCGTCCAAGGAAATTGAATCTATTCTTAAAAAGATCAAACCAGCATCCCACCCTACGGACACCATCCCCACCAAAGCACTGCTGACCATTCCTAATACCATCGCCAAACCCCTAGCAGACATCATCAACTGCTCCCTCTCTTCTGGCACAGTCTCAGACACCCTTAAGCATGCAGTTGTCAAAGCCCTTCTCAAAAAACCGTCACTTGACCCCAATGACCCAGCCAATTACCATCCCATATCTAACCTTCCTTTTATCGCTAAAATCATGGAAAAGGTGGTCAACTCCCAACTCATGGATTACCTAGACAGCAACAACATTCTTCACCCATCTCAACGTGGTTTTTGTAAGCACTTCAACACGGAAACCCTCTTACTCACCCTCACTGACTCCCTCCTCAAAGGCCTAGATCAAGGTCACTGCTACATTCTTGCCCTCCTCAACATCTCATCAGCGTTTGACACAATAAGCCACAACCTCCTCCTCTCTTGCCTATCTGACATTGGCATTTCAGGCTCAGCCCTCCTTTGGTTTAAATCCTATCTGCCAATAGACTATTCTCTGTCAAAATAGGCAACTCCGAATCCACACACTTCTGCCTCACCAAGGTGTGCCTCAAGGCTCCTCCCTCTCCTCCACCCTATTTAATATATACCTCACTCCCCTTTGTCAGCTCCTGTCCGACCTCAGCCTCAAATTATACATCTACACAGACTATGTTCAAATCATCATACTAATACAAGAATCCATCTCCAATTCACTAAAATTCTGGGAGAAATGTCTCACTTCCATAAACACCCTTCTCACAAATCTCCATCTCGCCCTTAATACCACTAAGACTGAACTTCTCTTTATATCCAACCAACAAATTCCCAAGTGACCCGGCATACAGTACTATCTCCTCACAGCCCTTCGTACGAGATCTTGGTGTTCTGATTGACCAGCAACTAAACCTGAAAAACACATCAAAACCATCCTAAAGGAAGGCTTCTATAAGCTCAAAAACCCTTACTCCACACCCATGATTTCCTCACCGTCATACAGGCGACCCTCTCAACTAAAATGGACTACTGCAACTCCCTTTTTCTAGGCCTCCCCTACTCTACCATAAAACTGCTACAAATGCTGCAGAACGCTGTTGCTAGAATCCTTACTAATACCCTCAAATCCGACCACATAACCCCCATCCTTAAAGATCTCCATTGGCTCCCGATACCCTCACGCATCCTCTACAAAACCCTTACCATTATTCATAAATCCATCTATAATCACAACTCCAACTGGCTTGACGAGCCTCTCCGTTTCATCCCCTCCAACCGCCCCACCAGAGCAACCCTGAAAGGTACTCTCCACATCCCATTACTTAAAAATGCAACCTCACCTCCACCAGGGATCGAGCTCTTTCCTTGCAAGCCCCACCCGTTGGAACTCACTACCTAAGGATCTCCGCCTCGAGCCTTGCTCCATCAAATTCAAGAAAAAGCTAAAGACCAGGCTCTTCAAACAGGCAAACCCAGATTAGGTCCCCTGCGCACTAATCCCATCGCTTCATTACTGCCTCTAAGTCATTAATTGTTACATTCTTTAAGTTAACGTTTCTCTCCAGTTAAATTCTCCAGTTCCTCTCTCCTTTTCTTTCCCTTGATTTCTGGTTTAATTGCAGTCCCCCTCCCCTTCCCTGCTCTCTACTTTCTACCTGCAGTTCGATGTAAACCGTTATGATGTAACCACTAATATCAGTATAACAAAGTTTCTAAATAAATAAAAATAAATAAATATTCAACGCGTGTCCAACACGGAGTGAACCTAATAGCGCTCATCACATGCAAATGCATGTGAATGAGGCTTTTAGGCATTCACTCCGATGCAAAAAAAAAAAGTGCATCTCGTTGCGAGTGCGATATTAAGTAGGAGGAAAACCTTAAACGTCTTAAAAAAAAAAAAACAAAAAAAAACCCCACCTAACCAGCAGACGGCTGAGTTAGTAAAAGTGATCGCGTTCTCGTTAGCAAGGAGGTGCTAGGGACGCGCCCCTCTTGGGGGCGCATTAAGAAAGCGGGCGCTGACTGTTCAGCGCCCGCTTTCTACGCGCATTTATTGCATCGGCCCCTTAGGTTTTGTCTAGTTGCTTAGGATGGGAGGGGAGGGGTAGGTGAATGCCCATTGACACTAGCAAAACATGATTTAAAACTGACCTGCAGTGTTTCAGTTTGCAGTTAAGCAATGGAACAAAGGAGGTATTCCCTGTACGTACCCAGATTAGTCCAGACTCCTGGGTTTGCCTCCCCTCCAGCAGATGGAGACAGAGAAAGTTTTACTGACCCTGACACTTAAGCTGAGATGCCACCTGCAGTCCCTCAGTATTTCTCTGTCTCCAGCAGATGGTGGAAGTCAAAGCCTGTAGTCTGACTGAAAAAAAAAAAAGACGGCTCTGTGTTTGGCAGCACTTCTTGCCTCCCAGGGGGTTGCTAGGTCCTGGTGGGATCATCCCCCTCTTGTCTTCGAGGCACACGAGCAGGGGGTCGGGGACCTTTCTACCGCCCACTCTCCCTTCTGGCCGGGCATGGCTGACACCCAGGGGATCCAGGTCACTTGCCCTGAGGGACCAGTAGAGCCACAGACACTTCTCAGGGAAGTTTTTTTATTTGTTTCCTCTGCGCTGGCTTAAAGTTTACAAAAAAAAAAGTCGCAGAGGCAAGTTTCTATTCAGCAGTGGGGAGTTCCTGCGCGGCAGGGTTTCTCCCGTCTGGGGGTTGCTGTCTCTTCTGGCAGCCTCGGTGCTTGCCCGTACCGGTGTTTGTTTTTCTCTTTGTCCCGGTGCTGTACTTTATTTCTCCTGCCGACCCCGATCCCGCATGGTGCGGCCTGCGGGGACGCGCAAGCACGTCTTTCCCATGATGGCCTTTGTGCATGCTGCCTCCCTGGGGGGGGAGGGGGGGACCAATCTAGGGGCACGATCGGGTATCGGGCGAGCCAGTGCTGCAAGCCTAGGAGGCTAGTTTCAACGCAGCAGGCTCTAGAGGCTCTGAGCGGGAACGGCAGCCATTTTGGCCACATTTGATGCAGCAGCATGATCCGCAGAGGGGGCTAGGGATCTCCCCCCCTCCCCCCGTGGTTAGGGCTCCAGGGGAGGGCTTGAGCCTGATGAGGCACCAGTAGGGAGTGAGGAAGACCCTGGGGGGGTCCTCTGATTCGTCGTCCTCCTTCTCTTCCGATTTTGTTTTACTGTTATATAAGGCCTATAAGATGCGTAAATCGGTTCATCGCAAGGCAGCAAAGGAGCTTCCAGGGACGCACCTCAAGAAGGCCAGGGCTGATCTTGGGGCCCTGAGGCTCTGCCAGGCTCTTAGGGGCCTCGTCTCCCCACACAGGCGTGGATTCCTCTCCGGACCCCTCGGATACGGAGGTTCACTAGTGTCTGGGTCCTCAGGATGTGGCCCCAGCTGTGGGTGACCAAGATCCGGATCGGCAGTCTGCCCAAAGAACGGCAGTCGAAGGGGATGATTCCAAAGTGGTCTGTTTGTTCCACAAGGAGGAGTTGTCTCCTCATACCAGCGGTCCTTGATGAGCTGGGCCTTGATATCCCTCAGGAGGTTTCCAAGTTGGGAGCTGTGGATCCCGGACATGGTTGGCCTCCAGGGTCCCACTTGATCTTTTCCTTTCCATTCTTTGGTCAGCACTATCCTGTTCAAGGGAGTGAGATACCCTAGACACAGTTTTGAAGGTCAGCAGAGCTATGGATAGGTTATATCCGTTGTCTGAAGATGCGCTGCACATTCTCAAGGTCTCAAAAGTCGATGTCTCGGTCTCGGCGGTCACTAAGAAGATGACCATTCCAGTTACGGGAGCTGCAGCTCTGAAGGATCTTCAGGACAGGAAGCTGGAAGTTCATCTCAGGAAGATCTTCGAGGTGTCTGCTCTTGGGGCCCGAGCAGCTATGTGCAGCAGTTTCATGCTAAGTGCGGGGCTGCGCTGGGTGCAGCAGTTGCAAATGCACAAATATTTGTCTGATGCTGAGGTTCTTCAAGCTGAGTGGTTGGAAGCCGTGATGGCCTACAGTGCGGATGCATTGTATGATCTTCTCAGAACCTCTTCCAGGACCATGATATCAGCAGTCTCGGCCAGGTGGCTCCTCTGGCTGAGGAATTGGTCGGCCGATGTTTCTTCCAAATCTCAACTGGGGTCGTTAACCTTCAAAGGGAAGTTATTCTTTGGTAAAGACCTGGAAGAGATGATCCAGTCCCTTGTTGAGAACAAGGTTCACAAGTTGTCAGAGGATAAGCCGAAGGGAGAGTTCCTTCCCTTCTCGCCCTCGTTTCAAGGGGAGTCGCAGATTTCGGGCACCCAGGCCTTCCGATTCCACTCAGTGACAGTTCTCGGTCAGACAATAGTCATGGAGTCAGTCCTTTTGGCAGCGGCAGCCCAGCCGAGATTGCTCTTCACAGGGAACGGCTGTGCCAAACCCTCCCAATGATGCCAGGCTGGTCCACTCCTTGGTCCCAGTGATAGGAGGCCAATTTGGGCTTGTTTTACAAGGAGTGGACTAAGATCACGTCTGACCAGTAGGTCTTAAGTGTGAAAAAACTAGGCTATGCTTTAGAATTTCTCGGCCTCTAAGGGACAGCTTCTTAATTTCCCCATGCTCTTACCACGAGAAGCAAGTAGCAGTAAGAGACACCGTTTCTCATTTGCGCAAGCTAGGAGTCATTGTCCCGGTTCCTCTGGCGGAACAAGAAACAGGTTGCTATTCCATCTACTTCATCGTTTCCAAAAAGGAATCTATTAGTTCGGCGTATATATGTCAGCGGCGTTTGGTTCCAGAGGATCTCCAGGAGCATTCTATTCATTCTCAGTCGGCATCCTGGGCCGAGTGTCAGCTGGTTTCTCCACAGGAGATCTGCAGAGCGGCTTCTTGGAAGTTGCTGCACACTTTCGCCAGACATTATCGTCTGGATTTCCAGGCCCCAGGGACCAAGGGTTTTGGTGAAAGTGTGCTTCGAGCGGGACTCTCACAGTCCCACCCCGTTTAGGGAAGTTTTGGTACATCCCAGGAGTCTGGATTGATCTGGGTACATACAGGGAAAGGAAAATTAGTTCTTACCTGCTAATTTTTGATCCTGTAGTACCATGGATCAGTCCAGAGTCCCGCCCTCTGGAGGATTTGGGTAGTTTGGGAGAGTCCGCTCGATTTCTCTTTTCTGTTTGCTGTCTGAAGAATGGCAGAGGTTCCGTTAGTCCTACACGATTCCTTTTTTTTCTAGTGTGGGGGCAGTTTCATTTTTGAGGGGTTTTTTCTTCTCCCCCTGTTCATTCGGGGGGAGCCTAGTTGATTTGTTTGATTACTTTTCAGGCTTGGGTAAAGATTAATACTGAGGGACTGCAGGGTAGCACCTCAGCTTAAGTGTCAGTAAAACTTTCTCTGTCTCCATCTGCTGGAGGGGAGGCAAAACCCAGGAGTCTGGACTGATCCATGGTACTACAGGAACGAAAATTAGCAGGTAAGAACCAATTTTCCTTTTTCCCTTTTAAAGTTCAGAAAAGCTAGAAACAGAGGCTGATAATTTGATCACACTGCTACTACCACTTAATCCTTTAGCACTTCTAGACACACACAGTGGTCTTTAGTGAGTTAGCCAAAAAGAAAATGTTTTTTGTTTTTTTGTAATAAATACTGAGACGTGAGAAATGACTAAAGATTTGGGAATAATGATTTTTTTTGTTTTAGTTTTATTGTATGAAATGTTTAAAACCTTTCTCCATAAATTGCAGCTGCCTTTGAGAGTGATTGCATTCTTTTAACAGGTTAAATACTGAGTTTCATGTATAGACTATTGGGTTAAATGTGGTAGAGAAAAGCCATTTATTGTTGCATTATAGAAACACAGTTAAATTGTTGTCTCTCCCCTTTTTCCCTCAAGCTTCTCCTTTCCTTTTGCTTTCATGTTCGATAGGGATCTTCTTAAGCCCTTTACTGTTTCTTAGCTGCCTGCCTTGCCAAGAAATGGTTATCCATCATAGTAGGAGACCCAAAACAGCATAGAACCCTCGTTCATATCTTCACCCACTATCTTTGAAACCCCCCCTCCCTTCCCCAGCCAGGATACCTGAATGGCTGTAGGGAAACCTTGCTGGCTTGTGGGCTCAGTACCCCCTCTTTGGCTGGCAGGACCCAACATGGTGGAGCCATTCATCTCCCTCCCTTGAGCCAGAGCACACCATTTCTGCGAGGTGCTCTGGTCCAGCCAACTCCAGCAGACTAAGAATCCAAACCTGGATTCCTCTGCTACACTGTTGGCCCAACCAGCCGCCATTTATTCAGTTGTTCCTTCCTCTAAGTCAGGCAATAGATCCTATTGCTAGCATTCCTCCAGACGTTACACAGGTATTATGGTGGAATGACTCTCTCTGTTTTTGTTCTTAATTGCTGAAGGACTGTTATGATGCCTAGTAATAATAACACTTTCATTTTTCCTTTTGCCTAGCCATGGATGTATAAGAAATATTATAGACTTCTTTGAATTCAGATGCTGTGGCCTCTTTCGCCCTGTTATTGTGGACTGGACAAGGCAGTATACGATAGAATACGACCAGACATCAGGAACTGGCTACCAGCTGGTGTAGCAGGGGGCATCGCCGTCCTGTGCGTGCGCACAGATCAAAGTTGAGCGGTGCCAGACGTTCGCGCTCTCACTCCACCCCACGCCCCTTGAACTGTAGCATGCTGTGTGTGCAGGGCGAACAATGACTTTTATGGCACCTTCTCTTGGTCGGGATCTTGTGAATGAAACGGACAGAGCAAACTGCCAGTGCTGAGAAGGGAAAACAAAGAGGGATGATTTGGAACAGCTGAACTGCATTGGATGTATGTGTGTGTGTGAGGTTTATTTTATTTTTATTTTTAACACCATTCACAGCGGAGCATGACAGTATTGGCATAATGAAATATATGTTATGCTGAAAGGAAATTCGACTCCCTGCTTCCCCCATCCCAGTCCAAATAATTCCATTGGAATGAAAAGTATCTATGGTGCAGTCAGGCTTGCATAAGATTTACTTACTGTGTTATTCTATTCCTATGATGTGGTCTTACACAGATGGACTTTAAGCTTATGTTCATTTAAACTGGGTATTTAAATACTGTGATCAAAGATCATGTGATTTTTTTTTTTTTTTAATAGGGATCCACTGTAATATGTTAAGTTGATACGGTTAATGTTGACGACAAAATGTTGCCTGCGGTTTTATGGCTATCTGCTGTTTCTTGTCATCTGGTTCTGTAAACTAATTCTAATAACCATGTTCTAGAGGCTCTGTAGTCCAAAATACACAGCTACATGGACACATAAGTTCTGTTTTTGAACTTAATGCCCTGGTGAAAAGTTTTTAATGATTTCAAAATAGCTTACCAGTGTGCTAACGTAGAAGCAGGTGGGGGTGTGGATTGGCTGTCTTGAAGTGATGATTTCAACGATTTTTGGAAATGATGGTATCCAAGCACTGGAAGTAACCCAGTCTAATAATCCTGGAGCTGGAGGGGGGTGGAGATAAGTTGCACGGGTGGAACCAAAGATGTGAAATTTTGAATGCAAAATGTCACAATTACATAGAGGTGCATTCCTTAACCCTTTCATGGCAAAATATTAATTGTGAAGTATCTGTTTGTTGGGAGCTGGTTAGTGCACTAATTTAGGAGAAGTCTTGGGAACTGGTCAAGGCTGTTCCCTCTCACTGACCCTGCGAGTTGGGCAAATCACCTTTTTTTTTTTTTTTTTCCTCTGTACCTCTGGGACCCAGTTGAAAACAAGGCATCAGTTTAATCTGGTGAGCAAATGCGTTATTGAATTATGTACATATAACTGAAACTGGTTATTTGGCATAGACAGAGCACAATGGCTTTCCAGCGCTGTTAGCCTCCTGTTACTACAGTGGTAATCAGAACTTGGAAATCTTGTTGACAATGCATTGGCTTCACTAGCTGAGAAACCACCTTTCACACTATAAATAAGGTAGCAGGGTAACTGCATTCCGGTGGTATTTCATTACGGAATGTGATGCACTGATTATATTCTGTTATAGCTTTTTCTTGTGCGCATGGTGAGTTCTCCACTGCCACCTTAAATATTGTTTCCTGAGCGACTGAGACTTGTTGAGTTCACTGATGTGCTGCGGCAATGTAGTGGGTCAAAATACCAGTGAGGAAACATCCCTCCCTCCTTCCCTTTAAAAGCAGATCCTAGAGTCCTGTGTAAAGAATGTGTATCTGTACATAACTAATTCAGACCGTTTTCTCTTTGTGAGTGTGTGTGTCTAGTGTACCTAAGGCTGCTCCTTTCATTTTAATCCAACCAAAAAATGTAGGACGATATATCTGAGCTTCTTGTGATGTCTACTGCCTATCGGCATTATATCTTGCAAGATCACTGCATGTGTGAGGCTTGGGAAAATTAACTTTTGCTGTAATGAACAGCATTACAGGTATTAAGGCAATCTCGTCGTATTCCCGCCCTTGGCCTTCATAAGAGGAGCAGTAACACTGTAAATAATTGATGTTCGGTGTTTTGCAATTATACCTTTTTCCCCCCCCCCCCCCCCCCCCCCAGTTTGTGTCTGATTAGGGCAACACCCTCCTAGTTTGCAAGTACCAGACCTATAAAAGTGCAACTTTGCTATACATGAATGTTTTAATATTGAAAAATGTCAACTTCATCTTTGGCATTATTTTTTGGGGGGCGAGTTTTGACGTGATGGTATGGGGCTGTTAAAAAAAAAAAAAAAAAAAGCCTGTTATTTCATCACTTCTGAATTCAAACAGAATTAAATCATTAACCATAACTAAGAGAGTTTATAGCTCTTTAGATTTTAAGAAATAAAGTATGGGAAAAAATATTGAAAGCTCTTGAGCTATTCTTAAATTATTTTATCATTTCACAACTTTCTTAATAAAAAAATGAAAAAGAAAAAAAGTCAGCATTAGCACTGAAAGTCTGTTCTTATTTGGGCAGCTGATGTCACATCGGTCCTGAGCAGTTCAAAGAAAACTTTTACACATTTCATGTTGTCAAAAGACCAAACATATTCAGTGGAATGCCCTATGTTCTACTCAATTTAAAACTGGCTGCCCCCGTACCAGCTATAATGCATTTGCAGGCTTTCAGAGGTGGTCTTAATACAGCAGAGGCAGTCAGGGTCAGAAAACAGCATTGTTTTAGGTATGTCTGGACAATATTCTGGAGTTTGGGGGTAAAGAACATCGCTCATATAATCTGTTGAGGTGATCCTTTGGTCTTTTAAACCAGTCGCTGGAGAGATGGTGAGCCAGAGATTTAAGCTCATGATTGAACAAAAGGATGTGTCAGCCAGGGAGCATCACTTTTAAAATTGGGTAAAACAGACCGAGTGAAAGTCCAATCAATTTATCCCAACAGCAGGGAAAGAGAGTACATGGCAAATCTTTGTCTCAGCCTTTATCATGTGTTGCTTCTTTGCAAGCATTTGTTACTCATCCTTGTTTGATTGGAATTTTAACAGTGTCACTACATTTTAAGCATATGGATATCTTTTATATTTTATTTATAATTGTGCCAAGTATTATTTTACTGCTGTCAAAGATCTTGATGTACTTACATTGTGAACAAAAAAAAACTGTAAATGTTTAATAAATTAGCTTTCCTTACACAAATGAAATCAGATTTTTGTAAGTTATGAATTGCATAAACGATTAAAATATTTCTTTTGTCTTTCAATAACGACTATGAACTATTTCAGCCGTGATGTGATTAAGCTCTTCATCTTAACCAGTGGTGCTAAAACACAGTAAGCAGAGGGTTTGTACACAGCATAGCTGGCAGTGCAGACTTCTTGTAGCTTTAGTGGTCTTGAAGGAAACCGGTCTCGTTGCAGGTTGAGATGTCTTTTATTGAAGCACCAATGGAATTATCCAAAGACCATGATGTACGTGAGCGTTCCCGACCACATCGGCACCTTCTTTAGTCAGTTTTTGGAAGGAATTCTTCAGTATCCCACACGCAGTTCAGCCAGGCCTGAGAACCTGCTTCAGAGTTTAGCTCTGGGTTGCTTTCATCCATGCTGCAGAAAGACGCAGTCTTGGCTAACTGAGCCCAGAATGAAACTTTTGACTCCCTGCTGCAAAGAGGAGCCTGAGAGGAGGAGGATGTGAAGATCTCCAGGGAGTCAGATTTTGAATCCTTGGAGATCGCACCAAGCCTCAAATGTTTGTGTACTTCATGGTCTCTGGAAGGCTTCACAACCTGAAAAGAATAACTGTTAGTATACTTAGGATAATAAAACAAGTGTGAATCCATTGATAAAATATTCCCCTTGTTATTCTGGCTGCAGTGTTTTAGTAGATTTGTGCTCCGTCAGAATTGTGTGACCTGGGTAACACTATTAATGGTCTATCGGAGGTGCTGGTATTAATCACACAGAAAAATATAAACACAACATTTTTCCTGTTAGATCAATAAACACTAAATATGGAAAATTAATACCAGGTACTGAAATAGATTGCTTTTCTTCTGTAAGTTGAACTTAGAATGTCTCCAATTTAATAAATAATTAAGAATGTGTTCTTGTGGTAGTGTTGGCTACTTTTTCTTAATTACACTCAGCAGTACGTACATGTGGTGTCACAACTGTGGTGATGGGTGCATGTTTTGCTCCAAAGAGATGTGAAATTGAAAGGAATAAAATGTTTCAATAAAAAAGGAGAGACGTGGGAACAGAAGGTGACAAACCAAGAAACACTGAAGAATTTTTCAAGGAGTGTTGCTTTAAATGCAGATCTAGTATTGATGGAAGTAACAGCGGAAGAGCTAGAGTGGGAGGACTGGCAAGCAAAATCACTGCCTTATCTCTGCCCCACTTGTTGACCTACCTGCCTTTGATCTTTTAAGGTCAACATGGATTTGCCAAAATTCTTTCTTGGATTGGCCAAGGTGTCTACGGAGCTATTCAACATCAGTTGGGAGGGAATTCATGGCTCACACTGCAATTCAAAATACAACCCATGTTGTTGAGGCATATCTTCCCACTTAAACTGCAGAGAGGCCTTTAGGAGCTTCATTTAAGCCTCCGCTGAGGTTGCTGTTTGCCTTAGTGATGATGCACGCACTAAATCTATAAATATTGGTAAAGGTGTGATGTGCCATGTTAAAAATGATTTTTTACCTGACGCCTTTCAAGTTATGCACTGTGGCCTGAATTCACTCAAATTCATTTTAGCCACACTAGGTGAAGAGAAACAAAAAGCCAAGTCATATCGAGGGTTTCGCAGTAGGAGCTTAAGAAAGCTCTTCTTAATCATTGCTTCCGATGGTGATGAGCTGCTTTTGAATAGCCTGAAAACCCAACTAGCTGTGCTGTCACCAGGATCGGATTGGAAAGACTTGCGCCATTACCTCCTCTTTCACTTTTATTTCTAGGCCTCTCTTTATCCTAGGACACGGTTTTTCTAAATTAGGTAGGCAAACATTATGTGCTGACACTGACTTTCAACTTAAAACTAGTCTTCTTCTTTGGAAATAAGAATATTAACGTCTTTGTCCTGTTCTCGTTTTAATCAGTGTCAGTTCTGGCCCCAGCTCTCTACTGTGGACTTGTCTAGTTGGCTTCTCCTTTCCATCCTTCACAGCTTCACTGCATGTGTTGACTCAGGCCAACTCTGCTACCATCTTCTGGAGGCTGCAGCAGCTCCCAGTTGCAAGTCCAAAGGATTTAAGGTGTAGGAAAGATGCAGTCTGTTAGCCACAATTTTGATCTGTCCATACACCCTTTGCTGCTGGAGCAAGTTGTGTTGTCTCTTCTTCAGTCAGTTGGGTAAAGGTGTACAGACATGGCTGGAGCAATTCTGCGGAAGGCAGCCACCCAAGCTGTTCTCTGTGCTATCTGCTCTGCTTTGTTCCGATTTCAGTGGGACAACTGCATAAAGCCCAAAGCATCCAGCTTGCCAGTATTTGCTCAACAACTGGACCAGGGGAGCATGGGCAAGCCCAAAAATGCAAATCTCACTACGGGTTTGGGGCAGGGATGAGACTGGTGGAAAAGCAAATCGTATTGTACATAGAGCAGTTGTAATCTGTGAAGACATTTCAAATCTCTACTTCTGCCTCCCCGTACTGCACAGCAGCGACAGGAAGCTATTCATTTCTAGGCCTCCTTCTAAGGTCCTAAGAAGATATGAGATGACAGCTTTCTCAGCTTGGGCTGGAAACAGATTTCCAGCTGTTAACTGCTGCATTTGCCAAAGTTTTCACTGCACTGGGATTCTTGTAGTGGCTCTGCCTACCTTGATTAAACATCACACTGGAGTTTGAAAACCTTTAATAATTGCATATGACAGAGAAGCATTCTGGTTCTGCAGGAGACTAATAAAAAATGTGAAGAACTCTAAACAGACTCTTGAGGGCTGAAAAGTTTAAAAAAAAAAAAAAATGAAATGAGAAAAAGCCACAGCTGTGAGAACAGGAGAGACAGGCACTATGGATGCTGTTTGCACACTGACGTGCAGATGGAATACTTTTTGCTAGGATACAGCTCACAGGAATGTGATCTTGGAGCAGTAAATCTGACAAAACCATCAACTGTGTCCAGATTGACGGGGAATTAAATTATTTTCCATCTCCTAAAAACTGGTTAGCCAAAACCACATGCAGATTGATAGGGTTGTGCGCGGAAATAATTTTCTTGGTTTTGTTTTATTACTTACATGCATAAAACATGTTTTTATGCATGTCCATTTGTGTCCCCACCTAAAATCAATTTTATGCATGTAAAAACAAATGCACAATCCCTACAGAATGATGGCTTTAGAAGTTATTACAGTGTATTCAGATATCTTTAATCACAAATACCTGAACAAATAAACCTGTTTCTAGATGCTGCTTAAACTGAAGCACCCTGTATTTCTTTGGGCAATGTGTTCCTTTTAACTGGGGTTTGACAGAAAGTGGCTTGTTGCCACATTCAACTATTTTGCTGCCTTTAGTGCTTCTGAGGATTCGTATGGGATTCTAACAACATAGCTGCATATTGAGATAACTGAAGCTAGCTTATGCAAAGATTATGAAAACCAATAAAAGTATCATGACCCAGATTCTTAATAGGACTGGAAACCACTGGCGATTGTGAAGGACTGGTGAAATATGTGCTTTCCACTGAACCTCGGCACTAGACTAGAATCCTGAATTCCACTTCCCGCACCTCCCTGGGAAATACGAATGGCCGTGCTTTGCTTGTCAATAGTAGGGAGCCTTCAGGATTTTTTTTCCTCCATGCTAGTTAGGGAGATCCTTTGGCTTCTTGGAAGCTGTTCTGTCTTCCCTTCTAGCACTGATAAAGAAGGGGTTGTGCTGAGAGAGTGTTCTCCTGTTAAAATTGTTAGGGGTATTTTCTACTTCATTGCTTTATCATAAAGATATTGGCAAGTGCCTGTACTGTACCATCACTAATAGGAGTGATAATGTCACTAAAAGTTGGATTCTGTCGCAATCTGCTGCTACTGTGGGATAAACCCCCACCTCTGGACCGCTCTAGCAGAATTCAAAGAGAGGACATTAGGTAAGAGTACATTTTTTTTTCTCTTCGCTACCCTCTGTCAGCCACCAGTCTTCTGTTGTTGTTTTGTTTTTTTTTAATAATAAAATGCTTCCTCTCCCCTTCCCATCCAGTCACCAGAAGACAGTCCCCCTAACACAGCGGTGGCCAACTTCAGGCCTGAAGAGCCACAAACAGGTCTGGTTTTCAGGATGTCCGCAATGAATATGCATGAACTCAAACAATGCAGCTGGAGACGGTCGGCCTGTGCTCTGCTCTCAAGGCCTTCCTTCCCGCTGGAAGCCATGAGGGGCCCGGTCACTGCAGCGCTGAGAGTGTGGTTGCTGGCTGCATTCTGTTAAGATTTTGCTGCTGTTCAGTCCTCGGTGCAGAGATGGGTAGGGGAACTGTCTCCTAGTGGCCAGCTGGGGGAAGGAGAGGGAGTGATTTATTTTTCTGTTTCAGCATCTCCTTCCTGCAGGCACAGCTGCTGCATGCATGGACTAGCACCGATCCTGGTTTCAGGCCATGGACGGGATCGAAAAACAGTGCCTTATGTAACAATTTAATTCTGCATGAGTTTTTCACCATTTTCTTTCTAATTTGTTTGCTTTGTTTTAATTTCTAAGTTTAGACGGTAACCGATGGAGTTGGGCATTTATCCCTAATTTTGCAAGGTCTGACAGTAGCTACCGGATCTATGATTTCAGCAATTTCTCTACTTCAAATCTTAACCAGTGTTCCCGCAGGGATGTTGGGTCACTGCTGCTAGGTTTAAAGATGCCACAAAAGCCTCTAATGAAGAGTATTTCCCCCTAATACCTTTCCTAAGGAATGTAATTGTCTCTGAAATTGTTTTATCACTACCAGTTTGTATTTACATGATCTGGCCAGAATAGAAGCATAACCATCACATGGCCAACATGCAGAAGGTCTTAAAGCATAGCCCTCCCTGAATAGTTGCTTCTTTCACAACCTGTTCAAAAGCTGAGATATTCATACTATTTAAAACAAAATTCTGCCAGGGTTGAGCTACGTCCATCTACATAAACATTAAACATGAACAAAGGAAGAATCTATGGAAATTTTAATTTTGTAGGTCTTATCTGATTTTATATTATAATATGCGTCGGATGTTCTGTTTTGTTGTATTATGACAAATTGGTCTTATGTTCAATGTATTTTATTTTTACATTTGATTGTTGGTCTGTAATAAAAAGACAGCATAGAAGTGTAACCTAACAAAAGCTACTACTACTAAAAGATTTCTCCCTCTTATAATCTAACAATGATTCAGTTAAGATAGTAATGGCTCCTGGTATTTGAGTAAATAACAAAAAAATGAAAATATTATGTGCAGCAGCTAAAAACGAACACTTGCACCTTTCTAGCTAGGCCGTGACCATCTGAACAAAGCAAAGGGTTCTCTGTCGCAGCTGCTCCTCCAGCCTAGGTTCTTGTGTAATGCTAAACTCAGGAGGACATAACTGTACTCAGGACCCCAGTGCAAGGGTCTGTAGCGCCCTAGGCAGACTTGTGAACCCCCCTTCATCCCGAGTTCAATGTTCCTCTGACAGTGGTAGAGAGAGAGAGTTAAGGTCACCCTCTTACAGTGCTCGTTCTCTCTTCCCCCAAACCCAGTGAGTGCTCTGCACGTGCTGTTGCCCCCTTCTTTCACAGGCCCTGATTGTACTAAACACATTGTGGGGGGGGGGGGGGGGGGTCCTGTATTTAGTACCTGCATTTTTTTTCTCCCTTTACATCAGCCTTTAGGAGGTGGCAAGAGGGGAGGGGCCTGCATCGTTCTGTCTGCTACGGTCTCGCAATCTCTGTAAGGCACTGCACTCCTGGGCTGTGACCAAGCACCGCCCTAAAATCCGGTAATGCTCCGTGCCACTACTCATTCTGTACATTCTCATTTTAAATGTTAGCACCATTTATTTATTTAGACATTTTATATACCATCCTTCCATGTAAAGGTCACAACAGTTATGAACCTTTTCCTTTTTTTTGGCAACAGACGTACAAATTTTGTCCTGACAAAGTTTCCTGAATCTAAATCTGAGAAAAGCACCAGGACAGGAGGGAGATGAGAAAAAGAAGAGCACCAGAGGTGCCCCCCTCTCTCTCTCATGACAAAGGTGGAGGCGTCCCCCGCAGGTAAGAGCACTGCTCCCTTACGCAGGGGAAGGTGCGGGGTGGGGAGAACCAGCTATGACCAAACCCTGTAAGGAGTTGGCAGGCAGTGAGGCTTCAGCACACTTGAGTAAGGGCACAAATTCACCTCCTCCTGAGGACAGTTCTGCATTTGAATACCAGCATCATTCTTCCATGCATCAGCAAGGAGGCCTGCTCTGATTAGCCTGGCTGAGAAGAGTGGCATTGCGCCCTGCCTCAGTGCTGGACTGAACGTCACTCTTTCTAGGGACGGATACCTTTGTGGTGTTTACCATCACTACCACTCCCAATTATTTTGAGAGCTGACCTCTATAGCACCCTAAGCAGCATCAGTTTAACAAAATAGACTAAGAAAAGAGAATTCCTGGCTGGAGAGGGGGCAATTTCCAGATTATATAAGAATTTCAAGATCTAGACTTTGTCCTGAATTGTAGGGATAAGTTTGGTGCCAGGAATAAAGCAGACTTAAAACAGTAATTCAGACAAGCTTTGCTTCTAATCATTTGCCCAAGTGCACAGTATGAATGGATGTTATGTTTTCTTAGCTAGATCAGCCTTTGGCGTTTGTTGATTACATAAACTGCAGTCTGGGTTAATCATAGACTTAAAAATGCAGCAATAGCTCAAGTAGCTACTTCATGTGCAATGACCTTTCTATTAAAAATTCACAACTGTGCAGAGATTAATCTAGGCAGCAGCTACCCTATTTGCTCTCATTTCCAGTAATATATCAGCTTGCCCACAGATGGTCCACAAACTCCCCACACATTAGATAGCAGGACTGTTAATCAATGGTAGGTGCTGGTACCTAATACAGGCATCTTCCCCTGGGAAAGGATGGGAGTAGAGGGCCTGGATTATGGAACAGGTTTTTCTCTGTCCCTCCTCTACAGTTCCCTGGACCCTGCCTAGGAGGGACTGCAACAGCAGGCTGGCCTCTCCTGGGCAAGTGAGGAATCTTCCATAGCAGAGAAGAGCCCTCTGCTTACCCTCCTCACCCCTAGTTGGGGCAGGAGCGGACACACCAGCAAGCACAGCTCTGTGCTCCTGGGACTCAGGTGCCAGCAGAGGTGGGAGCAAGGAGGTAGCGGTCAAGGCTTGGAGGTGAATGAGTGGTGGGTGAATGCCTGAGAGGTAGCACAAGAAGGAACATAAGGACATGCCATACTGGGTCAGACCAAGGGTCCATCAAGCCCAGCATCCTGTTTCCAACAGTGGCCAATCCAGCCCTAAGAACCTGGCAAGTACCCAAAAACTAAGTCTATTCCATGTTACCATTGCTAATGGCAGTGGCTATTCTCTAAGTGAACTTAATAGCAGGTAATGGACTTCTCCTCCAAGAACTTATCCAATCCTTTTTTAATCACAGCTATACTAACTGCACGAACCACATTCTCTGGCAACAAATCCCAGAGTTTAATTGTGCGTTGAGTAAAAAAGAACTTTCTCCGATTAGTTTTAAATGTGCCCCATGCTAACTTCATGGAGTGCCCCCTAATCTTTCTACTATCCGAAAGAGTAAATAACCGATTCACATCTACCCGTTCTAGACCTCTCATGATTTTAAACACCTCTATCAATATCCCCCCTCTGTCGTCTCTTCTCCAAGCTGAAAAGTCCTAACCTCTTTAGTCTTTCCTCATAGGGGAGTTGTTCCATTCCCCTTATCATTTTGGTAGCCCTTCTCCATCGCAATTATATCTTTTTTTGAGATGCGGCGACCAGAATTGTACACAGTATTCAAGGTGTGGTCTCACCATGGAGCAATACAGAGGCATTATGACATTTTCCGTTTTATTCACCATTCCCTTTCTAATAATTCCAAACATTCTGTTTGCTTTTTTGACTGCCACAGCACACTGAACCAACGATTTCAACGTGTTATCCACTATGATGCCTAGATCTCTTTCTTGGGTTGTAGCACCGAATATGGAACTCAACATTGTTTAATTATAGCATGGGTTATTTTTCCCTATATGCATCACCTTGCACTTATCCACATTAAATTTCATCTGCCATTTGGATGCCCAGTTTTCCAGTCTCACAAGGTCTTCCTGCAATTTATCACAATATGCTTGTGATTTAACTACTCTGAACAATTTTGTGTCACCTGCAAATTTGATTATCTCACTCGTCTTATTTCTTTCCAGATCATTTATAAATATATTGAAAAGTAAGGGTCCCAATACAGATCCCTGAGGCACTCCACTGTCCACTCCCTTCCACTGAGAAAATTGCCCATTTAATCCTACTCTCTGTTTCCTGTCTTTTAGCCAGTTTGCAATCCATGAAAGGACATCGCCACCTATCCCATGACTTTTTACTTTTCCTAGAAGCTTCTCATGAGGAACTTTGTCAAACGCCTTCTGAAAATCCAAGTACACTACATCTACCAGTTCACCTTTATCCACATGTTTATTAACTCCTTCAAAAAAGTGAAGCAGATTTGTGAGGCAAGGCTTGCCCTGGGGAAAGCCATGCTGACTTTGTTCCATTAAACAATGTTTAATGGAACACACCAGTGAGAATTAAGGGGGTAGGGGAGAGAAGAGAAATAAGCATGGTGTGGGGGGGAAAGACAGTGAGGGGAAGAGAAGAGCAGCAGTGGTACCTCTCTCTCCACTTCCCACCTTCCATGCTTCGCCCCTGCCATCCTCTCACCAGTGAGTTTTATTCCCTCCCTTCTCATGCCATCACGGTGCCAGACCCACGCTCATTTGTGGCTCCAGCTAGGAGAAGGGAGGATCACACTGAATACTGGTGGCAGGGCGTATGGCACACCCCAAAGCAAGGGACCCTGGCTCATGGTCCTGATCCCCCGTCCCCCACCAACGATAGGTACTAGTACTCTGATGCAGGGCTTTCTTTCTAGGGGGAAAAAAAAAAAAAAGCACCTTTTCCAGTCATTCGGGAAGGTTTTTTGAATGGAATACATCAATTTTATGTTAGACAAAGCAGTGGGTGACCATGTGGAGAAAACTAGCTTAGTCCAGTCTTAAGCTACTGCTGTTTCCAAAGAGTAATTGTTGATGAAATAGTGTAAAAAGGTAGTTCGGTGTGTGCAAATAGAAGTGGGACTTTACATTTCAGAGTTCCAGTAGTGTTTCCCATTAGATTGTAGAGGAGATAGGGCCTTGTTTTTCTTAATAAAGTTTTAAATGGGGGGAAAACAGCTTCGTGTATTTAGAGTTCTAATATCACCCAAAAAACATATTCAGTGAGGGTAAATAGGTCTGTGAACACCTTACTCTCTATACACACAGGCACAGACATATTTTCAAAGTTGCAGAGAGAGGCTCATTTGCACTATTAAAACAAACAGTAATTTAATACACAAAACTTTATTAAAAACTTTACAGACTCTTGGGGAAAAGCAACACATCTTAGTACAGAACGCTGTATGCAAAGATTAAAAAACCCGGCCAAGGAAAAGACCACAGCCTTACACCATAGTTAGGAGCATCCGGTAATTAAGAGTCACAATAATTAGAAGTTTAAAAGATCAGGAAGCCTCATCTCAAACTGAAGTCTCCCTCTGATTTACTTTCTCTGCCTCCTTCACTGGGCATGAACAAGAGCACCGGCCCCTTGGCCATACCCAAATCCTTTTGGTCCAAAATGTTTTGCGTAACAACCTTTGAGACAGAAAAAGAAAAAATTGCATTACTTCACATCAATGTCTCCTCTTTTGTTTGCAGAGGGGCTGGTGGGGGCTTGACTGGACCTCAGAGAGAGTTTACAGGAAGGAACTGACATTACTGGATTCTGTAGCCTGTAAAGGAACTTGCATGCATCCAAAATATCTATCTAGCTGGATGGCAAGCAGGAAGATTACCAAAATGCTGCCATAGAGCACCCCTTGTCTTAGCTTTCCTGTTGACCGTACGTTCCAGGATATCGAGTTTGCATACATTGGGCCTCCAATGTATGCAAATTTCTTGTGAGTGCATATCCCTTGTGGGGGTACCAGGACAGGTTTGGGATGCCTTGCTGTAGTCCGAACCCCAGAATTCTGCTGTGCACAACTGGACATATTTAGCTCACATTTTTACTGATAGCACAAAGTGAGTTACATTCAGGGTCAGTGCATATTTTCTCTGTCCCCGACCAAAGGGGTTTACAATCTCAGGTTGTCCCTGAGGCAATGGAGGGTGAAGTGACTTGCCCAATGTCACCAGAAGTGGCAGTGGGATTTGAACCCTAGCCTGCTGCTCTAATCACTAGGCTACTCCACTTTAAATAGAACCTCCTGGAGGAATGTTTAGAATCCATTTTTAAGATAAAATGGTAAAAAAAATCCCTCTGGTTGCCAATTTGTTTATAGTCATTTTTAGTGCAAAGCACCTACAGTAAAAGCTGAGCTGCAAAACCATCACGATATTTAAGCAAAAAAGGTTTATATAGGACAGGACAGGGACTGCAAGATGAATGTGGTTTGAAAATACAGAACAGATGCATAGGAAGTGGTTCCAAAGAGTGGAGTAAGATTTAAACACAGGGAGGTATACACTTTAAGCCATGGCAATCGTTGGATAGCCAAAAATAAGCAGGCAGTGGTGGTAAACAGTGCCAGGAAGGAGATGAAGATCCATTTCAGATCATGGGATTATATTGGTATGTTGGATTTAATATACAGGAAATATGGATCTTTGGTACCCTACAAGAAGCTTTGGTTGATTTCTGGCACCTCTGACCACAAATATTTATGCAAACTTAATTAAGCAGCCTGGACTTTATATTGTTTCACTGCAGATTTGTGAATATTTGAACCATGAAGGCTTTGGTATTGCTCTGATGTCTTCATGCCCAGGTAAATATGGGAATCGAACTTGATGGTAACCCAATGTGCAAAGTACCATAAAAATCAGAAAGCTGTATTCTGCCCAGTGCTGTATGGTTTCTGGTGGGGTACATACCTTTGCAATAAATTTCTCCATCCTTCTCGGTCAGAGTTGTCGATTCTAGGCTCCTTCCACATTTGGCACATCTGAAACAGTTTTTATGCCATGGCTAAGGAGGAAGAGACTCGTTTAGCAATAACTACAAACAATGACCCAAGATCTTGAACTTGGTGAGGTATTACTGGAGACCTACACCACAAAGATGTGAATGGCAAAGCAATCAAGTAGTTCTGGTTACATTTCCAAGTACTGAACATACAGCTAGCCAAAGGACGCGCTGAGGCTCCATGATTTCAAGGCGCAAGGCCACTGGTTTCCTGTTACCAGCCATGCTGACCCGAGGACTCCCATGGATTTCTGCACGTTTTCAGTGGTTGGGGCCAAGTTAATTTGTTGTTGTGAGATAGTGACATAGTGCAGTGTGTTCTATTATGACAATTTTACAATGAGGTTAGAATGCATCATGCATCAGTATCACACGATTATCAGGAGCTGATTATTTGGAGAAACAAGAGTGGCCTAGCTGCTAGAACACTCAGCAAGGAACCTAGTTTGGAGCGCCATATATACCAGTATACAAGATGGGTGGTTAGTATATGTAAAACCAATATTTGGTTTTCTAAGCTGCAAAGAGTCGTGTTTTGGGGCAAGTCTTCTATAGGGCAGGTATCTCAACATTTCATGACTCTTGTCTCCCTTTCATGGATGATGTGTCTCATGTGCCCTCCCTGCTTCACATTTCAAAATGTATAGCTTTTATGCTTTTTCTCTGCCTTAATTGTAAGGGTTTCCCCTTTGGTCTGTCATAACTCAGGGATAAAGGTATCCTCAGGCTACTTGGAAGCTTTTATTTGGGGAGGTGGGGGAGAAACCAGACCCCCCCCCCCATGGACGAGAGGAGTCCAACCTGCAGAAAGCAACCACTCGCCGCTGTTGCACAAAGCACACTAACCCCTTAAGCAGAGCCGAGGCTTTGTCAGCTACCGTGTTCTGGCCTGGAGAAGTAAAATGGAGACAGGTGCCATCACTGTTGCCTGACAGGAGAGAGGTGATCAAGGTGGCCATTACCAGCACAAGCTGAGCAGTGTAAGCAGCAGTGAATGTGCTGTGCTTTGTTTTCGCAGTTGTCTCCTGCCCTATCTGATGGGCTTCCTGATAGGGGCTGAAGCTTCCGCTGGGCTACAAGGAAAAGGAGGCAGCTGTGGGAACAGGAAGCGCAGGCCCCTCACCGTCCCCTGTTGTGCTGGCGCTCTGTTGCTTTTCTCAAGTCCTACTACTTCGGTGCTTGCTCTGTTGCTGCTCTCCAATTGCCACAGGAGAGAGGTCAAGGCCCAGAGAGTTGTAGACCCGAGAGGCAAGGAAAACAACGTTGGGAAAGAGGCTGGAGAGAAATGGGGCAAGAGATCACGAGGATAAGGAAAGCTGATTTGTGAGGGAAAATTAATCTGAGCTGAAAGACCCCATGAAACCAAATTTTAGGTTCTGTAAGATGCAAAGACTTAGCTTGTGAACACCATATGTCATTATGCATGACTACCCCAGAGAAAGGGATGTGGAAGCCTGGGAGGGAGATGCGGGGGATGAGGAAGGGGAAAGAATGATGGGAGGGCTAAAAGCCAAAGAAGAAATGGAGTGGAGAAATGGGAGAAAGAGATGTAAAGCAAAGAGCTGAAGAAAGATGGAAAGAAATGAGATTAAAAGAGCTGAGAGACAGGCAAGAGATGAAGGGAAACAAGCGCAGAAGGAAAGAGACTAGAAAAAAATGATGAAAGAAGGATGGAAGACATGTGAAAGAAAACAAAGCAAGGGGGAAAATTCTTAATATTAAGACAGAAAAAAAAACCATAAAAAGGAGAATTTACTATCAATTTGGAATTTTTGGAAACCAGGGGCTACAGAGACATCTCAAAGGGATACAGTAGCCATGAAAGACTGAGAACCACTGTTCTAAGGTAAAGTGGCTACTGAGCAAAACTAAATGTATGCTTCCCTAGCAGATCCTATGACTTGCATGCCTAGAATTATAGGTAATTTATTGGTCAATTGGATAGAAAGAGCTGCCTGCCTAAATAATGCTTTTTACAGTCAAGTGCATGGTGAGCTAGCTTATGCCGTACCAGCAGCCGATCACTCTCCGCTCCGCCCCAGCCCAATGCTGGCTACCTGCTACCAGGACAAGATGAATCCTGCCATCGCAGGGGATGCTTTTCAATCCAACTATGAAACTAGCAGAAGGGCAAGGTCCTCCAGCATGCAGACTCTGGGGCCTCTTCAGCAAGTTTGCCGGCTCTGTGACTCTGCGCTCATTAAAAGCTGTCAGAGGCTCCGTTCCTCTCAGCCACCTGGCTCCAAGGTGAGGGGCCTTTTAGTCTGTCCCCCTCTTACCTTTCCAGCTCCCATTACTTTCTCTGCAGCATACACCGACTCATTGCACCGAGGACACTTCTCAGCGCCCCCATATTTCTGAGCAAATTTTGACGTGTTGGTATTTGAAGTGGATCGCAAAACTTGTGTTCTGTGATGCAAAAGGAAAAATGAGATTTAGGACAGAAGTAAACATTTTCTTATACACAAAAACTTAGAATCCTTTGGCACCCCTGGTCCTTACTGCAGCCTTGCCTTTAAAGCCTATAAATGAAAATAGATTTGCTATCTTTCCCTTTCCATAATTTCTAATTTTAAGCAATTCTCGCTCTCAAAAATCACACGTTAATGAGTTTGCTATTGGTTCTATTTCAGTCAGCTCTCAGCATTTCCTAACAATTGTTCGCCACCTCCTGCTGCCCACCTCCTAAGGTACAGATGGTTCAGAGCTCTGGTCAGAAACCCCTCAGCCCAGCCACACGAGAGAATGCCAAGGACAGCCCAGCCCAGGCCCATTATAGCCAAACAGTTTACATAATTACAACAAAAAGAAAAAGATTCCATGAAACCTGGATGGGCCTTTTATTTTAACTTAACCAGAAAGCTCACCATTCAACCACATGGGGATCTTTCCATGGAGCAAAGAATGCGGTGGGGTCTAGGAACGATATTCAGCAACCTCTACTAGCAAGGCTCCCTCCCCTCCCTCCTGAGGCCTTCACTCCAGTATTGCTCTTTGAGAACTCACTCGTCAGGCTTGATGCCCAGCCTCTCTCCCCGGTCCATGTTAAGGGTGCCAGCTCCCTCCCCTCCCTCCTCAGGTCTTCACTCTTTGAGAACTCACTCATCAGGCTTGATGCCCAGCCTCTCTCCCCGGTCCATGTTAAGGGTGCCAGCTCCCTGCCCGTAGCCGTAACCTTTAGGCCCGTACTTCTTCCCATAGCAAGACTTGCAGTAAATTTCCTCGTCGTGAATCGCTACTGTTGTGCTGTCCAGGTTTTTCCTGCAAACCACTGATTCAAAGAAAACCACAAGTAAACGGCCAACCTGCGCAACAAACTCACCTAAATGTAGCCAACATTTGCTTTCCATAAAACCAAAAAACTTTAATAGATGATCTGCCTTCTGCAAATTAGAGAGCTTGACTTTGAAAATGAATTTTAACTAGCTACATCAATAAAATGTCTAGCCCCCCCAACAAGCCCTCCACTGGAAGTGACATGGAAACGAGGTCTTAAGTCACCCAACAGACCAAGTTCAAAATGGTAACATTTTCCTTAAGCGTATGAAGCTTAAAAGGTTTCTAGGACCCCTTCATTTCTGCCTTCTGCGTCCGCCTCAGATTGTTTTAGAGGAGAGGCCTGCCACCTTTTTATTCAGGAGGGAGCACGGACAGGTGCAGGGCTGTGCCAGTCTGCAGCATGCTTGGAAAGTCTCAGGATGAATTTACAAACCCCATCTGCTGCCAGCCACTGTGCAGCTCTCTGCCTTCAGACACCCATAGCAGAAAACACTGGTTACTGGTTCGTACCATAAGACTACAACCACCGTGCCAGCAGCATGGGCCGAGTATCGAGTGTACATTTGTATCGGCTTTCCAGCATTCCCAATAGGAAATCCCAGTGAAGCACACAGCAAGGAGAATAGGGTTGGTTTGTTTTTTTTATGCATTTTCCAACAAATTTTCAAGAAACAATCTTGATCAGAAAAGGAAAGAAGAATAAAAGAGAATTATACATGTCATAACATAAGTTATCATGGAAATAAATACTACTTCTATTCCGCAAGTCCACAATGATGGATCTAATTGCGAAAAAAAAGTTAAAGGAAAAATCCCAAACCAATTAAGATAAAAGAGCAGTGTTTAGACAGCAGGTATAATACATAATGTAGGGCACTCAACCTTCAGGAGGCAAAATAGACAAAACCAGATCTTTCACATTTATCACACTACTGGTTTATCACTAAGTAAAAAAGTTAATGGAGGAAGAGAAAAAACAGGTGAAAGGCCCTTATATTTGACATTACATTTACATGGGTATTTCAGAACAAAAGGAGGCCCCTATCTGCAAAGTTCTAGGTCTCAACAGAAGAAACAGTTGCTTGGAGACATCTGGAACTACCCTAACACTTCAGTGAAAAACTCTTCAGTCAGACACGATCAGGTTCTAATACAAATGAGTCTACCACTGTGGCCGCTTGTACCAGGGCGCTATCAGACGTTTCCAATAACTGAGATACATCCACTTTGGAGGTTAGGGAATCCATCCCCTGAACACCATCTTGATTTTCTTCAATCTCCTGCTTCTTATATGGAGGCAAATAATATGGCTTTGATAATGGTGGTATTGCCGCCTCTGGGACTTTAAGGATTTCCAAAAGATATTTTCTAAACATGTCCTTTGCCAATATATGAGGAAGCTTAGGAAAATAAATAAATCGGAGGTTTTTTCCTCGTATGGCATTTTCCAGATTCTCAATTTTAATCTGAAGCCATTGATTCTCCTTTATAAGCAGATCCTGAGTAAGCTTCAATTTTAGTGTATCTTGTTTTAAATCCTCAATTTCTTTTAAAAAAGATATTTTGGAGTTTTCCAACAGAACAACTGTCTTGGATGTTGTTAACTTTATCCACTACTGGATTGAGTTGCGATGCCATGGAAGTCCCCAAGCTTACAATAGCCTCCCATATTGTACCAAGAGTAATTAAACTTGGTCTTACCAGGGTAGGTGCAAAAAAGTTGCTTAGAGGACTTGAAACTGCAGTAGTAACCTGCTCATTCTGATTAAAAAAAATCCTCCTTTCTTCGGTGAGCCAGCACTACCGTCAATGGGGCCAACTCCAGCTTCTCCTCCAGGTTTTCCAGGGCATTCCAACCCTGCACAGAGTTGCAAGGTGTCAGCATCTTCAGCATACGCCCCGGCCACTGGCTCGACCTGGGCTCTGAAGGCAGCCGCGTCTGCTGGTGGAGCCCTATAGATCGGGGATAAAGATGTCGAAAGGCCCGGGGGAGAGGTCAGCAGCTCTCCTTCAGCCGCCAACCCCAAAGACAACTCTTCCGATCTGTTCACTCGCTGTACGTGGGCATCCATAGGGCCTGCGATGGGGGTTCCTGAGAGGACTGCAGGGTCAGTCTTCTCCTTACCCCTATGCGGCATCGATACGAAGTAAATTCAGACAAGAGAAATGCCGAGGCTCCCACGATCTGCTCTACGGCGCCATCTTGGATCCACTCAAGAATAGGTTTAAAAAAAAAAATGTTCATTCATCCATTGTGCTGTGAGACCAGACAAAGGGCATAGGCCGGCCACACGTAAGCCATGCACAGGTTTGTCCAGAGCATCAGAATTGCAAAGGTTATTTTATTGGCAATGTATTCATATAAACATGGGTCACTGTTTTGATAACGTATAGGCTATTCTGAGTATTTATTTTATTTATTTAGGGTTTTTATATACCGGCATTCATGATAGAATCACATCATGCTGGTTTACAATTAACAAGGGGTGTAGATGAAACAAGAACATGTAACGAGTGCAAAGAAACCATGAAGTTACAATAAAAACAAGGCTGTTCAAACTGGGAGAAGCTAGAGAGAATTAACAGAACAAGGTGTAATTATTTACAGTATTTACAAAATTCTGATTATAAAATGCATTTTATAATTCTGTTTACAAGTAGCCCAAAACAAATTCAATAATGATTTGTAACTTGTTCTATTTACCACAACATACATGAAACCACCATCTCTGTACACTGGCAGTCACCGAATACAAAGATACAGTAAAACATATTAAAGTGAACATCGCACTACTTATCACACAAAGAGTCCAACAGCAATCTCAGAGGATTATGTAACTGTACTATGTAACTTGGGCTTATTTTAGGTTTTAGCTGATAAAATACGCCCCCCCCCCCCCCCACACAGCAAAAAATAAATAAAAATTTATATATTTATTTATATATATATATATATATATATAAATAATATACCTTCCCCTAAAACTCACCCCTCCCCTTGCCTGCCTTGGATTGTCCAGTTTTTGCGCCTTTTCCATGCCAATGATGCTGCTGCCCAAGCGTTATGTATTTTATTCAACTGAAAAAGGCACCCAGTAACAATACCTGTGTCATGTACAGAGATTGTTTTGTACTCTCAAAGCACCCCCCAATTAGCTGGAACACACACCCCTACATTCACAATTTATAAACCGCTACTTACAGTGTATGCCGTAGTTCGCCTGAATATCATGGCAAGAACGCGTCCTTTCATTAAGCCTCGGGTACGGACTTAGATTGTAGACCCGCTGGGGATGGGGAAATACCCCTAGTGACAGCAAAAGCCAGAAAGCTGCCTGGCTGCATAGGGAGAGGAATGGTCAGCAGGAAAGGGGAGGTGATACTGCCCCTGTATAGGTCCCTGGTGAGACCTCACTTGGAATGCTGTGTACAATTCTGGAGGTCCCTCCTTCAAAAGGAGATAAACAGGATGGAGTCGCTCCAGAGGGCGGCTACTAAAATGGTCAGTGATCTTCATTTTAAAGCATATTGGGATAGACTTAATGATCTAAACATGTATACCCTTAGAGGCAAGACAAGATAGGGGAAATAGGATAGAAACATTTAAATATCTTCAAGATCAGTGCACAGGAGGTGGGGGCCCTCTCAACTGAAAGAAGGTTCTGGAACAAGGGGTCATGGGATGAGGGTAAAAGGGGGTAGATACAGGAGTAATGTAAGGAAATATTTCTTTAAGAAAGTGTGGTGATACATGGAATAGCCTACCAATAGAAGCAGAGATAAGGACAGTTTCTGAATTCAACAAAGCATGAGACAAGCGCAAGAGACAGACTGGTAAACATTGCCATATGGTCTCTCTGCATTATGTTTCTTTGAGATATACTCTAAAGTCACTTATGTTATCAATTATGTAACAGCTTAGTTGGATGTTTATGGATTGTGATTTATTTTCCAATTTAAAAAAAATCCTCGGCTTTGCAAAAATGTCAATATTCAAAGGGAAGACAATCAAGCACCAGTGCTCTCAATGGAATATGAAGCAGTCGGCCATTTTAGCATAGAAGCAGGAAGTGGGAAGAGGACTGTAAAATGTGGACAACCTGCTGAGGGGCTGAAGGACACAGATTTCCAGCTCCTGAGACTCCCACCCCCTGAGCAGGGCGAAGCTTTGAGAACACACAATGCTTTGTGCATTTTCTACGCCATCGTTAATGGCTCATGACTGCATGAGGGGCATCCATCGCCTTTTGTATTGGATCCAGACAGTCACAGGTAACGGTGCCCGCCAGCATTTCCCACTCGCTCGCTCATACTCTGCTCTTCCCACTGGCATTCTATACACTAACACCACTGCTTGTTGCCAGAATTTGCCCTTCGTTTGCTTCTTGAAAAGCCAGTATTCCCAACAATGGTAGTCACTTTAAATAATGCAAGACAATAGAATGTTACCCACAAGAAATATCCTACATCCAACATGGGAAATACCAGATGAAAGGGCCATGGCCATCATGGTGAGCCAGGGGCCACTCTAGTTGTCCTGTATTTTATTGCATGGTCTGGGCGGAGGTTACGCTGCAGGTTTCAATGATTATACAGCAGAACGTTATTAACTTTCCCAGTTAAATAATCTCAGGGATCAACACACCGCAATGTTCACCTCAGTGGACTTCCAGTTTTCTTTCAACCTTTTTTGTAAATTAAGAAGTTCTTTCTGAAAGTCAGAGCTTGCATGCAAGGTCTCACCTCCAAAAAATTCCCGAGATGATCCTCTAGAGATATGCAGCAAAAAAGTTAATTGGAGCAGTCTGGAGGACTTCTGGCTTACTCCTGTGCATGATGTTTTTTGCACAGAGTGTGAATGTTGCAGAACTGTGGCCCACAGGATCATCCCTTCCCTCTCTAGTCATGCTCTAGGCTAGAGCTCTGTGCAGCCTTGCAGCTTTTTTTCTTTTATACTGGAATTATTAATCTTTCCCAACACAAGCTCAAGCCCAAGGCAAGTTTCAATTCAGGTACACTGCAGTAATGTAGACACAGGCCCAGAAGGCACTGGAGAGCAAAATGGCACCTTAGATAGAGGGCGGCCTCCATTTCAGGAAAAAAAAAAACAGCTGTTATAAGTTGGTGCTACAAACCTATATGAAGCATTTCAGCCCAGTGTATGTATACAGTCTCCAGGCTCACAATTCCCATCTTTTTCCCTCTAGCTGTTGCTAAACTCCAAGTAGGGCCAGTTATAGCTTTCTTTTCTCAGTTGAAAGGTCAGTGCTGTACTTGGTTTACAGCCGGCATGGCGGCACTCTGTGCCAGCGACAAACTGCTGCAAGGTCATACTTACTGCACAGAAAGCAGCATCGATGGTAACACCTGCCGTCACACTGCACCTCTTCAGCATGGTAAACGGTCCTGCCACAGGCACCGCATTTGTTACCGCCACCCCAGTTAGGCATCCTGGCACCGCTGAAGTGGGAAGAAGGGAAACGCATGGTTACTAACAGACATTTAACTGGTTCCAGACTGCACGAACCACCTTAAGATTCTGTGTACAACGTCTGTAGATCTGTGAAATGAACTCTGGAACAGGACAGAGCAAAGCTTATTCTTACCACCTCGCTAGTGTTTCTTTTCTGCCAACGAGAATGATCAAGGCCACACAAGACTATATAGAGACCTGGTATTGGACTCTTCATAGGTTATCAGTATTCAAAATTAAAGTTCATCAAAAGTTTAGTTCTGAAAATGGAGTCCATGGAATTAAAAGCCACCCTATTAAATAGTAAAGTTGCGACTTGCTCTTCGCTCGTGGCCATTTTTCCTGCCCATGTCCCATATCCATTCCAGAATCAGGGGAGCAGGAGGTTTACAGCTCGGAGAAAGCAAACAGTGTCACAAGAGAGTCATTAAAGCCCTTTGATTAGCCACATGTTTCCAGAGGCAATCTGACCTTAGCAAGGTAACCAGCAGGACCAGGGGCTGTTCTATAATGAGGCAGGGTGAGGTGGCCTCTTCAGGCAGCAAGATTCTGAGGGGCAAAATTGGCCCCTGAAACCTTCCTGCCAAAGCTGCCTCACCCTTCATTCAGGCAAAATCTGGTGGCAGGAAAACCTGCAGTGCTGGCGGCATGCAGCAGCGACAAGAATTGCGACATGCTGGCAGGGTTCCCACTCTCTGCCAGCAAAAGAAAGATGCTGCGGCAGCGCAGATCTGTGATGTGCTGGCAGGGTTCCCACTCCCTGAAAGCAAAAGGAAGGTCCCAGAAGCACGGAACTGCGATGTACTGGCAGGATCCCCACTACCAAAAGGACCATCCAACAGCCAAAGAAGAGTCACTGGTGCCAACAATGTTTTCCCCGCAACCGGCAGCAGAAGAAGCCTTACTGTGCAGAGAAAAGGTTCAAAATGTGAGTGTGAAAGACTTGCCCTGTGAGAGTGAATGCCTGTGTGTGAGACTTTGTGAGTGTGTATAAGAGGGTGTGTGTATCGTAGAAAATTCTTTTTCACTCAACGCACAATTAAGCTCTGGAATTCGTTGCCAGAGGATGTGGTTAAGGCAGCTAGTGTAGCTGGGTTTAAAAAGGTATTAATAGGTTCCTATTGCCGGCATTAGTAGCATGGGATCTATTGGAGAAATTACTTACCTGATAATTTTGTTTTCCTTAGTGTAGACAGATGGACTCAGGACCAATATGTATAGTGTACTCCTGATAGCAGTTGGAGACGGATCAGATTTCAATCTGACATCAGCCCTAGTACATATACCCCTGCAGGAAGTGCAGCTCTTCAGTATTCTCCTCGAAAAGTGTTGTGGATATATGAGTGATTGACTAATTTGAATAACTTGTGTAACTTTATAACTTGGTTAAATTGATTAACTTGAATCGGCTGAATTGGCGCTGTAGCATGATAATGCTGACACCTGTACCTTGATGGAGTTGAGGGACAATCCCTTCTGTAGGCCGTTCTGTAGGAATTCCAAGACCACGGGGATTTTAACTGAGCGAGGTATGATGATGTGGTCCTCGCACCAGGCTTCAAATACTCTCCACACCCTTATGTATGTTAGAGATGTGGAGAATTTGCGTGCTCGGAGTAGGGGGTCGATTACAGCTCCCGAGTATCCACTCTTTCTCAGGTGAACCCTCTCAATGGCCAGACTGTAAGAGAGAATCGAGCTGGGTCCTCGTGGAGAATCGGTCCCTGTTGGAGCAGATCTCTGTGTGGAGGTAGTGACAGGGGGTTTCCTGTCAGTAATCTCCGCATGTCTGCATACCATGGTCTTCCTTTGGACGGGTACAAGAAGTACCTGTCCCCTGTGTCGACTTATCTTGTGAATGATCGCGCCTAGTAGGGGCCACGATGGGAAGGCATATAGCAGAGTCTCCTGTGGCCATGTCTGAACCAGGGTATCAATGCCTTGGAACTGAGGTTCCCGTCTGCGGCTGAAGTAACTGGGTACTTGGGTGTTGGACCAGTTTGCCAGAAGGTCCATGGTTGGTGTTCCCCAACGGTTCACTATCAGCTGGAACGCTGTAGTCGACAGCTTCCATTCTCCTGGGTCTAGACTTTCTCTGACGAGGTAATCCGCCGTGATGTTTTCTCTTGGCGATGTGGATGGCCGAGATCTCCTGGAGATTCCCTTCCGCCCACGACATTAGGGGGTCTATTTCCAGGGACACCTGTTGGCTTCTGGTTCCTCTCTGATGGTTGATGTATGCCACTGTTGTGGCGTTGTCCGACATTACCCTGACCGCTTTGTCTCGAAGTCTGTGGCCGAACCGTAGGCAGGCTAGTCTGACTGCCCTGGTTTCTAAGTGATTGATGTTCCACCTGACTTCTGTGTTCCACTGCCCTTGGGCGATTAGCTCTTCGCAGTGTGCTCCCCATCCTCGTACGCTGGCGTCCATGGTGAGCAGGATCCAGATCAGTGAGGATAGTCTTGTTCCCTGGCTCAGGTGGCTGTCCTGTAGCCACCACCATAGGTGGGTTCGAACTTTGCCCAGGAGCGGTAGACGTACGGTGTAGTTCTGAGACAGTGGGCTCCATCGCGATAGGAGTGAGCGCTGTAGGGGCCTCATATGAGCTCGTGCCCATGGTACTACTTCCAGCGTGGATGCCATGAGACCGAGGACTTATAGGTAATCCCATGCTGTGGGGCGATGTTCGCTCATCAGGGTTCGTAACTGGTTCATCAGTTTTAATCTCCTCGCCGGTGTCAGGATGACCTTGTCTTCCCTGGTGTTGAATCGGACTCCTAAGTATTCGAGGGTCTGTGAGGGTTGCAGACAGCTCTTGTTTGTGTTCACCACTCATCCGATGCTCTCCAGTTGGGTCTGGACTCTGCTGGTTGCCTGGCAACTTTTCTCTGGAGATTTCGCACTGAAAGGGTGTACGAGGATTCCTTCCTTCCTCAGTGTTGCCTCTACCACCACTATTATTTTGGTGAACGTCCGGGGTGCTGTGGCTAACCCGAAGGGTAATGCCCGGAACTGGTAGTGACGGTCCAGGATTTTGAAGCGAAGGAAGCGCTGATGTTCTTGATGGATCATAATATGTAGGTAGGCTTCCGACAGATCCAAGGATGTGAGGAATTCTCCTGGTTGTATCACCCTTATTACAGAGTGTAGGGTTTCCATGCGGAAGCGGGGGATCCTCAGGTGGCAGTTGACTGACTTGAGGTCCAGGATGGGCCTGAACGTTCTCTCTTTCTTGGGGACGATAAAATAGATGGAATAGTGTCCATTTGTTACGGAGGCACTGGGGTTATGGCCTCTAGGGCCAGTAATCTGGTCAGAGTCGCCTCCACTGCCACCCTCATGGAGGGGTCGTGGCAAGGGGATTCCACGAACTTGTCCGGAAGGGTTCGGAGGAAGTCCAGGTAGTACCCCTCTCGAATGATGGTTAGGACCCACTTGCCGGAAGTTCTCGACCCATCTTTGGTAGAATAGGGCAAGTCTGCCCCCTATGGCTTCTTCCTTTGGACGGGTCGGCCGAATCTCATTGTGGGGTGCGGCTAGGGCCGGGGCCCGAGCTGGTTTCCCTTTTGTTGTGCTTGTTGCGAAAGGACTGGTTCCTGCTTGCAGGATGAGCCGTGTGATAAGAGTTTCTGTATGGATTGAAGCGCTGCGAACCTCTGCCCCTGGAAGATCGGGGAAAGGGGCATTGGTGTTTCTTATTCCTGTCCTCCGGTAGTTGCGGCAATGGGGACTCGCCCCATTTGTCGGCCAGTTTCTCTAGTTCGCTGCCGAACAGGAGGGATCCCTTGAAGGGCATCCTTGTGAGTCGCGTTTTGGATGATGCGTCGGCCGACCAGCCTCGGAGCCAGAGTTGCCTCCTGGCTGCCACAGCTGATGACACTCCTCTAGCCGCTGTGCGTACCAGATCGGAAGCAGCATCCACAAGGAATGATACTGCTGGTTCCATGGCTTCCCCAGGGGTGTTGCTCCTGGTCTGTGATAGGCAGGCAAAGGATTGTTTAAGGATGGATTCCAGATGGTGGTCATGAGCATCTTTGAGCGCTGCACCTCCCTCCACTGGGGTGGTGGTGCACTTCGAGACCGCGCAGACCATGGAATCAACTTTGGGGCATGTCAAAAGGTCTTTGGCCACCGGGTCCAGAGGGTACATGGCTGCCATAGCCCGTCCCCCTTTGAATGAGGACTCTGGAGCACTCCATTCCAGGTCAATTAGTTGCTGGACGGCTTGTAACAGAGGGAAATGGCGAGAGGTCTGGCGGAGTCCCTCTAGCAGGGGATTCATCTTAGGTTCCCCTGAAGCACTTGTGCCCAGAATAGCAAGCTCCTTCAGGCTGTTGGTGACCAGGTCTGGGAGCTCGACCTTGGTGAAGAAGCGTCTCATGGTCCGGTGAGGCTCTGTCCCCAGGGGGAGTTCCCCCTCTTCAGTTATCTGTGTCCCCGTAGGTGGGACTTCTGGGCAGTGGAAACATTTGTCTGGGCCTAGTGGGGCCTGGGACATGAAGGTCTTGTGGTGGAGACTGTGGCTGTTCTGCCGGAGGCTCCATCTGCATTTGAACGAAGATGTATAGGCCTTTGAAGAATTCCACCCATGAGATGGATGCTGGGTCTAAGCGAGGGGGAACTGAGTCCCTGGGGGTCCCCATTTAAGGGGGAGTCCCGCTGGAATTTGCGGGGTCTGGGTTACTCATTGAGGAGCTAGTACTCGGCCCTGGGTGGGACTGGCCTGGGCTGGATCTCCCAGGGCCTCTTCGCACTGGACGCACAGGGCGTTGGCCTCTTCGTTTTGTGCGGCTCTGATATGGCATGCTGGGCAGAGGCCTTGATCTCCATTTCCAGTGGTGCCATGGGTATAGGCGCGTAAATCTTTATGTACGTGCGGGTTGTGTGCGCGCAGATGTGCGCCTAAGCCGCAGATATGCGCCCAACCCAGTAAGTGCTGCACGCGTATCTTATGCGCACGGCACTTGTGCGTGTATCTTATGCGCACATGTAATATTTTGTGCGCCTAGCGAGCCTTGTGCGCCCAGGTCGAAGCGGCGGAGAGAGGCGAATAGGGCCAAAATGGCAACGGCGACCACGTGGGCAATATGGCGACCACTTCGTAGGGTCTCCACGTGGGGGGAGACCCTTGAATCTAACAGAGGGCTAGCCCTGCTAGGGCAGATCAACCCGGCGGCACTGGTCCCGGCCGGCGACCTGTGCGACTCCTCGACCTTGGAGACCAGAGTCTTAAAAGAAGATTTCTACCTTACCTAGTCTTCGGCGCTTCCCTGTTTCGTTCCGGGCGGTCTCCGGCTGTGGGAGGAGAGGGCAAATACCTTCACTGCCGCGCTCGAGGATGCACCCAGGTCTCGAGGATGCACGCGGCCTCTCAGCCGCGCCCGAAGTCGGGGGCTAGGTCCCCGCCGAGGATCGGCCGCCGGACCGAGGCTCACCTCTGAGGGACCACGGAAATCCCCTCGGGAATTCTCAACTGGGGGAGGGACCCGAGGATATCACCGCAGGAGAGCGGGGCTCGTCTGTAGAGGTAAGTTTTCTTTCGATTTTAGGATTTTTTCTCCGCTGATTTTGCTCTAACGCTGTGAGAGCGTGCAGAGAGTCACTAACTGCTATGGAGACGGAAAATACTGAAGAGCTGCACTTCCTGCAGGGGTATATGTACTGGGGGCTGACGTCAGATTGAAATCTGATCCGTCTCCAACTGCTATCAGGAGTACACTATACCCATTGGTCCTGAGTCCATCTGCTACACGATAGGAAATTAATTTTGGGTACTTGCCAGGTACTTGTGACTTGGATTGGCCACTGTTGGAAACAGGATACGGGGCTTGATGGACCCTTGGTCTGACCCAGTATGGCATGTCTTATGTTGTTATGGACAGCAGCTTACTAAATTCACTTAAACACAGCCCTATTCTGCATCTTTTCACTAAAGAAACCCTGCTGTGATCAGTGAAATAAATATGAGTCTTGAAATTTTAAGAAGTTTTCAAAAGCTTCTTTGCATGTTCTTGATTTCACAATCTGGTTAAAACAAAAAGCCAAAAACAAACAAAGCATGGTTAATGAAATTAGCTTTAGGCCTACTACGCGGCTTACAGATGTTGCCATGCAACTCCTAGCACAACTGCCAGGACTCATATCCGTTTCCAATCCTTTTAAGTGCTTGGCTTCCGTACCACACAACAGTTGGCATCAATGCTAGGAAACGGCACAGGAGCATCCCAAATCAGAGCTGCACAGTTTGCTGAAACTCTTGTGTGTTAATGCAAGGAATGAAGCCAGCGCCACTAAAATGTGCACTGCCGCTACTGCAGTTACCTTACACGTGAGCGCTCCTTAGCAGGAAGAGGGCTGGAAGTGCGTGAGAAGGGTTGGAAGAAAAAAAGGGGGCTTTTATATTTTCTGAAAAGCAAATATCTGCAGAAAAAATGCACCCAAGACCTTGGGAGTGCAGCTGTGTTAAGCCTGAAGGACTGGGCAGGCAGTGGGGGGTGGGCCGGGCCTCTTCCCAGACGTAACGTTACATCGGGGCACAGGGAGGCAGCTTGTCCACGCCGGGGTCCCAGCACTGGACACAGGCCTGGCCAAAGGATGCAGCGATCTCAGTCCCTCAAGGCAGAAGAGCTTCGAGGTAAACGCGTGGGCAGAGACCGGGTCTAAACATGGACAAAGCCGACCGGTCTAAAGAAAAGTACAAGAACGCGAGAGCTAATCCGGCACTTTTAATAGCAAATTAATAGCATCATGGGGGAGGGGAGGGGTGCTTCCATCGCCTCAAGATTTTGGCAGCCTTACTTCTGGGTATTTACTGCACTCGTGCCAGTCGGTTCCCACAGACAGTAAGAACCCATAAGCCAGGGCTAAGGTTTGGGCCCCACAAGGTTAGGCCTCCAGGTAAAACAAACATTCTCCGTGGATCAGGAGCATAATGGCATCTAAGAAAGAGAGAACTGAATCAAGCTGGGCACTTCACTTTTAATAGTGGCATACAGAATTCGGCATGTTTGTTGTTCTCTTTGGGCCAGACATGTTAAAGGATTTTTTTTCCCATTTTGTGTCCACGGGGGAAAAAAAATATATACTTGGTCCCGGTTAATGTGAGGAATATTGTTACTATTTCTAACAGACCGACGATTTCAGTCGCACCACATTTTTAGTTACAAATGGTGCACGTGAAACAAACCCAGCCTTCCGAGAGGGGCAGGTCTGTTTATTAGGAGCCCCGACTGTTCTTCACCCGCAGTTGACGTTCAGGCAGAAAGTGCATTCCGAAAAGATGAGCGTGGTGTCAACGGATCATTATTTAAGCTCCTGACAGACCCAGCCCTCGCCCCTCACTTAACTGCTCTGTGTTTCACGCTAACAGAGTTATCAACTGCTAGACAGGATTGGTTTCGGGAGGCGCTTACACTGTGACTCATTTTCCAGATGTGCCCCCAACAGAAGCCTTCAGCAAACATCTATGTTTTCGCTACCCTCACCGTCTGCAAGCCCGTCATGTGCGAGGCATGTCCGGAAGACTCCTACACATCTTTCTGGCTCTTTTCCACCACCTTCCTGTCATCATCCCCGGAGTGAGGGGAGGTGAATGGTTATGTTGGTTTCACAGACAAGATCCTAGGATGCTCTCAGTCATCCTGGCCTGCCAGCCAGTGACTGGAGCAAATATTTAAATGCTAGAGTAAATATGTAATGCTCCCACATTTAATAAGTAGTAAAGCAAAAGGTTTCAGAACCCTTCTGAAGGATGCAAAGGTTTCCTTGATGTTGTCCTTTGCTCAGAAATTATATCCCAGCCTGACCAGCGCAGAATAAAATGTAAATGGAAAGGCTGGGAAGGGAGGAATGGATTGAATAACCCCATCGCATCCACCCTCTCCCCTAAAATAGTCAGAACTGCCAGAATCTGCAATATCTGAAAATGCATATACATTCAGGAACAAACGTAGGGCTGGATTTTCCATTCACGCAGAGAATGGTGAATCCCAGCGTTAATGGGGGGGGCAAAGGGCCTGCAAAAGCCGGCAGCGATCGCACCACTGCAGTGTTATCGCTGTCGGCTTTCACACACCAATAGCGCCACCGTGTAAGGTGGCGCTATTGGGTGTGCTACTGGCAGCAATAACAGTGCTTACCTTATCGCCGCCAGCGAAGATAGCGCTGCATCCGCCTCCTCGCCACCCCGACTCCTCCCCTGCCCTCCTGACTCCGCCCCCGGCGAGCTATCACACGCGAAAAGGGACTTTTCGTGTGCGATAGGCTTAGAAAATGACCCCCTTAGATTGTAAGCCCTCTGGGGATAGGGAAATACCTACAGTACCTGAATGTAATCCACTTTGAAGCACTGAAAAAAAGTGCAAAAAGCAGAATATAAACCTAAATAAATAAATACACAAACATAATATCATCACCTTCCCAAATCAAAGCTAGTAATACACATCTTAAGCCAGATAGGAGGCCTCAGTCCAGGGGTGGGCAATGCCAGTCTGGAAAGACGATAAACAGGTCTGGTTTTCAAGACATCCACAATGAATATGAATAAGATAGATTTGCATACAAAGGAAGCAGTGCATGAAAATCTCTCTCATGCATATTCATTGTGGATGTTCTGAAAACCAGACCCATTTATGGCACTCCAGGACCAGAGTTGCCCATCCCTGCCTTAGGTGTAGCAGATGGCTCAAAGAGACAGGAGTAGGAGTGAGTGGAGGCAGAGGAAGCCCCTTCCTGAGGGCATCTATGCCAGTACCTTTCCATCTCTCTTCCTCACTTCTTGCCTTCCTCTTCATGGACTCCAACCCTGCAAAGATCCTTTGGTCCACAGGCTATAGCCCTGCTCCAGCAACCAGCACTAAAATCACAACCCGTTCTTCCATTAAGTGAATGAGGTGGTTGCCTAGAGTGCCAAATTTTTTTGGTTTTTTTGCGGGGGGGGGGGCAGTTACTCCCCCTCCAGGTGCTATCGCCCATTTAAGGCAGGTACCACATAAAAAGGTAATGAACACTGGGTAGATGTAGTGGGGGGGGGGGGGGGGGGGGAGAGAGAGAGAGAATTATGGAAAGTGTGCTGGGCAGGTGAAGATGGTGTGGAGAAAAAATTGGGCAAAGAGACTGGGATAATGCTGGTGTGTTAAGCAGGGAGTGAAGGGGAGAAAGGAGGATGCGGGTAGTGGGGGAAGGTGAGATATGCTGGGCACTGTGGATAGGAAGGGGGATACAGGACTTGGCAGAAGGTGAGATACTGATGTCGAGTGTGGCAAGAGAAGAGGATGTTGTGCCAGTTCTACCCCCCACAGGCAGGGCCACGAGACTGAAGGGTCACCTGGGACACCGAACCCCCTTGTCCTGGGTAAATGCGACCCTCTTCCAGAGGGTAAGAGCAGTCTTGTTACCACTAAGTCTGTCCTTTTGCAGACCTGTCAGGTGATTCTTGCTACTTTCCCACTCTGTCCTCTTTACCGCTTTCCATCGGCGGATCCTGAGTGCTCCCCCGCCGCCTTCCTCTCTGCCTAGGTCCCTGGTTTTAACCTTAGAGCCGGACCCGGAGTCTCGTCTTCACCGCCACGTGCAGAGGGCAGCGTCGCCGCTCACCAGCTCGGCTTTAACGAACGCCTGCGCTGTAGAGCGCGGCGGCGGCGGCGGCAGGAGACCCCTGCACCGGCTCCCTGCCTGCTCAGCACCCGAGCCCGCATCGCCTCTTACCTGCGCTAAGGGCTGAGACCGGACGCACACCAAGCACCCGCTGCGCCGAGAGAGAGCTGAGAGGCTACGCGCACACCCCCCAGGGTTTTAAAGCCTCGCCAACGGGGCGGAGTCACATACGTCACTCGTGGGCGGGGCGCTTCCAAACCGGTCCCTCTCTTCTGCCCCAGGGCAGCGGGCTCCGCCCCCAGAGCGAGCGATGCCAGAGATGCGTGCTCAGAGATTTCACAGAATGTAGGGGGCGGGGTGTATCGGTCCGCCCCGGGTGATAAGAGGGGGAGGGGTGCCGTTGCCGCGTTCCAGTAACGTGCGGGCGGGGTTCCTACTCCCCGCCCGCAAAAGCGAGGCTTTTCCCTGCCGCCGGCCTTTCCCCAGAGGCTGCGGCGGCAGCAGAAGCAGAAGGAGAGGTCCTGCTCTGCAGCCAGCCGCGGAACAAGACGTCCAAAATGTGTGCGGGAGATTGGCCCTGTGAGAGTGAGTGCCTGTGCGTGAGGGGGTGTGGGTGTGTATCTATGAGAGGATATCTGTGTGTGTGTGCATGAGAGGGTGTAGGTGTCTATGAGAGGGTATCTGTGTGTGTGCAAGAGAGGGGGGGTGTGTGTATATAATATATGAGAGTGTGCTTCTGTGTGTGTGCATGAGAAGGTGTGTGTGTGTGTGCGCATGAGAGGGGGTGTCTGTGTATGAGAGGGTATCTGTGTGTGTATGGGAGAGTGCCTGTGTGTGTGTGTATGAGAAGGTCTGTGTGTGTGTGTGTGTGTATGAGAGGGTGTGTGTGTGTGTGGGGTATGAGACTGTGCATGAGAGGGGGTGTGTGTGTGTGTGTGTATGTATGAGAGGGTGCTTCTGTGTGTGCATGCATGAGGGTGTGTGTTTATGAGAAGTGTGTGTGTGTTTGTGTGTATGAGAGGGTTTGGGTGTGTGTGTGTGTGTATGAGATGGTGCCTGTGTGTGTGTGTATGCATGAGAAGGTGTGTGTGTGTGTATGAGATGGTGCCTGTGTGTGTGTGTATGCATGAGAAGGTGTGTGTGTGTGTATGAGATGGTGCCTGTGTGTGTGTGTATGCATGAGAAGGTGTGTGTGTATATGAGGGGGTACCTGTGTGTGTGCATGAGAGGGGGTGTGTGTGTGTCTATGAGAGGGTATCTGTGTGTGTGTGTGTGTATGAGAGGGTGTGTGTGTGTGTGTGTGTGCGTGCATGAGAGTGTGTGTGTGTGTGTGTATGTATGAGAGGGTGCCTGTGTGTGTGCATGCATGAGGGTGTGTGTTTATGAGAAGGTGTGTGTGTGTATGAGAGGGTTTGTGTGTGTGTGTGCATGAGAGGGGGGTCTGTGTGTGTATGAGATGGTGTCGGTGTGTGTGTATGCATGAGAAGGTGTGTGTGTATATGAGGGGGTGTGTGTGTGTCTATGAGAGGGTATCTGTGTGTGTGTGTGTATGAGAGGGTGTGTGTGTATGAGAGGGTGCCTGTGTGAGGGGGTGTGTGTGTGTATGTATGAGAGGGTGCCTGTGTGTGTGCATGCATGAGGGTGTGTGTTTATGAGAAGGTCTGTGTGTGTATGAGAGGGGGAGTCTGTGTGTGTATGAGATTGTGCGTGTGTGTGTGTGTGCATGAGAAGGTGTGTATGTGTATGAGGGGGTGCCTGTGTGTGTGTGTGTGCATGAGAAGGTGTGTGTGTGTATGAAGGGGTGCCTGTGTGTGTGTGTGCATGAGAAGGTGTGTGTGTGTGTATGAGGGAGTGCCTGTGTGTGTGTGCATGAGAAGCTGTGTGTGTGTGTATGAGGGAGTGCCTGTGTGTGCGTGCATGAGAAGTTGTGTGTGTGCATGAGAGGGTGTGTGTGTGTGTGCATGGGAGGGTGTGTGTGTGTGCATGGGAGGGGGTGTGTGTGTCTATGAGAGGGTATCTGTGTGGGTGTGTATGAGAGGGTGCCTGTGTGTGCAAGAGAGGGTGTCTGTGTATGAGTGTGTGTGTGTGCGTGCACGAAAGGGGGTGTCTGTGTGTCTATGAGAGGGTGTGTGTGTGTGTGTCTGAGGGTGCCTGTGTGTGTGTATCTGTGAGTGCCTGTGTGGGTTTCTGCGAGAGAGCGTGCCTGTGCATGTGTGCCTGTATTTATGTGTGTGAGAGGAGTTAAAGTTTGTGCGCTCTCCTCCAAGGCACAACTTAGGATGACGAGAAATCTAAAGTTCCTAGATATGGAGAACAAGAGATATTTTTTTTATCCTTGTTAGTTTTAATTATTAGATGTGATGTGTCTTTTATTTTGAAATATCTTATCAATGTTTGGTAATTCTGTTCATCACCTGTTTTGATATGTATAATTGTTTAGTTTGGTTTTACTATTCTGATTGATTTATATTTCTTGATTGTATTGTTTTGAGGAATAGTGATGTTCTGCTTTTCTATTATTGCACTGCATACAGAATCTGGCTTGTTGTGGTTTCCAGTTCAGTTTTTGCCTGCATGTGTGTGTGTGTGTGTGTGTGTGTGTGTGGGGAGAGCAGGCTTCCCTGGAAAGTTTGTATCATCCCGTCAAGCAAGTTTAATATTCTGCTTATTTAGACTGTATTACATACTCACAAAGGAGTTGAATCTGCTCAAGCTGGAACTTGCGAACAGTGGCGCTCATCATCTAAGTTTCAGCCCTAGCACAAAGCAGCTGAATTAGCCTTGAGGAAGGATTCCACTGTTTCAAACTTGTGCTCAGTGTTGTATATTTTTGTGATTAGATAATGGTTTCTCTCATGATTTGTGTCTGGCAAACTCCCTCCCTCACCCACCTTTCCCCTTCCCCCAGGCTGGACAGCAGACTCTGGCCCAGAATGCCCTTTTCCACGTTACATTTCACCTGCCATTCTGACGCCCAGTCTCCTCGTCTCACAAGGTCCGTCTGCAGCTCTTCACAATTTCCTACTGTTTTAACCACTTTGAATCATTTCATGGCATCTGCAGATTTGGTCACCTCGCTCACTGTTCCCTTTTCCAGATCATTTATGAATATTTTAAACAGAACAGATCCCTCTGGTACTCCACTATAGCCTGTCTTCCATTTGGAAGCTGCCTATTTAGTCCTACTCTCTGTTTCTGGCCTTTTAACCTGTTACCAACCCACATCAGACACTGCCTCCTATCCCTTTACTTTTTAATTTCCTGAGGAGTTTTTTGAAAACCCAAATACCCTCTATCAATTGGCTCACCTTTATCAAAATGATATTTATACCTTCAAAAAGTCTAATAGATTTGTAAGGCAAGACTTCCCTTTACTAAAACCTTGTTGATGCTTTCCTATTAAACTACGTCTAGCTATTTGGCCAGTAACTTTGATTTTTTATTTTTTTATTTATGCAATTTTTAGATATATTACATCATATATCAAAAGAAATAAGAGAATCCAAACTTTAACATCATTAATTAGAAACATATACAAGTAATTTTTCCAATGGATCTCTTGATATCAAGTAGTATTGGACCAAGATTTTAAAATTTTATTGAGCTTTTCACTTATTAATCAAAAAAGAAACAGGAAATAAACCATACACATAGGGCTACCCCTACAAATTTAATACAGCAATTCAAGCCTTCCCGTCTAGAAAGTCCCTTAATTGTTCAGGTTCTAGGAAAATATATTTAGCCTCTTGATACTTCAAAAGACATTTACAGGGATATCTTGTTATAATACTGGCTCCTCTGTTAATCACTTCACTTCTCAAATGAAGAAATTTCCTCCTTCGCTCTTGGGTATTTCGGACTAAGTCCGGATATATCCAGATACTTTGCCCATAGTATTGAACAGATCTATTTCTAAAAAAGAATTTTAGAACAAGGTTTCTATCCTGTTCAAAAGCAAAGGACGCCAGCAATGTCCCTCTAGATTTAACTTCAGAATGTATAGATAACTCAATCAATTCAAAGACATTCATAGACGTTTGTTCAGATGTTTTCACAGGTTCTACCGATGTCATTGACTTCTTTGAAACAAAAAATACTTTAGTAATAACCGGAGTGATATCTTTTGGAATTTTTAAACAAACCTCCATATACTCTTTAAACATGTCCAGGGGTGACATTTTTTTTAAAAAAAGGAAAATTAACTATTCACAAATTTAAATAGCGCAATGAGTTCTCAATATTTTCAAATCTTTCTGAAATGCCTTCGGTTTTAATCAAATTACCCTGAACCTTTTCAATTATTGCAACTTTTTCTTCTAATTTTCCTATTTTCTCTTGATGTTCACTTGTAGCTTTTTCAACCTTCAACCCTATTTTATTAAGCTCCAGAAATGCTTGTGTTAATGTTGTAACTGCCAATTCAATAGAAGTCATAGCATTCCACAAAGAATCTAAGGTGACAACTGGTGGTTTCTGCAATGAAAATGCCATTTTTTGTTGTAAGTGTACCAAATCCTGAAGTGCTGTACTCTCCTCGTTGTTCCTTGTCGGACTGGCCGTTTGGGGGTTCGGTGTGGAGGTGACCACATCTCCCGTCACACCTCCAACTTCTCCGGGCGTCGACCCTCCGTCCTCCTCGTCCGTTTCAGGGTGCAGAGATTCTCTCCTCTCTGGGAGTGCTCGTGATGTTTCCCTCTGCTCCTCCCCCAAACGAACTTTCGGCGGTGTCGGCATCTCAGGTGCCCCCGGGCTCAGCGAGAACTCATCGGCCATGGACAGCAATCCGAGCTCCTGCATCGCCGTTCTGCGGCCCTCGCCTCCGGCGTCCTCGGGGTAAGGTCGAAGAATCTTTCAATCCTGGGCTGTTGTAGTCCTTCTTCCTTAGAAGGAATATTTTCTTTAAGTCGAGCCTTATGCTTCGTGTGTGGCATGATTAGAAGGTAGTTCAAATTAGGAAATAGCAAAAAGTAAAAGGACCTTAAGCCAAGGATTACAGTGATCCTTTCTTACATCCTATGTGTCGGCCATCTTGGTGAGTTAACTTTGATTTTAAGAAGAGCTTCCACTGTTTTGCCCAGCACTGATGTCAGTGTTATGTTTGGCGCTGTGCGGACCCTCGCATTCACCCTTCTGGCCAGGCTGTCCCAGCTGACTCCTGATGCAGCCCCGTGCCTCCGGAGCTCCTTGCGGCAGGATGCCATGCCCCAAAGCAGCAAAGCACCGCTAGGGCTTCTCGCAGCACGACGCCAACGCCAAGCCCCTCCTTAGGCGTGCGCACGCCCAATCTCTCCACATTTAAAGGGCCTGCAGCAGAAAAATCCCCTCTGCACCTCCTGATGACATCAGACGCTCAGGCCTATAAAAGGCCATTGCTGTCTCTCCCTCACTGCCTCAGCAACAGGTCCAGCTGCTTCAAGTAGTGCATGTTGCTTATAGGCCCGATCCCCGTCTTCGTTTCCAGCATGTTCCTGTCTTCGGTCTTCGTCCAGCTTGTTTTTGTCCTTGTTTCCTTGCCTGCTTATCCGGCCCCTGTCTCCTTCGGAGGGATACCCAGTTTTGACCTCGGCTTGGGCCTTGGATTCACCTGATTGCTGCCTGCCCTTGACCATTGCCTGGACCTCAGATACACATGGTTGTCGCCTGTCTAGGACCCTAGCTATTAAGCACCTTCTCTTCTGCCATCCACAGAGACCTCATCTAAGTCCTGCCAGCCCCGAAGGCTCAACCAGAGGGGACTGAGGGCTGGTATAGGTGAAGGTCCCAACGGGTCTCTGTTTTGCCTGGGTCCACCTGCTGATGGTAGGAACCTGCAGGGCTCCTCCCTGCAGGTAGAGTCAATCCTGCCTCTGTCCAAGGGTCCACAGACATAACAGTTAGTCTCATCGGTCTATAGTTTCTCAGATCATTCCTGGAGCCCTTTTTAAAAATCGCTGTTACATTTCCCACCTTCCAGTCTTCAGGTATTGTGGCAGTTTTAAATGATTACTAGTAACAGGTTTGCAATTTCATATTTGAGTTCTTTCAGAATACTCAGGTGAATACCATCTGGTTCTGGAGATTTATTGCTCTTTAGTTTGTCAGTTTGAGCTTTTACATAGATTCCTTATCACAGTTGCTCAGCATCATCACCATCAAAGAAAGTGTCTACTATGGGTATGTTCCCAGTAGCCTCCTTAGTAAAAACTGAGGCAAAGAATTCATTCTGGGTTTTTTTTGTCTTCCCTGAGCACCCATTGTACCCCTTGGTCATCTAGTGGACCACCTTATAGAAACATAGAAAATGACGGCAGAAAAGGACCAAACGGTCCACTCAGTCTGCCCAGCAAGCTTATGGTAGCATCTGCTGCACCATACAAGTCACCTCCTTACTTAGTTTCCCAAACCTTCAAAGTCAGAGCCCTTGTTGGTTGGTGAGTCCAATTTCCTGTTACCTCTTGCTTTTGAAGCAAAGAGCAATGTTGGAGTTGCATCTAAGATATCAGGCAAGTTGGTTAAGGGAAGTAACCGTCACACCAACAAGTTACCCCCATGCTTGTTTGTTTTCCCAGACTGTAAAATCCGATGCTGTCTGAATCTAAGTCCCCTGTTCCTCTTTTCTCCCTGCTGTTGAAGTAGAGAGCAAGGATGGAGCTGCATCAACAGTATGAAAGCTTATTGGATAAGGGTAGTAATTGCCACACCAGCAAGTTACCCCCATGCACTCTTTTCCTCATTCCCATCCTCGAGCCTTTAGGGATCTGCAGTGTTCATCCCATGTCCCTTTGAAATCTTTCACCATTTTTGTCTTCACCACGTCCTCGGGAAGGGCATATCCACCCCCTCTCTGTGAAGAAATATTTTCTGATGTTGGTTCTGAGTTGTCCTCCCTGGAGTTTCATTATGTGACTCCTAGTTCTGATTTCTTTCCAGCGGAAAAGGTTTGTCAATTGTGCATCATTAAAACCTTTCAGGTATCTGAAGGTCTGTATCATATCTCCCCTGCACCTTCTCTCCTCCAGGGTATACATATTTAGGTCCTTCACTCCTCATAAGTCATTTGATGGAAACCACCCACCATTTATTTCGCCCTTCTCTGGACCGCCTCCATCCTGTCTCTGTCCCTTCAGAGATACGGGCTCCAGAACTGAACACAGTACTCCAGGTGAGGCCTCACTAAGGACCTGTACAAGGGGACTATCACCTTCTTTTTCTTACTGATTATTCCTCTCTCTATGCAGCCCAGCATTCTTCTGGCTTTAGCTATCGCCTTGTCACATTGCTTCACCATCTTCAGATCACCAGACACTATCACATCAAGGTCCCTGTCCTGATTGGTGCACATTAGTCTTTCACTCCCCATCACATACAGCTCTTTTGGATTACTGCACCCCAGATGCATAACTCTGCACTTCTTGGCATTGAAGTCCAGCTGCCATATCTATGACCACTGATCAAGCTTCTTTAAATCATGTCTCATTCTCTCTACTCCTTCTGGTGCATCCACTCTGCTGTAGATCTTAGTACCATCTGGAAATAGACAAACTTTACCTTCTATCCCTTCCGCAGTGTCGCTCACAAAGATATTGAACTGACTCCTTCACAGACTTTCTGCTTCGAATGTACTTGAAACGTTCTCTTATTAGTATTTGGCTCTATGGCAAGTTTCTTTTCAAATTCTCTCATGGCCTGTCTTATTACTATTTTACATCTAACTTGCCAGTGTTTTTGCTGTTGCCTGTTCTCCTCATTTGGGTCTGCTTTTCATTTTTTGAAAGATGCCCTTTTAGATTTAACTGTCTTTTTCATCTCACCATTAAACCATGATGGCAGTCACTTGATCTTCCTTCTACCTTTTTAAATGCATGGAACCCATTTTATCTGGGATTCCAACATGATAATAATGATTGCTGCAAAGCAAACTCTATAATATGTATTATAGCAGAAAAATGCTGTTTTTATTTATGAATTGGGCCTTCATATAAAACATGGGCTACCTTGCTCACGCAACACTTGGTTGAATGCACTACATATATTTTACCCTTGTATAATCATAGGTTGTGCTTTTTATGACATTTTTAGTATGCAATAAAAAAAATTAGAGGCCAATATTGAATAGACCATTTAGCAGAGAAGTTAGATAACTTGTTCTATAGATTCAGCTGGATAAATGTCTGGCTGATTATACCTGCTTAAAGTTATCTGATTACATATAGCCAGATAACTTAAAAAACCTAACCGGTTATATTTGAATACAACTGATTAGGTTTCTAAGTTATCCGGCCTTGTGTGGCCAGAGAACTAGCTACATAGCCAGACATCTTTAAAAGATATCCGGGTAAGTAGCGGTGGGAAACTTAAAAAAAAAAAAGAAGTACAGGGCCCTGTGGCTTGATTTCTTACCACCCCTTCATCAAATTTCACAGATGCCCTAGCAGTCTGGCACCCCTCACCCTACATCCCCCGCTTACATCCATAAAAAGAACCCTTGTCCGCTGCTGACCCTTCCCCCTCCCCAGCTTCATTAAAACTGATGCTGCCAGGCACCCCCCACCCTCACTCCCACTATCTAGCTAAAGTGGCCGCCGCACCCTCATTCCCTCCGTACCCTCTCCTCTTCCTCCCAAAAATCCCTACCAGGAGCCAGGGTCCGAACCTACCCGCTGCCGGCAATGTCCAACGCCAGCCTGTGTCAAAGCTGCGCCGGACGCGTAACCTTCATAACATCAAAATGTTCTTGATTTAAGATGTCCAGGATGCCCGACACGGTCCTTGTTTCGGAAGGACTTCCTGCGTCAGGGGAATAACTCTCTTATTCTAGAGTTTGCTTTGCAGTGCGGCTAATTTGAGTTCTCAATTTATAGACATCCAACAAGGGAGGTAGTTGTATGAATATTTTTAAATAATGTGCCGTGTCTTATGCAAACTTTTAACCTTGGCAATTGATGCTTTTCGTTTTCTCCGGCTTCCTCACAGTTTCCCGGCAGTAATTTTACTTGGGGTCCTCCGTCCGGTGATTATGTCAGATCTGATTGCATTATGATGGCCATTGCTTAGCGGCCGCATCACATTGAGCCCTTGCAGCAGGTCCTGCGGGTCACTGAGGACGCGATCGAAAGTAGCTCCTAGGACCTGCTGCCTAATGGAGCAGTAGTTTATGGCATCTAGAAACTTAAATCTCTCTAGCATGTCGCCATACTGGGGTAATTGTAATCTCCCTGTTTGTTTAAAATAAGCTGCTTTCTTCTGATTAATTCTCCCTTTTAGTCGTCCTGTTTCCTCCCTTGACTTTACTGATTGGGCAGTGTAGTCTTGTCTTAGAGCCTTTTGGAACTGTAACTGCCCTTCCAGTCTCCCTTTCTTTCTCCTGGTTATTTTGCCTGTCCTCCTCCTGTGTCTGTCTGTACTTTCTGAATGTTCCTTTTTTTTGCATAGACTTTGCCTGCAGTAATCTCTTCCTTCTTTTCTCCTGGCTAGGATGCCTGATAGCAGTTTATTTCTTGCCTTCTCAATGCTCTGCCTGTTAGGTCCCTTCCTCTTGACAAGAATTCCTTAACGCAATCATTCATTTTCTTGAAGTTGGCCCTTCTGAAGCCTAGGACCCTGGTTCTGATTCAGTATTAATATTGATCCACATGGCATGGTGATCACTGGACCCCACCAATATGTCTCTCTGCCTCTCTGTTTGTATAGGTGAATTATTCTGCAGTCATGCCACTCTGGACTCGATAGTCACATAGGGGGTGAGAGCTCTATACTTACCAAGGAGAACTCTTGGAACCCTTCATGTAAACACAGACATAGCCATCGAAAATTATTATGCAAGTCGGAAAGATCTCAGGTACAGTTTCTAGTTCAAAGATAATTCAACATTTTTTTAATTTTAATTTTCAGCCTTAGTGGCAACAGTTTATCACCATGACTCTGCGTCCTTCCCTTGTGCCAGCAGAGATCGCCCGCCGCCAATAGTTACCATCTTCTTTTAATAATCCTCCTCTCTGCATACAGCGTCTGCTGCCCCCATCTACTAATTTTTACAAATGTTGGCTCAATAGACACCTCATTTTTCTGGAGGACAGAAATAATTTCAGACCGGTGTATTTTAGGTCTGGCTATTTATCATTAATCTATCAGGGCAGGACTCGGTGCACCCAATTTATATTCCTTACACACTGTGCTAAAGGTCACTCTGCAGTGCAGAAATTGTACAGCATACGTCCGCATGCAAGCCCTCACCCAAGGACTGGAAGATATCATTTTGTGCTTGTGCTATGCTGTTTTGGTGTATGTGTACGTGCGTTTGTTTGAAACATCTACGTGCATAAATAAATAATTGCCTTCCCTACTTATAACTCGAGGCAAATTTACAGCAGTGTGCACCTGATATTCTAACAACAATAGAATACAATCTTAACAATTCCTACCGCTGTAACGAGAACAACGTTCTTTCATCCCTCCCATTTGAAATCCCTTCTACACGAATACATGTGATTTAAAATCATCACCTACAAGTAAACCTCACCAAGCAATGAAACTCTCGCACCCAGCTCTCCTTCCCTTCTTTATTACTGGAGGGTCGATCACAGCTGTAAGTTCCTCAGCGTGAACGCAACCCTTTATAAGCCACCCACAGCTATTAACCGGCTAAGCCAGGTCGAAGAGACAAAGATCCATGCTGTCTTGCCGGACACCACCCTTAGCTTGGTTTTACAGGCGGGATTCTTATTCACAAGTGGCCCAGACCTGTCACAGCTCTGACACTTATTCAGAATGGAAAGACTGATGGTATTCGCCAGCCAGATATTTAAAATGTCATGAGCAAGGAGGCAATGACATAGTGATCTGCGTTTTCAGAAGTGGACAGTGAGTCGACAAAGAATTCAATTCCACTGCGGATGTAACCCAGTAAGTCACAAAGGCTTCGTAGTCATGAGCTTTGAGTTGCTCTAATATGAGCAGGAAGGCAGTACAGTAATGCAGTTACATTACTGCAAGGGAAAAGAAATGCATTTGTTACTGAGATTTTCTGTGAGACATTCTTAAGGGCCTCAGCTCTACAAACCTCCACTGTGATGTGCAAGCTCTGCTGCACATACAGCGACTCCCATTCAGAGGTAAGAGGTAAATGTATTTGCTTTTCAGTCATTTGTGTGGCTGTGGATCATATAATTCCCTTGCTCAGTTCAGTCTTTTCCAATTCCAAAACCAGCTGCAGTCAAAGTACATTACATACAAATTGCAAATGGCTGGTCATGACTTCTTAGCATGAAATGTCTGCATTGGTGAGAACCAAATAAAAATTAGCTCATCACTTGTCCGTATTTGCAACATTTGTGTGAAGGGAACATCATTTGAAATGGGTCGGTCTTCACTTTTTTGGTGATATACAATAGCACCAGGTAGGAAGACTTTAGTTATTGCCCAGGTTGGATTCCTTTTCCTAGCACCAGATGCACTACAGGGACGGTGTTCACCACTGCCTCACTGCTTTACCCTGAGACTTTGTGGATGTCAGGATTTTCTTATTTATAAGCCTAATCTTCATACTGCTGAAATAGTCCAGTTGCAGTACAGCATGTGGCCTAGAGCATGGCTACCAGAGCTCTGACAGAAATCTTGTTTGGGCTACTATGACAGCATATCTTTCACTAAGTACCATAAATCTTTTCTCTCTTCTTTAAAAATGGTCTTTATTGGCTAGCTGTATGGCTCAGGCCACAGTACTGCGGTACTAGAGTTTTGAGTTCAAATCTCCTGTCGGTCAGGGCTGACTGGGATTGGGCACCTCGTGAATACTGACACACTTAATCCTGGGAGGAAATATGTGGAATACATTTGGTCTGGGCTTCTAAGATGATATTTTTAAACAATGTTTGCACCTGATGAAAGTTCTTAACCATTGCAGCTGCACCTTTTTTATTTTATTTTCCTCATTTTATCATGGTCTCTCCCTTTTGAAAGTCAAATGCTACAGCAGTAGTTTCCTTAATGTCCCTTCTCCAGTTATTAAGTCAAGTTTGATCGCTTTATGATCACTATTGCCAAGGAGCCCCGCTACTGTTATCTCTTGCACCAAATCCTGCACTCCACTAAGGATTAGATCTAAAATCGCTCCACTGATTGGTTCCTGGATAAGTTGCTCCATGAAGCAATCATTTATTTCATCTATAAACTTTACCTCCCTAGAATATTCTGATGTGATATTCACACAGTAAATGCTGGAGTAATTGCCCATGATTGTTATGTTTCCAAATGTGTTAGCTTCCCTTATTTCTGTTAGCATTTCATCTTCTGGCCAGGCAGATGGTAGAATACCCCCACCACTACACCCTTCCCTATCACACATGGAATTTTTATCCATAAAGATGCCACAGTACATTTGATCTCCTGCAGGATCTTTATCCCATTTGACTCTATGCCATCCTTAATATTTAACACCCCCCATCCTTGCCAATTTGACTGTCTTAAATGACTGATCACCTAAGAAGTTCTGATATTTCAGCATTGCCAGTTGATCATACATCATATTTGTTTTATAACTGTGTTTGATGTTATTTTATTTCTGGTTTTTGATTTATAGTATGTATGTATGTTTTGATGAACCCTGCCCGAACTTTGGAGGGTACAGGAAACAAGTAATTTTAAAGAAATAAATATAATTTGTACCCTGGTATCGCACTGTCCCATTGGTTCTCCTTCTACCGGGTCTCTGAGACACCAGTTATGTCTGCCTCGTCATTCAGGGCTATATAATCTAATTCTCCCAATTTATTTTTTTTAGACTTCTGGCATTAGCGTACAGGCATTTCAAGCTATGTTTTTTTGTTTGTATTCAGAACCTTCCTAACAGTTGACAGGGATAATTTGGAATCTCTTAACTCAGTCTGCTCCTTACTTACAGGCATCTGGGCTACTTTGCCTTTATTGGAATCTCTATTGGGATTATCTAACGTCTCTGTTATGATAGTATCCTTCAAAGATACATCCCTCATTGGGTTGCCAACTTTTCTACAGACCCGTGATGCACGAGATCAGCAAGGAAAAACCTGCCGGCATGGTTCTGTATGTGCTCTGTGGGCCGGAACGTGAGCACACGCCACAGCCCATCTCTTTCTTTGTAGCTTTCTTCTGCATGTTAACTGGCTGTCCTCAGGGAGCCGCCCTTCACTGCCAGGCCCTGGTCAGGAACAGGTGCTCTCCCCAAGCTTCCTGTAGCAGAATGAGGAATTGGCATTGGTGCTGGAGGGGCCACACGAGTTAGGGAGGCAGTGGTGATGGCGCCAGCAGGAATCTGCAGAAAGGTTAAGACAGGGGTTGGCTGGAGGTGATGCCATGCTTGTGATACTTGAGGGTTGAGGGAGAGAGCGGGGGGTGGTGATGGCACAGCCCTCCAGGAAGTGGCGGTAGCGGTAGCCGACTGCAGGAGAGATGAGCAGCTGTGCGGCCCGAACTCCTGCATGCGTCTCCTCTCACGTCTTCTGCAGCTGCACAGGCTGCCTAACGAAAAGAACAGGCGCCTGATTGGAGCACCATCGCTTCGGTGCCTTGATTGGCCAGCGTTTTGGCAAGCCTTGCTTGACCAAATTTTACAGTGTCTAGTTACTCTTGTGACTGGACGCTGTACAAAATGACTGAAAAACAGGACGGTCTAGTCCAAAACGGGGCAGTGGGCCATCCTAATCCCTCTGAGCCATGCGCTGCTGAGTGACTGTTGCCTTTTCCCCATGTCTAGTTTAAAAGCTGCTCTATCTCCTTTTTTAAAGTTAGCGCAATCCTGGTTAAGATGGATCCCATTTGTTCAGAAAAGGCTCTCCTTCCCTAAAATATTGTCCAGTTCTGAAGAAATCTAAAGCCCTCTTCCCTGCACCATAATCTGATCCATGTATTGAGACTCGAGAGCTTGGTCTGCCTCCTGGGCCATGCGTGTGGCACAGGGAACATTTCAGAAAATGCTACAGAAAATGCTGCTCTGGAGGTTCTGGGTTTCAGTTTCCTACCTAAGGGCCGGATTTTAAGAGGTACGTGCGGGCGTAGATTTGTGTGCGCAACCCAGCGCGCACAAATGTACGCCTGATTTTATAACATGCGCGCGCAGCCGCGTGCATGTTATAAAATCCGGGGTCAGCGCGGGCAAGGGGGTGCACACTAGTGTGCCTTGCACGCGCCGAGCCCTAGGGGAGCCCCGATGGCTTTCCCCGTTCCCTCCGAGGCCGTTCCGAAATCGGAGCAGCCTCGGAGGGAACTTGTTTTCCACCCCGCCCCACCTTCCCCTCCCTTCCCCTATCTAACCTGACCCTCAGCCCTACCTAAATCGCCCCCTTACCTTTATTTTGTAAGTTACGCCTGACCAGCCAGTTGCCGGCATGCAATCCCCCAGCCTAGCAGCCCTACTGAGGCCTCTGGCCATGCCTCCACCCATCCCGGACCACCCCCGCCCCGCCCCTTTTTTCAAGCCTCGGGACATACGCACGTTAACCCATTTACGCGCGTAGGGCTTTTAAAATCAGCTCCTAAGAGCCTAAATTTGGCTTCCAGAATCTCCCTCCAACAGCTTCCTATGTCATTGGTACCCACATGAACCACAACAGCTGGCTTCTCCCTAGCACTGTCTAAAATCCTATCTAGGTGATATGTGAGGTCCGCCACCTTCACACCAAGCAGGCACCTTATCAAGCAATCCTCAACCCCACCAGTCACCCAGCTATCCATATTCCTAATAGTTGAATTACCGACTATGATGGCCATCCTAACCTTCCCTCCTGCGTTCAAGCTCTTGGAAACCTATGCTCCATGCAAGAAGATTCTGCATTGCCTGGAAAACAGATCCAAGGTACATGCTCTCCTTCCAGGTGACAGGGGCTGACAGACTGGAGTTGTGGCTTTACTACAATTCCAAGTAGGTCTCCTCTATGAACCCATCTGTCTCCTCCAGCTGTTCCTTTCTTCCTGCCACCTTCTGCCTGGTTTTTTGGCAGCAGCATGTTGATGGTCCATTCTCATCCAAAGAGAGTTTTCAAAGCCTAAGAGGACGGTGTGACAGTGCAGTGGGCATGTTTTCAAGAGGATGCTTATAACGAGACCTGGAGCAGATATCTGAACTTCTCATGGGAGCAGCTGCCCTGATCTGTTTGGTTACTTGATTTCCTTTTATTCCCTGACTCACAGAGGCTTTTCTTTAATGTCCTATTGTTCAGCTGTGCCCATCTGATTAATTAGATTCAGGTTAATCAGGCTATGTCAAAAGTGTTAATGGTTTTATGAGTGGGGGGCGGGGCTCAGTGGCTCAATCCACTTTCACTGGTTGATAAATGCCTCAAGTAACAGAAACACTGTGTGTGGTCTAAATACGGTTTTGTGAATCTCAAACACATTCTAACAAAATAAACTATGAGAATATACTGCCAGCCTCTAGGATATGGCTGGATATTTCCAAATCAACCTTTAGATTACACATGAATATTTCTTTTACAAAACACATGCGGAGCAATGTAGCATCTGTATAATAGGAGCTGTTTCTCAGGCCTGAATACCTCCAGCACCTGAATGTAATCCACTTTGAAGTGGCTGAAAGGCGGAATATAAATCAATCAAATAAATAAATAAATACAATTTCTCCACATACTTAGAGTGGAAAAATGTTGTGGAAGTAACAACCTACCAGAAGTAACAGAACACATGAGGACTGAGTAGGGAAGACGATTGGAAGTATATTGGTGGAAGAGAGGCAGCGCTGGAGGCCCAAGGGACATCAGCACTTTGCGGTTTGAGGGAAGGAAGCCCCGACAGTCCTAGGGATGACTGAAAGCTACATCCATCCTTCCTGGTACATAGTTTTTAGAGAGGCCCATGTAATAAAGCCTGTGATAAATGTCTTAAAACTCCGGATGCAGCAAGCTAATGTTTTGCAAATGCATCAGGAGTGGAAGGTGCACATAAATCCAAGTTAAATGTGTGCACATTTTTTTGCACTGCGCACACACTTTAATTTAGAGGTGAGGAGGAGCCCAGGCTGACAGCTAGCGGATCTCCTTGGCACAAAGAGTAGTGGTCAGGTCATGGAAAAGTGATAATAAGAGATAGAGTAGAGTAGCAATCTGAAGGGTGATAAGCAGAAGTAGAGTAGGGTAGCAGTCTGAAGGGTGATAAGCAGAGGTAGAATAGGGTAGCAATCTGAAGGGTGATAAGCAGAGGTACAGTAGAGTAGCAGTCTGAAGGGTGATAAGCAGAGGTAGAGTAGGATATCAATCTGAAGGGTGATAAACAGAGGTAGAGTAGGATAGCAATCTGAAGGGTGATAAACAGAGGTACAGTAGGGTAACAGTCTGAAGGATGATAAGCAGAGGTAGAGTAGGATAGCAATCTGAAGGGTGATAAGCAGAGGTAAAGTAGGGTAGCAATCTGAAGGGTGATAAGCATAGGTAGAATAGGGTAGCAGTCTGAAGGGTGATATGCGAAGGTAGAGTAGGGTAGCAATCTGAAGGGTGATAAGCAGAGGTGGAGTAGGGTAGCAATCTGAAGGGTGATAAGCAGAGGTAGAGTAGGGTAGCAGTCTGAAGGGTGATAGGCAGAGGTAGAGTAGGTTAGCAATCTGAAGGGTGATAAGCAGAGGTAGAATAGGGTAGCAATCTGAAGGGTGATAAGCAGAGGTAGAATAGGGTAGCAGTCTGAAGGGTGATAAGCAGAGGTAGAGTAGGATAGCAATCTGAAGGGTGATAAACAGAGGTACATTGGGTAGCAGTCTGAAGGATGATAAGCAGAGGTAGAGTAGGATAGCAATCTGAAGGGTGATGAGCAGAGGTAGAGTAGGGTAGCAATCTGAAGGATGATAAGCAGAGGTAGAATAGGGTAGCAGTCTGAAGGGTGATAAGCAGAGGTAGAGTAGGATAGCAATCTGAAGGGTGATAAACAGAGGTACAGTAGGGTAGCAATCTGAAGGATGATAAGCAGAGGTAGAGTAGGATAGCAATCTGAAGGGTGATATGCGGAGGTAGAGTAGGGTAGCAGTCTGAAGGGTGATAAGCAGAGGTAGAGTAGGTTAGCAATCTGAAGGGTGATAAGCAAAGGTAAAGTAGGGTAGCAATCTGAAGGGTGATAAGCAGAGGTAGAGTAGGGAAGCAATCTGAAGGATGATAAGCAGAGAGAGGTCAACTCAGCACACTGGGTGAAACAACTGGTCCTTACTTGCCATTGCACTATATTACTATGACCCAGTCACTTTTATTTTTGAGGCTGATCAAGATGGTCACCTTTCCCAGAACATCAGTCATTCTCTGCAGCAACAAAGGATGTGTGACTTTCTCCAGTGATCTGTACAGGAATCTGTTTAAAGGTAAAAAAATAACCTGACCAGTTAATTACTAGGACTATCTGTCCCTCTGCTGCTGATCAAAGCCACTAAAGGGAAGAAAAAGCAGTTCAGTTATTTCACAATCTGTCTGATCCTACACAAATATTTTCAAGTCCAGTTCCTACATGTGAGAGATCTTTAAATTATTTAAAAACTGCCAAGGGTTATACAAGTAACGAGACATAAATTATTTTAGTTCCTCTCTAGAGTTTAACCAACACATCTAACAGCCATCCAGGCTACACAACTCTCTCCTTTGATTTGCCTTGAATTAAGAAGCCTGGGAATGGAGTAGAGGATGTGCATCTTTCTTCTTCTGAGCTGACAGTGGAGGAATCTGCAAATAATAAACTGGATCAGAACCCTCTGTTTGGTTCTATGTTGATGCACAGGAATCCATGATTCCATAGGGTAGGAAAGCATGTCTGTGCTTCCGTGGCTCACATGGCCGTCAAAATGCACTTTTATGATATACAAACAGTTACTGTTTCATACTTTGATAGTAATCCACAATATAACTCCCTTTTTTAGATATTTATGTGTCCGTAGTTTTAGGGAAGGGCTAGACTTTCAGATTGGGATTTGATGAGTACTTCCAGAAGATCTGGACTGGCCTCTTTTTGAGACAGGGTGCTGGGCTCGATGGACCTGACCCAGGATGGCATTTCTTATGTTCATATGTTGTTGTTAGATACAATTGGAGCGTATATTTCATTTTCCTCTTAATGCAAAATGACTACAAGGTCAAAACAGATCTGCATTAGTCTTCAAGCTGTCAGGCCGATGCAATATCGGCACGCGTAAAATGGGCGTTCATGATTGAGCGCACCCGCTCTCCTAAAGCGCGCCGATGCAACTCTTCGGGGGCGCACAATTTAATATTAAAATAAGCTGCTGCAGTAAAAAGAAGGCACTAAGGGAAATGTGCATCCCTAGCGCCTCCTCAGCATTGGGTGCCCAGGAGACGTGGCTGTCAGTGTGGGTTAAGAAAACGGACGCTCAGTACGAGCGTCCATTTTCTCCTGCTGTCGGCACAATACACACACACAAGATACTCAGCCTGGAATGTGAATCTTGTGCATGTATATTGGGCGCCCTGACTTTTTTTTTTCCTAAGACTTTTTTTTTTCACTTGGATCTGCTTTCTGTGTTTCCTCCTACTTAGTATCCCAATAATACTAAGAAGAAGAATCAGAGAAAGCAGGATTTTTTTTATTTTTCCAATGAGTCCTTGAGTGTGCCAGCCCTGGGCTGACGTAAAATTTGCTGCGTTGCAATGGGTGCATTGGCTATGATGAGCACTGTTAACTTTGCGGTATTATGGGCGCACTAATCCCCGTGTTGCATTGGGGGTTATGGGCGCACTATATTGCATCGACCTGTCTATGAGCTAGATTCACTGGAGCTCCCCCCTCACCCATAGAAACAGAATGGATTGGGAGAAAAGCCTCAGTGAAAGTAATATTTTATGTATTTGTATACAAAACTGAATGCCTCAAAGTGTGGCCATAGCAGGCGAACTTTTCATTAAAGAATTAGAGTTTCATTTAATATGTTAAATCGGCGCGGGTGCTTCTCTTGACTCTATGATAAGAGTAGCTTTCGTTTCACACAGGTTGGCAGATTCCTGCTTGTCTGGGAATAAAGTCCAGACCTGTGGTCAATCTATAAAATGCATGCGTTGAGATCATTGTTTTAGTTAAAGAAAAAAAAAAAGATTGATGTCCCTGGGGCTGAGTGTTCTCCCATGCTGGTTGTTTTCTTCCCTTCTCTAAGCCTGCATTCCACTTCTTACTCCAAGCAGGCATTCTGCATGTGCCAAACCTGGGGCTGCATATGTTTGTTTCTCATCTCAACAATTCCGGGAAAGAGAGCACCTATTTTCTGCCGAGTTATCTGGCTAGCCATATATTTATTGGGAGATATAACAGATCATTGCTAGGCAGAACCTTTCTTTTCGACTGGTTCCTCTCCTCCTCTCTCTGACTGGAGCGCTCGCATGCTGGATCTGGTCCATTGGGAGTTTCGTGTTGCCATCGCCCTGCTGTGACAGAGTTGTTCTCCTTCTGCTGAACGCTTGCCAGAGGATCTACAAAGTCATCTGAGATCTCGGGGAGCCTCCGCATGAGAGGGGTGTGATGGGTTGGGGGGGGATAGCAATTTTTAATTTATCGATATTTCTATCTTTAGCTTTATTAGTATTTATATTAGTATTTTCTTAACCCACACTGACAGCCACGTCTCCTGGGCGCCCGATGCTGAGGAGGCACTAGGGACGCACATTTCCCTTAGTGCCTTCTTTTTACCGCGGCAGCTTATTTTAATATTAAATTGTGCTGCAGCTCAGAGCGGTTCACATCCTGGTACATTCACAATTATAAATACTTAAAAAACTGGACAACAACGAAACTAAAAACATATATCCATAAGTTGAGCAGGCTCTTACTATACAAGTTAAAAACTTATTACAAAAGTGATTAAATTGCAGCTTATTATAAAACATTAGAATGCAGAACTAAGAGCAAAGAGACATCATCTAAATGCAGCATTAAATAAATGAGTCGTTAACATTTTATTAAAGGTCTTACAGCAGGAGACAAGGCTCAATTCACAAGGAAGAAAAATAAAAAAGAATGGAGCTGCTATTGAGAATGTGCGATTCCAGGTCTCAATCAAATGAACAGAGCGCACAGATGGAATATCAAGAAATCGACATTCTTGACATCATAGAGCATGGGTAGGAGCGTGTATATGTACAAGTGCACCGATCCATGGTCAAAAGGTTGTGCACTAGACTGGCAGCTCTGAAGAGAATTCTTTCATGGACTGGGAGCCAATGTTGTTTTTCCAATACTGAGGAGATATAGTCATGCATAGCCCGACCAGAAATCAGTCTTGCTGCAGCATTCTGCAATTACTGTGGTGCCTTAATTGAAGTCGCTGCAAGACCAATATTAAGTGAGTTACAGTAATCTATTATTGGTAAAATCAGTGCCTGAACAATGCATTTAAATTCAGATGTTGTGATGCGTACCGACTTAAAAAATCCAGCATGAATCACTGATTTGATTTGATTATTAAACTTCAAGGCTGAATCGGTCTGGAAACCCAGGCTTTTTATACAAGAAGATATTGATAAAGTAGCATTTTCAAGTTATATTGATGGGCCTACACTCTGGAGGTACCCCAAAGTCAGTTTATTCGATGTTAGCCATTGACGTAAGGTGGATATACTACATGTGACCAGTTTTGAGGTTTCTTCCCAGGTTGATGCCATCTCAATATAAAATTGTATGTCATCAGCATCTAATTTGGTGGTGGCCTGTTCTTGCTTCTTTCTTTGATCAATTGGTTGTCGTATGAGCAGGTTGGCATTTTAAAGAGAAACTTGGCTATTTTTGCAGTCGTTTATCTTTGTCTAAGCATTTGTGAATTATACCAATAAACCATACTCAATGAAGGAAGTCGCTATTGTGTACAACCTTCTATCCATTGGGCCTCAGCATCTGTTGTCTCCTTCAGCAGGGACAAACACACCTCTGCGCTCTTCACACCACTGGCACTGTCTTCCATTCCCTGTACTGCCTGTCACATTTCATATGACAAGCTGTGAAATCCCAGGCACATAAATTCACTTCACTAATATTGCTATATTTGTTTAATTTCTCCAGTTCCCTTAAAGGTGGGAAATATACACGCCTTGAGGGACATGTGCACGTCCACCTTATTTAATAAGGCACCCAGATGCATGTACAAGTGCCGATACACAAATATCTCGCATCGTAGAAAAAAGAGGGGTGGGACGGGCATAGTGTGGGCAGGGCGTGGGCATTCTGGGGGTGTGGCCAACGCGCCGACACAAAACGTGTATATGTGCACTTTCACGCCTGTTTAACTTACCGTCTTGGGAGCCAGCGCACTGTTTAATCATGATTAGACGCGTAATTTGGACATGCATTAATTTCTGAGCAGCCCAAAAAGGTGTACAGAAAAGCAGAAAATACTGTGATATTAAGTGAGAGGAACCAAAAAGTTTAAAAAAAAAATGCCGGCCTTCAGGTTAGGGAAACGGATGCTGGTAAAATTGAGCATCCGTTTTCCTAACCCGCTGGCAGCCACCTCTCCTGGATGCCCGCTGCCAAGGAGTCACTAGGGGCGCACATTTGTTCCTAGAACCTCCTTGGCAGTGCAACCCCTCATTTAAATATTGAATGGCGCCCCCAGGAGAGGTGGCTGGGTGCGTGTTAGGAAAGCGGATGCTGAACACTGAGTGCCTGTTTTCCACGCTCATTTATTGGATTGACCCCTTAGTGTTTGGCATACAGTTGGGCTAAGCAGGCCAGAAATTAAATTCTCTATTCTGCTATTTCTAGTATCACACGCAAAGGGAAAGATTCTGCTATGTCAAGTGGCTTGTATCAAATATATTTAGATATGTATACGGCGACCGTCATATAGTGCCACTTGCTGCTTACGGCTTTTGATGAAGCCCTTTGAAGCACTAGGGCTTTCTAATCATAGGTCACATATACTAGAGTTCATATATTCTCCGTGTAGGAACTATCATGCACTTATCTCTGAGCAACACTTATCTCTGAGCAATCATCCACAATGGAAGGACAGCAATTGTTCCTCTGTGTGAGTCCATATGAAAAATATGCCATCTATGTAGCGGGACCATAATTTGACATATTGAAAAAATGGGGATTTATAAACCTGGTCCTCTTCAAATTTAGTAACAAAAAGGTTGGCCACGTCTGGTTCACCTGGGGACCCCATTGCCACCCCATGGGTTTGTAAATAAAATTTTTGTTCATATAAAAAAAAGTTGTTGAATAGGATCAATTCTGTGAGAGATGTCAAAAATTCAGATGGGATACGTTGTGGTCTATCTCTTCGATGTAAAATGTCTTTGACCAACAATAGCGCGTCCATTTGGGGTACGTTAGTGTATAATGCTTCTAAATTCAAACTGACTAGAAAATGGTCTTCAGATACTCCATCCAGACATGTAAGTTTTTTCAACATGTCTGAAGTGTCTTGAATGAAAGATGTGGCACGCCGTACAGCTGGTTGAAGAAACTAATCGACGAATTTAGCTAGTGGTTCTAAATTAGAGACATTGGCAGAGACGATAGGTCTGCAGGGGGGCTTTTGTAATGTTTTGTGAATTTTGGGGACTCCATATATAACCGGAGTTCGTGGAAAGGTGACATTCTTTGGTGGTTAAAAAACCATCTGTTTGTGCCTGTTGTAATAACTCTTGGATCTTGACTTGTAATTCTGGAGTAGAGTCCGATTGAAGGGGAGTGTAGTAGACTTGATCTCCCAATTGACGGAGGATCTCTGTGCAATAGTCGCTATGGTTCATAACGACTACTGCTCCCCCTTTGTCTGCCGGTTTAATGACAATGTCTTTATTATTGGCCAATGTTTTTAATGCGTGATTCTCCGCAGTAGATAAGTTGTAAAAAGTACGATGGGTGCTTGACTCAATTTTGGTGACTTCTTGAAGAACCAACGTCTGAAAGGCTTTAATTTGCTTGTCCACGGCTCCCGGAGGAATCCAGCGAGATTTTGCTTTAATGATCGATGTATCTTGTGAAGCCTCTGGTATCATGGAAAAATATAATTTAATCATTAGAAGTCGGAAAAATCTGTATAATGAGATCCGACAAAAAAAGGGTTATGTTGGTTTGTGGGGACAAAAGAGAGACCTCTGTTCAAAACATGCTCCTCATCTTTCTTGAGATTATAGTCAGACAAATTAATTATCGACGACTGCTTGAAGTTTGTGAATGAGTGAAGGGTTTGTGCCATTGGGAATCTTCTTCATTTGCCTGTTGATTTGTCTTTTTGCCATAGGATCGAGGTGGGCATGAGGGGTAACGACGTTGGTCTAAAAAAGATGACCGCTGCGGTCGAGGGTCCTGTTGTTCGTCAGATCCGCTTGGGGAATCATCGGATGTGGCAAAAGCCACTTTTTTTGGTTTTGAAAGGTTATCTTCCTGTTTATTTAACCATGAAGCAGCAAGTGACACTATATGACGGTCGCCATATACATACCTAAATATATTTGATACAAGCCCCTTGACATAGCAGAATCTTTCCTTTGCTTTTGGTTCATTTTTTTCCTGCTATTTTTTTGGTATTAATTTATTTCTAGTATCACAGAATTCTGAATCACCGGATCATTTCCGGAGGGGGAATGAGTATCTGCCTGGAAGCAATTTCTATTTGTTGGAATATTTTATAATTCCTTCAAGCAATATATGCAAACAGTCAACTACCACGACACAGCTGCAGCCAGACGGCGGCAGCTACTATTCTTTTGTCTCATGTTTTAATAAATTCTTTCTATTTAGCTCTCAGCTGTGCCACATGTTTTTCAAATAGCATTTTATCTCTAATTCATGGTTTTGATGTGTGCAGAAAAATTAGCAGCCACCTCCTAAACTACAATACATTCCCTAATGCCTGCCTGTATAATCAGAACATGCAGCTTTAAGAGGCTTTGTTTAGAACAAAAAAGTGTTCACATTTCATTTAGAGAATTCACCTACACAAACGTTTTGTTTTGGAAAATGGAAAACTAAAATGTCATAGTCTCTCTATATTATACTGTAAGAGATCTTTAGCCTTAGTAAAAATTCTGCCGCCCCCCACCACAGGTTCTCGGAAGGAATGAGGATTGGAAGTCTTCAGTCACACCCACTCTTGGATTTTTTCACCCCTTCCCCTCCTCTCTAATTGCCTAGACTGGTCTGGTGCAGACCTTGCCTGGGGGCCCTGAATCTTCCAGACTCCCTTCGTTCACAGGCTCTGAATCCGACCACTAGGTGTCACCCTTACGTGATGACCACAGCTCCCCCACCTCCCCCAGGGGCTGTGAACACTGCCTCAGCACTACCCCTGGTTCCAGCCCCAGGAAGCGAGGGGGATCTTCTGCACGGAAGTACACGACACTGCCACTGAGTCTCTGCGCTGAACCTTCCCATAGCAAGAATGGGAATATTCCTCCACTCAGGAGACCATTTCCTGTAGCTGGAATTCATTATTAGCCCTAGCTTATCGTAATGCCGTCTTCCGTTCTACCACACATCCTTTCCTTACTCCATTAACGGTAATTCATTTTGGAGAATGCGTGATTACTAATTCACTTTTCCAGACTAGATGCCCTGCCCGGATCAGACTTACTTACACGCTGGGAGAGGGCAGTGTAAGGGCGCATGACTTTAGAAAGCTGACATCTTTTAAGACTGTTCCGTGCTGTACTCGGATTGACTCGCGCTGCTCTTGGCTGCTTGATGTGGACGTTGATTTAAAGCGCCAGGCACTGGGCTCTGTCTTTAAAACCCGTCTCTCTTTCTGCTACCATGACAAGAGGATGGCAGAAACAGTGCTCAGCCCTTCAGGTAGCAAGAAGACAACTCCACTCTTAGCAATGCAGTAAAACCAAAATTATTAGGATCAATGACTAAACATTTATGCAGCACGCGCCCCGTCACTGCCAGGGAGATGCCTGGCGAGCTTGTCATGGCGTGACATCTTCCTTCTCCACTGGTTGCCTCTAGGTGCGCTGCCTCTTAAGGGGCCTGTGGTGGGAAACCAGGGCTGCTAGCGCCTCCCAGTGATGTCAAGCAGCTGGGTACTTAAGGCTCAGCCACGCACCCTATCATCGCCTCAGAAAGGGTTGACTACACTGGGAAGTGTAGCGTGATTTGCTGCTCCTGTTCCTGCATTCCAGCCTTGCCTCGTCTCTCCAGTCTTCCTTGCCTTGTAACCTTGCCTCTTCTTGGACTGACTTTTGAATCTGACCCTTGCCAGGACTCTGACCACTCTTGTCTGCCTCTGACCCTTGCCTGGACACTGTCCATTCTGGCTTGCTGCCTGCCTTTGACCCTTGTCTGGACACTGACCTTTCTTGTTTACCACCTGCCTCTGACCCTTGCCTGAACACTGATTATTCTTGTTTGCCACCTGCCCTTGACCCTAGTCTGGCCCTGGATAGATGCCTATGCTATAACCACAGATTCTCTCGCCTAAGACCTGCCGGCCTTCAGAACCCAAGGGCTCAACCCAAGGGGAAAGGGGTTGGTATAGGTGAAGCCCTTAGTTAGTCTCTTCTTTGTGTAGCTCTGCCAGCTATCGGTGAGAGCCTATGGGGCCTTCCCCGTAGGTTGAGCCAATCTCGCCACAATAGCAAGGATCCATAGATCATACAGTTGCTATAACAAAGTCATTTCTCCACCAGTTATTTTTTGTTCTAACATTGAAATTCCCAGGAAAAATAAAATAAAAACTGCAAACAAAGATCCCTATCTATTCTCATTTCCAAAAGACAAGACCTACAAATACAAATATTAGTCCGCAGGGTCCACAGGTAATCCAAAAATAAAGTGAGCATCAGGTTCCCTGGTCCAGGTATAGGGTGAAGGGCGGAACAGGGAATCGGGATGGAACAGGGCCTGAATAAATTAGAAAAGGTAATCAATGCAGCAGACTACAAAAAAGAGAGGAAACGGAAATAAAACCAAAAGGGATTGTTGTTATTTTATATCCCTTAATTGTCCTAAGCACATTACACTTCATTTTCTCATTAGATTCCCTATTGCATATATAATTTTTTTCAAAAATCAGATTATGATGGTTGGTATAAATAATATGCCCTTCTAAGTAATTTCTAAGGGCCTGTTCTTAAAATCACTGAAGTCTAATTAGCAGGGTAATGAGCCCAAAATTAGCTTTGCTAATTAATCTAAATACTTGGTAAACTTCAAAAGCAGGAGATGCCTATGTGCATTGGGACTTTGAAGGTGTAGGTAGTATTTCCCTCACTGACAATCACTTGTCAAGACTTTAAACATCTTATTCTATGAGTAAAGAGCATTTCTATGTATCTAGCGCTCCTCTGGTACAAGCTTTTGTATTTTCTGTTTGCTATAGTTTAATTATTTCTTCGCACACACAGGGGCTTTGTTCACAAAGGATCAGATTCAGACTCGTTCTGCGTGTGATACATGGCTCTGTATCCAGTTTGCATTCGCTGTAACACTTTGCATTGGCTTCCCAAATGAAATGATTAAGGCATTTCCAGTGTGCATCACCCTGGTACACGACTGCATGTACCTTACTGAGGGGCCATGGCAAGAAGCCCTGCGTTAAGACCGTGTGCTGAAATTCAGCGCAGTTTCTTAGAGCAGGTGCTAAAAAGAAAAAAAATGTAATGCCCAATGCAGTAAGGAAACGGTCTGCTACATCGGGAGCTAAAAATGTGCGTGAACACAAAACCGTACCCAGCAACCCGAGTTAAAATGTGCGCTCAGCACAGGGTGATCACACATTGTGTACTCAAGTGGTGGGGGAGATTATCAGACAGGATTCATGCACACAAAAATCATGTTCTGTGCACATAAAAAACTTGTATGTGCCTGTGGCACAGAAATGAGTGGTCAAGACTTTTTCTCTTTGTGTTTGTTCCACAGTCACAATTCCAGCTCAGTAATAGAAACTCAAACAGATCAGCTATCTTGAAGAGGTTGTCTTTCACTTTTTCCTCAAGGCCAATCCACAAGCTGTTCTCTCCTAGAGTCAGGGGCCTCCTCTTCCTCTCCGCTCAGTCTACACATTATATCCCCTGTCCATACCCTGAATTCCCTGTCTTAAGGAAGACAGCTAAGCTCTGTTTTTAAGCTGCTCTGGGTTTCTGGGAATATACCCTGTCACAAGGCACCAAGCATGATTTGTGCTTGTTTGTGCACATAAAATATTTATCAGCACAAAAATGCTTTCAGCGCAGAAAATAGCTTTTGTGCACATAAATCATATTTATGCACAGAAAACATGTTTTGTGCTTGTGAGGCTTGTTTTCTGTGCATAAATTCCAATTACAGGTGTTGGCGCCAGATCTCCGGCTTCTGCCCACTAGCACTGGAAACTTTACTCCTCCTTTGACCAGCGCTAAGAAAACCCGAGTTAAGCCAGTGCACCTCTCTGCATTAGAGGGTAATAGCTAATGCCTTCATTAGCATGGGATTTCCATGCGAGGGCGCTAAGCAGCACGCTTGGGGGCGGATTTTAAAACCCCTGCGCACCGGCGCGCCTATTTTGCATAGGCCGCTGGCGCACGTAAAGCCCCGGGACGCGCGTAAGTCCCGGGGCTTTCGAAACGGGGAGGGAGGGGGCGTGTCCGGGGGCGTTCCCGAAACGACACGGCGTTTTGGGGGCGTGCCGCGGCATTTCGGGGGCGGGCCCGGGGGTGTGGTGCCGGCCCGGGGGCGTGGTCGAGGCCTCCAGACCACACAGCCCCCGGGACCGGAGGACGGAGCGGGGCTGCCGGCGACGCGCGCAAAGTTACGCCTGCTTTCTGCAGGCGTAACTTTGCCAACAAAGGTAAGGGGGGGGCTTAGATAGGGCCGGGGGGGTGGGTTAGGTAGGGGAAGGGAGGGGAAGGTGGGGGGAGGGCGAAGAAAAGTTCCCTCCGAGGCCGCTCCGAAATCGGAGCAGCCTCGGAGGGAACAGGCAGGCCGCGCTGGGCTCGGCACGCGCAGGTTGCACAAATGTGCACCCCCTTGCGCGCGCCGATCCCGGATTTTATAAGATACGCGCAGCTGTTTTAAAATCCGCCCCTTAGTGTAAGAAACCAGAAATCTACAGCCCCTGTTTTATCACAGTTGGAAATGCTGGTGCTTTTCAACCTCTGGCTCTGTCGTGTCCACAATAGAGATCTTCTAGACAGCAGAGAATAACTGCAGGCAGGACTTCAATTGTAAGATTCAAACAAGGTAACCTGCAAGTGAAGGCTGCGTTGTCTTTAGGGGCATCGTTTTGCTAACCTGGCTGTTTGCATGATAAGGTTTGAGTGCTACCAATACACGAGTCATTTTATTTTCTGTCTTTAGTCTTTAACAATTTATGAAGAACATATTTGTAACTATTTCTTTATATTTTTTTTTGTTGTTGTTGCATTGGCAGTTTCCTCTTGCACCTTATTTTGGGCTTCCGACTTAGCTAGAACCAGCCTCTACCGAGTTACAGCACCATGAGACGTTCATCGCGATTACGCAGGGTTTCTTTCTCCTGTTTCCATACCTCCCTCCCAGCTCAGCCCAGCTGTCACCATGACAGTCCTTGGCCATGAGCCCCAATGCATGGCTCCCCCTTGAAACCCGGCCAACGTGGACTCTCAATCTGGCCACTAGGTGTCACTGTTGAGGATGGGCCATGGCTCCCTCCCCACCAGAGGCTTCGGAAGCTGCCTCAGCAGCATTCCCCAGCCCCGGGTAAAAGAGCCCTGGCCCATGAATCAAAGCAGGTCCTCCGCATGGCAGTGCACAGCCCTTGCCTCTGATTCACCGGACTGGCCCTCCTTATCTTCTGAAAGATTATGAAGTGCATGTGATACTGTAAATAAATGCACATGCTTTCATAAAGAGCCCTACAAAATAGTATCATACTGTTATTCTTTCCCAAGCGTTTTTTTCTGAATCTGTTAATCCCATGTATAATTCTGAATGTATAATTGGAATCCGCACTGAGCGTTTTATGGATTTTGCAGAATATAATGTATTAAGTAATAATGTACTAAGGCACACATAGACCATGTATATGTATAAGGCGACCTATTACCTAAGGGAATATTTAATCTAATATTTAAAGTAGCTAATGCTAGTAATGGCCATGAGGTTATTATAGAAGGTTTACATATGAGAACGAGTTAACCACAAGTTGAACCATTAACCCTAGTGCTGACCTGACCTTTCCAGTTACAGATTGCCATAATGAAGTCTAATCCACTGGTATCTGACCTTTGCCACTCAGCTGAGTGACAAAAAACCCCCTTCACTGGTTTTCTTCTTTGTAAAAGCTCAGAGGTATAAAAGGGTCACACCGAAGTCCTTGAGGGTGCACACGGGACTCTTAAACTTGGGCTGAGTATCACTGGGCCCAGCAGTTGTGAAGGTGAAGAAGATGCTTATCTAAGGCTCAGGGTTGCTCATCATGGATACTTGTAAGAACAATAACCGTAACATTCAATTTATCTATGACTTTATTGGCAGTATCCATTGCAGCTGGATTGGTGCCTTTCCTTATACCTGATCTCCTATAATCTCCAATACCAAAAACATCAACACTTAGCCACATTCTTAATAATTATTCAGTAGTTACTCAGTTAGACATATTTACATTTTGTAATGATATTTCCTGAAGATTTTGATTGGAATCATCTTTCTGAGATTACCACTACCTCTCACCTTCCTTGACATTTATACCCCTCCAAGCCTGCTCACTCCCTTATGTGCCCCATCTTCTCCTTAGATCAGGAGAGCAGCAGAAATAAATTCTCAATCGAAACCTGGAGCAGTCCAGCTAATCGGCCAAGAAGTGGTACTCGGCAGCTGAGTGATCGAAATTCCCACCGAGTGCGTGCATTAATCAATAAAAGAGATTTACTCAGAATCCTCACCAGCTGCAGCACATTTTAAAGGATTCTTTCATTTTGGCCTCTGCATCTTTCCTTCTTGCTTATTTAAATAGCAAAGAAGGTCACTATAGGCCATGTAAAATATAAACCTCTTTGCCACTTAGTGCAATGCTGATTAGCTCTCAACAGTGATACACACAGCTTATTTTGATTAAACATCTATCGTTAATTTTCGATAAAAGTTATTTTGTAGCAAAAAAAGGAGATAAAAATTTCAGGGTTAATAGGTGAATTTTCAAAATGTTATGTGTGTAAAATATAGCATAGATGCACATAAGTAGTCTTTACTTGTGTATTCCATATTTTATAAAAGTAAAAAATGCTCATGTATGTTCACGTTCACACACACACATATATATGTGTGTAAAAATGGGGAGGTCTAGGGGTGTTTCAAGGTGGAGCTAACAGTTCCGTGCATAAATTGCTATTTTAAAAGACACGCATACATTTTCCAACTTACTCACGTATTTTTACATCTGCTAAATATCTGTTGTAAGTGATATTAAATGTGCTTATTGTATAATATTGACAGGATGGGAGGTATGGGTGAAATGGAAGGAGTTCAGGCTGAAGAACCAGGAAGTCATAATGGTTTGGAGAAGGACTTATTGAACTGGTGGATTGATTGTTTTTACAGTTGCACAACTGCTAAGAAAATGTATAACGTTCACATTGCTTTACTGTTACACAACTGCTAAGAAAAATGTATACTTTTGTAAACCGTTGTGATGGCTCTACCGAATGACGGTATCTAAAACTCAACAAATAAATAAATAAATAAATAAATAACGGGTTAATTTGGTTTAAAAACTGGCCGAATTACAAGTGTATATTGGGACTTATGTGAGTAAGTCCTAGTTTACTTTCACGAGTAAAATATATGCACATACATATTTAAAATAGGTAAAGTGCACATGTTTAGTCCATTGATATATGTGAATCAATATATTGCATGCATTCACACACAAGCCTACATATGTGCATATGCTGTGTAGTAGAATTACATTTATTTTATAAAGCATGCACATATCATATGCATGATTTACATTGATATGCAAATTTTTAGAAGCTGTCTGCTTCAGCGATAAAATGAGCCATTTATTATTGATGTTAATGTATTGAAATCAAATATGACAAGTAAATCATCTGATTGGCTACTGTTTCCATGATATTTACGTTTTTACATTTATATCTCTATGTCTATTGCATAAATAGTGCACAGATAGTAGCGTTTTAATCATACATTGTAAACTTGGGTCTTTTTGTGAATTTATAGTTGTACAGTATTTCACCTGCCCTGTTTATGTAATACTTTAAAATTTAAATCAGGAAAAGGATTATAGAAATAAAATTTATTATGAAACAAAATTTGCTTTCAGCTGTTTGCAATAAAAAAGCAGCTGACTCATCTGAAAGTGGAATTGCTCAGGTTTGAGAAAACCTTCTCTCCCTGGCAGCATCCAGACTATCTCCCTCAGCTCCCATAGAGGATTCAGAAACACAAGAATAAATGGTTTACAGTGGGCTCTGGTAGAACAAAGCATGTGACTATATGACACCCAATTTCCTCAACTGTGCAACATCCTGAATATCCGTCCCTAGTTCCACAGAGAAGTCAAACATCCAGGATTCAGAAATCCAGGAATAAATGGTTTATAGTGGGCTCTGGCAGAATTATTTATTTATTTATTTATTTATTTTTAATTTTTATATACCGATGTTCCTGTAAAGAATACATATCGCACCGGTTTACAAGGAACTGAACAGACGCCTCCAGGGCGGAAATACATTAAAACAGTCGCCTCAAGGCAGAATACAAGGCAGTCGCCTCAAGGCAGAATAACGCCTGTGATGAAAAAAATAACCACTCTCCCCACCGTTATCCTTACATAATACCTTTTCTGCATTGGCTAATGAAGAAGTTCTAGGAATGGAAAATGAGGAGATATCTGAAAGGGATGTAGTCACCCAGTGTACCCAGACACTCAAACATTATTACAAATCATAAAAGGAAGCTGCTTCTACTAGGAAACTTGGTCAGCAAAGGATCAAATTTGGGAAATAATTTTGATGGGGACACAACAGTTAAATACTTTCCAGAATCCTCAGCCAGTAGAAATACCAACCAAATAGTCAACGCAATTACAGAAGAAAGTAGAGACTCTGGTATCAATATTATCATCCATCTGGGGACTAATGATCTTGCTAGACATAGTATCCTTCAAGTGTAGAAAGATTTCCAAAACTTAGGAAAGAAGATTAGACACATGGCAAAGACCATTGCCTTTTCAGAGTATTACCTGTTCATGGAAATGGGAAGAAAAGGTTCTGCCATATAAATAACTTCAATGTCTGGCTCAAAACATGGCATAAAGTAAGTGGTTTTGCTTACATTGGTGACTGGGGCCATGTATGCAGCAGTAAAAGGTTATACTATAAGGCTGGTCTACATTTGTCCTTGGCTTGAAAAAGGATGCTGAGAAATTCAGAGCATACATTATCAGCATTTAAACCAGAACGTGGAGATGGCAGGAGGCGGCCAACGAAATTGCCATGTCACCCCCCCAAGCAATACAGGAACTGAGAGGCCAAACAACAAAATCAATCAGATCAAAATAGCAGAAAAGATGACTAAGAATAACAGCAATTCTAGGGAGAAAAATTGGAAAGCTATGACCACAAATGCTCGTAGTCTGGGCAATAAAATGCCAGACCTGCAGGCCTTAATAGTAAAAGCGGATATGCACACAGTTGCTGTTATAGAGACCTGGTTCACTGAGTCTCATTATTGGTGTACTGCCATTCCTGGCTATATCTTCATAAGGAAGGACAGAGAGAACAGAAAAGGGGGAGGAGTAGCGCTTTATGTAAAAAACAATATCCAAGCAACTGAATTGCAAGGGACATGGGGTAGGAAAGAAGCATTATGGAAAGTCCTAAAAAAAAGAAGATGGTGCTTCCATTTTTACTGATGTGGTCTAAAGGCCTCCAACTGAAACAGAAGAACTAGACTGAGATCTGGTCGAAGACACCCAAAAGGTGGGAAAGAAGGGAGAAGTGTTGCTTGTTGGAGATTTAAATCTGCTGTATATAGATTGGAGAATCCCTTCTGCAGAATCTACGAGAAGTAGAGAGATAGTGGATTCCCTGCAAGGGGCTCTGCTCAAACAAATGGTAATGGACACCCATGAGGGAGGGAGCTATACTCGACCTAGTGCTCACTAACGGGGATAATGTCTCTAATGCTTACGTGGGTGCCCACCTGAGCACCAGTGATCATCAAACGGTATGGTTTCATATCACCAATAGGATACAGAAGAGGTCACATGTGGACTCGAGTTTTGAATTTCAAAAATACAGACTTTGTCAAAAAGGAGAAGTACCTGGAGGTAGAACTAGAAGACTGGGAGAAAATGGGAGAGGTGGAACAACTGTGGGCCAAACTAAAAGGAGCTATTACAAAGGCAGCTAATCTATATGTTAGAAAAGTAAACAATCTGGTTCTCAAAGGAAATGACTGAAAAGATAAAGACAAAAAGAACAGCATTCAAGAAGTATAAAGGATCCCAAAAAGAGGAACACAGGGAAGAATTTATGGTGAAACTGAGGGAGACGAAGAAACACATAAAGAAAGCAAAAGGTCAGGCAGAAGAAAGGATTGCCATAGAGGTAAAGCGAGGTGACAAAACATCTTTCTGATATATCAGAGAAAGAAGGAAAGTCTGAAGTGGGCTAGTGAAATTGAAAGGTCACAAAGATCAATGTGTAGAGAGAGATTTATTTAGTTAGTTGTTTTTATATACCGACATTCATTGGAGTATATCCAGCGTACTTTTGTTCGTGCCTGGTACGCGAACAAAAGTACGTGTGCGCGTAGATTTATAAAATCTACCCCTAAGTGGAGTGCCACAGGGTTCAGTTTTGGGATTGGTTCTGTTCAATATCTTTGTGAAAGACACTGTGGAAAGGATAGAAGGTAAAGTTTGTCTATTTGTGGATGGTACTAAGATCTGCAACAGAGTGGATATGTGGAGCAGAGAAAATGAAAAGTGATTTAAGAAAGCTTGAAGACTGGTCAAGGATTTGGCAGCTGGGATTCAATGCCAAGAAGTGCAGAGTCCTGCATCTGGGGTGCGGTAATCCGAAAGAGCTTTATGTGATGGGCCGTGAAAGACTAAAATGTACAGACTGGGAGAGGGACCTTGGTGTGTTAGTGTCTGGCGATCTGAAGGTAGTGAAGCAATGTGACAAGGCGATAGCTAAAGCCAGAAGAATGCTGGACTGTATAGAGAGAGGAATTTAAAGTAAGAAAAAGGAGGTGGTGATGCCCTTGTACAGGTCCTTGGTGAGGCCTCACCTGGAGTACTGTATTCAGTATTGGAGCCCGTATCTCAAACAGGATAGAGTCAGGATGGAGGTGGATCAAAGAAGGGCGACCAAAATGGTGTGGGGTCTGTATCAGAAGACTTATGAGGAGAGGCTGAAGGATCTGCATATGTACACTCTGGAGGAGAGGAGGTGCAGAGGAGATATGAAACATCTTCAGATACTGAAAGGTTTTAATGATGCACGTACTTCAAACCTTTTTAGTTAGAAAGGAAACAGTAGAACTAGCAGTCATGAAATGAAACTCCAGGGAGGACGACTCAGAACCAATGTCAGGAAATATTTCTTCAGGGAGAGGGTGGTAGAGGCTTCTGGAGGAGGTGGTGAACACAAAACATTCAAAGAATTCAAAGGGTCACGGGATAAACATCGTGGGATCTCTAAAGGTTGAAGGATGGAAATGAAGAAAAGAGTGCATGGGGGTAACCTGCTCGGTGGCAGTTACTACCCTTAACCAATAAGCCTTGATACTTTTGTCACAACTGTTCTCTGCCTTGATGGCATGGGGGGGGGGGGGGGGGGAATTGGATTTAGAGAACAACCAAAACAGGCTCTGACTTTTATGGTCTGGGGTACCGATACGCAGACATAAGGGAAAAAGAACAGGACAGTTTCTTCGGCCAAGTTCAAAAGCAAAGCTCATCTGAATTTTCAAGAAGGCTTTGTTAATATATAAGGCTTGGGGGTAAATTGCACGAAGCGGCAGTTACTATCCTTAACAGAAACATGGGGGCATCCTGCACAGAGTGTCGGTTGCTGCCATAGGAAACTTGCTGCACAAACTAGATGGACAGTTTGATCTTTTTCTGACATCAATACTGTGATAAAAACCCCAAAACTATTGTGTGTGTGTGTGTGTGTGTATATATATATATATATATATATATATATATGTATGTATATAGTTTAGTCCTTATTCAGTGGCAACTCGGCTCTTGATTTGCCTCTTGTCCTTGTCATTGTCCGGCCACTGTCTGTAAGCACTGATGGGCTCCATTTGCTCTGATACTATTTTTCCTTTGCTGAAATGTCCTGGTGAAATCGCTCGCCGTGCTCATTGCTTACTGTTCTGTAGTTTGGTGGAAAATAAATCTAGAGGAGAGTGCAAAAAATGTATCTTTTGTGACATTGTATGCCTTGAGGAGGTTTTCCACCAATGCCCTGTAGTTGTCTGCCTTGTCGTTTCTGAGAAAATGTGTTACCACTAACTGGAAGGCTCTCCACGCCGTCTTTTCCTTGCCACGCAAACACAGTCATAGATTTATTCATCTATTCAGTCAAAGATGTATATTAGTCATTTCTGGTTTAATTTGAGATCCTTTCCCTTCTTAACTCACTTATCCTCCATAATTCCCAAGTCAAAGGTCGTATATACTGCCCCAGTTGCATATTTTGAAAATTAAAGCCAAGCAACAATTTTAAGCATCATTTTCAGTCTCAGTGACCCAGATTTAGTAAAATTTGACTTCATTCATCTCGGAAGCATTTTGGCTGTAGACCAGAGTTAGTAAATACTATAGCAAGTATGTGTGCAGCCACATACACACATATATGCCGCTGTGTGCAGTTATTTGAAAGTTATCCTCCAAGGGTTTGCGCAAATACACTAAACTGGTCCATTTAAACCTTTTTGCTTACAAATTGTTTATTGAATTCAGAGGGGCACATTTTATGTATGGTGTTGGAAAATCCACAGAGAAAACAGCTCTCAGGTAAAAACTAATGCCAAAAATCCATGGGAAAAATGCAACTTTTAAGACCATATATGTTCAGAGAAATTCTCTGGTCTCTGGGCTGACAAAATAAAGGAGACAGGAAGCTCGCAGGGATGGATAACATGAAGATGACTGTGAAAGGAGACAGGAGGCTCGCAGGGATGGATAATATGAAGATGACTGTGAAAGGAGACAGGAAGCTCGCAGGGATGGATAATATGAAGATGACTGTGAAAGGAGACAGGAGGCTCGCAGGGATGGATAACATGAAGATGACTGTGAAAGGAGACAGGAAGCTCGCAGGGATGGATAACATGAAGATGACTGTGAAAGGAGACAGGAAGCTCGCAGGGATGGATAATATGAAGATGACTGTGAAAGGAGACAGGAGGCTCGCAGGGATGGATAACATGAAGATGACTGTGAAAGGAGACAGGAAGCTCGCAGGGATGGATAATATGAAGATGACTGTGAAAGGAGACAGGAAGCTCGCAGGGATGGATAACATGAAGATGACTGTGAAAGGAGACAGGAGGCTCGCAGGGATGGATAATATGAAGATGACTGTGAAAGGAGACAGGAAACTCGCAGGGATGGATAATATGAAGATGACTGTGAAAGGAGACAGGAGGCTCGCAGGGATGGATAATATGAAGATGACTGTGAAAGGAGACAGGAAGCTCGCAGGGATGGATAATATGAAGATGACTGTGAAAGGAGACAGGAAGCTCACAGGGTTGGATAATATGAAGATGACTGTGAAAGGAGACAGGAAGCTCGCAGGGATGGATAATATGAAGATGACTGTGAAAGGAGAAAGGAGGCTCGCAGGGATGGATAATATGAAGATGACTGTGAAAGGAGACAGGAAGCTCGCAGGGATGGATAATATGAAGATGACTGTGAAAGGAGACAGGAAGCTCGCAGGGATGGATAATATGAAGATGACTGTGAAAGGAGACAGGAAGCTCGCAGGGATGGATAATATGAAGATGACTGTGAAAGGAGACAGGAAGCTCGCAGGGATGGATAATATGAAGATGACTGTGAAAGGAGAAAGGAGGCTCGCAGAGATGGATAATATGAAGACGACTGTGAAAGGAGACAGGAGGCTCGCAGGGATGGATAATATGAAGATGACTGTGAAAGGAGACAGGAAGCTCGCAGGGTTGGATAATATGAAGATGACTGTGAAAGGAGACAGGAAGCTCGCAGGGTTGGATAATATGAAGATGACTGTGAAAGGAGACAGGAAGCTCGCAGGGATGGATAATATGAAGATGACTGTGAAAGGAGAAAGGAGGCTCGCAGAGATGGATAATATGAAGATGACTGTGAAAGGAGACAGGAAGCTCACAGGGATGGATAATATGAAGATGACTGTGAATTAGTTTTCCCGAATGCTTTTTCTCTCTCCTCCAGTTTACTTAAAAGACAATGCAAATAAACACTCAAAATTCAGCTCTGCTGATGGCAAAATCTTCCAGGACTATCAAAGCATTGCTGGATCTTGGATGCTCTCGTCTCTGCCTTCTGCAGGTCCTTGGCAGCCCCTGCACAGGGAGATAATAACTGGCAAACAACTTGCCCGCAAAATCACAGAGGAACGGTGTTGGGCCGTGCTTGGGCACAATGCAATTATCATCAGTAAGACACTGGAGTCTGGCGTAGAACCGACTCTTCACAGGGAGTCTGGGCTGTGATCCAGGCTGTGGCTTGGCATGCGGGAACACTAGCCCTGTAGCAGCATTATGCAGACAGAAAGCCGGAGAGGGAAGCCTTCCTGAATCCCGCAGAGCTGCTGGAAAATAGTTCAGCCCTGCCCCCAACACAAGCTGTTCGCTGGAATAGATCTGGGCTAGTAATCGGGTCCAGATTTGGGACTTTGGCATCTGGGGAGGGGGGAGGGTGCCAGCACTGGAGAGCAGGGGGAAGGAAGAAACCCTCCTTGGTGCCCCTGCCTTAGGTCCCTCCTACTCCCTCCCTCCATTCTCTTAGCCCCTTCCCTCACTTCCTCTCCTCTGTCTGGGCTGTGGCAGCACTGGAAAGAAGTTAGCAGGTGGTCTGTGGGCAGATGAGCACTTACAGCCCCTGCAGCAGCTCCGCCACCTGCGTTGCAAGGGCTTCCTGTTACTAAGGAAAGCCGTGATGTGAAGGTAGGGACCACCGCAGAGCCTGGGAGCCTGCATCTTTTCATAGGCCCCCCCAGAGGAGAGGAGGGGTGGAAAAGGATAGGGCATCATCTGGAGCTTCGCTGGCACGCTTCAAACTCTAAGTGTGCACCAGAGATGAAATCAACAGAGCTAAGAATAATTTGTCATCATTCTGAGGAAATGATGTTTATTATCAGGTGGGTAAGGGGGTGTACATATCAACTTTCTATCTTCTATGCCACCCACCACTAATCCACATTCTCTTTCTCTCTTTCTCTCTCTCTCTCTCTCTCTCACACACACACACACACACACACACACACACACACACACTCTCTCTCTCTCTTTCCCCCTCCCCCAGGCCTGACTCTAGCACTTTCTTTCCCTTCATTCATAGTTCCTTGACCTCTGCTCCATCTGAGGTATCGCCTTTCTTCTCCCTCACCCTAATCTTGGAATCACAGGCAGTGATTTTTCAACCCACGTGCTGCTAACACAGGAGGGGAGGGAGGGAAACTGGAGCTAAAAGGACACAGCAGAGCAGAGAACAATTGCTTTGCTCTCTTTTCAGCCCCTTTCCTCCTGTTCATCTTCAGGTACTGCCTGCAGTGTGTGCTCCAGCCTTACCCCTCTTCCTCCCCTCGTATGGGAACAGGAGGGGAGGGGTTGAAGCTGGTGCTCTGCTCCCTTCTCCTGCCCCGCCCCTCCTGTTTCTTGCATGCTGCCTGAATGGGGGGGGAGGCTATGTCAATAAACAGCAAGTTCCCAGGTACATGGATCAGATGCGCCTTCAAAATTTGATGCAACTGCCTGCATTGCCTGTGCATATGTAGCAGTGACAGCCATTTTGTAGTTAGGGGATAATGGCCGGCTCCCTGCATCGTCAGTAGATTATTTTCTGGCCGGTCTTCATGTTGCATGATTAAGTCAATACAGTGAACTTTATAGTGTTATATCTTCATACTGATCAGAAGCATTGTATGCAAGTAATTAGTGCCTGTGTGAAATAAACTTTAAAAATAGCTCTTCTCCATTTAGAGCACAATTTCATTCAAACTGAATGAGAAAATGACCGTCTCTAAATTCTACAATAGTTAAATGTATTAGAGTGGGGGAGGGAAGAGCCAAGGAGAGGGAGAAGAGAATGAAAAGGTTCATAAAAGGTAACTGAAGTATTAAAAGAAAGTTTAAAAAATGTCATATGTTTTCCTGTGGTAGAAGAGGAAAGGACTATAAAGCTGAGCAGGAGATATGAATGGGCAGATTTGATCGGGCCCGGATTTTACGATTTTGGAACCCATAGGCACTGAATTTAGAAAGATTCTCAGGGAAGAGGGGGGGGGGGGGGGGGGGGGGGGAAACATGGTTGTGAATGGGCAGGACATAAGCAGAGCAATTTAGGATTAGAAAAGTGGGGATGATGTGCCATAGTCCTTTCATGAACCGAGACACATAGAGACTGCTCTGTTGTCTAACAAAAAGTATGGTAAGCTGCGATGGTGCTCAGATGTGCTCTTACAGAGGCAATAACAAGACCTGAATTAAGTAACTGAAACAAGTAGTGTGAACTCTGCGGAGGCTCAATTGAGAAGGGATCAGAATCATGCTGTTGGCACCAAATGGAAAATCTTTGCCTGGATGAAGGCTTTTTAAAATATGTTTTCGATCGCCGATGGCAAGTAAAGATTGGCAATCATTGAGCATTCAGCATCCGTGCTGTGAGGTTGAGGGTTGTGAATTAGAAGGGTAGGTTTGGATTCAAGCAGTATAGGAGGACTGCTGGAAAACTTTGGCAAGATACACATATCAAATGTGCCTAAGTCACGCTGGCACTTTGAGGATCAGGTGGGCTTGGTCTCTGAGAACTTTCTGTATTGTCTTGGCAATGAGTGGTATCGGTGGAAAAGCATACATGAGGTTTTGGCCCCAATTGAGAAGGAAAGCGTCTTGTGCTAGCCTGAGATTGCCTGGAAGAATGGAGCAAAATTAATGTAGTTTTGTGTTTTGATGTGATGCAAACAGATCCATTCTTGGTAGACCCCAGAAGTCAAACAGTTTGTTTGCTAATGACTGCTGAAGAGACCATTTGTGAGGTTGAAATATTGTGCTGAGACAATCTACTAGAATGTTGGAAACACCTGGCAGATACGTTGCTTGCAGGGTTACCTGGTGTCATTCTGCCCAGTTCCATATCTTCAGCATTTCCTGGTAAAGAAGCCACATAGAACATGGCAACTTCATTGTTTGAATCAAGATGCTTTTTTTGGGACAAGATTCATGAATGAGGTGAGAACGTGTTATATCACTCTTAGCTCCAGGAGCTTGATTTGGAAGAGAGATTTATGTGAAGACAAGAGACTCTGTGTACAGAATTATCCTACATGGGCTCTCCAAACTTTGGTTGAGGCAACTGTTGTGAGGATGAGCTGATGAGTTCACAACCAGAGTGGAGCACCATCCTGGAATACATGTGGACGCAACCACCATTGCAACTCCCTTACTTTTGGAGATATTACTGAAGATAGTGGTTGAGTGGGTTGATCCCATTGAGATCATAGACCCTACTAGAGATAACATATTTGAAAATGAGTCAGTGGAACTACACTGATGGCTGCCTCCCTATGACCGAGCAGTACAAGGATCCTTCAAGCGGTGGATCTTGGATTGGCAAGCTGCACTTGAACAAGCAAGATCATGATCAACCTCCAATCACTGGGCAGGAATGCTTTTTGAAGTAAGGAGTCTATGTGGGCTCCTGTGAACTGAAGGCTCTCTATGGGTTCCAGATTGGACTTCTTGAAGTTAATAAGAATCCCTAAGCTCTGAAGAAAATATAAGGCCACATCCAGAGAATGGAAGACAACTTCTCTTGAATTTGCTGTGATGAGGTAGTTATCCAGGATTGGGAAAACCTGAATGCTCTGGCGATGGAGGTGTACTGTTACTAATACAAGGCATTTGGAAAAGACTATGGGAGCTGAGGAGAGGCTAAGTGGAAGGACTTTCTATTGGTAATTGGAGGAATCCACTTGGAACTGCAGGTAATTTCAATAGGCCGTGTGGATTTGAATATGAGTATAGGCATCTTTGAAATCCAGGGCATAATCCATTCAACATGTTGAATGAAAAGTACAGTAGAATTGTGCTGAGAGAGAGTTCATTTTGAATTTCTCCTAGAGGATATGCTTGTTGAGGAGCTGCAGGTCCAGGATAAGTCACAATCCCTTGACTTTTTGAGGATAAGAAAATATCTGGAGTTGAAACCCTGCTGCTTTTGCAATGCAGGGAAGATCTCCACCAAGGAGCTGTAGCATGCCTATGGCCAATATGGCCATGACCATAGGCTCCACTACTGAAGGGTGCCATAGCACTGCCAAGTATCAATGAGAGCAGTGCAGCCGGCAGGGCCTCCATCAGAAAAAGCAGTGCAGACCCACCAAAATCGACAGTGTGGTCGTCGGGGCCTTAATAAGTAGAAAAGCAGCAAATCTCCACCAGCCACCCTGCTGATTCTAGCAGGGCCGCACTGCTTTTCCACTTACTAAGGCCCTGTCAACCATGGTGTCGATTTCAGCAGAGCTGCACTGCTTTGGAGGAAGAGAAGTTGCGCGCCTTACCCTACCCCACTGGAAGCAGTCTAAGGCCAGAACTGTGTCGGGCCCCATGGCCGGAAGTCATTCCCTTGGCCATGGGGACTGAAGAAGGAAACTACTTCTGCCTGCTGCTTCAAGGGGGGAAAGTGAGAAAAAGCATATATGTATGTGAGAGTGAGAGAGCATGTGTGTGGGATAGAGAAAGAGAGAGTATGTATGTATGTGTGTGGAGAGTGAGAGCATGTGTGTGGGAGAGAGAGAGAAAGCATGTGTGTGGGAGAGAGAGAGAGAGCAAGCATGTGGATATGTGTGTGGGAGAGAGAGAGTATGTGGGAATGTGTGTGGGAAAGAGAGAGAGCGCATTTGGGTACATGTATGGGAGAGAGAGAGAGAGAGAGAGAGAACCAGCATGTGTGTGTATGAGAGGGAGCATGTTTGTGCACAACAACTCCACTTCCTCTCTGCATTTCAGGTCAGCTGGAAATAAAAAAGTTCCCAGGTATGGATAATGGGGAATTTTTTTTTTTTTTTTAATCCTTGTAAATTTTAATTGCTGGGTATTATTTGATGTCTGTTTTAAAATATTTTATTGGTGTTTGGAAAAGTTTTGTATGAGTTTTTAATTATTTAATGTTATTCTATTCATTAGTTTTGAATTATTCTTTTTATTGGTATGGTTTTACTAATTTTATTGTTTGAAGAATGATAATGTTTGTTTTTCCATTGTTGCAGTGCATACAGAACTTGGCTTGTTGTGATTTCCAGTTCAGTTTTTGTCTGTACATTTCTATAAGTTGCTAGAGGAAAAATCCATAAACTGCTATTATGGTAATTAATAAGCAATAAGTAGCTTGTGATTTATCTAATGTTTGGGTACTTGCCAGGTACTTGTAACTTGGATTGGCCACTGTTGGAGACAGGATGCTGGATTTGATGGACCCTTGGTCTGACCCAGTATGGCATGTTCTTATGTTCCTATGTTCTTATTTATACTTTATGGTCTTTCTATTCTATAAAAATGATGTATTCCAATAGTGTGTAGTTTCTATGTAGGGATCTATAGAAGTTTGGCTTGTTCTGTTATCCTAATAGGAGTTGTATTATTGGTGAAATATTTGCACAGTTAACTTTCATAGGTAGAGTTGTTGTTATTTGAGTGCTAGCAGTTAGTGTTGTTTTGATATAGAAAGGTTATTGCATTTTAATTCAGTTTTCTTGTGGCTCTCTGAGGGTCATATTCATGCCCAAGATGCATTACAATAGGCCTAATACCATATATGTTCCAAGCATCTCTTGCTTTTTTGTAGGGCTTTCTGGTTGGCACCTCAGCAGTGCATGTAAATATAATATACATCTTGTAAGTGATATTTTTTCCTCAGAAGACTGTGCTTTGAACGTCCTGTTTCATGTAACATCTGTTATTATAAATGCATACATTTTAATTGTGTCTAAGGAGGGTGTGATGGGGTGGGAGGGTGCAAGGCTGAAAGGTTTTCCTAGGGCACCTAATACCCTTGCACTGGCATCGACATTGCTCTACAACCAATTAACAGAATCTCCCAAGTTGCGGTGTCATGTGTTGTGTAATGGGCGAGGACGCAGTTTTTCACTCGGCCACAGGCGCCACATTGCCTGGCTATGGCGCTGCTCCACTGCTTCGTATTGTAGAAGAGTTGCATTTCCAGATGAGTATGAGGAAGATGAGAAGGATCCAGTGGGGGTGGAAAATATTGTGGAAGGGGTGGGGGCTAGAAGAAATGCAACCAGTACGCGTGGTGCACGAAGCCGAAGACACACGAATCCTTGGTAATTTGATGGCGCTAGTCCAGGAAATGCTGAACTCGTGCCACTTTTGGAAAGGTAGGATAGGGATTGGACAATGACATGAAAAACTGGGCCCTGCCTTAGGCTGGACCTGTGGGGTTGATGTTCCCTTTGTCTAGGTCTGGCCAGAGGCTGCTGTTGACACTGTGCCAGAAGAGGATGAAGGTTGACTCTGCTGTCTGTGAAAGGAAGGCTGTTTGTAAGAATAAGAAGGATGTCGCTTTGGGGCAGGTTGTTGCTGCGGTGCCAAGGAGATAGTCTGGGCAGCCACATTTTGGTCCTTTATCTGCGAGACCGTTTCTTGGAGTTTCGCTCTGAATAGGTACCCTTGCTTAAGTTTGCTCCTAGATGCATTGGGCTTATCAAATCATAAAGCAAATAAACCCAGTGACCTGTCAGCCGGGGCGACTCAAGGCAATCTGCTGCCTGAGGCGAGGAAAAAGAATACGTGCCCCCCCCCCCCCCAAGGTGTGGCGCAGGTCAAATTACATAGGGGGGGTATCCCCCTTGGAGTCTAGCCCTTTAAAATGCCTGGGAAAGGGGAGAGATGAGGTTCATGGCTCCCAGAGGAGTGGCAGATAAGAGTGCTGGTGATATTCCAGGAAACAATCCTGCAAAAAAGCAAGATACTTGGAAACCATATGGTATTAGGCCTATTGTAAAGTGCGTTAGGTGTGAGCTTGACCTTCAGAAAGCCATGAGTAAACTGAATTACAGATTACAATACAATAAACTTCCCGTATCAAAGCAGCACTAACTGCCAGTGCTCAAACAGCATAAAGCATGAAAAACAACACTGCAATGATTACACCAGGCCTTAAAACACCAATTAGGAACACCGATTAGGAACACAAAACAACCTCAGAACATAAGAAGTTGCCATACTGGGTCAGATCGAGGGTCCATCAAGCCCAGCCATCCTGTTTCCAACAATGGCCAATCCAGGATAAAGTATGTGTCACGTATCCAAACATTAAATAAATCCCATGCTGCTAATGCTGGTAATAAGCTGATTTAGGGAATAGCCACTGCTTATCTAATAGCAGTTATGGACTTCTCCTCAGGAAATTGACCAAACCTTTTTTAAACCCAGCTACGCTAACTTTCTTAACCACTTCCTCTGGCAACAAATTCCAGAGCTTAATCGTGCATCAAATTAAAAAGACTTTTTCTCCAATTTGTTTTAAATGTGCTACTTGCCCTTAGTCCTTGTATTATTTAAAAGAGAAAATAACCAGTTCACATTTACCCATTCTAGTCCTTTCGTAATTTTGTAGCCCTCCATCATATCCTTTCTTCTTCAAGATGAACAGCTCTGACCTCTTTAGCCTTTCCTCATAGGGGAGCCTTTCCCCCACCCTTAATCATTTTGGTTGCCCTTCTCTGTACCTTCTCCAGTACATCTATATCTTTTTTGAGATGCGGCGACCAGTACTGTACACAGTATTCAAGGTGCGGTCTCACCATGGAGCGATACAGAGGCATTATGACATTCTCCGTTTTCTTCATCACTCCCTCCCTAATAACTCCTAACTTTCTGTTTGTTTTTTTTGGCCGTCACAGCAAACTCAACCAATGATTTCAATGTATTGTCTACTATGACACCTAGATCTTTTTCCTGTGTGGCAACTGCTAATAGGAAACCGAACATTGGGGCAAATCTTTAAAGGTACGTGCGGGCGCAGATTTGTTCGCCCGATTTTATAACCTGCGTGCGCTGCCGTGCGCAGGGGGGTGCACAATTGTGCAACCTGCGTGCGCCGAGCCGAGCAGCCTGCCTCTGTTCCCTCTGCCTCCCCCCACCTTCCTCTCCCTTCCCCTATCTAACCCACCCCCCAGCCCTACGTAAATCCCCCTTGCGCCGGCTCTCCATCCCCTACACGGCGGCTGTGCAGGAGGCCTCGGTCCCGCCCCCCGGCTGGCACCCCGCCCACAGCCCCGCCCACAGAACTCCCCCTTTTGCAAGCCCTGGGACTTACACGCATCCCGGGGCTTGTGCGGGCAGGGGCAGCTTGGGGCAGGTTTTTGGGGGTTACGCGCATATCTTACGCACGTACCCCTTTGAAAATCTGCCCCATTGTGTAACTACAGCATGGGTTATTTTTTTCCTATATGCATCACCTCACACTTGTCCACATTAAATTTCATCTGCTATTTGGATGCCCAATCTTCTAATGTTGCAAAGTCCTCCTGCACTGTATTAGTATCTGCCTGTGATTTAACTAATCTAAATAATTTTGTCATCTACAAATTTGATCACCTGATTTGTTGCCCCCCTTTCCAGATCATTTATAAATACAAAGATCCCTACACAGAAACTACATGCTAACACGAGTGATAAATGAGGCCTTGATGTCCGGATAAAACCACATGCTTTCCTGCCAGCTAATGTCACTTTCATACAGAAAAATGGGAAGATCCTTCGATACGCAGTTCATATAGAGCCATATCATTCATGCATAAAATATGGAAAAATGATTTAAAACATTTGCCAGATGTAGACCCTATATATTGCCCAAAGAATTCAAGAAAGTTCAAACTTGCAAGAATCGCTGGTGGACAAACTGTGCATTAAATAGCATTGTAAGCCGTTGATGCCCTACTGTTCATGAAAAAAAATCCCTTGGAAAAAAAACCATCCATTCTAATTTTCCCTTTAGGTGACAGAAAGATTATATTTTATAGTTAGGGATTACTGCCATTCCTCCAGTTAATCATTTAAATTATTCCCCTCTGCTGTCTCAGCTGAATAGGGATCTCTCCCAGTGGTCCTTTATAGTTCTTCCTTAAATACCAGAGTCACTCCCAGCCTTTTATATCCCTTTACCAAGTTGGATTCCAGATAATTTCTTTGCTGCCTTATATAGAAATTTGTCCTACTATGTTTGGCATGCTAAGTATTCAAGGGCTATTCTTCTTGCCCAAGCCTGTGGGTGGTCTCTTCGTAGCTAGTTTTAAAAAGTATTACTGGGCCACACAGCTGTGAGCAGCAATTTCATGCCACTTCCCTAAGGTGGACCAACATTCAATAGAAATGGAAAATGTCTGTGCTATTCCATCTGACCTCGGAGAGTTCTTGTTTTCCCTGAGAGACCATTTAAACACTCAAATACATCCTCATCCAATCATTAATGTTATTTTTAACCACCGAGACATGATTTGTGGACAACTCAGGCTGTCTAAGGTCTTTTCCCCTCTGTTGCCATATGCTTTCATTCTGCCTTCCTAGTGGTGAGAGCCTGAGGTGGGTGAGTTGGCTGGCAGGCAGCTTCTGCACATAGGAATGGTTACACAATGCTTTACCAGTAGAAATAGCTTGTGATAAAATCGCCCGCCTTAGTGCATGTCTCTCTCGTGTATGCTAAACTTTGCCTGGAATGAGACTGGAGCTGGGCAGGGGTTTGGTTTGTCAAAAGGTCTGCATACATGTTAGCGACTGTAATTGGGCACAGATAGTTTTGCTGGAATAATTTTCAGAGAGAACACATTCATGTAAGTTTGCTTTGAAAAGTGGTGTAATGCAAGCCTATCACTGTTCTATGTGCGCTATTACAAAATTATGTCCAAAGTTATAGATCTCATTGAAGAAAATCTTTTGCTTTCAGTTTATTTAAAAATCATTTATTTATCGCCTAACAGAAAATATCTTCCTAAGCGATTTACAACAAAATAAAAATACAATACACATAAAAATCTAAATATACACATTAAAATAAACAAACTTTTGCAGCTGGATAACATTTTCTCTCCACTTATAAAGCTGATTAGGATACCACTTAAACTAGAAATGTTGCTTTAAACATGATTAAACAGACCAGGTTTGACTTCAATATTTTATTTGCTGTAAATGTCTAAGTTTATATCAAAGAAAATGGGAAACTGATTTATAGATATCAATTTCAGTTTGTGTTTGGGATACAGAATAGAAATATTGAATGTATTTTTCGGACCAAAATAAAATGTGGTCTCAGTCATACTTCACAGTTGCCAGGTTACACTATGACCTGATACATCTGACAGTTGCTGGAGAGGATACAACCAGAAGGGCAGATTTAAGCACATCTGGTGGACCAATGTGAAATGAAGGCGGCTTTGGAATGGTGTGCTTAAACAAACATTTAACATTATGGGGCAAAAGCTGCCACTGGATTGTTTTATTGGGATGTTGCTCTAAACCAGTTATTTTAATTTGGAAAAAGAAATCTGGTGCCTTATTTCACTTCTCCTCTCCTACCTGAGTGATATGCCCGATTTGTCTTCATTTAATGAGATTTGAGTCCTTCTTGATTTACTCTGAACAGAATCCTGCAGTTCATACACAGGCCCATGCCTCATGCATAGAAACCCGCAGCTAACCTGGGGCTGAGCAGGGTCTCACTGGGCTTCCCTCCCATGAAGGTACACTCACAATGGTGGGCCTCCCTCACCAACCCCCCTTTTTCCTCTGGTGCGCCGAGGTGTTGGTGGTGTGCCGGTGACATCATTGGGAGCATTGGCCACTACTGATGACGTTGGCGGTGGGGGATGCTGGGCGCAGGCTGATGACATCACTGGAACTTTAAATTCAGGGTCCGGTGTGATGTCTTGTCTCTTGCCCACTCCTTCATTTCCAGCACACATCAGCCTGCAAGCACACAACAGCCTGCAAGGTTTCAGCACCTACATTTCAGAGCACATCAGAGGACTATGGCGTCTGTCTGGCACACGAAAAGACTGAGGGCTCCTCCACAAGGCATCCATTTTTTGGGCATTGAGCTTGATTTTGAAAAGATGATATGCAGATTACCAGAGGATAAAGTGGCTAAGTTGTGAGATATGTTGACCCAAGCCACGAGCGCCAAGAAGCTTACACTCTGCACATTACAATCCATCTTGGGCAGCTTGAATCTCATCTGTAGAGTAATTCAATTGGGGAGAATTTTCCTGAGGAGACTGGTTGTGGCAACATCAAGTGAATACAGGCCTCATCACTTTATCAAGGCCAATGCATGACGACATTGCCATTTGGGTATCCTTCCTGGCTGACTTCAATGACGTATCAGTATGGCAGGAGCCTCCACTTTCCAGTTGGGACCTTGACATAAACTCCGATGCCTCTGATGGATGGGGTTTTGGAGTTTATTGCCAGGACATGTGATCTGCCGCACCTTGGCCAGACACATGGGTCAAGGCAGGATTAATCCGGAATGTTACATTCCTCCAATTGTTCCCCATACTGGTAGCATTAGTGCTTTGGAAGGGTAAGCTGCAGCATAAGCAAATCGTATTTTGATGCGACAAGCAGGTGATGGTGCTTGTACTGAATTGTCAATATGCTAGGTGCCTGCATGTAGCCGAACCGCTAAGAGCGGTGCTGCTGGTCAGTTTTCGTAGCAATACCACTAATCAAGCGGGCCATGACCCGGGGGTCAGCAAGGGGATTGCAGATGCCTTATCCTGTAATATTTGGGAATTATTTCGTAAACAAGTACCCATAGCAGAGAAGACAGGAACCCCAGTCCTGGACTACCCTTGGGCAATTGGTCTCTGACCACCAAAGGCCTCATAAAAGAATCTGTGCATCATAGTTGATATTACATTGAAATCACTGGCTCAGTGTATTGTGGCGGTCATAAAAGCAAACAGAATGTTAGGAATTATTAGGAAGGGAATGGCAAATAAAATGATTTTATAATGCCTCTATATCCACATTTATCCACATTTAATGCCTCTATATCGCTGCATGGTTAGACCCCACCTTGATACTGTGTGCACTTCTGGTTGCCACATCTCAAAAAAGATATAGCTGCACTGGAGAAAGTGCAGAGAAGGGCGACCATAATGATTTTATTTATTTATTTATTTATAATTTTTATATACCGACATTCTTACATTAAAATGCAAATCATACCGGTTTACATAAAACAGAAAAAGCAGGAAAAAATATTTCCATAGTCAAATACAGAGAACATTTATAATAAAATTGTTAACAAAGGCATAAGGTAGGAACTTGAAAAAAGGTTACTTAACAGAAAACGTAAAAGAAAAAATAGTAAATGAAGCACAAAGAGTCGACGTCGGGGGAGGGGCATGGTCACACAGCGCAGTCACCCATTTCCCCTCACCTCCTGATGATAGTTCCGTTTCTTTTTTATTATTTAAGATGGTGTTCACTTCTTGCGGGGGCCCAGGATGGAGGGTGGCCTCCCCGCTCGCTGGCGCCTGGTGGTGAGGCGCTTTACAACTGCCGCCGGAGCTCACAGTGACGTTCAGCTGTTCAGCTTGGAGAAGAGACAGCTGAGTGAGATATGATAGATATGATAGAAGTCTACAAAATCATGAAAGGACTTTAACCGGTAAATGTGAAATGGTTACTCTTTCAGATAATAGAAGGACTAGGGGGCATTCCATGAAGTTAGCAAGTAGAACATTTAAAAACAAATCATAGAAAATTCTCTCTCATTCAATGCACAATTAAGCTCTGGCATTCATTGCCAGAGAATATGGTTAAGGCAGCTAGTGCAGCTAGGTTTAAAAAAGGTTTGGATAAGCTCCTGGAGAAGTCCATAAACTGCTATTAATCAACAGAGAATAGCCTCTGCTTGTTGCCAGCTTTGGTAGCATGGAATCTATTTAGTTTTTGGGTACTTGCCAGGTTCTTATGGCCTGGTTTGGCCTCTGTTGGAAACAGGATGCTGGGCTTGATGGACCCTTGGTCTGACTCAGTATGGCATATCTTATATTCTTATTAGCCTCTGCCACATGCTCAGCGTACTGCAGCAGTTACGAGCACATGAAAGAGTTTCTATCCAAGCTCAGCTAGGTAGCCCCACACCGGAGGACTTGATTATCAAATAGTTGTCCTCAGCTAAGGATTTGGGTGCCAACAAGGGCTCAGTTATCAAGCACCGAGCTGGATCAACCTTTTTCACAAAGTCACGCAGCTGGGGGGACCCTAACCAGTTGTTCGCTGTGAATAAGATGCTGGCAGGCTCGACCAGAAAGGATGGACCGAAGAATGTCTCTTGCCTCCCAATCACACAGAACCTGCTGGTGAAATTTTGCAAGTTATTTCCAACAATATGCGCTTCGGGGGCAGATTTAAAAAAATTACGTGCACGCATACTTTTGTTCGCGCACCCGACGCAAACAAGAGTACGCCAGATTTTAATAGATACGCGCGTATCTTTTAAAATCCGGGGTCGGCGTGCGCAAGGGGGTGAACGTTTGTGCACCTTGCGCGCGCCGAGCCCTGCGGAGCGCACTGTTAGCCCCCGTTTGAATGCGCGTTTGACGTGCTAGCTTTACCCCTTATTCAGTAAGGGGCAATAGCGCGTCGAAAACGTGCGTCCAACCCCCCCCCCCAAAACTAATAGCGCCCGCAACGTGCAAATGCATGTTGATGAGCCTATTAGTTATTCCCACGCGATCCAGAAAGCAAAATGTGCAGCCAAGCCGCACATTTTACTTTAAAAAATGAACACCTGTCCACAGGCTGGCGTTAATTTCTGCCGGCGCCGGGGAAGTGTACAGAAAAGCAGAAAAAACTGCTTTTCTGTACACCCTCCGACTTAATATCATAGCGATATTAAGTCAGAGGCCCCAAAAATAAAAAAATTAAAATGGGCCTGCAGGTCGGAAGACGGACGCTCAATTTTGCCGGCCTCCGTTTTCCGAACCCATGGCTGTCAGCGGGTTTGAGAACCGACGCCGGCAAAATTGAGCGTCGGCTGTCAAACTGTCAAAAAAGAGGCGCTAGGGATGCGCTAGTGTCCCTAGCGCCTCTTTTTACCGCGGGCCCTCATTAGCATATTCTTCCCCCCTGAATCACGCGCACAGGAGTGTGGCCTGTGCGCGCGCCAGGAGAGCAGGTGCTCGCCTGCTCTCCCGTGACTTTTACTGTATCGGCCCTTATATGAGGACATGCAGTAATTTGAATCATGGGGGCACCAGTAATGGGATCTAACAAGCAGATCTCTTAAAGGAATTCATTTGCTTGCACAGGATACACAGGGAATGAGTAAAGCGCAATCAACTATACAGCCTTAAAAAGCTGCATCATTCCTTTTATTAGTGATGAAAATGGCAAAACTTGCTGCAGAGTTTAGGATTCTCCAAAATATGTATGTCATCTTAAAGTTTAACAATAGACGTTATTTTGCAAGAGTCAGCCTTGAAACAGATTTTAACTGCAGCATCAACAAGCAATCAGCTAAATGCAGCAGGAAAAGTACACACTGGGAAAAGGGGTGGTGGTGGTGGTAATTTTATAATAACCTGCATACATTTAAAAAAAAAACTGCACCAGTTTCCAAAATGGGAAAGTTGGCACAGACTCACCCTTTAACTTTTATCCCACCAAGACGTCTCTCATACATTTATACTTGCTAATCTGTGTGCAGAAATTTAGTGAGGAATTTACATGCAACACTTTTGAAAATACAAACTTATGTGCGTTAGGCGCCAACCCCTCCCCTCCGTCGCCTCTGCTCCCTGTGGTAAATTCACACAACTGCCTGTCAGTTGGGCCGATTCTGCAGGTAAAGCACCAGTTCACCCTTGCCAATGCCTTTGAAAATTACCCTCTCTCCATTTTAATTGCCCACTGTAGCGGGAAACTCTATCTGTTCTCATATCCCCTGTCAACATGTACAGGCCATAGCACATCAATAAACCAAGCAAGAAGTAACCCAGAACTCTGGAAAAGAGATTACAAAAGGAAATTGTGAAACTACTGTAGGTGGACTGATGATGTGACATAAGAACCGAGCTTCCAAAATATCCAGCACATCATATGCACACTGCCATCATGTGGAGAGAGATGGAAAAAATATTAATAGCGACTCATGAATTGAGAAACGGAGGTAGAAAATAGGACAAGTGTAGAATGGGGCAGAAAATATACTCAGTATATGTGTTTATTAGGCCAGAGGTTATTTTGACTTATCAAAAACTATGTTTTTACTTAGACATTCAAATTTTGCTAATAGATATTGCAACAATAAACCGCTTGCACCCAGCATCCATCTTTGCCTTGTTAATAAATCCAAACGTCTGAAAATCAGCATTAATTTAATTTCTGCATTGTAACATGCATTTGTTGCAGGTTTGCCTGTAAAAAGGCTGCACCCAACCCAACCTAATGATGAGCAAGGGTCGCACTTCAGAGGTTTTTAATGCCTCAAATCAATAATAAGCACTTAGACTTGAACAAAATAAAAAGTCCAGAACAGGAAAGGCTACAAAGTTATATCACAGTCACTCAGGAAGACTTAGTTCTTACCTTTGGAAGAAAAGAACGCTGTAATTAGACCATAAAGAACAAAGCCCAGTGTAAAAAAAAACAAAAACAAAAACCATTTCCTTACATTTATGTGCATTGCTGAACATCCCATAACATCAAATTGAAATAAAATCTTCAGCAAACTCCTATTTGTTAGTCAGTCAATAAGGTAGCAGTAGGTAGTGTGTTTATTTTTTAAAAGTCTGCAGAACTGAATGTTCTCCAGACTTTTAAAGAGCTGAGTGTTTGTATTTAATACTAACTGAGTGCTTGTATTGAAAAAAAAACCCACAAAAAAAACCAAAACCAACCCAAAAAGTAGCCAGAAGCTAGAAATAAGCTAGGAGCAGTGTATACCAAAGTAAAAAAGTTGAATAGTTCAGCTCAGTTACTCACCTTGCCGAAAAATAAAATAAGAAAACGTAATGAACCCAACACTGCGGGGCAGCAGGCGGGTTTCATGAGGACTAACATCCTGCTGTCCTGTGAGAACACCTGTTACAGGTAAGCAACATTTGCTTTCTCACAGGTCAAGCAGGATGGTAGTCCTCACATATGGGTGAGTACCGAGCTGAGGCTGTCCGAGAAATGTACCAAATATACCCAAGATGTGCAATAGGCACAAGGAGTGGGGTGGAATTTGGTAGCGGGCATCCTGAACCCTAACGTGCAGGCGGAAGGGTGTTGGTACATCAAGTTGTGAATAGGTTATGCAGGACAGATTGGCCGAAGATGGAATCTTGTCTTCTGCGGCCTTGTCCAAACAATAGTGGGCTGTAAAGGTATGGAGAGAACTCCAGGGGCAGCCCTGCAAATGCCAGGAAGCGGCACAGAGCATAGGTGTGCTACTGAAGTTGCCATGGCCCTCACAGAGTGTGCTTTAACACGGTCTTAAGTGGAATGCCCGCTTGCTGATAGCAAAAGGATATGCAGTCCGCCAACCAGGAGGAGAGAGTCTGCTTACCCACAGGCTGCCCCAATTTGATGGAATGGAAAGAGACAAACAATTGAGTGCTTTTCCTGTGGGCAGCTGTATGGTCTAGGTAGAACGCTAGAGCCCGTTTGCAGTCAAGGGTATGCAGAGCCTGCTCTCCTGGATTGGAATGGGGCCTGGGAAAAAAAAGGTAGGAAGTATAATGGATTGATTGAGATGAAACTCTGATACTACCTTAGGCAAGAACTTAGGATGAGTGTGGAGTACTGCCCGGTCCTGCAGAATTTTAGTGTAAGGCGGATAGGTAACTAGGGCCTGTAACTCACCAACTCTGCGAGCCGAAGTGATTGCCAAAAGGAAAATCACTTTCCATGTAAGATAGCGTAGTTCACAGGATTGGAGAGGTTTCATGACCTGACCCAAAACCAGGTTGAGATCCCAAGAAGGGGCCGGAGGACGCAGTGGAGGCTTGAGGTGAAGCAAGCCCTTCAGAAAACTTGTTACAAGGGGTCGTACTGATATGGGAACATCCCTGACACCTTTATGGAAGGTGGCCACCGCACTAACATGCATTCTGATGAAGTTTTTAGACATGACTCTGACAAGTGCCAGAGATTGTTCAAAAACTTCATGATTGGAGAGGTAAAGGGGTCAAGGGATTGAGAAGATCACCATGACTGAGACCTGTTCCATTTGTAAAGATAGGATTTTCTCGTGGAAGGCTTCCGTGAAGCAATCAGGACACAGGAAACTGATTCATAAAGGTTAAGTGGCTGAAGGATTAACCTTTCAACATCCATGCCATCAGGGACAAGGCTTGAAGATTGGGGTGGTGCAGGCACCCATTATTTTGCGTAATCAGAAGCGGGTCCTTTCCGAAGGGAATGTGCCTGCGAGTGGAGAGATCCTGAAGTATTGGAAACCACACTTGGCGTGGCCAGTGAGGTGCTATCAGGATCATGGTTCTCTTGTCCTGACGTAACTTCACGAGAGTCTTTGAGAGAAGTGGAAGTGGAGGTAATGCATATAGGAGACCGGTTGCCCATGAAAGGGAGAACGCATCTCTTGGCTGATAGTGTTGGCTGCGAGTGAGAGAGCAGAAATTCTCTACTTTGCAGTTTTGAGGTGACGGGAAGAGGTCTATTTATTTATTTAAAGACTTTTATATACCGAAGATCATGTACTAGTACATATCGCTTCGGTTTACAGATAACCAGAATTGGAAATACCATAGACATGGTGTACATAGAACAATAAACAATAAATACTAAACAATGAATAATAATAAGTAGTAAACAGTAGACAATAAACAGTGAACATGCAAAAAACTGGTTATACATTGAACGTAGGGTATATTGGAAGTATTATGCATGGACAAACATTAAATATGTATGGTACAGTTTAAGTATAGGCCTTTATTATTAGCATGGGGTTTTAAGTGAAGGCTTCCGTAAAGAGCCAGGTTTTCAATTTTTTCTTGAATGTCTGCAGGCAGGGTTCTAAGCGAAGGTCTGATGGTAGATTGTTCCAGTGAGTAGGACCGGCTATCAAAAAGGCACGTTTCTTCATTGAAGACTTGGCCGGGGGTACATAAATGGTGCCTAGATATGTTTTGCTAATGGGTCTGGAACTAAGTCATCCTGATATTTGAGGGTAACCCTATTGTTTATTTATTTATTTAGGTTTTTTATATACCGGCATTCAAGACAGCAGTCACATCATGCTGGTTCACATAAAACGGGAGTGCAAAATAAACTTTAAACTAGAACTATGGTGCAGAAAAAGCAGTTACATGTAACAAGGGTTGATAGAACTGGACGAAGAGGGAAAAGAAAGGACAGGCTAATAATGGATAACAATAATTACTGGTAGTTAACATTGAAGTAGATGATGTTTATGTATTGATGTTGAGACATTAAATTAATTGGAGTCCGGAAATGCTTGTTTGAACAGGTAAGTCTTGAGTCTTTTCTTGAAAATTGAGAGGCAGGGTTCCAGTCTAAGAGCGGGGGGGATGGAGTTCCATAGAGGTGGACCGGCTGTAGAGAAGGCCCGATCTCTTAACGTGATGTGTCTGGTGGTTTTGGAAGGAGGAACCTGTAATGATCCTTTGTATGCATCTCTTGTTGGTCTTGAGGAGTTATGTAATTGGAGAGGGATATGTAGGTCAATTGGAGCCAGTTGATGGATGATTTTGTATATGGTGAGAATGGACTTGTAGATTATTCTGAAGTGGATTGGTAACCAATGGAGGCTTTTTAGGATTGGAGTGATGTGGTCTCTTCTCCTTGTGTTTGTCAGGATTCGAGCAGTGGCATTTTGTACCATCTGAAGCGGTTTGGTGTGGGAGGATGGGAGACCTAGTAAGATGGAGTTACAATAATTCAGCTTCGAGAAAATGATTGCTTGTAGAATCGTTCTGAAGTCTTGAGCGTGGAAAAGAGGTCTTATTCTTTTCAGCACTTGGAGTTTGTAAAAGCAATCTTTGGTGGTTTTGGTGATAGTAGCTTTCAAGTTCAGGCGATTGTCAATTAAAACTCCTAGGTCTCTTACTTGTATGGTTGTTGGTGTGGCTGGATGTGCGGAGGTGATTGTGCTATTCTCAGGTGAGATGAGCAGGAGTTCAGTCTTGCAGGAATTTAGTACCAGGTTAAGGCTGGTGAGAAGGCGTTTGATGTTTTGGAGGCAGATTTCCCAATGGGCGAGTGTTTTCGCGAAGGAATCTTTGATGGGGACCAAGATCTGGATATCATCCGCGTAAAGGTAATGTTTAAGATTGTCAGAGAGAAGCTGGCATAACGGTAAAAGGTAGATGTTAAATAGTGTTGGAGACAGGGAGGACCCCTGTGGGACTCCTACTGACGAGGCATAGTGTGAAGATTCTTTGTTCTGGATCTTGACCTTGTATCCTCTATTGCTGAGAGAGGTTTTGAACCACGTTAGAGCGGTGCCTGAGATACCTATGGAAGCCAACTGGTTTATGAGGAGGGAGTGATTGACTGTGTCAAAGGCTGATGAAAGGTCCAGTAGGATCGGTAGGAAGGCTTGTCCTTTGTCGAGACCCAAGGTGAGGTAGTCTGTCAGGGAAATGAGGAGGGATTCAGTGCTAAATACTTTGCAGAATCCGTATTGTGATGGGAATAAGAGGTTGTTGTCTTCAATGTAGTTTGAGAGTCGTGTGTTCACCAGTTTCTCCATAATCTTGGCTATGAAGGGGAGGTTGGCGATCGGTCGGTAGTTGTTGGGGTCTTTAGGATCTAAATTTGGTTTCTTGAGGAGTGGTTTGAGAGAGGCCAGTTTGAGGTCGTCTGAGTAGGATCCTTGGGATAAAGAGCAATTTATGATGTCTGCCAGGGTTTTGGAGATGGAGTCAGGAATTGTCAAGAGAAGTTTAGTGGGGATGTGGTCAGAGGGGTGAGAGGACGGTTTCATTCTCCTTAGAATACCTTGAATCTTCATGGTGGAAGTGAGTTCGAGTTCTTCTAAGCGAGTATTGTTGATGGAGGTCTGATGTAGGGTCAGATGAGAAGTGGCGTTAGAAGGAAGCTGAGTTAGAAGGCTGCTGATTTTGTTGCTGAAAAATAGCGCTAGTTCTTCAGCTTTAGATTTAGCTTGGTTATGTGCAATCTCCGAAGGGTTTATTTGTGTGAGGTTAGAAACATAGCTAAAGAGGGCTTTAGCGTCAAAGACTAGGTCGTGGATCTTGGACGCATAAAAGTCTCTTTTAGATTTATTTTATTTTATTTATTTATTTGTGTTTTTCTATACCGGCATTCACGGCAGTTCGTATCATGTCGGTTTACATAAAACAAGGGGTGAGCAATACATTATAACGTACATAGCTAAAACGTAAGAGTATACATTACAAAAGTATAACAAGTGCGTAGAAGAAAAAGTTACAATAAAACAGGGATTATTCTAACTGGGATTAGAGTTAGAGGAGAGATAAAAAGTTTAACAAGAAGTAACAAGAAGTAACAAGTAACAAGATCTTTTTTTTTTTTTAATTTTAATTTTTATTGCATTTCTTAGTGTATTACAAACAGTAATTCTGATACAGAGGTAAGGAAAAAAGAAACTGAGAAAAATTCACTTATAATACAAAAATATCCTCAAACTGTATCAGTAACTAGGATAATATAAGAATAATATTAGTGAACTTTGACAAGTTTGTAAACAATTGGAGCAAAATTAAAGAAAAATATTACACTCTTGTACCTCCTTGTACTCCCTCATATTTTTCATTTATCCCACTTTTTCATACAACCCTTAGGAGTGAGTATCAAGAAATGCACGTAATTGGTCTGGGAAATTAAAGATATATGAATTTCCTTGATATTTTATATAGCACTTGCATGGATATCGTAAGGAGAATTGTGCTCCCTTCTCTTGTACTTCCTTCCGAAGTGCTATAAAATTTTTTCTCCTTATCTGTGTTGTGCGAATAACGTCAGGGAATATTCTTACTGGAGCACCATAGAAGTTTTGTTTTTGTTGTCCGAAATGAAGTTTTAACACCTCATCTCTCTCTGCTTGAGATTGAAACTGCACCAAAAGGGTTGCTCTATTTTCAATATTTGATTCGTATGATTTTTCCAGAAATTCTGTCAGGTTAAAACTTTCCCTAGATTTAACATTGTCATTTTCCTTACTCTGTTGTTGTAGTAAGTAATAGGATTTAGTCAGTTTAGGAATTGAGTTTTCAGAATACTTTAAAATGTTTTTTAAATAACTATTAAACAAGTCTACTGGTGTCACCAGATGGACTATAGGAAAGTTTAGTATTCTTAAATTCAGTTTCCTATTCTGATTCTCTATCATTTCTAATTTCCCTTCATGTTCTTGAACTGACTTTATTAGGTTGACCTGAATTTTCTTTATTTCTCCCAGTTTCTCATCTAAAACAGTAGTATTTTTTTCTAAACATTCTATGTTACTTTGCATACAAACATTCTTATTCAGAACTTCCTGCACATTCAGAGTCAAATTATTTATCGATTTTTGCATTTTCATAATCATCAGACCCAACTCTTCTAGAGTAAGTTTCTTAGGAGTTATCTCCATTATTTCTGACATTTCTTTCTTTGATACTGTTTCTCCAAGTTGTTGCAAACACTCAGTTCCTCGTCCTGGATCCAAGCTTCCCTTGCCCTCCCAGGACTTTTGATTTTCATTGTCCTTAGAGCCCTTTGTTGGAAATCCAACTTCTCTAGGAGATTCAGGTATAGCTTCCGCTGATATTATAGCTTTTTCAGGTTCCTTGGCTGGAGGAACCGGTCTCTGCGGGGCACCGGGGGTTAGAGATATTTCACTGGCCAAAGTTATATTCTCCTGCTCCTGGCTCATATTACTAGCGGCCCCACCCGGTGTTCTCTCTGAGGGAGTTTGGAAACAGTCAGGAATGGTAGACTGGTATAATTTCACAGGGGTAGAGGTCATGGATAATTCTCTTATTTTTGCCTTCCTTTTAGAATGAGGCATGGCAAAACTCCCAGAGTAATTCAGTTATAATTAATAACCTCTTCACCAAGAAATAATAAACAAGTCTGTTCCCAAATCAAACAAGGAGGAAAAACGGTTTTACTTAACTTGCCGCCGTGCACTAAGACCGCATCTTCTCATTCAGAAATTTCATCCATTGCCGCCCAATGCCGTCCGATCCGGACGAAGCCGGACAAAGCCGTGCGCGCCCCTTCACCGTGCGCGGCTTAACCGTCGCGCCGGGGTAGACAGGTTTTAATAGTCTACCCGGCTCCTCCTTCTCGGACGTCACCGACACAGCTGATCCGGAAACCGGCAAGGTATGGCGTTTCGGGCCCCTCAGACAAGCTGGACCCAAAGAAAGATGCGGCAACGTCCGCCGGGGTAGACAGGTTTTAATAGTCTACCCGGCTCCTCCTTCTCGGACGTCACCGACACAGCTGATCCGGAAACCGGCAAGGTATGGCGTTTCGGGCCCCTCAGGCAAGCTGGACCCAAAGAAAGATGCGGCAACGTCCGCTGGGGTAGACAGGTTTTAATAGTCTACCCGGCTCCTCCTTCTCGGACGTCACCGACACAGCTGATCCGGAAACCGGCAAGGTATGGCGTTTCGGGCCCCTCAGGCAAGCTGGACCCAAAGAAAGATGCGGCAACGTCCGCTGGGGTAGACAGGTTTTAATAGTCTACCCGGCTCCTCCTTCTCGGACGTCACCGACACAGCTGATCCGGAAACCGGCAAGGTATGGCGTTTCGGGCCCCTCAGGCAAGCTGGACCCAAAGAAAGATGCGGCAACGTCCGCTGGGGTAGACAGGTTTTAATAGTCTACCCGGCTCCTCCTTCTCGGACGTCACCGACACAGCTGATCCGGAAACCGGCAAGGTATGGCGTTTCGGGCCCCTCAGGCAAGCTGGACCCAAAGAAAGATGCGGCCCTCTTTTAGATCTTAAAGTGGTGGATTTATATTGATGAAGAGTTAATTTGTAGATGGACAGAGTATTGGCGCATGGGTTTTTACGCCATTTGTCCTCATTTTGTCTTAGCATTAGTTTTAACTTTCTTAATTCTAGGGTGAACCACGGCTGTCTTTTGGAGGAGTTGGGGTGGGATTTTTTTGTTACTAGTGGACATAGCTTACTGGCTATGGATTCTGTAATGTTGTTCCAAGAATGGAGAGCTGAGTTCGGATCAGTGAAGTCTAAATGGTGGAGATGAGATAACATGTGATTGCTAAGATCTTCTGAGGAGCATGTTTTCCTGTATGTGAAGGAGGGAGAAGGTATGTGTGATGTGCTGGTATCTTTTATTGAGAATGAGGTTGTAACGAGAGAGTGATCTGACCAAGGGACCTTCGTACAATTAGGATGAGATGCAGGCTTGATTCCAGTGTTGACGAAAATAAGATCCAACGTGTGGCCGGCTTTGTGTGTGGGTTTGTTAACTAATTGAGTGAAACCCATAGCTGAGAAGGCTGTGAGTAATGCTTCACAGTTGGGTGAGAGTATGGGGTTGTCAACGTGCAAGTTAAAATCTCCAAGAATTATAGCTGGAGCGTCCAAATTAATAAGAGAGGTGGTTAATTCTACCAAAGGAGAGGCGTCTGTTTCCAAGAAGCCTGGAGGTGCGTAGACAAGTAGGATTTGGAGTTTGTCTGATGAGAAGAAGCCAATTTCGAGTTTCGAATCTGAGTTGGATGGGTGAAGTGTGAATCTGAGGTCCTTTTTGGTTGCTAAGAGAATTCCTCCTCCCTTTTTTTTCTGACGGAGAAGCGAGAAGAAGTCGTATGTCACTGTAGGTAGTTGGTTAATTATTGCGGTGTCTGAAGGTTTGAGCCATGTTTCGGTGATTGTGCATATATCAGGCTTAACATCGATGAGATAGTCGCTAAGTATTAGTGATTTCTTAGTTAGGGATTGTGCATTAAATAAAGTTAATGAAAAAAGGGTGAGGCCTAAAAGTTGAGCGATGGGAGTGATCAGGATTGGAGATAGGGTTTTTAGGTTGTGGTGTTGAACTTGTCGGATTGATTTTCCTTTGGGCGGTAGGCAGTGTGGAAGAATTGGGATTGGGAAAGCAGGAGGCATTCTGGGAGCTGAGGCTGGCGAAGGGAGAGTGCCAGAAGGTGAATATAGAAAGTTTGTTGCCCGAAGGGGACGGATTAGTGGGAAGATCGAGTCCACTATTGAGGGGTTGAGAGACCACTCGTGCAGTTGAAAGGTGCAACTCAGGTTGTCCGCCAACACATTGTCCACTCCCGGCAAGTAGGTGGCCCTGAGGTACATCGAGTGGGAGAGGGCCTCCTCCCATATCTGCGCAGCTTCCTGTCACAGGAGGTAGGAGCCTGTGCCTTCCTGTTGTTGATATACCACATAGCCACCTGGTTGTCCGTCTGAATCAGGATGACTTGGTTAGAGAGGCGATCCTGAAATACTCTGAGATCATATCTGATTGCTCGAAGCTCCAGGAAATTTATTTGGTGTTTGGCTTCCTCTGGAGACCAAGTTCTTTGTGCCTGCAGATTGGCCACATGGGCTCCCCCACCGAGATTTGAAGCGGTGGTGGTGAGAGTTGAGGGTCTGGAGCCTGGAAGGGCAAGCCTTGGAGGAGATTGATCTGATTTTTCCACCAGGAGAGAAACTGACGAGTGAGTCGGTGACATGGACAATGGTCAACAGGGGCTGAATGCATTGAGTCCATTGTGATGTTAGAGTCCACTGCATGACTCTCATGGCTAGGCGGGCCATTGGGGTAACCTGAACTGAGGACGCCATGTGTCCTAGTAGGATGAGGAAGTGGCGTGCAGTCATGTAGCGCTAAGACTGCAGCTGGTATGCGAGAGAGACAAGAGTGAGAGCTCATTGTTGAGGTAGAAAAGCTTTTGCCTGCAAGGTGTCCAAGACTGCCCCCTATGAATGATAAGGTTTGAGATGGGACCAAGTAGGATTTGTCAGAGTATTTAAGGTAAGGATGTAGGGACGACAGAGCAGTTTGCTGAGTGGGAGCCCTGATCAACCAATGGTCTAGCTAGGGGCAGATGTGAACACCTTGCGTCCTGAGGAAGGCTGCAAATACTATGAGACATTTTGTGAAGACTCGTGGTGCAGACGTGAGGCCGAATGGAAGCACTCGGTACTGATAGTGCTTGGGGCCTACCAGAAATCTCAGGTTTTGCGATGAGATGGAGTTCTCACCATCATACATAAAACACTCCACAACCAGAACTTGCCCTGGATGAAAGACCATATATACTTCCACACATCTAATAGACCCACTAGGTCATCATATAAAAGGTACCCTCCACACCTCCTCTCCACCAAAAACCGGGTCATAGCCATCGCTGGCTCTTATGCCTGGAACTCAGACTTGAGCAATGCACACAGAAATTAAAAAAACCAAAACAAAACACAAAAAACCTCAAAACATGGCTATTCAAGGAAGCCTACCCTTAAACTTTCGCATCTCTTCCCACGCATCCCATTCCCCCATGACCATCACCAGCTAATACCTCCTTCCCATCCTTTCTCCCACCCACCTACCTCAGCTAAGTTGCACAAAACTATCGAACGCCCTTCTCACTCAGGCAGTCACCGCAGATATTCGTTACGCAAGGCACTGTCGCATTATTTGTAAATAGTTTGCTTATGTTACTTTGTTATATTCTGTTTTAATTTTATAACCTCTTATTTATGACTATTTGCTTTGCTTTTACGCATATTATTTCCTCAACTCCCAGTTTTTCCTGCTCCTTGTTTCTTGTAACCGCTTTCACCAATTAGCCTCTCCCCTTGTTTGATGTAAACCGGCATGATGTCCCTGACGAATGTTGGTAAAGAAAAGCCTTAAATAAAAAAATATGAGTGTATGCGTCCTGGAGGTCTAGAGAGCAGAGCCAGTCTCCTCTTTGTAGAAGAGGAAGAAGAGAACCCAAGGTTACCATTTTGAACTTTTCTCAATGGAGGTACTTGTTGAGGGCACGTAGATCCAGAATTGGACAAAACGCCTCCTGCTGTTTTGGGGATTAGGAAGTACTAAGAATAGAACCCTAGGCCGTGCTGAGAGTAGGGTACTGGTTCTATTGCCTTGGACTGGAGAAGGAGGGAGACCTCCTGTTCCAGAAGATGGAGTGATCGGATGTTCTCCACAGCAGTAGAGAGTCCGGTGGGATGGAGAGAAAGTTGAGATGATAACCTTGAGCGATTATCACCAGGACCCACTGTTCTGAGGTGATTGTACCATTTCAACAACAGGTGGCACTCAATCAACCTCCCACTGGTAGGTAAGGCAGTGGAAGCTGGCTGCTGCTCTCTATGCAGGAGTCAATAACCGGAAGCAGGGCCCGGATGAGGAGCTGCTTGCATTTTCGTATCTGACGAGACTGGGTTTTTTTAAATGGTCTCGTAGAGCGAGTTCTAGCCGGTGGTGGGTAGGATTTCTTCGGATGGAAGGAGGACTTTTTAGTGTCTTTCCGGAAAGGCTGTTTTGAGGAGTACACAGAAGGCATCAGAGAGCTGTCGCAGGGTCTCATGCTAGTCCTTGAGTTCCCCCACCTTTCGTTGAAATTTGTTCAGCGAACAGATTGTCTCCTACACAGGGCAGGTCGGATAATCTGTCTTGCACTTCAGGGCGAAGGTCCAAAGACTTGAGCCAGGTCCATCTTCTTGCCGAGATAGCAGCTGCAGGTATCCTGGTAGCAGTGTCAAAGATATCGTAAGATGATCTTATCTCATGCTTGCCTGCCTCAAAACCCTTGTTTACTAGGGTTTGGAGCTGATCTTGAAATTGCTGAGGCAGGGAGTCCGTCAAGTCTTGTATCTGCTTAAATAAGACCCTGTTGTATTGGATCATATAGAGCTGATAAGAGGCAATTTGGGAGATGATCATTGAACCCTAGAAGACACGGCGACCAATGGCATCTAGAAATTTTTGCTCCTTGCTTGGGGGAAAAGAAGTGTGGGGTTTTGATCTCTTTGCCCTCTTTTGGGCAGATTCTAAAACCACAGATTGGTGATCCAACTGAGGTTTTTGAAAACCTGGGGCTGACTGTACCAAATAAGTGGTGTCAGCCTTCCTGTTGACTGGAGCAACAGAGCCAGTGTGTTCCCAGTTCTTTTTGAGGCGATCCAGCAGAACTTGGTGAATAGGGATGGAGGTATTTCCTTGGGAGCACCCAAGAATTGATACAGCTCCATCATTTGATGCCTGTCATCTTGTTCGGTCTGTAATTGGGAGGGAACCAATTCAGACATCTCCTTCACAAAATTTATGAAGGAAAGGTCCTCTGGAGGAGAACACTTTCTGCTTTCACAGTAGGAGAAGGTGGTGAAGGCAGGTCATCAGTGTCCGGTGAAGAATCATCAGTCCAGGTATCGTAGGGATCAGCACCTGTCCCTCTAGGAGCTGGAGGGGGATGGTGGAATCCCTGAAGGTCCTGGTTTAGGCTCCGAAGGAATAATTGGAGGCACAGATGAAGGCATCGAAGGAACCGGTGCAGGCATCGAGGGCATCGATGGATGGGTCGGTGGCTCCGGTGGACACATCGGCATAGATAGAACTCCCAATGGAGGGATGCAGAACAGTGTTTCTCCTCTCGATGACAAAGTAAGCAGAGAGGGCACCCGAGCCATCAGTGACCCAGGATCCATTGGTGGAAAAGCGGCAATAAGCGCTTCCATCTTCGAGAGCAGCGGTGCAAACGCTGCCGGAATTGGATCGGTGGTCAGTTCCACGATCGGCACCGGTGTCTGAGTCTATGCATCGCCTTGTCGATAGCCTCCTGAACCAGCCGGTCAACTTCTTCTCTGAGACCTGGAGCAAGCAGCCCCGGCTCTGGAACAGAAGGAGGCAGAGGCATAGCCGGAGAGACCACCGTTAAAGGCGGAGTTGCGGCTCCCAATCCCTTTTCGGGTGAGGGTTGCCTCGGTGACCCAGTCGCCGAAAAGGTCTGTGCCTTTTCTGGACAGGGTTTCTTTGACGGCAGCTTGGATGATGGAGAGGTCGATGATTTCGCTCCCACGATGGTCCGAGACTTCCGATGTCGATGTTTCTCTCTACGATCCCCTTGGTCCTGAGGGGGGAGTAGAGGTGGTTTAAGGACGAGAAGTTGTCTATGCCGGACGGTCACCGGTCAGTGGTCGATACTAGCGCCGGTTCTGACGTCGTCGATGCAATAGACGGCGTCGGGGTTTGAGCATGGAAGAGAAGTTCCATCTTCTCCATTCTGGCCTTGTGACCTTTTGGTGTCATTAGGGCACATTTGGTGCAGGTCAGGACATCGTGCTCACATCCAAGACACATTACACAGACCTTATGAAACACAGAAACATAGAAATGACGGCAGAAGTAGACCAAATGGCCCATCCAGTCTGCCCAGCAAGCTTCACACATTTTTTCTCTCATACTTATCTGTTTCTTTTAGCTCTTGGTTCTATTTCCCTTCCTCCCCCACCATTAATGTAGAGAGCAGTGATGGAGCTGCATCCAAGTGAAATATCTAGCTTGATTAGTTAGGGGTAGTAGGGGTAGTAATCGCCGCAATAAGCAAGCTACACCCATGCTTATTTGTTTTAACCCAGACTATGTTATACAGCCCTTATTGGTTGTTTTTCTTCTCCCCTGCCGTTGAAGCAGAGAGCTATGCTGGATGTGTGTGAAGTATCAGTCTTCTCCCCTGCCGTTGAAGCAGAGAGCTATGCTGGATATGCATCGAAAGTGAAGTATCAGGCACATTTGGTTTGGGGTAGTAACCGCCGTAACAAGCCAGCTACTCCCCGCTTTGAGTGTGAATCCTTTTTTCTTCTCCCCTGCCGTTGAAGCTATGCTGGATATGCGTGAAGTATCAGTTTTTCTTTTCCCCTGCCGTTGAAGCAGAGAGCTATGCTGGATATGCGTGAAGTATCAGTTTTTCTTCTCCCCTGCCGTTGGAGCAGAGAGCTATGCTGGATGTGCATCGAAAGTGAAGTATCAGGCACATTTGGTTTGGGGTAGTAACCGCCGTAACAAGCCAGCTACTCCCGGCTTTGTGAGTGCAAATCCTTTTTTCCACATTTCCTCTTGCTGTTGAAGCTTAGAGTGATGTTGGAGTCACAGTAACCATGTGTATGTTTATTGAATAAGGGAATTGTGTCCAGGCAGTAGCCATCATTCTGGCGAGTCACCCACTCTTCATTGGCGGCCTCTTGACTTTATGGATCCACAGTGTTTATCCCATGCCCCTTTGAAGTCCTTCACAGTTCTGGTCTTCACCACTTCCTCCGGAAGGGCATTCCAGGCATCCACCACCCTCTCCGTGAAGAAATACTTCCTGACATTGGTTCTGAATCTTCCTCCCTGGAGCTTCAAATCGTGACCCCTGGTTCTGCTGATTTTTTTCTTATGGTAAAGGTTTGTCGTTGCCTTTGGATCATTAAAACCTTTCAAGTATCTGAAAGTCTGTATCATATCTCCTCTGCTCCTCCTTTCCTCCAGGGTGTACATATTTAGATTCTTCAATCTCTCCTCGTACGTCATCCGATGAAGATCCTCCACCTTCCTGGTCGCCCTTCTCTGTACCGCTTCCATCTTGTCTTTGTCTTTTTGTAGATACGGTCTCCAGAACTGAACACAGTACTCCAGGTGAGGCCTCACCAAGGACTTGTACAAGGGAATAATCACTTCCCTTTTCTTACTCGATATTCCTCTCTCTATGCAGCCCAGCATTCTTCTGGCTTTTGCTATCGCCTTGTCGCATTGTTTCGCAGACTTCATATCATTAGACACTATCACCCCAAGGTCCCTCTCCTGCTCCGTGCACATCAGCCTTTCCCCCCCCCATCGAGTACAGTTCATTCGGATTTCCACTCCCCATATGCATGACTTTGCACTTCTTGGCATTGAATCTCAGCTGCCATATATTCGACCACTCTTCCAGTTTCCTTAGATCCCGTCTCATTCTCTCCACTCCTTCCGGCGTGTCCACTCTGTTGCAGATCTTAGTGTCATCCGCAAAAAGACAAACCTTACCTTCTATCCCGTCCGCAATGTCGCTCACAAAGATATTGAACAGGACCGGTCCCAACACTGATCCTTGCGGTATGCCACTTAAAACCACTCTCTCTTCAGAGAAGGTTCCATTTACCATCACACGTTGTCTTCTGTCCGTCAACCAATTTGCAATCCAGGTCACCACCTCGGCACTCACTCCTAAGCTTCTCGTTTTATTCACCAGTCTCCTGTGCGGAACCGTATCAAAAGCTTTGCTGAAATCCAAGTATATGATATCGAGTGCTCTTCCTTGATCCAATTCCTTGGTTACCCAGTCAAAAAAGTCAATCAGATTTGTTTGACAGGATCTTCCCCTGGTGAATCCATGTTGCCTCTGGTCCATCAATTCTCTGGACTGTAGATAGTTCACTATTCTCTCTTTCAGCAGTGACTCCATTACTTTTCCCACCACCGAAGTAAGGCTAACCGGTCTGTAGTTGCCAGCCTCCTCCCTGTTCCCACTCTTGTGAAGCGGGACCACCACCGCTCTTCTCCAATCACTCGGCACCACTCCCGTTTCAAGGGATCTATTGAACAGGTCACACAGCGGACCCGCCAGAACATCTCTGAGCTCCCTCAATATCCTTGGATGAATCCCATCAGGCCCCATGGCTTTGTCCACTTTCAGGTTCTTTAGCTCTTCCCACACATTTTCTACTGTAAAAGGATTTTCATCTATTCCATTTCCTTCCAGTTTCTTGTTGTGTAGAGATGGTCCTTCTCCAGGGTCTTCTTTAGTGAACACAGAGCTGAAGTATTCGTTTAATATTTCTGCCATTTCTTCGTCTCTCTCCACACATTGATCATTATCACCTTTCAATTTCACTTTCCCTGTACGTACCAGGATCAGTCCAGACTGCTGGGTTATGCCTCCCGTCCAGCAGAGAGAAACTGAAAAGGCACCACTGATATACCCTGGTGCGCCCCCTGCGATCCTCCAGTATATCTCTGACTCTAGCAGATGAGAGAGCATAACCTTGCGGTCCTGATCTCCTGTAAATTGAATTGTGAAGGGATTTCCCTATCAGGTTTGACTTAATATAGGAGGAGAAATCCTGTGACTAGATCAATTAGTGATTTGTACCTAATTTGGTAATAATAAGTGGAGCCATAGCAGGCCAGGCAGGGCACTGCCCTACAGTCTTTTCCCGGGGTTTTTTTCAGTCTTACCCAGTGAGAGGAGGGGAGGATTAATCGGTGGGCCGGTCACTCTCCCTATCCGCCTCCTGAGAAGTTTCATTCCTCGGAGAAGAAAGTTTAGTCGGGTGTGCTACACCCCCTGCAGGCTCCACCAGCCACTTGTCTGTGAGGTACTTTAGCTGCCGGTGGCAGCGCTATTAAAAAAAAAAAAAAAAAAAAAAAAAAAAAAAAAAAATTAAAAACGAGGTAATTGTGTCCACTGCCTGCGTTCCTCACTGTGGTCTCCGGAAGGGGTGGCTTGTCACCCAGCCCTTACTCGCGCCGTTTTTCACGCCGTTTTTTGGTGTTAAAAAAAAAAACAAAAACCATGCCCCGAGGCACTGTTTGTACGGCATGTGGGGAGCCGGGCCGTCGGCTCTCCCGCGAGGGCCTTTGCTCCCGGTGCCTTCCCGGGGGTGAGGGTTCCTCGCGGGGGTCAGCCGCGGCCGGGAGCTCCCCTTCCCCGCGGCGTGGGGCACGGCCAGCGGCCAAATCTCGGCAGTCCGCGCTGCCGATACCGGGGGCGGCGGCCATTTTAGAAAATTCGGCGGCCATTTTAAATGACTCGGATCGCGATGCGGTTTCGTCGGAAGAAGGGGATGACTCCCCCCCCCGTCCCCACCGGATCTTAGCCCCCGCGGGTTACCAGGGCCTGTTAATTTGCCACCTGTGGGAGCAAAAGGAGGTTCTTTGAAGAGGCCTCATCCCTTTTCCTCACAATTTGTACTTTTGCTCCACAAGGCTTATATGGAGGCCGAAGCGGAATGGGAGCAGGGTACTCCTGCCCCAGATAAACGGGGGAGACTTTCTACTGGTCTCTTTGGCTTGGGGGATGCAGCCCCAGCTCCTCCTCAACCTCCGCAGCAGGCTGCTCCAGCTCCTTCGGCTCCCCCTCCAAAACCTCCTCAGCATGTAGCTCCGGCCCCCCTTTCACAGGATCCGTCCACGCCGGATCCTGATATGGATGTAGGGGGTACGGACCCGGTTGAGGGGGATGATCCTCAGATACTCCGCTTATTTCATAAGGAAGAACTGGATCCCTTGATTGCCCATGTTCTTCGGGAACTAAAGATTCCAGTACCCCAGGTTGACTCCAATTCCCAGCCAGGGGATTTTGAATTAGAAGGGCTCCGCACGCCTGCGCATGCCTTTCCTTTTCATAATAAACTGTTTCAGCTTGTATCCCGGGAATGGGATAATCCGGAGGCAACTCTTAGGGTCAGCCGCACTATGGATAAGCTTTACCCTCTCCCTGCGGATTCCTTGGAGCTCCTTAGGGTGCCAAGGGTGGATTCGGCGGTCACTGCCATGGCTAAACATACCACCATTCCCGTAACAGGGGGTATGGCCCTTAAGGATCTTCAGGATCAGAAGCTGGAGACGTTGCTTAAGCGCATCTTTGAGGTTTCGGCTTTGGGAGTACGGGCGGCCGTTTGCAGCTGCATGGTACAAAGGGCTACCCTTCGTTGGGTACAACAGATGTTGACATCTCAAGATCTGCCTCCGGATGAAGCAGAGCAAGCAAACCGTATAGAATCCGCGGTGGCTTACGCCGCGGATGCCTTTTATGACCTCCTCCGCACTTCGGCCCAGTCTATGTCTTCGGCTGTGTCGGCACGGAGGTTACTCTGGCTGCGTCATTGGGCGGCGGACTCTTCCTCCAAGGCCCAACTCTGTTCCTTTCCCTTTCGGGGCAAGTTGTTATTTGGCACCGAGTTAGAAGACCTTATCCGATCTTTGGGGGAGAATAAAGTGTTTAAGTTGCCAGAGGACAAGCCTAGATTTTTTCGCCCTTCGGGTACCTTCCGCGGACGGTTTCGCGGGCAACGCCGTTTTTGCTCGGGAAGGGGGTCCTCTTTTGCTACCCGACAGCCGTCTCCGCGTTCCCAGTCATGGACTCCTTCCTTTCGTGGTAGAAGGCCGGCACGCGCAGGGGCGTCTCATACCTTCGCCACCTCTAAGGCGGCTCAATGAAGGGACGCCGGTCCATTCCTCCGTCCCGGAGGTAGGAGGACGACTCTCTTACTTTCGGGAGGAATGGGCCACAATTACCTCAGACCAATGGGTCCTCGACATTATATCTTACGGCTACGCCCTAGATTTTGCAAGGCCCCTGCGCGATTTGTTCCTTATCTCTCCCAGCGGTTCTCAGGTAAAGCAACAGCGAATTGCTCAGACCCTGGAGCGATTGCAGGCGCTGGGTGCAATAGTGCCTGTGCCGCCCGCCGAGCAACGCACGGGCCGTTATTCCATCTATTTCATCATTCCCAAGAAGGAGGGCACATTTCGGCCGATTCTGGATCTCAAGCGAGTCAACAGGGCGTTGTGCATACTGCGGTTTCGGATGGAGACCCTGCGCTCGGTCATAGCGGCGGTACACAAAGGCGAGTATTTGGCTTCCTTAGATCTCACGGAGGCTTACTTGCACACAGGGATACAAGAGTTCCATCAAAGATTTCTGCGCTTTATGGTCCTGGGATCTCACTTCCAGTTTTGTGCTCTTCCGTTCGGTCTGGCGACAGCTCCGAGGGTGTTCACCAAGGTAATGGTGGTGGTGGCGGCGAGTCTTCGGAGAGACGGAGTGTTGGTACACCCGTATTTGGACGATTGGCTCATCCGAGCAAAATCGCGACGTCTCTGCGAAGATGCGATTCAGGCAGTCCTTCACCGGCTCCACTCCTTGGGGTGGGTGGTCAATTACACCAAGAGCCATCTGATCCCCTCCCAGAATTTGGAATTTCTGGGCGCCTCGTTCGATACGAAAGTGGGAAAGGTTTCTCTCCCACAGGCAAGGATGGAGCGTCTGATGGCGCACGTTCGCCGTCTCCTCGCCCTTCCCCTGCCTGTGGTATGGGATTACTTACAGGTTCTTGGATATATGGCATCCACAGTGGATTTGGTTCCGTGGTCATTTGCGCATATGCGGCCGCTACAGAGGGCGCTTCTGTCTCGTTGGGACCCCAAATCGGAAGAGTTTCAGATACCTTTGCCACTCTTACCCCCAGCGAGGACCAGTCTACAATGGTGGTTGGATCCGGTCCACTTGCTCCAAGGCACCGATTTGGATCCGCCTCAATGGATCATTGTCACGACAGATGCCAGTCTGACGGGCTGGGGAGCAGTCTGTCAGTCTCAGTCCGCTCAGGGACGTTGGACGCCTCCTCAGACCAAGTGGTCGATCAATCGTTTGGAAACAAGGGCGGTTCGCCTAGCATTACAGCACTTTCTGCCTTTGATTCGGGACAGAGCAGTTCGGGTTCTGTCCGACAACGCAACCACGGTAGCGTATATAAATCGGCAAGGCGGTACACGGAGTCTACCGGTAGCAACCGAAGCCAGCCAGTTGATGGTGTGGGCAGAGCAGCACCTGTCTCGGATTGCGGCGTCCCACATCGCAGGAGTCGACAACGTTCAAGCAGACTATCTCAGCCGGCAACGACTAGACCCGGGAGAGTGGGAACTATCTCCCGAGGCACTCAGACTCATCTGTCGCTGGTGGGGAACTCCCCGGTTGGACCTCATGGCAACTCGTTTGAATGCCAAGGCAGCTCGCTTCTTCAGTCGCAGAAGGGAACACGGGTCGGAGGGCGTAGACGCGCTAGCTCTTCCCTGGCCTGCGCACGTTCTTTTTATGTGTTTCCACCGTGGCCGTTGGTGGGGAAAATATTGCGTCGCATAGAATCCCACACGGGACCCGTCATTCTCGTAGCTCCGGAGTGGCCGAGGAGGCCGTGGTTCGCCGACCTCATCAATCTAGCGGTGGACGGCCCCTTGCGGCTCGGTCATCTGCCTCGACTCCTTCGGCAGGGTCCAGTATTTTTCGACCAGGCCGATCGCTTTTGTCTAGCGGCTTGGCTTATGAGAGGCGGCAATTGAGAAGGAAAGGATATTCCGAGTCGGTCATTACTACTCTTCTGCAGGCTCGTAAGCCCTCTACCTCTGTTGCTTATGTCAGGGTATGGAAGGTTTTTGACTCCTGGTGTCAGGGTCTGGAAGTGCCGTCGCGGAAGGCTACGGTGTCTCATATTCTGACTTTTTTGCAAGAGGGTCTAAAGAAGGGTTTATCCTATAATTCTCTGCGTGTGCAGGTAGCGGCCTTAGGCTGTTACCGCGGTAAACTTGACGGAGTTTCCATTGCCATGCATCCGGACGTTGCACGATTTTTAAAGGGAGTTAAACATTTGCGACCCCCGGTGCGACCTATCTGTCCTTCTTGGAGTTTAAATTTGGTTCTCCGGGGTCTTTGTACTTCTCCGTTTGAGCCTCTACGAAGGGCTACTCTCAAGGATCTCACTCTCAAAACTGTTTTTCTCGTCGCTATTTGTTCAGCTCGCCGAATCTAGGAATTTCAGGCGTTGTCTTGTAGGGAACCTTTTCTCCGTATTTCTAATTCGGGGGTTTCTCTACGTACCGTTCCTTCGTTTTTGCCTAAGGTAGTTTCCGCCTTTCACGTCAACCAGACGGTGGACCTACCGGCATTTGCGGTGGACGGGGCTGAGGCGTCGCGGCAACCGGAACTTCACAAGTTGGATGTTCGAAGGACGCTCTTGCGGTACCTGGACGTTACCAACCCCTTTCGGTTGTCTGATCATCTGTTTGTCTTGTGGGGTGGTCCAAAGAAGGGCAATAAAGCTTCAAAAACTACGACCGCACGCTGGTTGAAAGAGGCGATTGTGTCTACTTACATTTCCCAAGGTCGCGCCGTTCCGGAGGGTCTTAAGGCTCATTCTCTGCGCTCCCAGGCGGCATCATGGGCAGAGAGTGGGTTTATTTCCTCGCAGGAAATTTGCCGAGCGGCTACTTGGAAGACATTGCACACCTTTGCGAGACATTACCGTTTGGACGTGCGCGCTCCGACGGTGGACTCATTCGGCAGTGGTGTGCTTCGTGCGGGACTGTCAGGGTCCCACCGCGTTTAGGGCAGCTTGGGTACTTCCCAGCAGTCTGGACTGATCCTGGTACGTACAGGGAAAGGAAAATTAGGACTTACCTGATAATTTTCATTCCTGTAGTACCAAGGATCAGTCCAGACGCCCGCCCATTTCAGTGAAGAGTGTAGAGTCCCGCAACTGTTGTTTTTTCGTGTTTTTCGGGTTCCGTTTTTACGGGCACTTGCTTGTTTTCATGGTTTCCTCGTTTTTTCCACATGTTCATATACGTTTCATCTTTATATTGAGCTAGTCACAGAATTTGCCATTGTTTTCTAATTTCATACTGCTTTGTTATGGATTATACTGGAGGATCGCAGGGGGCGCACCAGGGTATATCAGTGGTGCCTTTTCAGTTTCTCTCTGACTCCATCTGCTGGACGGGAGGCATAACCCAGCAGTCTGGACTGATCCTTGGTACTACAGGAATGAAAATTATCAGGTAAGTCCTAATTTTCCTATACCACTTTGGACCTTTCTCTTTTCGCTGATGTATCTGAAAAATGTTTTGTCACCATTTTTTATCTCCTTGGCAATCCTCTCTTCCGCTTGACTTTTTGCCAACTTGATTAATTTCTTTGTCTCCCTCAGTTGAATCAAATATTCTTCTTTGTGTTCCTCCCTTTGGGATCTTTTATATTTCTTGAATGCTGTTCTTTTAGCTTTAATTTTGTCAGCCACCTCCTTTGAGAACCAGATAGGTTTCAATTTTCTTTTGCTTTTCTTTATGTTTCTAACATATAGAGCAGTTGCCTTGGTGATTGCTCCTTTTAGATTGGTCCACTGTTGCTCCACATCTCTCTCGTTCTCCCAGCCTTTTAGTTCTTCCTCCAGGTACTTACCCATTTCCTCAAAGTCCGTGTTTTTGAACTGTAAAACTCGGGTCTTTGTGGTTCTTTTCCCTATTCTTTTAGTGATATTAAACCATACCGTTTGATGATCACTGCTGCTGAGGTGGGCGCCCACCTGGACATCAGAGACATTATCTCCATTAGTGAGCACTAAGTCGAGTATAGTTCCTTCTCTCGTGGGTTCCAATACCATTTGTTTGAACAAAGATACTTGCATGGCATCCACTATCGCTCTACTATTTTTAGTTTCTGCAGATGGGATTTTCCAGTCTACATCTGGCATATTAAAGTCACCCACGATCACCACTTCTCCCTTCTTACCTATCTTATGGATGTCTTCAACCAGATCTCTGTCCAGCTCTTCCTTTTGGTTTGGAGGCCTGTAAACCACTCCAATATAAATGGACGCTCCGTCATCTTTTTTTAGGTCGACCCATAGTGCTTCTTCCTTGCCCCAACTTCCTTGCAGCTCAGATGCTTGGATGTTGTTTCTGACATAAAGAGCCACACCTCCCCCTTTTCTATCCTCTCTGTCCTTCCTTAACAAGTTGTAGCCTGGTATTGCCATATCCCAATCATGAGATTCTGTGAACTATGTCTCTGTGACAGCAACAATGTCCAGTTCTGCCTCAGCCATTAGGGCCTGCAGATCTGGGATTTTGTTTCCCAAACTATGAGCATTTGTGGTCATAGCCTTCCAGGTACTCTCTTTAAGGTTATTGCTTTTCCTGAACTCCTTATAAGATATTAGTTGAGATTTGTTATTCACTTCACTCTTTCCTTTTGCAGTTGTGCCACTGTTGACAGAGTTATCCATCTCAATTAGATTTTTCTTTTGGTTATGGATCTTGAAATTCTGCATGCATTGTGTTTGTTTTCTCTTTTCTGGTAACACTTCAATGTTTTTCTCAAGAACTTCTTCAGTTTTTAATATAGAGAAGGCTTTTTGTTCTTTTTGTATTTGGTACATTGTGTGTCTCCTCATCACAGGTCTAATTCTACCAGAGCCCACTGTATTCCTGGATTTTAAATAATTTCTTAATGACCTGTTTGAGTGGGAGGGTGTACCTGTTGGCTGTCCATCTGTCAAGAATGGGTGACTGTGGGTCCTACCTGAGCCTAATGAATCTCTTTTTCTTGACTTCTGGTTTCTCTGTGATGTTGGGGAATTATTTTCTGAGTAATGCAATGTGGGTGTAATTCTTGTAATTGAAGCTAATTGAGCTTTAACCTCATTCAGCTCCTTTTTCAAGGAAGATAGTTGTGCACAAATTGGGCAAGCTCTAAGTTTCCAGATGCTTTCCCTCAGAATAAAGGCTCCACAGCAGTTACATTGGATAATCCTCATTTTGGTAAGTTCCACAGCAGTTACATTGGATAATCCTCATTTTGGTAAGTTTTGACATTTGATGAATAGCAATTTTGGAAATACTAATTTACCTTGTTGCCATTTATGAATCTAGGCAGGTTATATAAGAAACACAAACCTAGGGGTAGGGTGGGAGGGTGTTAAACAGGTAAAGCAGACTAACAGCCCTCCCAAATATCTATTTCAGTTGTGCCTTTTTTTTTTTTTTTAAAAAGACAGTGCACAAGTTTTGGCAGATATAATGCCCTACTTCTAAGCACAGATAACAACAGATAACAACCAAAATGGACTTAACTTTAGCAGGAAAGGTTCTGGTTCGTTTGAGATCCCAGCTCCAAAGTGAATTCAGTTCCCAATGCACATGAGGCTCTGGCAACTTAATCCAATTACTGCCCCGCCTTACAAACCCAGGCTGAGGAGGAAGGGGCTGCTTTTGAACTAACTGAGGGTCTTATGGACATGGTGTGATTGTAGTCCGGGCACTGACAGAACCCCAACGCCATGGCCATGAAAAATTTGAGCCGCGGTATGGTTGACGGCCTGTAGGCCGCGAGGGCCAAACTCAACGGGAATCGACCAAAAATGGGTAGAAAACTTACCAGAATACCACAGCTTGAAAAAATTGAAGGGGGGACCCCTGTGGGGTAAGAAAAGTTGTAGTAATTCCGTGAGGAAAATTCCTTAACCGTGTGGCTACTGCTGCGCGGAAAAAAGAAGACTGAAGAGGGACACCTGCTGGCTGCAGGTTTAGTGCCATGCTGGGCATGCCCAGTAGGTGCCAGTCAAAGTTCTAGAAACTGACAAAAGTGTTCCGTGATTGGGCTCCATCCTGTGATGTCACCCATATGTGAGGACTACCATCCTACTTGTCCTGTGAGAAATAAAGAATTGTGTCTTTGAAAATTTACTGTAAGAGCATACTGGTTTGCAACAAACATACTGTCTGGAATAATCTGTGTAAGTGTCATTTGTAATCCACACAAATCTGCTTTTTTAGGGGATCAAATACAAGCCACTGTATATGAATAAGAGAGCTTTGCAGAAAAGGAGGGGGGTGATGGTGGGGCAATACTAAACCTATCTGAACTATAGCAACAACATAACAGATTATAAAAAAGGTCAGCAACGATGTGTTACACACAAATAGTAAAACTAAAGGAAACAAAAACAATCCAATTCAATGGTTTTCCAAGTTGAGTTTTTTTATTGCTACTTTAATTCATTTTTTCCTAAAGACAAAAAAACCCAAACTTGTAATTATATGCAGATAGCTACAAATAGCCGCATAGAAAAGTCATATATATCTAAAACAGTATACAAAAAAAAGTTATAAAGCAGCAATAAAAATACCTATATAAAAACTAGCAGTGCAATGATACAACAATAAGCAGCTTTACATAAAAATACAGCTTTTTAAATAGAGGAATAGCACCATCTTCTTAAAGAGGACATTGAGAAAAATGTAAACTTAGGTAGATTCAAGTATGTAAATTCTGTGTCCTCAACACTTGTACCAGAACATAAAGTTTCAGAAATCCAGAACATCTTATGCACTTTCCTCAGTGCAAAACCCAAAATTCCATTTTCCTTCCAGGAGAATTTTTTTTTTATACATATAGAGATTAGAGTGCCATTGTGTTCCCCCAACTACATCTGTCTTCCATCCAGAGAAAAAAACCCCGATAAACAAGATACTATCAACAGATCATACTTATTTGGCTGGATTCTCTCATGTTATCACAAGGAGCAGAATGAGGATACAAAGGTTACAGGTGGCTTCTGACAATTAAGTGGCAAATCTGCTCTCCCAAAGTATAAAGAATAATATAAACTTAAGAGTTAGAACGGTCACAGTATTACAATCTTTAAAAATTGTAGTGTTTAGTAGAACACAAGAGATGTGGTTTTACAGTGTTTCCCCATCTTCTCGTTATCCAACAATTACTGTTCACATTATATAAACAGACAGATGTAATTAGCTCAAAGTGCTTTCCCTCAGCCATGAGACCAGACCAAGTCTATCTTAACACATTCTGACCTGTGTTACTGCAAGAACTATTACATGCCAAAGAACCCTGCAGAAGGGACACGTATAGCATTTCACTACTTTTGGTCAGAGCTAAAACATGAGATTGATGTCTGCAGATCAAACAGTTCCCACTGGATGAACAATTGGGTACAGCCATCCAGACATTTGAACAAAAACCTCAGAATGAAACCCAGTCTTGTGGATTTAATTTTTGCAAAAAAAAACCAAACACAACCCAAGACTATAAATAGCTTTTAAACCCATATAGATATAGCAACTACCTATAATGGATTTCTAATAAAACCTTCAAAAGTCCCAAATTTACCCAGAAAGTTGTTTACGAGCTTTAATGCCCAAGTTTGTGAGGGTTGAATGTCTGAAGAGAGGAAAGTGTCTGGGTGGTAACAGGAGTTGAAGCCTTGGCAATCAGGCATCTGATCATGAGTTTTAGGCCTGCTAATTCAGCCATTTTTCTGTGCAAACATGTTCTCTCAACATTAACCTGGCAATCTTCAGAGAATATGCAAGTGTGCTCAACTTCTTTCAATACAAATTTCAGAAACCTTTCAAGGTTCTCCACATACCAAAAGCTGCCATCTAGCTGTTCAACAGACTGCAAAATCCTCTTAATGTTGACATACTGAGATTCTGCAGCATGGCTTGCTCAGACTGTAAAATTATCACTGCAGGTTTGAAATGTTTGTATTATTTTATATCCACGAAGGTTACATCCTGAATTCATTTATATTTCCACAGCTACTCCCCCCATACTACATTTCCTTTCAAAAACAAAGAACAAAATAAAAGCCAAGAAAGCTATTGTTTCCCGTGTGATTTCATGTTAGGGACACCATCCAAAAGGCATGTTCTATTGTATTCCTATAGCTCTTCTCATAAGAAATTAGGGAAAGAAAATAAAAACAAGACCCCTACACAAATACTTAGCAGCATACACAAACTCGGAAGTTCCTCTGTCCTGCTTTCAAGCACATGCACCTGTATTTATATGTACTCTCAGATCAGATGAGCTGCATCAAATACTGACTCAGGACCTGATTTACCACTGTATCTATGGAGAAAACTTTGTAAATCAGGCCCTGTTCTACTGGGTCTGACTAATCTTGGAGCACCCCCCTAGCTAGCCTGCTTTTCAGGATATCCGCAATGAATATGCACACAATAGGAGGGAGTGCATAAAACTCATGTATATTCATTAGGGATATCTGGAAAACTAGACTGGTTTGCAGTCAATACCTCTATTGCCAGGCATTAAAACAAATGTTATCCATGCTATTTTTTTTGGTTTACCCAAGATATAAAACCCGAAAGGTTTTATACACTGTCACTTATGCTAAATTTTTTATCATGCTTGTGATACTACTGGGAAAGATGTCTCGTTATCAAGCTTCCAACCATACCTGTCCAAATGCCAAGCAGCTTCCTGTAAACAATGTCAGAAATGAAAGGGAAGCTCTGTTCATACATTGGTCCCATGCATTTTAACATATCTGAAGGGAGATTTTAACTTGCCCAAAACAGGCTGTTTAATGATAAAAATTTGAACTTGCAGCAGAGCACCTCCCCACATGACAACCGATTCCTGGCGGCAGGGAGAAAGACATAGGAAGTAGCTCACAATGAACGTAAATGGAGCTTCCAACCGGCAGTAAAGTTAGGAAGAACACCCATTTGAGGGGGAGGTAAACTTAGTATCTAGCAGCTCTGAGATATGTTCACAACCAGGCTCTTTCTTGGGTAGTACCTACTACAGGATTTCATGTACTCAAACATGAACTTAAAAGCTTTTTTCGTTTACATTTCCAAATTGCTGGACTGCATGTTACGTAACCTAGAATTAATGCATAAACAAATATTGGTACATTAACAAAAGTTACAGAAATTTAAAAAAAGTTTCGTCCTTCTGCATACTTATGTTTTATAAGTCACAGGCTCTTGAAAATGTGTGCAAGATACACTATAGCACGGCTGACCAACATTCAAGTAATTGTCCTGAGAACAGTTATAGTCTAGCAGAACTTGTGTGCAAGAGTTTGTATATGTAAACACACACACAAACTCTTGTACCCAAATTCTAGTAGACTAACAAGATGTTTTTCTTTGTGAGGCAGTCCTTTCTTCATAGTGTAACAGTGCTACATTAAACATCAAGCCATCATCCACCTGGCAAGCCCAAGGTGGGAGAGAACAATCTGAAAGAAGGTCTCTAAAAGCACAGAGCTTGGGTAGAAATGAACACACTACATTTACTGGAGTCAGGACCCAATTCAGCTGCAGCATGGAAAGTTGTGTTGGCACTTGCACCATCACTGTGCCAGATTTACTCAGCTCGGAAAAGTACAGAAGGCTTGACCTAGTTAAGTGCTAAACTAGTTACTTTATTCAAGCCACCAGTCACCTTGTAGCCTGCTTAGAAACTGTAAGGAGTACTAGGTCATTTTTAAAACAGTAAACTACAAAATTAAAAGTCTCCAACAGTTGCATTACCTAACAGGTATTAAGCATATGACTAATTTACCATTATTTTAAATGATCCTGACAATGCTTGGGTGGAGGTGGAGGGGGAAGTTATCAGAAGCAGTGTATGGAAAAGTGACAATAGTTTAAATCATCACTTAACAATGATCATTTGAAAATGAAAATAAGGATGAAATGGGAATTTCGGTTCACACTGCTTTCAGTCCATGGCACCGCTGGGAATTTCCAGTCTTCTCTGGGCAGAGCTGGTGTTTCTGTTGTGAATCCCTTCACTTTTCCTCCAAGTGACAGGACCACAGAGACTGCCAGGAGTTTTAAAAAAGGTTTCACGAGGTGCTGGGCAAGGGTTCTTCGGCGTTTGAGGGGTAGGTGACTATTTGAAAAAGAAAAAAAATAAGAGGCAATAAGTAAATATTTATGCAAAGAGCCCCCTGCAGCTGTGGAAAGCAACATATTCTGACATGCCGCCACATTTCCTACATACTACTCGAGCTAGCCAATAGCAGCCCAGCCTATGAAACCAAGCAGCATGCCAAGAAAAAGGATCCCAGTGATAATTATTAATGCTCAATAGACTAAAGGATAAGACTTTATATACTGTTTAATCAGCTGACATTTAAACAACCCTAATCCCTCTAGCTGGATAGTGTCACCTTTGACCGAGGTATTCTGTGGCTACTGCACCAGGAAGCATCTCTTTTCTGCCATCACCAAGAACCAATCTGCTGATGTCATGAGTGAGTGCCAGGTTAAGACTTCCTTAATGATTTTCAGACTGTTACCAGTGTATGGGCATTGCTAGTTCCTCAAACTCTTACCCAAAGACAGGACAGCAAATAAAAATTAAATATTATTGTGTTTATTTTTAAATGGTACATTTGTGTAGTTAGCACACTCTTTCAGTTCCTACTTGCTGCTAGTGCTTACATTTTAGAAAGTTCCTTCCACTTTGATTTATAATGGTAAAAGCGTTAAATTCATTGGGATATTACTGTGATTGTGAACTAATATGTACAGAATGCCACCACTCACAGGCTCAGAGAAGGTGATACACACCTGGTGTGGCCATAGGAAGAGAAACACCCATTACTCTAAAAAGCTTAAGAAAAAAAGCTATGGTGTGGAGGTGGGAGAAAAAAAATCAAGAATACAGGCAGGTTGACGAGTTGGCCATTTTGGCTAGCACTGCTCTAAAATGTTTACATTAAGAAAAGTGATTTTTGAAAATGTTGAACACACAAATTAGCACTTGCATGCACAAAACAGCATGCAAACACATTTACACAATTTTAAACATGTATAAATCGGGGTCCATGAGTAAATTTGCATGTATAAAAAAGGGGTGGGCCAGGGAAGGGAGGTGAACATTTGTGTGCATATGTTGCTATTTTGCAACCTGCCAAAGTGATGCGCACAAGTATTTTACTTGCATATATTCACTGCTGCTCAGTATCAGGTGTACATGACTAAACATCTTGAAAATGAAAAAGCAACTGGTCAGGGCAACCGGGTGATATGGGGGAAGGACTTCAGGCTGATGAGCCAGGAGGATCTTCATGAACTGCAGATGGACTGGGCGAACTGGTAGACTAATTGGTAAAACTGGTTATTTTATTGCCTCGCACATTATGAAAACCCATCTTGTGTATGCAAAGGCTGACTTAGGGTGGGGGGAGAGGAGGGGCTGTAAAAAGCATCTAATTAACAAGAGTGAAATCTACTCGCATATCCTTTTAAAATTTGAAGTACAAATACATGAATATATCATTTGCACACTCTTATCTGACTAAATAGCAACTTTGTTGCTACTTAGACAAATTTGCACATCAGATAAGTAGCAGCATTTAACCGGATAAAGTGGAATAGAGCCAGATAAGTAGTAGCAAGTGCTATTTAGCTGAATGTGTCTGAAAAGCACTACTTGTCCATCCAAGTAGCGCTTTTCCAACTTATCCAATTAAGGGCTGCTACTTAGCTGAATATATCAGCATTTGTGCGCGCATATATAACATAATAATGACGGCAGAAAAAGATGAAAGGGTCCATCCAATCTGCCCAGCAACCACTGCTCTGTGCAGGCTACCCCCATGCCTTATGTTAAGGGTACTAAAATTTATAAATCAGTCATTGTAGCTTGAACATGCTTTGCTTTTGGATTTGGCCATACAAGCAGTCCTGTACTTTTTTCCCTGATGTCTGCATATCAGTATTTCGGCTCGTGTCGGGGGCCCAATGTTGACTGTCTGTATCCAATTCCCCTTTTTCCTTCCTGCCGAAGTGAAGAGTGATGTTGCAGTTGCATCAAAAGCATCAAGGCTAATCAGTTAATGGTAGTAATCCCCATGCCTTCTGATTAAGAGTAGTAACTACTGCTCCATGCAGGTTAAAGCAAGTTTGCTTACCATAAACAGTGCTTTCCGTAGATAGCAAGATGAGCTAGCCATGCAGTCTGGGTAACATCATCTGATGGTGACCATGCAGACCTCTCTCCAAGAATACAGAGCTTTGCTCTTCTGTTTACGCATGGTGGTTCCCACATGATTGTGCGTGCTGCTACTCAGTTTGTAATTAAAGCATAAAAGGCAAGTGTCGTCTCATGAAAGGAAAAAAGGGGCTGTCCAGTTCGCATAGCTAATTCATCCTGCTTATCTATGGAAAACAGCATTTATGGTAAACAATTTTGCTTTTTTCTGTGGATAAACAGACTGAATTAGCCATGCTGTCTGGAAAGTCCCAAGCTGAGGGTTGTCCTTTATTACATGGTATAGAAGGGACTTCCTTTTTTTTTTTTAAAAACACACACGACTCCCCCCCCCCTCCCTCAGTGGATAGTCCTGCCTTGCTGACTACATTATTTAAGACTGCTTGATTTACTACACTGTCAGAGGTTGAAAGCTGGTTGAGGCAATAATGAGCGGTAAAGGTATGTATTGAGGATCAAGTGGCCGCTCTGCAAACGTCTTTGATTGGAACATTGTGCAGATGTGCAATTGAAGAGGCGGTAGCATACTGAGTGTGCCTTAACTGAGCTGGCCAACAGAAGCAGCGCAGAGTTATAGCCGTGCTGAATACAGTAGGTGATCCAGCTGGACAACGTTCTCTTGCTCATTGCTGCTCCTAATGTATTTGGATTATAAGAGACGAACAGCTGTGAGGAGTGTCCGTGGTCCTGTGCCCTTTGTTTATAGTAAGCCAATGCTCGCTTACAGTCCAAAGCATGTAGATGCTGTTTCCTTTCATTTTTATGTGGTTTTGCGAAGAATATTGGAAGCGTGATGGCTTGATTGAGGTGAAAGGCAGATACTACCTTAGGTGGAAATTTCAGGTGAGTTTGAAGAATTAGCTTGTTATGGAAAAATTGCAAATACGGTGAGAAATGAACCAAGGCTTGCAGATCACTTACCCACCTTGTCGAGGTGACCGTAATCAGAAATAAGACCTTCCATGTTAGGTACTTTAACAGGACTCCAGAGGCTTAAAGGGATCCTTCCTAAGAGCCAAGACCACGTTAATGTCCCATGGAAATGGCAGCTTTCAAAGTGGAGGATGCAGTTGAAGTCCTTTCATGAAACGAGAGATGAGAGGGTGAGCCGAGATGGAAGATCCAGAATCTTATGGTGGGCTGCAATGGTGCTTAAATGAACTCTGACTGATGAAGTTGCTAGGCCTGATTGTAAAAGGTGATGCAAGTAGGTGAATAACTCCTTCAGTAAAGACGGGTTAAGTGAATGAAAAGTACACCACCTCATGTAGCATTTCCACTTATCCAATTAAGGGCTGTCGATGGCTTCCTTACTGAGATAACGATGTTTGGAACAGGCAGAGGAAGGCCCAACCCCTCTAGAATCTCAGGTTCAAGTCCATACCGTTAGAGGTGAAGTGATGAATGGAAAGGGTGAAGAAACCATTCCCCTTCTTGAGTTAAGAGGTCTGGACTGTGTCCTAGAGGTCTCGGAGGTTGAGTTGAGTACTGTATGAGATAGGTATGCCAAGGTTGTCTTGGCCATGCTGGAGCTATGAGTATCATCTGAGCCCTGTCTTGAATGCACTTCGAGGGATAAGAGGAAAAGCTTACAATAGGCCTTCCGTCCATGACAGAAGGAAAGCATCCTGCGCTTGTCTGGACCGGTTAGAATAGAATTTGTTCCGTGGTAGTCCCCAGTTAAAGAAGAGATTGTCAGCCACTGCCTGATCATGGGACCATTTGTGTGATTGAAAAAAACCCCAAAAAATCCCAAAACTCTGCGTAGCCAGTCCACCACATTTGCTAGCCCTGGAAAGTAAGCTGCCTGGAGAGAGATCAAGTGGGGGATGGCCCATTCCCATATTAGAACGGCTTTCCTGCAAATTATCCATGAACTGGGCCCTCCTTGCTTGTTTATGTAGAACATAGCAACCTGATAGTCTGTGTGAATCATTTCAGATCTGTTCTGCAATAAATGGTAGAATGTGATTAGAGCGTTGCTGATGGCTCAGTTCCAATAGGCTGATCTGGTGAGTTCGAGATGACCACTGACCCTGCATTTTGAAATGGAGGAGATGGGCTCCCCACCTTGAGTTGAAGCATCTGTGGGGAGGATCAGCTATTGCAGAAGCTTTTGGAGGGGAGCTCATTCAGCCCAAACTCCCAGTTTTAGCCATCATGCTGTGTCTACCTTCATGGATCTTGTGATTGACAGCCTGGTGGGTCAGGGGCTGAAAAATTTGCAACCATTGGCTCTTCAAGCCCCACTGTAACCAACGCATATGGAAGAGAGTATGAGAAACTACATGAATGGCCACTGCCATATGATGTAGTATCATCGGTATTTAATGTACTGTTATCGTAATCATGCGAAGCAACTAGAAACCCAGATGATAATCTTCTGAGCCCTGTCCTCTGGCAAGAAAGCCTTCAAACAAATGGAATCTATCTTGGCTCCTATACACTGTAATATCTGAAATGGTTTGAGTATAGACATCTCGTAATTGATTAGAAAGCCTAAAGATTCCAGGCATCAATAGTCCTTTGCAGGACTTTCTGCAGTCCTGACGGGTTGGGAGAGATGACTTGTATTCCTTCTTGATGTAGGTGAGCCACAGCAAGACATTTTGCAAAGACTCTGGGAGCAGACAACAGGCCAAAAGGAAGCACCCTGTATTGAAAGTGTTTGGAGTCCATCTGGAAGCAGAGGTACTGCCAACAGGACCAGTGGATTAGGATGTGAGTAAACGCATTCTTCAGATCCAGAGAACACATCCAATCATTGGGTTGAATAAAAGGCAAAATGGACATGAGCGAAGTCATCTCGAATTTCTCCTTCTGAAGGTTCTTCATTAGGGATCAGAGGTCAAGGATGGGACGAATTCCCCCTGAAAGCTTTGGAATGAGAAGTATTGGTAATAGTAGCCGGTGCTGATATGTTCGTCCAGTACCACTTGAATGGCTTTTTGTTCCAACAACTTCTGTATCTCTAGTCTCAAGAGGACTGTTTGAGAGGGAACACCCGGGGGAGCGGTGTGATGGGGGGAGAATGGTATAAGTTTTGAAATCCAGATGATACCCTGCTGAACAATATCGAGTACCCACTTGTCCGATGTTATCTGCTCCCACGCCGAATAATAATGTAGAAGTCTGCCCCCAACCAGATGGTGGGGCCATGGATGTTCCTTGCTCAAAAAGATTATTGCAATTTGGAGGTAGACGCCTATGCCTGCTTCTGCTGCCTGTGGTCTTGCTGATTAGAACTGGACTCATGGCTGTTGATATGTCTACCTTTGGTAAGGTGGAAATTGCTTATAAGACTTCTGCTGATAGTAAGTCTTTCGGTATTGGGGGTAGAATAGTTTAGATACTCTCTGGGTCTCCGAAGATGTTGACAAGAACTGTACTGCGATATTCAGCTCTTTAATTTGGGAGACTGTTTCCCCTGAGCTTGTCTCCGCACAAGTTGTCGCCTAAGCACAGTAAGTCTGCTAGCTTTTCATGCATGTCCTCTCGGATACTGACTCGCAGCCATGCCATGTGATGAGCCGCAATGGATGCTGCCAAGGTATGGTTTGAAGCAGGTGTCTCAGATTTTCCTTTAGGTCATGGAGAGGCTGCAGCGATACTTGCTGTCCTGTTTCCAACAGGATGAAGGGTTTCAGTTGCTGGAGACACTCAAACAAATATTGCACCATATAGATGTGGTGATGTATCCTTAGGTCAACATGCGCTTGGGAAGACTTTCTTCCCAAAGTCATCCAAGAGCTTGTGATCTAAACCTGGAGGAGCATTAGAATGAAGCCTCGAATTCTTTCCTCTTTCCATTGCAGACTCCATCACCTTGGATACATGAGGCAAACGAATACCACCATAAGCTGGAGACTTCTGAAGTCTAAACTTTCGGTTCAATTTCCTTGACAGTGGAGGATTAGAAAATAGGGACTCCCAAGATATCGTCAGCACTGAGTCCAGGACCGCATGCAATGCAGCACTGTGGGATCCACTGGTATGACCAGGCTCTTCAGAAATCTAATCACTTCTGCCCGGGGGTCTGGTATCTTCTGGACTTCTATCGTCAATATTGTACCCAGTTTCTCCACAAATCTGGAATACATGAGATCCTCTGGAAGAGATGAGTGTTCTGGAGGGTCAGAAGGGATGCCCATAGAGGTGGGTAGAGAATGAGCCTGGGAAAGGTCTCCCTGATGGTTTGAAGGTAGAAAAGCAGGACGACCAAGCTCTTCTGCCAGATCCGGCTGAGAAGATATATGTCTCATAGGGCTGTGGAAAAGGTTCTGGCCAATAGGAACTCCCTCAATCTTCCTGGTGTCCATCTCCAGCCCTGTACTCTGGTAAACAAGGTGGTGGAACCCGAGAATGCATGGAGGAAAACAGGTTCCTGATGAAATAAATCTGTTGCAAGGCCTGGCTGGATCGAGATCCTGGAGATAGATAATGGAGGGACTATATCCAGTTCCGCTCTAGTCGGAAGAGAATTCACCTGCGAGTGCCTGCAGCTATTGAATGGGCGGCAAGCCACTAACGTAATATCTGAATTTGGTTTTTGAGGAGTGAATGTTACTGCTTTCAGTGCAGGGCATTTGTCCCTTGGAGAACGGTCCTCTTGTAGAATGGACAATTCCTGCCTCCAATGAGACTGTGTCAAGAGATCTGAGTAAACTCATTGGCCACTCTAAGATGAAGCAGAACTTACAGAATAATGCCTCGATGGCAATGACCAGGGTCGACTAGAAAGGGTGTCCAGGATGGGGTCCAACTCCCTAAAAAGGTTAGGTGGAGTTGTGGGCCCATCTTCCTCTCTTCTTTGCTTCAGGATGTGTTGGCCCAATTCTGAGTCCGATTCATGGGGGTGTCTTAAGCACAGCTGCAAGTTGTTTTTGCTTTGGGAACCAAGGCATGCAAAGGATCCTTATCCCATGCCATGTGCCTCTGGGCCTTAGAAACAGCGTTCGGGGCCCTTGGAGCATCGTGATGAAGCATATTTGCATCATGGCTCTATGTTGTGTTGGTACGGCCATGTGACGGAGACACACAGCCGCCTCTTTGCGTCCCTGCAATGTGTCACTGCTCTCTAGTCATGTGTTGAAGAATTGTGGCCCCCCTTTACATGTTTTGTGTCGTGTGACTGATGCATTCCTGGCATCAGCATATCAAGGTGAGTCGTAGTTAATGATGCTCCCTGAACCAGCACAGAATGAGTTGTACACTGCGGCTCAATCAACCTGGAGGGCACTTGATTGGGAGTTTTTGGTGCTGTCATGGCCCGGGTCCCCGAGGCCTCACTCACCCTAGAAAGGGGGTAGCCTTATGGATGGTCTGGATGTTTTGCCTTGTGCTTTGATGCACCTGTTAACAGTTCCATGGATGCTGCTGTTCTGAGTGGATCCTAGTGGTGTTTTTCCAGAGTTGGAGAAGAACGAGTAGAATGTCGCAGAGATAGAGTGTAACTCCCCAAAGCTGAAGAATCTCCATCCTTCTCCCACAAAGCTGTGATCTTTATGGGCCCTCTGGCACTGCGCTCTAGGAGACATGTGCCTGCAGTCGTAGCATGACAGTCATAATATGCCTGCACTGGCAGTACTTAAATCTGGGCTTCTTAAGACATTGTAGCACTGAAAAATGCTGTTTGGGTGTTTGTGCGAAAAAATGTTAAAAGTAAGATTCTCCAAGGAGACAAAGATGGAGAGGAGAATCTACATATCTGTGCGAAGCGTGGAAAAAATAGAACCGATGAGTACCAGAGCACACAATCACAGAGGAACTGCCATTGATATGCAGCAGAACAAAGCTTTGTATTCTTGGAGAAAGAGCTCCACATGGTGCACTGGATAACAACATCCAGAAAGCAAGGTTAATTCAGCTGGCTTATCAACTGAAGCACCCATGCACCCTTTTCTTTACTTCCAACCTCTAACCCCCTAGGGATCCTCAGTGTTTATCCCATTTTATAACCTGTGCAAATAGTGTCTGCGCAGGTTATCAAACACAGTAGCAACTTTGTGGGCACCCATATACACGCATAAATGGGTGCACGTGAGCAGTTTTGAAAGTTATCCTCTTAGGGCACAATTTTGAGACAGAAAATGGGCCTACAAACCCCATGGGCAAAGTGGAAATCCATTTGAAAACTGGACCAGTTGCTGAGTGGGGCTGCTTTTAATTCTGCCTACTTTGAAACAGATGCAAATATGATGAATGTGTCTTCAGCTATCAAAATGAAAGTCCCATGCATGTCATTACTCCCCCATATTCCTCCTGCCACTACCTGCACTCTGAACAGTGGGTATTCTTTTATCTGAAGTGGTGGAGAATGGGGCTTTTTATACGAGTAAATAGCTTTGAAAACTAAGGCGTCCTCATCTTAAAGGAAACTATGTAAAACTAGGGCACTGGTAACCCCTGAAGGCAGTCAGTACACTTGCTCTGAGGCTTGGTGCTCTCATGTCTAGGATAGAAAAGCGTCAGAAGTAATTTTTCATACCAAGAATAAAGGCTTCCCTCTAGGATAGGCAACAAAGGAAAATTGGTTCTCACCTGCTAAGTTTCATTCCTGTAGTACCAAGGATCATTCCAGACTGCTGGGTTATGCCTCCCTTCCAGCAGATGGAGTCAGAGAAAAGCTGAAAAGCACCCCCTAGATAACCTGGTGTGCCACCTGCGATCCTTCACGGAAGGACCAAGGCATCCACCCCTTCCGACCCGTGCCCCCTTCTGCGACTGAAGAAACGAGCCGCTTTCCTGTTCAGCCGAGTCGCCATTAAGTCCAGCCGGGGGGGGGGGGACACTCCCCATCGGCGCGTCACAAGCCGCATCGCCTCCTCACACAGTTCCCATTCGTCGGGATCTAATTGATGGCGACTGAGAAAGTCTGCCTGAACGTTGTCCACTCCGGCTATATGAGATGCTGCTAAGCGGGCCAGATTGCGTTCCGTCCAGGCCATCAACTTGTCTGCCACTGGCTGACTCTTTGTACCCTCTTGACGGTTTATGTAAGCCACGGTGGTCGAAATGTCGGATAGGATTCGTACAGCCCGGTGACGGACAAGCGGAAGAAAACAGCGCAGCGCTAGGTGAACTGCCCTGGTTTCCAATCGATTTATGGACTTCTTGGCCTCCTGAGCTGACCACTGACCTTGTGCTGATCGCGACTGACAGACTGCCCCCCAACTGGAGAGGCTGGCATCCGTCATCACGATTACCCACTGAGGACTTTCCAGGTCCATGCCCTGAAGCAAGTGATCTGGGGACAACCACCAATCTAGGCTGGCCCTGGCCGGTTCTAGCAGTGGCAAAGGCAAGTGGAACTCCTCCGACTTGGGGTCCCAACGGGAAAGCAAAGCCCTCTGCAAAGGTCTCATATGAGCAAAGGCCCAAGGAACCAACTCCAGAGTAGATGCCATAGAACCAAGAACTTGTGAATAGTCCCACACCTTGGGTAAAGGAAGGGCCAACAGACGCCGAACCTGGGACATTAGCTTGGCCATCCTCACCTGAGGCAGGGAAACCTTGCCCATAGATGTGTCAAAATGTGCTCCCAGAAATTCCAGCACCTGAGACGGGATGGCTCTTGGCGTAATTGACTACCCAGCCTAGCGAATGCAGACAGTGCAAAACCGACTGAACCGCCATCCTCCGATTTTGCTCGATGAGCCAGTCATCCAGATAGGGATGAACTAATATTCCTTCTCGCCGAAGGCACACTGCCACTACCACCATCACCTTGGTGAAGACTCGTGGAACCGTCGCCAGCCCGAATGGTAGGGTGCGAAACTGGTAATGTTCTCCCAAGACCATGAACCGCAGGAACCTCTGATGGTGTTTGCGGATTCCTATGTGAAGGTAAGCTTCCGTAAGATCCAAAGAAACCAAAAACTCGCCTTTGTGGATTGCCGCAATAATGGATCTCAACGTCTCCATCTGAAACAGAGGGTCTTGCAACGCTTTGTTGACCTTTTTTTTAAAATCCAATATGGGTCGGAATGAGCCCTCCTTCTTGGGGACTACGAAGTAAATGGAGTATCGACCGGTCCGACGCTCGGCCGGTGGCACCGAGACAATCGCTCCCAGGGTCTTTAACCGAGACAGAGTGTGAAGAATCACCTGTTTTGCCCGAGACCCGCAATGAGACACTAGAAACAGATCCCGAAGCGGGCAAGCAAAATCCAAAGCGTAACCGCGATTTATAATATCGAGAACCCACTGGCCCGATGTGACCTTGACCTATTCCTCACGAAACAGGGAGAGTCGCCCCCCGATCTCTGGAACGGAGGAATGGGCCGGCACACCTTCATTGGGGAGCTTTGTTGGAGGTGAAACCGTGAGAGGTTCTGTCATGCTGAGGCTGCCTACCACAAAGGAATGTGCCCAGGCCTGAGACCTTGCCGATGTTTGCCGAGGAGCCCCTACCTGTATGGAAACTGCGCTGACCCTGAAAACAACCTCGGAACGCGCCGAAGAGGCGAGACTGCCTGGGCTTGTCTTCAGGGAGCTTGTAAACCTTGTTGTCCCCTCAGGTTTTAATAAGTTGTTCCAGCTCGTCTCCAAACAACAGCTTTCCCTTGAAAGGAAAAGATCCCAGCTGAGACTTAGAACATCAGCCGACCAGTTACGGAGCCACAGAAGCCTTCTTGCTGAAACCGCCAAAGACATGGTACGTGCAGAGGTACGGAGAAGATCGAACAACGCATCAGCCGTATAGGCAACCGCTGATTCCATGCAGTCCGCCTGTTCAGCCTCCCCTGGAGGAAGCGCCTGAGTTGTGAGCAATTGCTGAGCCCAGAGGAGAGTAGCTCTCTTCATAAGGCTGCTACAGTCAGCGACCCTTACTGCAAGCACTGATACTTCAAATATCCGCTTGAGGAGAACTTCCAGCTTTCTATCCTGGAGATCCTTGAGAGCTACCCCTTCCGCACCGGAATCATTGTGCACTTAGCTATGGCTACGACAGCCGAGTCCACCTTAGGAATTTTGAGAAGATCCAAGGACTCACCTGGCAGCAGGTAAAGCTTTACCATAGCTCTGCTAACCCGTAAAGACGCTTCAGGTGCAACCCATTCTCGAACATAATCTGGAAAGGTTTCGGATGAAAAGGAAGTTTGAGGGGGAGCTCTTAGGTCCGATAAAACCGTATCCCCAGAGGAAGAATCCGCCACTGGCTGCGGAAGCAGAATAACCAGTTCCTGTAGCATAAGTGGAATTAAAGGATCTAGTTCCTCCTTGCAGAACAACCGGAGCACCTGCGGATCATCTCCCTCCACCGGAGCGGCACTATCTACATCATCGCTCATATCCACTGAGGAGGGGGACCTTTAGCACGGGATCCGGAGGCGTGGAGGGCATTGGGAGCCCCTCGTCAGGAACTGGACGGGGAAGCCGCGTTCCAGCACTCCCCTGGCCCTCAGCGGCTTAAAAACCTTAGCCGGAGGAGGAGATTGCGTTTCCCAGTCAGCCTCAGCTTCTAAATATGCTTTGTGGAGCAGTAATACAAACTGCAAAGAAAATGGGTGTTGTCGCTTTAAAAGCCCCCCCCCCCCCCCCCCCCCCCCGGAGGCAAAGCCACGGGAGGAGCTAAGTCAGGTTGCAAAATGCGGGGCCAATGAGGGCTCGGCGAAGGTGGGGAAAGCAGTCCTGAGCATCGGGACCCGAATCAGGCAAGATGGCCGTCGTTCTTGCGCCGAGCAGGGATAGGGCAGGCCTCTGCCTCAGAGCTGCCCGACTGCCTCCCAAGCTGTGCGATTGTGGCAGAGAAGGTTTTTGCCCCGAAATCGGCCGCTGCAAAGGCCCCTCAACACCAGGGAATACAGCGGAAGTAGAGGCCTTCGTGGGAGAGCCGGCTCCCCACAAGTCTCACAACTCGACCCAAGCGGCATCGAAAAAACGCGTGAAAGAAGTAAAGTCAGCTGGGTGGAGAAATACACCCCTTCCGGAGGCCCGGGAGTTATCGGCAGGCTAGGGCTGACTAAAAGGTTAGATTGTAATTTAAAAAAAAAAAAAAAAAGTATATTTTAAAACTCAACCACCAAGCAGGGGAATTACCGTCCCTGTGATCACTTTACAGGCAGTAGCACCCACCAGAGGAATGTAGTCTCTGGACCTGTATAGGAGGGGGGAGAGGGACCGGCCCACTGGTAAATCCCCCCCCAACTCACCAGGTTAAGGAACAATTCTCTGGGTACGAAGACCGTAGGGCACTACCCAACCTTGCCTGCCCTTAGGAAGTGCTCAGCACACTTTCCCCCGTTTCTGTTTGCTCCTGTTTTAAAATCTTTTTTTCTTTTTTTTACTTACTGTATGTTGATCTAGTCAAAGGCTTAAGGTTTATTCAAAATGCAAAACCTTTCTAGAACTTAATCACGAATTGCCAAGGATCAGGACCGCAGGTTATGCCATCCTCTCATCTGCTGGAGTCAGAGAAATACTGAAGGATCGCAGGTGACACACCAGGTTATCTAAGGGGTGCTTTTCAGCTTTTCTCTGAACCCCATCTGCTGGAAGGGAGGCATAATCCAGCAGTCTGGACGGATCCTGGTACATACAGGGAAGTGCCTCTGTGCAGTAGTTCAATGAGTGTTCACTTCTCCTAATGGACTTCCAGTACTTTCATAGTCGTCATACCCCAGTATTCTGTGGGAATGAATTTAGTCTTACTTGAAAAAACTAGAATTTACCTGCTGTAACTTCAAGACTGTGATGGGCTGCCCTTGGGAGCATATTGGAGAATCTGGTTTAACAGAGCCACAAGACCTTCCCAGCGCAGAGTTTGAGCGTACTGGAGACCAGGACTGCTGTGGATATGCTGGGGACACCTCCAGGGCCTGTGGAGTCACCATTGCTGCAGCGCCTATGAGGAGGTGTGTTGCTGGTCCTAGGTTGGGCAGGCTGTAGTTCAGGGATCCGGTGTTTGGAACAGAGCCCGCAGGAACAGAGACTGCTGGGGAGCAAAGAACAGGAACCTGCGCCAGCGACGTGGACGGCATCACCACGCAAGGAACGTTGAGCGAAGCCAACTGATTGGAAGAGACACCAACGGCACCAGGGGCCTGATTTGCTGACAGCAGAACATTAAAACTATTCAAGCCTAAGAAAGAGAGATAGTTAAAAAAATATATATTTATCAATCATCTTTAACTAAGGTTCCTGCAATATTTTTGTTAATTAAATTCTTTCCTTTCAGTTTATAAAATGTAACTGTTTAGGAAACTCCCTCACCCCACCTTGTCTGTGCCACTTCCAGCACACCCTCCTCAAAGTCTCCTTTTAAATTACAAAAAAACAAAAAAAAACAAAACACAAAAACAGGACAGCACTAAAATGAGGCAAAAAGGATATGCTCCTGTGGAATTCACTCCTCACACCAGCAGTGTTTTACATGTTGCTGGTGGAAGCGAGATGTGAAATTAAATCCACAGTATGATGTGTTTATTTCCTGTAGAAGCCCTTTCGAAGGTGGCATGAGTCTTGAAAACAAAAGTTTTTAAACTGAATCCTAGAAATTTTTATTTTTTTGTGCTTCTATTATCCCTTTCAAATGAAAGCCCAGTTGGAAGAGAAACATGCTAATAGTTGTGTACTTCAGGTGGTATTTGGTGCCTCAGACAGGAGTAGAATGAATCCTCAAACCTATAATAGGTGTTAGTGTATGTGTAAGAATGCGAGTTGCATGTTCTATATTTGGTGGGAATGTTCTGCGATTGCCTTATTGGAGAAGGGATCAGGCTCTCATTTGTGAGAATTAAAGTTATTCTCCCATGGCAGGGGTGAGCAAACGTTGAGCCATGACCCACTTCCATTTGGCAATTAGATATACACATACAATCATGAAAGGTATTCACTAGGCACTGCCAGGCAATGGCTCAAAGCCCCCATTTTGTTTCTCTTCAAGTTGCTAAAAGAGCTAAGTTCACACATATACACATGTATACAGAGAGGCAGATACCCAATACTCAGACATAGAGAAACAGATAGCAAATGTTGCTTACCTGTAACAGGTGTTCTCACAGGACATCACAGGATGGAGCCCAATCACAGAACACTTATGTCAAAGTTTCCAGAACTTTGACTGGCCCCTACTGGGCATGCCCAGCATGGCACTAACCCTGCAGCCAGAAGGGTCCCCCTTCAGTCTTGTTAAAAAGCTACAGGTAGTGCCGAAAATAAAATAAGAAAAACGTTACGAACCCAACACCGCAGGTAAGCAACATTTGCTTTCTCACAGGACAAGCAGGATGGTAGTCCTCACATATGGGTGAGTATCGAGCTGAGGATGTCCGAGCATGCACCAAATGTACGCAGGCGTGCAAGGCACTAGGCCTGGGATGAAATTAGGCCGAGGGCATCCTGAACCCCACCGGGCAGGCGGAAGGGTGTTGGTACATCACGTTGTAAATAGGTTGCGCAAGACAGACTGGCCAAAGATGGAATCTGTCTTCCGGCTTTGTCTAAGCAATAATGGGCTGTAAAAGTATGGAGAGAACTCCAGATGGCAGCCCTGTAAATGTCAGGAAGCGGCACCGATCATAGGTGTGCTACTGAAATCGCTATGGCCCTCACAGAGAATGCTTTAACATGGTCTTGAAGTGGAATGCCCTCTTGTTGATAGCAAAAGGATATGGAGTCTGCCAACCAGGAGGAGAGAGTCTGCTTACCCACAGGCTGCTCCAATTTGATGGAATGGAAAGAGATAAACAATTGAGTGCTTTTCCTGTGGGCAGCTGTACGGTCTAGGTAGAACGCTAGAGCCCGTTTGCAGTCAAGGGTATGCAAAGCCTGCTCTCCTGGATTGGAATGGGGCCTGGGAAAAAAGGTAGGAAGTATAATGGATTAATTGAGATGAAACTCCGAAGCTACCTTAGGCAAGAATTTAGGGTGAGTGCAGAGTACTGCGCAGTCCTGAAGAAGTTTAGTATAAGGCGGATAGGTAACTAGAGCCTGCAATTCACTAACTCTGAGAGCGGAAGTGATTGCCAAAAGGAAAATCACTTTCCATGTGAGATATCGAAGGTCACAGGATTGAAGAGACTCTAATGGTGGTTTCATGAGCCGACCCAAAACTAGGTTAAGGTCCCAAGAAGGGGCCGGAGGACGCAAAGGAGGCTTGAGGTGAAGCAAGCCCTTCAAGAAGTGTGTTACAATGGGTTGCACTGCTATGGGAACATCCCCGACACCTTTATGGAAGGCGGCTACCGTACTGACATGCTCCTGATGGAGGAAGTTTTTAGACCTGACTTTGACAAGTGCCAGAGATAGTCCAGAAACTTCGTGATTGGACAGGTAAAGGTGACAAGGGACTGAGAAGAGCACCATGATGTAAATCTGGTCCATTTGTAAGAATAAGATTTTCTCGTGGAAGGCTTCCGTGAAGCAATCAGGACACGGGAAACTGGCTGAATGATTAACTTTTCAACATCCATGCCGTCAGGGACAAGGCTTGAAGGTTGGGGTGGCGTAGGCACCCGTCGTTTTCAGTGATTAGAAGCGGGTCCTTTCCCAAGGGAATGTGCCTGCGAATGGAGAGATCCTGAAGTATTGGAAACCACACTTGGCGTGGCCAGTGTGGTGCTATCAGGATCATGGTTCCCTTGTCCCGACGTAACTTCACGAGAGTCTTCGAGAGATGTGGAAGTGGAGGGAATGCATATAGGAGACCGGTTGCCCATGATAGGGAGAACGAGTCTCTTGGCTGATACTGTTGGCTGCGAATGAGAGAGCAGAAGTTGTCTAATTTGCGATTTTGAGGTGACACAAAGAGGTCTATTTGAGGATAACCCCATTGTTGGAAAATAGAGTTCGCTACTGAGGGGTTGAGAGACCACTCGTGCGGTTGAAAGGTGCAACTCAGTTTGTCTGACAACACGTTGTCCACTCCCAGCAAGTAAGTGGCCCTGAGGTACATCGAGTGGGAGAGGGCCTCCGCCCATATTGGTGCAGCTTCCTGACACAGAAGGTAGGAGCCCGTCCCTCCCTGTTTGTTGATGTACCACATGGCCACCTGGTTGTCCATCTGGATCAGGATGACTTGATTGGAGGCACGATCCTGAAATATCCTGAGAGCATATCTGATTGCTCGAAGCTCCAGGAAACTTATTTGGTGTTTGGCTTCCTCTGGAGACCAAGATCCTTGTGTCTGCAGATCGGCCACGTGGGCTCCCCAGCCGAGGTTGGAAGCATCGGTGGTGAGAGTTATTTGAGGGTCTGGAGCCTGGAAGGGTAAGCCTTGGAGGAGTTTGACCTGATTTCTCCAGCAGGCGAGAGACTGAATGAGTGAGTCGGTTACGTGGGCAATGGTAGACAGGGGCTGAATGGATTGAGTCCTTAGATTCCACTGCATGACTCATGGCCAAGCGGGCCATTGGGGTGACCTGAACTGAGGATGCCATATGTCCCAGGAGAATGAGAAATTGGTGTGCAGTCGTGGAATGCTGAGACTGCAGCTGGTGTGCAAGAGACACGCGAGTGAGAGCTCACTGTCAAGGCAGAAAAGCCTTTGCCTGCAAGATGTCCAAGTCTGCCCCAATGAACGATAAGGTTTGAGATGGGACTAAGTAGGATTTGTTGTAGTTGACTAGAAATCCTAGTGAAATTAGAGTGTGTAAGGTAAGATGTAGGGATGACAGAGCAGCTTGCTGAGTGGGAGCCCTGATTAACCAATCATCTAGATGGGGTAGACGTGAACACCATGAGTCCTGAGGAAGGCTGCAACTACGACTAGGCATTTTGTGAAGACTCGTGGTGCAGACGCAAGGCCAAATGGAAGCACTCGGTACTGATAGTGCTTGGGGCCTACTAAAAATCTCAGGTATTTGCGATGGGATGGAATTATCGAGATATGAGTGTATGCGTCCTGGAGGTCTAGAGAGCAGAGCCAGTCTCCTCTTTGTAGAAGAGGAAAAAGAGAGCCCAAGGTTACCATTTTGAACTTCTCTCGGAGGTACTTGATAAGGGCACGTAGGTCCAGTATTGGACGAACACCCCCCCCCGATTATTTGGGGATTAGAAAGTACCGAGAATAGGGCACTGGTTCCATTGCCTTGGACTGGAGGAGGAGGAGGGAGACCTCCTGTTCCAGAAGGATGGAGTGATCGTATGTTCTCCACGTCGGTAGAGGTGGGGAGTCCGATGGAATGGAGAGAAAGTTCAGATGATAACCCTGAGCAATTATCGCCAGGACCCACTGGTCTGAGGTGATAGAGGGCCACATGTTGTTGAAATGGCACAATCGACCTCCCACTGGTATGTGGGGCAATGGGAACTGGCTGCTTCTCTCTCTATGCAGGAGTCAAAAACCGGAAGCAGGACCTGGTTGAGGAGCTGCTTGCGGCTTTTGTTTTAGTTGTCTGACGAGACTGGGCTTTTTGAAACAGTCTCGGAGAACTGGTTCTAGTTGGTGGTGGGTAGGATTTCTTCGGGCGGAAGAATGACTTCTTGGAGTCCTTCCGGAAGGGCTGTTTTGAAGAGTACTCAGGAGGCATCAGAGAGAGCTGTCTTAGGGTCTCATGCTGGTCCTTGAGTTCCGCCACTGTTTGTTGAATCTGCTCGCCAAACAGATTATCTCCTACACCAGGGTTTGGAGTTGATCTTGAAATTGCTGAGGCAGGGAGTCTATCAAGTCCTGTATCTGCTTAAATAAGACCCTATTATATTGGGTCATATAGAGCTGATAAGTGGCAATTCTGGAGAAGAGCATTGATCCCTGGAAGACACGGCGACCAATGGCATCTAGAAATTTCTGTTCCTTGCCTGAGGGAAAGGAAGTGTGAGGCTTTGATCTCCTTGCTCTTTTCTGGGCAGATTCTACAACCACAGATTGGTGATCCAATTGAGGTTTGTGAAATCCTGGAGCTGACTGAACAAGATAGGCAGTGTCAGATTTCCTGTGGACTGGAGCAACAGAGCCAGGATGTTCCCAGTTCTTTTTGAGGAGATCCAGAAGAACCAGGTGGATAGGGATGGAGGTTATTTCCTTGGGAGCATCCAGGAATTGTAGCAACTCCATCATTTGATGCCTATCGTCCTGTTCCATCTGTAATTAGAAGGGAACCAATTCAGACATCTCCTTCACAAAATTTATAAAGGTTAAAGGAAAGGTCCTCTGGAGGAGAACACTTTCTACTTTCAGTAGGTGAAGGCAAGTCATCGGTGTCTGGTGAAGAATCATCAGTCCAGGTATCACCTGCTCCTCTCTAGGGGCTAGAGGAGGATAGGGCGGTGGGATCCCCGACGGTCCTGGTCTAGGCTCTGAAGGACTCTAAGGAATAACTGGAGGCACCGATGAAGGCGTCTGAGGCGCAGGCATAGAGGGCATCGATGGATGGCTCGGTGGGGCCGGACGTATCTACACAGATGGCTGAGGCATCGGCAGAACTCCCGATGGAGGGATGCGGAATGGTGTTTCTCCTCCCGATGATAAAGCAAGCGGGTAGGGCACAGGAGCCATCGGTGGAAAAGCGGCTATGAGTGCTTCCATTCTCGAGAGCAGCAGTGCCAACGCTGCTGGAATCGGGTCGGTGGTCAGTTCCGCAATTGGTATCTGTGTCTGAGGAACCTGGAATCGATGCACCGCCTTTTCGATGGCCTCCTGAACCATCCGGTCCAGTTCTTCTCGGAGACCTGGAGCAAGCAGCCCCGGCTGCGTAACAGAAGAAGGAGGCAGAGGCATAGCCGGAGGGACCACCGTTAAAGGCGGAGTCGCAGCTCCCGATACCCGTCTGGGTGAGGGTTGCCTCGGTGACCCGGTCGCCGAAAAGGTCGGTGCCTTTTCTGGACAGGGTTTCTTCGACTGCGGCGAGGATGATGATTTCGCTCCCTCGATGGTCTGAGACTTCCGATGTCGGTGGTGATGTTTCTCTCTATGATCCCCACGATCCTGAGGGGGAGTAGAGGGTGTTAAAGGCAGAGAAGTTGTCGATGCCAGACGGTCACCGGCTGGAGGTCGATGCTGGCGCGAAGATGACGGTGCCGGTTCTGAAGACGTCTATGCAATGGACGGCGTCGGGGTTTGAGCATGGAAGAGAAGTTCTTCTTCTCCATTCTAGCCTTGCGACCTTTTGGTGTCATTAGGGCACATTTGGTGCAGGTTAGGACATCGTGCTCACATCCGAGACACATTACACAGACTTTGTGAGGGTCTGTAATGACATGGTGAGATTACAGTCTGGGCACCAGCGGAACCCCAACGCCATGGCCATGAAAAAATTGAGCCGCGGTACGGTCGACGGCCAGTAGGCCGTGAGGGCCAAACTCGAAGGTAATAGACGGAAAACGGATTAAAAAAAAAAAAAACAAAACAACTTACTGGAGTACCGTGGCTTGAAAAAGTTGAAGGAGGGACCCCTGTGGGGTATGAAACATTTTAGTAATTCCGTGAGGAAAATTCCTGTCAGGAATCTCTACAGAGCTCCTTAACCGTGTGGCTACTGCTGCGTGGAAAAAAGACTGAAGGGGGACCCCTGCTGGCTGCAGGGTTAGTGCCATGCTCAGAAGGAGCCAGTCAAAGTTCTGGAAACTTTGACAGAAGTGTTCCGTGATTGGGCTCCATCCTGTGATGTCACCCATATGCGAGGACTACCATCCTGCTTGTCCTGTGAGAAATCTTATATCCAGACCAAAACAGAGCCCCCTCAGACAAAGATAGTTACTCCATACCAAGACAGACACCAAACACACAGACAGGTACAGAGACATACCACACCTAGACAGAAAGATAGATACTGCACCCTTACACAGAACGCAGACACAGAGAGGTACAGAGAACACATCCAAACACACCACGCCCAGACACAGGGACACAGACCACACACATTTTGCCTTTATTTTCCTCCCCTATTTACCCCCTTCTTTTCCTACAGCAGGCAACAGCTGTGATCTTTCTTCCTGGATAGGGACCTGGCAGCATCAGGAACCCTAAGTCTGAGGCCAGAGCATGGAAAGCCTTCCTTGTCCATGGAATGCTGCAGAGGTTGCGCCAATGTCCAGCTCTGCCACAGAGTAAGCGGCTCCTTTCCCTGGCCAACCATTGCATGCTTACAATGAGGTCACTGTGCTCTGGCAGTTCCCTCCTTCCTGAGCATGCAGTGCTTTCACAGCACAGAAACAGCATAGCCATTTTTTTTTTTTTTTTTTATTACCTTGATTGAGCTACCCCTTCAGGATTGTTCAAGCCCCCGATGGGAGGACCCGCCCCCCAAGTTCGCTCACTCCTGTCCCATGGGACCCAAAGATTTTTTTTTGTCTTTCTATATCAGATAAAAACTGATTAAGTAAGGCAACATCTAATAGAAGCTAAATGTGAAACTGCATTTTATCAGAGGAATGAAAATGCAACAAGTAGTTCCTCTCTGCAGACAATTTTTGGAACGTGCTCCATATAAAGCATTTAAATGCATTATATAAAAGGCACAACCTTTCAATCTGTGTGAATGTCATTTCAAGACTGGAGTAAGTTTCAGACAGAGCTAATTTATGAAGTGCCATAGACTCTTTGTGTCTTTCATTTTGCATTTTTGCTGGGGAAGAGTATGGTAGAGTGAGGGAGAAGGTGATAGTTAAAAAATACTGGAAAATTGTACAATACCTACTTGAAATAAGAAGTTAATAGTTTCATTGTTTTGGCTCGTATAAAATTGGTCGTTACTGAATTAGAATTGAATAAAAAGAGTAACATGTTTTAAAAAAAGGCAAGGGGGAAAAATAAACTATAGTACTCATAATTAAATCAGTTCTAAAACAGTACTTATATATCCAGTGATTAACTAGGGACTTACCTGCAGCAGATGGCACATACAAGTACTGCGGCATCAAGGCTTGTGTCACATTTTCTGGAACACGATGTTCTTTGTACTCTAAGGATTCACAAAAATCCCCATTTCTAGATACATTTTGCTGCTCCTCAGTTCCCACAGACTCTACTGCATCTTTCTCCATGGCTGACATAAGACTATGACTACCAGACTCAAGGAAATGAGGTTTCTGAGGCAGCAAGGTGGTGCACCTGCTGTTCTGGAGAGACTTCCCATCTGTTACTTCAAAGGATTTCTAAAAAGGAAGAGAACTCAGTTTAAGACCATGGATCCAGTGATCCATGTGAAAACCTTGAAAAAGCAAGTTTGCTTACTGTAAACGGTGTTTTCCGCAGATAGGATGAGATAGCCATGCTGTCTAGGATGTCTTCCAGGACAGCCAAGGTGGAGCTTCACTTGGCTGACAGAGTTTTGCTCTGTGCAAGGCTGCGCATACTTTCCTGCATAGTGCCATCTTCCTCTCAGTCTTTCCAAAGCAGATTTGCAAAACACAAGGTGGAGACTGTCCGGGGAAGGGGGTGGTCAGCATGGCTAATTCATCCTGCTATCTATGGAAAACACCGTTTACGGTAAGCAAAACTTGCTTTTTTCTCGCAGATAAGCGGGCTGAATTAGCCATGCTGTTTGGGAGTCCCCAGCTGAGAAGGAAAGCGCACAGTCAGAAGATTCTCTTTTTTTTTTTTATGACAACACTGGACGGCAGCTGAAGGCTGAGTCTAGAGGGCTGCACTCACCTCATCCATGACAGCGGACAGGCTGTTCACTTCCTGACAGAATTTAGTATAGCTCTGCCCACCACTGCATCTGCTGCCGCCTGACGGTCTACGCAGTAGTGCGCCGTGAACGTGTGCAGTGAGGACCACGTGGCCGCTTTGCAAATGTCATGGATCAGGACCTCCCGGATATGGGCAACCGAAGCTGCCACCATCCGAACTGGATGTGCTTTGTGTGATCCCGCAAGAATCTGACTGCTTGGCATAACAGAACTGAATACACCAATAAATCCAAGTGGAGAGGGTTCTTTTGGTAACTAGCTGACCCGGGGCATTAGGTTGAAGGAGACAAACAGCTGCGAGGGTCTGGTTGCAGAGTGCGTTCTCTGCTTATAATACGCCGAGGCTCACTAGCAGTCTAATGTATGCAGCTACCTCTCCCTCTCATTCCGACGAGGCTTCAGGCAGAAGGTAGGCAGATGATTGTCCGGTTGATGTGGAAGGCAGAGACTACTTTTGGTAAAAAATAAGGATGGGTCTGCAGGGTTACCTTGTGATGAAACTCTAGGTATTGAGAATAGTGGACCAGCGCCTGTAGCTCGCTGACTTGCCATGCAGAGGCGAGGGCAACCAGAACAGTACTTTCCAGGAGAGGTACGTTGGATGGCCTGAGTTCAAGGGTTCAAACGGTGGTAGCATTAGCTGCTCCAGAACGACGTTGAAGTCCCACAGGACCGGCGGCCTGTGGCAGGACGGTCAAAGGTGAAGGATGCCCCACATGAAGCGAGAGATCAGGGGATGGTTGGAGATAGGAAGACCCCGGTGAAGATGGTGTTAAGCTGCAATCGTGCTGATGAACTCACAGACGCGGTCACCAGACCAGACTGAAAGAGGGAGTGAAGGTATTTCAGCAGGCACTCTGGGGAGCGCATGAGAAAGGGTCGATGCGTTTGGTGACACACCAAGCAGCATCTCGGAATCATTTCCCTTGATAGCTGTGCCTAGTAGAGGACTTTTGAGACAAGATGAGAACGTCCTGGACTTCAGTGGGCAGGTGCAGGTGAGTTAACACTGCCCTTTCAATCTCCATGTCGTGAGGTGGAGGGAGGAGTGCGGCGGGTGGAGCAGTGAGCCCTCGTCCTATGATATCAGGGTTGCACTGTGGCCTAGTGGGATGGGAGGTTCCGTGGATAGATCTACAAGATAGGCATCACGGTTGTCTGGGGCAAGCCAGTGCCACGAGGATGAGATCCACAGACTCTAGCATATATTTCTTCACAGTTCTGGAGATTAGAAGTAATCGGGGATATGCATACAGAAGCCCCCCAGTCCACGGTATGAGGAAGGCATCCGGCACCAGACAATGCCGGATTGGGTTCATGGAGCAGAGCGCCTGTACTTTCCTGTTGCTCTCCTTTGCGAAGATATACACTTGGCAGGCCCCAGTTCTGGAAGAGGCAGTCCACCACGTCCTGTCGCAACTCCCACTTGTGCAGTTGGAAGATCCTGTTTAACTTGTCCACCATGGTGTTTTCCATCCCGGGCAAGTAGGTGGCCTGCAGGATGATGAAACGTTGTTCTGCCCGCTCCAGGATGTGCATTGCTTTTCTGCACAACGTCCAGGAACCAGACCCTCTTTCTTTGTTGACGCAGAACATTGCAACCTGATTGTCCGTGTGGACCATGATGACCTTTTCCCCGAAGGAGGCTCTTAAACGTGCATAGAGCATTGCAGATTGCTCTGAGCTCCAAGAGGTTTATCTGCTGGATCTTCTCCCAGGGGGGACCAGAGGCCTTGCATGAGTATGTGATCCCCACCCTGTGTTCGAGGCATCCGTGATGAGAATCAGCGGATGAGTTAGGGGGAGAAATAACATCCCTGCTGAGAGGGTCATAGGCCAGAGCCACCAGAGCAGGTCAGATTTCATGCTGAGGGTAAGCCGAATCCAGCAAGACAGCGGTTGAGTGAACTGAGTCCATTGAGATTTCAGGCCCCACTGCAGCCTCTGGATATGCAAGCATGTGTGAGGCACCCCATAGATGGCTGCCATGTGCCCGAGCAAGGTCCAGAGCTGATGGGCCAACGTGTGAACTGAATCTCATCTGCAGGGCTAGGATACAGAGCACATGGGACCTGTCTACTGGGAGGAACGTCCGACCTTGAACAGTGCCAATACGGGCACCAAAGAACTGTAGGTTCTATGTGGGTTGAAGGCTGGGATTTCTCGTAATTGATCACAGAACCCAGGCCTTCCAGGCATTGGATCGTGGTGAGCAGGTTGATCCATAGGGCGCTGGGCTGGGGTGCCACCAGCAACCAGTCATCAAGATATGGAAATAGCTGAACTCCTTGTTTCCTGAGGTGGACCACTGCTACTGCTAGGTACTTGGCGAACACTCTCGGGACAGACAAGAAGTCAAAGGGCAGAACTTTGGACTAGTAGTGACAATTCTGGACCTGAAAGCACAGGTAGCGCCAGGAGGAGGGGTGTATGGGGATATGTGAGTATGCATCCTTGAGGTCTAGCGAGCACATCCAATCGTTGGGTTGGAGAATCGGTAGGATGGATTTGAGAGAGGTCATCTTGAACTTCTCCTTGACCAGGAACCTATTGAGGGCTCAGAGATCCAAGATGGAGCACAATCCTCCCGACTTCTTGGGTATAAGGAAGTATTGGGAGTAGAACCATTGACCCTGCTGCGAATTGGGAATCCGCTGGATAGAACGCTGGCGGAGTAGTGAAGATACCTCCTCCCGCAAGCAGCTGTAGTCCCTTGTGGTAGAGTGATGTGGGCTCACCACATGATGTGAAGAGTGTGGTGAGCCCACATGATGTGAAGAGTGGGCGCTGGCTTGAAATGGAGCACGTATCCGTCCTTAACTATGGAAAGAACCCAACGGTTGGAGGTGATCACGTCACAGGAGCTGTAGAAACGGGAAATCCTCCCTCCCATGTGGCACAGTGGAAGTGACCCTCGTGCCTCTAAAAGCCCTGGTGGGATTTTGGGTTGTTAGTGGTCAGTGGCAGTCATTGCTATCTGACTCCGCTGACGACTCCGGGTTTGTGGCTGCACGAATTGAGGAGGCCTCACCGAAGGGTAAGCTGATGGTCGGTAAGAGGAATAAGGCCGGAAAGGGAGTCACTGGAAAAAAGCCTTCCTATATGCCAGGTAATAGTTCTTCGACCCAGATTGGTCGAACGGTGATGCCAGGGACATGACAGCGATGTTCTGCTCTTTCAGCTGCACCACTGTCTCCCTCAACTTGCCCCCAAAGAGATTATCAGGGTGATAAGGGAGGTCTGCTAGCTTCCTGAGAACATGAATGGCACTGGCCCTGAGCCACGCTATCCTCTGGGCAGCAAGGTCTCCCACCGCGGTGTGGGTCGAAATCTCAAAGGCCTTTTATATCGTCCACAGAAGATGACTGAGACCTTCCTCCAGGTTGTGAAACTGCTGTGGCATCGCATCTGATTGTGAAGTGGTGGAAACGAATGGCTTAATGGACTGCAGGCACTCAGAGGTACTATGCGATATAGAATTGGTGTTGCTGAATTTTGGCATTCAGCAACCCCGCTTGAAATACCCGGCATCCGAAATCAAGGTATTTTGAGTCCCTTCATTTTTCTGAAGGGGTTAATAAACATGTGGATAAAGGTGAACCGGTAGATGTAGTATATTTGGATTTTCAGAAGGCATTTGACAAAAGTCCCTCATGAGAGGCTTCTATGAAAACTAAAGAGTCATGGGATAGGTGGCAATGTCCTTTCGTGGATTACAAACTGGCTAAAAGGCAGGAAACAGAAAGTAGGATTAAATGGTCAATTTTCTCAGTGTGAAAAGTGTAAACAGTGGAAGTGCCTCAGGGATCTGTACTTGGACCGGTGCTTTTCAAAATATATATATCTACTAGATAAATGAAGCTTGACCGACGTGCCGCAAATGCGCAGTAGAGAACAACTCTATCGCACATGCGCGGGCAGCACGTCGGTCAGAGCTTGCCAGTAACCAAAATGGCGCGGCGAGGAGCACGAGCAGTAACGGTGGCGGCGCACGCGAAGGAGGGAGGGAGGGACCTCCCCCGGAGATCTTCCGTCTGTGCCATCCGAAGGGGTTGTGAATGAGGGGAGGGAGGAGGAAGTGACTGAGGGGAGGGGAGGAGGGAGGAGGAAGTGACAGAGGGGAGGGGAGGAAGGAGAGGGAGAGAGACTAGAGAGTGAGGGAGAATGAGGGGAGGGAGGGAGGGGAGAATGAGGGATAAGGAAATGGACTGAAAAAAAAATGTTAATGCAGCCCGTTGTTACGGGCTTAACGGCTAGTATATATATATAAATGATCTGGAAAGGATTACGACGAGTGAGGTTATCAAATCTGCGGATGATACAAAATTATTCAGAGTAGTTAAATCACGAGCGGACTGTGATACATTACAGGAGGATTTTGCAAGACTGGAAGATTGGGCATTCAAATGGCAGATGAAATATAATGTGGACAAGTGCAAGGTGTTGCATATAGGGAAAAATAACCCTTGCTGTAGTTACATGATGTTAGGTTCCATATTAGGAGCTACCACCCAGGAAAAAGATCTAGGCATCATAGTGGATAATACTTTGAAATCGTCAGCTCAGTGTGCTGCAGCAGTCAAAAAAGCAAAACAGAATGTTAGGAATTAGGAAGGGAATGGTTAATAAAACGGAAAATGTCATAATCCCTCTATATCGCTCCATGGTGAGACTGCTCCTTGAATACTGTGTACAATTCTGGTCGCCGCATCTCAAAAAAGATATAGTTGCAATGGAGAAGGTACAGAAAAGGGCAACCAAAATGATAAAGGGGATGGAACAGCTCCCCTATGAGGAAAGGCTGAAGAGGTTAGGGCTGTTCAGCTTGGAGAAGAGACAGCTGAGGGGGATATGATAGAGGTCTTTAAGATCATGAGAGGTCTTGAATGAGTAGATGTGACTCTGTTATTTACACTTTCGAATAATAGAAGGACTAGGGGGCATTCCATGAAGTTAGCAAGTAGCACATTTAAGACTAATCGGAGAAAATTCTTTTTCACTCGACGCACAATAAAGTTTTGGAATTTGTTGCCAGAGGATGTGGTTAGTGCAGTTAGTGTAGCTGGGTTCAAAAAAGGTTTGGATAAGTTCTTGGAGGAGAAGTCAATTAACTGCTATTAATCAAGTTTACTTAGGGAATAGCCACTGCTATTAATTGCATCCGTAGCATGGGATCTTCTTAGTGTTTGGGTAATTGCCAGGTTCTTGTGGCCTGGTTTGGCCTCTGTTGGAAACAGGATGCTGGGCTTGATGGACCCTTGGTCTGACCCAGTATGGCAATTTCTTATGTTCTTTCTGGAGGGGTGCTGGAATGCAGGCGGGATTCCTTGGCCCTCTTCATCGCAGATTCCACTACCATAGATGAGTGGGGCAACTGTAGTGCGCTGTAGAAAGGCGATTGCCACATAAGGAACTTGAGGTCCGTCTTTCTGGAGGTGGCAAGGCTCGAGAAAGGAGACTCCCAGGTCTTAGTCATGACTGCATCCAGCACAGCATGCAATGAGCTCTGCAGGTGTCAAGTATTTTAAGAACTCCTATGACTTCCGCTCGGGTATCTGGCACTTTCTGAGTCTCAATGCTCAGCTTGGCCCCTACCCTCTTCACAAATTTTGAGTAGAAGAGGTCCTCTAGCGGGAGGTCTGCTCCAGATGTTCCTCTGGCGGGTCCGAAAGGTATCCAGTTGAACCAGGAGACAAAGGCAGTGATGGGGATGGGCCCCTGTCCGTACTGCTGGTTCCGAGTCTGGGCTTCCTTTACCTCTTGGCGAGAGAGGGGAGAAATCCTGCGCAGGCAGATGAGGCATGGCCCTATGCTGGTCCTCCACCGAGGGAGGAACTTGGAAAGTATGTCCAAGATCTGGGATACACCTGAGATACTAGAGTCCCTTGGTTAGCTCTACAGGGCAAAGCCGACCGCGTACATCTTAGTCAGGTCCCAGAGGTCGAACAGGGATGTGTTCTTCCACAGGCTAAGGCTTGTGGCGTTTTTGGAGAGGTTCCTGGAGGCACCTGGACACCGACGACAAGTCCAAAAATTCTGGACCAGAAGATCTAGATCATCCAGAACCCATGACTGAGATGTGTTCCTCATCCGAGAAGACCAGGTCCAGCTTTGGAAGGATGCCCCATCGAGACTGGTGTTAGGGCCAACACTTTAGTGGCGTCCTCCTTACAACGATTCGGAGGGTCCTACTGTATTGCACTTGCGTCAATGGGCTCACTGGCATGGTCTGTTGTGTCGAGGCATTCCTGTGCTTCGCTTGCTGCATGTTATAATTAGTGAGGTTTGGGTGGACCCTTGGACACTGTGGCAGCTGACCACGCCCATGGGGGCAGTCCCGTGAGGGGTCACAGGTCAGGCTCAGCTGAGGACACACAAACACAGAGATTTATCTTTTATTAAACAATGTGGTGTAGCCACCGAGGTGGCAGTGGTGAGTAGTTGAAGTAGCCATGCGACATGATCTTGCCGCATTGGCAGAACTTGAATTGCGGTGGCCTGGGAGGCATGCTGGGCTAAGAAAAGTAGGTCTCCAAAAAAAAAATAACGATCAGAGAGGAGTCGAGGAGCTCCTCACGCAACTTGCAACGCGGAAGAAGAAAGACTGAGAAGATGGTGCCACACGGGAAAGTACATGCAGCCTCACACAGAGCAAAGCTCTGTCAGCTAAGGGAAGCTCCATCTCGGAAGATGTCCCAGACAGCATGGCTAATTCAGCCTGCTTATCTGCGGGAAAACATAATAAACACTCCTGTTGCATGGGGATGACAACATATGGATGCATGTATTAACTGGTTCTGGTCATGCAGTATAATCCTCTTTGTTACAGACACACATACTTATGGGTGCAAGGCTCATTTAATAAGCAGCTTCTAACTAGTTTCAAACTACAAAATTAAACTTTCTTCTATTGTGCAAGGTATTTAAAGCTGATTGAAAAACATTTAAAAAGCACTGTGGAGAAAGTTTAAAATGAGGCCTCAACAAAAAGTTGCATGATGTTTGCTTCTAGGATTTTACTGTCCTCAAGAAAACATCATATCATTCTACATTCACTCAAATAGATTTCTGGCTTATATAACACTTAAAAGAAAATGATTCCTTACCTGCTAATTTTCGTTCCTGTAGTACCACGGATCAGTCCAGACAGTGGGTTATGTCCCCCTTCCAGCAGATGGAGTCAGAGCAAAATTGTAAGGAAGGCCCATTATAGGTTGGAGGGCCCTCTGCATCCCTTCAGTATTAAGAAGGATGGATCATAAACCAAGTAACATTGAACTTTTAACGAACTTTCGTCGCATAAAACAATCTGTCAAGAAACTTGCAAATATTAACTAGCTGATACATAAACACACATAGTGAAAACAAGCAGTCGAGCTGATAGCAATCCCTATCCCATAGAACCTTAGGGAGGGCGTCTGGACTGATCCGTGGTACTACAGGAACAAAAAATTAGCAGGTAAGGAATAATTCTTTTCCCTGTACGTACCCAGATCAGTCCAGACAGTGGGATGTACCAAAGCTTCCTATGTAGGGTGGGCCCCGGATAGCCCAGCTCAAATGACATGTGCACTGAAAGAACCAAACACCGGCGGCTGTACATTCAAGCGATAGCAACGGGCAAACGTGCAGCGACTTCCAGGTCGCTGCTCTGCATATCTCCTGTGGAGAGACGGCCTGGCTTTCTGCCCAGGAAGCAGCTTGAGCACGAAGCAAATGAGCTTTGATACCATCCAGAGGTACATGTCCTGCCCCGATATACGCCGAAGAGATTGCTTCCTTTAGCCAATGAGAAATGGTGGTTTTAGAGGCCTTGTTTCCTTTGTTGGGACAGCTCCAAAGCACAAAGAAGTGGTCCGATAAGCGGAATTCATTAGTAACCTCCAAATAGCGAATAAGAACGCGCTTGACATCGAGTCGTCTAAGTTCTCTGGAGTCTTTGTCCGGAAAAGATGGAAGCTCCACAGTCTGATTCACACGGAACACTGAGACTACCTTCGGCAGAAAAGCAGGTACCGTGTGCAAAGATACCCCGGAATCAGAGAAACGGAGGTATGGCTCTCTGCACGACAGCGCTTGGAGTTCAGAGATCCTTCGAGCCGAACAGATGGAAACTAGGAAAACCGCCTTGAGAGTGAGATCCTTGATGGCAGCTCTTGTCAGGGACTCGAAAGGTGAACTGGTAAGAATTCGGAGGACCAAATTCAGGCTCCACGATGGGCAGACACTGTGAAACGGTGGCTTGACGTGTTTTACTCCCCGCAAGAATCGAAAAGTGTCAGGATGAGACGAAAGAGGTGCTCCATCCAAATGACGCACTATGGAGCCCAGGGCCACCACCTGGACCCTAAGGGAATTGTAGGCCAAACCTTTGTCTAGTCCCTACTGCAAGAAGGAGAGAACGTTGGTTACAGAGGTGTGACTCGGAGGAACCTGCACGCAGTCACACCAGGTCTCAAACACTTTCCAGACTCGCACATATGTGACGGATGTAAAAGTCTTCCGTGCTTTGAGGAGAGTGGACACAATGGCATCTGGGTAGCTGCGTCTTCTCAGCCTACGCCGTTCAAAAGCCAGGCCACAAGGCAGAAGCGATCTGCCTTGTCGAAAAATACCGATCCTTGACGTAGAAGATTCGGTAGATGTCCCAGTTGAAGAGGTCCAGCCAGTGCCATGTTGATTAAGTCCGCAAACCACAGTCTGCGGGGCCACTCCCGCACCACGAGAATTACCGACCCCCGGTGAGCTTCTATTCTTCAAATTACTTTCCCCATCAGGAGCCACGGAGGAAACACGTAGAGTAGATGGTTTTGAGGCCATGGGAGACCCAGAACATCCACTCCTGCGCCGTGCTCTCTTCTGCGACTGAAGAAGCGTGGAGCTTTCGCGTTCTGTCGAGTGGCCATGAGGTCTAGATGAGGAGTTCCCCATCAACCGAAGATTAGTTGAGCTGCTGTGTCAGACAGTTCCTAATCTCTGGGATCTAAGCGTTGTCGGCTTAGGAAGTCTGCCTGAACATTGTCTACTCCCGCTATGTGGGAAGCCGCTAGACGGGAGAGGTGGAGCTCCACCCACGCCAATTTGTCAGTCTCCCGGGATACATGACGGCTTCTTGATAATCACATGCCATGGGGAACAGAAGGCAATGGAAGCGCTGGACTTGAACGAGTAGAGCTTGTGCCCGGTCCCGAAGGAAGACCTTGCTCAGACTGGTATTGAAATGTGCACCCAGGAAGTCTGTTGTCTGCGAAGGAGTAAGACTGCTCTTGGGTAGGTTGATGACCCATCCAAGGGAGTGGAGAAGATGGAGAACCCTGTTGACCGCTCTCTGACACAGATCCTTGGATTTTGCTCAGATAAGCCAGTCGTCCAGGCAGGAGTGCACTAGGATCCCTTCCTTCCATAGTGCCGCAACAATGACAACCATTACCTGGGTGAAAATATGCAGCGAAGTCGCCAGACCGAAAGGCAGAGCCTGAAACTGGAAGTGCTGGCCGAGGATCTTGAAGCGGAGATAGCGCTGATGATCCCACAAGATCGGTATGTGTAGATATGCCTCTGTCAAATCCAAGGAAGCTAGGAACTCCCCTTCGTGTATCGCCACTATCACTGAGCGTAAGGTTTCCATCCGGAAATGTGGAATCTTGAGAGCCTTGTTGACCATCTTGAGGTCAAGGATTGGACGAAAGGATCCTTCCTTCTTGGGGACCACGAAGTAGATGGAATACTGGCCTAACCCTTGTTCCTCCAAGGGTACCGGGAGAATGGCCCCTAAGTCCAAGAGGTGATCTAGCGTCTGGCGAACTACGCATTGTTTCTTCACTGGTCCGCAAGGGGAGAAGACAAACCTGTCTCTTAGAGGCCGCGCAAATTCTAAAGCGTAGCCGTGCCTTAGAATATCCAGGACCCGTTGGTCGGAGGTGATTTTGACCCACTCCTCATAATAGAGAGACAGCCGGCCCCTATCCTGGGAGTCTAGGAGTGGGCCAGCAATACTTCATTGGGAGGACTTGGAGGGAGCCCCCTGCGAGAGGTTGTCCCTGGTTGTTCTTAGTCCCTGAAAGGAATGGGACCAGGACTGTGACCTAGAGGAGAGCATCCTCTGGGGGACTGTCCGTGATTGGCAGAAACGACGTTGACTCCGGAACCGGGTGCGAGTAGCACTGAAAGTCCTGGGACCCAGAGGACGATCTTCTGGTAACTTGTGTACCTTAATCTCTCAGAGAGACTTGATGAGCCAGTCCAGTTCCTCCCCAAACAGTAATTTTCCCTTGAATGGTAGAGAACCATGCTGAGACTTAGAAGAAGTATCCACCGACCAGTTGCGGAGCCAAAGCAGGCGTCTAGCCGAGACTACGGAGACCACAGATCTGGCCAGTAACTGGAGTAGATCATAGAAAGCATCTGCTCCATACGCTATCACCGCTTTCAGGTGTTCCGCTTGCTGCAGCTCTTGGGCACTAAGTAGCTGTTGCACCCATCTGAGACCTGCAGACAGCCACTCTGCCCCCCAAGACTGACACCTCAAAGAGAAGTTGGACCACCAACATGCACCCCAAGGAAATTAAGAGGACTCCTATGTAAAGAAAAAAGTACAAAAAACTTACCCCAATGCGAAAAGGACATAGGTAATTTAAAAAGTACCAAAGTTCTGTCTGCAAGTTTCAGAGTAATTGAAACCAAGACAAGCTCTTCCACAGATCCTCCTATTTTTTTTTTTTTTTTTTTACATATGATCCATCCAAAGAAAGAAAATATTAACAAAATCTATTAAGATTACAAAGGAACCGCAGGTGCCACTTTCATCTGCTTGAGTCAGAGTAATACTGAAGGAACGCAGAGGGCGCTCCAACCTATAAGGGGCCATCCTTACAATTTTGCTCTAACTCCATCTGCTGGAAGGGGGACATAATCCACTGTCTAGACTGATCCGGGTACGTACAGGGAATAGACAATACTATACTAGAAAATAGTGTTCATAAACCTAAGCTTGCAGAAGCTACACCCGTCTTCTCAATCTACCCGTACCATGTTCCTATTCCTGTGAGCACATTTTATTTGCTTAAACTCATCAAGACACTCTTCTAGGTTTTGAATGTTTATGTACATATATTTTCACATAGTGCAGAATGAAAACTGATCTGTGGTAACAGCTAAAAATCTAAAAACTCAGTAAATGTGTCCTGCTTCAGGGGTAGGTAACTCAGATCCTTGAGTGTCACCAAGTCTGGTTTTCAGGATTCCATAAGGAATATGCATGAGATATTTGCATGCACTCCTACAGTATGCAAACATAACTCATGCATATTCATTGAGGATACCCTCAAAAATCAGACCCTTTTATGGTGTTCGAGGACCAGTATTGCCTACCCCTGTCCTATTTCAGTGCAACTTTGGCACCTCGATTCCTACCTTGGTTAGAGCTAATGGCTGAGGGCTTGTTGGTTCAGTCTTCAGTTTTTTAAGCACCAGCAGCTCATCATCTTCAATAAACGTAGGTGGTGACTGGCACTTTTGGATACTGTGGTTAGGTGTATCCCGTGTGAATATGGGCAAGGCGTCTTGGAGCTTTTCTGGCAATACCTGCTGCTCAGTGTCTCCACTGTGGTTTTCCACTGTCCGCAGACCACCTCCCATAAAGCCTTCCTGCAGGCTGCTGCACAGCATCAACAGCGGGGCAGAGCGAAGGCAGACGTATGGTTGACTGCTGATCAAGGGAGGTGCTGTGGTTCCTGCCTGGGACAGAGAAGCTGGCATGATGGATACTTGTCCATTTACACCACTCCGCAGGGACATCTGCGACACCATCTCTGACTGACCAACAGAAGGCACCAGCTGCTGCAAGGGCTTAAGACAATGATCAGATTCTAAAGGTGTTGGAAGCATAACCGAGAAAGGTGGCACAGATCCAACATTCCCTGCCGGCTGTATCGTTTGTTCTTGTGAAAATGTTCTACCCATGAGAGAGAAAGAAAAACAAAATTAATTATTTTACCCCTATTTGTACCTTTCTTACAAAACTCCAGTTCATAAATGTAGAGTACTGGCAGATGTGCAGGCTTTACAGATTGTGCTACCATGATTGGCCTGAGGACAATGTACATGGACTTTTCAGACCGTAGGTCTCTTCTGTAGCATGCCACTTTGTAAAGAGAGTTCAGAAAGGAAGCAGACTACTATTCTACAAAAACTGTTTTATATTAAAAGGTCAAATACCCACGAATAGGTTAGAGTAGGCTCTCACTTCAGCATCTTAAAAAATTTAATAGCTCTCTTTCCCAAATCACTACATTTATTAAATCGTAAAGGAACAGGTCTTCTGGTTCTGTTCAGAACCAAAAGGATAGGTTCCTTTGTGTTTAGAAAATATGAAGTCACATCTTACTGCCTTATGGGAATCTTTCTAATATTAGGGCCGGATTTTAATACCTACACGCGGATTTTAATACCTACACGCAGAGATTTAACTATAGAAGAATTTCTAATATTAGGGCCGGATTTTAATACCTACACGCGGATTTTAATCGGGGGTCGGCGCGCCCAAGGGGGCGCACACTTGTGCATCTTGCGCGCGCCAAGCCCTAGGGGAGCCCCAATGGCTTTTCCTGTTCCCTCCGCGCCGCCCCCCCCCCCCACCTAACCCGCCTCCCAGCCTTTGTGCCAGAGGCCTCGGTCCCGCCCCTTTCACAAAGCCCCGGAACATACAAATGTCCTGGGGCTTGCGCTCGTCGCCGGGCCTATGCAAAATAGGCTTGCGCGCGTAGGGCTTTTAAAATCTGCCCCTTACTGTTTATGTGCCATAGACATCTTTGCTGCTCTTGCTTCACTATAAGCCTACAGAAGCAGCAGAAAAATACCTTACAAAAAGTACTATTTCATTGTGCTAATATTTTCTGAGCAATACCTCTAATACATTCTTAGTCCTTCCTTGATACCAATTATCTGTAAAAAGCTTAATTTCTTTTTGCAAAGATAAGACTAGTGTTTCTAACCTGTGCTAACATCCTTCCTATACTCTCCTCTTAGAAAAGATGGGGAGCAGGCAGTCGAGAGAGATGATGATTTTTTTTTTTTTTTTTATTACAGACCAAACAGAGTTCTACATATAACACCAACTACTATTACACCTCAAAGAGACAGAAATCATTTGGTTATGCAGAAATTCTTCTATAGTTAAATCTCTGACTTTTGACCTGGGTAATTTTCAAATTACTCCCTCTGATCAAGTACAGATTTAGGTATGGAGTTAGATGAAAACCTGACAATGAAAAAGCACATATAAAAAAAAAACAACCCACCAATCAATGCAGGCTATGCCAAGTTACATATATTACACATTGGCTGAAACCTTTAACAGCTTTCAAAGACTTCTGTACTGTATTGTAAACTACTTCTCTCAAACCTAGATTGCTGTAATTCCCTATTATTCAGTCTTCCCGCATGTCTCTTAAAACCATTACAATTATTACAAAATAGCACTGGCTGCCAATACAATCCCAAATATATTATAAAGTATTAACATTAATATTCAAAATCATTCACTCCAGTACCAAGAGTCTGATAGGTGTGACATTACAACCATACACACCTCAGTGAACACTAAGATCTCAAAATAAAGGTCTATTGATTATTCCTACAATACAAAGTACACAAGTAAGAGACCATGTGTTTTCCATAGCGGGACCAAAGCTTTGGAATTCCCTACCTGAGAAGTTACACCTGATACCAGAGAAAAAGGAAAATTGGTTCTTATCTGCTAATTTTCATTCCTGTACCACAACAGATCCGTCCAGACTCCTGGATTTTCCTCCCTTCCAGCAGATGGACACAGAGAAAGTTTTGAAGGCACTGCCTCTTAACCTGGTGTGACACCTGCATCACTTCAGTATTTATCAGTACCCAAGCAGAAAATATATAATAAAAAAAACTTGTAACCAATCAACTCTACTATATCTCCCAGAACGAGCAGAGGCCAATGAAAATTCAAAATTAGAACTTCCTTAAAAAAAAAAAAAAAAGGGATTATTGAGAAACTTGTGCTAATCTTCAGAACAAATTTGCAAATAAGAAAATCAGATCAAGTGGACTCGCCAGAGACTCCTGAACCCCCAGTGGGCAGGCGTCCGGACTGATCTGTGGTACTACAGGAACAAAACTTAGCAGGTAAGAACCAAATTTTCCTTTCCCTGTATGTACCCAGATCAGTCCAAACTCCTGGGATGTACCAAAGCTTCCCTAAATGGGGTGGGATGGTGAGAGTCCTGCTCACAGAACATTTTTACCAAAAAGACGTCGACATCCAGAGCCTGGATGTCCATTCTGTAGTGCCTTGCAAAAGTATTCAAAGACTTCCAAGTATGCTACCCTGCAAATCTCTTGCAGCGAAAGTAACTGGCATTCAGCCCAAGATGCCGCCTACAAACGCATAGAATGCGCCCTTAAACCACGACTAAGCAACCAAGAGATATACGCGGAACCAATTTCAAACACACTATCGTGGCCTTTGATGCTTTTTGACCCTTTTTCACACCACAACGTAGTATAAAAAGGTGGTCCGTCACCCTGAAACTCTTCTGACATTCAGATGTCAATTCCTTCGCATGAGGCGCATTAAATGCTAGGTGTGTAAAGGCCAGGAGTTCCATAGACTGACTATACAGAATGCTGAAACTACCTTCGGCAGAAAAGATGGAACCATCCTCAGAGATCCTGGAATCTGAAATCTTCACAAAAAGGGTTCCCTGCATGACAGCCCTTGAAGTTCTGGCTGAACAAATCGCAACCAGAAAAATCACCTTCAAAGTCAAATATTTTATGGTGGCCCTCTTAAGAGGCTCAAACTGTGCTTCACACATAACTTGGTCCTCAGAGGTAAGACTCCAGGAAGGACACACCTAACAAATAGGGGGGCACAAGAGTGTCGCTCCTCGAAGGAAACATACCACATTCATATGTGCTGCCAGAGTTGAACCATGAGTCTTGCCCTGCAAGCAGCCAAAGGCTGACATGTGCACCCTTAGCAAACTGAAGGACAAACCTTTCGCCAAACCTCTAAAAAAAAGTCAAAATCTCTGCAACGGATACTCGGCCAGGATCAAGTCCTTGTTCCATACACCAAGATTCAAAAAAACTCTCCAGACAGTAGTGGTTTTATGAGCCCTCAAAGTAGAAATAACCTCCTCCAGATAGTCTCTCTCTCTCTCAATCGCCTCCTTTCAAAGGCCAAGCCTCTAGACAAAAGCAATCCGCTTGATCGAAAAATATTAGGGCCCTGTCGTAGAAGATTTGGCAGATGACCGTTTCAGGGGCTTGTCCACCACTAGATGGACCAGATCTGCAAACCAAGGATTACCTTTCATGGGTGGCCCTCTATCCTGAAAAGCTTGCCCACCAGAGGCCATGGAGGAAACACGTAGAGCAGAACGGCGTTAGGCTACGGAAGCACAAGGGCATAGACCCCTTCCGCTCTGTGCTCTCTTCTGTGACTAAAGTGTGGAGCCTTGGTAGTCCTCTGCGTTGCCATCAGATCCATATGAGGCATGCCCCATCTGTGAGAGAGAAGGTACATGGCATTGACAGATAGCTCCCACTCCCTGGGATCCAATTGCTGCAGACTAAGAAATGCACTTGCACATTCTCAGACCTCGTAATGTGCGACAACGCTATCAGTGCCAGATGCTGCTCCATCCAGGCCATCAGCCTCTCTGGTTCCAAAGCCACCAGCCGACTCCTGGCTCCTCCCTGACGGTTGATGCAGGCCACCGTTGTCGCACTGTCTGACAGGACCCCGACTGCCTGGTTACATAGAAGAGGGAGAGGTCTCTAGAGAGCCAACTGCACCGCCCTGGTCTCTAGGCGATTGATCGATCAAGATGTTTCTTCTGCTGACCATTGTCCCTGTACTGAGGATCATGAATCTGAGATACCTCTGATAATCTCAGCGGATCCCAATGTGTAGATATGCTTCCGTTAGGTCCAGAGAAGCCAAGAATTCCCCACTCCGCACCACAGGTATGACAGACCTGAGAGACTCCATCCTGAAATGGGGGACTTTGGGAGCCACGTTGACCTTCTTTAAATTCAGAACCACGAAGTAAATTAAATACCTTCCTGTCCCCCATTCCTCTTGGGGAATGGGAACGATGGCCCCTAACACTCTCAGACTCTGGATGGTCTGCTGAACGATGACTTTCTTAACTGGCAAAGCACAGGGGGATACCACAAATAGGTTACTTAATGGTCGAGCAAATTCTAATGCATAACCTCACGCTTAGAACCCACCAGGCAGATGAGATTTTGACTCACTCTTCGTGTTTAAAAAAAAAAAAAAAAAAAAAAAAAAAAAAAAGAGTCAACCGATCCCCGATGGCCGAGACCGAAGAGTTGGCTGGCTTCACTCATTGCGAGGATTTGGCACCACTAGGCCCTTGGCCGGAGCCATCCTGGTTTGCTCTGTGGCCACGAAAGGACTGAGGCCAAGACTGTGACCTCCTCCATCGGAGAAGAGCTCCAGGCGCAGGACAGAAACACCATTGGTCTCAAAAACAAGAGTGAATGACATAATTCTGGCTTGTCTATTTACTGTTATCCAAATAAAATGTTTAATTACAAAAAAAAAACAAGAGTGAACCGGAAATATCCTTTGGGATTGTCCTTCGGGAGCCTGTGCACTTTATGATCTCCGAGAATTTTTATCAGCTGTTCCAAGTCTTCCCCAAAAATGAGCTTACCCTTGAACGGGAGTGCACCAGTTGAGCCTTCAACAAAACATCCGCTGACCAGTTGCGCAGCGGAAAGAGCTTCCTGGTCGAGACCACAGACATCATTGTTCTAGAAGAGGTCCGAATAAGATCATATAAAGTGTCGGCCCTATAAGCCACTGTTGCTTCTAAGCGCTCTGCTCGCTCAGATTCCTGGGATGAAAGAAGTCTAACTAACCACTGCACCCAACGCAAGCTCGCCCGAAGCATAAAACTGCTACACACGCATACCTGGATGCCAAGAGCAGAAACCTCAAAAATCTTGAGGTGCACTTCAAGCTTCCTATCCTGAAAATCCTTCATAGCCAACATAGAAGCCTCCACCTTCGGCACCCTCAGGAGCTCCAAAGTTTCTTCAGGCAAGGGATAAAGCTTGTCCATAGCCCTACTAACTTTAAGACCTGTCTCAGGAGTATCCCCACTCCCTGACGATCAGTTGTTTAACCATTCCATGGAAAGGAAAAAGTTCTCACCTGGCCTCTTAAGCCCGCCGGGTCCACAATGTCCTGATCCGGCTCCTCCTGTGGGACTGTTATTCCCAACTCCTCCAACACGTGCGGAATCATAGGGCCCAGCTCTTCTCTGTGAAACAGGCGAAAAACCTTAGGATTGTCCCCTTCCATGGAAGGGATCTCCTCAGCGTCCTCCTCCAGATCCTGAGCAGCACTAGGACAAGACACCCCAGGAAGACCCTTGGAGGGTGCTCCCTGATCAGACTCATCCAAAGAAAAATCCTCTGTAGTGTCCCAAACCACTGGACCTTTCGGCCCCTCGAGGCCACCAGCGTCCGAGCACCTAGGTACCTTTTTGGGTGGCCCCTCCAAAGGCCTGCAACCAGGAAAGCATTTCCTTTTACCTTTGCTAGCCAGAAAAGCAACAAAAGGACAAATTCTGGAGAAAAATGAGCAGGAGCCCCTAAATCCCCCTCCAAGGGACAAGAATCCTCATGGAAACTGTCCCTCTAGGCCCTCCCGGGACTCACCTGGGCTCAAATCGGCCAGTGACAGTGCTGGCGGGAGATCCCCTCCCCCTGTTGCTCTCTCCTCAACTATGCAAGAGGATTTTAAAATGGCCGCCGTTCCCGCTCTCAGCAGGAATGAGCTGGCCTCTTCTCCCGGAGCAGCTGGCAGCCTGTCAGGTCCGAGCTGCTTCAGGAATGCCAGCACATCTGCCCATGATGAGCCCTCCCCTCAGAAGAGACAGCAGGAATATCAGCTGGCCTTGGGGAACTGTGCAGAGCACTCCCCACATGAATCACATTGCCTCCCTCGCGGCATGGCTTGGCACAAAAATGGACCACGCAGCAGCACCTGAATAAACAAAATCTCCAAGGTATTGGAAGCCAAGCAACCGGCTCAAGTTCCTTATCTTTGGCCGCTGCCAGAGACTAGAAAGATAACTGTGAGCACTAGCACAGAAGCAAGCACAAACCCCTTCTGTTTTTTTTAATTAGTCTAAACTTTATGAACAAGCAAACAAATGGATACTTCCCTGCAGAAGGGTGAGAGACTTCTCTAGATCCTTACTGAAAGGGGGGGGAGCTGGACCAGTAGCTGTCACCCCCAGCGTTTCCACTCAAGCAGTTTGGGGTCCCACTAGGACCTGAGAGGGAAGATGCCAATATAAAACTTTTTTTTTTTAAACTATCCTACTCTATACCCAGGTACAGAACACAGGTTTTGCACCACCTCCACCTGCTGGAGACAGAGAAATACTGAAGTGATGCAGGTGGCACACCGGGTTAAGAGGCAGTGCCTTTGAAACTTTCTCTGTCTCCATCTGCTGGAAGGGAGGTAAAACCCAGGAGTCTGGACTGAGCTGGGTAAATACAGGGAAATATATTTAAAACGTGAACCAAAAACATGGCTATTCAAAAATGCTTAATACCTAACTTAAAAAACAGCAGAATGCAGAGAACTACATTAACAAGAAGGAGAAGAGATATTAACTGATGTATTAAGATACTGTAAGAATCTCAATACAACGAACTATCATGTGAAAACTATCAGATTAAATTTCCGTACTACTTGCTTTATGTCTTAGATCTCTAGTTAATATGAATTTGAACATGTGTCTATGAACACTAGCCCTTAAACAGTAACCATTTGTCAATTTATAATATGAATGTTAAATTTGTAGACCGTTGTGAGCTTTATTTATAACGATGGTATATAAAAACATCTAAAATAAACACAAACAATTTTAACAAGGGAAGGCTGCAATGTTGATGACTTACAAAAAAAGGCATGCACTCAAGCCATAAGTTTAATGACCCAGCTTACTTGGTGGCATTTTCTTCCGTTTTCTCCCTGCAAACAGCTGCAAGATGTGCCATCTTCACAGAGTATTTCTCCATTTCCACAATAAATGCTGAAAAGAAAAATATTTCATTAGAAATATACAAATAATATTCATGGTCTTTAATAAGACAGTAGTAGAGGGCAATTCCTAACCCAGTATAGAACCTCAAAAGCAGCCCTACCCCTGGAATACCTATAACCACTTACATTAAGCTTTCTAAATATTAAATTTCAGTGGACTTTCCCTTTAATACTATCTGGTACCATAAATTCACTCTTGCATATACTGAAAGACACACTGTATGCAAAGCATGGAATTCCTGGTTGCCAACTTGCCAATGACAGAGAATTGAAAATTGTCAAGTGACAGGTTGGTTGCAAAACAGGAGGCAGCTTATTGCAGATGCCACTATCCAAACAGCCTATTGACCATGGGTGGATGAAAAGTACCTTGAACCATTACTCTAATCAGAGCCTTATGGGTTCCCCCTCTCAGCAACTGCCCCATCTGACATCTCCCTACCCCCTTAATTTGTAATATCTGTTGCTTCTCAGTATGGCTACTCATAACTAAAATAAGTTGTGGGAGGAGGTAGGAGAAACTATGCTGTAGGCCTGTTCATCCTGTAGAAGCAGCAGCATTATGCAAGAGGGAATGGGTATGGAGAGAGAGATTGCAAACATGGCGATTTTAGAACCTAGGGCCTATTGAGGGAGTAGTACATGAACAAGTGTTCAACATGGTTCCTATGAAATCCAGCCGTGACAATGGACAGAGATTGGATTTTGGGTACTTGATTAGAAAACACTTGAATAGTCCAGCATAGAGCCCGCAACATCCCTGCTTGAGTGCCACTCTTGATCAGCTAGTCGTTCAGATATGGAAAGACTTGGATTCCCAGCTGGCGCAGATAGGCACCTATCACAGCCAAACATTTCGTGAAGACCGGGGCATAGAGGCCAGGCTGAATGGGAGCATGCGGTATTGAAAATGTTGACAGCTCACCACAAAGCGGAGATATCCTACCCAGTCACAGGAGGTCTCTATGTCTGTATATGCGTCTTTGAGGTTGAGAGAGCAAAGACAGTCTCCTCTTTGTAAGAGGGGAATCAAGGTGCTCAAGGATACCATCATCTTGAACCTTTCTCTCTTGAGAAATCTATTCAAGGCTCGCAGGTTGAGGATGGGACAGATGCGTCCTGTTTTTTTTTTTTGGAATTAGAAAATAAACAGGAATAAAGCCACTGTCCCTGCTGCTCCTGAGGGACAGGTTCCACTGCCCTGGCCATTAAAAGGGCTGAGAGCTCCTCTTGGAGGAGCCCTTCTGGATGAGAGACGGGACCCCATTGTGGGCACGGGGGAGAATCTGGTGGAACAGTCATGAGATTCAGCCTGTAGCTGTGACGGTTGATGGACAAGACCCACTGATCCGAAGTCATGGACAGCCACCGATCTGCAGAGAAATGAAGCCTGCCCCAACCAGTGGGTCCTCTGTACCGGAAGAGGCAACTAGCTTATGCTTTCTCACATCCAATCAAAACCCTGCAGCAGGGCTAGCCTGAAGTGCTGGCTGAGGCCTAGGGCCACACTGTTGCAGAGATCTGCCCCAGCGCTGGTCTGCTGTGGCTGAGAGGAAGGGGCAAAAGAGTAGTACTTCTTTGGTCTATATAAGAGTCTCCGTGACCCTGGCCAGGAGGACCTCTTAGAAGACACCAATGAAGCTGAAGCACCAGCCGATAAATGCTGGAGGGTCTCATGGTGATCTTTCAGCTGGGCGACCGCCTCCTTGAACTTGTTGTCAAACTGTTATTGCCTATGCAAGGCAAGTCAGTTAGCCGTCTTGCACCTCTGGATGAAGGCAAGCAGCCAGGCAAAACGCCATGCCAAAATGCCAGCTGCTACAACTGGACCCACCATCTCAAAGATGTCTTAGGTAGCACATACCTCGTGCTTCCCACACTCTAGGTCCTGCTGGACAAGTGCCATAAAGGCCTCCTGAGGCTGCTGTGCCAGGCCATCCGCAACTTCCTGGACTTGTTTCCAGAGATGACAGGTATATTGGGTCATATACAAAAAGGTAGGAGGTGATTCGGGCCACCAACATGGAGCCTCGAAACACTCTCCTACCCATAGTATCCCAATGCTCTGCTGTCCTTACCAGGAGAAGCTGAGGCATGGGTTTTTAACCTTTTTGCCTTCTTTAGTGCAGATTCAACTACCACCGATTGGTGGGGGAGTTGGTGCTTCTCAAACTCCACTGTCTGCTGTACAAGGTACATCCAATCAGGTCTTCTGGTTCACTAGGCTACAGAGAGGGGGTGCTCCCAGAGCCGAAGCAGCAGCTCCCTGAAGATCTCATGAACAGGCACCGCTATAATCTCCTTCAGGGCATCCATGAACTGGAAGATCTCCAGCATCTTATGGCGGGCATCTTCCTCTGTCATAAGTTGAACGGGAATGGCTTCAGCCATCGCCCAGATGAACCCTGCGAAGTTCAATTCTTCTGGCAGAGAACGGCAGTGCTCCTTTGAGGGGGAAGGATATGATGGAAGATCATCGGAATTCGCCGAAGCATTAGAGGTGTCCTTCCCCCAGGGATTGTATGGGCCCTCAGGCTCATCTTGGCCACCTGGAGATGGGGGCTGAGGAGCACTGGGCATATCCCTAGGCAGAAGTAAGTATCGATGAACACAGGGGCATAGAGGGACCCGAAAGCCCGGGCCCTGGTCCCAGCAGCACCGGATGGGGACAAGGGGACCCCGTGGAGCAGAGGGCATCGACGGGCCCTCTTCCTCTGAGGAATCCCCCACGAAGACAAGCTCAGACACTTTGCACTTCGGTGCCCAGATGGCCCACCGAGAAATCATGGGGTGCCGGCAGTAACTGGGTCGGGAGGACATAGAGGAGGATATCAAGACCAAACAACTGCTCCAGGCCTGGTACCCTTAGGCGGCATCTACTCAGACGGTCTCAAGGGTGGTGACGGTACTGGTGTCGGGCAAGGCGCCGGCCGAGATGGCAGGAGTACTGCCTCCCTATCGAGCAAAGCACTTTCCACCACCAGGCTCCAACTCCGCCTCAAAAGCCTGTGATGAAAAGGCAGGCTGAGAGGGGAGGGAAGAGACTAACTCCTCCTTGGAGCCCCGAGGAGGATTGATATCTGACACTGAAACCGGTGTGAAAGGCCCCGGGCCACCTTCATTGAGGGAGAATGGTGCCTCCTCTTGCCGTGGCCACTTCGGGGGCAAGGTGACAAGCGCCATAGCCAGCTTGAGCCCAGCCCCGCGTGCAGAATGGGACAGATTACTGTGCTTCTGAGACCTCCCACGGTGCTCGGCCCAGTCCTTCCCCAGCATCAAGGACGAGGAAGACGATCCTGAAGTCCGCGACTTGGAAGAGAGAGAATGGGCGATCCCTGGAGCCTGTTTCCCCCGCAAGCCTCGGGGGAGGAGTGGTCATCAAGGGATCAAGGACGAACAGTTCCCTTTGGTCCTTAGGCGTCTATGACATTGATGCCGAAGTGGTGGGTTCGGATTGTCTCAAACCAAAAACCTTGTCCATCTTGTCTAACCTGGCCCGACGGCCTTTTGGGGTTATCTGAGCGCACAATTCGCAGCCCCGAACATCGTGCGATGCTCCCAGGCAGAGGATGCACACTTCATGGGGATCCGTCAGGGACATAGGCTTCATCTGTGCCCCTGGACTGAGGCCAACATGAGACTCACTGGGGACTGCAAAAAGGGTCAACTAGCAGATACGGGAGAAGCGCGAAAAAATATTCACCGACCGAGAAAGAAGTGGGAACCAGAGAGAGACCCAGCGCAGGAAGGAAAAAAAAAAAAAAAGCGAAAGACTCACTTAAGGTTTCCCCGAGAGGGGAAAAAAAAACAAAAAAAACTCGAGCTCCACCTCTGTGGGATGATAGCTCCACGGAAAAGAAAGGACTGAAGAGAGACCCTGCATGGATAGTGGCATGCTGGGCTCCATCAGATGATGTCACCCACACATGAGGACTAACATCCTGCTTGTTCTAGGAGAAAAAAGTGTATTTATGCTTACAGAGTATCATCATTACTAGTATATGGAACAGACTAACTTCTGCTCCCCACATCCGTTGATCTCAACATGAGTTAAGTGACTAGTATAATTTTTTTTGGTTAATGCTGTATCTGAAAGTTCATGCTCTTACATACACTTAGCTTTTTTGCTTTCCTAACAAGTCATATTCTTTCAATAAGACACCAAAACCAGTGTGATTTAGCATAAGGGTCACAAACCATAAGAACCTAGAACTCACAAGCCATATGACAGATGAAGGAGGAAACTCCTGCTGGCAGTTACCTTTCCTCTCTCTCTGGGGGCTGTTTGGCTCAGAGTTGACTTTCCGCTTGACCCCTTCAGAAGATGGAGCAATGCCAAACGAGGCATGTCGTGTGAGTCTCTGTTTCCCAGTCATGGCAATAGAAAGTTGGGTAGCCGCTTCCTGTCTGAAATCCAGCAAAGCAGCAGATGCTGGGGTGTCTGCCCTCTTCTCTTCTACAAATTGCAAATTTGGTCAGAAATACTAGAGTAGCTGCAGTCTGAGAAGCCTGCATGTTCATGATATGTTTGTGCAACTAGTCCTACTGTTCCCGCATGAGAAGTTTACTTATTTATCAAAGATACAATATTTCTCCACGAGCTATGAATGACCATCATTTATAGAACATTTGAACTATGGGTTACCAATTACTTTCCCTCAGCAAGCAAAGTATTATCTAGCTGAACTTTTAGCAAAATCTACTTGGCATTAAAAACTAATAAGACCCCCTACAGTAGGGGTGGCCAACTCTGGTCCTCAAGAGCCAAAAAACAGGTCAGGTTTTCAGGATATCCAAAATGAATATGCATGAGATAGATTTGTATACAATGAAGGCAGTGCATGCAAATCTCTCATATACATATTCATTGTAAATATCCTGAAAACCTGGCCTGTTTGAGGCTCTCAAGGACCAGCGTTGGCTACCTCTGCCCTAAGGTATTCTCAGGGCAAGGAGAAATTAGCAAGCACCATGAGAATGTAGGTGATAAAAAGGAGTATCTTGGGAACATCTGGCTGATAAGATTAAAAAGAAAATTGTTTTTTACCTGCTAATTTTTGTTCCTGTAGTACCACAGATCAATCCAGACTCCTGGGTTTTGCTTCCCCACCAGCAGATGGAGACAGAAGTTTAGACAGACTCTGCCCTATACCCGGAGATGCCACCTAGTGTCAGTATTTAACTGTATCAAAGCAGAACAAGATAAAAACTAACGGCCCCGCAAGAACCGGGGAAGAGAAACCTGTAACCGCAGTAAATCTGTTCACGAACCTTAAGACAAACAGAACCCGTAAGCGTGTATAAATATTTGGAAAATGAATCTGTAGAAAAAAAAAATTTAAGCACTGAACGAGCGGACTCTTCATCACCCGAATACTGAAAATGGGCGGGACTCTAGACTGATCCGTGGTACTACAGGAACGAAAATGAGCAGGTAAGAACCAATTTTCTTTTCCCTGTTAATACCCAGATCATTTCAGACTCCTGGGATGTACCAGAGCTCTTCTAGTTAAGGTGGGAACCTGAAAGTCCCGCTTGGATGACAGCTTCACCAAATCCCCCAATGCCTGGGGCCTGGACATCCAACCGGTAATGCCTCGCAAAGGAATGCAAAGACTTCCACGTACCCGCCCTACAAATTTCTTATGGCGAAATTTGACATTCTGCCCACGATGCTGCCTGCGAACGGGTAGAATGTGCTTGTAGCCAGATCGGGAGCGTCTGGCCTTGAAGCAGATACGTTGAACCAATAGCCTCCTTCAACCAGCGAGCAACAGTTGCCCTGAACGCCTTTGTGTTGTGGAGCGGTCACAACCGAGGGCACAAAGAGATGGTCTGACATGCAGAAACTATTAGTAACCTCCAAATAATGCAATAGAATGCGAAGCATGTCCAGCTTCCTCAGGTCCCTCGACTGGGGATCGGCTCGATCCAAATCAGGAAAGGAAGGGAGCTCTACTGATTGATTCAAATGAAAGGACAACAACTTTTGGGAGAAAGGATGGAACCGTTCGTAAAGAAACTCCCGTATCCGTAATTCTTAAAAAGGGTTCCTTGCAGGATAACGCCCGAAGCTCCAACACCCGACTAGCTGAGGAAATAAAGACTGTGTGTTCCTCGTGGCTAAGTAAGATCTTTTAGCGTCGCTCTCTTCAGCGGCTCAAAAGGTGTCCCACAGAGAGCCTTGAGAACCAGGTTCAAGCTCCACGATGGACAAGGGTTCCTGACCGGCGGACGTAAATGTTTTGCTCCTTGGAGAAAATGTGCCACATCCAGATGCGCAGCCAACCTTACTGCAGAAGCAACGGAGAGACACCACTTGTACCCGTAACAAGCTGCAGGAAAGTCCCTTTGCGAGGCCAGCCTGTAAGAACAACAAATTATGCAAAACCGAGGCACCAGCAGGAGCCATCCCCTGATCAATCTCTCATGACTCAAAAATCCCCCAAACTCTGACATAGGCCAGAGAAGTAGAGAGTTTTCTAGACCGCAAGAGGGTAGCCACAACTGCGTCAGAGTAGCCCTTGCTCTTTAGACACTACCTTTCAAAAGCCATGCCACTAGACAAAAGCGATCTGCCTCTTCTAAACAAACGGGACCCATATGAAGAAGGTTCGAGAGGTCTCGCAGCTGGAGGGGTCCTTCCACAACCAGATTGACTAGATCCGCAAACCATGGATGCCTCGGCCATTCCGGAGCTACTAAAATCACCTCCGACCGGTGAGATTCTATGTGCCTCAGCACCTTGCCAATCAGAGGCCATGGAGGAAACACACAGTAGAACGTTCTTTGGTCAGGCGAGAACCAGGGCACCACGCCTTCTGCTCCTGGCGACGACTGAAGAAACGAGGAGCCTTGGCATTGCGAAACGTTGCCATCAGGTCCATGCTTGGCCTGGACCACCTGTCGCAGATGAGCTTGAACATCTCTGGAGAGAGCTCCCACTCCCAAGGATTGAGCCGGTTGCGACTGAGAAAGTCGGCCTAACATTGTTGACCCCAGTGATGTGAGAGGCTGCAATGCTGACTAAATGCTGTTCTGCTTCACTCGCCACCAGTCGACTCTTGGTTCCTCCTTGTCGATTGATATAAGCCACTGAGGTCGTATTGTCTGACAGAATCCTGACAACTTCCCTTGCAGACTTGGTCGAAGGGCCTGCAGAGCTAATTGCACCACTCTGGTCTCCAGACGAGTGATTGACCACTGGCCCTGTACCGATTTCTCCTGACACACCGTCCAATCGGGGACCTCCAGGGATACCCCGTGGCTCAAGTTGTTCGGGTTGAGCCATCAATCTAGACTGGAACAAGCAGAGTCTAAGAGGCAGAGAAAGATGAAATTGCTCCAACACCAGGCTCCAATGGGAAAGCAACACTGACTGCAGAGGTCTTATATGAGCAAAGGCCCAGGGAATTAACTCTAGGGTGGACGCCATTGATCCAAGAACCAGCAAATAATACCAGACTCTGGGAGGATGCTTGGACAACAAATCCAGAACCTGTTCCTGCAGCTTGGCGATGCGGTCCCAGTCAGAAAAAGTCGGCATTGTCGTGTGTCGAACCATGCCTCCAGAAATTCCAAGGACTGGGAAGGAATCAGGTGACTCTTGGTGAAGTTTATCATCCATCCGAATGCTTCCAATAGCTGAAGAACCCGATGAACCGCCGAGGGGCAAAGCAACTCCAACTTCATCCGAATCAGCCAATCATCTAGATATGGGTGTACAAAGAAACCTTCCTTCCGGAGCTGCGCCGCCACCACAATCATCACTTTGGTAAAAGTTCTGGGTGCTGTGGCCAGGCCGAATGGCAGGGCACGAAACTGAAAGTGGTCTCCTAGGATGGTGAATCTCAGGAATTTCTGGTGGTCAGACCGGATGCAGATATGCAGGTATGCTTCTGTGAGATCTAGAGACGCCAAGAATTTGCCTTTGCGTACCGATGCAATGACGGATCTCAGAGTTTCCACGCGAAACCGTGGAATCTGAAGGAATCTGTTTACTCTTTAAACAGAGAATGGGCCGGAAGGTGCCCTCCTTTGGCACCACAAAGTAAATGGATTAATGGTCCTTCCGTGAGAGGAACCTTTACAATTGCCCCATGTTCGAAGAGATGCTGCAAAGTGTCCCATACCGCCCAGCGCTTCGATGTACAAGCATGGGGAGATGAGAAAATGATCTCTGAGGCGCCGAGCAAAATCTAACGCATAACCGTGCTTTACCACATTGAGGACCCACTGGTCGGACGTCAGAGTGGCCCATTCCTCATAAAACCAAGACAGTCTGCCTCCCACCACTGGAGCAGAGGAATGGACCGGCCCTCACATCATTGGGAGGGCTTAACTCCACCAGAGCACTGCTGAGCTCCTGGTCTGCCGAAGCGCTGGCCTTGAAAGGACTGAGACCAGGACTGTTGTCTTCCTGATGGCTATTGAAAAGAAGATCCAGAAGACCAGGATGAACGCAATCTCCGATTTCCCTGTAGGCGCGAGTGAGACTGAAAAGAGCCCCTCAGCCTATCCTCTGGTAGATAGTGTACGTTGTTCTCACCCAAGGATTGAATCATGTTCTCCAGGTCTTTTCCAAAAAGTAGCTTTTCCTTAAAGGGCAAAGAGCCCAATTGACCTTTGGAGGAAAAACCCGCTGACCAAATTTTTCAACCAGTGAAGCCTGCGGGCAGAAATCGCTGAAACCATTGATCTGACTGAAGTACGCAAAAAGGTCATAAAGGGCATCTGCACTATAAGCAATCGCCGCCTCCAGACGTCCCGCTTGCACTGCTTCTTCTTCCATCAGGGCAGTGCTATTTTGCAGTTGCTGGACCCAGTGAAGACCTGCCTTCAAGGAGAAACTACTACACATGGCAACTCGGACACCAAGTGCCGACACCTCAAATATCTTTTTGAGTTGCACCTCCAGCTTTCGATCCTGGAAATCTTTGAGCGCCATTGCCCCCTTCACAGGGATAGGGGTCTTTTTTGTGACTGCCGATACCACTGCATCCACCTTAGGGACGCGGAGAAGGTCCAAGGCCTCTTCTGGCTAGGGCTACAACTTGTCCATCGCCGTACTGACCTTCAAGCCCAGTTCAGGAGTATCCCATTCCCAGAACAGCAGTCTGTAACAGAAAGATGAAAAGGGAAGGACTTGGTTGGACCCCGCATGCCCACCATGACGGGATCCACAGAACCCATCCGAGAATCCTCCTGAGAGGTCTCAATACCCAATTCTTCAAGTATTGCAGGAATTAATGGGCCCAACTCATCCCTGTGGAACAGGCGGACCACTTTTGGGTCATCTCCTTCAACAATTTGAGGACCTCCGTGAGTTGGCGGTAGATCCTGGTCCTCCCTCCAGATATTTTCCCTGATGAGACGCCCCGCTAGGCTCCTGATCACCCTGCTCCGAGTCCTTGGAGGATGAATCTTCGCGGGGATAGGGGGATAAGGTTTGAAGCGGTCTCTTAGCCTTTGGATCCCCGGCCAGGACCTTTTGACCCCTTGACTCCCTGAGCCACTGGCACTCTGGGCTGAATGCACCTTGGGGCCCTCTCCTGAGTGCCTCCGAGCTGCTCTCCTGGCCTTAAAGGCCTTATGCAGCAGCAAAACAAAATCAGATGAGAAAGAATAAGAGGAGGAGTCTGATGCCCCCTCGGGGCTCTCTTCCTTCAGCCCAGGTAATTTCTTTGCCGGACAGCCCGTAGGCTGCGTGGAAAGAGGAGAGGAAATCCCTCTCCCCTCTGTGGTTCGCACTGCAGCGTGAAATGTGACCAAAATTGCCTCTGTTCCCATGCTCAGCGGGAACGGGTCTGCGGCTGAGGCCGCAAGCACCTGGACGACATTGAGCCCCGCAGCCGAAAAACACCTCCCCCTCTGGGAAGGCAGGCAGAACATAGCCCGTTGCACGAAAGGCACGTATGCCTCTCCAGAAGCATGGCAGGCTGCACCTCGAGGCAATCCAAAGCAGCTGAGGAAAAAGAAAACTTTTTTTTTTTTGGTGGCAGCAGCGGCGGCTAACAGGTGCCTAAACTCGCAGGTGCACTCTTATTTCCACTCCGGGAGGAAAATGGGTCCTGCCTGCCCTGGGATGAGTGATCCAGGCTCCCCGGTATCACCCCCAAATAGGGACCGTGCTGGAAAGCAGGGTTCTCAACCCCTATGCAGCTGAGCCTCGATACCAGGGGGGATGGTCCCCTCAGGACCTGCCGACCCCCTAGGAGGCTAAATGTAACTGTTCCTGTCTGCTTCCAACGAACGGATTTATTTATTTATTTTTTTCTTAAAAGAAAGAGAACACTAAACACTAATGGATTATAAACCAAATACCTGACTACTCTTCAAATTTCTATTTTTTTTTTGAACTAGCTACAGACTGTAGGATTTTGCACCTTCACCATCTGCTGGAGACAGAGAAATACTGGCAGACTGTAGGTGGCACCTCAGGGTATAGGGCAGAGTCAGTCAAAACTTCTCTATCTCCATCTGCTGGTTGAGAGGCAAAACCCAGGAGTCTGGACTGATCCAGGTACGTACAAGGAATGAGCCTTACAAGCTTTCTACCTATAAAACTTCAAAAGCTGACAGAAGTCCCTCCACACCCAAACCAGGGAAGGGGAGAATTAGCAAAAAATTTAAGATCATTACACAAGTTAAAAATTTAGCAATTACAAACAGCAAGGGCTATGTCTTTTTTCATTTTTCTTATTACAGTTTTGTATCTGGCTAATTGAGGAGCTACACCATTTTTTTTTTTGCATTGTTTTACCATATTTACAAAATCTTTGCCTATATCAAAAGTAGCTTACAGTGTCTTCTGCACATTATTCTTTAACAAAGTTAATTTATGCCTCATGTAGTCTAAATTTAAAAGTGTTCTGATAGTGGGTCATCCAGTATGGAATACTAGATCAGGTGTTCTGAATTCCACCAGGTATAAAATATTCCTTAATTTAAACTATTAAGTTCCATAATCCATCCCAAAATTTACTGCACTTCAGAATGACCTCTAAGTTACCTGAACATGACTCACTGTACCAACTTACCATCAAGAGCGTCAAAGTCAACTGGTCCAATCCACTTGAATGCAGGTTTGCGTCCCCTTTCCTCTACTACATGCACTTTCTTTATGAGGGCTAGGCTGGTCAGAACATTTGCTATATCATACAGACGGCGCACTTTTGCTAGGGGAAAAAAAACAAAACAAAACCAAGTACATTAGGAAAAAAGCAGAGTTGCTTACCTGTAACAGGTGTTCTCCCAGAACAGCAGGATGTTAGTCCTCACATGTGGGTGACATCATCAGATGGAGCCCTGTCACGGAACACTTGTCAAAGTTTCTAGAACTTTGACTGGCACACTGAGCATGCCCAGCATTCCACCAACCCTGCATCCAGCAGGGGTCCCCCTTCAGTCTCGTTTGTAGCAAACGTACGAGCGAAAAAATAAATAAAACGTAAGCGAACCCAACTCTGCGGGGTGGCGGGCAGGTTTCGTGAGGACTAACATCCTGCTGTCCTGGGAGAAAACCTGTTACAGGTAAGCAACTCTTTCTCCCAGGACAAGCAGGATGATAGTCCTCACATGTGGGTAAATAGCAAGCTACAGGATGCCCAAATATAATGAACCAAAACACACCCAACGATGTGCAACAGGCACAACAACTTGGGTGGTTTTGGGTAGGAGGGCAGCCTGAGTTTCACAGTGGGTCGCAGGAAGGAAGTTGTGTTATTAGACTGGAAACAAATTACGCAGGACAGACTGACCAAAGATGGAATCCTGCCTGCCAGCCTTGTCGAGACAATAATGAGCTGCAAAAAGTATGGAGAGAGCTCCATGTGGCAGCTTTGCAGATGTCAGCAAGAGGTACAGAACGGAGGTGTGCTATTGACATTGCCATAGCTCTTACTGAATGCGCTTTTATGTGATCCTGTAGCGGAAGGCCTGCTTGTCGGTAGAAGGAAGTGCAGTCCGCCAGCCAGGTGGACAGGGTCTGCTTGTCCACCGAAACTCCCAATTTGGTTATATCGAAGGAGACAAACAGTTGGGAGGACTTCTATTTGGACCGCACTGCAGCCCATAGGAAGGCAAGCGCACGCTTACAGTCCAAGGAATGCAGAGCCTGCTCTCCTTGTTGTGAGTGAGGTCTTGGAAAGAAGGTGGGAAGTATTATTGACTGATTTAAGTGGAAATCAGAAATTACCTTTGGTAGGAATTTAGGGTGAGTGCAGAGTACCACACGATCGTGAAGAAATTTGGTATACAGTGGGTATGTTACCAGCGCCTGCAGCTCACTGACTCTGCGAGCTGATGTTATAGCAACTAGAAAAATCACTTTCCAAGTGAGATGTCGAAGCTCGCAGGGGCTTGAACGGAAGTCGCATGAGCCGTGTTAGCACAACATTAAGGTCCCATGTGGAACCGGAGGGCGCAGTGGAGGCTTAAGTTGTAGCAAGCCTCTCAAAGCACCCTACAAGGGGTAGCGCCGGGATCAGGGCATCTCCTACACCTTTGTGGTAAGCGGAAATGCGCTGACATGTACTCTGATGGAGGACGTTTGTAGGCCAGATCTGGGAGGTGCCAGAGATAGTCCAGGAACTGTGGTTTAGGGCAGGAAAAGGGATCTATTTCTTTTGCCGTGCACCATAAGGAGAATCTTTTCCATTTGGAACAATAAGATTTTCTAGTAGAAGGCTTTCGTGAAGCTACGAGGACCTGGGACACATTGTCAGAAAGGTTAAGGGATCGTAGTATTAACCTTTCAACATCCAAGCTATCAGAAACAGTGAGTGAAGGTTCGGATAGCGCAACAGTCCGTTGTTCTGTGTTATCAGAGTTGGATTTGTGCTCAGAATTGGTTGCTGGACTGAGAGGTCGGGTAGGATGGGAAACCAAGGCTGACGCGGCCAGTGAGGGGCTATGAGAATCATTGTGCCCCTGTCTTGCCGTAACTTCACGAGAGTTTTGCTGATGAGTGGAAGTGGAGGATAGGCATATAGGATACCCGTTGACCACGAGTGGGCGAATGCACCTCATGGCAGTGTGTTGTGGCTGCGGTGAAGAGAGCAGAAGTTGTCCACTTTGCGGTTGTGAATTGACGCAAAGAGGTCTATGTGTGGGTGACCCCACTGGTGAAAAATTTTGTTCACTACAGTGGGATCTAGGGACCATTCGTGGGGATGAAAGGTCCGACTGAGATTGTCTGCCATCACATTGTCCACGCCTGCTAGGTAGGTCATTCTCAGTAGCATGGGAGAGAGCCCAGGCCCAGATCTGCACCGCCTCTTGGCATAGCAGGTAAGAGCCTGTGCCCCCTTGCTTGTTGAGGTACCACATTGTTCCCTGGTTGTCTGTTTGAATTAAGATTACCTTGTTGGAGAGGCAATCCTGAAAAGGGAAGAGGGCATATCGAATTGCCTGGAGCTCCAGAAAATGAATCTGATGCTTTGCTTCCTGTGCAGTCCAGGGTCCCTGGGTTTGGAGGCTGTTGACATGGGCTCCCCAACACAGGCTGGATGCATCTGTTAGAGTAATTTGAGGTTGCGGAGGCTGGAAAGGTAGTCCCATCTGAAGATTGGACTCCTGTATCCACCAAGCAAGTGAGAGACGAAGCTGGTTGGTGATGTGGACAACGTGGGACATGTGTTGATTTGACTGGGATAACTGGGACTTTAAAGTCCATTGTGTTTTTCTCATGGCTAGTCGAGCCATTGGGGTTACATGAACTGTGGACGCCATGTAACAAGGTTAATAGATGATGAGCTGTAGTTATTTGGCGAGTCTGCAGTACTCTGGCCAAGGTTGATAATGTGCATGTTTGGTCCTTTGGTAGGAACGCTCTGGCCTGGATAGTGTCTAGATCTGCTCCTATGAACGAGAGGGTACGTGATGAGAGACAGATGTGACTTGGGATAGTTTATTAGAAATCCCAGGGATTGTAGTAGGCTGATGGTGAAATGGAGGGAATGGAGTACTTCCTGTCGGGATGGACCTCTGAAGAGCCAATCTTCTAGATACGGATAGACGTGGATGTCGTTTTATCATAGGTGAGCTGCGACTACTGCGAGGCATTTCGCGAATACACGGGGTGTATGTTGGCAAAGTGGCACAAGCGGCCTCCTACTGGAGTGGTTGGGGGTTGATTTCTGCCCTCTAGTAAGGAGTCAAAACCCTGATGCTGGACCAGTCTAGGCTGTCGAGTACGGGACGGAGGTGGATAATACCTACGTGGCTTATAGGATATCCTCCTAGGATCTCGCCGAAAAGGCCTCTTGGTAGATGGGAAGTCCGAGGGGAGAGTGCACAGCTGATGCAAGGTGTTATGGTGATCTTTTAATTGCGCTGTTTCTTGAATTTTGTTGCCAAATAAATTGTCCCCTGTACATGAAAGATCTGCCAACCTTTCCTGGACTTCCTGGCATAGGTCAGAGGACATGAGCCATGCCCAGCGTCTGGAACTTATGCCCACTGCTGATACTCGAGGCAGTTTCAAAGATGTTGTATGCTGCCCTGACTTCATGCTTTCCAGCATAGAGTCCTTTACGGATTGTGGTTAGCCCTTCCTGATATTCATCTGGTAAGGTTTCAGTGAATTCTTGGACTTTCTTCCAAAGATTTCTTGAATACTGAGTCATGTATAGCTGATAAGCCGCTATACATGCATCAGCATAGAATCGTGGAAGAGTCTTTGTCTTAAGGCGTCCAAGGATTTTTGTTCTTTACCTGATGGGGCCGAAGAATGAGGTCAAGATCTTTTGGCTTTCTTTAGGGCAGACAATGACCACAGAGTGATGGGGAAGTTGGCTTTTTTGAAACTCCGGAGATGAATGGACCAGATAAGTGGCATCAGTTTTTCTGTTCACTGGTGGAACTGTGCCAGGGTGTTCCCAGGTGCACTGTAATAAATCAAAGAGGACTTCATGTACTGGAACTGCCATGACCTCCCTTAGGAGCATCCACAAATTGTAGTGCCTCAAGCATCTTATGCCTGGCATTGTCCTCCATTTGCAGTTTAAAAGAGATGGTTTGGGACATCTCCTTAATGAAGTTTGCAAATGTGGCAGCGTTCTGGGGGTGAAGGCTCTGATAGGAGTTCGCCAGAGTCCTAAGTGTCAGAAGAATCATCATCATCATCCCAGGGGTCACATGGTGCATCTCCTACACCATATGGCTCTTCAGATGGAGGTACGAGTCCAAATCCAGCCGGATCTGGTGATGGCATCGATGGAACCGGTGCTTTCAATGGACGTCGGGGAGGCAACAGACCCGATGGTCCTGGAACCGGCTCGTATCGGTAAAATTTGTTCCTCGTCTGAGGACAATGGAATAGGCATCGGTGTCGGTGGTCTTGGAGGTGCCGATTGCACGTAATGAGCAGGCACAGATGGCAATGCACTGATTAAGGCATCTAGGCGATCGAGAAGCGGAGCCAGCATGGTGGGCATCAGCTCAGGTGTCGGCATGGGAGCCGGTGCTGGCGGAGATTGGAATCCCCGAAGTGCCTGGAGTACTGCCTCTTGGACCATCTGGTCCAATTCCTCCCGGAAGGCTGGCATTGGTACCACAGCTACCGGGGGTTGGAGGCTCGGAAGGCGTTGCTGGAGGGTCCACATGTATCAGTGGAATCTCGGCTCCCAGCACCGGTGCCGGTGGGGAACGCATCGGTGTCCCGGGTCCAGAGGGGAATGGGGCCCCTTCTCCCCGGGACTTCTTGGCCGGTGGCTCTGTCGATGGATTTTCGGTGGAGGCATAGGAAGAAAGCTCATGTCGATGGCAGTGACTGTTTGTTTTTCTTGATGTTCGATCCGGTCTTTTTCCGGCACCGAAGAGGAAGATGTCGATGCCTTCGAGCATGAAGAAGATGGTGAAGGATGGTCACCGGTGTCTCGATGGCGCCAAGACTTCAATGGCAACTGAGTCATGGAAGAAGAAGGCTTCCGACTCTCTGTAGGCTTGGCTGGAGTAGACAGATGACTTTTGCTGAAAAAGGTGCTCCATTTTCTCCAAGCAGGCCCCGTGGCCTTTTGGCGTCATCTGGGCACAGCTAGTGCACCGTTGGACGTCATGAGCGGGCCCCAAGCATAAGACACATACGTCGTGAGGCTCCGTAATGGACATAGTCCTCTGACACTCGAGGCACTTACGGAACCCGGTCGCCATCTTTTTAGAAAAAATAAGGGCAGCACATGGTCAGTGGCCGTCAGGCACCGAAGAAAGCACCGCAAGGGATGAGGTAAACTTACAGGCTTCAACGGAGGTTGGTGGTCCCCCTGGATGGGGCAAAATTTTGAAAATTTTTGAAATAAGTTTCCGTGAGGAAATTCTCACAGAGCTCCAGAAATCCGCAAGGCTACTGCTGCGCGGAAAAAAAAAAAAAAAAAAAAAGAAAGAGACTGAAGGGGGACCCCTGCTGGGCATGCTCAGTGTGCCAGTCAAAGTTCTAGAAACTTTGACAAAAATGTTCTGTGATTGGGCTCCATCCTGATGTCACAAACATGTGAGGACTACCATCCTGCTTGTCCTGGGAGAAATAAAGATCCCTAAAATAGTTTCAACATAATACTTTGTCTGTAAATCTTAGCTTTCTAAGCTCTTGCAGCTTGGCTAGAGTAGGGGAGCATACAAACTTCTCCATAATTACAATAGTGGCTCTTATTTGTTAAAACCAGAGGCATGCTGGACTGTGCAACTTAGCTAGGGTGCTGGTTGAATGCAGATCACCGAAAAACAAAACAAAAAAAAAATCCTCTAAGCAAGCCAGTCAGGAAGATAGATTAGTTTAACGACCCTTTGGCCACTAATCTGGTAATGAAAAACCACTAAAAAATGGATTGGGCAGAAGAGTTCATGCAGCAGGTATTCTCTGAAGACAGCAAAAGGTAAGTCCTCAATGATAGGCGGTGTCACCTGTTCAGAAGCTTCACTGCACAGCTTCTACAACCTCTTCTGAATGTGTCCAGTGGGGACCTCTTTCAGTTCTTTAATTTAGTTAATAGAAGGAGCCAAAACCCAGAGGCAACAGGTGGGATTTATAAGGACTATCCTGCTGCCCTCTGAAAGCATCTTCTACAGATAAGTAATTTACACTTTCTGAGGACAAGCAGGATATCAAGAGTCCTCACAGATAGGGAATCCCTATCTACAGGTTGCCTTAAGTGAAAAAAGGAGAACATCATGAGTGCCAACAGATACAAAAGTGTTTGTCATTTCAAACCAGTTTTTTAAGCAGCCTGGAAATAAAAAGAATAGGTCCCAGGAGAGATGGAGTTGGATTTCTAAACCTGAAATAAACTTTTCAGGATAGACTGAACAATGTTAATCCTTCCAACCTGGCTAATTACAGACCAATATCTGTTACCAGTTATGGAGTTCATTGATAAATTTGCAATTCTTTATGTCTAAATTCTGTTAGATGCCAATTATCACATAATAAATTACTACTGAACAGTGTTTGCTAAAAACTGAATTATCCTTAGTAATCATCTGATTTTCCCACATCATTTAACTTCGATGGTCACAGCATCTCCATCATGCAGCAAGGAACCTGGGTGTAATTGATCCTGGTTTAATTAATGCTTCCACATGTCAAGACTGTTAAATTCTCCTTCTAAAAGCTGCACCTTTTAAGATGATTTCTTTAGCCTCAAAATGTTGGTGTTGTATTCCAGGCTCTGGTATTAGTTGGCCTGGATTATTGGAAAAATTACTTACCTGATAATTTTGTTTTCCTTAGTGTAGACAGATTGACTCAGAACCAATGGGTTATGCTCCCCTGCCAGCAGATGGAGACAGAGCAAAGCTGACATCACAGTACATATACCCCTTCAGTGACCTCAGCCTGCCAGTATTCTCTTCAAAAGCCACTGTGGACATACTTGTAATCAAGTTTTTTTTTACTAATATTAAAAACGGTCAACCATAACTATACTCAACCAACCATAAAACAGTGAACTCCAGTAAGAACATAGGCATCCCAATCTAGGAACTGGATGAGCACTTACCAGTAATCCCTTTGGATTCGAAGCCCCCCATGGGAGGACCCGTGGCACAATCTTTGGGCAACCGAGTCCATCTGTCTACACTAAGGAAAACTAAATTAGCAGGTAAGTAATTTCTCTATTTCCTAGCATGTAGCCAGATGGACTCAGGACCAATGGGATGTTCAAAAGCTACTCCCAATTGGGGCAGGAGGCTACCCGCAGTCCAGTTAATACCACCCATGCAAAGGCTGCAGCCTCTCGGGCCTGTACTCTAGGCGATAAAGCCCGTCTATCTGCCGCTCAGCAGAGATGGGAAACAGTCTAACCGCCACCCATGACACCGCCTGAGTCCTAGTGGAACGAGCTCTAAACTGAGAAGGCAATGGCTTTTCAGCCTCAACACAGGCGCCCTTGACCACCTCCTTAATCCAGCAAGCTATGGTAGTCCAAGAAGCTGGTTTGCCCTGCTTCCTTCCACCGTGAAGGACAAACAGGCAGCCTGTCTTTTGGATACTGTACTAGAAGTTTCTCGATATCCAAATGACGCAGGAGGCAATATTCTTCTGCGTCCTTGAGCTTATCTAGGGATGGTAATGAAACAGATTCAAATGAAAGTCCAAGACCACCTTAGGCAAGAAGAAAGGAACAGCACATAGCCATAACGCCCCTGGATTCATCCAGAGGAATAGCTCCCGGCACAATGCCTGCAGTTCGGAGATGCGAAGTGCCAAGAATATAGGCACCAGGAAGACTGTTTTCAAGGTCAATAGATGCAAGGAAAGATTGTGCAGTGGTCGAAAAGTAGGGTCTGTCAAAATCCAGCACTAAATTCATATTCCACAAGGGGACCGGCAATCGCAAAGGAGGCTGAAGGTGCTTCACTCCCTTCAGAAAAATGGGCCATGTTAGGATGGGCCGACAGGAGTTCCCATTCACCTCATCCCTGAAACAAGAGAGCAGTTACCTGCACCTTTCAGGAGTTAAAGGCCAAGCCTTTATTCAACCCATCCTGCAAAAATTCCAAAATAAGTGGGATTTCGATTACATGAGGGAAAACACCGCACCAGGCCTCAAATACTCTCCAGAGCTGCACATACGCTAGAGACATTGAGAACTTCCGAGCGTGATGCAAGGTGACAATAATCGCTGCAGAATATCCCCACATTTCACCAGGCAAGCCCTCTCATGGGCCAAACCTTAAGACAGAAGAGAGATAGATCCTTGTGAAGAACCAGCCCCTGCTGCAACAGGTCCCTGTGTGGCAGGAGGCATAGGGGGTTATCCACCAGAAGTCTCTGTATGTCTGCATACCACGGACGTCTGGGACAATCTGGAGATATAGGAAAATTAGTTCTTACCTGTTAATTTTCATTCCTGTAGTCCAGACTGTGGGGTTGAGCCTCCTTTCCAGCAGGTTGAGTCAGACTAAAACTGAAAGGATATCCTATATGAGGAGAGAGCCTATCCTGTAACCCTTCAGTATAACCAATGTCAAAGCAGAAAACAAGAAACCCAGATTAGGATTAAGCAAGTAACCATAAAGCTCAAAGGAGCAACTGTAGAACAATAGAATGAACATGGAATAGCTATACGCTCTTGCTATACACCTTCCCTTCCAGCCAGATCTGGACAAGCACATCAATTCCCAGGGACCAAGGACCTCTTCTGTGACTAAAGAATCAAGGAACCTTCGCATTATGAGATGTGGCCAGCAAGTGACGGGAGGCCACAGCGATCCACTATCAGTTAAACACTTTGGCGGACAACACCCACTCTCCTGGTTCCAGACGCTCCCTGCTTAGAAAGTCTGTTCTGATGTTGTCTTTTCCTGTGATGTGGAAGGCAGAGATATCTGTAGATGTGCTTCTACCCATTCCATAAGGGGGTCCTCTCTTGCGAAATATGCTGGCTGTTGGTTCCTCTCTGGCGATTGACATAGGCCAGTATCATGTTGTCAGACATCACGCAGACCACTTGCCCCAGAGTCTGTGTCTGAACTGTAAGCACGCCATCATGACTGCCTGGGCTTCCAGGCAACTGATGTAGCAGAGGGCCTCTTCATCCGTCCAATGTCCCTGGGCCGTCATTTCTTGACAGTGAGCTTCCCAACCCTGAAGACTCGCATCTGTTGTGAGAACCAAGCAGTTCTGGGAGGCCAAGGGCACACCCTTGCTCAGATGAGCCTCCTGCAACCACCACTGGAGGAGAGAACAAATTTCCATCAGCAAGTGGAGGCGAACTGAAGAGTCTTGAGACTGCAGGTTCCAATCTAAGAAATACCCTGCCAATCTGTGTGTCGAAACAAGCTCCCAGCTATTCCAGTTCTAAAATCCTTTCACTGGTTATCCATAAAATTTTGTATCCACTAAAAGTACTATGTTTAATTCACAAAATCATAAATTAAATGAAAGACAGATTGCATTGTGGCGCTCAGCCACTTTTATACCCCACAACACAATTTGAGATCTGCGAATAAAGGTTTGAGTGTACCCTCACTTGAGTGCCCATTTAAGTGATGCAAGAGAGAAAGCATTGTCAATAGGAGGTCCAAGACTGTGAAACTCCATGCCAATAGAACTAAGGGTGCAAAATGAACTTAATACTTTCAAAAAAGATCTAAACACATAACTTTTCATCCAAGGAGAAAGAATGTTAAAAATTATTCTGACATGAATTTTGTCTTTTCTTGATTTGATTTTATATTTTTATGGTTTTAAATGTGCTAGTTGAAAGTTATGTTTGCTGTAAACAATGATCGAAAACAGAACGATGGTATTTAAATGAAATAAAGAAAGTAACTCTTTGCAAAGTTTACCACCCTTCCCAGCGACCTCATCCTCTCTAGAACCCTCTGTACAGCCTGATGGCAGAGATCAGATGACTTTGCTCAAATGAACCAACCAGTCATCCAAATTCGGGTGTACCAGCACCTCTTCGCTTCTGTGTTGCTACCACTGCTGTCACCAGCTTGGTGAATGAGCACGGAGCCATTGCCAACCCGAAAGGAAGGGTGCAAAACTGAAAATGATGTCCCAGAATCATGAACCTCAGCAACTTCATATGCTTCAGCCCGATTAGAATATGCAGATACGCTTCCATGAAGTCTAAGAACACTAGGATCCCTCTTTTCGAATCACTGCTATGACAGAATGCAGAATTCCCATTTGAAAAGGGGCATCTTGAGAGCTGCATTCACCTTTTTCAAGTCCAATGTTGATCTTAAAGTTCCCTTCTTTTTTGGAACCACAAAGTAAATGGAATCTCTTCCCTTTCTTCGTTCCTCTACAGAAACCAGCACTATCACTCCCAGACTCTACCGTTTGGAGAGCCATTACTTTGTCATGGGAAGATGATAAACTTTTCTCGTCCAGTGAGATATTTACTACACGTAGCTGTCTCTCATCACATCTAGAACCCATTGGTCGAGTGTGATCCTGGCCTACTCCTGATAAGAAAGGGCTAAATCGCCCTCCAACAGCTAGAAGAGAAAAGTGGACTGGCCTCATTTCTATGAGAGGCCTTAGCTCCTCTAGAGCCATGGCTCGAGCTCCCTTGGGTAGGCTTTCGAACTCGAAAGGATTGGACCCTGCCTGCGACCGGCCCCTGAAAGGAACAGCTTTTTTTTTCCTGACAAAACCTCCGATTATCCCTGAAGCACGATCGAGTCGGAAAACATCCCTTTACACCCTTCAGTTTGTCATCCGGCAACTTGTTCCCTTTGGACTCACCCAGATGTTTTACCAGTTGGACCAGATCCTCCCTGAATAAAAGGTTGCCCTTAAAATGGTAGAGTCCCTAACAGACTTTGGCCAAACATTCACCAACCAATTTCACAACCAGAGTAGCCATCTGGCCGAAACCACTATCATGATGCTGGAAGATGTTCTAATTAAATCATACAATGCATCCACCACATAGCCCACAACACTTACAAGTACTCAGCCTGCTTAGTGGAGGACGCTGAGAAATACTCCTTTGCCTGCAATTGTTGGACCCAGCACAAACCTGCCCTCTGCATAAAACTGATATATTCAGCAACCCAGATGCCTAAAACAGAGACCTCAAAAATCCTTTTGAGATGAACCTCCTGCATGTCCTTTAGCGCCATAGAGCCTGCCCACTGGAATGGTTGTCTTCTTTGTCACTGCGGAGATCAATGCATCCACCTTTGGTAGTGTCAAAAGCTCGAGAGAGTTTCCTTCAGCAAAGAGTACAACTTGGCCATTGCCCAACCAACCACCAGTTTCTTAACCAACTTGTGGAAGGGAAAAGCCTTCGCTGGACCCCTCAAGCCATTCATAACAGGATTCACTCCCTCCTGGTCAGACTTGTCCTGCAGCAACTTGATGTCCAGCTCCTTAAGCACCTGTGGAATCAAGGGCCACAATTCTTTGCTACAAAATAGCCAGACCACTTTAGGGTCATCCTGTTTGACTACCAGGACTTCCACCTGATCTGACAATTCTGGAGCAAACTCAACCCCTGGGGAATCTACAGGATGCCCTTCAGAATCCTCCGAATTGTCCGCCTCTTCTGTGGGACTATGTAGGTGCCCAGTCAAACCTAGAAACCTCTGGATCCATCTGTGCATCTTTTTATCTGCCCCTTTGGGCCTCTTTTCAGGCTGCGGAATCTTTATGACCAATTGTGGGAACGCGGACACATCCCCCCTGCTACCTTCTTGGCCAGATACACCCTGTGCATAAGAAGCACAGCCAGAAGAAAAAGCCAGGGAACCCTCCGAATCCTTCAGCAAGAAGGATTCCCCCTCTTCAGAAGCTTCCTGCACTCTTGTGGCACTGTTGACATATGGGGATAAGGAGGAGGGGAATCCCCCACAGAGCCTCTCACTGCTGCCAAAAATGACAAACATTCCCAGGCTCATAAAGAACGGGTCTGTGGCTGCGCTTGACACTCCCTGTGAAATTCTCGGCATTGTCCCTGAGCCAGCCCCACCAGAACTGCCCTCTCCATCGGAGAGGCAGAGGCTGCACAACTGATCGCACTAGAGCAGTGATGGCCAACCTTTTGAGCTCAGTGTGTCAAAATTCATAAAAAAACCGAGCATAACTCGGGTGGTGTGTCACTTCTAGAAAAATCCATAATTTTGTGATATTTGTAGCTCTAATCAACAAAGTTATAATTTTAATATATATACTGTATTTATTAATAAAGCAAAAACAAATAATTCTTTACCTTACCTGCTTAGTGACTTTTTTGTTGCTGAATTTCATTGGCTAAATCTTCAATTGAAGGTTGGTATTTCGTACACTTCAAGTCCAAGCAAGCGTTACAAACTTCATCTGTCAGTCTGTTTCTTTTATTGGCTCCCATTCATGTTCACAACACTCCCTCCCCATCTCCCAGGCATGCACACATTCATTCTCACACACACAGACCCCCAGGCAGGCACCCATGCATTCACACACATACACCCCCAGGCAGAGTCCCATTCATACACATTCACACACTAAAGGTAGACCCCCCCTCTCTTTCTTTTGCCAGCAACCTCAGAACCTCTCTCATTCCTCTGCTGCCACTGTCACTGATGCCGCGTGGCTATTGCGGAGGTGCCGATTGCTGCTACTGACACTGAAGTCCATTCTGCTGCCTCCTCTGTGCAGGCCCCGTGGGCTTCCACTTTCTCCATGCTGATCTCGTACATTGTGAGATCCGTTGAGAAAGTGCTATTCTTGCACATTCCCAAAGAGTACATGTGCCAATCACTAAAAAGTACTTTTTTTTTTTTTTTGCCTTTGCTGTCTGATCTTAGTTTTCTAATTGGTTGGTCACAGGCTTTTTTTTCACCTTCCCTTTCTTATTTTTTTGCCAATTCCTTTTATATTGTCTTTTTTTCTGTTTCTTTTTTCTCCATCTTCTTCCCTCAAACACACAGTCAGGTTCTCATTCTCACATGCATTTCTCTCTCTCACACACACAGGCTCTCACTGGCACATGCTCTCTCTCATACAATCATTCATACACACAGGTTCTCACTGGCACATGCTCTCTCATACAATCATTCATATACACAGGTTCTCACTGGCACATGCTCTCTCATACAATCATTCATACACACAGGCTCTCACTGACACATGCTCTCTCATACAATCATTCATACACACAGGCTCTCACTGGCACATGCTCTCTCTCATACAATCATTCATACACACAGGCTCTCACTGGCACATGCTCTCTCTCATACAATCATTCATACACACAGGCTCTCACTGGCACATGCTCTCTCATACAATCATTCATATACACAGGCTCTCACTGGCACATGCTCTCTCTCTCTCACACACACACACAGGCTCTCACATGCTGTCTCTGCAAACATTCAGGTCCTCTCTCTCAACTCACCTCATACACGCACTCTACGGCCCTCAGCCTCTCTCTCACCTCTGGGCCTCCTCTTCACGGGTCGCCGCAGGATGGGCTCTGCAGCGGCCCTGATCTTCTCAGGCCGCGGCGGCCCTGCTACCGGGCCTCTTCGACTTGGGATTCGCAGCGACCCGCGGCGGCTCCTCCTCTTCTGCACGCGCTGATTCGCTTCCTCCTTCCTGCCCACGCGGCTCCGGCAACGTTTACTTCCGGGGCCGCACAGGCAGGAAGGAGGAGCATCAGCACGTTGTCTTGAGCCTCATCGCTGCGACGCATGAGCCTCCCTGCGCCCGGGGGCATTGGTGGAGGGTAGGGGGAAACTAAAAAACACATTTAAAGGCTCGGCGCAGCTGAAAAAGAAAAGGCTCGGCGCAGCCGATAAAAAAAAAAATAAAAATTCCTGATAGTCCTCGAAACGCTGCGCGTGTCAGCCAAAACGGCTCGGCGTGTCACCTCTGACACGCGTGTCATAGGTTAGCCATCACTGCACTAGAGCCATGCATGCAGCTTACCACAAGCCCAGAAGCTCTTAGATTGGTCCTTCACCAGCGCCATTACATGTGCGCTGCAACTCACTGCTATGGTCTGACTGCCAGGCTTCCACCAGCCACCGCCTGAAGCCGCCTTGCCTGCCAAGCTGGAAAGGGGAGAAGCCGCCACAGCCTAGATCCCCTGCAGATAGAAAAGACAAACTGAGGGCTATTTTTGTTTTAAACAATCTTTACCACCCCAGACAAAGATAAGGAACACTTCCTGAACGGTGAGAGCGCCGACTGCTGGATCCACAGGCTCAGCAGGAGAAGGGGGGGAACTGGACCACCAGCTGACCTAACCCCTAGAATCTCCAAGCACAAGCTACAACCAAGGGTTACCAACCCCCTGCTCGTCTGCATCAACCAGGAAGGCTGGCCCCACCAGAACTTAACCTCCTGAGAGGACGCCAAACTTTTTTTCTTTTTTAAATATACTCCAGACTGTAGGTTTTACACCTCAACCATCTGCTGGAGACAGAAAAATACTGAGGGACTGCAGGTGGCACACTAGGTTATATGGCAGTGTCAGTAAACATAAGAACATGCCATACTGGGTCAGACCAAGGGTCCATCAAGCCCAGCATCCTGTCTCCAACAGTGGCCAATCCAGATCATAAGATCCTTCAAGTACCCAAAATCTAAGTCTATTCCATGTAACCATTGCTAATGGCAGTGGCCATTCTCTAAGTGAACTTAATAGCAGGTAATGGACTTCTCCTCCAAGAACTTATCCAATCCTTTTTTAAACACAGCTATACTAACTGCACTAACCACATCCTCTGGCAACAAACTCCAGAGTTTAATTGTGCGTTGAGTAAAAAAGAAACTTTCTCCGATTAGTTTTAAATGTGCCCCATGCTAACTTCATGGAGTGTCCCCTAGTCTTTCTATTATCCGAAAGAGTAAATAACCGATTCACATCTACCCGTTCTAGACCTCTCATGATTTTAAACACCTCTCTCATATCCCCCCCTCAGCCATCTCTTCTCCAAGCTGAAAAGTCCTAACCTCTTTACTTTCCTCATAGGGGAGCTGTTCCATTCCCCTTATTTTGGTAGCGCTTCTCTGTACCTTCTCCATCGCAATTATATCTTTGAGATGCGGCGATCAGAATTGCACACAGTATTCAAGGTGCAGTCTTACCATGGAGTGATACAGAGGCATTATGACATTTTCCGTTTTATTCACCATTCCCTTTCTAATAATTCCCAACATTCTGTTTGCTTTTTTGACTGCTGCAGCACTCTGTCTCCATCTGCTGGCAGGGAGGCAAAACCCAGAAATCTGGTGTTGTAGTGACCAACCAGTTCTACAAAAAACAAACACCAACTGAAGGGCTCCCTGAATGATGGTTGCAATACAGAACACTGAACATGCTCAGAAAGCTTCTGAAAGTTCTAGAAACTGTGCGGTGAAACTTTCAAAACCAGGAGCTCTGTCCGATGACACCACTCACCCGTCTCACATCTTGCTTGCCCTCAGAGAAAAAGTGTGACTTCTATTACCTTGGAGTCAGGTTATTACTATTATTGGATACTAAAGCACCAACTTATGCTAGAGGAGATTCAGATTCTTTTCTTGGCTGGAGAAAAAAAAAAAACATCTCAGTACTTATTTACAACTTGCTCTATGGCATGGCAGTAGCAAAAAAAAAAAAAAAAAAAAAAAAAAAAAGTCATGTGGCATCATGCCATTCCGCTATATTATCTGGAGAACTATGCAAACATTTCCAATTTAATACATGCAGCGCAGTCCTTACTTTTAAACTTGCTGTGATCAGCAGCATCTTGGCTTTCTTCTATAAGAATTTTTGCTGCTATGTCAAGAGTGACTATCTTTGTTGTGGAGACTAGAAACAGCATGACAAACTTCTGGCTCATGATACGCAAGGACTTATCCTTCCTACTGTTTGCAGATGCTAGGAAAAAAAGTTAAAAATAAATCTAGATGTTTACAATAAAACATTAAAATATTTACAAAGCAGCATTTCCTTCTCTTGACAGGCCTCCATCTCCACTCCCCCCCCCCCTGCAATCACAACAGTAATGTGTAACTTCCTGTAAATAGAAATGAAAATAGCAACAATTACTGATAACACTGGAATAAATACCACAAGTGGGTAAGTCAATTGTTTTTAACTTTAATAAAAAGAGAGCCTAATTGACTATGCATGTTTTTATACATAAAGCAAGCAGAGTTTGCACTCTTACCAGATGAGCAATCTGCTTCTGAAAATTCCAGAAGTTGTCTTCCTTGAGTATCCAGGAAGCCATCCCTTTTTCGATCTCCAGACCTATATTCCAGGTCCAGCTCTTTGTGCTGAAAGTAGACCATCTGTTCATCATATTTCTGGCCTTCTCCTATCTGTCGCAGGTTTTTCAGGGTTTGGTTCAGGTTGTGTTTCCCATGCCAGCAATACTGATTCTTGGCCACACGGCTAACCAGATGCAGCGATTCTAGTACATTCACAATATCATATATACGCCTGCGTTCAACCCCTAGTTAAAATAAAACAAAAAAACCCAATATTTTGATATACTTCAAAGAGTGCAGGAGACAGGATATGCTACTTATCCTATTTTAAACATTAATACATACAAGATTTTACACAAGCAATTAAAGCTATAACATTATGTTATGTACTTAAAATCTCAGGACCAAAGTTAAACATCTGCTTCAGATGCAAATGAACAAAAAATGTTGAGGACAATGAAGATCAGTAGATTAACCACAATTATAAAAAAAAAAAAAAAAGTCTACAGTATCGAGCAAAATGCTATTGCAGTCCTCTGGATAACATGCTCAAAACTAAGAAATTAATTTTTTTTACTCCAATACAGCATTTCTTCCGTTCCTGGCTGCTGTGCCCCAAACTAGAATTAAGTAGCTGTTTCTATGGCAACCTAGTCCTTCAGTTAAGAGTCCTGCCATGATCTCTAAGTGAGAAATTTGTGTAAAGTTTACAAAAATTACTTCAAGTAATAAAATGCACAGAGCAGAACACATGAATTTAAAAAAGAAAATACACAGCAAATGATTTCCATTTTCATACTCGTTGCTTGTAAAATTTAGAGTAAACTGGTTTTATAAGTAGTTTAAAATGGCAAGCAAGAGCTAATGTTAAGAATATCTATTCCTAGGTCACAAATGGGTAATAATGCACCCACAGCTATTCCATACCAAAAAAAGGAGCCTCCTGTCAGACTTCAATGCTTGCTATAGGCAGTTGTTACATGCATACATACCAAGACTTGTGACCACTTCATCCAAAGAAATGGTAGTTTTTTCTGTTGAAATTGGGTAATTTTGATAGCGAGCAAGAAACTTCTGACACAGCAGCCCCAAGCTTTTCTGTTTTCTGCTTGGTCGCTTCTCAAATTCATCCACCATTCCATCGTCAACTACATCAAACTGCTGCAGTTTTAAATAGAAGGAAAGAGACCTGTTATTTTGCAGTCCCCAGCAACAGTTTTAGAACCATTACAGGCAGTGGAGCCCAGACTCATCTTAATGGCAAGATGATCACTTCACACATATTGTACAGAAGCTACAGCATAAACCTCTTAAATTTTAGGGAAAATGTCATGAATTGCTACAGAAAACTTTTAATACAATGCTGGTAATGTGGTACAGGTTTTTTGTTTTTTTTATTATTTATATTCCACCTTTCAGGCACTTCAAAGCAGATCACATTCAGTACTATAAGGCTGTATGAAGCAAATAAGATATATCAATAGAGGAGGCAAATTGGTCACCACAGAACATATAGGAACAGCAGGGCACCCCTGATTTAGAGTACCTTACGAAAGGCAGAATTATAAGATGAGTAAGGAGTTTGCAAGTTGCAGTGGATCAGCCACCATACTAAAAAAAAGTGTGTTCTACCTGTAGTGCATCTTCCAGCTTGTTGTTATTTTCAATGGGTCTGAAGAGGTCTTTTTTCTTCTCCCGGTCACGGATGTCAGGACTAGCAGCACTAATGAGCATCTTTAAGTTAGCAGTGGGAGTCCATGGGTCAGACTGTGGCCTGTCAGCTACTTTAACAGGCGTAATGGGATTCTTTTCTGGGGTGTAGCCTCTCTGTTTTGATAAATCCATTGGTTCATTTTTCATTGGTGTCTTTGGGGTTATTCTTGATCGATCCACAAATATATTTTCCTATTTAAAAAATGGATATTTAAATGTTATCTTTATAAACCGGAAGAAAGGTGGTGAACATTTAAACCCGATAAAATGAAAGAACACCAAACTTATCAACTTAATATTAACTTCTTCCAACACTAAATTTATTCTACTATTTAACATTTCTACAGCGCTACACAACGTATGCAGTGCTGTACAAACACACAAAAAAAACAACCCCTTCTCAATAAAGCTTACAATCTAATAAGACAAACATACAGGACATAAAGGATTCCTATCTCTATTTCTGCCCCAGCTCTACTTCACAGAAGTACTTATCAGCTGACAGCCATAGTAAAGGTCACTAAAGTCCAATTTGTTGAATACAGAAAACCAAGCAGATTATAATTACAAAACTAAAAATGGGACACCCTGACTATACTGTAAGTTAAGATATATGGACTCTGTGTCCAATAGCCAAGGTCTAAAACACCTTTCCAAACTCTTTCCCCCTCCATTACACTCAATTTAATTTATATTTCCTCTCATATTAGAGTACTCAGAGAAAGGTACAAATTTACTGAATAGTGCTTGTTTTGGCAGCACATATATTAATTTACTGAAAAAATTACCGGTACATCTGTGATAGATATGAAAACATAATACAGTACATGGACAGTGCATAGATACATTCTTTTCACTTTTCCAATCTAGAGTTTTATGTAAACCGACATGATGTGCCTACTAATGTCGGTATAGAAAAACTGTTAAATAAATACATACATACATGACAGACCAAAACAAATGGTAAAGTGAAGCAGTCAGATCAAGGTACAGAATTACAAGATTAATATAATACATGTACACAGCATAAATGCATAGTGTTCCAAAAGCCAAAAAAATAAAATGGATAGGGGAGGCAGAAGTAAAAGATGACTAGAGATTACCCTGGGGGTGTTGCTGGCTAAGGATAAGCTTAGCGAAAGAGCCAAGTCTTTACCGTATAGTAGAATATTAATGTTAATAGGTAGTCCAGCCTCCACTGAAAGAGAACTCCAGAGCCTTTATTATATATACACCAACCCCAGCAGCAAGCTTTTAACCAGTTAAAAATTAAGCACAACCAATAGTTTGAACATTGAAACTATTTGCTTGGTGCGCTAAACACATTCCATTAATGGCCAGTATGCAACGGGCCCTTTCAGTGTGCATCCTTTTTAAATCATTGGTTCTTCATTTTATCCTAAGTGGACCAAAAATAAAATTTTTGTTAACAAAAATATGGAAGTCGATATTCAAAAGCCATTTAGACGGATAACATAATAGTTATCCGTCTAAATGGCTTACCCAACTATATTTAACCCTTATCCAGCTAAATTCTAGTCTGGTAATTAAGTTGCCCGGTTAGAATTTAGCTGGATAAGAAGGGTATTCCGGGAGTGGGTGGGAGGAGTTTCATGGCCATGCTGCTTAATATACCCTGCTAGTTAGCTGTATATGTTTATCCGGCTACTAGCTGAGCCGCATAGCAGTTAAAAATGGACCTCATGGTATATAATATTGACTTGGCAATAAATATTTCTCTTAAGTACAGATTAGTCCAATGGCACATTTACAAACATATCCCTGGAGCCATATGATGGGCATTCTAGCAACCCTCTTCGACATTGTGAACTTCAAAAAAGAATTAGATTAAAAATGGTCATCCAGACCCTCCATTGCTCAAAGATTATCATTCTTAATGTTTAAGAGAAAACACAAAATATGCTATAATCTTAAAAGGAAAAAAAAAAAAAAAACCCAACCCCAAACATCTTCTATGATTAACAGGAAGATAATCTATACTCTCACTGCTTGGGTACAGAAATGACAACAGTAGTCTTTTTCATGATGAAAAGCATGGTCATAGAGCCATGATCTGCCCATGAGACATTCCTTTACGCTTTCCTAAATATCACTTAAAAAGCAAGACACACTTGTGAGTAAATCCAAATACACTTCATGTGTAATTTACCAACACTGTACAATGGAAAACCCACAGTACAGTTAAACTGACTTGACTTGTATTTAAATATTATTTACCAACCTGGTTAGTGTACTGCTAGTTTTGATGATATTTTTTATAGGACTTAAACATAAGAGCACAGATGACAACAAAGTCCCATCAAGTCGATCCATTTGCCCTTCCCTTCTTGAACCTTGCCCATTTTGAGCTCGATTTTACCATGGCCATTTGTGTCTACAGAGGTGGAGGGTGAAACGTAGTAAATGCACTCACCTTTTGTGCATTTCTCCCTTCATCTGTTTCCGTACCTATTTTGGGTTTTCTTGTACCGATCAGATCCTTTAGTGTTAAGCAACTGGTGACCTCCATCTGCAGAGCTCAAAACAAGTAAAAAAAAACCAAACCAAAAAAAAAAAAAAAACAAAGAAAAAAGTTTTCCTTTGGAAGCTATACAGAATGATAAACATCTTGAAAACATGACAAAGGGGTAAACATAACAAGAATGCTTTACTATTGTTGCACAATTTAAAAAAATAAAACAAAATCTTACAACTTACAGGCTGGCCTTTTTTTTTTTTTTTTTTTGTAAAACGGGAAAGCCTAAAAAGTGTTAAGTGTAAGGGGAGTTTTCCTGGATCAGATTGTCATACAACTTAGAGAGCCAGATGAGGATCCCACAGTAACGTTGATAGGTGGAAGCTCAGGGCGGCGGGGACCCGCCGGGGTCAGTTAGTTTTGGCGCAAACGTACCCGCAGGAATTCCGGCTTTGCGGCGGGATTTTCAGCGCCTACACCCCCGAGAGCCCCAACCTGCGGGCTCGGTGGGGGAAGTTTTATTTTAAAGTGTGTTTAAAACAAATTATAAATAAAAAATAACAGGTTATTTCTACAATTAAAAGAAGAATAAGGGACGGGGGCAAGCAGTGCAGCCTCCCCCCCCCCCGAGGCCGGAATTAAAGGGGCGGGAAGGTGCTGAGGGGGAGCGAAGAAACAATTCCCCCATCCCTTCCCTTGCCCGGATATTACCGGGACTCACCTTCCCCTCTCTACGGGCTCACGGAGTGCGGGAAAGGCAGAGGTCGTGGCTTCAGCATCCACCTTACACCGAAAGCTAAAACAAAATAATTCAACCAAATAATAACATCAATACTAACTAAGCCGCCAGGAGCACGGAACTTTTCCCGGATAAAATAAGGAGGAAAGCAAAGCCCAGCTCGCCCTGCCTCATCCCCCCCCCTACCCTGCCCCCGAACCCCTGACTGGAAGCGAGCGAGCGCCGCCGGGCTTCCAACGGACCCGCTAAACCTTCCAGTCTGGCGCCTCCACGCCTCCCCCCGGCCTGCCAGCCAATCGGACGCGGTCAGGGACGAGCCCTCCCCCACGGCCGGCGCGTCTGGCCAATCGGCGGCCGTCCCCAGCTTCCCCGCGGTCGGCGCGAGGGGCCAATCGGCGGCCGCCCCCAGCCCCTCCTCCCCGGCTCCCAGATTTGGCGCTAGAGTCGGCGCGCTCCCAGCCGCCCGAGCTTGCCCGCGTTGCCCGGCCGCTTGTACCTGCGGCACCTGGGGAGCGCGAGGCCCAGGGGGGGGAGGGGCCGGGGACTCGTCCGTCACCGCCGCCCGCCTCTCCTTTCCCGCTCTCCCCCTTTTTCTTTGTCCGTGGGAACAGATGGAGACCCGTGCACATGCTAACCTGCGGGAGCGGGCTGTCAGCCGCAGGCTTTCCTTCCATGTGCTGCGTAACTGCACGAGTCCCCGGGTCTTTCCTGCTTTCATTGTTAAAGTGACGTTTTCCTTGATTTTGAAATCCGAAACTTTGCCAGCTTCCTTAGGGTACACCTGCATGATTCCACTACCTCATTGTATCCGGTCTAGGTGTAGTAATATGCAGTAAGCACAAAGAGGACCATATTCAAATACAATCCGGATAGAATGATTAACCTGATAAACTTATCTGACTAACGTTGGAGGTATATTCAATGGTGCAGCCCCACTATTGAACAGAGCCGGCTCTCTTAAAGTTAGCGAACTAACTTTATCCAGCTTACTTTAGGATCATTCTTTGGCCCTCGCAGACTTAGCAGGCTCAGTCCTGAATAGCGGAGTTAGCCAGATCACTTAGCCGGCTAACTCAGCTCCTCCCAATTATGCCCCCAGCACACCCCTAACTTATCTGACTAAATTATAGCTCCCTAACTTATTTATTTATTTAAAATCTTTTCTATACCGTCGCTAAGTTATATACCATCGCAACGGTTTACATGTAGGCACATTTAATGTAGGTAAAAGTGTACTATAGTACATTCTAACAGGTGCCGTCAAAGGTTCGGTTGCAATATATCATTAGACAAAATAATTTTTAGAGAAGTGGGTCATGACCCAGTGGACTGAAGGTACTTTTACGGGTAAATTTATCATACATAGTGTTATCAATATGCTAGTTGTGATGTGGGGTTCATAGACTACTCTACTGTATCATCCTAAGTACTGTGTGTCGGTGCTTATCTGCTTATTCCTGAATAATTTCTATTCTCCTGTCGCCTTGTTAAATGCTTGTTTAAAATGCCATGTTTTTAAACTTTTCTTAAATGCCTTGAGATCACTTTGTAATCTGATCTCTGGAGGCATTGTGTTCCAAATTGTGGGTCCTGCTAATGATAAGGCCCTTTCCCTCACTTATTAGCCTGCTAGAATTTAGCCATATATGTGCCTCAATATTCATTTAGCTGGCTATCTTCTGAATTAGCTGGCTAAATGCCTTTGAATATGGACCTCTAGATTTTCTTACTGTAAACATGGAGTTATGTACAGGTCTATATTCAAACATAGTCCAGATAGCAAAGTTAGCCGGATACACTTATCCGACTAACTTTCGAGGCATATTCAATAGTGCAGCCAGCTATCTTAAAGCTAACTTTATCTGACTAACTTTATCCAGCTAACTTTAAGACGGTTCTTTGGTCTGACCAGACTTAGCTGGCTAAGCCATTCAGCTAACTGAATATTGGAGTTAGCCAGTTAACTTACAGGTCGATACAGTAAAGTTCAGTTAAAGATTCCCCGTCTGTAACATGCTGGGAGCGCACAATACAGACGAGTAAGGCCATCCAACGATACAGTCTCCAGTTTCACGCGTCCTTAGTGCTTTGTAAAATAGACACATAACCCTTTCCGCACCCAGCATGTAAATGAACGAATTAGCTGTATAATGAAGGAATTAGCTATTCCCCTCCGATACTGTAACGGGCGCTGATATTATCTCCTTAGGAACGCGCTGTTTCGCCGCGGCCTTAACGTGTTAGTTTACCGCCTCCCCCTAGTAGGAGTTAGGACTGTGAGTCTAGTAACAAATCCATCGACACCGCTTAAGATACTCAAACACAATAAAACAATAAGCCTGGCACCCTCCTTGATGTAGTACGTCCCGGATGGCCCCCCCTCCCCAGCGCGCCCGCCACTACCCCTTTCATCAGCTGCATCCACCCATTATGCCCCTCACGGGCATGTCCCGCTTCACAGAGCGCTCCCACTCAAATCCGTTCATGGGTATATACCCTTTCGCCCCCCTCACAGCGCCATGCTACCACTGCGACCCGGCAGTCCCGTGAGGCCTACAAAAAAAAAAATCCCCGGCTCCCGCGCCCCCGCACTGGCCCGCCGACTCTACCCCCCCTCCTCCCGATCGGGCGGGTAGGCGGCGGCGAAAAGCAAAAACAACCAAAATCAATTTTTTTTTTTTTCAAAAAGCGACATCACACAATGCATAAAATAATTTCTCCAGCCTTAAAGCGACAATTTTGGTTTTTTGCAAAAGCGACTTACTTTTGGGATCTGTCAAGATCCCAAAAGTAAGTCGCAAAAGTAACTTACTTTTCTGAAGCCATCAGGAACACGATCTTAGCTCCTCCGGACGAAGACGAAGATGGCCGCCTGCACGGGGAAAGCGTGCAATTGGCAGCTGAAGACGTGATGTCACGACGTTTGGCGTCACGAGATGTGACGTCACGTCTTCAGCGGCCAATTGCACGCTTTCCCCCGTGCAGGCGGCCATCTTCGTCTTGAGCTACAATCGTGATGGCTTCAGAAAAGTAAGTTACTTTTGCGACTTACTTGACAGATCCCAAAAGTAAGTCGCTTTAAGGCTGGAGAAATTATTTTATGCATTGTGTGATGTCGTGTTTTGAAAAAAAAAAAAAATTGCTTTGGTTTTCGCCGCCGCCTACCCACCCGATCGGGAGGAGGGGGGTAGAGTCGGCGGGCCAGTGCGGGGGCGCGGGAGCCGGGGATTTTTTTTTTTTGTAGGCCTCACGGGACTGCCGGGTCGCAGTGGATGCAGCTGATGAAAGGGGTAGTGGCGGGCGCGCTGGGGAGGGGGGGGGGCATCCGGGACGTACTACATCAAGGAGGGTGCCAGGCTTACCGAACCGCTGCTATTGCCTCTGCTCGCAGGTCTATTTCGCCGGCTTGCTGCACGCTTTCGCTTTGCTCGCACGCTTTCGCTTTGCTCGGCTCTGCTCTGCTTTTTCTCCTCTCCCGTCTGTCTTCGCCGCTGTGCCTCACCTCCTCCCGGAGCAAGGCTGCTTTCGCGCCCTGCTCCGGGAGGAGAGACACAGCGACGAAGCAAAAAGACTTTTCGTGTTTTTTACACTTCCTGGTGCCTGTCATTCCAAATGCCATTTGAAATGACCTTTGAAATGACAGGCACCAGCGCACCCAGATTACTGTATAGGCGCTGTATTAAGCACCTATACAGTAAAATGGGTTGCGCGGGCATAACCCTTCCCTAACGCTTTAAAGCCGCGGCATGCATTTGCATGCAATTAGAAGAGAGTATCGGGGAGTTAGTGAAGAGAACTGTGCGTGCGGGGAGGAAGGGTGCGCCTGACACTGCCGCACTGTTTCTACCGCGGCCTTACTGTATCGACCCGTTAGCCAGCTAACTCAGCTCCTCCCAGTTACACCCCTGGACTGGCCCTAACTAATCCGGCTAAATTCTAGCCTGCTAATAAGTTAGGGCTGATAAGGGCTGACCTTGTAGTGTTTACTGACATCAATCTCTAACCTGTCTGTAGGACATTCAGATGCTTTCACATTTTTTTTTTTTTACTGGTAAACAGCTTCCAGAGTTAAGAACATGCCATACTGGGTCAGACCAAGGGTCCATCAAGCCCAGCATCCTGTTTCCAACAGTGGCCAAACCAGGCCACAAGAACCTGGCAAGTACCCAAACGCTAATAAGATCCCTTGCTACTGATGCAGTAATTGCAGTGGCTAGTCCCTAAATCAGTTTGATAATAGCAGTTAATGGACTTTTCCTCCAAGAACTTATCCAAGTTCTGTATGGGAAGGTAGAAACTTCTAGCCAGGGGTCCTGTGTCATTTCATATAATGTTAAATGCTTTGTACCACTATGCAGGTGTGGCAGGAAATCTAGGTTTCCAGCAGTAAGGATAGAAAAAAAACTGCTTTTCTGTACTGCCTCCTACTTAATATCATTGCAATATTAAGTAGGAGGAAAAACAAAATTAAATAAAGTTAAAAAAAGAAAAAAAACCCCACTGGCAGTCAGGTGCAGGAAACTGGTAAACAGCTTCCAAAGTTTCAGGCGTCATAGTGGATAACACATTGAAATCGTCGGTTCAGTGTGCTGCGGCAGTCAAAAAAGCAAACAGAATGTTGGGAATTATTACAAAGGGAATGGTGAATAAAACAGAAAATGTCATAATGCCTCTGTATCGCTCCATGGTGAGACCGCACCTTGAATACTGTGTACAGTTCTGGTCACCACATCTCAAAAAAGATATAATTGCGATGGAGAAGGTACAGAGAAGGGCAACAGTAACATGGAATAGACATAGTTTTTGGGTACTTGCCAGGTTCTTATGGCCTGGATTGGTCACTGTTGGAAACAGGATACTGGGCTTGATGGACCCTTGGTCTGACCCAGTATTTAATTTTGTTTTTTCTCCTACTTAATATTGCAATGATATTAAGTAGGAGGGGGGCAGGGACAGGGGAAGTGGGTAAAGGGTCCAGGTGAGGAGGAAAGTAATAAGGAAGAGGTGTGAGAGTCAATGCTAGTAGGGAGTGATTCTTGAAGGCTTGAGAGAACAGCCAGGTTTTCAGTTTCTTTCTAAAGGAGAGATGGCATAGTTCCTGGCGTAGATCCGGGGGTAGAGAATTCCAATGATATGGTCCAGCGATGGACAGTGCTCGTTTTTGAATGGAGTTGTATATGGAGGATTTGTTAAGAGGAGCCTGGAGAGATCCTTTGTATGCGGATCTGATCGGTCTTGTGGAAGAGTGGAGTTCGAGTGGGATGATGAATTGGAGTGAGGATTGATGATAGATGGTTTTGTGAATGATGGTCAATGCCTTGAACAGTATTCTATAGTGGGTGGGTAGCCAGTGTAAGTTTTTTAGTATCGGTGTGATGTGGTCCATACGACGAGAGTTTGTCAGGATCCTGGCTGCGGCGTTTTGCAGCATCTGTAATGGTTTAGTTGTGGAGGCGGGGAGGCCGAGTAGTAGCGCATTGCAGTAGTCAGTCTTTGAAAACAGTATGGCTTGAAGGACTGATCAGTAATCATGAAAGTGTAGGAGAGGTCTCAGCTGTTTAAGAACATGTAGCTTATAGAAGCATTCCTTTGTGGTGGTGTTAATGAACTTTTTGAAGTTCATTCTGGTGTCCAGATGGCACCAAGGTCTCTCACATGGCTTACTAATGGTATGATTGGGTTGCTGACGAGGGGGTTATTATCGTTGGGGGAGATGACGAGGAGTTCTGTTTTGGACATATTAAGAACCAGATTTAGACTAGAGAGTAGGAGGTTGATGGAATGAAGGCAGCTGTTCCAGAAGTTTAGGGTGCTGTTGATGGGATCCGTGATGGGTATTAGGATCTTCACGTCGTCAGCGTATATAAAGTGGGTAAGGTTAAGGCTTTCAAGTAACTGGCAAAGTGGTAGCAGATAGATATTAAACAGGGTAGGGGATAGTGATGAACCCTGGGGTACTCCTTGATTGGAAGGGATGGGGAGGGATTATTTATCGTTAATTCTAACTTTGAAGTGCCTGTTGTTGAGGAAGGATTTGAACCAGCTGAGTGCAGAATCTGTGATGTCGATTTCTGCCAGACGGTTGATGAGGATTGAATGGTTTACTGTGTCAAACACTGCTGAAATGTCGAGAAGAGCCAGTAGGTAGGATTGGCCTTTGTCAAGACCCATCAGGATGTTGTCTGTTAATGAGAGTAAGAGAGATTCCGTGTTTAAGCGTTTCCGGAAACCGAATTGAGACGGGTAGAGAATATTATGGGAGTCAAGGTAATCTGTTAGTTGGTTGTTGACCAGTTTTTCCATTAGTTTGGCAATAAATGGTAACTTAGCAATGGGGCAGAAGTTTACGGGGTTGGCTGGATCCAGGTTGGGTTTTTTAAGTAAGGGTTTTACGGAAGCAGTTTTTAAAGAGTCCGGGACAGATCCTTGAGTGAGGGAGCAATTTATGATGTCGGCCAGTGGTTTGGCTATGGTGTTAAGGATGGTAAGTAGGAGTTTGGTAGGTATTTGGTCTGTTGGATGTGATGAAGGCTTCATTTTCTTGATTATAGATTCGATTTCCAGGGAGGATGTGAGTTCAAATGATTCTAGTGTCGGTTTATGAATATCTGAGGAAGGGTTTTGGCCAGGTGGGGGCTGGGTGTTTGAAGTAGTCAGAGGTGCGAGTAAATTTTTGATTTACTCGCACCTCTGACTACTTAGCTCTGGTTGAGCTAAGTGTAAAGGATTCCTTTACACTTACACTTAGCTCAAGTGTAAAGGATTCCTTTACACTTGAGCTAAGTGTAAAGGAATTCCTTTACACTTACACTTAGCTCAAGTGTAAAGGATTCCTTTACACTTGAGCTAAGTGTAAAGGAATTCCTTTACACTTAGCTCTGGTTGAGCTAAGGGTAAAGGAATCCCCCCTCCGAGAAGGTGCAAATGAAAGCTCAAGGCACCTTAGCCCAAAAGAGGTCAGTGCCTTTATTCTGGAAACCCTAAGAAACAGGAGGAAAGAGGCCAAAAGAAAGGAACATGTGATTGATCTGTCTTCCATTGAGGTGTGCAATACCCTCTTGAATCTAGTTATACTCCTTTGTCATGGTAGTGCGTTTCTTGGGCATTTTGACCTTTGAATGGCGACTATCAAGAAATAGTGGCTGTTTTTATTAAATTGCAACTGTGATAAGGAGATATTCATCAGATATTATTTTTAAAGAGCTGAATTGTCCCAAAACAAAATAACTGGGAGTAGAGGAGTCAACTAATATCCTGCACTCTATCCAGAGCCATGCCCACAGACCCTGATTCACACAAATACAAGCACGCCTTTTGTTTAGCTATGGTAGCCCTTGAGCCCAAATCTATTTAGTCCTGTTTGAGGCTGGTGTAAGTACAGGCCAGAGTGCTGCTTCAGCCAGAAAGCTCCTAGTCTGTCATATGGGAACAAGTTTGACACTTTCCTTATGCCTCGGCAGTTTTCTCCTGCTCCTTCTGGCTTCCAGGTCACTCAGAATCGGCTGAGAGTCAGTGCCATGAGTCTTCATTCAGAACTGCCCAGGGATTTTCCCCTTATTTTATATTCTCTCCCAACTTACTCTAGTCCAGTCATTGTGGAGATAGTTCTCCACCGGGTGCCAGGCAGCAGGGCTCTTTGCAAACGTGGATCCTAAATCATAGTAACACGGTGGCAGAAAAAAGGCCATTTGGCCTCTCTAGTCTGCCCATCCACACCAACTGCTCACCTCTCCAATCCCTCCCTCTCCAGAGATCCCCTGTGCTTGTCCCATGCTTTCTTGAATTCAGACACTGTCTTTGGTTCCAGCACCTGCACTGAGAGGCTGTTCCATGCACCCACCACCCTTTCTGTAAACAAAGTTCTCCTTACATTACTTCTTAGTCTACCCCGTTACCCTCATCCCATGACTCCTCATTCCAGAGCCTCCTTTCTATGGAAATAAACCCACCTCCTGTGCATTAATACTTCGGAGGCATTTAAATGTCTCTATTATATTTCTGTTGTCCTGTCTTTCCTGTAGAGTGTACAGGTTTAGGTCTTTTAAGTTTGCCCTCACTGACCATTTTAGTAGTCGCCCTCTGGACTGATTCCATCCTGTTTATATCTTTTTGAAGGTGCGGTCTCCAGAACTGTACACAAAACTCTAAATGAGGTCTCACCCTTGATCTATAGAGGGGCAATATCACCTCCTTTTTTTGCTGACCATTCCTCTCCTCGGAACTCAAGCATCTTTCTGACAACTATGGCCATCACCTTATCCACCTGTTTGGTCACTTTAAAATCCCCAGATGTGATCATCCCCACATCCTGCTCTTGTTTTGTGCACGGAAGAGTTTTACTCTTACAGTATACTGTATCGCTCCCTTGGGTTTTTGCAACCACTAACTGTCGCCGTGGTGCAATGAGTGACTCTCTGCCCACTACTTTGCAGCATCCCCAGCTCCAACTGACCCAGAGAGTGGAAGAATTTCAAAACTAACAAAACTTGTTTACACTTGGGGTAAAAGAAGGAAAACCAAACTAAAACCAATCATTCTCTTTGTAATCATTAATGACAACTTTATAAAATAATCTTCCCCTATTTTTAAACACTGTAAGTTTCCCATGGAAAAGACATTTGAAGAAGCCAGTGTCTGTTTTCCTGCTGGGGATGGCAGCACATGCCTTTTGAAAACCACTTTGGTTTAGCTTTATGCCTGCATTATTATAAAAAAACATTCACACAATTTATTTTCTCCTAAACCCTATTGACTTTTCATTCGCAGCTTAAACCTTCCCTCTCTCAAACACTCATTCTCTTATACCTCACCTGCTGAAACTTTCATGTCACATATATTCGGCATGGATTAAGACATTCTGTAGGACTTTAGGGAGAGCAGAAGAGACAGACACTATGGTGATATAGCAGTGCCACATTGGCAAGCATGAATCACTCAATTATAAGACTACTATACTATCAGTTCTCTATCACTGAAGCTAATATGCACATAGAATCACTCACACCCTTCCTTCACACAACACATCAACTTAAAGTTCATTACTCATATCTTTTATACCATACCCAAAACATTTGCACACATGACATACAAACATATAAAATGTATGTACAGGAGGATCATGTGATGTAGTGAGAGTGAGAGGGTGTGCCTCTCATTAGCTCTGGGGTCCCACTCCCTGTATCGAACCACATCCAACCTCTGGTTTGCAGTTTACCATTTAAAAATAGACTCGGTGGATAATTTCATTTCATTTTCATTTATTAAAATTTATGAATCACTTAACACAAAAGGTCTAAGCAATTTACAATAAAACATATATAAAGCAATTTAAATACTACATATAAAAGTAAAAAACAATACATAATGCTTTACAAAACAACATCACATCACTAAAATTAATGGAGAAAGGACTACTTTATGTGAGAGATTTTTGACAGAAAAATCTCAGCTCAGATGGCAACAAAAGCAGTCCGAAAAGAGAAGGCTAAAACGAAGGTAACCAGTAATCCTCAGTCGCCAGCGGCAGAGGGTGGAGAAACGGTGGATATAGTGACATGCATGCATAGTGCAATGGACACTAAATTAGAAAAAAAACATGCTCATTTTCATGAGTTGCACACACTGTTTACCAATAACTCCCATGGATGTTGAAACTCATTTAACCGGGTGTAGCATATGGCAGTCCACGGCGTGCTCTCGTGGACCACATCACTTACCCTTCTGGCTGGGCTTTCCTCGTCGGCTTCCCTGGGGCTCCTCATGGTGGGCTGCCATGATCCAATGCAGTGAGACGCTGCCGACGCTCCACGTGGCAGGACGCTGCTGATTCAGTCGCCCGTGCTCCTCCTTGCAAGCCCAACGTCGCCCTATTTAAAGAGTTTGCAGCGGGAAAAGCCTAAAGTTGTCTCCTGATGACCTCACTTATTCAGGCCTATAAAAAGCCCTTGCTGACACTCTTCCAACACCTCAGCAATAGGTCCACCTACTCTGGTAGTAGTGCATGTTATTCCAGCATTCTTGTCTTCAATTCTTCAATTCCTTCGTCCTTGTCTTCATTTCTTCAGTTCCAGTGTCCTTGTCTTCAGTTCTTCATCTTCTCCATCACTGCCCGCTTGATATTCTCCACCTTTCCTGCCCTGCCTATCCGTTCCACCTTTTCCTTTGGACAGATATCTGGTTTGACCTCTGTCTGATCCTGGATACGCTTGACCACTGCCTGCCTCTGACCACTGCCCACCACCAGATACGTCGGACCTCCGTCTGCCTACCCAGCTACTCTACGATGACCTCATATGCCATCAGCAGAGGCCCCTCACCTAAGACATGCCAGCCCTGGCATCCAAAGGCTCAACCTGAGGGGAACTAGTATGGACGAAGCTCTGGCTGGGCCTCTGCTTCATCCGGGTTCATCTGCCGATGGTGAGAACCTGCAGGGCTCCTCCCTGCAGGTTGCGTCAATCTTTCCTTGACCCAAGGGTCCACGAACAAAATAAGATGCTAAGGCCCAGGGCCCATCCCTTGTGGATGATTCATTCTCTGCATCGGCCCCCCCATGTTTGGGTGTCCTTACTGCCATGTGGGGTCCAGCGAGTTGGGTAGCAATGGCTGTGCATGCGGAATAGCTTCTATGGGCTGAGTTCTCATTCTGATGGGGGGCCAGGGACCTCCTGCCTATCTCGGTGACATAAAGGGCTTACTGTGGGGTCTGATTACGCTGCTAGGGTTGTGAAGTGGAGGCTGTGCATGTGGTGTGGGCTGAGAACTAGACAGTTGCTGGAAGAAGCCAGGAGAAATGGGGCCTCTGGGCATCCCATCATCGGTAGGAATGTTTGCAAGTACAGGATTCATTGCAACAGCTGCACTGTAATCCATTGTACTTGAAGACTGGAGGATAGCTGTTATGAAAACTGCCCACAGGTTCCCCCGCGAGCAGGCTCCACTCACCTCTCCTTGCTTTCGCTGCCATGCTGCTTCCCCGACGCGGCAGGACGCCGCCGATGTCGGGCCTTCGCTGCGGCCTTCGCCGCGGACCTCGCCTGCCTTCCCGTGGTCCGGAGGCCGCTCTTCATGGTCCTCTTCGCGGCTGGTGCCACCGCCGACGTCCTCGACATCTTCGCGGCTGGAGGCCGCAAGCCCCGGTCGTGTCTGGCGGCTGGAGCCGCCCTCGGGGCTTCCTGCAGTGGCAGGAGCTGCTGCCGACATCGAGGCCTGCAATCCAGCACAGTCCGGCTGTTTCTGCGTCGACGTCTGTGCAGGCCGCTGTCCACGGTCCTGCACAGCTTCCTTCCTTCCTGCTTCCTCTAGGCGCGAGGCCGCGCCTCTCTTCTACATTTAAAGGGCCCACGACTGGATATGCCCTGGGCCCCACCTAGTGACTATTTCCTGTTGCAGCCCTATAAAAGGGCTGGTCTTGCCATTGTTCCTTGCCTTGCATCGGAGTGACTTCAGTCTGGAGGCTCCTGCCTGCCAGAGCTCCGTCAGGTCTTCTGTCTTCTTCGTGGAGCTCCTTTTCTCGTATTGTCGTCTCATCATGCCATGTCTTGATTGCCTGAGGTCCCCGTCCAGGTGTCCTGGTGTCTCATTTCCTGATGTCTCGCTTCCTGGTGTTCTAGCCCTCCTTGGTGTTCGTTCTTGCTCTGGAGCCTTCTGTTCTGCCGGCAGTGGATCTCCGGGTGACGCAGCTTCGTCATGGGAGATGCCGGCAGTGGACTGGTGTCCTGTGCTCCTGAGCTGTCTTGTCCTGCCAGCCTTTGTGGTGCTTCGGATGACATCTGGCTCCGTCGTCGAAGTTCTGCCTCGGCTGGATTCTTCCCTGCGCTTGTCCCGCTCTCCTCGTGGTCCGTGACCAGCCTCCTTGGGCTGTGTAGGGCACGTAGTGGGACAGGGTGGTCCGCGACCAGCCCATTGGGTCTGCCCGTGAAGGTGGGCTGAGTAGGGTGCCCTGAGAGACAGTGCCAATGTCTACCTGCCCAGCTTCTCGTCTCATCTGGACGTTGTCAAGTTCCTCGTCTTGTTTCTGATGCCGTCGCATCAGCCCTGGTGTCATGTCTTCACTTCAGCCCTCGTCTGTGATGCTGTCGCATCAACCTTGGTGTCATGTCTTCATGTCAAGGCCTCAGTCTGCCCTCATCCTCAGGCCGGCTACTGCTCCATGCCGATCCAAGCGGCAGGTCCGAAAGGGCTCGGAACGGTCAGAGGACCATTCCCCTACCAACATCATCATGTTGTTGGCGTTGGGAGCTTGCAGGCCCGGCAGAGGGTAAGAACTTGTCTCTGCCATCCTGGGACACGTCGCCAACCCTCGGTTCGGTCCTGGATCCGTCTGGGGTTGGGCTGAGGCCCATGGGCACACTAAAACACCCGTTACGTAAGAGACTGCAAGGCCTTTCGAGGCCGCCATCACAACAATAGCTAATGTAACCCCAATATTTAAAAAGTGCTCTGGGGCGATCCGGGAAACTCCAGACCGGTTAGCCTGACTTCAGTGCCAGGAAAAATAGTGGAAAGTGTTCTAAACATCAAAATCACAGAACACGTAGAAAGACATGGTTTAATGGAACAAAGTCTGCCACCAGAGGTGGCAGTAGTGACTAGAAGATGTAGCCCAGCTGGGCTAGTATTCCCCAGGGTACTGGAACAGCGGTTCCTCTGGTAGCAGTGCTGTAGTGGAGAGAACTGAGAAAATGAGTACAATAGAATATTCACAGAGTCCCAAATATGGAGAAGCCCCGAGATAGGGAGAGCTGGCCCTCGAGGAGCGCGTACCAGATCCCTGGGAGCAGAGAGACTCGTTGGCAAAGTACTCACACAGCTGTTCCACATAGGAGATGGCACTGGAGCTAGAACGGAGGCAGGCCCTCAAGGAGCGAGTACCTGGTTCCAGGGAGACAGCTCTGAGGAGTGGATGATAGTAGTACTCACTGATGGTGTCTGTAGCAAATTCTTCCAAGTAGAAGAGGAGATAGATGCAGGCAGCGGGTCAGGGAACATGGGCCCTTGAGGAGAGAGTACCGGTTACCTGATAGCGACCTGAAAGAAGCAAAAGAGGCCCCCGAGGAGTGGGTACCCCGTTAGCAGAAAGAGTCCAATAGAAGTTGGAGAGGCAGAGTAGCTGGGTACGAAGAGCGAATCCCATCCATAAGAATCCCCTTGCTAACTCAACGGCTAGCAATAAATTGTAGGCTTAAATATCCGGGCAGCGTGACATCATCACAGGGGACACCCCTGAGGAATACGCCAATGAGGAAATAGGAATGAGAGCCGCGCGGCGTGTGCGCCCTAAGGTACCTGTATAAATTGGCGGGAGGCAGCGCCCAAGCCAGGACGGCAGGCAGAAGCCGCCGCAGCCAGGCATCCATGAAGAGCAGGAGGAGCCGAAAAAAGGAAAGGTAGGCAGAGTGAAGCCATCGGGAAGTGACGGTCACAAGAGTACCCCCCTTCAAAGGGCAGTCTCTGCGGATACCAGGTTTTGGTTTCCAAGGATACGAGAGATGAAACTGATGGAGCATCTCTTTGTCAAGGATATTAGCCAGAGGCTCCCAAGAATTTTCTTCGGGGCCAAAACCTTCCCATGAAAGAAGGTATTCCCAAGTCTTGCCTCGTCTTCGGACATCAAGGACGGCTTCAACCTTGTATTCTAGGTCATCTTTTGCATTGATGGGAGGTGGTTCCTGAGACTTGGAAGAGAACTCACTGAGAATGAGTGGTTTCAAAAGTGAAACATGGAAAGCATTGTGGATGTTTAATCCAGGTGGTAGTTTCAGACTGTAAGTAATGTTGCCAAGACTTTGGAGGATTGGAAACGGTCCAACGTAGCGAGGAGCAAATCGAGTGGAGGGTAACTTCAGTCTAAGGTGCTTAGTGGATAGCCAGACTTTGTCACCAGGTTGAAAGACAGGCGCTTTGGAATGGTGAGCGTCATAAAACCTTTTGGCTTGTTCACTCATTTTGAGTAGCATTTCTTTCGTCTGTGTCCATAATTGATGGATATCATCAGCAGTGGATTGAGCTGCTAGGGAAGTCACTGAGAGCTTCAGTGGAAGTGGCAGTGATGGTGAACATCCATATACCACTTCAAAAGGTGTTGATCCAGTGGATGATGCTGGATGAGAACTAATGGCGAATTCAGCCCATGGTAACAGTTCGGCCCAGTTATTCTGATGGCAACTCACATAGGCCCGAATGAACTGTTTCAGGGTCCTATTCATCCGTTCTTTTGGCCATTTGATTAAGGATGATAGGCTGATGTATAATCTAGAGAGATGTCAAAAAGCTTGCACAAAGCCTTCCAGAATCTTGCTGTGAACTGTGATCCTCGATCCGAGACTATGTGCTTCAGTAGGCCGTGAAGGTGAAAGATGTGGGTTATGAAGAGCTTCGCAAGCTCCAAGGCTGAGGTAAGCCAGGCAGCGCCTTGAAATGGGCCATCTCGCTGAAGAGGTCGACTGTGACCCAAATGGTATTCATACCTCCAGAAAGGGGTAGATCGACTACGAAGTCAGTAGCGATATGCTTCCAGGGCTGTTCCGCAGCTGCAAGTGGTTGCAGCAATCCCCACGGTTGGCCAGAAGTAGGTTTGTGCTTGGCACAGATGGTACAAGATGCTACATAGGAGAGTGTATCTTCCTTAATAGTTGGCCTCCAATAATACTTCTGTAGCTTCAGCAGGGTACGGCATTGACCAGGATGGTCAGCCAGCTTGGAATCATGCGCCCAATAGAGCACTTTCTTCCTGAGGTGTTTAGGCACAATGGTTTTACCAGCGGGCACAGTATGGGTAGCCGCCAAGATGACTTTCTTCGGGTCGATAATATGCTGAGGTTCTTCTGGAACATCCTCCGAGAGAAAGGAGCGTGACAGGGCATCCAGCTATCTAGCGGCCGCTGAATATACTTATCCGGCTGTCGAGCGCTGAACGTGCTTTGGATATGCTCGTAATTTCCAGAAATTGATGTAGTCAACAGAAGTGGTTTCAATGCTGGAGGGGCTTCACTTTATTTTTGGCCGGCAGGGTGAACTTATTCCAAATGATTGTGTTTCCTAAATAGCTTTATATGCTCCAAATGATACCTTCCTTCATATCTAATAAAGATTTGGGCCAATTCGAAAAACTACTAAGAGGTTTTCTATGGAAAACAGCGAAACCACAGATAGCCCTAACTAAATTGATCAGAAAGTAGGATAAGGGGGGTATAGGGGTGGTGGATCTAAGGCTTTATAATGTAGCCTGCAACCTAAGGCATGTCGCAGAATGGTTGTTGGACACACAATTTTACACTCCCATACAAATGGAAAAGGAAATATTTCCCTTTTTTAGCTTAAGAACATAAGAAATTGCCACGCTGGGACAGACCAAGGGTCCATCAAGCCCAGCATCCTGTCTCCAACAGAGGCCAAAAACCAGGCCACAAGAACCTGGCAATTACCCAAACACTAAGAAGAACCCATGCTACTGATGCAATTAATAGCAGTGGCTATTCCCTAAGTATAATTGATTAATAGCCATTAATGGACTTCTCCTCCAAGAACTTATCCAAACCTTTGCTTGCTCACCTTGTCCACCTTTAGAGATACTTGTGTTCATTGTTCGTTAAATAGTTCGTTATCTCCACTCCAGGAAAGAGGGGGTGCCAGCATGGCCATTTGGCTAGGGCCTACAATGTTCAAGGGGCCTACATTTCCAGTCAATCCAGTAAAGTACGGCCACGTTTACCCCGCTCCTAACCCGCTTTCTACTCACTTTCCGGCCGCGTTAGCCCTTCCTGCGATCCACAATCCCCTTTAACCTACTCTTACCGCATCCTTAAATCCCCGGGTAACCCCTTCCGCACGCGGCATGTATATTACATGTAAACGATCGAATTAGCTATTCCCTACCATCCAGTAACGCGCGCCCCGACTATTGCTTTTTTACCCTGCCGTTTTGCCGCGCGTTTAACCTGCTAACTTACCGCCTACCCTTACCCCTGCATTAGAGGCAGGGGTAAGGGTAGGCGGCAAACTTTCCCCCAGCCCCCGCTCACCTGCCCTGGCCGCGTCCATGGGTGCTGGTCTCTGGGGCAGCCCCAGTCCTCTCCCCTCCTCCCGAAGCAACAAAAGCGAAAAAAAAAAAAAAGCGAAAAAAAAAGTTGCAAGAGAGAGAGGGGAGAGAGGACGGGCAATCCTACGCTCGGGATTGCCAGTCCTCTCTCCCCTCCTCCCGAAGCAAGGCGCGAAAAGCAGCCTTGCTCCGGGAGGAGGGGAGAGAGGACTGGCAGTGTAAAGCGACGAAGCGACTTACTTTTTTTGCAGCCCCCCTCCGGAGACGGACATCGGCGAGGACGACCGCGGCTCCCCTGCCTCCAGCTGCCCGCGAAGATAGATGCCTGCATGGGCGAAAGCGGCCCCAGTTCGTACAATTGGGCCGCTCAAGGCGTGATGTCACGACGTTTGGCGTCACGGTATGTGACGTCACGTCTTGAGCGGCCCAATTGCACGCACAGGGACCGCTTTCGCCTGTGTGATGCGTCCATCTTCGCGGGCAGCTGGAGGCAGGGGAGCCGCGGTCGTCTTCGCCGATGTCCGTCTCCGGAGGGGGGCTGCAAAAAAAGTAAGTCGCTTCGTCGCTTTACACTGCCAGTCCTCTCTCCCCTCCTCCCGGAGCAGGGCTGCTTTTCGCGCCTTGCTTCGAGAGGAGGGGAGAGAGGACTGGCAATCCTGAGCGTAGGAGAACCGTCCACTTCCTGGTACCTGTCATTTCAAATGTCATTTGAAATGACATTTGAAATGACAGATACCAGCGTGTCCATGAAGCGTTAGGCCTGCGCACCCAGGTTACTGTATAGCACTCTATACAGTAAAATGGGTTGCGCGGGCCTAACGCTTCACGGTCGCTTCTTAGACGCAGCTTGCATTTGCAAGCTATTTACATACAGAATCGAGTGGTAGGTGAGCTGGACTGTGCGTGCGGCAACCGCGGGTGCGCCGGGCACTAACGCAGCTCTTCCTACCACTCGTTACTGGATTGACCTGTTTGTTTGGTAAAATTTTTTAAAAAGCTAAATATATCTATTTCTAACATGTATAAATAAAAATTTCAATTGTATTTGAAGAATTTGCTAACAAAAAAGCTTGTAAAGCCTTCTTAAATAAATAAAAATTATTTGGGAAATTTAGAAAACGATTTCTCTTATCACATCAGAATCTTACATAGGGGCCTACTTTTTTTAGCTGGCACGGGTCTAGGTATTTGCATAGTGGTAGCATATAGACGTTGAAGAGGGTAGGGAATAGGGATGAGCCTTGTGGGACTTGAGGGATGAGCCTTGTGGGATGGAATGGAAAACCTTGTGGAATGGAGCCTTGTGGGATGGAATGGAAAACATCATTCGAAAAATCAACCCAGCGCACACCCGCTGGACCCCATCCCAACAAAAACACTCAAGCTAATTCCGAACTGCCTAGCAAAACCCATCGCTGACATCACCAATCTCTCCCTTGAACAAGGAGTACTCCCGGATTCCCTGAAATGTGCCGTTGTCAAACCTATTCTAAAAAAACCACAACTCGACCTGACCATCCCATCCAACTATTGATCCATATCGAACCTACCGTTCTTAGCCAAGATCATCGAGAAAACGGTAAACCACCAACGCTCAGAATTCCTGGAAACCCACAACAAACTGGCTCCCGCCCAACACGGCTTTAAAATATTTCACAGCACCGAATCACTACTACGAGGATTCGACAAAGGCACATCCTTCCTCCTAATCCTACTAGACATCTCCACCGCATTTGATACCGTCAGTCAAGATTCTAATTCACAATCTAAAAGAAATAGGCATCACCGGCACCATTCTCCAATGGTTCCAATCATTCCTCACCAACAGAACTTTTAAAGTAGCCCAAGGAAATACAACATCAGAAAGAATCCCCCTCCCACAGGGAGTCCCACAAGGTTCATCCCTATCCCCTACTCTCTTCAACGTCTATATGCTACCACTATGCAATAACTAGACAAAACAGGGCTCACCTACTTTCTTTGCGCCGATGACGTCCAGATCCTGCTCCCCATCAAAGACAACGTCAGCAATACCCTAAACCGATGGGAAACATACCGGACAGACATAACCTCCATCCTCTCTGAAATGGCACTAAAGTTCAACCAGAGCAAGACGGAAATTCTTCACCTCTCCAGAAAAACCTCAATACCCATCACTGACCACACAACTCTATCCAATTATAACATGCTCTCGACGGTTAGAGACCTCGGAGTCACCCTGGACCAGGAACTGAACTTCAAACAGCTTATCAAGACACTGATAAAAGAAAGATTCTACAAACTCCAGATCCTGAAGAAACTCCAGCCTCTACTTCATCCCCCAGACTACCGGACGGTACTGCAATCCCTCCTATTCACCAAAATAGACTATTGCAACGCCCTCCTGACTGGCCTTCCCGCATCCACCCTCAAGCCCCTCCAGCTCCTACAAAATGCTGCTGCACGGTCACTAACGAATAAGAGAAAAACAGATCACATCACACCTGCTCTCAAACAACTCCACTGGCTGCCTGTCCCGTTCAGATCCTAAAACAAAACACTCATGCTCATACACAAATCTATCCACAATGACAAAGCCAGCTGGTTACAAGGACCTCTGACCCCCTGCAACCCCACTAGAAATCTCCGCTCAACCAACACAGGCCTTCTCCCCATTCCCCCCGCCAAAGAAGTACATAGAGTGTCCACCAGAGAATGCACTGCATCCGTAGCAGGCCCTCACCTCTGGAACAACCTTCCAACCGCTCTCAGAACTGACCTATCTACACCCACCTTCCGAAAGAACCTCAAGACCTGGCTCTTCCGGAAAGCATTCACACAAGTCAATTAACCGCGCCAGCCCCTACTCCCATCTTTCAACATCCCCCCCCCCCGCCTCCCAGCCCCCCCCTGTTTCCCAACCCTGCCACTGTACATAGTTAATTTATCTTTTAATATATTCTGTAAAAAGTTATGCAATTAAGCACGTTATATTGTATTACTATCTTGTATTACTATCTTGTTGTAAAACAGTTATATGTACGCAACCAGTTACTCAATTAAGCGGTTATATTGTATTATGTCATAAAAGGCTCGCCTTAGACATCTTGTTATATGTAAACCGATGTGATATGTCAAATCGAATGTCGGTATAGAAAAATAAATAAATAAATAAACAAATAAATAAATAATTCCTGCTCTCTCCGGCCCTGGTTATCTCAGTTGTTACCCATTGTGGGTAACGGACATTTTATGCCTGGATCCCAATATTAGGTTATTGCAGAATGGGCCACTCAGGACCTGAAGGTGATCTCTCAATTTTTGAATGAGGAGGGAACCTTTCAAACTTTTCATGAAGTGATAGATAAGATTGGTTTGGATAAAAAAACATTTTTATGCATACCTGCAAATTAGGCACTATAGTCAGTCCCTTAAAGTGTGGAATTGGGCATATGAAAATAGAGAATTTCTATCAGATTGGTTTGATGCTGCAGATCCAAGCAGACATAGCATTTCCTTTCTCTATCAATTTTTGATGCATAGAAAACCAAGTATGGAATGTAGACAGATTATATAGAAGTGGAGCACTGAACTTGAATTAGAAGTGACTGAAGATCAATATATGAATTGTTTTAAATGAATAAAACCCATTACTTGTAATGTAGAACTGAGAGAAATGCAAAATTAATTTCTTACTATATTCCTCAAAAAAAAATGGCCTGTGTAATGAAATTAACGACATCAGAAATAGACATAAATTGTAAGATAACAGCTGGAAGCTTAGGACATCAGTTTTGGAAATCAGTAGTAAATTATATTCAGCGAATTACTAATGTATTGTTGCCGATCAGTCGAAACTAAGTGCTTCTTTTCTATAACATGGGTGGAATTGCTCTTGGACAGAAATTTGTAAGACTTTGGATACATAAAGTGTTGACATTGGCAAAAAAAGTGCTATTACAATGTTGGTTAGAGGAGAATCCACCGACGCTTACCCAATGGAGGAATCAAATTCACCATATGTGTATCTGTGAGAAATACATGACAACAACAGACTTGTATGGGAAAAAAGCGAGTTTTCTTACCAATTTGGAACTTATACATAATAATCTCTTCCTCATAGAGCAAAGAGTCTAATCCTCAATGGTTACTCACATAAGGATGGCCATGGAGTGATGTATACACAACTCATGAGTACTGTACCTCCTGGGAGGGGGGGGGAAGGGAGGGAGGGGAATAGGAGGGGTTAGGAGATATTGTTAGGATGGATATACAGACCGATGGGAAGAGTAAATGACAGAGCCCGATGCTTTTTCTGTATCTTGTTCAATGCTGACACTTGTATATTGTTGAAAATGAATAAAAGAAATTTAAACAAAAGTATATGCAGGAAAAAAGCATCATTTAAGTAATAACTCTTGAACACTTGGTTGCAGATTCTCATCAGGTTCATGGGGTATGATTTATGTATGTGTTGTAGCTGTCTACTTTCTATATGCCTCTCCTGTTTTACAGTGTGCTTCAGGTCATGAAGGCCGTGGGAAGTCGAGTGTGAAGCAGATGAGCATCCTGTTTTCCATCCCCTTACCTTCCAGTAATAGGATGCTTTGTACAGTGTCAAAGTTAACCTATCCTAGGAGGGATAGAATGGAGACTGTTTCGGGATGTACAAAGCAGACATATGAAAAGAATTGTTCCTCCTTAATGTGCATTACTGCTGATAATACACTTATGTGAGACTACCCTAACTCCTGCATCACATTCTCATCCCTTCTATTTAGAACAGCACATTTTACCAACAAAATTGAAAGATTTTTCTTTTAGTTTTCCCTCTTTTCCAGTTGGTTTGTATGGAGTTGGGCCCTGTAAGTGCTTTTGACTTAGCTAGTAACTGAAATGTGAGCATTTTTGATCAATATGCATCCTTCATTCAGTTCAAGATGTAGTGAGCAATGCCACATCATAAATATTGTAACAAAGCTGATAATGTGTTATACAACTTGGAACAAGGAGTCTTTTAATCACCTGCTGTTACGGGACCGGGCCGTGCCCCGGTCCCTCCTACCTCGGGGCCGGCCTGGCCCGCACGGAGCGCTCCCCAGCCGCGTAGGCCTAATCCTTTGCCTGTCACGGTTCTCCCTCAAGCAAGGAGACGCCCCGACCCGACGCGCTGGGCCCCACCCCCTAGGCGCGCGCACACGCGCACGGGGGCTCGACCTTTAAAGGGGCCAGCGTGGGAAAGTCAAGGACGGCCTCCAGGTGACGTCACGCTGCAGGGTATTTAAACCTTGCAGCTCGATCAAGCCTTTGCCTTGCAATGAGGTTCCCTCTGGTTCAGAGTGTCTAGTTGCTGCGTAGGATCCTGGATCATCTCTACTGTCTTCTGGCTTGACCCGGCTTGCTTCCTGACTCGTCTTCAGCTTCCGCCCCTTGGTTATGGTATCGATGTCTGACTTCTGGCTTCCGACCCAGCTCTGTCCCATGACTTCGTCTCCAGCTTCTGTTCCTGGTTTGGTATCGACTTCTGACCTCTAGCTTCCGACCCTGCTCCATCCACGACTCCGACTTCTGCTTCGTCCCTGGCTTTGGTTTGGACCTCTGACTCCTGGCTTCTGACCCGGCTTTGCTCTTGGACTCCGATTTCGGCTTCTTCCTCACCTCAGGTATCCGGTACTTGCTAGCCCAGAGGATTCTCCTAAGTCCCAGCTGCTCGGGCTCCTCCCAGAGGAGCCTCGGGCTTCTGAGGGTGAAGACTCCTCGGCTACCTGGGCCCAGCCTTCATCCATCTCTTTGGCCGCTGCCTGGATCCTTGGTCGCATAGGGTCCCACCTAAGTCCAAGAGGTCCGGGTCCCTACAGGCTCCTCCTGGGGGGACCTCAGACTTCCAGTGGTGAAGCCCCGAGTCTCTTCCGTGCCGTCTCCCGGCTGGGACACTTGCTGTGGTCTTCCATAGCATACCATCCACTGTCCCAACCGGCCTAAGGGTCTACAACCGTAACACCTGCATATCAATATGAGTATGTATTTTAAGTTATTGTATTGTGTCATTATTGTTTAATTACAGAATGTTGTAATCTGCCCTGAACACTCTATGAGTGGAGGGGGTGGAATATAAGCCTTTGAATATAATAAATAAAAAAGGAAGATTTGTTTGCTTTCTCTGGAGATGTGCAGGGTCTCTGAACCATGTTTTATTTTACATTGTATTTGAATAATTTTATTCAGGGAGATCAACAAATATCATTCTGCCTGTAATATTTCTAAGACAAAATTTTGGTTGAGTCAACTACTAGGTGACTAGCAGAGACTGATTTAGTATTTTGGCACCCCTAGGAACTGTGCGTGCTGTCGCTCCTGTCACCCCCTCTCCCCCCCCCCCCCCCCCCTCCATGGCTGGACAACAGGGAGCAGGAGGTCTAAGGCACAAGTCCCCTCTTTTCCCGTGGCAGCTCAGGGACAGAAACTGTATCAAAAATTAAAAAATGCTGAAGCAAATTGTGAAACATTTCCATCTTTTGTATCACATTATAAAATTAAATGAGTTTTACACTATAGTTATTATAATTTTATTTTTATAGGTGAAGAGAAATGATGTCAAGTATTGGTAGAGAGAGGAGACCGCAGGGATGGGGAGAGGAAAGGAGGAGGATCAGGAATGGGTTGAGGAGAAAGGGGGAGGAGGGGGAGAATGAAAGAGGACTGGGGATGGGGGAGATGGAGAAGAGGGGGGAAAGAGGGATATTCTTGTATAGAGGAAGGAAAGGGGGGAGTAGGATGGGTTGGGGACTGAGTTCCAGTATCTGGGGGACAGAATCCAAGATCAAGGGAGGGAGCCTTTGAATTGCAGTGGGTGGGAAGGAGAGGAGAGAGGGGTCCCTACTAAACTCTGGTCTTGCTCCTCCTTGCATCTCCTCTCTAACATCCCACTCAATGTCACACACACACACATACCCTACCCTTGTTCCCCTCGCTCTCACACACAGACATACACTCCCCAGCTGATCCCCCTCATCCCACAGCCTCTCTTCCCACCTCCAATTATCTCTACTTGGCTCTTCCTAATCTCCCCCAAATGATCCCCCCTTTGCTCTGTCTGCTACAGGCTTGCTCCCTTTCCTCTCCTGTTCCCCGAATGCTGCCTGGAGGGGCGGGCCTGGATCAGGAAACAGAGTGACATTCTCTGCTGAGTGAGATTCAGCACAGCTGCAAGGTGGCAAATCTTCAGCCAGCCTGCTGTCGTGTGTGTCCCCCCCCGATTTTTGCCACCCTAGGTACAAGCCTAGTGTGCCTATTGACAAATCCAGGCCTGGTGAATAGAGGGCTATCGTGCTTAGAATGAATTGCTATTACTCATGATTAAAAATGATATTATAAATCAGATAGACGGGACATAAAAAATTCACTGAAACGCCAATTTATTTATTTATTAACAAAACATGATAAAGCCATTAGTTTTTATATAATCAAAACAATGTCATGCATGGACCACAGAACTTTTCTGCTAACCTCTGCAACTTGTCAGATGTGGCATTCCACCATTATGACGCTGATTTTCAAGAACATATTCCAGAAATTGACAGTTTGACCCCTTTTTGCATTTATCTATTTCAAGAACTAAAAAAGATGAGCAACTCCTAGCCATTAGGGCTCCCTTGGTAAAGGAACACTGGCAATACCTTCCCGGAAAACCCATACCAACCGCTTCTGAACACAAACCGCAGGTTGAAAGTATTTTGTATACCACATTTTTAATTCTTGATCTGAAACAGTAATTTATTTTGTAGCCAGTTGTTGGTGGCCAGTAATATTTGCAAATTGGCTTGGATTTTTTGGAGCTTTATGCAGCTGTGAAAAACAAAGATGGACCTCGTTCTACTGGGGAACATCAAGAGTTTTTAGCTGCCTAACAATGGGCCAGATGCATAAAAGGTTTTTCGCCCCTTGTTAGGATTTCGCCTGCTACACAGCCTTATCCAGCTTCATAACGCCTCCCCTCCAGCAGAGGCCCTCAGTGTGCCTCATCACTAGTCTTGCCACGCCTAAGCCCCAGCTCTTTGTAAACCTATCTTGCCATTTTAACCTTGTCTTATGGTGTCACTCCTGGATCTGTGACTTGACTATTGTTCTTGCCTTGTCTTGTGGCCTATGGGCCTTTTGTCTTGCCTTGCTTTGTGGCCCTTGGGCCTATTTTGTCTTGTTCCCAGTCTTGAAGCCTTTTCCTATTCTCTCTTGTATTCTGCCTTGGGGACTTCAGGCCTGTTCTGTCTGTTCCAAGCCTTGTTGTCTTCGGGCTTCTGTGATCAGTATTTCCCTTGTCTATGTCCTGCCCTAGTCTATCTTGTTGGTCTTGCCCTGTCTGTTCCAGTCTCCAGTCTTGCTTGTACCAGAGTACTGCCCTTGCTTTGCCTTACCCGTGTCTTGTCTAGATCCAGGTCTGTTATTGTTGTGTCTGTCGCTGCTCGACGCCCTCAATCAGCTCTCTTTACCTTTGTGGCGACTCCTTCCGGGTTGGATGGACGGCTGGCTGCCGCAGCGTCTCCATGCTGTCTCCCTCTAGCGTCCCCGGACCAGCTTGACGTTGCAGATCCGCCATAAGAACATAAGAAATTGCCATGCTGGGACAGACCAAGGGTCCATCAAGCCCAGCATCCTGTTTCCAACAGAGGCCAAAAACCAGGCCACAAGAACCTGGCAATTACCCAAACACTAAGAAGAACCCATGCTACTGATGCAATTAATAGCAGTGGCTATTCCCTAAGTATAATTGATTAATAGCCATTAATGGACTTCTCCTCCAAGAACTTATCCAAACCTTTTTTGAACCCAGCTACACTAACTGCACTAACTACCTTCTCTGGCAACCAATTCCAGAGCTTTATTGTGCGTTGAGTGAAAAAGAATTTTCTCCGATTAGTCTTAAATGTGTTACTTGCTAACTTCATGGAATGCCCCCTAGTCCTTCTATTATTTGAAAGTGTAAATAACCGAGTCACATCTACTCGTTCAAGACCTCTCATGATCTGAGGTACTCGAGGAGCGAGTACCTGGTTCCAGGGAACAGCTCTGAGGTGAAGATGGTAGTACTCACTGGTGTTGAAGATAGCGAATCCTTCCAGACAGAAGAGAAGGTAAGAGCAGGCAGCAAGTCAGGGAACATGGGCCCTTGAGGAGCGAGTACCAGTTTCCTGATAGCGACTTGAAAAGTAAGTGAGGCCCCGGAGGAGTGGGTACCCAGTTAGCGTTAACAGTCCAATGGAAATTGGAGAGGCAGAGTATCTGGGTACGGAGAGCGAATCCCATCCGTAAGATTCCCCCTTGCTAACTCAAAGGCTAGCAAACATCATAGGCTTTAAATATCCGGGCAGCGTGACGTCATCACAGGGGGCCGCCCCCGCCCCTGAGGTTCCCGCCAAGTAGGAAATAAGAGTGAGGGCCACGTGGCGCGCATGCCCTAAGGTACCAGCGGATCATGGCGGGAGGCAGCACCCAAGCCAGTCCGGGGACGCCGGAGAGGACGGCAGGCAGACGCCGCGGCAGCCAGACGTCCATCCATAGCGAGAGGAGGGGCAAAGAAAGAAAGGTAGGTGGAGTGAAGCCGTCGGGAAGGGACGGTTGCAACAAGGTCCTGCTTAGTATCCAGCCTGGCTCCCTTGTCCTGCCAGCCAAGGCTGCCCAGCCTTGACTGCTTTTGTCCAGGCCTCGTCTCCAGCCTGCCTTGTCCAGGCCTTGCCTGTGTGGATTCACCGCTATAAGGTACTGCCACTGCAGAGACCTTCTGGCCCCCAGAACACAAGGGCCCAACCTGCTGGGGATGGGGCTGGCTAGATGGAAGACCGGCCCTTGTCTTGCTCCAAGTCCTGCCACGCCCCAGGTGGGTTTCCCCGACTCCGGGGCCCGTAGCTCCCATTTTGTGGCTTCTTCTGTAGATCTCACTCCCCACAGCCTATCCTGACTCTATAGCACGTGTAGGGACCTTTGCTTTCACTTTTTCTCTTATTTTCCCTGGGAATTTATCAGTCTTTATTATAATGAGAAAAAATGGAAGAAAAAGCAGGGGAAAACAGCGAGTCTTTTTCTTTTGCCTTTCTTTTCCCCCGTTTTTGTTTGTTGTAATAAACACTGATAAAATCCCGGGAAGAATAAAATAAAAGCTGATAAGGAAAGTTCCTAAGCCTGTGATTGCTCACCTCTCACAGATGTTCCCTTCCTCCTGAACTAACCACTCCAGACAGGCAGCGTGCTCTTCTCTGTGCTCCTCCTCGGCAGCTGCATTTCTATTTATTAATAATTATACACGGGGTGGGGTTTTTTCCTCCTCCCTGTGGCTCGTTCCCCGATATGCAAGAGCCCTGTTTTCACCCCGACACATGCAGGGCAATGCTTGTCTTAGTTGTGGTCTCTGGAGCTTAACATAAATTCACTTTACACACCATTGCAAGGTGGTGCAGATGGTAGAGGTGGGGAAATCAGAAAGCTCAAAGCCTGTGTGAGGAGAGGTTAAGGAAAAATAAAATCTGCTGAACGGAGCAGAGGGAGGCCATATGAGTTGTTCAGAGTCAGAGTGAGACTATGCAATTAATAACTGGACTCAGCTTCCCACCTAAAAGTAGCAGATTTCACTACTCAGCTCCGCCCAGTTATGCCCCCAGAACACCCCTAACTTATCTGATTAAATTCTAAGACATCTTTAAATGCCTTTGAAAGTCAGGGCTGGAAGATAAATCAAGCCCCTTTAAGCTTGAAAGCCCAGAGACCTGCTGATTTGAATGATTTTTCATAGAAGGCGGCAGCGTACACATTCAGTGATTCTGTAACAGCTCTAGGCTGAGGGTGAAGGAGTAGCCGAGTGCGGTGCTCCTCAGCCTTTTCTCTGTTGGGACACACCTGGCAGATAAAGCTTACAGACGTGACACATTGAACACTTGACCATCAGGGGGCTAAATGTAAACACATACTCTGCATCCACAGGAACCCGCCCCCGTCCCCCACATCCCCAAATAAAGGGTGCAGAGCGGATATTTCAAAAGAACTCGTTATATAAAAAAGATATTCTGATTCTGGTGCTATCTCACTAACAGAAATACAAACTCCCTTACTACCAGGTGCACTGTAAAATACAAAACCTGAAAAATAAAACCACTCAGCACGTGTGAAGCAAACCTTCCATACCACTGCAACACTAATTCCAAGAACTCAAACAGCAATAGCCCTTCCTATGAAAAGGCAGCAGTGCAGCACCAATGCATGTCCTATTGAGAAAGAGAAAACGCAACAAAGAAGATTGTTACAAATCCCTACCTACTAGTATAATACCTCACCTCGGTCACACATACAGATCCGACCTTCACCAAATACAGAATAAAAGACCACAAATTACAAATGTGGAGACAAAAACTGGAATGGAAACTCAAAAAGCCACTCTGCATGCAGAGCTAGAAACAGAAATACATTTCCTCCTATACTAAGCAAAGTACAAAGATAGAAGAAATGCACATTCCCCAAAATGACATATTATGGCTCTTTACTCCATCACTCCCCTTCCATGCCTCCATCATCCTTCACTTTTCTCAATTACTCCCTTTCAATCATCCCCTCACACTCATATCCCTGCCCCGCATTCCTAATGCCCTAAGGTACCTTCTCTCCTCTGCTTGACTCTCCCTACCCCCTTCATCCCATCTCCCTGCCTGCCCAGCTATCCTGACCCCCTGTTTCCCAACCCTTCCTGCTCAGCAGCCCCCACACTCCCTCTCCGTTCCACCTTCATCTTCCCAGCATCCCCAGCCTCCTTTCCACCACCCTCCACAGGGTGGAGAGATCATCAGCAGTATCACTCCCGGACTCAGGAGGAGAAGATAAAAGTCCCATCAGGCCCAGACAGCAGGAGCTGGCAATGTCTCGCTCTGATCTGGGAGAAAGAGGAAACAGCTTCCCACTGGGCCAGAAAGAAGAGAAGGAAGTGAGAGGAGCCTCCCATCAGGCCCAATGTAAGAAGTCAACCAATTGCCACCCGGGCTGATAAGGAGGCTGCCATCTGCTGGCCCTGTGTCACCTCCCAGGACCTCCTGACACACCGGTGAGTCCCAGCACACCTGTTGAGAGCCACTGGCCTAGTGGTTAGAGCAGTGGGCTTTGAACTGGGAAAAGCACGGTTCAAATCCTACTGCTGTTCTTGAGATAGAGAAGCTATGCTATCTGTCTATAATCTGCTTTGAACTGCCACAAAGCAGAACATAAATAAATGTAGGGGTCTGTTTTTAGGAGGACAGTTTTCAAAGGCATAGACCTGGGTGAAGGCCAGTTTTGAAAATTCCAGCCTACAGTGAGGGGAGGTGGGATTGGAAAACGTTGCACGTAAAATGTATTTTCAAATTACCAATGACATTTTCCACAGACAGTGAAGTGTGTGTGAGCACTTTGCACCAATGGAAAGTTTCAAAGAGAAAGCAATTGAATTCCCACAGACCTTGCCCCTAGGCGGGCAGTCTGAAGATTTCTCCTTTCAGCTGCCCACAGCATGTGAACAGTTTCTGTTGGATAAATTAGAAACTAATGCAAAATGCAGACCTTAAGTGCAGGTCTGTTAATAAATACATCCAAAGCTCTGTATAGGGGTAGGCAGCTCCAGTCCCCGCCCGCCACCAGCCAGTCAGGTCTTCAGGATATCCACGCTGGAGATGCACGAGATGCATTTGCCTGCAGTGGAGGCAGTGAGCGCCGGCGTGGATGTGTTAAACACCCAGCCAGCCTGCCCCTGCTCTATATTATATATTTATTGTTTTTGTAAATTAAAGATAAATTAGGCCAGTGCAGTACAACTTTCTCAGTGGGCTGGCAAGAGCAAGACGTTTCGTGCAATGTTTCATGGATTATGCAAACTGGCCTGTAATCTGTCCCGGACTCTCCCCGGCCCAGTATTGTTTTACTGGACTAAGCAGGGGGTGTATTGAATTCTTCTGCACATCCCTTATTTCAGGTTCCCAGTGTTCGTCATGTGCATTGCTGGTGTTAGACGGACACACTGGGGACCCCCCGGGCTCAGCCAGTGCCAGGCACTCTAAACTCTGCCTCAGTGACGTCTTTCGGCTTTGCCAAGGGGGTCCTGGTGGCGTTGGGGGCCCCAGGCAGTCGGTCTGCTTACTGCACCCCCCACCCCCTCAGAACAGGCCTCTAATTGAAGAGTCTGTTAATTATTATTTACATACAGTTCTTTTAATAGACGTGCACCACCCTATCTGCACAGTCATTGCTTCAGAGATATTACAACACTTAGGGGGTCATTTTCCAAGGAGTTACCGCAGGAGATAATTCCGCAAATCGCGCTAACAGCCGTTAACACGATTTGTAAATGCAAATTTTTAATTTTGTAGTAAGGGGCGGAGCATATGTAAAGTAGGAAAGAGTTATCGTGTGCGGCGAAACAGCCACAGTGTTAGCACGGCTCCTCATGCGGCCAATAGCTACAATCCTTTCATTTGTGGTATGCTAGAGGCTGGTAAAGGTTTATCACAGTTCACGATGTTTCCAGACAGCAGACAGGTATTTGTATCCCTATGAGAGGCCCACCTAGTAACTCGAGGTGGGGATTAGGTATTAGTGTAGGGGGTTGGGGGCCACTTTCACATTCAACATGAGACGTACGAACAGAACAGTGGTCTCTTGTGAAGATTTGATGGCCTTCGGAGAGAGAAAACTCACTCCAAGATGAGATTTGGACAATGTTCTCTCCACCTAGCTTGATGTTACCCAGGTAGAGAGTCCATCAAGCTAGGTGGAGAGAACATTGTCCAAATCTCATCTTGGAGTGAGTTTCCTCACTCTGAAGGCCATCAAATCGTCACAAGAGACCACTGTTCTGTTCGTACGTCTCATGTTGAATGTGAAAGTGGCCCCCAACCCCCTACACTAATACCTAATCCCCACCTCGAGTTACTAGGTGGGCCTCTCATAGGGATACAAATAGCTGTCTAGGGAAGAGACACTATAGCAAGTCTCAGTCTCTCTCTCTCTCTCATATATATGATGCTTTGGGTGGTTTATCGTGCAGTGGGGAAACTTTGTGTGCTGCGATGTTTTCATGATTTGCGGAAAATGTATTCGCACATCGCATCACGCAAAGTTTCCCCGCTGCACGAAAAAAGCCTCATTTGCATGGGAAACGCCCCTTAATGCGATATTGGTAAATAAGGCCCTTAGCCAGTCAAGATCCAAAGACTCCTTTCGGTTCCCAAACCTCCTTGGTGCCTTTGGGTTGGAACAGATCACCCGAAGGCCTTTGCTTCTTTCCTTTATTTGACCTAACAGCTTCCTCTTGCTCCTTTGTACTTGCAGCTGAATCAAAGCCAGGGCTGGACTTGGCACCACGAGCCTTTGTTTGCAACTCTATGGGCCAGAGGCCATGGACCTGGGCTCCTTCCAGGACTCCCAGCTCCACTTGTCTGGGGGAGTTGGAAACCTGATGCAGGGATTGACGTGGGGGGCCTTCCACATGGCGGTGGCACCACCATGCCGGCCCCTTCCTCTCTTACCATGTTTCATTAAATTAACTAAAAGCCCATTTATTTTGAGACCCATTTGTACAGCGCGGATGACATTTACCGTGTCGGGAAGTATTATGCAATTTTTGTTACTATTTTTTTTTTCATATTTTGGATAAGGTGGTGCATTTGTTGTGCTAGTCCATCCTAAATTTAGATGAACGCACCTTACGCAAACGCCAAAATAGAAGAGAGTACGGAAATAGTTCATAGTTATCACAAATAAAATATGCTGAGCAGGAACATTTGTAATAAATACTAACCGTGTACTCCTGATACACCGTGCAGGAACAGAAGAAAGTGGACGCGTCATCCAGGTCTACTCAAGATTTATTATTTTATTTATTTATTTAATGTCTCTTATATACCGATGTCCGTTCGCACATCGCATCGGTTCACAGTAAAACATGAACTTTATGGACGAAGCCCTTACAAAGAACAGATAAATACAGTTAACTTTAGGGCATAGCCCTTAACAAAACCAGGGAAGAAATACACTGGAGGGGGGTATTGATTTACATACTATAACCTATATATATGTATGTATATATATATATAAATAACTATAAACATAAAATTATAACAGTTCAAAGTACCAAAATCAGAGGCATATCGTAATCCAATATTCAGGCCGAGTTCACAATTGTGGATTGGGGTTATCCATTTCAGAAGAAGTTTATTAGTTACTGTGAAATTACAAATCACCATCAGTGATATTCATCCTAACTGTTGTGCGTGTGTCCGTGTGTGTGCCCGTGTGTGTGTGTGTGTTTGCACGTCGATGGAGATGAGCCCATAGCTGCTTGTAACCTTAGTATGATTTTGACTTCTTCTGTATTATTATCCTGTTGTTTTGCTGAGATATTGTTTGTTTCAAGTTTAGGCCTTACCGCTGATTTATTTCAAGTTTAGTTTTTGCTGTCTGGCTTCTTCTTCTTCAGATTAAGAATTGTTAAACTGATGCGCCCACTAATCTCTGACTGTTGCCATTCTAATGTGCCGTATCCTGGCCTGGGTGAAATTCTTATTAAAAAACATGGGCAATAAAGCCAAATAAATAAATATCATACCATTTTCTTCTCTTTTAAAATCAATATAGTTTTTTTCTTATAAATAGAGATTTGCAATTAACATGCAGCTTTTCTCCTGTTATTGATCTGATTGATTAGAATTGGATTTGACCGAATTGTGCACAATCCTTATTGTAATTGGGTAGGTTGCCTTAACTCCTTTTTTTCTAGTAAAGAGTGTGAGGGACAATGCCAGTGCCACTCGAGGATGGCTTTCAGGACTGTCGTGTCTTCACAAGCCTGCTAACCAGAATCCACTGAAAGCACGAAATCTGAGGCCTGATGTTCAAAACACATTCAGGGCCATTTAGCCAGATAAGCGGGACTTGTGCAGCTAAGTCGCGGCCGCTGAGTATGTGCCTACGTTCAGCGGCAGCCGCTTAGCTGTATAAGTCCCTTGTATGGCTTAAAGTTACACACACAAAAGGTGGGCGTGTACTAGGTGGATCGAAGGCGGAGCAAGTTAGCTGATATTCAAAGTTAGCCGCACATGTATATGTGGAAGTTCAAACGCGCCATGGAGCAGGTCTAGACTTAGACGGGTAGACATATCCAGTTAAGTGCGTATATACACGTATATTCAGCGGCTTCGCTGTGCCACTAAATATACATCGTAACTTAGCTGGATAAGCTCTAACTGGCTAAGTTACTTACACGGCCAGCTTTGAATATCTAACCCACAACCCGGTTTTCTTGCGTATTTTGGGGGTTTTGTAACCCAGTTATTTTCTCCTGCTGCTTTGGCTTCTAGCTCAATCAGAGCCAACTTTCGTTAGTCTATGGGGCCATGAGTCTTCATTTGCAATTACCCGGGGGAGGGGCAGTAGGGGGTTTCCCAACTTACTTAGCTGAGCCTTTGTAATGACAGTTTTTAGTCAGGGACCACAGATTGCCACTCACTCTCTGGCTAACAGGATCCACCGATGACTTAGGGTTGGGACTCTAACCCCTTCCTCCACCCCCAACCAGTGATGCCTCCGTAGACATCCCCAGAACCCAGCTGGCCCGGGAAACAGAATCCTGGACCAGGAATCAAACCCGGGTCTTCCATCTGGTGGGGCATCAGTCACTGAGTCTTCAGGCCAGCCAACAAGAGCTCTGATTTTATCATAAGTTTAACAAGTTTGGCCTGTGCCACTGTGATCACTTTCAGATTAAAAGTGATGAGGAAGCAAGGCAGGGGGGGATGCTTCCCAGGTACTGACGCAGCTCCAGATGGGGACAGGAGCTGCTGAGTGGCACTGGGTGTGCCTCTTTGTGAAGAGGCATGCACCCGCGCTGCTGTCGCATTCATTCACTGACAGCATGTTCAACAGAAATCCAATCGCACGCTGCCTCAGGCCCAAGTGCATCAGGTTCCATCCACTAATCCTCGTATTATGTTAAGCCACTTAACTGATTCCCAATCTGTGCTGTTTTGTTAGCATAAAACAGGCAGAGAACTGAAATCTGCTCCGTTTTTTGTCTCTGAAATGCAAAAGAATGAGGTAATTTGAAAAAAAAAAAAAATTTTTGTTTGGGTCATCATTATTTGTGCATGAAATATGTTCCCAAGTTAATTTGACAGGCACGTATTTTATTGCTTGATTCCTTTTTCTGTCCAGCACAAAATATGAGTCCCCACACCTGCTCTGTACAAGTATCAGATCCAAGGCCGATCCAGCCTTGGTTTTACCCCGCTGCATGCAGGGAGTTGTAGTTCAGATTGTCTTAAGAGTCGCCAATGGGACAATCAGAGCTACAACTCCATGCATGCAACAGGGCAAACCCAGGACTGGATCGGCCTGTTCAGTAGACCTGGAGTAGGTTGGCAATGCTAGTGGCAGCAAACGTTTTAAACATGCAGTTATTCCGATGTGAAATGATTTATGTTTCATATTATATTAGTTTGAGTCTTGTGTGACCATGCGATGAGGTTTCTGCCTCACACAGCTGGAAACAGTACAGAGATGTGGAGGAAATAGCTGGACAGAGAAACATAGAGAGTGCTATAAAAAAAATCCCTGAGGAGAATATGGAGAGAAAAGAAGTATTATCATTTAAAGAATGAGAGAGGTGGATAGTAAGAAGAACCTGGGAATTGTAGTTCAAAATGGCATGACCTAAAATTTTTAACCTATCATTAAAATCATCCATTGAACCTGAAGACTGGAGGGTGGCTAATATAACCCCAATATTTAAAAAGGGCTCCAGGGGTGATCTGGGAAACTACAGACCGGTGAGTCTGACTTCAGTGCCGGGAAAATTGGTGGAAACTATTCTAGAGATCAAAATCACAGAGCATATAGAACGACATGGTTTAATGGAACACAGTCAAGATGGATTTACCCCAGGGTAAATCTGCTTCATTTTTTTGAAGGGGTTAATAAACATGTGGATAAAGGTGAACCGGTAGATATAGTGAATTTGGATTTTCAGAAGGCGTTTGACAAATTCCCTCATGAGAGGCTTCTAAGAAAACTAAAAAGTCATGGGATAGGAGGCGATGTCCTTTCGTGGATTACAAACTGGTTAAAAGACAGGAAACAGAGAGTAGGATTAAATGGTCAATTTTTTCAGTGCCTCAGAGATCTATTCTTGGACCGTTGCTTTTCAATATATATATATAAAATATCTGGAAAGGAATACGATGAGTGAGGTAATCAAATTTGTAGATGATACAAAATTATTCAGAGTAGTTAAATCACAAGCAGACTGTGATACATTACAGGAGGACCTTGCAAGACTGGAAGATTGGGCTTCCAAATGGCAGACGAAATTTAATGTGGACAAGTGCAAGGTGATGCACATAGGGAAAAATAACCCATGCTATAGTTACACAATGTTACATTCCACATTAGGAGTTACCACCCAGGAAAAAGACCTAGGCATCATAGTGTTAGATTCGTGGACCCTTGAGCCGGCTGAGACAGATGAAGACTCACCGTGGGGAGGCCCACTGTGGGTGTCGAAGCCGGGAGGCGGCACAGAGCAGGAGACCGAAGGAATCTTCACCACTGGAAGCCCGAGGTCCCCCCAGGAGTCGTCCGTGAGGACCCGAGCAGCTTGGACTTACGTGCGGTCTCCTGAAGGCCGGGGTCTGAAGAGGAGTTCCTGAAGGGTGAGAAGGGCCGAAGCCAGGAGGCCAGGAGCTTGTGAGGACCCAAGCCGCTTGGTCTTAGGAGGGCCTCCTGGACAAGAGCCGGAGTCAGGAACCAGTGGAGCGAAGCCGGAATCGGAAGCCGTGGACGTGCCGAGGTCAGAAGCCAGTAGTCAAAAGCCGAAGACAGAAGCCAGTAGTCCAAGCCGAGGTCAGAAGTTGGGGTCGGAAGCCAGAAGACGAAGATAGCAACTAGTAGCTCTCAAGGAGAGTGAACCTTGTTGCAAGGCAAAGCAAAGCTTGGCTGCAGGGTTTAGATACCCCTGCAGCATCTGACATCATCTGGGAGGCTGTCCTGTGTCTTCCTGTGCTGGCCCCTTTAAATCTGCAGCCCCTGCGCGCACGCGCGCCTATGGGGCGAGGCCAGCCGCGATGGATCGGCGGCGTCTCCCTCAAGGAGGGAGACGCCGCCGCGGGAGAGGCCTAGACGAGCTTGATGGCCGGGACAGAGCAACAGTAGGCCGGGCCGGCCCCGAGGTGAGTGGAGGGACCGGGGCACAGCCCAGTACTGTAACACATAGTGGATAACACATTGAAATTGTAAGCTCAGTGTGCTGCGGCAGTCAAAAAAGCAAACAGAATATTAGGAATTATTAGGGAGGGAATGGTGAATAAAATGGAAAATGTCATAATGCCTCTGTATTACTCCATGGTGAGACCGCACCTTGAATACTGTGTACAATTCTGGTCGCCGCATCTCAAAAAAGATATAATTGCACTGGAGAAAGTACAGAGAAGGACGACCAAAATGATAGAGGGAATGGAACAGTTCCCTTATGAGGAAAGGCTGAAGAGGTTAGGGCTGTTCAGCTTGGAGAAGAGACGGCTGAGGGGGAATATGATAGAGGTGTTTAAAATCATGAGAGGTCTAGAACGGGTAGATGTGAATCGGTTATTTATACTTTCAGTTAATAGAAGGATTAGAGGGAACTCCATGAAGTTAGCAAGTAGCACATTTAAGACTAATCAGAGAAAATTCTTTTTCACTCAACGCACAATTAAGCTCTGGAATTTGTTGCCAGAGGATGTGGTTAGGGCAGTTAGTACTGAATTTGTTATTTCTCCCCTGAAGAAGGTATAGTATGCAAAACATGATGGGAGGAAGATTTTCTATTTTTTGTGTGTAAGAATGGTTTTGTGTATGGACGTGTATGTGTGGTGGCTTCATATGAGATGAATGTGCATTCTTGATAATTGTTGGCACTTTGGTTGGTGAATACAATTTTGAAGCTAGATATATTTGATATCTTTGAAATTTAATGTAAGCTAGTTTGTGTATATTGTTTTTTGTATATGTAAAATCACAGGGACCTGGGTTCAAATCCCAGCTCCTCTCCTCAGTGTCAGACTGAGCAGGGTTCTGCATCCCTCCCCCCCAATGTTTTACATGATACTTTATTCTCATATGTTGCTTGTTTATGGGAAATAAAAAAATTGAGTTAGAAGACAAACGTAGCCTGTCCAAAAGATGTCCTTGGAGAAAAATCAGAAAAACGATGGAAAATCATCTCCTGAACATAAATTAAAATAGTGTGCATAACTATCCAGGAAAAGCATCTCAAATATGTATGTAAATAAATATATAAACGGTCTTCCTATCAGTGAAGTTAAAGCACCTTTCTGTGCTTGGCTGACCAGAGAATCAGATCAGGGATGAGTGCAGGACGAGGTGTACTTAGGAAGGCTTTTGACACTGTTCCACACAGGAGGTTCGTAAATAATCCAAGTAGCTGGGGTGGATCCTAAGCTGAGGGCTCGATGTAATAAAATGCGAGTCAAAAATGTGAGCTAAATTTTAGCTCACATGTTCTTTACTCACGTGGTAAGAACTGAGTTAACGCAAGATGCAGTAAGCTAATGGTTCGCTAATGCATCGGCAATTTACGAAAAGCAATCTAATCCAAAAATGTGCACAGAAGACATGTTTTAGTGCACATAAGATTTGTGTGCAGAAAACGTGTTATGCGCACAAATCATGTTTTCTGTGCACAAAACATGTTTTCTATGCAGAGAACATGATCTGTGCACAAAATATACTTTATGCACATACATCCCGAGCATAGCTATAGATTAACATTTGCCCTGGAAACTTTACTCCACTTCTGACCAGGTGTTACATTTCGAGCATTAAAAAAAACAAAACCTGAGTAAAGTTTATGCCCTCTCTGCATAGGGTGGTAATGGCTAATGGCTTGATTTAGATGTGATTTGCATGAAAGAGTGATCTAAGGCCTCCAGAGGAGAGATTCATTCAGACTCTGGCTTTTCCCTTGCATAATCTTTATTCAGTACCATCAACGCAAACATATACTGCTCACCTCAGCTGCATTCGGTCTCAACACAACAAGAGGTCAGATGTATTAAGAGCTGCCGTCTTCTTAACGCACCACAATCTTCACGGTACAATAGGTCAGTTATATTGGAGGAGCTGCCGTCTCATCATTCCCAGGGATCTCCTTGCTCTCCTCCGAGCCTAAACTATATTCCCTGCTCAGGGAGCCACCCTGCTCCCAGAAAGCCTTGTCTTACGGTGAGAACCGGTTCCTTACACGGTTCTGAGGCCTTCTTGTGTATGCTCCTTCACGGAGAGTGCTAATGTGTGCGCGCATGTTAGTGCCGTACAAGAAAATGGCATCAGCCAACTCTGAACCCTGAAGCAAAGCGACATCGCTTTGATGCTGGTCTCAGGGCACAGCAGCATTTCTAAACAGCCATGGCAGGGGCAGGAGCACTTGAGCATGCATCTGCCCCTCTCCTTTATGTGGAGAAAGGACTCCCACAGAAGGGGTAATCGGGGGCTAGAGAGATCCTCTGCCCCTTTATCTAGGGTGGGAGTCTGGGAGAGACGCCAGCTGGGTGATGGTAATGGTAGTATGGTTATATTTATTTTGATAAACCGAGTTTCATAGAAACTTCAAAGTGGATGGACTCCTATCATCCTTAGCAGTAATTCCTTATGGCAGAGGGTGGAAAGTCAGAGGGGCCCAGAAAGGCCCCAGGAATGGCAATGGGCAGCAGTTACTGGGGGAGGGGGGTTTACAGGGTCGTTGTTCTTGGCAAAAAGCATGCACTATTTGTTAAAATGAAACACACAGGAACATTTTTTTGTGTTTTGTTAGGCCTTTGAATTTGTTTTGGATAAAATGAGCCAAAAACGCAAGTGACCCATTTCGGTTCAGATTATCTCTCTATTAAAAACGAATGCACATCTTTAACGGAATTCTTGTACAGTGCTGGCCTTGTTGTGTATTGCTCAGCTGGAACCAGTCTGGCTGACACTGTGGTTTCATCATGGGCTGTCCTTTGCAGTTATCCAAGTTTCTCCCTCCATTATTAACCCTCTGTCTCCTGCCATGGCAATGACAGTCCTTGGGCTGAGACTAGAAACTGTGATTTCATCCAGAAACTGGCATGCATGCTCCTTGAGCCTGGCCCTTACGTGTTGCTGTTACGAAATGACCGCGATTCCTTCCCTCCCAGAGGCTGTGAACGCTACCTCCATAGCATGAACAACTCGAGCAGAAAGGACCTGATTCATGAACTGAATCCCAGGTCTTCTGCTTGTGTTGCCGCTCAGCCATCAGGCCAACGTTTACTCTTTTTATTTTTAACAGAGAAAACTGGGATAAAAAATTGCTGTCACACTCTAGGGAGAAGATCATCTGAAATGATGCAAGTTTTCATGAATTATTCCCGAATTAGTGACTCCTGTACATAAATGATGTCTTTCTGCAGGCCATGTAAGACTGACCTTCGAAAGGCTTCCTTTACCTCAGACCAAAAGTGGTGCAACAAGCAACTTTGTACAGGTAATAAAAAAAAAATGATTTCAGTTATTAAATACAAATGATGTAAATGTTTTGCACAGTATTTGCTTGTTCTGTGTAGTCTGCAATGCAAGATAACAGCTACAATGGTCTAATTTTTTTATTTTTTTTTTACCACACTTGCTACATAGAATTGCACTATTTTGGACACTTGCTTCTCCTATCACTTTTCAAAGGTTTCACAAAACATTGCATTTTACAAAAGTATTCCGATTAAAAAAGAAAAGCCATGTGAATGGATCTATTTCTGTTTTGGTCCTCCATGGTTGGAGTAAGGCGAATGTGTTACTGTCAGTGACTTACTGTACTATGACTAATGCTGTACAAAGTTGACTTTGGTGTGACAATACAGACTTGAGGTTGTAAATGTCATGGAGGGCTATGGTGGAAGCTCCAGTCACCCAGCCAATTATCCTCTGGTTTATGGTGTCATTAAAATCCTCTGTGACAACAACAGACTTATTCTGCATGGCTGCTTGTAGCTAATCTTAGATTTATGATGTGTAGCTTGACTCATTATTGACATCACTGTAATTGTTTGGCCAGTAACCAACAGTATCTGTTTTGTTTAGTATTTTTTTGTTAGCAGTGTCCTGGGTTATCATGGGATGCAGTGCTATTTGTACAGAATCTCCATGCGCTTTGCATAGCAACAGGATCTTTCCTACTGTCTGGGTGCAAAGAACAGAACCAGTGAGTTGATGCAAAACCTGGCCTAGAATGCAAACTTCCAAACTGGGCCAGACCAAACCTCCTTCTAGCCCAACATCCTATCTCCAGTGACAGGAAGCAACAGCTGCTACAAGGAAGGGCATAAGAAACAGAGCATGTGTGGAATGACATAGTTTAGGGATGCATTAAATCTGGGCTCACCTCCCTCACTATCACTAGTATGTTAACATAACTGTGATGGGGAGGCCCAATGTTCTGTGCTGTGACGGAGAAGAATATCCTAGGGATTCTCTGCATAGTGGGTTTCAGTTTCCAGCCTGCAACAGATTTTACATACGCTTACAACAAATAATAGCACGCACCTGTATCACATGGAATCATTTCTTTTAGTGAGAACATGGAGTACATCTCTTAAAAGTTGGCTCTGAATGTTATATGTTAGAACAAATAGATATCGCTTACCACTTGTTTGTTGACCAAAGGCTGGCACAGGAATCCTCTAAGTTTACAAACAAGGGTGCTTGTCTGTCCTGATTAATTCGATACTTGGGTTTCCTCAATGGGCAATGAACAGTGGAAAAATCATGGCCAAATGACGAAGACTGGGAGATGCGGCCTTCCACAGCTCACGACTCTGGCGGAATCAAGACTCATCCGATGCTCCTCTCACCCATTACGATCCTCTCGGGATATGGTAGTGCCACATTTTGTTGCGTTTTATAAAAGTGCTTTGATTACACTGACAAAGTATAGAAAAAGCCAGACACCTGGAAAATACAGAATCCAAAATTTTGTATTTAAAATTTCATGCATACTTACCAAACAAGCGGTGGTTTTATTTCCACATGAAGAATGCCACGGCATCGGATTGTTTCCTTGTTTGCAATCATCATTTTTGTAGCCTGAGTGGAATAAGGTGATAGCCATCGCATTGCTTCATTTCATACCTCAGCCAAAAGAATTACCTACGTCCCCTGAATCCTTAGATGGCCATATTGTTGGGTTGAAAAGGGATAGGCTTTACAGCTCATCTGGTTAGCAGTTTACTTTTAAGACTGGGCCAACCCACCCCTCTCCCTCTGTGAGCTATGAATGTGCTGCTAACAAACCAATAGACAGAGATAAAAACAAACTAGAATCCCCCTGTTCTCAACCACAAACTAGCAAAGCACATCTACACAGGGCTGCGCTGGTTGTATAATTAGGATAATGATGTAGGTAACAATGTCAGATGCAGGCAGGCGGTTTGGTCTGCCTAGAGAAGAGTGGGGCAGAAATGGGTATTTTTAGAATGAACCTTGAATGGTCTCTCACAAGGGAAAAGAAACGCTTCCTGATCGCTCAGGGTGAAGAAAGTAATGAAGCAAACTTTGGAAAATGCTGAAGTGATAATGAGCTGTTAACTTGCTCCTTACCGTGAATCACTGACGAGTTTTCACAGTCTAAAAATATTACACCCTATTGCGGAAAAAAATAGACTGCTGAATCAATTTAAGGAAGGCAGGGGCGGGGGGTGGAGGGGAGGTAAGAGAAGAACGTAAACAGATCTGATTAACAGAGAACCAAGGTTTTTGAAAACTGGGATCTTTCCACGCCGCACTTCTCGAGGTTCAGACGTGGGCCTTTCATTTTTCCGCCCACAGGCGCTGCCCTGTCTGTGCTTCAGCTTGGCCTTCCTTTACAACCGCATATACTGCTATACAGCACGAGCAGCGCCGGGGCTACCGTCTTCGCGGCCCTGTGCGAACAACTACTGCGCTGCCCCCTGCTCCCCCACCTTGTTCATTCAGTCTCTGTCCCGGGCCTGCCAAATAAAGGCCCAGCTGCCTTCAGCGATCTAAACTTGAAAAACTGGCACCCCACCCCTCCCCACCCTCCACCCCGAATCTTCACCCCCTCTCCTAGAACCCATGGCCGGTGTATTTATTTATTTATTTAAACGCGTTTATTGCCTGCCCTTCCTACACTCAGAGCAGGGTACAATATAAACATACACAGTCGAATGAATAGGGGAGACAGTACAATACATAGATCATCCGGTGGGGGGAATGACATCCAAGTAGGGGGAATAATATAATTCTTCAGGAAGGAAGCGTCTGTAAGCATCAGGGGAGCTCATTCTATCGAGATAGCTGATTTCTGCCTTCCCTTCTGGCCCCTACATGCCATTTCTGAGGGTAGACATGTTGGGGTTGGTCCATTATTGTTTACGTTTGGGAACGCTTTTTTGAAGAGGAAAGTTTTTAAAGGCATTTTTAAAGAATATTCTTTTTCAGAGACCTCTTGTTTCTTTGGCTAAGCTGTTCCATAGGGGTAGTCCTGCGGAGAAGGCGGCAAATTCTCTGGTTTCCTCAAGGTGAGAACTTTGGAGATGAGACATCTAGTAGCATTAGATTAGACGACCTGAGGTGTCAGGAGGGGGGTATGGATTTTTATTATTGAGAGTATCCATGGGGAGTGTAAATTGTGAATCGAGCAGTGTATCATCATGGCAAGCTTGTATTGTATCCGGTAAGCGATTGGGAGCCAGTGTAGGGATTTGAGAACAGCAGAGATGTGATCAAACGAGGGAGTGCTAGTAAGAGGTCTTGCTACTGAGTTTTGTATGATCTGTAGTGGATGGGTTGCATATACCGGAGAATAGAAGGGATTGAAGGACAGACCTAAATTCAGAGTGGTCAAGAAGTGGCATAAGACGACGAAGTAAACGTAGCTTGTAGAAGGAGGAGTTGGGTATGGTTCTTCTGCGATTGCACTTGGAGAGAGAGGGGTCACTTGTGACTCCCAGATTTCATACATTTTTGGAGATGTGGATAGAATGGGAATCAAAAGAGAAATTGTTGGGTGAGTTATCAACTGGGTAGCGTGATAAGATAATGATTTCCGTTTTAGCGATGTTGAGGGCTAGTTTATTGCCGTGTAAGCGTATTAGGTGCCCTAGGATAGTGAACCTTATAGTTTTCCCCTCCCCCCACTCCGGCCCCCTCCACATACACAATTAAGAATTATGCATTTATAATAGATTTTACACGAAGAAGAACATTCAAAGTACAGTCTTCTGAAATAAAACATATCACAACATGTATATCATTGTTTCCCAACCTTTCCAGTGCAAGGCACACCTACACTAAGAAAAATATTGTGTGGCACGCCAGCCTCCATGCAGCAGGCAGTGCAGACACAGAAAGGCCACATATGGGCAAAAGAAGAGCTTGGGGAAGCACTGAATGCACCACCAGCATCTTTTGCAAATTTTAAAACAAAGAAGAGAGGCAGCGAAGCCACACATGAGCCCGTCACGATGCACCAGCTCCCAGAGGAGAAGGGAGAAGTTGGTGTGGTGGGGGCAGCCGGCTCAGTCAGTCACCGTGGCTGCTGCATGTGGCTGCCAGAGCTCCTTCCCTGCTACTGCTGCTCACAGCACTCAAACGGGCCAGTGCAATATCCTCGCATAAAAAACATGTGCACACCCACCTCTCCTGGGCGCTTGATGCAATAGGCAAATGAGCTGCCGTGCAATCGGTATTTTGTGCGTCCCAAGCGCTCTGCATCGGGCGCCCAGGAGATGTGGCTGTGTGCCCACAACAGCCTGGCCAGTGCTCCCTCTCCACCCCCGGCAGGGCTGATCCTGATTGGTCCTTTTCATGAAACTTGTGAGTGAAAGGACCAACCTCCTTGCAGGACAGCCTTCTGAAAAGGGATTGGTCCTTTCACTGGCATGTGACAGTGAATGGACCAATCACCAGTAAATGGAGTGAATAAATTAATATTAAGTGCCCGACACTTAATATTGATTTATTCACTCCTTCACTTACTGCCGGCAGGGGTTCCAATCGGGGCAGAAAGTAGGATTTTTTATTTTTTGTTAAACCTTTGAGCATGGTATGATTCTGCGACGATACTAATAGGAGGAATCACAGAAAGCAGGATTTTTGGGGGGGTTTTGGTGAGCACGTGAGCGCGGCATACTTTAACGCCAGCTCCTGGGCAGGTGTTAAATTTGCCGCGTTAAAATAGATGCCTTGGCTGCACAGCAATTTTTGACATCGCGGGGTAATAGCTAATAGCCTCATCTACATGCAATTTGCATGTGATGAGCACTATTAGCTATGTGCTCGATTGGACACCCGTTTTGGACGGGCTCATTCTCATACTGCATCGGGGATTATTTTAGCGTGTCCAAAACACGCTTCCAATAGAGTGTTGCCTGGTGCGTTCACCTGAGCACATTATATTGCATCGGCCTGTAGGTGAGTCACATCAAGTGCTCAGTGCAAGCTCTCCCTGTCTTACTCAGCCTGGAGAAAAGACAGAAGCGTGAAGAACTAAAAAGTAGGGAACCCAAGGAGCTGCTGTGTGCACTGTGTGTACTGCAGGTCCCAACTATCTGGGCCCGACAAGCTGCTCATTAATTCTCGCACTCCGGCGTTCATGTTCATAGTTTCAGCATTTAAGATTTTGAAAGGCAACTGTCCACCTCATCTTAGGGGCCAATCAGAAATATCAGCTGCAGCTTCCGTCAGTTAAAGCTTTCCATCATGTGTGGTTGCAGAAGCGGGTCCTTTCAGCCTCCATTCCTTACCTCTGGCATCCCCTTTGGCGTTGGCTGAGGGAAGAAGAAAATCTCTTCAGGTTTCAGAAAGGTTTAAAATCCCGCTTGACGGGGATTGGGGGAAAACAAGATGGCCGCCAACTGATCCACACGCTGAAGGAGGGTTCTTTCTCTCTGTCCTTTTCTTGTTACTTGTTTTCGTGGAATAAGGCCGCATACAAAGAGGAAAGCTCGGCTGAGGGAACTATCAAGCTTTTCCTCTATGCCTGAGCGTTTGCAACCACAGATTGAAACCTTCTTCACTACACCCCTAGTATCGACGTCGGAGGGGAGAGCTGCTGTGCAGATCGACGTTGAGCGTTCGCCGACTACACTGGCAGAGGCCATATCATTAGGCCTCGGCGAACCGAACATACCTCCACTTCCTGCAGCCTTACTATTGGAGAATTTGGATGGGAGTAGCATCGCTACAACTATAGCCCCGAGAAGGGAAACTTCTGCAGTTTTACCTTCGGAGAATCCGCTTGTGATGGATTCCAAGGGCCTATCTCACGCAATAAAGTTGCCTGAAAATGACGGAAACAGAGGCAGTACCATGGGAGAAGGAGAAGAGAAGTCTCAGGTATCTCCAATGCCAATTTCTTTGTTTGAAAAATCTAAAGAGATCACCTTAGAGAATGCATGGATAGTGTTAATTGCAGTCGAACAAGCGATAGCGTCTTTAACCGTTGTAATTATGGAAAATAATCGTTGAGTGCAAGTAACAGAAAACAAAGTTGAACAGCAGGATATTAAAGCTGTGGAACTGGAAACAAGAATCACTAAAGTTGAAATGATCCAACAGAAGCCAGTACAATCAGATGTTATTGTGGCAAAGAAAATGGAAAATTCTCTACAAAGCTTTCACTTCAGGATTTTGAATTTTCCTTACATTAAAATGCTACCTCCTGAGGAAGTATTCAAGAGTTACTTAACACAGATCCTTAAATTTCCACCGGAAGCCGTGCCTATGAAAACTAAAGCCATCTTTCTATTTAAATCAGAAGGAGATTTACCAAAGAGTCTGGAATCTATTTCACCTACAAATATCTCTGAGTTGTTAGAGATGTCCCAAGAGACAGTTATTCAGAACAGAGCAACTTTATTAATCACTTTTGCATTTATATCTGAGAGAAATTCTGTGCTAAGGTTCTTTCTACGGAATCGTCATTTTTCTGTTTCATGACCAAAAGGTTTGGGTTTTTCCAGACATCGCTAGAGTAACGCAAGAACGGAGGAGGAAATTTCTTAATGTGAAAATGGAAGTTTTAAGTAAAGGGGCAAAATTAGATTTGAGATTTCCTTGGAAATGTTTGCTTAGTTATCAAAACTCTAAGTACCTGCTTCTTGAACCTTCTCAGTTACAGCAATTCCTGGACTCTCATTCCTAATAGTCCCTAGGCCTGGTTCGGCAGATATCTGTGTATGGGGTGTGGGATCAGATTATTTCTTAAGTAATTAATATTTCCTGAATAATCGCTCTGTTGTAACCTTGTTTTCCCCTAAATTACCTGTTATTATTGTAAGACAAATATTGGGGGAGATTACCTTTTGAATATTTCTTGGTTTGTAATATAACAAGTTTTTTTTGTCTTAATTTTCTGGAACAAGTTCTACTTGTGAAAAAATGAAAATTCCATAAAGAAAAAAATTATAAAAAAAAAATAAAAATCTCGCTTGATGGATTCAAGGGGCTGATTGTTTAGGTGGGAAGCTGTTTGCCAGGTTGCAGAGTCTTTCAGCCTGTTAATATTTGTTTTATTGTATTGTTTAGTTTTCCTTTTTTTTTTTTTTAATCTGATTTTTGTATTTCACTTTTTGGCACTTCAAAGCGGATTACATTCAGGTACGGTAATTATTGTTTACATATTATTTTGAAATCTGCATAGTGATTCACAAATGCAATAAATGAAATGAAATCTGGCTGAGTTAGGCGGACTCATTTTATTTTTACCTGTGTAAAAGGCACCCAGGCCTTTGAAAATTTACCCCATTGGGTACGGCCTTCTCCTTTTTCATATCTAATTCAGAGAGAACATGCAAATGCGCATTGGTCGGTTAGTGCAGACCAGCACCCTCCCTCCCCTCCCCTCTCATTCGCTTCTGTCTGTGCAGAGCTGCACGGAAGGGATCAGGTCTGCCTGGCTCTGTGCTTCTCTCAGGCCGAGCACTAGGTGGTGCACAAGAGCAAGCTTGTCTTCAGCTGTTTTCTCACCTGCCCTGTGCTTCCATCCTGGGCTATCGTCCAGAATTTGTGTGGAGAGGTTTGCACTAACATTACGGTTGGGGCAGTCCCGGTGACTTCTGCAGCACTGTACAAGTGAAACTGGAATCAGAGGGAATGAGACAGGAGAAATCTTTCACGTTGAACGAGGAAGAGGTCACACTTAAAAGTCACTGTTCAGGGTATGAAGAGCACGCTTGGCAAATCTCTCTGCATTTTAGTGTTTTGATTTTTACTGCTTTTTCGCCATGACATCAGTGCGTCCTTGTTTTATACTACTGCATGATATCTGTTTGGTACACATGGAATACGTTTTCAAATGACTTGTACACTTTTAAGCACGTAAAATTAGGGTTCACCCGTTTGGATTTTTAGCTTCTGAAAGTATGCATGCACTTTAACACTGCTCACTTTGAGCCACACCAAAAAGTGGCATTCCAGGGGCACTGCAGAGGCGTGTTTGCAGACTACACACATAGGGCCGGATTTTAAAAGGGTTACGCACACCAGGCCTAGTTTTAAAAGGCCCCGGGATGCGTGTAAGTCCCGGGGCTTGCAAAAAGGGGCGGGGAGGGAGCGGGGCGGTGTCAGGCTCGCGGCACAGCAGCCATATTTGTCGCTGTGCCGGGGATTGCGTGCCGGCAGTCAGCAGCGCACGCAACTTACTTCAGCCCCAGGGCTGAAGTAAGCTTCGAGATAAAAAAAACACAAAGTAAAAAGTAGTGGGGGAAAGGGTGGGGGAGGTAGGGGAAGGGAAGGTAGGAAAGTTCCCTTCGGGGCGGGGGCGTGGCCAGAGGCCTCCGCACGGCTGCTGTGCCGGGGATTGCGCACTGGCAGTTGGACGACGCACGCAACTTACTTCAGCCCCAGGGCTGAAGTAAGTTTAACACAAAAAAAAAAAAAGACAAAAAAGGTAGGGGGGGGGGGGAAGGGTGGGGGAGGTAGGGGAAGGGAAGGTGGGGTGGGGGGGGTAGGGAATGGGGAAGGCAGCGCTGCTCGGTGTGAGCTCAGCGCGCGCAAGTTATAAAATCGGGCTTACATGTGTGCGCGCCGGGTAGCCCCCTCATATACACGCCGTGCGCGCTGTTTTGAAAATCTCCCCCATATTGTACTGGGCACAGTTGTGTCAGAAGGGATAAGTGTACACGCGGACCTCTAACTGCATAAGAAGCTGATATTCGGGTACCCTGTGTCTGAAAATTGACCAGATTTGTGCAGGCTGAAAGGTAGGTGCCTAAAGAGCCAAGTTAGACCCCCTTATGGAACATGTACCCCATAATAGGGCAAGGGGCTGGCTCAGATGAAACTGATAATTTTTGTATATGCTTTTTTTTTTTAATGTGAAACCAATTGATATTTGAGAAAATACTCCTGAAATAATGCCATAGAGATTTTTTGCAGGCTGACAGTCATGCTTCCTCTTGCACAGGCTGAAGAGAAAACTGTTACCTGAGGTTTGCTGCATTTTTTTCGGCCCCCCCCCCATGCGACCTCACATGGAATGTTTCCCTATCGTTTCCTTACCTCCTCCTTCCTCATATCATGCTGGCAGGGCCAATTCTTCTATTGAGTGAACTAGGCGATCTCCTAGAGCACCAAATCATGGTTTTTGTTTTCTGGGAGGGGAACAGGCAAATATCCCAGAAACCTCCAAATGCTGCCTACCCACTTTTAAGGCAGGGACCCAGAAGAGAGGAGGAATGGATGTTAGGGATGGAGGCCGAGAAGAAACTGGGTGGGTGGGGGAGTGGTGGAGGGAGAGGGTGCTGGGCACTACACAAAGGGGGCAAAGAGACTGGGCTGAGGCTGGTGTGATGAGCAGAGAGTGAAGGGGAGGGTGCTGGACAGGGGGATAGAGAGAAGGGATGCTGGACACTGCAGACCAGGGGCAAAGGGAGGGGGATTCAAGACGTGGCAGAGGGTGAGAGAAGAGCGAAAGGTGGGTGCTGGGCCAGAGCTGCCGCTCTTAGGCAGGGGCGGAGGACGCAAGGCTGAAGGTTCCCCTAGGGCACCTTATGCTCTTGCAGTGGTCCTCCATGCTCGAGACGGACGGATATATGGGGTAGCTGTGGGGTAAAGGCCATGGGGGTGAGGGGAGGCTGGTGCTGGTTCAAAGGAGGAGAAAGGAAGATAACTGGACATGCTGGCTGAGTGGGTTTGTCTTTATCTCCCCTCACGTCTCAGACTGGGATTCCCCCTACAGAAGCAGTACAGGGGCTTCATGGCAGAGAAGGGCAAGGCCTTCCCCCTAGCCAGGGCCGCTGCTAGCGCTTTTCCTGCCCTGTGCGAACAATTCTGCTTTTCTTTTCAATACAGAATTGTTGTTGTTTTCCCAATAACCAACACACAATAGAAACTGTCAGTCTCACACTCTGTCTCCTAGCCCCTTTCCCCCGCTGATAAAAAAAGCCCTGCGCCCTCCGATAATCCCAACTTTCAAAACTGACACACCCTCCTGAACCTATCTTACCCCACCCACAGGTTCAAAATGCCTAAATTGTGCAGAATTCATCCCCAGGTATTCCTGCCCCACCTACCACCGGCTGGGTCCTGTAGTATGCACTGTTGTGGTGCCACCCAGAAAACCCTGCAAAAATGACATTTGGAGCCCATATGGTATTATGCCTATTGTAAAGTGTGCAGATGTGGGTTTGGCCCTCAGAAAGCCTAGCGTAAACTGAATGGCAATGATATAGCAAACTTCCTGTACCAAAAAAGTACTAACTGTCAGCACTGAAATAGGAACAACCCTATCTATGAAAAAGCAACACTGCGGATATTACACCAGGCCCTAAAATAACCTCCTTTAGGAATGCAGAACAAACCAGGCTTTATAAATCCCTACACAGAAACTACATGCTAGCAGAATACGCAGAACACAGACAGACCTTCAATAAATACAGAATAAAGAGACCATAAAGAATAAATAGAAATGGATAGACAGAAAGCGAACTGGAAACTGCAACAAACCAGACCATGAGTGCAATGCAGCAATGAAAAAACAGAAACATTCCTCATACATTATCAAACAATAAAATCAAGAAATATAACTCAAGCATAATAAACCATACTAATAAAAAGAATATTACCAAAAAGCTGACAAATAGAATAACATCCATTAATTAAGAACGCATATAAAAAGTTTATCATTTTTCTAAACAACAATAACATTTTTCAAAATAGCAGAGACATCAAATACCCAATAATTAAAACTAATAAGAATGAAAAAAAAACCCATACCTGAAAAAAATGTGATATCCTCTTACTTTGAGCTTGTCATGAGTTAATGAGGATGGCACAAGTTTTTCTTCTCACACACACACACAGCCCCCTCAGGCTGGCTGCCAGTCACATAAACATACACACAACCCAGGCAAGCTCCCATTCATACATATACACACACAAACAACTCAGGAAGGCTCCCATTCACACAACACATATACACAAAACCCAGGCAGACAGGCTGGCTTCCATTCACACAAATACAGACATATCACTGCTTCCAATCCTCTTTCTACAGGGCTCCCTGCCTCACTCAAAACTTCTGCAGTTGTTCCTGCTTTTTTTTCCCTCTTCCTCTTACCTCTGCAGGGTAAGCTCCCCCCCCCCCCCCCTTAAATAGGCCTGAAAGGAATTCTGCCTATCCCCTTCTGTTCTCGGCCGGCACCAGTGGCACAGAGCAGGAACTGGCAGATTAAAACAAGTTGCTTGGAGGTGTTCCACACAATGCAGCAGCCATGGCTTCGGGGAGGCTCAGGGAAATCGGAAAAAAAATATGCTGGCTTCAGTGGCAGATGGGAGGAGGAGGAGGGGCATGCTCTCCAAGGCGATTTTTCCACCGTGACTCTGTGCTTCTACTAACTGTATCGAGCTTTGCTCTTCAGTACATCAACTAAGCGGGTCTTGGGAGGATGAGGATGAGGCTGCTTGCTTCCACTGCCGCCGCCCCCCGGGTGTGCCGCCCTGGGCAAATGCACAGTATGCACATCTGGTTGTGTCAGCCATGCCCCTGGTCAGTCACTTCCCCCTTAGGTTGAGCCCTCAGGTCCTGGTGGCTGGCATGGTACATGGCAGGCCCGGGTCAGGGCTGGCAGCAATCAGGCAAGGTCAGAGTCCAATGCATGTCTAGGCAGGCAGAAATTAGCAAACCTAAGGCAGGAGATAGCAGGAGGAGATTTGTCCAAGGGCGGCTGACTGGTTGGAAAGACAAGGCAGAAGCAAGAAGACAGAAAGCAGGAACAGGGTAGCACACCTAGGCAAGAACAGGGTAAAACAGGGGTGCAGGGTAGGATTTGCACAAGCTAGGTGGGCCACTGGGAGGCCTAGACAAGACAAGGACCAGATGGGGGGAAAAGAACTGGAACAGGGTGCAGGGCAAGGAACAAATGAGAGCAAGACCAATGGGAGACCCCAGGGAAGCAGAAGGGCCATGGGAGACTCTAGGGAACAGGAGGACTATTAAGAGGCCCAGACAGGCCAAGGATGGAACAGGGACACCAGAACAGGGCAAGGTAAATACAGACACAGGCAAAGGACTAAAGGCAAAGAAGGTTCATATAAGACAAGCAATAGACAAAGAGACCCAACCAGGCCACAAGGCAAGGCAAGACTAGAAGACCCAAAGGCCATGAGGCAAGTTAAGAAGGCCAAAGAGGCTGCAGGACAAGACAAGGCAAGACAAGAAGACCAAGGAGAGCCACAAGGCAAGGTAAGGCAAGACTAGAAGGCCCAAAGGCCATGAAGCAAGTTAAGAAGGCCAAAGAGGCTGCAGGACAAGGCAAGGCAAGACATGAAGACCAAGGAGGGCCACAAGGCAAGATAAGGTGAGAAGGCCACAAGGTAACAAAGCAAGGAGGGCCAAAACAAGGAGCTGAGGCACCTTTGACTTGGTGGATTTTGAAATATTAATTGGAAGAGGCTGGCAGGTGGGTTTGGGGGGGTAAAGTTATTGATTGGATCTCTTCCTTTTTTACATGATAAGTTCCAAATGATCCATATAGAGAAGATTATTCCATGCTGGAGGAAGTACGACGTGGGGTGCCACAGGGGTCTTGTTTGTCTCCTTTACTCTTTAATATTTTTATGTGGCCCCTGGCAGATTTATTTCAAGAATTGAGGGTCAGTGGATATGTGTACGCTGAAGATATTCAGTTTCTGGTATCAGTAGAAAGAGATTTAGGGGAAGCCATAGGTTGATTAAACTATTGTTTGGATAGAGTTGAGAGATGGGTGCAAGGAAGCCGCCCGGTATTAAATTAGTCAAAAACTGAGATACTAGGTGCAGGGCGAATTTTTGAGAATTTTCAGGTCAGGCCATTACAGCTGAAAATGGGGGAAACAGGTAGTTTCAATTTTGTCCAAAGCAACTTTCTCTATGGAAGCCTATGTGAATCAGACCTGTAAGAAGGCCCATTTGCTGCTTAAGAGAATTGGACGACTGAAACCATTTCTGGATCATGTTGCGAGTTAGATTACTGTAAAGGGCTGCTAGAGGGACTGCCAGATTACTTGATAAAAGTTACAACTAATTCAGAGCAGTGGTGCACGGCTGGTTTATGGGGAACCCAGGAAGGAAAGGGTTTCTCCTATACGGACCTGGCTGTACTGGCTTCTGCTTGCTGAAAGAGTGAGTTTTACATTACTAGCAATGACCTTCCGTTGTGTCCGTTTTAATGGTCTGCGATACCATTCATCAAAGTTAGCATGGCGTTTACTAGGTCGGACTCTTAGAGCTTCCCAGGGGGCGCGTTTGGAATTCTCGTGTGGATGCAAATTTAGATGTAGAAGGCGCTCTAAACATGCTTTTGCAGCAGTAGCCCCTCTGGCCTGAAATAATTTACTACTATTGGTTAGAAATAAATTGAGTTTCATATGAAATTTTGTAAACTACTTAAGGCCCATTTGTTTTCTTCCCGGTTTTCAGAGAAGGGGGCCAGTTAAGTTGATTTAGGGCTGTCTTTTGATGCTATGGAGAATTGGGATTATGATTTGGGGAGTGGTGGGATCTTGGAGGGTGAGGGGTGGTGGCAGTAGCAGTTGGCACTTTGCATATATAATGTTGCATTGTTGGCAATTTGTTATTTATGTTAAATATGTAAACTGCTTTTATTGTTAATTTTTCTGATTATGCAGTCTATACATTTTTAAATAAATAGAAAGCCAATGTAACTTTAAAAGTAAAGGAGCTGCAGAGACTTGTGGAGAACTGCCAGCTAACAAACATGTCGCAGCAATCTATGTAATCTGCAATCTACAAAGAGATTTCCCTAAAAGCCCAAGGTACAATAATCAAACTGAGACGTAACTACGACACAAGTCACTTTTCTCAAAGCATCCAAATCCAAAAAAGGTTTCAATTTTAAATTCATATAAGCCCTTTTTGCTACTGAAGAAATCTGTCTATCCAAGGCCAACAAGGGAACCAACCTCACCCCTACGGATGTTATCTCCTTCACTGGTATCAGCCACTGCCCATCCACCAGAGGCCATAACTGATGGAAACCCTGCCCAATCTGCAACAACTCCATCTTTCTAGAATTTAAAACCAACCTCCCACCATCTGCAAACAATTTTTAACTCGATAAAGGGCCTTCTCTGAATCTTTCCCCAAAGGGGCCTCTAGCTGTTATGTCATCTGCATAAAAATACGGATTAGAGCCAAAAGAACAAATCAACTTACCCAACGGTGATAAAAACAAAAATTAAAGCGCAATGGGGATAAGGGGGAATCTTGTGGTACTCCTTGTAACACTTCTCTGAATTTAGAGAGTTACAGTCTGATCCCTCCCTGAACGTAAAGCAGAAATCCACTGCAGAACACAATTGAGTGGTTCACTAAATCAAATGCTCTTGATAAATCCAGCACCACCAAGTAATTGGTCTCCCCTTCATCCAAACAAGGCAAAACCTCGTCAAACAGCGCCACCATGGCAGTCTCCCTGCCTGAGCAACATCCAATTTCTCATGTAGATCACATAATTCTGAAATCTGCTTAGTGACTGCTTTTTCTATCAATTTAGCAACTAGAGGCAAATTAGAAACTGGCCTGTAATTGTTACAAACAGCAGGATCCAAATTAGGATTCTTTAAAATGGGCGAGATTTCATCCCTCTTCAAAAGTGCTGGCACCTCCCCTTCACCCAAAGAAGAGTTCACGTACCTCAACAACCATAATAAAGCCCCATCTAGAAGAGCAGTGAATAAACAAGACAGACAAGGATCCAAGCTAAAATAAGGTTTCATTTGTCCTAAATAATACTTAAGTTCCATCAAAGAAAGTAGATCAAATTCTTTCAAACAAGCCTGACTAGAATCACCCATTAAATCAACCAACCTCTCCTCCTCCATCAACTCCAATCTCTTACACTGAGAGTTTCCTCTCTGAGAACCTCTTTTAACTTTAAAACTTCTTCCTGGAAAAAAGAAGACAACATTTTACAATTTGGGCGATTCTCAAATATTATAGAAGCATCTGCTTCCCCCTCCAACAAAGATCTCACCATCTTAAACATAACCCTCAGGTTATTATCAGCCCTTTTTATAATTCCTGAATAAAAATCCTTCTTAATCTCCACAATATGTTTAAAATAAGCAGTCGCCATCTTCCACCAATTCAACCTATCCTCCAGGTATCCTGATTTCTTCCAATGGAGTTCCAAGCAATGCAAACTCTGTTTCCTTTCAGCCAATTCTACAGTACACAACGGGGAAATAAACCTTTTTTATTCACTTTCTCAACCTTCCCATTTATCAATTGTGCCACACCATGAGACATCATACTATACTGTCGTTCCACCAAATCTTCCATAGTTACAACCTTATGAGAATCAAAGAACCTTTCTACTAACAACCCCACAACCTCAAAATATTTCTCCTTATCAATCTTCCGAACCTTAGTTCCATCATCCAATGACAGTTGACCTTTTTCATTCCCAGACAAAAATTGTTTAGCCTTCTCACAAGAATCTGAAGCCACTTGCAAATTAAAATCCCCCATCACCGTCACTGCTTGGATATCGAAGACTTCCGTATGGTTCTACAATCTCTAATTTTCTCAAATACAGATTACTATAACTCCCTACTACTAGGACTCCCAACCAGCCTATTAAAAAAATTACAACTACTACAAAATGCTATGACAAGACTTTTAATTGGAAACAGGAAATTCAACCACATCACATCTTTGCTAATAGCTCCGCATTGGTTGACAATATAATACAGAACCTATTTCAAAGTTTTAACCTTAATTTTTTTAAATCATCCTCAATGATAACCAGGACCAATAGGCATGATGCTTCAACCATACACACCACAACGAGCCCTAAGGTCCTAAAACAAAGGACTACTAACTGTACCTGCAATCTGACACACTCACCTTTTATTTATTTATTTATTTATTTATTTATTTATTATTTTGCTATACCGGCTTTCATGACAGGAATCACATCAAACCGGTTTACATTTAACAAAGTAGAGAGAACTCAAACCACATTTAACAAAGTAGAGAGAACTCAAACCACAGTAACAAGAACAAGGTTAGGAGAGTGTAGCAGTTACAATAAAACAGGGTGGTAAAAACTAGGATTTGGAAAAGAAAGGGGGAGATAATTTGTTTCACCTGAAACAAATAAGGCTCCAAACTGTGGAACTCACTACCCAAGACAATACGACTGATCCCAGAAAGAAAAACATTCAAATGGGAATTAAAAACCTAGCTTAAATGTTAACAGAATGCAGAGTAAACAAGAACAAAAACAATACCAAGTAGAGAGAGAACTAAGTAGCCCAGGACAACCCCGCTACAACTATGTAAATCACTAAACAAAATCCCTAGCCTAATAACCCAAAGTACCTTTCCACAGTTAAGAAGTAAAAGAACATAACACTAGATTCACATGGGCCTCTTTCAACTGGTGTGCTGCGATGTGCATACCGTATCTTAACAAATTATGAATTTTGTCTAATCAGATGTAATACCGAAATATATCCCAACTAAGTATGCGCTATACCACAAAGTTTGAAATGCCCCAACGATGAATGTGATCTTCACTTGAAACGATGGTATATAAAATAAATAAATAAATAAATAAATACATGCTTAATAAGTGGGACATTAAGAATAATATCAAATAATATTTCAAAGTTTATGTTCAAATAACTTGAAAAGCCTGATTTAATAACTCCAAGGAATTCCGTGGAGGACAATACCACAACAATATAACTATGGGAACTTTAAAATCAAGCTTCACTAAAATACTCTCACAGCCCACAGCCATCTCCAGTAAGAGCCATTGAAGAGGCAGCCAATCACTCAAAATTATAGCCACTCCTCCACCCTGTTTTCCTAACTTATTTTGTAAAACAATTTTATACCCATGGGGACAGATTTGAAAAATAGCCAATTCCTGCTTATTATTAACTCAAATTTCAATAATACATATTAAATCAATCTTAGATTCCACAATTAAATCCTGAATGTACAGCCAGTGTTTTTGTATAGAGAAGGATTTAAGCACATAACATCTCAACTCCCCATCTCCTTTCCCAACGGATCATTCTCCCTGCAATACCCACTCTCTCAGGAATATTGGGCATCCAAATGGAAGATGAATTTAATGTGGACAAGTGCAAGGTGTTGCATATAGGGAAAAATAACCCTTGCTGTAGTTACACGATGTTAGGTTCCATATTAGGAGCTACCACCCAGGAAAAAGATCTAGGCATCATAGTGGATAATACTTTAAAATCATCAGCTCAGTGTGCTGCGGCAGTTAAAAAAGCAAACAATTATTAGGAAGGGAATGGTGAATAAAATAGAAAATGTCATAATGCCTCTATATCGCTCCATGATGAGGCCACACCTTGTATAATTTTGGTCGCCGCATCTCAAAAAAGATATAGTTGCGATGGAGAAGGTACAGAGAAGGGTGACCAAAATGATAAAGAAGATGGAACAGCTACCCTATGAGGAAAGGCTGAAGAGGTTAGGGCTGTTCAGCTTGGAGAAGAGATGGCTGAGGGGGGATATGATAGAGGTCTTTAAGATCATGAGAGGTCCTGAATGAGTATATGTGACTCGGTTATTTACACTTTTGAATAACAGAAGGACTAGGGGGCATTCCATGAAGTTAGCAAGAGGCACACATAAGACTAATCGGAGAAAATTATTTTTCACTCAATGCACAATAAAGCTCTGGAATTTGTTGCCAGAGGATGTGGTTACTGCAGTTAGTGTAGCTGGGTTCAAAAAAGGTTTGGATAAGTTCTTGGAGGAGAAGTCCATTAACTGCTATTAATCAAGTTTACTTAGGGAATAGCCACTGCTATAAATTGCAGCAGTAGCCAGTAGCCAGGTTTGGCCTCTGTTGGAAACAGGATGCTGGGCTTGATGGACCCTTGGTCTGACCCAGCATGGCAATTTCTTATGTTCTTAACAATTAACTGATGGCCCTCCCTCCAAGCTCCCGGATCCACCGTTACCCTATAACTCTGAGCATACTTTCCTTTCCCCATCATCTTGTAAGATCAAAGACCCCAGTGCTATTAACAACAAAAATACAATGATCTTCCAAAGAGGAGACCCTCGTAGGTTCTTTTTTATCCAGAAAGCCAAGCTACTGAACGAAAAACACCTTTTCTCAGTCATCTAGTTCCCAGAGGGTGACGACGCAGGTAGGCAAAGTCACAATTCAGCATGTTAATAGGTAAATGGATTTTCGTATACCCAGAAGAACAGCAGGTACTTTCACAATGCATGTAATTGTGGCTGCCTTAAAAAAACAGGCATTCTAGGAGAGGTTTGGGAGGTGTGTTTGGGAGCTACATGGCTATATTTAATTTCCATAAAAGTACATGTGTCTTAGCCGCGACGTTCCCTCTCAGGTGCGCAGGAGGCCTCTGACAGCTTTTCTCTTTTGCCAGATGCACCTCGGCCATGCCACGGCTTAAACTGCGTGGGACTCTGTAGAGCGCTGGGGCCACTCACCCCGCACGATTTAAGCGAGGGATTGCTGGAGCACGCCCGATGGAGGGGAGAAGAGGAAGGAAGGTGTCAGTGGTCTCCCACACACTGTAGTTGGAGGCAGGCTGCTGCCACTGACACATCTAAGCTGCACCATTGTTTTGAAACAAATAGTAATTTTCAAAGGGATTTTTCATGTCTAAACAGATGTTTACCCATGGAGAAGGACCCTTTGAAAATTTCCCTCCCCTTCTATTGGAAAAGGTAAAAAGTGTCCTCGTAAAGGTAGGCACATACTTTTATGTCACTTATCAACCTGATATTCAAACTATAGAACACGTCAATCTCGTGTTTGATGCAGACTTAAATGCATGTGTGCACCTATTGAAAATATCGAAAGTTGCGCATGCAAATCTATCTCATGCATATTCATTGTGGATATCCTGAGAGTCAGGCCTGTTGGTGGCTCCTGAGGTTTGGCATTGGCTACTCCTGGGTTAGAGGGTATTTGAGGGCCAGAATGACAACCACTGGCTTAGTTGTAAGATCACCAATCTATGGTTCAGGATAAGTCCTGGGTGACTCTCCTTACTGGTTGGGTGACCTCAAGTAGACCAACTCATTTGAAAAGAAAGCACTTGTCTTAATTTGGTTTCCCACTCAACAAATTAAATAATACTTAATTCCCATGGACATAAAAATGAAGTACAAGATGATTTAAAAGCTTAATTTTGCTGATGTGTGCTTTTGATGCATTCATTGTGCACTTGCACAGCCCCATTATGTGAACAAGGTTTTGATCTTTACAGGCAGCAAATAAACTGCTAAGTACACTGTTAATCTGCCCAAAACAAAGGAATCGTTTGAATCGTTCTGCCTCAGTGATTAATTAAATGATTATTTTCCTTGGATTCTTATTTAATTCAACAATGGCTCTAGTCTGCTTTTTGTATTCAGGTTAAGGCTTTTTATGGTTTTTATCATGGTGAAAGCTGTCCTCAAATCCTTAAAAATCCTGCAGTCACTTTAGTTCTGTTCTCCTGCCGTAAAGCCATATTCCCCCCATAGCAGTTAATGGATTGCATTGGCCTTACAGAAGACAACAAAATCATTCTCTTAGATATTCCCCTTTGGGTGGGAGGGTCCTTCTCCGTTCTCCATTCTGATACTAGATCGTCACTCACGCGTAAGCAGAGCAGAATTGTTTCTGTAGTTGAATGCTCAGCATGAGGATGCAAGGAGGTAGATTCAGGGGCAACACCAGGAAATGGTTTTTTTTCACAGAACAGAGTGATGGAGTCATCCATGGAAAGCCCTTCCGGAGTGGATGGAAGCTACATAAGAACATAAGATTTGCCATACTGGGTCAGACCAAAGGTCAATTAAGCCCAGTATCCTGTTTCCAACAGTGGCCAATCCAAGACACAAGTACCTGGCAGGATCCCAAAGGGTAGAGAGATTCCAAGCTGCTTAGCCCAAGATTAAGCAGTGGATTTCTGCAACTCTACCTTAATAATGTTTTATGGACTTTTCCTCTTACAATGGTAAGAGACTTCAAGAAGGCTTGGGATAAATACAGAGGATCCTTAGCTGCAGAAAAAAAATAAAGAAGAGATAGCGGAAGAATGAATTAGCAGCTGGACCCATTTGGTAAGCTGCAAGTACAGTAACACTTAGAATTAGACGTCCTAGTGGAAACATAGGTGCTCACATAGGCAGGCAGTTGGGATTTTCTGCCAGGTCATTGCAAGGTCACCAACCTGGACTCTTTTTAAATTTGCTTCCTTTTTCTCACTGGGAAAAAAAAAGTGGAAGGTGGAGGCTCCCACACTGGATCCTACCTGGTACTTTTACTTATTAATGGGCCGATACAGTAAGGACGCGTAAGAAAGAGTGAGGCAGTGTCGGGCGCACCCTCGTTTGCCGCGCACATATTTTGGTTCACATACCCCTTGATTCAGTATTCAAATTAGACGCAAATCCAAGTGGCGCCCAAAGCGCGTCAATGAAGCGGTAGGCGTGCGCAATCCATCTTACTGTATACAGCAGTATACAGCGCCTATACAGTATCCAGGGTGCGCTAGTACCTGTCATTTGAAATGTCATTCCACCGGGTAAGTGGCTGGTTCTTTTCTACAGACCCCGCTGCCTTGAGCGCCCAGCTGGACGTCCGGCTTGGATGTCCAGCCGGGCGCTCAAGGTAGCAGGAAGGTCCATGATGTCCGAGGTCACGAACCTGAAAATATGAATAGAAGCTATCGAAACTTGGATAGATGACATTGTAATGGCCGCAACCGAGACAAGCTGCAAAAGAGAGGGCTTGGAGCACAGGTTCAAAGAGCTTATTGAGAAGGCTAATGATCTGGAATATCAGGTTGGTGGGCCTCCCAGAAGGAGTGGAAGGCTCAGAGCTGATTTCTTTCTTCGAACGCTGGCTCCCAGAGATATTCGGGCTTAAGATGAAAGGCGGGAAGATTAAACTCGAGAGAGCGCATCGAGTGCTAGGCCCGGTACCGGGAGCAGGAGGTCGGCCACACACAGCAATCATGCAGGCGCACGCCTACCCTGATAAAAGTAAAAATTATAAATGCGACATGAGTAAAAGGAGAAATACTTTACCAGAATGTTCTTTCAGGACTTCTCAGCCTCAGTGCAGAAGAAGAGGTCCGGATATGCCATGATTTAAAAAAAAAAAAAAAACCACTGCAGCAGAGAGGTTTTCAACACGCTCTGCTTTACCTGGCTTAGCTCAAAGTGATGATCAAAAGCACGTCAAGAATCTTTGAATCTCTGACGGAGGCACAGAGCTTTTTGGTGCAAGCTGGGGAGGCTTTGCCGAAGCGCAGACACACGGAGTCAGTGAGACCATTGGGGCCTAATCCAGGCTGCCACGAGGACTGAGTGCGCAGTGCGGCTGGAGTGGGGAGCGACGGAACTCTGCAGCAGTGACGATGGCGGTGTGCAGAATAGCACACGATCCCTCAACACTGACTTTTTCTTTTTTTTCTTTTGCGTTTTGCCTATTGCATTTTCTCTGCTTTACCTTTTTACTCTTTTTCTGGTATTACAATTGCCATGAGCACCCGGCTGGACGTCCAAGCCCTGACCTCGGACGTCTGGCTTGAACGTCCAACCGGGCGCTCAAGGCAGCAGGATGGTCCATGAACGGACGCCGCAACCTCGGACGTCTGGCCGGACGTCCAAGGTCATGCCTTGGATGTCCAGCCGGGCACTCAAGGCTCTAGAATGGAAGTAACAGCTCTGATTCTATGCCTGGCAGGGCAAGCGGGCCCAGATCGGGCCTTCCCAGCTGACCTGGCCCGCCCGGCACTAGAGTGAAAGGAACATGTTTTAAATGACTTTTGTGCAGAGAAGGTTGAAGGAGGGAGATCCAGAGGGGGCGAAGATACAGCTCAAGGCAGCGGGAAGGTCTATGAACGTCCAGCTGGACGTCTGAGGTTGCGGCTTGAACGTCCAGCTGGGCGCTCAAGGCAGCGGGAAGCTGACTGAACACCACACTAACGCCAGGGTCAGGGTAGGCGGTAAATATGCAGGTTAAAGACGCGGCAAATAAGCTGGTTAAAAAGGCGATAATCTGGGCGCACGTTACTGTATCGGAGGGAATAGCTAAATCGATCATTAACATATCATATACATGCGGCGGGCGGAGACAGATACGCGTCCATTTCGGCAAGCGGTAAGGACGCGTAAAACCGGATACTGAATCGCGGGTTCACCTTACGTGTCCAAATTGTGCATCCAAAGCGAGTTAGAAACAAGGTAACCGCGGCCGCGCTTTACTGTATCAGCCTGTAAGAAAATTACAACTGAGCAGTTGGGTCTGACATTGCTGGGTCTTTTTGTGTTGATTGGATCGATGTAGCGGGTTTGTGGTGCCGCCATGAAATGCCACAGGGACCTGGGAGGTAAGATGTTTGGGTACCAGCTGCGCTAGTGCGGATGGCTGTTTGGATTGACATGGGCTGCTGGGTGAGAGCAAAAAAAGGGATCTTGTATGCTCAGCTACCCAGGAGGGTGGAGTACAATGAAGGAAGAAAGATGACAAAACCCATCTTGAATAAGAGGTATCTGTCTTGAATCTGGCTCTAAGCAGCACCTCACAGTCCACTCCCCACCTCATCACTGAGTCACCTCCTTGGCTTTGGTCAGTCTGGCCTTGCCTTATTTCCTGTGGGGCCTCAGTTTGGAGTCTTCTCTATGCCTTTAGCCACCATGTCCTGTGTTACCTTGCCCCTGTTGCTTGTCCCTGGCTCCTTGCCTGTATAGCCTTGTCCTTGTTCTGTGTTTGCTCTGAGCTGTTAGGCTTCTAGCCTGCCTGTCCTGAATCTGTCTTGTCTCTTGTCTATGCTCTTTATCTTGTCAGGCCTACCCTGTCTGCATGTATCTTGTGTATTGTCCTGCCCTGTCCAGGCCCTCCAGTGATCTCCCTTGACAATGTGTTCTTTGCTGTGCTCCTATTCTGTTCCCTGAGGGCCTCTTATTGGCCTTTCTCCTCATTGTGGGTCTCCCGGGTGGCATTTCTTGCTAGTGCATCTAGCTCTCCCAATGGCCTGACTTCTTGTGTATCCCCTGCTTTGCCTTGCCCCATTTAGGCCTCCCTCTGGCCTATCCCTTCTATGTATTCCTGCTCTCAGAACTTGTCTGTCAGCACCCTGGTTCTAGTTTTGCCCTGCCCTTGCTGTGTACCCATTTACCTTGTTCCTGCCTGTTTTTCACCCTGTTCCTGCTTTGCCAACCCTTGCTTCTGCCCTGCATCTTGTTCAGGCCTAGCTCCCCTGTGTGTTCTTTGCCCTTCACTCTATTCTATATGTTATATTTATTCTACCTGCCTCTATCTTCCTTCCAGCTTGTCTTTAAGCCTCCAAGTTTTCCATTCCTTGTTGATTGTATCTTTGACTTATTCCTTTTCCTTTGTTATCTATTATTTACCAAGAATTGTTACCTCAGTTTACCCTTTGTTAAAATGTAAACCGATCCGATATGGTTATCTACTATGAAGGTCGGTATAAAAAACTGTTAAATAAATAAATAAATAAATAAATAAAATATTCTGGTCTTGCCCTATGTTGTGCCACTTGTCTTCCCTGTCTTGCCCGTGCACTTCCTGTTCCAGCAAGTACCCTGTTCCAGACCCAATGCACCGCCTACAGAAGGCCTGCCCGAGAAGACCTGCCGGCCACCAGAACCTGTGGGCTCAACCCAAGAGGGAAGTAGTTGGACAGGCAGAAGATCCACACCAGTCCTGCCTGCCCTGACTCCTACAGAAGATGCTCGCTTGGCTTGCCTGCTCCTGTCTCCCACTGCCCCTGCCTGGGGGTTGGTCAGCTCGGCCGTGGTGAGCAGGCATGCTATATCCTTTGCAGTATGTGCTAGAAATCACTAGGCAAATTGGAAAGATCAGTTGTTCTTTTTCTGTCATCATCTGTTGTATTACATTGCTTACCCAATGCATTCTGCCACCACTTCTGCCCTTCAGTGTGAAATCCTTGCCATACAAATCTGCTCGCTTAGGTTCATGCTTTCATTTCTTGGCTGAGGTCCAGTCGCCAGAGTCCAAGTTTCTTTTTCAGGAAAAACTGGGCTGATGGTTCGTGCCTTCATTTTTTCCCCACAAATGAGCGTATGGAACTACCTTTTGGTGGACAGGGTGGTGGGGGTGGTGGAGGTGCAAAATGGGAGCAGAATTAAAGGGGACAAGGATAGAGGATCCTCAATGGTGGGGAAGCAAAGTTTGGGCTGGGTAGGGTCTCTGGTATTAGCAAGACTGATCCTAGGGGGCTGCAGGGTCCCCCCGAGATTGAAAAGTGGGGAGAAGGTCCCCCTGGGATTGAAAAAGCAGGTGGGAGGCATGTCCTGACCACTTTCTACTGCACCTCCTGGCCTGCCACTGTTGTATCCAGTACACAGGTCACTGCAGTTCCCAGCCCGCCAGCACTCCCGAGGAACAGGAAGTGATGTAATATGTCAGGTGATGCGACAGAGGGCAGGGCCATCGCAGGGCTACTACAGCCCTGGTTATAGTAGTAGGTGGGACTTACAGTCTTTATCAGCTATCCTATTGCATGCTCATAGGATTGTTTTCCTCTCTCTTTTCTTCAGACTGACATAATATTCTGGAATAATCATGGTGCACAGAAAGAACAAATGCAACTCTATGGGCAATTTTTCGTATCATTGCTCACTCTCCATAAAAACCCATTCTGAGTTGGCATTTCCTCTTGACAGGTTCCTGGCACCTAGGGAAAGGGAATTTTGCCAGGTTAAATCCTTCTATACGTACCAGGAGTAAATAATTGCACAAATTATCATTTCATTTTGTTTAGGAGACAAAGGTGCTCATACCATTCACTTTTTAAATTTATATCCATTATATTGTGCCTCAGTTAACCCCTGGGTTATGGTACTTTGGTGTAAAAGCAGTGACATAGATGAATATGAGAGGATTAAAAAAAACAACTTGTACCCTATTCAGACGCTGACCGTGGGTGTGCATTTCCCACGCAGAGGGAAGGTGCTTGTTAGGAAGAGCTCAGCTGGATAACTGGACTCCTTTCACTTTTTCAGTTATGTGTTCTCCCTCCTATGTGGGAGATGTACGCCAGCAGCCAGCGACCGACTCCCGCCCACAGCATCTCCTATTAAAGCACTATGGCCTTCACTGACAAGACATATGTGATCAGATCTCAACGCCACTATTAGGAACTGTTCTGACCGTCGGCTGCAGACAGCTACGACCGCGTCTACTCACATCTTGCACCGTCCCACTTCCTGCTCCGGGCCTGCTCGCGGAGCGGGCTAGTTTCTGCTGCCGCGTTCCCTATGGTTCCTCGTGGCGGTCTAGATGCAGCTGTCCTCCACGGCCTTACTAGGTGCGCACACGTGCACCACCAGACTCTCTTTTAAAGCCCCTTCGGCAGGAACCTCGGGAGCGTCCCGGATTGATGACGTCATTGTATCAGAGTACTTAAGCTCCACCTTCTTCCTCAGTTAGCCGACTTGGAAATGAATTCCACTACTTCTCTACGAGCTCCTGTCTCTGCCGTACCTGGTGTGACGCTATCGATCTCCTGGACTCTGGACCTTGCCGGTACCAGCTCCTCGGGGGCCAGTGTGCGCACTCTATGGGGACCCGGTCTCCTGGCTTCCCCTGCTCCTCGGGCTAGCCCTGCGCCTTCCAGTAAGTCCTATCCTGCTGGCTCCCTGCTCCTCGGGGTCGCCTCTGGGAACACCTTCATCACTTGGGAGTTCTGCCTCCATGCTTCACCGCTCCTCGGGGTAGTGCCTACGCTTACCCTTGGGACTATTGGTGCCTCCCCGCTCCTCGGGGCTGTGCCCTTGACTCTGCTACTGGGCACTACTGGTGCCTCCCGCTCCTCGGGCTCTCCTACGTCATTTGCTGGAAACCTGACTCAGGCTGCCCCGCTCCGCGGGTTGGCCTACGTCATCACACCAAGTACCTCCTTCACTGTGCGGCTCTGCCCCTCGGGGGTTGACTCTCCGGAACATCTCCTGCACGTCCTGTGTCGCGCTTCCCGCTCCTGGGGCCTGCCTAGCGCCATCTCCTCTGGAGGTCTCTGCCCAGGTACTGACCTCCAGCCTGTTCCACGAACTGTGGGAATCCCTGCCTGCTGTGTCTCAGCCCCGCTCCTCGGGACCTCTCCCAAGAATTCTCTTCTGAGCCAGACCTCGCCTCCTGATGGTGTAGACCTGCGAGGTCCCTCCCCACAGGTAGTAACAACGCTCACCTCGGGCCAAGCGCCCACATACCCACAAACCATTACAGGAATGTATTGTACTGGGTATTTACTAGCGCAATAATTTTGTTATCCTCCTATGTTCCACACTTTGTTCGGGGGGCACTGGCACTTTTGTTGACTAGGAGGTCTCCTCTGAATCTAACTATCCCACAGGGCCACGTTATAACGGCAGCGAGCCATCTTCCCTCCATTCCCAGGTTTGAAGGCTTCCCTACCACCCACAGTGGGCGAGAGGCCTTCTAAGCCCATAGAACAGGAAGCATGAACTCTAGTCTCCTGCAATGCTGTGGCCACACTATGGGGATTGGCCTCTAGGAGCAATAATTTAACAAACATATTCATTTCAGGATCTAAAATAATATAGGGTGGGGCAGCAGTGTTGTTGCATATTGTCTTCTTAGGCCAATGGCACAAATGCCTTCCTTTAACCAGTCTGCTAGGACTGAAAAAAGAGCAAAGGTCATTGGGACATAAAAATAGCTCCAGCCATTATTCAGTGCAATACACATATCAATGTCTGATTGTCTTGAAGGCCTCTGCAAAGTTCCTTAAGCAACAGAGCCACCGTTTTGATCACTCCCGCACAGGTCTTTTCTGGCAATCAAATACACCCAAATCACTTTGCAAAGACAAAGAGCCTTCTGCAGCCAAACAAAGACCATTTTTCAAATTCCTTAATGACTGTTTATAAAAGCAGTTATGGGCTGGCCCATCCTAACAGCTGCATTTATTTAACACGAAGGTCACTTTCTTATTGACAGAGCGCTACTGGACAGCAATCTGTGACTCTTGACATTGTAACTGAAGCGTACAAGGTAATTTGGGATCTAAAGATGTAATTAAGCAATAATCAGCTCTTAGCCTTCACTGACTGCCTCTCTGGCAGCTTCAGGGTGGTGATCTGGGAAAGGTGAAAAAAGAAGCATTTTATTTTAGCTACATCTTCATCCCAGTTAAAAAAATAAATAGTGCTTTCATGACTTAAAAATTGGAGGCTTCCTGGCTCAACACCTGATATCAAAGCAGATAATCATATTCAGTGACTTTTCTTATGTCCATCCAGCAAGGTCATGAACGGGTCTCAGCAAGATCCCGCAATGGGCAGACCAAAATGGTATCATTTCCAGTGATATTGTCCCCTTGCACCCCACCCTTTGTTAATATATCTGGGGGTGACATGTCGGACTCCTCAGCTGAGCCATTGGTGTTTTAAGAGAATTCTCTTCTCTAGAGAAAGATTTCTAATCGGCTGAATTGGTCCCACAGAAAGAACTGCATTTTGTGCAAGCTGTGAAGGCTTTTGTGGTGCCCGCATTTAAAAATGAGGCCTGCGATGTTGTTGTGGCCAAGCTTTCAGGCAGTTCTGCCTTCCTCTCCGTGGTGACAGGGGCTGCCTCCCCCTCCACCCCGCTCCCCTCCCTCTCCAACTCTGGTGGCCTTGTGAGCAAATCTTTCCCCTGCGAGATCCCTTTATGATCCTTTAAAGTATTTGTGTGATACCCACCCTCCCATCAATTTAATGGACTTAGTTGCCTTTTCTTATCTGAGAGGATAGAGCCAGGCTGGAGGTGGTCCGAAAAAAAAAAAAGACCAAAAAACGGAGCGGAGTCAATACCAAGAGAGACTTAAGGATCTACATACACCCCGGAGGGGGGCGGAGAAATGGGAGGGGGGATGATAGAGACATTCAGGTACCTCACAGGTACAAAGAGCCTTAATTATCCTGTGATCATTACAGAAATCCAGGCGGATTTGACTAAATGGAGTGCATTACCTCCTTTCTCTTTCGGGAAGAGGCTAGTTAGGTAAAAATTGGCGATTTCGCCACAACTTTCATATCTGTTTCAATATTTCCCTTGCACAGTTCCTCACAGAGCGTTTGCATCATTAAAGGGCTCTATTATCTTTCTTCTCTGGGAAGGTCTCCACCTCACAGCCGCCGCTTGTTTCTATATCTGCTAGGTTATGGGGGATCAGGGGCTGGTTGCACGATAATCCTGGTGTGTAGTATGACGAATACTGGAAGAATTTCAGTCACAGAGACACAACCGTGCCTCCTTATTACGTTATCCTCCCATCCCATGCGCAATAAAATTCATAGATGTAACTCGAATTTGTCCTGTACCTTAAAAGAAATGAGGTAGATTTTAAAAGCCTTGCGTGCGCAAAAACGGCCACAAACACTGATAAGTGGGCCGCATGGCAGCCTCGCAAATTTAAATAGCCAGCAAGTACGTGCGCCCAGAAAAAGTAGGGCAGCCAGCATGTACATGTTACACGTGCCACTGTGCCAGCCGAAATGTACAAATCAACTCCTATTCATCACTTATCAGGTCAAAAATTCTTTAATGATGTCAAGTTTACCTTGGATGCCTCTGAATGTGTCTAACACCTCCCCCACTAACTCCAACCCACCTCCTGAAAACTCACCCCGAATCGAAGTGCCCCTTTACAATGGTCCATATATAGCGTATTATTTATTTATTTATAACTTTTCTATACCGGAGTTCAAATAACAGAGTTAATTATCACTCCGGTTTACACTGCAACCATAAAAACAGTGACAAAGTTGTCTTACATAGAACAGGGGGAGAGAAAAACTTGGATACAGCTTAAGCATGGGGAGTAACGTGTCCTAAACTGGTAAGAACTGATAAGAGTTGGCTTTTTGGGGTAACAAGGTATTCCGAGGGAGGGGGTAGGAATGAGGGATTGGAAGGGGGGTTGGAAGGTGGGGGGGGGAGGGTAGCGGAGGGTTACCATAGATTTAATGAAACTAATATACATATATTAAATAGCTTAGGCAGCGGAAGAAAAAGTGCTTAGGCATCTGAGCTTAGGAAGAGAAGGTCCGTGGAGGATGAGGCAAGGACGAGTGTTATGGGAAGGCTTGTCTGAAGAGTAGCGTCTTAAGTCTCTTCTTGAATGTAATTGGGCATTGTTCCAGCCTGAGGTCCGGTGGGAGCAGGTTCCACTGTTTGGGGGCCTGCGGTGGAAAAGGCTCTTTTATCAGACTGAACCTTATAGTCTCTCTCTCCTGTGCCTAATGAGGAGCTGTAGCAAAGTGGTGCATACACAGCCCCTTTAAAATGTACCTGTATGGTTTGCTATGGGTAAGAGTTTTGGGAAGGAACCTCATACAAGTCTAGAGATAGGGCACTGGATGGGCTCTGTAATTTGGAAGGGTAATACAACAAAATCTCTTCAGGCGTAGGGATATTTCCTCACACTCTTATACCTACAGCTCCGTTGAGAAATATTTAGAGCTCGAGGAGCAGTGGTAGAATTTAGGTGGAAAGGTGGTATTGAGAGGATTCTTACAAAGAACCTTCCTAACAAATTCATTTCTCAAACTTGTTTTTTTAATGTAGTGAAGTTCATGATGCACCCAGCATGGCAATTCTTATGTTCTTATGTTATGTTCTTAAATTGATAGACCATTGGAGCATAGATCTCTTGCTGACTAACGGGCCGATACAGTAAAAATCACGGGAGAGCGGGCAGCGTTCGCTCTCCTGTGCGCACGATACAGTAAATTAATTTATTTAAATTAGGGTCCGTGGTAAAAAGAGGCGCTAGGGACACTAGCGCGTCCCTAGCGCCTCTTTTTAGATAGGAGCAGCGGCTGTCAGCGGGTTTGACAGCCGACGCTCAATTTTGCCGGCGTCGGTTCTCGAGCCCGCTGACAGCCACGGGTTCGGAAACCGGACACTGGCAAAATTGAGCGTCCGGTTTTCGACCCGCAGGCCCATTTAAAATTTTTTTTTTTAATTTTTTTACTTTTTTTAACTTTTGGGGCCTCCGACTTAATATCGCCATGATATTAAGTCGGAGGGTGCACAGAAAAGCAGTTTTTACTGCTTTTCTGTGCACTTCCCCAGCGCCGGCAGAAATTAACACCTACCTTTGGGTAGGCGCTAATTTCTTAAAGTAAAATGTGCGGCTTGGCTGCACATTTTACTTTCTGTATCGCGCGGGAATGACTAATAGGGCCATCAACATGCATTTGCATGTTGCGGGCGCTATTAGTCTCGGGGGAGGGGGGGTTGGATGCACGTTTTCAACGCGCTATTACCCCTTACTGAATAAGTGCGCACTGTACTGTATCAGCCTGTTTGAAAGCAGATGATTGGCATGCTATTTGGTGTTCATTACAGCAGCTTTCACTCTGCAATAAAAAGTGTTAATGTATAAATGATTTCCAAAATGTTTCTCCAGGTTTAGTGACGTTAGTCCATTGCATTGGAGGGGCTGTGGGATGGAAGTGTCATACTGTCAGAGGGATTGTTTGATTGCTCGTGCTTCTTGGTTTGGCGTTTAAACAGATCTACAAGCAATTCTTAAGAAAACTGTTGCTCTGACTGCAAAGTTGTGCTTGCTGGGGAGAGGGGAGGCGGGAGTTTTTCTTTTTTGAAGGAAAACAGTTGGTCTCTCATTTATTGCACGCAGTAAGAACTATTGCATTTCATTGGAAGACCACACCTTCTATATATGGAGAAGCAGTATGGCTGAGATTGCATCTCTGGAAGAATTACACATAAAGACAAGTCAGAAGGTTATGATCAGATATGGGAAGCTTATTGGAACTGGCGGAGGATAACTCTCTGATGTATGCTCACTTTGTCTTTCTTCTACTGGCTTTGAATGTTATATTTTACCACTGTGCCATGTATAGATGATTTATTTACTGCTTTGTGTGCTCTTGAAAATAAATAGTATTAAAAAAAAAGGTATAAAGAGGGTTTCTGATTTTCAGTTAAAATTGAAAAAGCCAAATAAAACACCCCCAATGGGGAAATTGGGTTTTCAGTTTTAACCAAAAATAGGTCTATCTGGAGGTGCTCTGATGATATCAAGCAGCTGCTTCCAGTCAAGAAAAGGCACAAGAGCAGCAGCCAGATGACATCATCGGAGCAGGCCAACGGGGAGGCACCATGGGAGGAGCAGGCCAACAGGAAGCCCAAGCCCTGCTGGCCCAAGAAGTGAGTGGAGAGGGGAGCGAAGAGGTGAAGGGGGAGGAAGAGTGCAATGGGGAGGGGAAGAGGGAAGGAGTGCAAAGGGGAGGGGAGAGGGAGGGAGAGAATGAAGAAGGGAAGAGTGCAATGGAGAGGGGAAGAGGGAAGGAGTGCAAAGGGGAAGGGAGAGGGAGGGAGAGAGAGAATGAAGAAGGGAAGAGTGCAATAGGGACGGGACGGGATGGGGAGGAGTAGTGCAATGGGGGGGAGGAGGGGAGGAAGGAGCCCCCACGTTCATACATTCCCAGTCCCATAGCCAACCTCGCCCCTCAGCCATACACCCATGCACACTAACTACCCACCCAGCACCAGTCACCTGCCTCACCCACACACCCCCTGCCAGCCCCTCCTGGCAATATACACCCATCGTGCAACGCCTTTCTACCTCATTTTGAATATTAAAGAAAACAAACACTAGAATTAATATACATTTCATGTACAGCTGTAAACTGCTTCTATTGTAAATTTTACTGGTAAATACATTTTAAAAATAAAATTAAATGATTTGGTATAAACCATTTGTGAAGTAAATTTGTGTAAATTTCACTTTTAAATAATAAAAGCATCAACAAAATTGTACAGAACTTGATTGGAATCCACCTAAAAATTACACTTTGGGCCCTGAAAACACTGATAAACATCTATTTTGTATCTACCAAAACCTCCTAATTGCTTGAAAAATAAACCCCTAAATTTGCAATTTCTAAACCCTGAGGATCAGAAACCAGAGGTATGAATCAGGCACAGGAAGCAAGCTTTGTTTCAGAGGAAAGAATGCTTTAGAACAGTTATGATGCTCTGGGGCAGATGGGGTAATGTCGATCAGCATCTGAAAACTTCTTCACAGAAAAGATGGCAAATGCATGGAATGGTGGAGGTGGTGGAGACAAAAAACTGTGACTGAAGCAGAGGGCATCCCCAGCTGTGAAAAAGTGAAGGGGTCTAGGGCGTTGCTGTTGCGTTCGGCAATCAGTGGGTTAACCCAGCAAACCACTGCCCTTACCTCAGGCACCAGGCCAGCCACGCGGCTCCTCGGTGCTGCGAAACACCACCAGCACATTCCCCGACACTAGGCGGTGGGACGCCGCTGACACAATGCACCACAACTCTCCCTAGGCACATGCACACACGACCTCTCCATCTTTGATGGGACCATGGTAGGAAGGTTCCCATGGCCCCTACTGATGACATCAGCACCCATGCAACTTACCTCGGCAACAGGTCCAGCTACTGAGAGTAGTGTGTGTTGTTTCCTTGCCATTCCAGTCTTGTCCCAGCCTGTTCTAGTCTGTTCCAGCCTTCATCTCAGCCTCTTCCAGTCCTTGTCTCAGCCTCTTCCAGTCTTTCTTGCCCCGCTTGTTCCAATCCTTGCCTGCCTCGGCCTGATCTGTCCCTCTTCTCCTTTCTCGGACAGATACTCAGTTTGACCCTTGCCTGGACTCTGGATACCCCTGACTGCTGCCTGCCTCTGACCCTTGCCTGGACCCCCAACTCATCTGACCATAGCCATTGCCTTAGGTCACCTGTACCTATGTCCTGCTGGCCCCAGCACCCAAAGGCTCAACCTGAGGGAAACGTGGGCTCGTACAGGTGAAGGTCCTGACTGGTCTCTGCTTTGCCTGGGTCCACCTGCCGATGGTGAGAACGTGCAGGGCTCCTCTCTGCCGGTAGAGTCAATCGCGCCTTGGAACAAGGGTCCACAACAGTTGCACCAGGATAGGAATAAAACTGGTCAGACCAGATGGGCCTAATGCTCCTCATCTGTGGTTATATTCTCTGTTTCTGAAGTTTTTGGTACCTTTTCTAGTCTTTTAGTGCGCTTTTTAAGTCATATGGCTCAGAAGTGCACCTTTTATTCCAGGTATGGCTTAATAAAGGCTCCCTACAAGGGCTTGTATCATGCATTTAACATATGCGATCACTCACTCAGCCTTAGCGGCCACTATCTGACTGTGAAGGTTCACGAGCAGCTCCTGTGTGAAGCAACTGTACATTTACAGCAGGGATAGCAGCCTCCAGGCCTCACAAGCTGCAAACAGGTCAGATTTTCAAGGTAACCAATATCTATCTATCTAGGTGCACATGTTATAAGCATGACTTTATACAGAAATCATAAGCAAGAGCTATTATGTTCAAAGAAGTCCTGTGAATATTCTTTAGGCAGATTCTGAAAAATGAATCCTCTTGGAGACACAAGAATTCACCATTGCTGAGTCATAGGACCGCGTGACACGATATGCAAAGATGCTGTGCTTTAAATGGTGCCCTTGAATTCAGTAACCAGAATAAAAAGATGCATAAATAATGTACTTATAAATCTGATATTTAAGAGCTTTAACTTACAAGGAAGGGGGAAGTTTGTTTGTGATTTGCATTTGAAAGCTTTAACTGTTAAGAGACCACACAGAGGGGTTTAAAAAACCGATACGCCTAATAAATGATAGGATTCAATGGTCCCATACTTGCCTGCTATCGCTTCTAATAATGACCTCAAGGGAAAAGAATTTCTCATGGTCCTTACGGTAGTCCCCTAGCACGTGCTCGGAGACCTCTGCATTTGTGTCTCTCCTGTGAGGTTTGAAGCATCTGCGAGCGAAATCAGAGCAGGTGTGCCGGTGGTTTAGTGTGAGCTGGCACCGCCGGAACGGAAAGCCACATCCTGGCAGCACGAAGGGACGGACCTCTAGTTCTTACCACAGATCCGCACTGTGACTGCTGCTTTCTCGGGACACCGACAAGCCTGCACTATACCGTCAAACCACATCCAGGCAACCAGAATTAGCATTTGAAAAAAAGGGATGGCAATAAGCAAAATAGGTAAGAATGTCTTTTGAGTAAAGCATTTTAGTTTATGGTCCTTGGCCCTTCTTTGCTAAGGAGGTTGGGTTCATTTTTGCAGCCTTCCAGGCACACCCGACCTGCTGGGCATTATGGTGCTCTGGCTGGGCTTTACCTCTGCTTCGTTTGCATCTGGCACATTGACGGCGTGTCCTCGTCCTGCACCTCAGAGCAGCTGTATCTACATAGCCCCCCCCACCCAAAACAATGACTTTTCAGACCGAGATCCAGAAAAAAAAAAAACGTTTAAAAATCCATTGCAGAACCCTTCAGGTGCTGTGAGTAACACTGGAACAGCTAACTGCCCATGTTTGATGTGAATATATTTACTACTGTTTATTGATTAGGCCCCTGACCTTGCTCTAATGTCTTGAAGAGGCGAAATCTGCGGAGGCAGAGGCACAAAGCGCATGGTGATTGCTTTTATAAGGCGCTAGGAATTTTGCGGGAGCGTTCCAGAATGTCGGGAGGGGAAGCCCGCATTCTGATTGGACCACGCCCCGCATTCTGACTGGACCACGCCCCGCATTCTGCTTGCCCCTCCTCTCAGGTCTCAAGGAGACAAACTCCATCACTAGAGCTGGGGGAGCAGCTTTTTAAGGCCCCTGAAGGATTGGTTATGCTTTTCTTTAGGAAGGATGGGGGCTATTGCCTGTGGGGCTTTTAATGGATGTCCTCTAGGGCAGGGGTGGGTTAAAGGCCCTCCCTTTTCTTCAGCACTCAGTCCTTTATCTGTCTCCAGTCATTTGTTATGTGACTACAGAACCCTCATAAGTATGGACCAGGGCAGTGTTATCAAACTATTCCCTGGGACCCAGTGAAAAAAAAAAATTTCTCAGGACCCAGTAGGAGAAAAACAATCCCCAAAATGCAAACAATAATATCAGAGGACTAGCACCTGGGCTCTTCTTTACCGAATTTTAACTTTTTTTCCCTTGTTTATTTGTCCACGATTATGAAAATGATGAGGAGAAGATACATTTGGATGTCCTTGTCCACTACAGATCCAGCCTAGTTCTTGCCCTGTCCTGCCCAGTCCAGTCCTTCTCTTATCTGTTTAGTCCCCATCTTCCGCCCAAGTCTTGCACTCATCACCAGCCTTGTCTCTAGCCTGCCAGGACCTAGTCTCAGCTTCCAGTCTGTACCTAATTCCAGCTCTCAGCCTGTGTCTGTATCCAGCCCCCAGCCTGTACCATGATCCAGTTCCAAACCTACATAAGAACACAAGAAAATGCCATACTGGGTCAGACCAAGGATCCATCAAGCCCAGCATCCTGTTTCCAACAAAGGCCAATCCAAGTCACAAGTGCCCAAACATTAGACAAATCACAAGCTACTATTGCTTATTAATTACCGTAATAGCAGTTTATGGATTTATCCTCTAGGAACTTATCCAAACCTTTTTTTAAATCCAGTTACACTAATTGCTGTAACCACATCCTCTGGCAATGAATTCCAGAGCTTAACTATGCGCTGAGTGAAAAATAATTTTCTTCGATTTGTTTTAAATGAGCTATTTGCTAAAGTCATGGAGTGCTCCCTGGTCCTTCTATTGTCTAAGAGAGTAAATAACCAATTTACATTAATTTGTTCAAGTCTTTTCATGATTTTGTAGACTTCTATCATATCCGCCCTCAGTTGTCTCTTCTCCAGACTGAACAACCCTAACTTCTTTTTTGAGATGTGGTGACCAGAACTGCACACAGTATTCAAGGTTCGGACTCACCATGGAGCGATACAGAGGCATTATGACATTTTCCATTTTATTCACCATTCCCTTCCTAATAATTCCTAACATTCTGTTTGCTTTTTTGATCGCCACAGCACACTGAGCCGATGATTTCAATGCATTATTCCACTTTCCTGGGTGGTAACTCCCAAGATAGAATCTAACACTGTGTAACTACAGCATGGGTTATTTTTCCCTATATGCATCACTTTGCACTTGTCCACATTAAATTTCATCTGCCATTTGAAAGCCCAATCTTCCAATCTCCCAAGGTCCTCCTGCAATTCATCACAATCTACTTGAGATTTAACTACTCTGCATAATTGTGTGTTATCTGCAAATTTGATCACCTCACTTGTCATACCCCTTTCCAGATCATTAATAAATATATTGAAAAGCACCGGTCCAGGTAGAGATCCCTGAGGTACTCCATTGTTTACCTTTTTCCACTGTGAAAATTGACCATTTAATCCTACTCTGTGTTTCCTGTCTTTTAACCAACTTGCAATCCACAAAAGGACATCACCTGCTATCCCATGATTTTTTAGTTTTCTTAGAAGCCTTTCATGCGGGACTTTGTCAAATGCTTCTGAAAATCCAAATACAGCACATCTACCAGTTCACCTTTGTCCACATGTTTATTTAACCCCTTCAAAAAATGTAGAAGATATGTGAGGGAAGACTTCCCATGTTGGCTGTGTCCATCAAACCATGTCTATCTAAATGTTTTGAGATTTTATTCTTTATAATAGTTTCCATGGTTTTTCCTGGCATTGAAGTCAGGCTCACTGGTCTATAGTTTCCTGGATCACCCTGGATCCCTTTTTAAATATCGGGGTTACATTGGCCATCTTCCAATCTTCAGATACATTGGATGATTTTAATGATAGGTTACAAATTAATTGAAATAGGTCTGAAATTTCATTTTTTAGTTCTTTCAGAACTCTGGGGTGTATATCATCCGGTCCAGGTGATTTACTACTCTTCAGTTTGTCAATCAGACCTACCACATCTTCCAGGTTCACAGTGATTTGGTTCAATTGATCTGACTCATTACCTATGAAAACTTTCCCTGGAATGGGTATCTCTCCAATATCCTCTTCAGTAAACACCAGAGCAAAGAAATCATTTAATCTTTCCGTGATGGTCTTATCTTCTCTAACTGCCTCTTTAACCCCTTAATCATTCAATGGTTCAACCGACTCCCTCGCAGGCTTTCTACAGATATATTTAAAAGAGCTTTTATTGTGAGTTTTTGCCTTATCAGTGTCTTACATTTAACTTGCCAAGACTATTTTCTTCTGATGGATACTTCATCCAATTTTTGAAAGAAGATCTTTTGGCTAAAATAGCCTCTTTCACCTCACCTTTTAACCATGCTGGTAATCGTTTTGCCTTCCTTCCACCTTTCTTAATGCATGGAATACATCTGGACTGTGCTTCTAGCATGGTATTTTTTTTAACAATGTCCACACCTTTTGCACACTTTTTACCTTTGTAGTTGCATCTTTCAGTTATTTTCTAACTATTTTTCTCATTTAATCAAGTTTCCCTTTTGAAAGTTTAGTGCTTCAACGGCAGGGGAGCAAGACTGATACTTCACTTTCAATGCAAAGCCAGCATAGCTCTCTGCTTCATCAGCAGGGAGAGAAAGTCTGACACTTCACACATATCCAACATAGCTCTCTGCTTCAACGACAGGGGGAGAAAGTTTGACACTTCACGCATATCCAACATAGCTCTCTGCTTCAACGACAGGGGGAGAAAGTTTGACACTTCACGCATATCCAGCATAGCTCTCTGCTTCAACGGCAGGGAAGCAAGACCGATACTTCACTTTCAATGCATAGCCAGCATGGCTCTCTGCTTCAACGGCAGGGGGGAATGAAGAAACGTGGATCTATATTCAGGCAACAACCAAGGACTGAATTACATATTCTGGATAAACAGATAAGCATTGGTGTAGCTTGCTTATTTCGGTGGTTAATACCCCTAACTAATTAAGATATTTCACTTAGATGCAGTTCCAACACTGCTCTCTACATTAATGGTGGGGGTGGAAGGGAAATAGAATAAAAAATGTTACTAAGAGCCAAGAGTAACAGATAAGTATGAGAGAAAAAAAAAGTGCGAAAGCTTGCTGGGCAGACTGGATGGGCCGTTTGGTCTTCTTCTGCTGTCATTTCTATGTTTCTATGTTTAAAACATACGCGTGCAAGTGCACGCACCATTTAAAATTCCAGCGTATCTTCGCTCGTGTGTATGGGCGCGCATGCATTTGTTTTAAAATTACCGTCTGAGCTCGTACTAGAGGCAATAGAGGGTGAAGTGACTTGCCCAGGATCACAAGAAGCAGTATTCACACAGTCTGCTAGGACTGAAAAAAGAGCAAAGGTCATTGGGACATAAAAATAGCTCCAGCCATTATTCAGTGCAATACACATATCAATGTCTGATTGTCTTGAAGGCCTCTGCAAAGTTCCTTAACCAACAGAGCCACCGTTTTGATCACTCCCGCACAGGTCTTTTCTGGCAATCAAATACACCCAAATCACTTTGCAAAGACAAAGAGCCTTCTGCAGCCAAACAAAGACCATTTTTCAAATTCCTTAATGACTGTTTATAAAAGCAGTTATGGGCTGGCCCATCCTAACAGCTGCATTTATTTAACACTAAGGTCACTTTCTTATTGAAAGAGTGCCACTGGACAGCAATCTGTGACTCTTGACATTGTAACTGAAGCGTACAAGGTAATTTGGGATCTAAAGATGTAATTAAGCAATAATCGGTTCTTAGCCTTCACTGACTGCCTCTCTGGCAGCTTCAGGGTGGTGATCTGGGAAAGGTGAAAAAAAGAAGCATTTTATTTTAGCTACATCTTCATCCCAGTTAAAAAAATAAATAGTGCTTTCATGACTTAAAATTGGAGGCTTCCTGGCTCAACACCTGATATCAAAGCAGATAATCATATTCAGTGACTTTTCTTATGTCCATCCAGCAAGGTCATGAACGGGTCTCAGCAAGATCCCGCAATGGGCAGACCAAAATGGTATCATTTTCCAGTGATAGTTGTCCCCTTGCAACCCCACCCTTTGTTAATATATCTGGGGGGTGACATGTCGGACTCCTCAGCTGAGCCATTGGTGTTTTAAGAGAATTCTCTTCTCTAGAGAAAGATTTCTAATCGGCTGAATTGGTCCCACAGAAAGAACTGCATTTGTGCAAGCTGTGAAGGCTTTTGTGGGTGCCCGCATTTAAAATGAGGCCTGCGATGTTGTTGTGGCCAAGCTTTCAGGCAGTTCTGCCTTCCTCTCCGTGGTGACAGGGGCTGCCTCCCCCTCCACCCCGCTCCCCTCCCTCTCCAACTCTGGTGGCCTTGTGAGCAAATCTTTCCCCTGCGAGATCCCTTTATGATCCTTTAAAGTATTTGTGTGATACCCACCCTCCCATCAATTTAATGGACTTAGTTGCCTTTTCTTATCTGAGAGGATAGAGCCAGGCTGGAGGCGGTCCGAAAAAAAAAAGAGACCAAAAAACGGAGCGGAGTCAATACCAAGAGAGACTTAAGGATCTACATACACCCCGGAGGGGGGCGGAGAAATGGGAGGGGGGATGATAGAGACATTCAGGTACCTCACAGGTACAAAGAGCCTTAATTATCCTGTGATCATTACAGAAATCCAGGCGATTTGACTAAATGGAGTGCATTACCTCCTTTCTCTTTCGGGAAGAGGCTAGTTAGGTAAAAATTGGCGATTTCGCCACAACTTTCATATCTGTTTCAATATTTCCCTTGCACAGTTCCTCACAGAGCGTTTGCATCATTAAAGGGCTCTATTATCTTTCTTCTCTGGGTAGGTCTCCACCTCACAAGCCGCCGCTTGTTTCTATAATCTGCTAGGTTATGGGGGATCAGGGGCTGGTTGCACGATAATCCTGGTGTGTAGTATGACGAATACTGGAAGAATTTCAGTCACAGAGACACAACCGTGCCTCCTTATTACGTTATCCTCCCATCCCATGCGCAATAAAATTCATAGATGTAACTCGAATTTGTCCTGTACCTTAAAAGAAATGAGGGTAGATTTTAAAAGCCTTGCGTGCGCAAAAACGGCCACAAACACTGATAAGTGGGCCGCATGGCAGCCTCGCAAATTTAAATAGCCAGCAAGTACGTGCGCCCAGAAAAAGTAGGGCCAGCCAGCATGTACATGTTACACACGTGCCACTGTGCCAGCCGAAATGTACAAATCAACTCCTATTCATCACTTATCAGGTCAAAAATTCTTTAATGATGTCAAGTTTACCTTGGATGCCTCTGAATGTGTCTAACACCTCCCCCACTAACCCCAACCCACCTCCTGAAAACTCACCCCGAATCGAAGTGCCCCTTTACAATGGTCCATATATAGCGTATTATTTATTTATTTATAACTTTTCTATACCGGAGTTCAAATAACAGAGTTAATTATCACTCCGGTTTACACTGCAACCATAAAACAGTGACAAGTTGTCTTACATAGAACAGGGGGAGAGAAAAACTTGGATACAGCTTAAGCATGGGGAGTAACGTGTCCTAAACTGGTAAGAACTGATAAGAGTTGGCTTTTTGGGGTAACAAGGTATTCCGAGGGAGGGGGTAGGAATGAGGGGATTGGAAGGGGTTGGGGGGGGGGGAGGGGTAGCGGAGGGTTACCATAGATTTAATGAAACTAATATACATATATTAAATAAGCTTAGGCAGCGGAAGAAAAAGTGCTTAGGCATCTGAGCTTAGGAAGAGAAGGTCCGTGGAGGATGAGGCAAGGACGAGTGTTATGGGAAGGCTTGTCTGAAGAGTAGCGTCTTAAGTCTCTCTTGAATGTAATTGGGCATTGTTCCAGCCTGAGGTCCTGTGGGAGCAGGTTCCACTGTTTGGGGGCCTGCGGTGGAAAAGGCTCTTTTATCAGACTGAACCTTATAGTCTCTCTCTCCTGTGCCTAATGAGGAGCTGTAGCAAAGTGGTGCATACACAGCCCCTTTAAAATGTACCTGTATGGTTTGCTATGGGTAAGAGTTTTGGGAAGGAACCTCATACAAGTCTAGAGATAGGGCACTGGATGGGCTCTGTAATTTGGAAGGGTAATACAACAAAATCTCTTCAGGCGTAGGGGATATTTCCTCACACTCTTATACCTACAGCTCCGTTGAGAAATATTTAGAGGCTCGAGGGAGCAGTGGTAGAATTTAGGTGGAAGGTGGTATTGAGAGGATTCTTACAAAGAACCTTCCTAACAAATTCATTTCTCAAACTTGTTTTTCTAATGTAGTGAAGTTCATGATGCACCCAGCATGGCAATTCTTATCTTCTTATGTTATGTTCTTAAATTGATAGACCATTGGAGCATAGATCTCTTGCTGACTAACGGGCCGATACAGTAAAAATCACGGGAGAGCGGGCAGCGTTCGCTCTCCTGTGTGCACGATACAGTAAATTAATTTATTTAAATTAGGGTCCGTGGTAAAAAGAGGCGCTAGGGACACTAGCGCGTCCCTAGCGCCTCTTTTTTGATAGGAGCAGCGGCTGTCAGCGGGTTTGACAGCCGACGCTCAATTTTGCCGGCGTCGGTTCTCGAGCCCGCTGACAGCCACGGGTTCGGAAACCGGACACTGGCAAAATTGAGCGTCCGGTTTTCGACCCGCAGGCCCATTTAAAATTTTTTTTTTTAATTTTTTTACTTTTTTTAACTTTTGGGGCCTCCGACTTAATATCGCCATGATATTAAGTCGGAGGGTGCACAGAAAAGCAGTTTTTTACTGCTTTTCTGTGCACTTCCCCAGCGCCGGCAGAAATTAACACCTACCTTTGGGTAGGCGCTAATTTCTTAAGTAAAATGTGCGGCTTGGCTGCACATTTTACTTTCTGTATCGCGCGGGAAATGACTAATAGGGCCATCAACATGCATTTGCATGTTGCGGGCGCTATTAGTCTCGGGGGGGGGGGGGGGGGGGGGGGGTTGGATGCACGTTTTCAACGCGCTATTACCCCTTACTGAATAAGTGCGCACTGTACTGTATCAGCCTGTTTGAAAGCAGATGATTGGCATGCTATTTGGTGTTCATTACAGCAGCTTCACTCTGCAATAAAAAGTGTTAATGTATAAATGATTTCCAAAATGTTTCTCCCAGGTTTAGTGACGTTAGTCCATTGCATTGGGAGGGGCTGTGGGATGGAGTGTCATACTGTCAGAGGGATTGTTTGATTGCTCGTGCTTCTTGGTTGGCGTTTAAAAACAGATCTACAAGCAATTCTTAAGAAAACTGTTGCTCTGACTGCAAAGTTGTGCTTGCTGGGGAGAGGGGAGGCGGGAGTTTTTCTTTTTTGAAGGAAAACAGTTGGTCTCTCATTTATTGCACGCAGTAAGAACTATTGCATTTCATTGGAAGACCACACCTTCTATATATGGAGAAGCAGTATGGCTGAGATTGCATCTCTGGAAGAATTACACATAAAGACAAGTCAGAAGGTTATGATCAGATATGGGAAGCTTATTGGAACTGGCGGAGGATAACTCTCTGATGTATGCTCACTTTGTCTTTCTTCTACTTGGCTTTGAATGTTATATTTTACCACTGTGCCATGTATAGATGATTTATTTACTGCTTTGTGTGCTCTTGAAAATAAATAGTATTAAAAAAAAAGGTATAAAGAGGGTTTCTATTTTCAGTTAAAATTGAAAAAGCCAAATAAAACACCCCCATGGGGAAATTGGGTTTTCAGTTTTAACCAAAAATAGGTCTATCTGGAGGTGCTCTGATGATATCAAGCAGCTGCTTCCAGTCAAGAAAAGGCACAAGAGCAGCAGCCAGATGACATCATCGGAGCAGGCCAACGGGGAGGCACCATGGGAGGAGCAGGCCAACAGGAAGCCCAAGCCCTGCTGGCCCAAGAAGTGAGTGGAGAGGGGAGCGAAGAGGTGAAGGGGGAGGAAGAGTGCAATGGGGAGGGGAAGAGGGAAGGAGTGCAAAGGGGAGGGGAGAGGGAGGGAGAGAAGGAAGAAGGAAGAGTGCAATGGAGAGGGGAAGAGGGAAGGAGTGCAAAGGGGAAGGGGAGAGGGAGGGAGAGAGAGAATGAAGAAGGAAGAGTGCAATAGGGACGGGACGGGATGGGGAGGAGTAGTGCAATGGGGGGGGGAGGAGGGGAGGAAGGAGCCCCCACGTTCATACATTCCCAGTCCCATAGCCAACCTCGCCCCTCAGCCATACACCCATGCACACTAACTACCCACCCAACACCAGTCACCTGCCTCACCCACACACCCCCTGCCAGCCCCTCCTGGCAATATACACCCATCGTGCAACGCCTTTCTACCTCATTTTGAATATTAAAGAAAACAAACACTAGAATTAATATACATTTCATGTACAGCTGTAAACTGCTTCTATTGTAAATTTTACTGGTAAATACATTTTAAAATAAAATTAAATGATTTGGTATAAAACCATTTGTGAAGTAAATTTGTGTAAATTTCACTTTTAAATAATAAAAGCATCAACAAAATTGTACAGAACTTGATTGGAATCCACCTAAAAAATTACACTTTGGGCCCTGAAAACACTGATAAACATCTATTTGTATCTACCAAAACCTCCTAATTGCTTGAAAAAATAAACCCCTAAATTTGCAATTTCTTCTAAACCCTGAGGATCAGAAACCAGAGGTATGAATCAGGCACAGGAAGCAAGCTTTGTTTCAGAGGAAAGAATGCTTAGAACAGTTATGATGCTCTGGGGCAGATGGGGTAATGTCGATCAGCATCTGAAAACTTCTTCACAGAAAAGATGGCAAATGCATGGAATGGTGGAGGTGGTGGAGACAAAAACTGTGGACTGAAGCAGAGGGCATCCCCAGCTGTGAAAAAGTGAAGGGGTCTAGGGCGTTGCTGTTGCGTTCGGCAGTCAGTGGGTTAACCCAGCAAACCACTGCCCCTTACCTCAGGCACCAGGCCAGCCACGCGGCTCCTCGGTGCTGCGAAACACCACCAGCACATTCCCCGACACTAGGCGGTGGGACGCCGCTGACACAATGCACCACAACTCTCCCTAGGCACATGCACACACAACCTCTCCATCTTTGATGGGACCATGGTAGGAAGGTTCCCATGGCCCCTACTGATGACATCAGCACCCATGCAACTTACCTCGGCAACAGGTCCAGCTACTGAGAGTAGTGTGTGTTGTTTCCTTGCCATTCCAGTCTTGTCCCAGCCTGTTCTAGTCTGTTCCAGCCTTCATCTCAGCCTCTTCCAGTCCTTGTCTCAGCCTCTTCCAGTCTTTCTTGCCCCGCTTGTTTCCAATCCTTGCCTGCCTCGGCCTGATCTGTCCCTCTTCTCCTTTCTCGGACAGACCTCAGTTTGACCCTTGCCTGGACTCTGGATACCCCTGAGGGCTGCCTGCCTCTGACCCTTGCCTGGACCCCCAACTCATCTGACCATAGCCATTGCCTTAGGTCACCTGTACCTATGTCCTGCTGGCCCCAGCACCCAAAGGCTCAACCTGAGGGAAACGTGGGCTCGTACAGGTGAAGGTCCTGACCGGTCTCTGCTTTGCCTGGGTCCACCTGCCGATGGTGAGAACGTGCAGGGCTCCTCTCTGCCGGTAGAGTCAATCGCGCCTTGGAACAAGGGTCCACAACAGTTGCACCAGGATAGGAATAAAACTGGTCAGACCAGATGGGCCTAATGCTCCTCATCTGTGGTTATATTCTCTGTTTCTGAAGTTTTTGGTACCTTTTCTAGTCTTTTAGTGCGCTTTTTAAGTCATATGGCTCAGAAGTGCACCTTTTATTCCAGGTATGGCTTAATAAAGGCTCCCTACAAGGGCTTGTATCATGCATTTAACATATGCGATCACTCACTCAGCCTTAGCGGCCACTATCTGACTGTGAAGGTTCACGAGCAGCTCCTGTGTGAAGCAACTGTACATTTACAGCAGGGATAGCAGCCTCCAGGCCTCACAAGCTGCAAACAGGTCAGATTTTCAAGGTAACCAATATCTATCTATCTAGGTGCACATGTTATAAGCATGACTTTATACAGAAATCATAAGCAAGAGCTATTATGTTCAAAGAAGTCCTGTGAATATTCTTTAGGCAGATTCTGAAAAATGAATCCTCTTGGAGACACAAGAATTCACCATTGCTGAGTCATAGGACCGCAGTGACACGATATGCAAAGATGCTGTGCTTTAAATGGTGCCCTTGAATTCAGTAACCAGAATAAAAAGATGCATAAATAATGTACTTATAAATCTGATATTTAAGAGCTTTAACTTACAAGGAAGGGGGAAGTTTGTTTGTGATTTGCATTTGAAAAGCTTTAACTGTTAAGAGACCACACAGAGGGGTTTAAAAAACCGATACGCCTAATAAATGATAGGATTCAATGGTCCCATACTTGCCTGCTATCGCTTCTAATAATGACCTCAAGGGAAAAGAATTTCTCATGGTCCTTACGGTAGTCCCCTAGCACGTGCTCGGAGACCTCTGCATTGTGTCTCTCCTGTGAGGTTTGAAGCATCTGCGAGCGAAATCAGAGCAGGTGTGCCGGTGGTTTAGTGTGAGCTGGCACCGCCGGAACGGAAAGCCACATCCTGGCAGCACGAAGGGACGGACCTCTAGTTCTTACCACAGATCCGCACTGTGACTGCTGCTTTCTCGGGACACCGACAAGCCTGCACTATACCGTCAAACCACATCCAGGCAACCAGAATTAGCATTTGAAAAAAAGGGATGGCAATAAGCAAAATAGGTAAGAATGTCTTTTGAGTAAAGCATTTTAGTTTATGGTCCTTGGCCCTTCTTTGCTAAGGAGGTTGGGTTCATTTTTGCAGCCTTCCAGGCACACCTGACCTGCTGGGCATTATGGTGCTCTGGCTGGGCTTTACCTCTGCTCCTCCCACACTCCCTCTGCTTCGTTTGCATCTGGCACATTGACGGCGTGTCCTCGTCCTGCACCTCAGAGCAGCTGTATCTACATAGCCCCCCCCACCCAAAACAATGACTTTTCAGACCGAGATCCAGAAAAAAAAAAAACGTTTAAAAATCCACTGCAGAACCCTTCAGGTGCTGTGAGTAACACTGGAACAGCTAACTGCCCATGTTTGATGTGAATATATTTACTACTGTTTATTGATTAGGCCCCTGACCTTGCTCTAATGTCTTGAAGAGGCGAAATCTGCGGAGGCAGAGGCACAAAGCGCATGGTGATTGCTTTTATAAGGCGCTAGGAATTTTGCGGGAGCGTTCCAGAATGTCGGGAGGGGAAGCCCGCATTCTGATTGGACCACGCCCCGCATTCTGACTGGACCACGCCCCGCACTCTGCTTGCCCCTCCTCTCAGGTCTCAAGGAGACAAACTCCATCACTAGAGCTGGGGGAGCAGCTTTTTTAAGGCCCCTGAAGGATTGGTTATGCTTTTCTTTAGGAAGGATGGGGGCTATTGCCTGTGGGGCTTTTAATGGATGTCCTCTAGGGCAGGGGTGGGTTAAAGGCCCTCCCTTTTCTTCAGCACTCAGTCCTTTATCTGTCTCCAGTCATTTGTTATGTGACTACAGAACCCTCATAAGTATGGACCAGGGCAGTGTTATCAAACTATTCCCTGGGACCCAGTGAAAAAAAAAAAATTTCTCAGGACCCAGTAGGAGAAAAACAATCCCCAAAATGCAAACAATAATATCAGAGGACTAGCACCTGGGCTCTTCTTTACCGAATTTTAACTTTTTTTCCCTTGTTTATTTGTCCACGATTATGAAAATGATGAGGAGAAGATACATTTGGATGTCCTTGTCCACTACAGATCCAGCCTAGTTCTTGCCCTGTCCTGCCCAGTCCAGTCCTTTTCTTATCTGTTTAGTCCCCATCTTCCGCCCAAGTCTTGCACTCATCACCAGCCTTGTCTCTAGCCTGCCAGGACCTAGTCTCAGCTTCCAGTCTGTACCTAATTCCAGCTCTCAGCCTGTGTCTGTATCCAGCCCCCAGCCTGTACCATGATCCAGTTCCAACCTACATAAGAACACAAGAAATGCCATACTGGGTCAGACCAAGGATCCATCAAGCCCAGCATCCTGTTTCCAACAAAGGCCAATCCAAGTCACAAGTGCCCAAACATTAGACAAATCACAAGCTACTATTGCTTATTAATTACCGTAATAGCAGTTTATGGATTTATCCTCTAGGAACTTATCCAAACCTTTTTTTAAATCCAGTTACACTAATTGCTGTAACCACATCCTCTGGCAATGAATTCCAGAGCTTAACTATGCGCTGAGTGAAAAATAATTTTCTTCGATTTGTTTTAAATGAGCTATTTGCTAAAGTCATGGAGTGCTCCCTGGTCCTTCTATTGTCTAAGAGAGTAAATAACCAATTTACATTAACTTGTTCAAGTCTTTTCATGATTTTGTAGACTTCTATCATATCCGCCCTCAGTTGTCTCTTCTCCAGACTGAACAACCCTAACTTCTTTTTTGAGATGTGGTGACCAGAACTGCACACAGTATTCAAGGTTCGGACTCACCATGGAGCGATACAGAGGCATTATGACATTTTCCATTTTATTCACCATTCCCTTCCTAATAATTCCTAACATTCTGTTTGCTTTTTTGATCGCCACAGCACACTGAGCCGATGATTTCAATGCATTATTCCACTTTCCTGGGTGGTAACTCCCAAGATAGAATCTAACACTGTGTAACTACAGCATGGGTTATTTTTCCCTATATGCATCACTTGCACTTGTCCACATTAAATTTCATCTGCCATTTGAAAAGCCCAATCTTCCAATCTCCCAAGGTCCTCCTGCAATTCATCACAATCTACTTGAGATTTAACTACTCTGCATAATTGTGTGTTATCTGCAAATTTGATCACCTCACTTGTCATACCCCTTTCCAGATCATTAATAAATATATTGAAAAGCACCGGTCCAGGTAGAGATCCCTGAGGTACTCCATTGTTTACCTTTTTCCACTGTGAAAATTGACCATTTAATCCTACTCTGTGTTTCCTGTCTTTTAACCAACTTGCAATCCACAAAAGGACATCACCTGCTATCCCATGATTTTTTAGTTTTCTTAGAAGCCTTTCATGCGGGACTTTGTCAAATGCTTCTGAAAATCCAAATACAGCACATCTACCAGTTCACCTTTGTCCACATGTTTATTTAACCCCTTCAAAAAATGTAGAAGATATGTGAGGGAAGACTTCCCATGTTGGCTGTGTCCATCAAACCATGTCTATCTAAATGTTTTGAGATTTTATTCTTTATAATAGTTTCCATGGTTTTTCCTGGCATTGAAGTCAGGCTCACTGGTCTATAGTTTCCTGGATCACCCTGGATCCCTTTTTAAATATCGGGGTTACATTGGCCATCTTCCAATCTTCAGATACATTGGATGATTTTAATGATAGGTTACAAATTAATTGAAATAGGTCTGAAATTTCATTTTTTAGTTCTTTCAGAACTCTGGGGTGTATATCATCCGGTCCAGGTGATTTACTACTCTTCAGTTTGTCAATCAGACCTACCACATCTTCCAGGTTCACAGTGATTTGGTTCAATTGATCTGACTCATCACCCATGAAAACTTTCCCTGGAATGGGTATCTCTCCAATATCCTCTTCAGTAAACACCAGAGCAAAGAAATCATTTAATCTTTCCGTGATGGTCTTATCTTCTCTAACTGCCTCTTTAACCCCTTAATCATTCAATGGTTCAACCGACTCCCTCGCAGGCTTTCTACAGATATATTTAAAAGAGCTTTTATTGTGAGTTTTTGCCTTATCAGTGTCTTACATTTAACTTGCCAAGACTATTTTCTTCTGATGGATACTTCATCCAATTTTTGAAAGAAGATCTTTTGGCTAAAATAGCCTCTTTCACCTCACCTTTTAACCATGCTGGTAATCGTTTTGCCTTCCTTCCACCTTTCTTAATGCATGGAATACATCTGGACTGTGCTTCTAGCATGGTATTTTTTTTAACAATGTCCACACCTTTTGCACACTTTTTACCTTTGTAGTTGCATCTTTCAGTTATTTTCTAACTATTTTTCTCATTTTATCAAAGTTTCCCTTTTGAAAGTTTAGTGCTTCAACGGCAGGGGAGCAAGACTGATACTTCACTTTCAATGCAAAGCCAGCATAGCTCTCTGCTTCATCAGCAGGGAGAGAAAGTCTGACACTTCACACATATCCAACATAGCTCTCTGCTTCAACGACAGGGGGAGAAAGTTTGACACTTCACGCATATCCAACATAGCTCTCTGCTTCAACGACAGGGGGAGAAAGTTTGACACTTCACGCATATCCAGCATAGCTCTCTGCTTCAACGGCAGGGAAGCAAGACCGATACTTCACTTTCAATGCATAGCCAGCATGGCTCTCTGCTTCAACGGCAGGGGGGAATGAAGAAACGTGGATCTATATTCAGGCAACAACCAAGGACTGAATTACATATTCTGGATAAACAGATAAGCATTGGTGTAGCTTGCTTATTTCGGTGGTTAATACCCCTAACTAATTAAGATATTTCACTTAGATGCAGTTCCAACACTGCTCTCTACATTAATGGTGGGGGTGGAAGGGAAATAGAATAAAAAATGTTACTAAGAGCCAAGAGTAACAGATAAGTATGAGAGAAAAAAAAAGTGCGAAAGCTTGCTGGGCAGACTGGATGGGCCGTTTGGTCTTCTTCTGCTGTCATTTCTATGTTTCTATGTTTAAAACATACGCGTGCAAGTGCACGCACCATTTAAAATTCCAGCGTATCTTCGCTCGCGTGTATGGGCGCGCGTGCATTTGTTTTAAAATTACCGTCTGAGCTCGTACTAGAGGCAATAGAGGGTGAAGTGACTTGCCCAGGATCACAAGAAGCAGTATTCACACTCTGACCTCCTTAGTCCTTAGCCTGCCCTGCTATCCATGAAGCTACTTCTCCGCTCCAAGATAAACACGTTGCCCACATATTGGGCCTTCTATTATTTTCTCCCCCTCTTCAGCCCCCCTTTGCTCGCTCTCCCGATGCAGACTACTGACTCTGCGTGGCTCTCAGTCACTTTGAGCCATGCAGTGGGCCTGTATTCCACACTTCTTGTCCATCATTGCGAGAACAGCATGGGAATATGGGTAGCACACGGCTCAAACGTCCTGAGAGCCACATGGAGCCAGGCATGCACAGCAGGATGCTGCGGCATAAGCTGTGCTGTGCTGCCTCTGAACCCGGCAGAAGAATTTCACAACAGGGACAGGGCCGCTACCCATTCACTGACATGCCACAACCCAGCACTGGATCGTGACCCCCGAGTTTGAAAACCACTGGACTACAGCAGTGGTCCATGAATCTCTCTGTTCCAGCCGATACTGGTATATATATTGCAGAGGCACCTATGGATAATATAATAAGGGTAGCATTAAGTAGATTTCTTTCATGTAAAACAGCAGGACTAATTTTGAGTGCTCAAAATATCAAGTTGCCTGGTTTTGGCTTCTTCTGTATTCCCTCTCGGTCTTATTGCTAGATCTACTTTCTTTTTATGTTTTGTATAGTTTTATAGTTTTTAAAACAAAAAGTGTGAAATTGTTATTATGTCCACATCCTCTGCTTCAAAAAGTACTTCCCCTAGGTTTTCTCCTCAGTTGTGACCTTCAGATTTTAAATAAATATATCTTAAAGCCAGAATTGAATCTAGGTGTCCAGAGATGAAAACCCAATATACCGTTATGATTCATTCCGTTTTTCTCCATGGGCACAGGCCCTGCGTTATGCATCTCCCAGTTTAATCTTTAAACTCCAATGCCAATACATTTTCTAAGCTTTAGTACTACAGAGCAGATATGCTGACGGTGCAGAAACACACTGGGCTATGAACAGGGAGGGTAATTTTAAAAGTCGTTTCCACAGGTAAAACAGTATTCCTTATATAAAACTGCCTACCCGCTCTGCACCTAAGGCTTGCATGTGCAGACATTTGCCTACATTCGAGAGAGGTGTTCCCGGCTGGGGGTTGGGAGACAGGGAATCAGCCTCTGTAGTAGGGTTTTCCATGCATGCATATGCTTTTTTGATTTTAAGGAGCATGTGTGCGAAATTTCATGGCAAAACTATCCAGGCCTAATAGCAGGAGTTACTATGTGCGGGGCCATTTCGCTAGGGTAATTTACAAAGTGAATTCATGCTCGTCAATTCACTTTGAAAATATGTGTAATTTACAGGCGTAACGGCAAGCTGTTATAAAAAAATTACCCCCTAAAACAACAGGTCTGAGGTAGATCCACAGACTCTGCATATAGTAAACTGCAAGTCCTAAGCTAGGAGCAGTATATACCAAAGTAAAAAAGTTGAATAGTTCAGCTCAGTTACTCACCTTGGAAAGGTGTTGAGGTAGTGTGATTAGGTTTGAATAGGGAACAACATTTGTTAATCAAGGGAGCTGTGAGTCACTCAGGCTGACTAACTAAAGTTAGACTGTTTGTAATTCCCAACCCTCCCACCCCTTGCCCACCCACCCCAAGCTCATCCCTTAATTTATAGGCAGGTGCCACTTGCACAAAAAAAAAAACAAACAAAAAAAAAAACCCCATCAACAAAAACTTTATTGAGAATTCGATCAGACCTCAGTAGGCCACTACCAGACATATAGTGAATTCACTAATACATTTAAAGGAACTTAGACACATTCCTACTCCCATAGCAACCTAAAACTTAACTAGGAACTGATCAAAATTGAGATGAAGGCAGCAGTCCAGCAGCAAGAGGGGGGCTTCCCAGTCTTTTGCATCGAGTGTCACATGTATGATTTTTACCCACCGGTGAGAAGTTGTACATGTGCATGCGATGCAAAGAGCTCCTGGCTCTCAGAGAACGAGTCCGATCTCTGGAGGCTAGAGTGGCAGACCTGGAGGAGCTGAGGGAGACAGAGAGGTATATAGATGAGACCTTCAGGGACATAGTAGTCCAGTCCCAACTTCAGACTGGCAGCCCTGGTGCTGCCTTGGAGGAAGAAGGTCTCATAATGGGAGAGCACCAACCAGATGTAGCAGGAAAGGATCCTGTAGCAAGGACCTGCTCTCTAGGTGATGCATTGTCCTTTCGCACTGAGGATATCTCCCCAAGGCCTACTGCCCAGGAGGGAAGGGTTAGGTCGGCCGTCATAGTTGGTGATTCGATTATTAGGAATGTAGATAGCTGGGTGGCGGGTGGGCGTGAGGATCGCCTGGTAACATGCCTACCTGGTGCGAAGGTGGCGGACCTCACGCGTCACCTAGATAGGATTTTAGACAGTGCTGGGGAGGAGCCGGCTGTCGTGGTACACGTGGGCACCAACGACATAGGAAAATGTGGGAGGGAGGTTCTGGAAGCCAAATTTAGGCTCTTAGGTAGAAAGATTAAATCCAGAACCTCCAGGGTAGCATTCTCTGAAATGCTCCCTGTTCCATGCGCAGGTCACCAGAGGCAGGCAGAGCTCCGGAGTCTCAATGCGTGGATGAGACGATGGTGCAAGGAAGAGGGATTCAGTTTTGTTAGGAACTGGGGAACCTTTTGGGGAAGGGGGAGTCTCTTCCGAAGGGATGGGCTCCACCTTAACCAGGGTGGAACCAGACTGCTGGCGCTAACCTTTAAAAAGGAGATAGAGCAGCTTTTAAACTAGAACAAAGGGGAAAGCCGACAGTCGCTCAGCAGCGCATGGTTCGGAGAGATGTATCTTTAAAGGATACTAATGATGCATTAGAATTAGGGCATCCCGACAGTGAGGTTCCAATAATTAGAAAAGTAGTCCAAGTGCCTGTAACTAAAAACTCACCTGAGCTAAAAAATTCTAACTTATCCCTATCAATTAAAAAGCAGAATAAAAATACAATCAAAAAACAAACTTTGAAATGTTTGTATGCTAATGCCAGAAGTCTAAGAAGTAAGATGGGAGAATTAGAATGTATAGCAGTAAATGATGACATAGACTTAATTGGCATCTCAGAGACATGGTGGAAAGAGGATAACCAATGGGACAGTGCTATACCGGGGTACAAATTATATCGCAATGACAGAGAGGAGCAGTCGGGAGGAGGTGTGGCGCTTTATGTCCGGGATGGCATAGAGTCCAACAGGATAAACATCCTGCATGAGACTAAATACAAAATTGAATCTTTATGGGTAGAAATCCCTTGTGTATCAGGGAAGACTACAGTGATAGGGGTATACTACCGTCCACCTGGTCAAGATGGTGAGATGGACAGTGAAATGCTAAGAGAAATTAGGGAAGCTAACCAAATTGGTAGTGCAGTAATAATGGGAGACTTCAATTACCCCAATATAGACTGGGTAAATGTATCATCGGGTCACGCTAGAGAGATAACGTTCCTGGATGGAATAAATGATAGCTTTATGGAGCAATTGGTTCAGGAACCGACGAGAGAGGGAGCAATTTTAGATCTAATTCTCAGTGGAGCACAGGACTTGGTGAGAGAGGTAACGGTGGTGGGGCCACTTGGCAATAGTGATCATAATATGATCAAATTTGATTTAATGACTGGAAAAGGAACAGTGTGCAAATCCAAGGCTCTCGTGCTAAACTTTCAAAAGGGAAACTTTGATAAAATGAGAAAAATTGTTAGAAAAAAACTGAAAGGAGCAGCTACAAAAGTAAAAAATGTCCAAGAGGCGTGGTCATTGTTAAAAAATACCATTCTAGAAGCACAGTCCAGATGTATTCCACACATTAAGAAAGGTGGAAAGAAGGCAAAACGATTACCGGCATGGTTAAAAGGGGAGGTGAAAGAAGCTATTTTAGCCAAAAGATCTTCATTCAAGCATTTTCTTCCATGTGTTTCTTTCATGCCGGTATAAATGCAAATGATTTATCACAGAAACAGAGGTCTCCATTCAGATGTGCCCCAGGAGAGCAACGCATTATGCTGCACATTTCGTGAGATTAAACAAACTCTTTAAAAAAAACAAAAACACCTTGGTTTCATAGTGTGTTCACTGCAAGGCCACCTTTTGGAAATGCTCTTCAGGTGCAAATAGTTGATGTTTCAAAGATGTCACCACGTTGTCAACTGTATCACATGAATAATGCACTCGCCTATCCAGAGTGGGCCTATATTTATGTGTGTGAAAAGCAGCTGTGTGACGAGTCTACCAGGAACATAATAATGTTTTCTGGTGCTAAGAGTCAGTTTGCATTTCTATTTCCACCAGCGTAATAAGGATCTAAGTTACTATAGGTAACAGCTGGCAGAAAGAGCAGCCTAGCACTCTGCTACTGAACTCTGACTTCGGTTGGAGATTAGCGGCAGAGGCATCCTTTGTTTATTAACACAGATCAGATTTTTAATTCTGTTTGCTTATGAATCTAAAAAAAAAAAACCCCAACATAATAGTACCGAAATAGACCTGCTATTTAGCACCAGCTCAGGCAGGCGGAAGCTGTGGAGTGCCTAGGGGAAGCACTATTCATTATAATTATTATTATTGGCACCCATGATGGCTGAGTGAGATCAGGGTCCCGTTTGGACTCATAGGCTGAAAAAAGATGCTTATTATCACATTGATGTGACTGTGAAACAGAGAATTTATCATGCCTGGGTGCACACTGCCCGAACCAAATTTTTATCCCAAAACAAACAGCTGAACACACCCTTTCTTGTGAAAAAAAAAAGGTGCTTTACAGAAAATGTAGATTTTAGAGAGAGTTGAAAAAAAATCAAAATCATGACTAGTAATACCAGTCTACCAGTATTAGGAAATCCTTCCACGCAAAGGTGATGACTGCCATGTTCAATTGATGGGTTTCCCTACCCTCTTCTGGAGGCACACCTAGCCAGTCAGGTGTGCAGGATTGCCACAATGAATATGCATGAGATAGAGTTGCATCCATACCCTGGATCTCCAATGCATGCCAATGTATCTCATGCAAATTCATTACAGATATCCTGAAAACCCAACTGATTAGGTGTGCCCTCCTGGAGATGACTGGGAAACACTGTTTAGAAGTCCAAATCTTGAATGGCAGGTCTGTTCACAAAAATTAGTTTAAATGTCTTTATCAAGAATAAAGAATTGAACACAAACTTCACAAAACAACATACAAGAATGAAGCAGCCAACTGAGTACATAATAGGTAACTGTATGTGAGTTTGTCATCATTTTCCCCCAATTATTTAATCCCCTCTAAAGTGAGTCTTGGCCTGCACATTAGCACGTGCAAAGCATGGAATCGTTATCTCCATACATCCTCCTGACTGGCTTACTCAGATCCAAGCAGGCTCATGAAAGAAAGCCACATGGAACACCTAGGATCCCAGAACCCCCTGCCGCCCTCCCAAAACCCAAACCTCCCTCGTGTTTCCAGAAAGCAGACATCACAAACGGGAACAGCAAATGTGGCCTAAGGGTATGTAGTCTATAAATTATTTAAAAGTAAACTCCTAGCCCTACCAGAAAGACTCTGTTCCCAAAAATTAGAAATCATTCTGTAGTGGAATATGTCCCGAAGACCTGGCTTCGGTTCCTTCCCTTTTTCTTCCTCTGCTGAGCAATACCAAACTGTCCCCTAGATTCATCAGGGGACAGTTATAAATTTTGCATGAATAGCGCCTGCGATAAAAACAGGGCGTGGTTAGGGTAATTTTTCACTTACCGCAATGTGTGCTTCACATAGGTATTTTACCGCAATGCGTGTTAAATTTATTGCACCCACGATATTTCCACCTTGCAAGCTGAGAAGTGCTCAGACAGGCATTTACTTGTTTTGGGCTGCTCCTAGGGCGTGAAAGAGAGAGAGAGAGAGAGACTCTGGGGTGGCACACATATTTGTCATCTATTTATACCACTATAGAAGGGTCATCTTGTAACTCGAGGTGAGGTTTTGGTGGTGGACTAGGGTTTTGGGGCCAGTTTTACATGCACAGGCAGACGTACCCTAGTGAAGATTTGATGTGATTTGGAATGAGGAAAGATACTCAAAGATGAGATTTCTACAATATTCTCTCACCTTAGCGTGATAATCAAAGCTAGGGTGAGAGAACAAATATGTGTGCCATCCCAGAGTCTCTCTCTCTCTCTTCCCCCCACTCCGAAACAGAATTTTCGATATTTATTGCAAATTCCATTTTGGGCATATCGCACAGCTTAACGCCATGAAAGAAGGTGTAGTTATTTCCGGTGTTAAAAACGTGTGGTATGCTATTGTACGCAGCGTTAATGCTCCTCATTTTCAGAAACCCCATCCAAACTCCTCCCCTTTGACTAAAAACTAAAAATTTGCACTCACACATCGCGATGTGATAAATAACACGTGTTATGGCACTATCGCGGGTGTAGGGTCCTATCGGCCTAACGCATTTTGATGAATGACCCCGTATACTAGAATAGGGTCCTAGATTTCAAAAGGGCTGCCTTTAAGAAAACCTCATCAGGAATATGGGAATCTAAGACATACAGATGAACTATGGATAGCAACAGATCATTGTGTCAGAAATTTTAATAAGAGGAAGAGAATAAAAAGACCACTATGGTACACCAAAAAGAGTAAAACAAATAGTATTTAGAAGATACAGACTCAGAATGAGGTTGACAGGTGAAACTAGCAGGAGAAAGAAATGGAATCAGGAAAAACAATTAAACAGACAAAGGCAGAGGTGCCAAGATGGCGTCTGGTTAGCAACTCACTGCAGAGTTCTGGTTAGCCGGGGTAGTTTTTTTTTCATGCTTCCTTTTTGTTTATCCACCATGGGAAAGTCTGGAGTTTTCCCCTACAGCCCTTAGTTCCCCTGTTACCTCTGACCCAAAAGACATTTTTGTACAACGAGCAGGGGCCACTTGATGGACTCTGTGGCTCGATCATTGGAGGGATCTTCTGGGGAGGGTTTGCAAGTGCTCCTTTCTGATCTCGGTGCTTCTCAGCCCAGAGATGCCGATACTTCCGGGACCTCTGGCTTCAGGAACCACAGCTGGGAATCTTGTGGTTCTGGTGCAGTAGGATGACATCGATGTTTCAGTACCAACAGGGGTGAGGACTCCCAGAAGAGCAGTGCTAACTTGTGGGAAGCAGGGAGAAGAAGCAATGGAGAGCAGAGGAGGGGATTACGGCAGCACTGAGGGATGCAGTAGTGGACCTGGAAGGAGCACAGCAGCAAGAGCAGGGGCAAGTGTCATCTTCAAGTATTCATCCGATTTTGGTAAGACGAATAGCTTTTAGTCCTGGATGTACTTGGGAGTGTATTGCAGGACTGGAGAAATCACTCTCCCAACAAAATGCTCAAATTATGACCCAACCACAAGAATATTTGGGGAAACCCAAGTCTCTTCAGACTGAGATGGGCATTTGGATTCACTTGAAACTAAATTGGAGGCTAACATACAGGCCGATACAGTAAGGACGCATTAGAAAGAGTGCGGCAGTGCCAGGCGCACCCTCGTTTGCCGCACGCACAGTTCGGATCACATACCACTCGAATCAGTATTTAAATTAGATGCAAATGCAAGCCGCGTCCAAAGCGCGTCCATGAAGCGCAATCCATTTTACTGTATACAGCGCTATACAGCGCCTATACAGTATCCTGGGTGCGCTGGTACCTGTCATTTCAAATGTCATTTGAAATGACAGGTACCAGGAAGTGGATGGTTCTCCTACGCTCGGGCATCGGGGATTGCCAGTCCTCTCTCCCCCCCCTCCCGAAGCAAGGTGCAGGGCGAAAATCGACTCGAAATGTTATTAAAGCAAATAGAAATTGTAACAAAAGTAAACTTACTGCATGCTTCCAGCAGCCCCAGTCCTCTCTCCCCTCCTCCCGAGGCGCCCACCGCGGCTCCCCTGCCTCACGGGGGCAGCCGGCGGCGAAAGCGGCTTCCAGCAGCCCCGCCGGCGAAGGTGCATGAACGCACGTCCAATTTGGGCGCTCAAGCAGCGAAGGCGCATGAGCGCACGCCGTGACCTCAGACGTCCATCCGGGCGCTCAGGTCACGGCGTGCGCTCATGCACCTTCGCCGGCGGGGCTGCTGGAAGCCGCTTTCGCTGCCGGCTGCCCCCGGGAGGCAGGGGAGCCACAGTGGGTGCCTCGGGAGGAGGGGAGAGAGGACTAGGGCTGCTGGAAAATGCTAAGGGGGAGCAAGATGGCCGCCGAGTGAAAGGTTGCGAAAGACGTTCTCTCCGTTACTTCTTCAGAAATATTGCTTTTACAAAATGCCGCATTCCAAGAGAAAAGCCAAGCTCAGAGAGGCGATAGTTTCATCTTCGCCGGTTTCTGAAGCTGGCCAGACACGGATAGAGACATTTTTCGCTACCGAGGCAGCAGGAAAAACGCCGGTGGAAGCAGCCGCTGCATACGCCGACTTCGGGCGGATCTCGACCTTGCTGGCTGAAGAAGTCACTCTGAGTCCCGGCGCTCCGATTACCCCCCCCTCCCCGGTTCCGTCTGAAGCTGTGCTTATTGGGGTACTTTTTGCCGCTCCAAAATTTTGCGGCCTGAAGCAGCCGCCTCACCCTACCTCATTATAGAAGCGCCCCTGACCTCGCCTCTCCCTGCTAGTACCATCTCTTGAGATGGTCAGTTCTGCTTTTTTTCACATAGACACAGAAAGGGAGAAAACCTTAGTGAACATAAGAACATAAGAAATTGCCATGCTGGGTCAGACCAAGGGTCCATCAAGCCCAGCATCCTGTTTCCAACAGAGGCCAAAACCAGGCCACAAGAACCTGGCAATTATCCAAACACTAAGAAGATCCCATGCTACTGATGCAATTAATAGCAGTGGCTATTCCCTAAGTAAACTTGATTAATAGCAGTTAATGGACTTCTCCTCCAAGAACTTATCCAAACCTTTTTTGAACCCAGCTACACTAACTGCACTAACCACCTCCTCTGGCAACAAATTCCAGGGCTTTATTGTGCGTTGAGTGAAAAAGAATTTTCTCCGATTAGTCTTAAATGTGTTACTTGCTAACTTCATGGAATGCCCCCTAGTCCTTCTATTATTCGAAAGTGTAAATAACCGAGTCACATCTACTCGTTCAAGACCTCTCATGATCTTAAAGACCTCTATCATATCCCCCCTCAGCCGTCTCTTCTCCAAGCTGAACAGCCCTAACCTCTTCAGCCTTTCCTCATAGGGGAGCTGTTCCATCCCCTTTATCATTTTGGTTGCCCTTCTCTGTACCTTCTCCATCGCAACTATACCTTTTTTGAGATGCGGCGACCAGAATTGTAAACAGTATTCAAGGTGTGGTCTCACCATGGAGCGATACAGAGGCATTATGACATTTTCCGTTCTATTAATTATTCCTTTCCTAACAATTCCTAATATTCTGTTTGCTTTTTTGACTGCTGCAGCACACTGAGCCGACAATTTTAAAGTATTATCCACTATGATGCCTAGATCTTTTTCCTGGGTGGTAGCTCCTAATATGGAACCTAACATCGTGTAACTACAGCAAGGGTTATTTTTCCCTATATGCAACACCTTGCACTTGTCCACATTAAATTTCATCTGCCATTTGGATGCCCAATCTTCCAATCTTGCAAGGTCCTCCTGTAATGTATCACAGTCTGTTTGTGATTTAACTACTCTGAATAATTTTGTATCATCCGCAAATTTGATAACCTCACTCGTCGTATTCCTTTCCAGATCATTTATATATATATTGAAAAGCACCGGTCCAAGTACAGATCCCTGAGGCACTCCACTGTTTACCCTTTTCCACTGAGAAAATTGACCATTTAATCCTACTCTCTGTTTCCTGTCTTTTAACCAGTTTGTAATCCACGAAAGGGCATCGCCTCCTATCCCATGACTTTTTAGTTTTCGTAGAAGCCTCTCATGAGGGACTTTGTCAAACACCTTCTGAAAATCCAAATACACTACATATACCAGTTCACCTTTATCCACATGTTTATTAACCCCTTCAAAAAAATGAAGCAGATTTGTTAGGCAAGACTTCCCTTGGGTAAATCCATGTTGACTGTGTCCCATTAAATCATGTCTTTCTATATGCTCTACGATTTTGATCTTGAGAATAGTTTCCACTATTTTTCCTGGCACTGAAGTCAGGCTCACTGGTCTATAGTTACCTGGATCGCCCCTGGAGCCTTTTTTAAATATTGGGGTTACATTGGCCACCCTCCAGTCTTCAGGTACAATGGATGATTTTAATGATAGGTTATAAATTTTAACTAATAGATCAGAAATTTCATTTTTTTGTTACTTCAGAACCGTAGGATGCATACCATCCGGTCTAGGTGATTTGCTACTCTTTAGTTTGTTAATCTGGCCTACTACATCTTCCAGGTTCACAGTGATTTCGTTCAGTTCGTCTGAGTCATCACCCCTGAAAACCATCTCTGGAACTGGTATCTCCCCAACATCCTCATTAGTAAACACAGAGGCAAAGAATTCATTTAGTCTTTCTGCAATGGCCTTATCTTCCCTAAGAGCCCCTTTAACCCTTCTGTCATCTAATGGTCCAACCGACTCCCTCACAGGTTTCTTGCTTTGGTTATATTTTAAAAAGTTTTTATTATGAGTTTTTGCCTCTATGGCCAACTTCATTTCAAATTCTCTCTTCGCCTGTCTTATCAATGTTTTACACTTACCTTGACAATGCTTATGTTTTATCCTATTTTCTTCAGATGGACTGAAACTTTATAAATAAAATTTGAAAAAAAAAACCTGGCAAAGGCTCAGACAGAGGAATACATCACCCATTCAGTAAAGGCAGGGGATGAGATATAAGGTGTCCGCATTCAGTACACAGTAACAGCACAGTATACGAGTGCTTTTTTTGCACCTCCTGTATCTGCAGATGGCTATGGCTTGGGAAGGATGCCCATGGGAATGCAGGTACAATAAGAATAAACGTTTTATTTTTCTAGACTGCCTTTCCAATTTTAGCTCAAGGCAGTTTCATGGCATTTTTTTCAGGTACAATAAATCCCTGCCCTAAAGAGCTTACAATCTATAATATGCACTTACCATAGTGCACAATGTAATCCTCACTTGTCTGTACACACTTTACTGGCGATGCAGCAAGCGGATCTGCGGACAATATGCACATAATTTAGTGCTCTCACTAAATCCCATGCCAATGATGGCATTAGCTATTTCCCGCCAGTGCAGAGAGGCGCGCTGGCTTACCTCATGTTTTCTTAGCACTGGAAATTTCCAGAGCTAATGTTAATCTATGGGCAGAAGCTAGAGGTCTGGTATCAGGACCTGTCCTTGGTACTTTATGCACAGAAAAAAACATGCTTTCTGCACAAAAAGCAAGTTTTCCATACATAAAATATGATCTTATGTGCACAAAAAATGCTTTTGGTGCTGAGATCATTTTTTTGTGCACACAAACCATATTTCATACATGGAAAACATGATTTGTGCACATAAACCATGTTTTCTGCACACTAAATTTATTTTATTTAAAATTCCTTCCGCAACCTCAAGAGATCAGGTCGGTGCGGATTACAATAAATACATTCATAAAATAGTACAAACTAAACATTTATATTCAATGCCATATACCACATATCGATAAAATCTGAGTTATTTAGTGTATGCCGTACAACACACACTAAATCTGAGTTATGTGCATAAATCACGTCCTGCTGTGCGCTAAGCCTTTTCTTTGCGTCCATGTTCCAGTGCATGCACGTTTCATAATTCCTGATGCTTTGGCCTACTATTCGCTTACTGCAACGGGAGTTTATAAAAATTAGCTACATTAAGAAATTGCGTTGAATTTCTGGGCACGGTTTTGTTCATTGGCCTGTAAGCGACTACCTGAGGCAACAGGAGACAAAGTAACTTGCCCAAGGTCACAAAGAGTGTCAGTGGGGTTTGAAATCTGGTTCCTAACCTATTGCTCTAACCACTAGGTCACTCCTTCCGCCAGATCACTCTCTCCTTTAAATCACTTTCGGGCCGATACAGTACAGTGCGCTCCGGTGGAGCGCACTGTTACCCCACGATTGGACGCACGTTTTGGATGCGCTAGCTTTACCCCTTATTCAGTAAGGGGTAATAGCGCGTCCAAAATGCATGTCCAATGCCCCCGAACCTAATAGCACCTGCAACATGCAAATGCATGTTGATGGCCCTATTAGGTATTCCCGCGCGATACAGAAAGTAAAATGTGCAGCCAAGTTGCACATTTTACTTTCAGAAATTAGCGCCTATCCAAAGGTAGGTGCTAATTTCTCTGGGCACCGGGAAAGTGCACAGAAAAGCAGTAAAAACTGCTTTTCTGTGCACCCTCCGACTTAATATCATGGCAATATTAAGTCAGAGGTCCCGAAAGTTAAAAAAAGCGCACTGTACTGTATCGGCCCGTTTGTAAGAATTAGGGAGGATTGTCTGTTTAGTCCAAGAGCACTGTAAACACAGAGACCCTGCTCAGAAAAATCTGCTTTTCCGTGCTCCCCGAGAAGCCCCTTGCAAAAGGAGTAATTGTCATCCAAGTATAGAAACATTTATCTGATCCAAAGGCCAAAGTCTTTCTCGTAAAGACAAATTCGTTTTTTAGCTTCATTGTGGTCCTTCACTTGTATCTGCATATTGCTTGTGGAAGGGATGAGTTATGCAGAATGCTAGACTCAGGAGCAAGTGTCTATTTGTCAGGCAGACCTGTCTGCTCTCTGTTAAGTGTTGTGTCAAAACGTTCATCAAGGCAGAAGGCTGTTGTGCTTCGCTGCCGGTCGGTCGGTCGTTTCCGGGTGGGCGTTTGCTGGGGGAGGGAGAGTCATACAAGAGAAACGTGATGGCTTCCTGCCCCTTCACAGATAGGCACTGGGTGAAGGTTGCCCTGAAACGTACACTGTAATGAAACGTAATATAAGTTGGCACCTACTGGAAGAAAAATCTTTTGACTGAGGATCTTGAACATTTGAAGAGTCTCTTTTTTTTCTAGTATACTGTGTATTGTTGTGTTTTTTTTAATGATGGTGTTATTTGGGCAGCCAGGTGAGACTTCTTGTGCTTGGATTTTATCATTAGAGAGTGTCCTTTTCCAGGCTTCTTACCCCAGGAGCTGCCTCTCACTCCTTTGGGGTTTTCTGCTCGATTGGAAATGGCCCCAGCTGGGGTTACGGTATCATCAGCCTTCATTCACTCCCACCTGTTTCCCCCTCATTCTCCTCTGTTTAAATTTCAGTCATTGCAGTGAGATTCCTTGATCAGGGGACCACGAAAGCAACACCCGGCAGGTACGGAGCCTTTACCCCATTTGCAAGTGACAGCTCCCAGCAAAAGCTGGGATTTGCACCCTCCATGGAGAGTGGTGTGTGGGTGTGTCCAGAGTGAAACCCAGATCTAACCATCCCTTCCAGAAAGTTTATTCAAACAGGTTCTTGTTGGCTGGTTTGGCCTCTGTTGGAAACAGGATGCTGGGCTTGATGGACCCTTGGTCTGACCCAGCATGGCAATTTCTTATGTTCTTAACATAATTCCCAACAAAAAGATTCCTTTGTGAATCACCAGAACCCATTCAGTAAGATTTCATTATATTCAGTATGGAGTTGGAAATTTTTTTTTTTTTTTTTTGCTAGAACTCTCCACCAGCAGGGGAAATAATTCTTAGACTATTTCTCCTTTTTTTGCATCTGACTGCAAAAGAATGGGGAGACACAATGCATTTTAGAGTAGCTTATCCAGTTTAGTACTGGGCTATTATCTGCTGGATATTTATTTATTTATTTAGAGCTTTTTTTTATACCGACTTTCTTGATACAAATCAAATCAACTCGGTTTACAAAGAACAAAGATCTTAACAATAACAATAGCATTAACAATTAACATGAGACCGTAATTAGAAGTATAAAGTGACAGTAAAACAAGGGGATACAACTGGGATTCGGAAATGAAGAGAGGGATATATGGATTTGGAAATGAAGAGAGGGATATATGGATATAAGATATGTGGTTTATATGGATATGTGGTTGCTCCAACCTTTCCATTCCTTCTGTTCCAGCTGTAATGAAGTGTGGGAAGGTCTGGATATATCGGGAGTGCAGAAACGGTGCTGTTTCACAGCCCATCAGCAGGTGAGTGTAAAGCTGATCTCAGTTCTTTCCACATTGGGCCCTGCACTATCTGTTATCTTCAGATTGTACACCTCATGGTGGCACTCTGAGGGTTGCATCGGTGAATTCTTGAGATGCCTTCTCATGTCCTGTGATCCAAAACCAGGCCATCCCCCTGCCCCTGCCATATCTGTCTTCCCACTGCTTATACCCTTCTCCAGCCTTGTTACTGTTAATGGAAAAGCTAGCTCCTCGTCTATCTCTCAAATCTGGAACAGCCTCCTCAGTTCCTCCCCTCTCCATCAATGTCCCCAGTTCTCTTCCTGCTTTCAGGTACGAGCTGGAGGATTTTCTCTTTGCTCTGACCCTTGATTGTCCTTCCATTACCTTAACTGAAATCTTTGCACAGTTAGCTGTGCAAGCTCTTGGCTAATCCTCTTCTCCCTATTACCCTGCTCCTCACCATTGGTGCATTGTGGTTTATGATATTGACTACAGTGAATGCAAAGTGCCTTGGGATATCCATGCATTAAATAAAATAAGAACGCGTTATTATCTACTGTTTGCACACACACTTGGCTGTCCCAGGAGCTGATGGGAACAACCTTGGGTTTCTTGTTCTTTTGATGACTACAGAGCCTCCTTGCAGGCATCCTCTGAAACACCATTAGGTGCCATAGGAGAGTTCTCAGTTCTTGGCTATAGCTAAGGCCCCTTTCCCTCATTCTGCAAGATATAGGATTTTCTCACCCCCATGCAGCAGGATCTCTCCACCTGTCAGGGAAGACACTGCATTTACATCAGTGTTCAGATGAAAAGAAATGGGAATGGTTCAAAGCAGCATGTTTTGTTCTGCAGACAGAAGCTCAGATTTTCTGGAGGCTGCCCCAGAAATTAACAGGTGGACTGAGACAGGGGCCTTTTTAACGAGATGCAAAACTCCTTTTGTCTTCTTCGGGGAGGGGACAAGCTGGCTGGGAACACTAATGATTTAAGTGCCTGTGAGACCGGCATGAAAGAGAAGCAGGATCTGAGTTTAGATCCGGCTGTGCATGTGTATTCAGCAGGAGGACTGGGCCTTTAGCAATGGTTGAAGGCGGGCAGGTGAAAGCAGTTTGCTCCAGCTGGGGATGTGTATTCCCCTCACTTCCAGGGCAGCAGGGAATCCATGGAGGCTTGGTTTCATTACCTGCTAGAAGTAGTTGATAAACACTTTTTTTCTTCAATATTTAAGCCCTGACCCACGAAAGGGAGCCTAGCACTCCAAAATTAATCAGAAGTATGCTGTTACTCTGATGAAAATGTGTCACTGGCAGCTTGCACCTTCATCCCTGCTTCTAAACGTGTAAGCAGTGAAGCAGCCCATTCCTTCCACATGCAGTGATTTTACACGAGTTTCCTGCACCCCCTCTGCCTATCCTGTCTTCGGAAGCTCTCAGATCCTTTCCGGCTAAGGTCTGAGCTGTGAGCTGAGGGCAGGTCCCTTTGGCTGAGACCGAGAAATGTTTTCTATGGTGGCTCCCGACCTTTATCACCCGCACACGCAGAAACGTTCTGCTTCCTGCAGCTCATGGGCCTGGGCCTTTCCGGCCTCCTCTCACGGCCTCTGCCGTTCCCCTGACAAATCACATCTGGCGGCTGCTGCAGCCTGCAGCAGTCCCTAAAGAACCCTCCTCGCCAGCTTTTGCTGAGCCTGAAAGACCAACTTCCCATCTCTTCCTCCTATTGGGCTTTTCTTAGAAGGAATTTGGAAAAAAAAAAAGCCTTGAAAGTACTTTTTCGAAACAAGCCATTTCCAATGTGAACCCATGAATGGGAAGGAAACGTTCTCAGCATTTCACTCTGCATGGAAACCATGTTAGTTAGTAAGTATTCCCCTCGGTTCTTCTTTGGCCCCATCACTCTTGCTTATCCCTTGAGCCAGCGATTACGGCTTACACGGCCTGGGAGTTTTAAGTTGAATGACGTTTGCTAACCGACTGCTATTAAGTCGCCATTTACAACAATGGAAGAACAATCCCCTAGGAAAGGCTCACATCACCACAAGAGGATAACAAAGAGCTGAGCAAAGACGGCGAAATGCAGCTCGAGGGTGCATGTTTCTTCACTTCTTTCTCAGAAAGCTCCCAGAACTTGTAAGCCAAAACGCTGTCTTGACGTCGGCTATTAACTCTCTTGCACCAACCTTTTCAAACTCTTATCTGAAGGAAAATGTCTGCACCAGCAGAGAACAGGACAACAGGCAAGGACTATCTGATCCGCGTCTTCTGCTGAGCTTTGTAGGCCTTTCTCCTCCTCCTTCAGAGACCCTCTCTCTGCGCCTCTCCCATGCTCTCTTGTCTCCACCACCTCCACTGGGAGGCTGCTCCATGTGTCCCATTACCCTTTCTGTAAAGAAATATTTCCTTAGCCTACTCTTGAGTCTACATCCTTTTACCCTCATCCCGTGATCCACCTCCTTCGAGTTATTTGGGCCCAGCTGATTGAGGTGTGAGCCTCATAACTGGGCAGGGATACTGGAGCCAGTCCGGGGGGGGGGGGGGGCAGGACGAGTGGCCAATTGGGGACGTGCACTTTCAAATTAAGCCGGGAAGCAATGGGAAGTGAGAAGCAGCAGGGATTCCAGAGAAGGAATAAGGGTTAGAGGAAGGGGGCTAGCACATTGTCGACTAAGAACGAAGAAGATCTGAGATTGAAGAGGCACTGGCAGTTTCCAAAAGGTTCCCGGCAGCAGAAGCGGCAAGCGAGAAGAGTGGCAGACGGTTCGTCTCCGAGTCACTGTGGCTGCGCAGGCGGCTCCCGTACTTTTCCCTTCCGTGCTTCAGCCAGCCTGATCGGTTCCTGAGCACCCCGGCCAGGTGGTGCTTTCCCCCCCATTTGGCCCCCTCCTCTCTGTCGCAGCAGGTCCGAGTCTTTCAGGCAAGTAGTCGACCCCACCCCGAGGCAGCGTCTGCAAAGAGGGCAACAGTGACACGAACCCTTGATGGCATCTCCAGTGGCAAACTGGCACCAGGATTGGCATCAGCATCCTCAGGCGGCGTGGAGCGGGGATGAAACAGAAAAGGTGGCAGAAGAGGATCCAAGGCAGGCGCTGATATTTAAATGTCTTTCACATCTCCCCTTTTCTTCTTTCCTGTTCACCTCCTTTCCATGTTTAGATCTTTAAGTCTGTCCTCATATGCTTTATGAAGAAGATCGTTGACCATTTTAATGGTTGCCCACTGGACCGACTCCAACGAGTTTCTATCCATTTGAAGGTGCAGTCTCCAGAACTGTGCAGATGAGGTCTCCTCAGACACTTACCAAGAAGCAATGTCACCTCCTTCCTGCTGGTTCCTGGGTGCATAGGGAGAGGAAGAACCAGCAGGAAGGAGGTGATACTACCTCGGTAAATCTCCGTATTTCTGTGCAGAAAGCACAAGTATGTGCAGGGGTGAGGGGAGAGGGTCACGGGCAACCTGGCTGCTCTTCCCCCGTGATTCCCGGTGTGACACACGGTTAATGTCAGCTCTTCCTTAGAGAGGAGCTCCACCGGCTGTGCTCAGTTTCTCTCAGCTCCTGCTCCTAGATCGGGGTTTTCTGCTCTGTGCTGCCTCAGTAAGGGGGTGGTGAAGGGAGCTGGAGTTCACAGGAAGAAATCAGCAGGATCAGCTAGGATCTCTTACTAGACTGAAGCATCTTCCCTCCCCTCCCCTTCAGCAAATGCGGCAAGAGCATAGCCACCTGCCCTGTTATATCCGGGACAGGTTCAGTGCCCCCCCCCCCCCCGCCGCCCCCCCCGAGCTGGGGTTATGTAGCATGTGCTTGTGGTTCCGGAAGGGGCATTGTCCCCATTGCTGCCCAGCTTCGGCCAGATCATTCCTCCAGTGCTGATGGGTGCCAGCGTGCAGGTGCGAGGCCAGACATCCGAGCTCAGGGGGAGTCGGTGCCTCTGTGCTCCTCAGGCTCCCAGGCACTTTGCACAGCTCTGGGAGGGGCATCAGGCAGGGCCTGCAAGGAGTCAGCCAGGAGAGAATCCTTGCCTCGTGCTACCCCAGCACTCCCAGTTAAAATGTGCACTCAGCCTATGCAAAAGGCTAAGCACAGATTTCTAACCGAGATTTGCTTACTGCAGATAATTGTGAATGTGTATTCATGGAATATAAGGATTCCCCAAAAACCACCCCTGTCGTGATCCTTGTTCATGCTCTAGCATTGTAAAAATTTGGTGTGGATCAACTGAAGAATGATTAGGGGATGAACATTTTGCCTGTACATTCATGGAATACATGGATCTGGAAAACGTCATGTGTGACTCCTCTTCCCCCCATCCCCCTCCGACATGCCCTGAAAATCAGACAGGGTGATTTGCATAATTCTCCCTCCCTTTGGAAAGCAGGCTAAAAATGTCCCCGATTCATTCTAGTGACATGTAAACCCATATGCTTAGCTCATGTTAGTTAGATTCACCTGCTTCCGTAGGTATAAACTGTAGTCATGCACCCAGCTCATGAGCTGTATTAGATTTTATTGTCGTGAACACAGAACAATGGCATATGCTTTAAGCATTGACAGGCAAATGCATTTGCAGGAAGATATTTGGTAAAAAGCAAGGCGCTCCAGGTTTGCGTGCATCTTTAAAGGATCCGGCTAATGAAGGCCGTGACATTTCACCTACAACAGGCCGTGCACAGAATCGACCGGGCAGCAGCTCCTTAGCAACGATGACCCTGGCTTGTGACTTTGCAACCATTAAAGGTTTTTATTTGGGCAGGAATTCAGACTTCGTCGTGCACATGATGCCTTGGCTAGTAAGGCCAGTGCCTTACCAATACGTGGTCAAAGGTCAGATTCCATGGCCAAGAATGTGGACATCTTGTGCCTCCAAACAATGTCTCAGTGCAGCAGCTGCACAGGAAGAAGCCTGGAAGCACACAGTGATTTCTCTGTTTCTTATTCATATTGCTGGGCCTTAGCATAGATCACATACAAAAAAAAATAAAAATTAAAAGCATTTATGAGTCCCATGCTCTCATCCAGTGGTACATTTCCATTTCTAGCCATTAAAATGTAATTCGATAGATAATCTTGCTCACCAAAGTTTCCACCATAATTTCATATTTTTGTGATATTGTGATTAGAAATTCCGTGTGGTGGGAATTAAAGATCCTGTCATCATGCATTCCAGGCAGCCATTGCAGGCAGGTGCCAGTGGAGAAGCACGGGATAACCCTCAATTTGGAGCAAAACTGCTTAAAACAGCACATAGTTTCATCAGGTTTAGCAAGGCCCTCTATTATCAACTCAGCAAAGGCGACACTGTGGTATATTTTCTCCTGCCCCGTCCTGATTCAATTACAGAGTGAAAGACGGGGCTGCCAGCTGCTTGGCCTGGGTAGGCCTAGCCACCGCTAATTAAACATCCTGCATCAAAAAGTTTACTACATGAAAATGGCGATATTTCAGGAGTTTTCAAAGTCAGCAGTCTACAGACAGATTTGGGGGGGGGGGGGGGGAATCCTTTATGAATAAGGTCCTATATGTTTCACTTTGCTACATTTTTTTAAATTTTATAATGGTCTAAAAGGCCGAGATTTATATTTATTATATTATTTACATTTATTATACATCTAGAGAATTGTTTTAGGTTCTGTGCAAGTCACTGCTGCCTCAAATACAAAATGTCCTGAGTCTTCCACAAAATCAGTAAGGTGCCAGAAACCCAATGCTGTCCTGTGCATTTACCCTTTTTTTTTTACCAACACTTTCCTGAAAGCCAGAAGACTGACTCGAGTGCACGGTTACTCCTTCCTTTAGACCGGTCACACTGAATTTGTACCTCACCATAGGCTATAGCCGCAAGATTTTCTTAAAATATTCCCTGCCCTGACTACGTGGTAGACCGAATCTCTCATCTCTTCCGTGTTCCGCAAATGAAAAGGACTCTGATAAGGCACGCTGCTGGCAGCAAGGGGGTCTGGCTGAAAATCCAAAAGCCGTAAACATTGACGGCTTTCCTTTTGTGATCCCTCTGAATCACTCAATCTAGGTATCACACTTTTTGGACCCAGCATTTTCCCTCCTGTTCTTTTAGGGCCCCCGGCTGAATCAGAAGCAGGGCTGGCATCTGGCACCACGAACCTTCAATTGCAATACCCTGGGACTTTTTTCCCCCCTGTTTTATATCCTTCTCTCTCCCCCCCCCCCCCAATGTACTCAGTCTTTTCATTGTAGTGACAGGCCTTCGACCGGGGGTCATGACCCAGGGCCCTTCTCGGAACTCTGCAATCATGGACCTTGAATCCAGCCATCAGGTGTCACCCTTCAGCAATAACCTTAGCTCCTCCTCCATATCAACCCCGGCTCCAGCCGACCCAAGAGAATGGAAGACATGGCTGGGGGATTGAGCTGGAAACCTTCCAATTGGCACCACCGGCTGGCCTATCCATGTACTGCTTTTGTTCATAACGAGGAAGCAGGAGTGGAGAAGCAAACCAAAGCATGCACCGTTTACATCGTTTTATGCAGGTCCGACCTGTAGTAAAATGAGTATCCTCAGAGAAGCACCTTCGGGAAAGGATCAGTGCTGGAGAGCAGATTTTTCGTTGCAGGTGACATGCACAGGAAATGATGGGGGATGAGAACAAATATCCCCCCCAACCCACCCTTCCACTATTACTGAATATCTGTGATTATCTGAGATAATAGAGGAGGTATAATTACACAGAGTGGATCCATAATCTCACCGTCATCCTGATTAAATTACTTTATATTAATGTTCAACAGTTGTGTCATTAATCTGAAATAGCTTATTTTTTATCTTGCAGTAATTTCCATCATGGTCATACTCTTATGCACCGGAAATTGCGCACCTTTTATTGGTGCTCTTGAGGATATCGCTTTTGTCCTTTTGAAATATTGCAGACTGAACCAAATGAGACAACTTTTTTTTTTTTTTTAGGGGTGGGGGAAGCATTAACTATTGTTTTTCCTATTCTTTTCTTCATGAAAAGAATAGGAAAAACATCCATCCTCCTCCCCAGAGCCCAATAAGAGCCACAACACATGGCTGCCTCCCACTAGCTCCTCCGGACCTTCCCTCCTAACTCACTTTTCGCGGCTGAAAAGTGGGTAGAAAGCGGGTTAGGAGCAGGGTAACCGCGGCCGCACTTTACTGTATTGACCTGCCAGTCACTTTGTGTCACTGAACCACTGACCCACCCTTAGAGGATGGCTCCCCTATTACATCATGACAGCGACTCCTCCCACTGAACCTCCCATCTCTGTCCTGTTCCTAGATTTACTCACTAGTGAAGCCTAGCCGGCTTTACATTAACCACTCTCTTATGTAACCTGACTTGTCCTTAAGTTTTCTGCCGTGGATTTTACCCTCTTGAGATGAAAAGTGGCCCTTTTTGCTTTAAACTCCAGGATACATTTTGTTACAGTGAGCCCAAGTAAATCTCTGGTAAACTGCAAGAGCCTTTCCACACTTCCAGTCTGATAGCACATCAAAGGTGTGATTCCCCAGCAAAGTCTCTTTATTGTAGAAGTAAAGTCTCTTTACTATAAAAGATTGGCAAGAAAACTGAGTCTAGCAATAATATAGCGGAAGAGCACTTCAGAAGAATATACTTTATGGGTATAACGTTAATCGATTACATTTCAAATTCTTTCCTCCTAAGGTGCAAACCTCCTCTTAGCTGTTGCTTTCACAGTCCTCTCTGGCATACTATGGTGACACCCTGGACTACAGCACATAGGCAGGGCCGCCGCAACCCACTGTGCAAACCATGCACTTGCACAGGGCGGCGGCTCCGAGGGGGCAACGGACTGGGCCACCCGCAGCCAAAATGGAACGGAGACTGCAAGACCACCCAACGCACTCCACTCCGCCCGTGGTCAAAGTAAAGAAAAGGCCGGCAGATCGCCCGTGACATTGGAGTCGCTAATAAAATAAATAAATAAAGGAAGCTTGCCAGCTCAGATTTAGTTCTCGGATTGGGCTGAGATAACCCAAACCCCTTCCTATCCGATGCATCAGTACCTAGATCTCCCGCACCAGCAGGCAGCAGCAGCATTTGAATGATGTCATCTCCTGCAGCCGCGGGGCCATTCTCGCAAAAAGAGCTGCAAGATCACTGCTCCTCTCACAAGACTGGCCCCGCAGTAGCAGGACATGATGCCATTCAAATGCTGCTGCTGCTCCTGTTGCCGGCTTGTGTGGGAGATCTAGATGTTGATGCATGGGGAGGAAGAAGGGAGGAAGCTTTCCACTGGCCTGCGGGGACAGGAAAAGGGGAGGTGGCTTCCCAGAGGAGGCTTTTGATTGGTTACTGCAGGCAGACAGGCTGCTTCAAAATGTAAGCAGGACACCAGAGATTTCAGGTGTTGGCCTGGAGCTCCGGCAGTTTCATTAGAATTCCAGAGTCTCCGGGTCAAATCCAGAGAAATCTCAACCAGTGTGTTGCGACATACCAGTGTGCTTGGCGACCCTTAATAGAACAGGAAGAAAAAAAATAATATTCATTTTGAAATTTTACAATGCACTTGCAAGGATAATGTAAAGTAAAGGATGTGCAATTGCTAACATTTCTTGCTTGAGAGAAAGAAAACCATTTCTTCTGTCCTGCGTAGAATGCAAAATATCCGGGAAAATTCTGACAACCTGGCCATGAAATAAAGAATATTATGAAAATAAAACTTCATGATTTTCCCTATATCTTGCTCGATAACAAAAGAAGCCAAAAGAGAACAACGTTCAATCACTTGAGTTCCGGAGGTTTCCAGAAGAGACATGACATTGAAAAGATCTGCACCAGCCAGAAACTGATCAGACATAAATGCAGTTGGACGAGTGGAGGTAGACAGAAAGAAGGCTTTATTGATAGAAGGAATTTGATTTTCAGGAACTGACAAAATTTCAAGAACATACTTTCTCAAAGTAAAGAAGGAAGCTCCCCCATAATTTTGGAGAGGTTAACAAATCTTAAACTGAAACGCCTGTTCCAATTTTCAATCGCTTCTATTCTTTGTGATAAAGTAAGATGGTCTTTTACAACCAAAGCATCAAAAGAACGAATGTCTTTAATGTCAAGTTCCATAGACTGGATTTTAGTATGAATACTCATGATTTTTAACTGCAGGCTCTAAGTGCATGAATAGTGAACCAACCATAGCAGTGCATTCTTTTATGGAGATGCCAAGATTTGCCATCAGCTCCCATAATGTCTCCAAAGTTACTACAGCCAGCTTAACTGGGGACAGTTGACACTCACCAAGGAGAAAGCGTTGATGTGGAAGATTCCCCACATCAACGCCGCTCACAGAAGGCAAACCAGAAGAAAATAATGATGAAACAGCGTTATCCACACTTCCCAACTCTAGCAATCTAGAGGGTCCTCCTGGCTCCAATGGTGTACTCATGCACGTCCCCTCTGCCTCTTGATGCGGCTGTGAAGTCATCCTGCAGTGACGGAGATGACTCGCAGTTCTGCCCTCCTCTCTCAGTTGAGGTAGATGCACATCCAAGGGGCTGAGAGAAACCTCTTCCCCTGGTGAATGCAATGCTCATTCGATGTAGCTCGCAACGGGGAAATCCCCCCCCCCTCCACCAAAAGAGGTAGCTCCAGAAGACAAAGGAGGTAATTAACTGCTGATTGTCCAAGGTAGAGGGAATACAGGGAAAAACCTTTCCTTTCCTTTTCGATGGCTTTATGGAAACAATACCAAGACACCAAGGAAGGTCAAAAATGCAGCCTTACATGTCCTCACTTGATGCTGCCATCTTGCCGTAATGCCTATATATTTTAAACCTTTTAAATGAGTCTGTGGTAGTTGATGACTGCCTTGCTACAACCAAGGCTTGGACAGGACTCCTTTTCCCCTGGATGTCGGAAGCCTCCTTCAGCATTCTCAGGTGAGTCTTCTGGTATTCCATGTACAGATATCTATGACACTGAGAATCCAAAGGCCTGCAGCAGAGGACTGGGATCAGAATGTTGCCCACTTTAGACTGTCACATGCTCTGATTTTTTACTAAGTAAATTAAGCCCTTATTTATGTTTAACTGGAGCCATAAATACAAGTAGCTTGTAGGACACACTGAGAGAAAACAAATTGCCTGACAATTCAGCTTCTGAGATCATAGCATGTAATGGAGTATGGAAAGCGTCCTCTTGACATGTCATATAAAAGGCAAGAGAGATAAAAGTGCACTCACAAGGGAACATTTTATGATATCCAGCCAAGGAAAGCACATGCAGCAATGCAAAACAAATGCAAATCAGTTGTTTGCAGGCAGCTTGTGAGACGCGGGCTGTTGTCAAATCTGTCCACAATAAACTTGAAAAATGTGAGAGCCTGGGTCCACAGGATTTGTCATTCCATGAAAGCTGCCTGCTTGGACACCTTATTTGGGCAGAAGCTCACAATGTAACCTTCTATTTTAATTAGGGGCAATATGGAGTGTGAGCATTAAATAATTATGTACATTGATGAAGTCTGTACGTGCCAAACTAGAGCAGACTTCCCACTCATTGTCTCTGGGACTCGTGACTTCCTTTTGTCCCCGGGCGCTCGCCCGCCTGCTGTGCTTTAATGACCACTCTAAAACGTATCTTGGGTAAAACTGGCCGCAGCTTTTATTTAACCATACGTATATATAACAGCGAACAATGTAATCATAACAACCCACCACCCCGGGCCAATACATATATATATATATATATAAATATATTTATTTATCGCCCTGCGTTCTCCTGGGACCACGCCCACCCCGCGCCGCCTGCCGCGCTGCAAGCAAGGCGACTTCCATTCACCGGCCCCCCGCCGCGTAGTAAGCAAGGGGGCCCTGCCTCCGGGCGTGGTCCCCCTTTCCTTCCGGCAATCTGCTTGTCAGCCCGCGGCTGATCCCTTTACCCTAAGTCCTATTGGCCCGGGTACCCGCCACCAGCACCGAGCAGTGTCTACACTTGCTTGGAGCCCCCCAACAGAAACAGTGTTTTAGCTGCGGCCCCGAAGCTTCTCTACCTGCGCCTCTATTGTTTCGATTATGTCATTAATAAACAAATCATACCTGATGTCCGAAAGGTGTATCTTATCGTCCCGATAGAAGCCCTCGCACTGCTCATCCGCCCACTATGTCGTACCTGATAACCCCCCAGGCACCCCAACCAGGCCCCCAACTGTCTATTGAGCTTCTTGCGACACCTTCCCCATAACTTGGTCTTTGTGAATTTTATCTGGGGAATAATGTCTTACCAACATAATATCGCACCTGGGAACCATGTCTGCAACACGCGCATGTCCCTTTTTGCCTCTTGCAACAGCTGCCTGCAAGTCCATGTTCCCAAATCATTGCCTCCCAGATGCACTATTAACATGTCTGGGGCTGCCAATTCTTCCCTCCTGACATGAAGCGCAGGCAGTAGTTGCCGCCACCGCATCCCTCGCTTTCCCATCCATGTAACCTGTACTCCCCGCGGGGCCAAACTAAGATGCACGCCGTGCTTGCGCTGTTGCGCCCTCTGCGCTGCCCAATGCACGAAGGAATGCCCCACGATCCAAACCTTTTTCGGCTTAGTGGATGATTCTGCAATTAAGAACAATTCCTGTTAGTTATCTATACCCTGTGAGCTAACTCTGTCCAGTTTCACGTGTGCGTTAACCGCTAATGAGCGCCACCTTCCTATTTGCTGAATGGTCTCCGTAGCCAAACCTGCCTGCGCGGCGCTTGTCGCTGCCCCTATCCGAAAGGAGTGGGTCCCAAAGTTCGCTGCGTTCCGCCCCACCTTGGTTAACGCACGCTTAAATACCGCCGAAAATTGATACCTTGTCAAAGGGACCCCGTTGTTATGTACCAACAGATGGTTCCCCTTTTTGGGGCGGACTGCCAAAGACGCTTCTAAATTAGCCAGCAGGCAGGTGACTTGGTTGTCTAACCTGGTTAATGTCACCGCAGCCCCTTTTCCTGATTGGCCTGTCTTGGACCAAGGTATCAATATTCTGAGTGTGGTTCCCAATATCTGTACATTCCGCAGTAGCGTCCCCGTCTCACCCGTATCCTCCTTAGATGCTGCCACTAGTTCGCTTATGCGCAGGGCCCCAAAAATCGCCAGCGAAAATGCCAGCTGAAATAACTGCGTTTCAAATCGTGGGTCACAAATCTCCCGTAGCGCATACCATATCTGAGCTAATAACTCGTGAGTAACTGGGTGTCTCCCGTCTTTCTTGTGCCCTAACTGCCTTCCCCAACTCTTCATTAGTCTTTTAACCAGACATCCCTTGGTGGGATCGCCCCATCCTTGAGCATTTGTGAAGAAGGCCAGACCTGCCAGCTGCTTTAGCACGATGCCCCTCGACAGTCCGGACTCTTTGGCCCAAGCGATGTAGTCCACTACTAAGTCCTCCGGCACCGGACCGTTTTCCCAACCGTGCTGATTAAGGAAGGCTCGCACTTTCCCGTATCCTCTGGAATACGCACCCCATGTAGCGGGCGCCACCGATCTCCGTAGCAAGTCTAGGGTGGTAGCAGTCCAATTGCCCATAAGTGTTCCGGCACTGGAGTCCCCTCCTCCTCTGCATTGGGTACCTGTTTGCGAAAGAGAGACCATTTGGCACGTGATAACGCATCTGCAATGCCATTGCTAATTCCAGGTACATGCCGTGCTCGAATGGTAGTGTTTAAGCGCAAGCCCAGTATTATTTGTCTCAATAGGTTCGCAACCTTTGGGCATTTCGCCATCTGCCTGTTGATGACTTTTACTATGGCTTGATTGTCGCTCCAGAAAATTATGTGTTTGTTTTGTAATCTGGGTCTCCATATGACCAATGCGACCCAAATTGGGAATAGCTCCAGGAATGTTATATTGCGTGTTGTACCTTCTTGCACCCATGCTATCGGCCATTGGGCAGCCGCCCACGCACCTTGGCAATACACTCCAAATCCCCATCCCCCTTGAGGCATCCGATTGTATGTCCAGGTCACGATTTGACATCGGAGGCTCTTGCCATATGGATATTCCATTGAAGTCCTTCAAGAAACTTTTCCATATCGCTAGGTCGTCTTTTATTGCCTTTGTTATCCTTATGTAGTGATGTGGTTTCGTACGGATGTAGTCGCGGCCGCTAGTCTCCTCAAGAAAACTCTGCCCATTGGGATCACCTTACAAGCAAAGTTAAAAGCACCCACTATCGATTGTACCTCCCGCAGCGTTAATTTTTTCGCCTGCATTGCGGTTTCGATGAGGTTACGCAGATTCTGTATCTTGTCCTCTGGAAGCCTGGATATCATTTTTTCTGAATCCAGTTCGATGCCCAAAAAACACAAGTTCGTCCCTGGCCCTTCAGTCTTATCCATTGCTAAAGGGACGCCGAAATCCTTCGCCACTCCTGGGCCACTTCCGGGCCACTTCTGGGCCACTTCCGGGCCAACAAACAAAAAGTCATTGAGGTAATGTACGATGTTGTCCAAACCTGCTTTCTCCGCCGTCACCCAATGGAGGAATGTGCTGAGCACCTCAAAGAAGGCGCATGAAACTGAGCAACCCATGGGCATGCATTTGTCGAAGTAGAATTGTCCTTGGAACTTGAAACCCAGTAGCGGGAAGCTGTATGGATGTATGGGCAACAGGCAAAACGCCGATTCTATGTCCATTTTTGCCATCGCTGCCAACCTCCCACACCTCCTTAACAAGGATATAGCACTGTCAAATGATGCATACTGCACCACATATGCCTCTCGTGGTATGTGGTCGTTTACGGATGCTCCTATTGGGAAGGACAGGTTTTGAATGAGTCTGTACTTGCCCGGCTCCTTCTTCGGTACAACCGCCAGCGGGGAAATCAATATCTCCTGGAAGGGGGGCATCTGGAAAGGGCCGGCAATTCTACCCAACTCGATCTCCTTGTCCAGTTTGCTTCGGACGATGTCAGGGTGCCGCGTTGTGGATGGCACATTGCCTGCTGTGTGGATGTCGATGTTGCCTTGATAAGGGATCCTGAACCCTTCCTTGAAACCTGCTGAAATCTTCTTTGCTTCCTCTCTCCTCGGGTATTAGTCGAGCCAATGCATCATTCGTTCTAATCTTAATGGCAAGGCGGCTTTTTGGTAGTGCTGGGCTTCATTTTTCCTTTTTAGGAGAACTCCCACTCCCCGATTTTTTTGTGCACCTATTCGCCGGGTGCGGTGCGGAACAAATCAGGCATATGTGCTTGAATTTACATTCTTTGAAATTGCATGAAGCCTTGTTGTATCTCCAACACGCACTGTTAGATGCACCTCCGGTTCCTGGGTTTGGTGGTGATTCCTGAGTGATTTGCTGTGGTGGGTCAGCATGGGTCACCTCTATGCTCGCCATGCCGTTCTGTGGGCCCCGAGAATCGTTGGGGGTGGAGTTCTCTGGAGGGATGGTTAGCCCCGACGAGGTGGGGCGATCCCCTGGTAGTCCAGACCAGTACGCCCACGGGAACATCTGGTATGGGTAGGCCGGCGGGATCCATTGTGGTTGGGCGTGGTGTCCTGGGATCTGCCCGGGTGGGCTTACGCCTGGGATGGAGTTGGGAGCTTGCATCCAAGGGGGGATGCCCCATGGTAAGGGGAACCCCGGGAAAGCCGGGGTCATGCTGGTTGGCTGCTCGGGCATTGGCGGGGTCGCGCCATGGATTTTCAGTGAGCCCTGGGGAGGGTCTTACGGTGTCGCCTGGCTCTCTCCTTGGGGGGCCGAACCGCCCTGTTCCCCCATCTGTTTTGTATGGGGTCCCCTGCCGGTGTCTGGGGTGGTGCCAACTTCCGGAGCTGGGGCCTTGCCCACTGGATGGTGTGTGGCTGGGGTAGGCGGGGGGGGGGAGCGTTTCTCCAGACCTGTAGTCGGGGAGGGTGGGGCCGGCACCTGGGGTCGCGTGTTCCCCGTCCCCTGCTTTGACTTGGAGAGGGCTCCCCGTGAACTTTTTGTCAGTCGGACCCCCGCTCGAGGTTTTGGACGCTTTCCCCATCATGAGTCGGGATGGGTTACTCACAGTTTTTAGTGCCAGCGGCGAGGTGTCCTGTAGACCGGGGGGCTGACCGTGTAGTCCTTCGCCTGTTCTGGGGGTCCGGGGCAAGGACTGGGCTGGTAGCGGCTGGGGTTCTGTGCTGGGTCCTGCTCATTCCGGCTGATCCTGGGGCTGGGTGCTGCTCCGCTGCCTGTGGTGGTGCTGTGCCCTGGTCCTGCTGCCTGCGGCTGGAGCCCAGTCTTTTTTTTTTGCTTTGTGGGGCTTGGTGGCTTGGGCCACCGGTATCTTTTGTATATATTTTTTTTGCTGCCGTGTGGCGATCGGGCCGGGGAGCCTCGTGGCTTCCTGCAAAACGAGTCGTCGGGGGTCCCCAAAACGGCTCTCCTGTGAAAAGGGGGACCTTGAAAAATAAACTTGAAAAATGTGAGAGCCTGGGTCCACAGGGTTTGTCATTCCATGAAAGCTGCCTACTTGGACACCTTGATTGGGCAGAAGCTCACAATGTAACCTTCTACTTTAATATGGAATGCGAGCATTAAATAATTATGTACATTGATGAAGTCTGTACGTGCCAAACTAGAGCAGACTTCCCACTCATTCTGTTTGTAGGCAGGGCTTCCCAAACCTGTTCCGGGGACCCCACAATCAGTCGGGTTTCCAGGATATCCACAATAAATAGGCATGAGATAAAACGATAGGCACTGGAGACCCAGCATATGCAAATGCATCCTGTGCATAATCTTTGTGGATATCTTGAAAACCCCGAATGCCTGTGGAGTCCCAGGGACAGGCTTGGAAATTAACCTGCCCTTAATTCTTCACTTTTCATCATCTTTAATCGGGAATTGCTTTTTCTTCACCATGAATGGGGAAGAATTTCTTGGAAAAAGCCCAGATTGATGACAGTCACAGCAGATACGTTTTACATTTGCAAATCTCACTATAAAACCCTGGAATCCATGAGATTTTGGGTCTGATGTAATAAAACCCGCGCGAAAGCTGGAATTACATTTTAGCGTGTGTTTTATATAATGCACACGTTAAAAACAAAGGTCCCTGCAGGATGCAATAAGTTAATGAGATGCAAACTGAGCAGAAGTAAAAAAAAAAAAGCATGTTAAATAAAAAATGCGCTAAAATGTGAGTTAACCTGAAAAACTTGCACTAATGCGGAAAAGTGCTTTAAAAAGTGCGTTAAAAAGGATTAAGGAATTAGGTGCTTGAAGTTGGAAGGAAAGCAACCAAAATGACCATGCATGCAAGACTGGCACTAGGCATTCCAACTTGGGCACAATCTGGCATGCAAGGCCATTTGGGCAAAGCATACTAAGTGATATTACAGGGTAAGCTCTGTAGGGAAGTCACCTACAGAAGAAGAATACACACTTTAGTGCTGTGCATCTCTAACGGTTCAACACATAATTAAGCTCTGGAATTTATTGCCAGAGGATGTGGTTACGGCAGTTAGTGTAGCTGGGTTTAAAAAAGGTTTGGATAAGTTCCTAGATCAGAAGTCCATAAACTGCTATTAATCAATAAGAATTAGTAGCCTGGGATCTATTCATTTAATGTTTGGATACTTGCCAGGTACTTGTGACTTGGATTGTCCACTGTTGGACACAGGATGCTTGGTCTGACCTGGTATGGCATATTTTATGTTCTTATGCTGCCCTTTCCAGAGAGGTTACCCTTTGATTTCACTTGGCCATACCATGCCCAAATAGCGCATGCAAGATTATGTCCAATGCCAGGCTATTTTTATCTCCTTGGCCTGAGGTGCAGTAAAAATTAACTCACATTTCTGGTGGCCATGATATTCTATTGCTGTGGTAGTGTCTAGTTGTTTCTACCACACTGGACATAGCAATAGAATAACATTGACCACCAGAAATGTGAGTTTAGTCCACCTCAGACCATAAAAGGAGTTACATTTCCAGCATAAGCTCTCTGAGACTTGCACCTACAGCTGAACACACATAAGATCACTGGGGAAGGCACCTTCAGCTGAATAGTATGCATTCTGGCGTTGTGCATTCCGACTTTGGTGTATTGTTCAGCTATACATGCCCTCCCCATTGTTCAGCTTGTAGGTTCCAGACGCAGAGAACTTACACTGGAAACTTAAGTCCTTCCTGGGTCTGAGGAGAAGTGCCACACTGGGCACAACAGTAGACAACACTGGCCACCAGAAATGTGAGTTTACTCCACCTCAGACCCAGGAGTTAAATTTCCAATGTAAGCTCTCTGAGGAAGGCACCAGTCACAGGTTTACTTTGTAATCCTGAACAACTGGATAGTACACACACAGTGCTAAAGTGTGTACTGTTCAGCTGTTGCTGCCCAACCAGACAGCCAATGCTTTGTTCATATAGCTGTACGTGCCTTCCCCAGAGAGCTTATTCTTTTATTTTATTTGTCATTCCTTGTCAAAATGGCCTTGAATGAGAGAATGTGCCCATAAGTTGAAATGCACAGCACCAATCTCACATGCAATGACATCTTGGCAAGGCATGACAAGTAAAATAAAAAACATAAGCTCTCTGGGGTGGGCACCTTCATCTGAACAGTTTGTACTTTGGCATTGTGCATTCAACTTTGGCACCCTGTTCAGCTGCAGGTGCCCCTTCCACCAGAGACATTTATGCTTTGTTAAGCTAGCTGTTGGTGCTCAACCCAAATATATCTGAAGCAAGAAACCTGTGAGGGAGTTGGTTGGACCACAGATGACTGAGGGGTTAAAGGGGTTCTTAGGGAAGATAAGGCTATTGCAGAAAGACTAAATTAATTCTTTGCTTCTGTGTTTACTAATGGGGATGTTGGGGAGATACCAATTCCTGAGATGGTTTTCAAGGGTGATAAATCAGGTGAACGGAACCAAATCACAGTGAACCTGGAAGATGTAGTAGGCCAGATTGACAAAATAAAGAGCAGCAAATCACCTGGACCAGATGGTATGCATCCCAGGGTTCTGAAGGAACTAAAAAATGAAATTTCAGATCTATTAGTTAAAATTTGTAACCTATCATTAAAATCATCCATTGTACCTGAAGACTGGAAGGTGGTCAGTGTAATCCCAATATTTAAAAAAGGCTCAGTGAGCTTGACTTTAGTTCCGGGAAAAATAGTGGAAACTATTTTAAAGATCAAAATCACAGAACATACAGAAAGACATGGTTAAATGGACACAGTCAACATGGATTTACCCAAGGGAAGTCTTGCCTAACAAATCTGCTTCATTTTTTTGAAGAGGTTAATAAACATGTTGCTAAAGGTGAACCGGTAGATGTAGTGTATTTGGATTTTCAGAAGGCATTTGACAAAGTCCCTCATGAGAGGCTTCTAAGAAAACTAAAAAGTCATGGGATAGGAGACGATGTCCTTTCGTGGATTACAAACTGGTTAAAAGACAGGAAACAGAGAGTAGGATTAAATGGTCAATTTTCTCAGTGGAAAAGGGTAAACAGTGGAGTGCCTCAGAGATCTGTACTTGGACCGGTGCTTTTCAATATGGGGCGGATTTTAAGAGCCCTGCTCGCCTAAATCCGCCCAAATCCGGGCGGATTTAGGCGAGCAGGGCCCTGCGCGCCGGTGAGCCTATTTTACATAGGCCTACCGGCGCGCGCAGAGCCCCGGGACTCGCGTAAGTCCCGGGGTTTTCTGAGGGGGCGTGTCGGGGGGGCGGGCCCGAACAGTGCGGCGTTTTCGGGGCGTGTCGGGAGCGTTCCGGGGGCGGGCCCGGGGGCGTGGCCGCGCCCTCCGGACCCGCCCCCAGGTCACGTCCCGGCGCGCTAGCGGCCCGCTGGCGCGCGGGGATTTACGTCTCCCTCCGGGAGGCGTAAATCCCCCGACAAAGGTAAGGGGGGGGTTTAGACAGGGCCAGGCGGGTGGGTTAGGTAGGGGAAGGGAGGGGAAGGTGAGGGGAGGGCAAAAGAAAGTTCCCTCCGAGGCCGCTCCGATTTCGGAGCGGCCTCGGAGGAAACGGGGGTAGGCTGCGCGGCTTGGCGCGCGCCGGCTATACGTAATTGATAGCCTTGCGTGCGCCGATCCAGGATTTTAGCGGATACGCGCGCCTACGCGCGTATCTACTAAAATCCCGCGTACTTTTGCTTGCGCCTGATGCGCCAGCAAAAGTATGCCTATTCGCGCGGTCTGAAAATCTACCCCTATATATATAAACTAGCCGTTAAGCCCGTAACAATGGGCTACATTTTAAAAAAATTTTTGGTCCATTTCCTTCCCACTCATTCTCCTTCGCACTCCCACCCCCTCATTCTCCTTCCTCTCATTCTCCCTTCCACCTCCCCTCCCCATTCTCCCTCCCCCCTCTATTTTCCCTCCCACTCCCTCTCACCTCCCCCTCTAGTCTCCCTCCCACTCCCTCTCACCTCCCTCCTCTAGTCTCCCTCCCTTTCACCTTCCCCCCTCCCCTCCCTTTCTCCTCCCTCCCCCCTCAGTCACTCCCCTCACTCTCTCCTCCCTCCCCCCTCCCCTCAGTCACTCCCCCCTCCCCTCACTCTCTCCTCCCTCCCACACTCCCCTCAGTCACTCCCCCTCAATCCCCTCCCCTTTCAGCTCATCCACAACCCCTTCCCTAGGATGGTGCAGACGAAAGATCTCCAGGGGGGGGGTCCCTCTCTCCCTCGCGCACGCTGCCGCCGCCTCTACTGCTCCTCACCGCCGCTCTTCGCCGCTGCTGCTACTGCTCCTCCCAGTGCAATTTTTTTTTCAGGCACACTCCGCTCTGACCGACGTGCTCGCCCACGCCCGCGCCTGCGCAGTAGAGAGCAGCAGTAGAGCTGCTCTCTACTGCGCATTTGCGGCACGTCGGTCAGGGCTCCTTTATCTAGTAGATGATTTGGAAAGGAAGTGAGGTTATCAAATTTGCAGATGATACAAAATTATTCAGAATAGTTATATAACAAATGAATTGTGATAAATTTTGGGAGGACCTTGCGAGACTGGAAAACTGGGCATCCAAATGGCAGATGAAATTTAATGTGGACAAGTGCAAGGTGTTGCATATAGGGAAAAATAACCCATGCAGTACTTACATGATGTTAGGTTCCATATTAGGAGCTACCACCCAGGAAAAAGATCTAGGCATCATAATGGATAATACTTTGAAATCATCGTTTCAGTGTGCTGCGGCAGTCAAAAAAGCAAACAGAATGTTAGGAATTATTAGGAAGGGAATAGTTAATAAAAGGAAAATGTCATAATGCTTCTGTATTGCTCCATGGTGAGACCGCACCTTGAATACTGTGTACAGTTCTGGTCACCGCATCTCAAAAAAGATATAGTTGCACTGGAGAAGGTACAGAGAAGGGCAACCAAAATGATAAAGGGAATGGAACAGTTTTCCTAAGAGGAAAGGCTGAAGAGGTTAGGGCTGTTCAGCTTGGAGAAGAGACGGCTGAGAGGGATATGTTAGAGGTCTTTAAGATCATGAAAGGTCTAGAACGGGAGGATGTGAATCGGTTATTTACGCTTTTGGATAAAAGAAGGATTAGGGGGCATTCCATGAAGTTAGCAAGTAGCACATTTAAGACTAATCGGAGATTAACTTCTTTTTCACTCAATGCACAATTAAGCTCTGGAATTTGTTGCCAGAGGATGTGGTTAGTGCAGTTAGTGTAGCTGGGTTCAAAAAAGGTTTGGATAATTTCTTGGAGAAGTCCATTAACTGCTATTAATCAAGTTTACTTAGGGAATAGCCACTGCTATTACTGGCATCAGTAGCATGGGATCTTCTTGGTGTTTGGGTACTTGCCAGGTTCTTGTGGCCTGGTTTGGTCTCTGTTGGAAACAGGATGCTGGGCTTGATGGACCCTTGGTGTGACCCAGTATGGCAATTTTTTATGTTCTTAGAGCTTTGTTTTGATTTTACTTGCCATTCCTTGTCAAATGGCCTTGGATGCACAATTTTGCTCTCTGGATTGGGCCCTTACAGCTAGCTGAACAAAGTGTAAGCTCCCTGGAATGGGCATCTGCAGTTGAACAGTTGAAAGGTTGGGATGCACTGTGTTGTGTACTGTTCAGTTATAGGTGCCCACCTCGAGAGCTTACACTGGAAATTAAACTCCTGGGTTCGAGGTGGAGTAAACTCACATTTCTGGTGGTCAAAGTTATTCTCTTGCTGTGCCCAGTCTGGTAGAAACAGCTCGACACTACCACGTAGGCACAGCAACAGGATAACCTGGCCACCAGAAAGTTTTACTTCTGCTCTGACCCAGAAATTACATTTTCAGCATTAAGAAACTGTGCTTTAAGCTGTCTTCTCTTTAATGCATCTCCCTGCAATGCTGGGGAATAGCTAATGCCTTCTTCTATATGGGATTTGCAGGAAGTCACGCTAAACATACCACCGGTTTCTTAGCGCAAGTTTCTTCAGTGCTAATGCCCATATTACAGACCTGAGTAAGGCTCAGCGTGGCTTATTACATTTTTTCAGGTATTCCATGATGCCGGAAGGGAGAGTGGTCGATGCTTTCAAATGAGCAAGTTAACCCTAAATATCTGACAAGGGTTTGCTTTGTCAGTATATTAAATGGGAGGAGATGAAAAAACAGCTTTTGCCTGTGTGATGCTCCATATCTGAGAAATAAGTGACTTGCAGTAGAACCAGCACCAGCTGCAATTAACACAGGAGACAGTGACTTAAAGTCTTTAATTCAAGAGATGCAAAAATCCCCTGGATAAACAACCCTTGTAATTAGGGGCAGGCAAACGTATCCGTGCCCCCCACTCGGAACCCCAGCTCCTCCCTCCCCTTACCTCTCTCCACTCTGACCCCCAGGTCTTCATTCTCTCTCTCCCCCCCTCTTCTTCCACTCCACTTTTCATCTGCTGTCAGTCCGCACTTGCTTGTTACTTAGGTCTCCACCCCAAAGGAGCTTTGCGCTCTGCGCAGCTGTCGCTCTGCATTGCCCAAACCCCATGCCCCCCCCCCCCTCCGCTGATTTACAGCCCTGGTTAGGAAACAGGTCGTAGTAATAAACCGATTTTGGAGAAATGTGTCTGTTTTGCTAAGAAAGTATATCAGGGAACATTTTGGATTGAGATCCTCTCTGTGGATGAATCCTAGTGCTATTTGTACAAATCCTTCAAGCAACCCCTCCCCCCCCTGCAATTCCTCATAATTCCTTCAGGCGCCGCCCTTCCAACCACAGGCCCATGGCAGGGGCATCACACTGAACGGCCGACAGCTCGCCTCGATTTCTCCTGCAGCATCAGCTAAGTGATAGGGAAGGGACGGAGCTGGCTGCTTAAGTAGAAGGTAATGTATCAGCAGAAACCCAGGACTAAATAAAAGGCATGAATTTAAAGTCTGATAGCCAACTGGAAGAAATCCAGCTGTAGCTGGAGGCATTGCAGCATCATCTGTGATGGGCTTTATGAAGGGCTTTAATGTTCAGCATGTTTTTCATCCTCACTACATATTACAGTCTAAAATCTCCTGTATATCAACGCTTTGAAGTTAAATGCAGGGTGAAAACATTTACATTTATGACTACTGTTCAGTCAGAAAATTTGATGAGTGAGTCAGTCCAGGACCAGGTAGAAAAGTCTGATCAAGCTCCAAGATGCATGCAAAAAAAATGAACTGAATTGTTTACCACAGCAAAGAACAGAACAGCTGGAAGTCCCCAGTTTGTAGCTAGGACCCTCCAGAGGGACTTGCTAAGGGGGTAATTTGCATACGCCTGGTTCCATGGAGCACAGGTCTCGAGACACACCCTTTCAGTGGAACAAATATTTAAGTGGTTACCTATTTAACTGCCTCCCTCTCAATCACTGGCCTAGAAGTCTCTGACCTTGTTAGATCTCTGACACTAAGAAGGATCAGGGACTAGCTAAAAATATTTATTTTATTTAATGATTTTTATATACCGTCGTTCGAGGACCATCACAACGGTTTACAGAATTTTGTGAGCACAAGTGAAAAATATTAAAAGAATACAAATAGAATGCAATTAGATGATAATACAGTAAAATCAAAAAGATAAAATAGAAGAAGCAACTAGCATCAGCTCAACGTTATACAATAAAATAATCAAAACAGAGAAATATATAATAGATAAAAGCAATAATATCTCATAAATAATGAAATAATAAAAATGGGTAGCATCAATTAAAAATATGATCGGACCAGAGAAGGTACTTAAGGGAAATTGAGTAATTAATTATGTTCATCCTGATAGGTCTTCATAAATAACCAAGTTTTTACCTCCTTTCTAAATGTTGTTAATTCTGGTTACAGTCTTATCTCTGTTGGGAGGGAATTCCAGATTTTGAGACCTGACAGAGATAATGCACGATCTCTTACTTGGCAAAGGTGGGCTGATTGCACAGAGGGAATACTTAGAAGACCATTACTAGCAGAGCGGAGATTGCGTAGTGGAGCGTGTAGTCAAATGGCGGCGTTGAGCCAGTCAGTTTGTTCTCCATATATAACTTTGTGTAAAATGCATAAAATGTTATATTCTATTCAATATTTAACCAGTAACCAATGTAATGATATTAGAATTGGAGTTATATGGTCATGTTTCTTGGTTCCTGTTAAGATTATGGCTGCAGTGTTATGTAGAATATGTAATAGACGAATAGTGGAGGTAGATAAGCCAAGCAGGAGTGAATTACAATAATCAATATTAGCAAAGATTAGTAGCTACAGTACCATTCTGAAGTCGGAAGGGTTTAGGAGTCATTTTAATCATTTTAAGGTTTGAATTTTGTTATAGCCTTCCTTTATTTTGACTGAGACGTGTTTTTTGAAGTTAAGTTCACAATCAATGGTTACCCCTAGGTCGTGGCTATGGAGTACAGGATTTAATACAGTACTGGTTTTAAAGAAGTTAATTGTCAAGAACAGGTGTTCTATCTAGTAGAATAACTTCCGTTTTGTCAACGTTTAGTATAAGTTTCATGTGGCATAATAACTGTTTAATGACTGTTAAATACATTGCTGAAACTTTAGAAGTGAATTCAAGAGATTTTTGATTTGGAATGAGAACCTGTATATCATCTGCATAGATGTAATGAGTAAGGCCGAGACCAGAGAGAAGGTGGCAAAAGGGAAGCATGTAAATATTGAATAAAGTGGCGGAGAATGCTGATCCTTGGGGTGCTCCAGTCTGAAGGGTTATTTTGTCCGAAGTGCAATTTTACATTTTCACCTGAAAGTGCCGATTAGAAAGAGAAGAAGTGAACCATTGTAAAGTTGTATTTGAGGGATGGAGGGGGGGAATGGGGAGGGAAGCCGGGCACCGGAGGTGAGTAGGCCCGGGCGCGAGCCTGCCGTGGGAGGGACATGCAACATGGGGTAAAAAGGTCAAATGTGGATTTAAAAAACCCCCGTTTTTTACTGCAGCTTGTACTGGTCCATCCTCACTTGCCCTATTAGTTATTCCCGCGCGATACAGAAAGTAAAATGTGCGGCAAAGGTAGGCGCTAATTTCTGCCGGCGCCGGGGAAGTGCACAGAAAAGCAGTAAAAACTGCTTTTCTGTGCACCCTCCGACTTACAGTCCAAGGGTTTTACATTCTCAAGAAATATCTTCTGTTAGAGTATTACATTTGAATGAATCTAGAACATGGGGTGTTTTCTGTCATTGGCCCCATGATGTGGAACACATTACCCACATCAATCTGAGCTATTAATGGCATAAAGATTTTCAGAAAACAGGTGAAGGCCTTACTTTTTAAAGAAGCTTTTGGAGATGTTGATAATGAGATTAGGTAAGATGTTTACAGTTTGTGTAGCCAGCAGGCAATAATAGGAAAGGTTTCAATGTTTAATCCTGTTTTATATGCTGTCCATGTATTTTATAAATGTTGTAACCAGCTTAGCTTGGCAGGTTTGTTATAGGTGGGCTATAAAAAAAATTCTAAATAAATAAATAAAAAAAATAAAGATTAAATTATGAGATGTATCACGTGAGCTATTAGGCACTGGACTGAAAATTTTACATTGGTTTGTGGTGTAATTCCTGTAAACCAAGCATTGTTACTAAACGTAAATAAGGTTCGGTTAACAAACCCTACTGCTGTTATAACATTCTTAAGAACACTGAAGCCTTCATAGACCTGCAGTTATATTCTCCTTGGAATTTTCTTGGTACTATGCGATGCAGTGCATTGGAAGACCTTTGCATTATCAGGAGAATTTCCCCACCCCCTGCTAGATCCCCTAGATATCCTTAGTTTCACTAGTCAGCTAGACTTAGCCCTGGCAAAAATAAGTCGCCTCAGTGGTGGAGATTTGAATTTCATTACTCGCCTTTCAGAATCCATTCCAAAGGCAACTACAGTAGGGAGGTTCCTATCCCAGACGCTTACAACCTAAGTTGGTACCCGAAGCAATGGAGGGTGAAGTCCAAGATCAGCATAGAGCTGCAGGATTTGAACCCTGGCTTCTCTAAGTCCTTACTCAACCTGCTACTCTAACCCAGGGCTTCCCAAACTTTTATCCAGCATGACCCCATTTTAGCACTTGATGATTCACATGACCCCTGAGGATGACCAAAACAAGTTGGCAGGGGTACGATCCCCTTCCAAAAATCACTCACCCCCCCCACCCCCCACCCCCCACGCTCTAACTGATCCCTCTCCTGATGTCCATCCCCTCTAGAGGATGTTCTCCCTGCCAACGGACCTGCTTTCTCATCCTCCGCTCCTGTCACTTCCCCAGCCGTTCCCCTCTCCAGCCCTCTTCACATCCCCCAGCAGATCCATATGATCCCTTACCTCTCAATCCATTTCCTATTCAAGCTCATCCCCCATTCTCTCTCTCATCCCCAACCTCTGGGTTCAAAAAAGGTTTGGATAAGTTCTTGGAGGAGGTCCATTAATGGCTATTAATCAATTATACTTAGGGAATAGCCACTGCTATTAATTGCATCAGTAGCATGGGATCTTCTTAGTGTTTGGGTAATTGCCAGGTTCTTGTGGCCTGGTTTTGGCCTCTGTTGGAAACAGGATGCTGGGCTTGATGGACCCTTGGTCTGACCCAGCATGGCAATTTCTTATGTTCTCCTCCCTCTCACCCCAGCTGCCCTTATATCCCCCAGTTCATCTTCTGTCATTTTCCCCTCTCTCACACTCCTCAGCCAATTTCTCTACCTTATCCAACTCTCAAACCATGCCTGCCTCTCAGCCCTCCCTTCGAATAGCCCCTCCTCCAAATATCCCCTTGGTCAGGATCAGTGACAATATTTCCTTTGGTTCCTGCGCCAAAGGTGGATGACAACGGATGGGAAGGGAAGGGCAACATTTTTCTCTTGGGCAGATTCAATGGTGCGTGAGGAGAGAGGAGTAGGGTCAGTTTTCACCAGCCCATGCACATTCAACCGTCCCCCCAACCCTCATGGCTGGTCCCAAGCCCGACAGTGAAATGCAAGCAGCAGCAGCATTGCTAATGAAAGTCATCTTGGGGGGTCTGTGGGCTAGTGCAAGCTCACAGGCCTTGCAGCAGCGTTTATCCCTCCTCACACAGGGATTCCTGTTACCGCAGAAACTCATGCAAGGGCAGTGACACTGCAGGGCCTGTGAGTGCGTGCTGGCTCGGAGACCCCATGCTGGCTTCCAGTACTAATGCTGCTGGTGCCTGAAGAGTGCTGCCATTGGAGGCACTCGTGACCCACAAATTGGGAAGCCCTGCTCTAACCACTAAGCTGGAAAATGCACAAGTAGATTGGATGTTCAAACTTGCATGCATCTTTTCAAGCTTGTGGTGGACCCACAAGTTCAAGGCACAGGTACTTTTGTACCCAGGCACTTGATAGATAGTTTTCCAAGGGAAACGGCGCTGACGTTGAAAACCAGCTACAAGGTATTAACGTTACCTGCAGGCCTGGCACCTGCATTGCCTTTTCCTTCTCATGCCTCCTGGAGTGTCAGTCAGCTTGCTTTGCAGGGGGGGAAGCATTAGGAGTCAGTTGCTGATTTTAGTGAAGTTTTACCCCAGAAAGCAAATGTTCTGCTTCTTTTCGTCTCCTGTGCATTTCTGTCTTGAGTTTCCATCCAGGAAGGGGCAGATTACTCTCAGTCTGCTAGGGCTGAGGTTATTAACCGCAGCTTCATCACAAGTATAATTTATCCAGGTTGTAATTTACCACCAGCTGCAGGGTGAAAGTATTCCTGCCTAGTTGTTTAAATGAACTAAAGTTTTAGTTCATTTTAATGTGTGCAGGATTGATACTGGTACTTTCAACTTGAGTTGTTTTGAATATCTTTCATTTGCATGTGTGAAGATGAGTCCAACAGATAACGTCAACAGCAATCCCTAAGGGACATTCCCTGTAATGCTCTTTTTCCACCTAGATAGTGCATTAATTTCCAGGAAATGTCTTCCATAGAGAGGCTTATTGTGCTAGTGTTAAAATATATTTTAGTAGTTGTAAATTATTTATTCATGATATACAGTATTTTCCTAAAAAGCACAAAAGATGTGACTGCTTCTAGCAGGTAAGACAATAAAATTACAGGATATTTGCATCCCATCTTCAATGCCATTTGGCTTGAATTGCGCATTCTACTCCGTTTACATGTGATTAATGACTAACAGAGGTGCAGTTCCTGTAAATGATGTCATGGAAGGAGTGACTTAATTCACCAGCCCAGAAAATGCTTTGATCCTGGCAGTCATTATTGCCACCACAAATATCACTCCTGGGGGAATTCTGCACAATGCTGAATTTGCACAGAATTCCCCTCCTTATGCAGAATTTTGACACAATGCAGAATTGGGATTCAGTTCACTGTGCAGATGACAATCTAGGTGCAACTGCATGGTATCAGCAGGAAGGCAGCATCAGTGCGGACCATGCAGGCCAGAAAGAGGTGGGCTGTAGGGAGACAACCCTGGGCCATGCAGGCCAAAGGAAAAGGCCTTAGCTCTGACAGTGTGGGTAGGCCTGATGGAGGCGATTCAAGAATTTACCACACCAATAGTCGAAGGGCAGTATCAGCTGCGAGGGGCTAGAGGGAGGTGGAAATGTCAGGAAGGACCAACACTATGGCAGCTTCAGCCTACACCAGCTGGAAGGAGGTTGGTAAGATATAGCTGGGAGAAAAAGCAAAAATGATCAGGCCTTGGCAGGGTTAGGGGAAAAAAGGGGGAGATCATGGAAGGAATCAGGCCTTGAAGGGTGGGGTTGGAGAGGGCAGGCCCAGCGCAACTAGGTGTGCACACCGTGCATTTGCACCGGGTGGCACACCTGGGGGCGGCAGCAGCAGCAGGAGAGTTTATGGGGCTGCTGGTGGAACTGAATTCGCCAGCGGCTGAAAGCAAGAAAAGTTTGCGGAGATGCGGGCCATTGGTGGAGCTCAATCCACCAGCGACCAAAAATGAGGAAAGGCTGTTGCAGTTCCCCTTTTATCTGCGTCCTCACAGCTTTCCAGCTGCCCCACTTTGCAGAAAGACTGGTGGGGCTGAAGGAAAGAGCAGCCCGCATGGCCATGGTGGAGCTCATGCCATCATGACCGAACTTAAGGAGAAGGAGGCTGGTGGAGCCCCGGTGAAGCCCATCCCACGGTAGCCTGGAGAAAGAGAGCAGTGTGTGTGTGTGTGTGTGTGTGTGCATGTGTCTGTGTGAGAGGTTGAGTGTGTATCTGTGTCAGAGCTTGTGTTCATGTGTCTGTGTCTGTGTGAGAGGTTGAGTGTGTATCTGTGTCAGAGCTTGTGTTCATATGTATGTGTCTGTGTCTATGTGAGTGCTTTGTGTGTCTGTGTCAGAGTTTGTGTGCATGTGTGTGTTTATGTCCAAGCTTGAGTGTGTATCTGTGTCAGAGCTTGTGTTCATGTGTATGTTTGTCTATGTGAGAGCTTGAGTGCATGTATATGCATTGTATCTGTGTGAGAGCTTCAGTGAGAACTTGTTTTCATGGGTATGTGTGGGTCTATGTCTAAGTGAGAACCTGTGTGCTTGTATGTATGTGTGTGTGTATGCCTGCCTGTGAGAGCCTATGTGTCACATATGGGTTCTCATAGGCATGCTCACACACACATCATGTGTCTGTGAGGGAGAGAGAGCAAAGTGTGTATGAGAGCATAGGCATGTATATGAGATGGAGTGAGTGAGAGAAATAATATGTGTGTGTGTATGTATGTGTGTGTGTGTATGTATGTGTGTGTGTGAAGATAAAGTTTGTGTGGCCCTACCTCCCTAATCCACGACAATCTCAAAGTGACTGTGTTATGTTTATGGAAGAATGTGAACCCTGGGCTGAGATGAGAGGTGTCTCCACCCACAGGGAGGAGCCCTGTGAGCCTCACCATCAGCAGGCACAGACTCAGTGGCGTGGAACACAGCTAGAAGTAGAGACTTTATTATAAATGGATAAAACAATAATGTCCACAGAATAGCAGATGTAGAAGTACAGTACTGAGCAATGTGGGAAGCCCAGAGGGAGACCAGAGATGAGAAGATCCGGTAGTGGCCCGCGGAGCAGGGTACGCCGATACTGTCAGTAAAGTAGATGTTGAAGCACAGGTAGAGATGCTGGAACCTGGAAGTGGCTCCTGAAGTTGGTGTGCAGATATTCTGTAGTGCAGGAAATCTGAATGACATCTATCGAAGGAAGGCAGTAGTGGTCTGGGGTACGGGGTACACTGCGAAGAATCCTTAGCACAGTTCTTATAGTAGAAGTCAGTAGAGGTACTCACAGAAGATGGTTCCTGGAGAGAGAGAGAGACCTGAGAAGCAGGTCTGTAGCAGTCAGGCAGGTAGGCCCTCCGAGGAGCAGATAGCCAGGAACGCAGGGGAGCCCCCGAGGAGTGGGTACTCAGAGCGTCTAGATGCCAAGACTATGTCAGGAACAGGAAGTCCTTGAAGAGGAGAAATCAGCAAGACGGAACTCCTTGCTAACTCAAGGAAGGCAAGGGCTGGTTGGATTAAATACGCAAGCGGGTTGACATCATCAGGAGGGGACACCCCCGAGGTTCCCGCCATGACGTCTTCAAGAGAGGCCCTAGCGCACGCCTAGGTGATTCCGGGTCCAAGATGGCGGTCGGCAGCACCTATGCTGTCCCGAGAACGCCGGAGAGGTCGGCGAGGATTGGCAGAGGCCGCCATTCTTCCCAGACTTGATGGAGTGGGGAAAAAAGAGGTGAGCATGAGAGGTCGCAGCCGTCTGCGACCAACAGGCATAACAGGCTGGAAATCAAAAGATTCCAGGTGTGGAGAGCAGATTTTTTAAATCCTTGTTAGTTTTAATTATTAGGTGTAATTTGATGTTTCTACTTTTTAAAAATATTTTTTGTTTTTTTGGGGGGAAATATTAGAACATATTTTAATTATTAGATTTTTTTATTCATCAGATATTTTGAAGTATTTTATTGGTGATTGAGAAATGTTGGATATTCTGTTTTGTTAACTGGTTTGAAATGTTTATTTTTTTTATGACTATGATTTTATATTATGATTGTTTTATATTTCTTGATTTTATATTTCTTGATTCTATTTTTTAATGTTTTATGAAGAATGGTAATGTTTCTGTTTTTCCATTGTTCTGCTGGTTTGTTGTGAGTTCCAGTTCAGTTCTCAGCACGTTTCTATTTATACTTTCTGGTCTCTTTATTCTACATTTGTTCAGGGTCTCTGTATGTTCTCCATGTCTGACTGAGGTGACATATTCTGTTACCATATAATTTATCTGTTGTGATCTATAGCAGTCTGATTTATTCTGTTTTCCTAATAGGAAGTATATTGGTGTTCTAGGACCTGGTGTAATGGTAATTCTGTTTATTCATGGCTTTCTGAGGCCCAAGCCCACACCTAGCACACATTACAAAAAATGTAATTCCGTGCAAGTTCCAAGTGCCTTTTTTGCAGGATTTTCTGCTTGGCACCAGAGCAATGCATGTAAATATAATATGCATGTTGTAAGTGATGTTTTGCCTCAGAAGACTGTACTTTTGAATGTTCTTTTTTCATGTAAAATCTCTTATAAATGCATAGTTTAATTGTGTGTGTGTGTGTGTGTGTGTGTGTGCATCTGCAGAGCACGCGTGCGCGCGCGTGTGTGTGAGGCTGTAAGGTTTGCTTAGGGTACCTAATACCCTTCCCTTGACCATGGGTTCCATTTGGGGGGGGGGGGTCAGTTTTTAAAAATACAGATTGCTGGAGGGAGCTTGGCTTTTTTTGATGGGCGCAAGACAGAGTCTGAATTATATGGGGGGAGGGGGCAGCACAGTAATTGTTCTCGCAGGGCAGAAAAAAGCTGGCACCGGCCCTGGGAGAGGGATATTATGGGAGGAATCAGGCCCTGGAGGGTGAATGAGGGAGAGGGAGATCTTGAAAGGCATGGGGTGGGGAGGAGAGGGAAATCATGGAAAGAATTGGGTCGGGGGGCTGGAGGAGGGAGGTGGAGGGAGGGATAGGGAGATCACAGAAGGCTTGGGGCAGGGGAGAGGGGGATCACGGAAGGAATCAGGTCTTGGGGTTTGGAGGGGAGAGGAAGAGCACCAAAGGAGTCAGGTCTGGAAGGGGAAAGGGAGAGAACCAGGGATTTATCCCCAGAAGGTGGGGAGAGACACAGAGAATATGGAAAGGGTCAGACCCCTGGAGAGGGTACGGGACAGAGGGGACAGGGCAAGGGAGTGGAGTAGATCTGGCCAGATGGGGAGCAGAGCTGGTCAGGCCAAAGGGGAGGGGCAGGTGTCAAACACCAGGGGAGGGCGTGGCTGGAGGTAGAGTGGAGAGACCGAGTCCTGGGGATGGAGGCAGAGCCACACAATCTTTCAGCTTAGGAATTCAGGCTTGAGGTGGAACAGAGAGAAAACAGTAAGGCCTGGCTGGGGGAGGATTCAGGCCAAGGGAATAGGAAGAGAAAAGTGGAAGAGCTGGCCTTAGGATCTGCACAAATACATCAACAATTCTGCATCTCTGAATAATAACTATTTTCTGTATTGCATTTTAAATCAATTACTGTCATTTATATTCAGCTATTTTATAAATATAAAGCATGTACAAATTTAAAATACAATGCACAGAATTTTAAAATTGTTTTTGCACATAATTCACCCAGAAGTAAAAATATTTACCTTTTACAGAGCAAACTAACCCCCTCATTTATCAAAATGCGCTAAGGCATTTTCGCATGCCCTTAACGCATGCGAAAACGCCTTTAATGCATGCGATGGCACCATATCGTATGGTGCGATGCAAATCCGAAAAAGAGGAGGAGTTAGGGGCGGGAATGGGCTGGGTTTACCGTTTTGCGAAGCCCTATCGCATGTCTTTAACGCGCGCTCTCTCTGTATACAACCACTGGTTCTTACACCCCTTTGTTAATTGTAAACCGGCATGATGTGATACCTTTCGCGAATGCCGGTATAGAAAAACACAAAATAAATAAATAAAATGTAGGAAATACCACATTCTGGCACTTATCGAAAAAGTGATCGCAATTTGCGGTAACTTAGCTCTTCGCATAGGTATTAGTGCAAATTGCGATAAAGTCCCTATTACCATAAAACACGCCCCTTTTCCCATCGCATGCGATATTTACCGCATTTTGATAAATCCTGGCCTAAGTCCTACTCTTAAGCAGATAGAGGACAATTTTCAGCCCGGCCAATTTACCTGAGTAAATACCTTGGGACAATTGCCTTCTTTATGTACAAGTTTGCTGTATATTGTACAGCAGCTCTTCCTCCTTTATAGCAATATCCATAAAATATGAACTCACTCCCATCTAACCTGATTCTCCTTTTTTCAAATCACCTCCGAAAACACAGCTTTGCTCACTGGCTTTCAACTCTTAATTTCTCTCCTGCAGAATACCTACTTATCTCCCCCATGTCCGAACTTTTGTTATACCAGCTATGACTTACGCTAACATGGTATAAGTTCTACTGTTTGATTCCCCCTGACATGCAACAAATGCAAAAAGAACAAGCCCTCTCTATATTAAAAACTGAGGAAGTTCTTGAGAAAAACATTGCAGTATTACCAGAAAAGAGAGAAAAAACACAATGCATGCAGTATTTCAAGATCCATAACCAAAAGAAAAATCTAATTGAGATGGATAACTCTGTCAACAGTGGCACAACTACAAACAGAAAGAGTAAAGTGAATAACAAATCTCAACTAATATCTCATATGGAGTCCAGGAAAAGCAATAACCTTAAAGAGAGTACCTGGAAGGCTATGACCACAAATGCTCATAGTTTGGGAAATAAAATCCCAGATCTGCAGGCCCTAATGGCTGAGGCAGAATTGGACATTGTTGCTATCACAGAAACATGGTTCACAGAATCTCATGAATGGGATACAACAATACCAGGCTACAACTTGTTAAGGAAGGACAGAGAGGATAGAAAAGGGGGAGGTGTGGCTCTTTATGTCAGAAACAACATCCAAGCATCTGAGCTACAAGGAAGTTGGGGTAAAGAAGAAGCTCTATGGGTCGACCTAAAAAAAGATGACGGAGTGTCCATTTATATTGGAGTGGTTTACAGGCCTCCTAACCAAAAGGAAGAGCTGGACAGAGATCTGATTGAAGACATCCATAAGATAGGCAGGAAGGGAGAAGTGGTGATCGTGGGTGACTTTAATATGCCAGATGTAGACTGGAAAATCCCATCTGCAGAAACTAAAAATAGTAGAGCAATAATGGATGCCATGCAAGTATCTTTGTTCAAACAAATGGTGTTGGAACCCACGAGAGAAGGTGCTATACTCGACTTATTGCTCAATAATGCAGATAATGTCTCAGATGTCCAGGTGGGCGCCCACCTCAGCAGCAGTGATCATCGAACGGTATGGTTTAATATCACTAATAGAATAGGGAAAAGAACCACAAAGACCTGAGTTTTACAGTTCAAAAACACAGACTTTGAGGAAATGGGAAAGTACCTGGAGGAAGAACTTAAAGGATGGGAGAACGAGAGAGATGTGGATCAGCAGTGGACCAATCTAAAAGGAGCAATCACCAAGGCAACTGCTCTATATGTTAGAAACATAAAGAAAAGCAAAAGAAAATTGAAACCTATCTGGTTCTCAAAGGAGGTGGCTGACAAAATTAAAGCTAAAAGAACAGCATTCAAGAAATATAAAGGATCCCAAAGGGAGGAGCACAAAGAAGAATATTTGTATCAACTGAGGGAGACGAAGAAAACAATCAAGTTGGCAAAAAATCAAGCAGAAGAGAGGACTGCCAAGGAGATAAAAAATGGTGACAAAACATTTTTCAGATACATCAGCGAAAAGAGAAAGGTCCAAAGTGGTATAGTGAAATTGAAAGGTGGTAATGATCAATGTGTGGAGACGGACGAAGAAATGGCAGAAATATTAAACAAATACTTCAGCTCTGTGTTCACTAAAGAAGACCCTGGAGAAGGACCATCTCTACACAACAAGAAACTGGAGGGAAGTGGAATAGATGAAAATCCTTTTACAGTAGAAAATGTGTGGGAAGAGCTAAAGAACCTGAAAGTGGACAAAGCCATGGGGCCTGATGGGATTCATCCAAGGATATTGAGGGAGCTCAGAGATGTTCTGGCGGGTCCGCTGTGTGACCTGTTCAATAGATCCCTAGAAACGGGAGTGGTGCCGAGAGATTGGAGAAGAGCGGTGGTGGTCCCGCTTCACAAGAGTGGGAACAGGGAGGAGGCTGGCAACTACAGGCCGGTTAGCCTCACTTCGGTGGTGGGAAAAGTAATGGAGTCTCTGCTGAAAGAGAGAATAGTGAACTATCTACAGTCCGGAGAATTGATGGACCAGAGGCAACATGGATTCACCAGGGGAAGATCCTGTCAGACAAATCTGATTGACTTTTTTGACTGGGTAACCAAGGAATTGGATCAAGGAAGAGCGCTCGATGTCATATACTTGGATTTCAGCAAAGTTTTTGATACGGTTCCGCACAGGAGACTGGTGAATAAAACGAGAAGCTTGGGAGTGAGTGCCGAGGTGGTGACCTGGATTGCAAATTGGTTGACGGACAGAAGACAATGTGTGATGGTAAACGGAACCTTCTCTGAAGAGAGAGCGGTTTTAAGTGGTGTACCGCAAGGATCGGTGTTGGGACCGGTCCTGTTCAATATCTTTGTGAGCGACATTGCGGACGGGATAGAAGGTAAGGTTTGTCTTTTTGCGGATGACACTAAGATCTGCAACAGAGTGGACACGCCGGAAGGAGTGGAGAGAATGAGACGGGATCTAAGGAAACTGGAAGAGTGGTCGAAGATATGGCAGCTGAGATTCAATGCCAAGAAGTGCAAAGTCATGCATATGGGGAGCGGAAATCCGAATGAACTGTATTCGATGGGGGGGGGGAAGGCTGACGTGCACGGAGCAGGAGAGGGACCTTGGGGTGATAGTGTCTAATGATATGAAGTCTGCGAAACAATGCGACAAGGCGATAGCAAAAGCCAGAAGAATGCTGGGCTGCATAGAGAGAGGAATATCGAGTAAGAAAAGGGAAGTGATTATTCCCTTGTACAGGTCCTTGGTGAGGCCTCACCTGGAGTACTGTGTTCAGTTCTGGAGACCGTATCTACAAAAAGACAAAGACAAGATGGAAGCGGTACAGAGAAGGGCGACCAGGAAGGTGGAGGATCTTCATCGCATGACGTACGAGGAGAGATTGAAGAATCTAAATATGTACACCCTGGAGGAAAGGAGGAGCAGAGGTGATATGATACAGACTTTCAGATACTTGAAAGGTTTTAATGATCCAAAGGCAACGACAAACCTTTACCATAAGAAAAAAATCAGCAGAACCAGGGGTCACGATTTGAAGCTCCAGGGAGGAAGATTCAGAACCAATGTCAGGAAGTATTTCTTCACGGAGAGGGTGGTGGATGCCTGGAATGCCCTTCTGGAGGAAGTGGTGAAGACCAGAACTGTGAAGGACTTCAAAGGGGCGTGGGATAAACACTGTGGATCCATAAAGTCAAGAGGCCGCCAATGAAGAGTAGGTGACTTGCCAGAATGATGGCTACTGCCTGGAGACAATACCCTTATTCAATAAACATGCACATGGTTACTGTGACTCCAACATCACTTTAAGCTTCAACAGCAAGAGGAAATGTGGAAAAAAGGATTTGCACTCACAAAGACGGGAGTAGCTGGCTTGTTACGGTGGTTACTACCCCAAACCAAATAACCAAATTACTACCTCCACCTTCCTCTATTCCTGATGCCTTTCAACTAGCTTGATCACTCCATTCTTATACTTCACTTTCAATGCATATCCAGCATAGTTCTCTGCTTCAACAGCAGGGGAGAAGAAAAACTGTTACTTCACACATCCAGCAGAGCTCTCTGCTTAAACGGCAGGGGAGAAGAAAAAAGGGTTCGCACTCACAAAGCGGGGAGTAGCTGGCTTGTTACGGCGGTTACTACCCCAAACCAAATGTACCTGATACTTCACTCTCAACGCATATCCAGCATGGCTCTCTGCTTCAACGGCATGAGAGAAAGACTGATACATTACGAATTTCCAGCATAGCTCTCTGCTTCAACGGCAGGGGAAAAGAAAAACTGATACTTCACGCATATCCAGCATAACTTCAACGGCAGGGGAGAAGAAAAAAGGATTCACACTCACAAAGCGGGGAGTAGCTGGCTTGTTACGGCGGTTACTACCCCAAACCAAATGTGCCTGATACTTCACTTTCGATGCATATCCAGCATAACTCTCTGCTTCAACGGCAGGGGAGAAGAAAAAAACTGATACCTCACGCATATCCAGCATAGCTCCCTGCTTCAACGGCACGGGAGAAGATAAACAACCAATAAGGGCTGTATAACATAATCTGGGTAAAAACAAATAAGCATGGGTGTAGCTTGCTTATTGCGGCGGTTACTACCCCGCAATAAGCAAGCTAGATATTTCAATTGGATGCAGCTCCATCACCGCTCTCTACATTAATGGTGGGGGTGGAAAGGGAATTAGAACCAAGAGCTAAGAGAAACAGATAAGTATGAGAGAAAAAATGAGGGAAGCTTGCTGGGCAGACTGGATGGGCCATTTGGTCTTCTTCTGCCGTCATTTCTATGTTTCTATGTATGTTTCTAATTATTTCCTCTATCTGAGCTGCCATCAGACATCCCACGGTCCTCGTCGTAGAGGGCGATTTCTGGACTATATTTTGAGCAAGCAATAAGACTGATTTGATGACATCGCAGGGGGGATGGGGGCTGTAGGGGCCGGGGGGATTGAAGGGTTTAAAATGTTAAAAACCTGTTAGGATGTCAGAGCTTTCAGTCTGTGGTTTATACTTGCAATGTTGTTGGTTATAATGTTTCTGATGTCCTCAATAAAAAAGCTTTGGAAAAACTGTACAGCTACTCTTTTGCTCTTGATCATTACCTTCAAGATGGCTTAGGTCAACTGTATTGGCATCTGCTTGCTGGCCAAGGAAGATAAAGCATAGCAAATTGAAATAAAAACTATTATTTACCTGAAAAATAGAAACAACTGGAGAACTCACAAATAGCTTTCTTGTGGATTCATCCCCTGCCCCCGATCCAACTGAATCCAACTTCCCTGATGACAGGATTCATTGCAATGAGGGGAACAGAAAACAATTATGCTTAGGAATTCAATAAGTCCCAGTGCTAATTAGACCAGCAAAATTTGTACATTACAAAAGTATCTGACTCCGTAGCTTTCAAAAATTGAAGTAATAATTCTCTTTGCCACATTTTTTGATCAAGAGATGACTCATAATTTGTATGCATAATATGTCTTTTAGATGTGACTGTTCTTATCTCTGTACTCTATGCTTTGCTTTTATAGCAGTCAATTAACTGGACCAAACCATTATAAAATCCATCCTTTGTAAAAAAAACAAAAAACCCCAATCTTTATGTTCCTTTTTATGATTTACTTTTTGTAACATGAGGTTTAAAGTATGAGAGGTGGCAAAGTCACCGTTCTGGCATGGGGAGAGAGTGGTTGGGTCAGAGGGGTGGGCGAGAGATCGGGCACTTTGATGGAGGGGAAGATAGGAGGGGGTGAACACTTAGGGTGAGTGGAACAGATTGGACACAGGGAGGTGGTGGGAGGGGATCAGACACTTTGGGGGGAGATTTGGGGAGTAGCAGATGCCCTGTCGGTGCCCCCCCCCCCCTTTTCTGTGTCTGGTCCTCTGCAGTGTCTGCTCTAACCGGATCTACATCTTCAGCCCAGTTAATGCTGGGTGCAGGATGTAATAATGCACGGTGCTGCCGTTCTGTTTAAGTTGGCAGCATTCTGCAGATCAGTAAGGGGTCTATATGTTGTACAAGCGTGCATAGAATCGTGGTTTGATGCAGGCGTTAGAATCAGCAGGTAACGTTATTTGCCGATTTTTAACACCAGTTAGTCCAAAGAACCTTTGCTAATTAATCAGGTCTTTCAGTCCCCAGTACATCATGTACCTCGTATTATTCTCACTGAGAACAGCTTGCACCTTGTTGGATCAGGACTCAAAGACAGTCAGATGCACGTAGCAGATTTTATCTTCACTATGACCAGAGAAATACTTTCATAGATGTTATTAATTATGCATCATATTATACAGATGAGGGAAAAAAATTTCAGATTTCACTCACCCTTACTTTTCTCCACTCTCCCTTCCTCCCCCCCCCCCCCTCTCACCATTTCAGGATTGTATAGGGCCGATTCTGCCTTTACCTGGATGTGATCCAAACTTTAGCTTGAACTCAATTAAAATCTGGCTCAGCTGTGAGTCTGACTTGTGTTCTTGGCCTGGGCCACATGGTTGCCTCTCTCATCGAAGGGCAAAGAACAACTACAGCCAATGGGAGGATTGCTCTTTCGGTTGGCTTCTGTCTCAAAAGACGATGCACATGGGGCCTGCAAACCCCGCGATCCGCTGATCCACCTGTTAAAAATATGAACTGTTACATTCATAAACTTTTCTTATTGTTCAGAGACCATCATGTGAGCAAAGAGTGTAAAGCACCCAACTAGTGTTATGTAATGGAGTGGTTTTCTTTCCGTACAGAATATGTACGTTTAAAAGAAAGACACAAATTGGAAATAAACTCTGTTTCACTCTCTCAACTTTGGGATTTACTCTGCAAGACCCACAATGGCTGGGAATTCCCAGATGCCTTTTTGCCTCATATATTAAAAGTCGTCAAGATGTCATTCTCTTAGTTCTTTTGATACAGGTGTTCTGCAGTGGACCACATCTGTTTGTTGATGTTGGCTGTGATTAATTATTCTACTGGTGTTCTTTTTTTTTTTTTTTACTTTAATCTATATTTATGGGAGCACAAGAAATGTTTTAACATTTAAGTAAGACATTGGAATAGGATCCAGAAAGAATGACATGGAGATTATTATATATATATCTATATCTATATATATCTCCAATATTTCATGAACAACACGTAATGTCTCTTAACCGCCAGCCCATGTGGGCTTTCAGTTGTATACCAAACCTAATCCGAGTATCCTTTCCAAGGAGAACATGGATTGATTTTATGGCTTGTTGTAAAATCTCAAACATTGAGTTTTACGTTCAGGCCACTGAATTATCTCCTTACCTCTAGCACAGTCCTACATCTTTCCAGACATCTGGAAGCACTAGAATCAGAGAATGCATTGACTTCACCGAAGAGAAATTTGTAGGATGTACATAGAAACCTTTACCCCTTTCAGTGCATCCAGAGAGAATGTATTAAAAGCACATGGCAGAGATCTAGTGGTAGAAATTCAGAGCCCCACCGGTTTCAGTCCTGATTCCATTTACCTCTTATTTTTCGCAAGTAGCAAGACATGCAGTTTAAAATATTACAAAGAAGTAGAACATATCTTTCTCGCCAATGTTTCTTCTACATAAAGTTAACAGATGGGTTGTGTGTCCTGGCTGCTAATATTATGCATGCGCTGAGGCTGTGTGTGTCCTAGCACTGGACCTTTCCAGGGAAAAGTGATCAGGCAGTTTGATCAAAATGAGTGTCATGTACAGTCCTCTTATGCTTCAGTTTGGAAACAGAATCAATCACTTAAAACTCTCTAAGTGAAAAACTGCCTGCTCTTTTGACTCTTGAAACCATTCTGAGATACTTTATCGGGGTTAATTTTATCAGGATAAGCATGCATGGGACTGTTCAGACATTGAGCAACAGAGGCACCTTAAGCTCAGAAAGTTTGCCTGATGCCTAGGATGGGAGTCAGTGCCCATGGGACTTCGGTTATGCCTCTTGCATTGCCAGTAGAATTGGATGCCAGTACCATCTTGGGACTCCAGCCCCAGGTCTTTCATTGCTGGCTTAGATAAAGCAAGGCAGGAAATGAATTTTAATCGCTCCTCCATCCCAATGCCCAGACGGAGATATAACATGGTCCTTTAAGATGAATCCTTAGTGAAGAACAGATAACGATATTGCAGGAAAAGCCTCTTAAATAAATCTGTCTTCCAGCTGAGAGGATAAGGAGGTAACTCTTTTTCGTTTTGTGTGTGAAACTAGCTTGTGATGGCAGAATGGCATTAACGAAACCTATTTCCTCCTTTGCACTCTGATTTTATGAATTCCCTGCAGGGATATAGAAAGAATACAACTTTAACGTAAACCTGGCAGTGTAGTGTGTTCCACACTTACCTGCGATCCTCTTCTGAATTTGCATTATTTGATTGGGTTGGAGTCTCAATGTAAACATATGATACCTGTTTTCATGGTACAAAAAAAAATAAAAACTGGCAAACAAAATGCTGTGTACGTTCAGGGAGCAAACCTTAAGCCATGAAGACAGTGAAATGGGAGATTGCTGGCAATGAGAACATTGGCATTTCATACCCAGAAATTCAGATTTGACGCTTGGCTTAAGTCATGTCATAAATGAATCTGGCCAACCTCCAGTGGCTGGTGATTTGTGAACCGGACAGCCTGTTGCAGGCAAGAGAGAGAGAGAGAGAGAGAGAGAGAGAGAGAGAGAGAGAGAGAGAGAGAGAGAGAGAGAGAGAGAGAGAGAGAGAGAGAGAGAGAGAGAGAGAGAGAGAGAGAGAGAGAGACTTACTATAGTGCCTATGCCCTACATAGGTATTTGAATCCCTATGGGAGGGCTACCTACTAACTCGGGGTGGGGATTAGGTATGAGCGTCGGGGGTTGGGGGCCACTTTTGCATTCCACATGAGACCTACGGACAGAACAGTGGTCTCTAGTGCAGATTTGCTGGCCGTCGGAGTGAGGACGCTCACACCAAGAAGTGGTTTGGGCAACGTTCTCTCCACCTAGCTTGATGGACACTCTACCTGGGCAACAACATGCTAGGGTGGAGAAAATGTTGGCCAAATCTCCGCTTGGAGTGAGCGTCCTCACTCCGACGGCCAGCAAATCTGCACTAGAGACCACTGTTCTGTCCGTAGGGTCGCATGTGGAATGCAAAAGTGGCCCCCAAACCCCCGACGCTCATACCGAAATCCCCACCCCGAGTTAGTAGGTAGCCCTCCCATAGGGATTCAAATACCTATGTAGGGCAATAGGCACTATAGTAAGGTTCTCTCTCTCTCTCCTCTCTCTCTCTCTCTCTCTCCCTCTCTCTCTTCTCTTACCTCTCTCCTCTATCTCTCTCTCTCATCTCACTCCTCTCTATCTCCAAATAGTGCCAACTATCGTGCACCGCGATACATGAAACTGGCAAATATCGTGCACTGCGATAAAACCCTGAAGAATCATTGTGCAGTTAGAGATTTTGTTTTTTTGTTGGGAGGAAGGTTTTCTCCAGCTCTTCCTGCCTGAGAGAGAGAGAAAAGTAGGGAAGAAAACAGGTTTTTTTTTCCCCTTTTTGCAGTAGTTTTTGGATCCTTCAGACTGAAGGGATCCCTGTCATATCAAAGGGATATGTGAATACGAGGGTTGGATACCAAGTGATATCCAGGGCTCGGGCAGAGAGGAAACTGAGACCCTACACTGGAGTTCTACCCAGGCGAACAGGAGAGGAGAGGATTGGAGAAGGAAGTATCAAGCATTGGACCCCACGTTCTGTGCAGTGGACATTCTTAAGTAATAGGGGACCCCCCCACTTTCAGTGCCACTCAGGTTGTCTCCATTCATCCAAAGAAGGACACCACAGGACCACAGACGCAGATCGTTTTGGAATTGATATGACAAAGACCATATGTACTTTGGTGCCAATTAGTTTTTACTGGATAAGCTGAATATTTTTGGAACATCACATGTGTGTCCAGCCTGTTTCTTGGCATTGGAAATAGGAGTGAGGTATGAACTGCAGAGGAGTCGGCACCACGGGAGCGAAAGCTTCCAGGTTACAAGGGCCGGAGCATAGTGATGGCTAGGAACAATCTTAAAACTCTTGGAAAGATAGCTGGGGCACTGGGGAACAGAGTTGAGCCGTGAGAGAATGTGAAGAGGCCCAAGGTTGGAGAAAGAAGCAAATTAGGGTAAGGGAGCAAGGCAACGGCTTGGGGGAGGGTGCAGGGGGGAACAGCTGGGACTCCACTCAGGTGAACATAACTTGCTGATGTGAAAGAGCGGGGACTCCCCAAATTCAGGGGGTGGGTTAGGTTGGGAAAGAAGATTGTGTGGGTAAGGGTGAAGAAAGTAGGGGATTCCCAGATAGGGTAGATGGGAAGAGTGGAACCTCAGAGAGTGGGTAGAGATTGAGGGGGAGAGCAAGGATTCAGAGATTAGATGGGGGAGAGTAGGGACTTGGAGACAGAGTGGGGATTAGGGAGGCAGTAAGGACTCAGTGACTGTCTGAAAGGTGTTAGATGGGCTGGGAGGTATGAGATGCATGGGAGAAAGGGAATTGAAGGCTGGAGAGGGTTGGAGATATGGTGTGAAGGACCTAGAGGGCTGGTGAGAGACAAAGGAAAGGGATAGGTCTGCGAAGGGGGAGAGGGTAGAAATGGGGCTGGGGAGGATGTGAATGAGGGGTAAAAGAAGAAAGGGGATGGGATGAGCAAAACAAGAAGCTGAAGCTAGTGAGGGGATGAGAGGAAAGTAGTTGAAATCTAGGAACTAGGACTAGGTGAAAGACAAGTGGCAGTGGGTGAAAGACAAGGGAAGACTTTGGATTGTAGATTGGGGAAGGAATGAGAACAGGGGAGAATGGGAGGGCTGAAGAGCGGCAAAAGGGAGTGGCAGATGGAAAGCTGCAGATAGGAGACAGGTGAAAAGAGGAAATTAAAGACCAGAGACTGAGAAGAGGAGAAAAAGATGATGAAATCTAGTTCTGAGTGGATAGAGGAAGAAGCAAGAGAAATTAAAAGAGACAAGAACAAAAGATGCCAGATATAGGGGAGAAAGCGAGAAGAGAAGATACAAAAAAATTGAAGGAGATCCTGGAAAAGGTGTTAAGAGAAGATGGACAAGAGAAAAGCCGAAAAAGGAGGCTGGGACCAACATGATTAGAAAAAATACCCAGACAATGGTAGAAAGAGAAACATTTCCGGTTTAATAATTAGAACATGGAAGCTTTGGGAATGTACTTTGATCCGTACAGGAAGAATTGCATTTCTGTTTCTCTTTCTCCAGTGTACTGTATGCAGAGTCTGCTTTCTCAGGTTTTCCATTTCAATTTGTATCTGTATAAAATGTGTAGTGGGTACAGTACTTTGTATTTGGGGAAGGGTTCATCATATTCTTTGTATGTAATCAGGGTGAGGTATTCTGCTAGTGTGTAGTTTCTGTGTAGAAATCTCTTGCAATGCTGCTCATTTTGGTTTTTCCTTACAAGCTGTATTGGTGTTTTAGGGGTCAGAGTAATATTTGCAGTACTGATTTTTCATGGGTAGGATTATTGCCGTCTGAGTCTGGCAGACTATACAGGATTATCCTGGATTAGGGTGAGAGTGGGGAAACTGATTGCAATTGAGTTGTTTAATTATCAAAATCTCAGGAGGAGATGGGGTTATGGACCTGATTCCCGCATCTTTTTCGTGTCTAGCTGTACATCTGATGCTGAAGAAGCCAGGGGCTAGGCACAAAGCCTGTGAAGAACCTGTAGAGTTTCAATAATACTGTTATTGCTGAGGAAAACAGGTCAGGAAAGTATCCCTAAGGTTGCCTCTCACGCTAAAGCCTGATACTTCCTGCACCTGAGGAAGGAAGATGATATATTGTGAATACGGTACAACGTGGGAATGGAATTCCTGTTTTGTGAAAGTACTGACCCTGCTGAAATTTTGTTTAATGGACTTTGTTAAAGCAGCCAAGTTGGAAACACAAAACCAGTGTGATCTACAGTTTTTGAGGAAAATGACAAGATGGCATTAGTTTCACCTTAAGGACTTTATCATTTATTTTTTGCCACTATATAGTACCAAAGGTACTTTGAACCCACAAAGCCATTTCACAAAGGCTATATAAGTTATTACTGGGCAGTCAGGTGCTGCCCAGTAATAACTTATAGCATCAGCTACAAGCTGATTTTCAAAGAACTACTGATTTTCACAGCTACAAGTTCCATGGGACCCAGTCTGTTCTGATACACATCTGGTCATGTATTAAATAGAGAATTTTATATAATATAAATGTAGACATCTACATCACAAAGATATTTATGATTTTACATTTAGAAACCCTTTCTTAATTACTTTTGTGATAGATAAAAAGCATCATATTAAAATGCTGACTATGCATTACATCACACCTGCTTTTTATAGCTCTTATAACCTTTCATAATTACCGGAAAATTTAAAAATAAATAAAACAAAACAAAGCACATCACAGTTGTTACGGCTATGGCTGCTGTGCAAGCGCCTCACCACCAGGGGTCCCTCAAGTGCAGGCTTTCCTGGCTGGCCCAATCCATCTGCTCTATGTCCGGGATGTTCCTTTATAGCCCTGCCTACCCTAGACTCCAGTGATTCGGCATCGAGCTTGTTTGGGCTCCCTGCTCTAGCCTTCCTTGCCTTGCTGTGTGTGGCCTTCGGGCCTTCTGCCTTGCCGTGTGTGTGGGCCTTCGGGCTCTCTGCCTAGTCGTGTGTGTGTGTGTGTGTGTGGCCTTCGGGCTCTCTGTCTTGCTATAAGGTTCTTGTGACTCTGCCTGGACATTGACTCTGTTTGCCTGCTGCCTGCCTTGACTCTGCCTGGACATTGACTCTGTTTGCCTGCCGCCTGCCTTGACCCTGCCTGGACATTGACTCTGTTTGCCTGCCGCCTGCCTTGACCCTGCCTGGACATTGACTCTGTTTGCCTGCCGCCGGCCTTGACCCTGTCTGGACATTGACTCTGCTTGCCTACCGCTGGCCTTGACCCTGCCTGAACTTTGACTTTGTTCCCAGCCAGTACTCTGCTCCATATCTCAGCCATCGCCCAGCTCCATTCACTCCTGCCTGCATCTCATTCCTTCCCAGCCATTCATCACAGACCTTCCAGCTGTCTCTGTCTCTCTCCACTTGGAGTCACTCCTGAAGGTGGTGTTCACAACACCGGACCACTGCCCTAAACGTAACAACAGTAATAATGGCAAAGTATAAAAATGATCTGTTTCACCCTTTGAAATCTTTGCAGGTTCTGATACCTTTGATTGGACCAACAAATGCTCTTCAGACCTCATAGATTTCTTCATCTGATGCTATCTGAATGATGGATCTTTATGATCTAGAAAGCTCCTGCAAGCATCATCTCTGGCTTATTCTTATCTTGGGCCCATACAATACCTGCACAGAATCCACTCTTATGTAAAACAGACCCATTAGCCAGCTAAGAGGAGGTATCGTTTGCTTGGGAAGGACATATCATCCCGATTCAGGGACCAAGAAGATGAGAAAGCAAAATGGAATCACAAGTTCTGTATTCTAGAATCCCCAGGAGGTGAAAAGCACTGCTCCATGTGCTCAGTTGTATTTTCTCCATAGGCTCTGCATGGATCGTTCTGGATGGTGCCCCAGCACCTTCGTCCTGCCACCTGGCGGACCCGGCCAAATTCACTAAATTCTAGTAAATTAACATATATTATAAGCACTGGATGCATATTCAATACAAAGGATTGGAGAGGCAGAGAGTTCTCAGTGTGAAACAAATATTCACTTTCCCTAATATTCTCCTTTGCTCTAACATCAAAAGCCTGCAGGGAGCTGACCTGGGGTAAAGCATATGGGCAGTGCCGTGGATTTTGAAAGCAGTCTCTGGTTGCCACTTCGCTTAAGGTAGGTAGGAAAGTGCTGGTGTGCTGTGCACCTGCTGCCGTGCGGGTGGAGGAACAGGGGGCGAAGCTACGCCCGTGCATCTCGCCTGCTCCCTGGACCTGCCCTTTCAGACGTTTCTGTGGAATGCAGGAGAAGCTCCACCTGTTTTAGCTGCTCTGAGGGGTGCAGGTTTCGCCCCGGGGAATTCAGCCGGCTCGATCCCTTTCAATGTCCCCTCTAAATGACCTCTGAGTGTCACTTGTAATGACACCTCTTCTAACAAGTGATGCAGTGTCCCTGTAAAATATCTAGAAGATTCACATTTCTGCATCCAGGGCAAAAGAGAGAAAAGAAATGCTAGCGGAATTATGTACAGGAATATAGACCGGAGACGACATCTAACAATGCCCTGTACAGTAATAAACAACACCATACTTACTTTTCACCGAGATTCTCACTTCTCCTCCAACTTCTTTCTCAGTCAAGCACTTTGGCAAAATGTCACATCCAGGATGTCCAGTAATTAGCAAACCTACTTCCCAGAACTGGAGAGCTTCTTACTGTCAATGAACAGTCGCTTACATTGACAGCAAGATCAGAAGCCAGCGTTGCCTAAGCAGGAGGCCTTTGCAGGCCCACAGTGCATCCGAGAGCAAGTTGCAGATCTTACGTTGCATTTACATAAACTCCTCTTACAGGAACCCGTAGCCTGAAAATAAAAAGCAGCCATCCTTGCAAACGCCAACTCCACTCATTCTCGCCTCCTCTGCCGACAGGATATTCATCCCTGGTACCTTGGACAGAGCATAAGCCTGCCCTTCAATCATAGCTAACCATGGGTAGGAAATGTTAACAATACTAAGTTCAGGACCCCACCCCTATCTCAAGGGACAGAATTTGTGAAACAAATCTTCCTATACAGAACATGAGATAGTGCGGCCTACAAATATTTTAATAAAAGCAAATATATATATAACACTACTGCTGAGAAACTGCCGTGCTCTTAAACATCAATGGAGCAACACAGGGACTGGCTTCGTGTTTCTGGGAGAGCCCCCCTCCCACATCTTATCTCCCCCCACAGTTCTTTGCCATTATTTATTGTGCAATATAATTGTACAATGCTGGTATTTATTTGCAGTAAAACTCAGGGTGCCCTGCTCTCTTGGACGTAAGCTGGTTAGTTTTATATTGGTCTTCAGGGTGCATAAATAAATCATGAGACTATCAAACCCACCGAAGCTGATATGGTGCCACATCGACTGAATAGAAACAGTAATGCTGTGTAGTTGTTTCTAGTCTGAATTGCCAGTTCTGTATGGATGGCATTCTTAGGCACTAGTTATGTAACGACAACGTTAGGTCAGGGAAGAGCTGTTACTATGACACCTTCGTACCTGGGCGAAAAATCTGTCTGAAATGCAAATTTTCTGACCTGGTTTCTGTAGCATCCAAACTTCTGCAGTCAGGCCAATGAAGGATGGCTCCACTGTGACCCAAAAAAAGAAGCTTTTATTCTCAGTGAATGTAACTAGAAGGAGCAGACAACACGAGATCTCCCTCGGAGGATGTGAGAGCTG